>NC_044325.1:138103534-139353534 GCF_007399415.2 Gopherus evgoodei | reverse complement strand
AGAAGAGCAACAAGAATGATTAAAGGTCTTGAGAACATGACCTATGAAGGAAGGCTGAAAGAATTGGGTTTATTTAGTTTGGAAAAGAGAAGACTGAGAGGGGACATGATAGCAGTTTTCAGGTATCTAAAAGGGTGTAATAAGTAGGAGAGAGAAAACTTGTTCATCTTAGCCTCTAAGGATAGAACAAAAAGCAATGGGCTTAAACTGAAGCAAGGGAGGTTTAGGTTGGACATTAGGAAAAAGTTCCTAACTGTCAGAGTGGTTAAACACTGGAATAAATTGCCTGGGGAGGTTGTGGAATCTCCATCTCTGGAGATATTTAAGAGTAGGTTAGATAAATGTCTATCAGGGATGGTCTAGACAGTATTTGGTCCTGCCATGAGGGCAGGGGACTGGACTCAATGACCTCTCGAGGTCCCTTTCAGTCCTAGGATCTATAAATATCATCTAGGCATGTCTGACTGTAGCACCATGTGAATCTCATGCAGGGTTCTCCCTGCCAGCAGGTGCAGGATCTTTCCAGTCTCTTGCTCCTTGGTAACAGTTTGTGCCCTTTTGGGAGTACCTTAGGTGATCATAAATTGACCGCAGTGGGAATTAGCAATAATGTACAGTATGTCATGCTCTTGTGCATGCTCAGTATGTCATGCTCTTCAAAGTCTTGTGCAAGACTGAGTGAATTAATTAGTCCTCACAACCTCCTTGTGAGGTGAGTGGTGTTAGCCTAGTTTTATCATTGGGGAAACTGAGGCACAAAATGAAGAGACTGGGTATGACCTGACAGAGCTGGGACTAGAAGTCAGGTCTGTCTGACTCCTAGCCCTGTGCTTGTTCCTTCAGACCATGCTGTGGGAGCTCAGCTGGGTGAGGTCAGGCTCCAGGGGGTCCTCAAGAATCATGCAAGTGGGATGCAGTGTTCCAAAAGTGCTACGGGGGTCCAGCTAGGGTTCCATGAAATCCCATGGCAAAAGTCCTCCAGCTACACTAGCACCAGGATCTCTTCCTAAGGCCTTGTCTACGCTGGAGATTTGTCCCATGTCAGCTGTCAGGGTGGGTGCAGCAGTGCTTCATTTGTAATGAAAGAGGTCCAGGGGCTCAAGCAATTTTTTTTTTTAAACTTTCATATCTGATGCAGAAAGCCCGGAGGCACCGGGGCTCTGAACGGCCGGGCCCGGGGGTGCCGGGGTTCTGACCTGACACAAATTAAGCCCTGGGTTGCAGTGACACACACCCCTGTGGTAGACCAAGCAAGCCATGACTCTCAGCAGAGTGGCTACCCCTGCTGGAAATGGCAGTGAGTTCTTCCAATGCAAGTGTCCTTGTTTGCACTAGTGAGATGGAGGCATATCCCCAGAGTATGCAAGGCCTGTGCATAACTCCTATGCCTCTCAATCCCACCCGGCAGTATACTACTCCCACACAGTGAGCCAATGCTCCTTTTTCCCCTGATGTGACTCCAATTTACACAGAGCCGCTCTGTGGAGCCCAATGCCATAAAACAGCTGCATCAGCCCATTCATTCCCACAGTGCATTTCCTTTCATCCCCACATCAAAGAGGCTCATAAAACCAATCCCAAATGCAAACCTTGGAGGCCGTGCTTCCCACGGGGCTACTTAACCACCCTTGTTCCTGGCACCTTGCTGCCTGTGGAAAGCTGAGCTGAGAGGCAGTATCTTTTTCCTTGAGCTCCCGCATCTTACCTGCTTTCCCCAGGGAGTGAGTGAGTGGCTCAGCCTGCTGGGGGGAAGCCTGACCCTAGGCCCGTGGAGCAGTAACCCAAGCTACTCAGTAGCAGAGCATGTGGTTATACCAAGGCTGTAATTTCAAGTTTGTTTGGCAGTCACGAGTATAAAAGTTACCAGGAGAAGGGATGAATCTAAAACTGGGTATTCTAGATGAAGTTTTAAGGCCAGAGAGAAGGGAGGAAATTGAGACCTCCCAGGGCTTGTCCACACTTGAAATGCTATCCCTGCAGCAGGTCAGTGTAGATCAGGGGTTGGCAACCTTTCAGGAGTGGTGTGCCAAGTTTTTATTTATTCACTCTAATTTAAGGTTTCGTGTGCCAGTAATACATTCTAACATTTTTAGAAGGTCTTTCTCTAAGTCTATAATATATAACTAAACTATTGTTGTCTGTAACGTAAATAAGGTTTTTTTAAAGGTTTAAGAAGCTTCACTTAAAATTAAATTAAAATGCAGAGCCCCTCGGACCGGTGGCCAGGACCTGGGCAGCGTGAGTGCCACTGAAAATCAGCATGCGTGCCATAGGTTGCCTACCCCTGTTGTAGATTCCTTCCTGTCAGCATAGGTAGATTCTTCCATCAGCATAGGTCGGGGTAGGCAACCTTTGGCACACGGCTCGCCAGGGTAAGCACCCTGGCTGGCCAGACCAGTTCGTTTACCTGCCGCGTGGCCAGGTTCGGCCGATCGCTGCTCCCACTGGCCACGGTTCGCCACTCCAGGCCAATGGGGGTGGCGGGAAGTGCTGCAGGCTGAGGGACATACTGGCTGTGGTTTCCCGCCACCCCCATTGGCCTGGGACAGAGAACCACGGCCAGTGGGAGCCATGATCAGCCAAACCTGCCAACGCGGCAGGTAAACAAACTGGCCCAGCCCACCAGGGTGCTTACCCTGGCATAGGTAATCCACCTCAGTGTGGATTTTTCACACCCCTGAGTGATAGAGTTAAGCAGACTTAATTTTCTAATGTAGACCAGACCTTCACTTTCCCTCTCTTCTTAGGCCTGGTCTATATTAGAAAATTAGGTTGGTTAAAGGATGTTGGTCAGGGTGTGAAAAATTCACACCCTTGAGCGGTGTAGTTAAACTGACCTAACCCCCAGTGTAGCCAGCAGAAGAATTCAGAACAGCTCCTTCCTGAGCTCTGAAGCCGTGAGATTGGAACGCATGCTTTCACTGGAACTCTCCCACCTGTTATGGTGCCCACGACCTGCACTTAGCACTTTGAGTGCACTTCCCATTCACTCCTCCGATAAGAAGCGTTTTCATTGCTGTATGCTGAGTGCAGTCCAGGCGATGGGGCCGGTGCTGGCCCCTGGGATATAGAGGAAATGCTAATTGACTCAGTAATCAATCTCTCCGTGCTCACGGGAGAGCTGTTGAGAGAAGCAGTGTTATTTTACCCTCCAAGCTGGCCCTGTTCAGTGTGGCGCTCCGTCATTTTCTTCTTGGGAATAAATTATGTTGATCTAGAAATGGCAGGTTTTCAAGAGAGCTCAGCTCCCACTTAGGCTCCATAATAAGTAGCCAAGTTGGCAGCAATGCTCAGCTTGTTGAGAACTGGGCACTTCTGAAAATCTGGCCATAAATGTCTAATGAGTGTAAAACCATCAGGTTTCAGGGCATGAGCCGACGGGCCGGGGTGAGGAAGACACTCTCTTTCTGAGCAGGTTGTTATGTAATTTTCAAGCTTGCAGGTATCTTGCCTTCTAGTGAAGCATCTGATCCTGTCAGCCATCAAGGACAGGATACGGGCCTATATGGACCCCTGGTCTGATCAAGAATGGCAGTTCTTCTGTTACTACCACTGTCATTTTATATTTGCATTACAAGAGCACCCCACAGGCCCCAAATAAGCCTGGGCACTGTGCAGTTTGTGCCTCGGAGGGCTTGTAGTCTGAAGACAAATGACTTGTGAAGAGTGAGAGGAGAGGGTACAATCAAACCCATGCAATTCTTACCTGTGTGCTTGCAATCTGTGTGTGTTTGTGTGGTGGGAGAGCTAGGATGGAGTGGGGTGAGGGGAGTGTCACTGGAGGACAGGAGGAGGTGGTAGAAGAGGCAGTGGGAAATATGGGGGTGGGATGGAGGTAGGATATGCAGAGGCTGACAAAGGAGAGGATGTGGAAGAGAAGTAGGAAGGAAGGGGGACAGGAAGGGCTCAGGGTTGTTAAAGGGAGATCTTGATTAGGGTACAGGTCCGTGAATGTAAAGCAAATACGTTAGATGGGGAGCCAGTCAAGTAATCGGTGAATCAATTAAACAGGAGCCAATGAAATGGCCAGTGATCAACAAATCAGGCAGTTAGGCGCAAAGTAGTTAGGCGTGTCCGCATTGGCCCTGGCTCCCATTGGCAATCAAATCAGGCAATTAACTTAGAGCGATCTGCTGACTGTCAGCCAGTGGAAGAAGTGTGCTGAGAAGAAAGTTACCAGGGGAAGTGTCAATGGTGGGGTCGGCAGGCTGAGGGGTGAAAGGTGGGTGGAGGGGCAAAGAGAGGAGGGTTGAGTGATTTCCCTTGTCATCCTGTCCCTGCTGCTGGCTGCTCCCTGGTTAATAGGGGAAGGGCATATGTCAGTTCTCCACCCCATTGGAGAGCTCAGATTGTATTCACCTACCAAGGAAGTTACACACACACACAAGCAAATCGTTCTTGGACATGTTTGCTTTTGATAACAATGCTACCAAATTTACATGCCGATTATGTGTGGCTGCCCAGCTCCGGGCAAGCTGCCCGCAGGACCTTGGTGGTTCCAAGCCTAGAATTCCCTGGTCCAATCACCAGACCCGGCCCAACCAGGGAGTGAGACCCTCTGTGCCAAAAGAAGCTGGCTATGATTTCCGATAGCCGCTTTTTAATGCTTCCCCCAGCCTCATCCCTTTCCACCCAGCTGCTGCGCCCGTCCCAGGGCTGACCCAGTGTCGCTAATGGCAGATGCTAATTGTTTTTTTCTGTTCCATACTATATTTAATTTCCCACTATTATTTTTGCCACTTTTAATCATACAAAAGCCTAAATTTCCCCAGGGAAGGTTATTGGTTCAACTATGGAAATTTACCTGCAACTTGCATAGAGCTAAGCCGACAGGGGATTGAGTATATTTTTAAACCCAAGTACAAAGTGTCATCAGTACTGAATTCAATTAACCCTTCACAGCGTGGGAAGATGAGAATTCTGGTTCATGGTTTCTCTTCTTCTGCTCATCAGTGGCTAGGAGGTGACACTTCATAAACACAGCTCTTCCCCCTCTCATAATTTCCTCACTTGGCCTGACCCCCTTCCTCCCCAGGGCTGATCTACCTCTCCCGATTGCAGCTAGATCATCTGATTCCCAATTCCCAGCTTCCGGGCACATGTTCCCAGCCAAGCTACATTCTGGACATGGTGTTTGTAAACTGCCAAAGGGAATGAAGTTAGCTGGTGTGTGTGTGTATGTGTGACATGCTTGTGTACTGTATGTATTGTGCCCCCTCCAGTAGCTAGTCTGCTCAGAGCATAACAGCTTTCTGTGGCCACCTAATGAAGTTACTGCTTTAGCTCAAGTGGCAGAGGGCTGTGCTCTGGTGAGGTTTGCACCCTGCTGATGACTAGTGGGAGGGGCTATTGTTCATGGCCATAGAGATCAGTGCAAAATCGGGATAGTTCAGGGGCTGATCCCGACAAAAGTTCTGAGCAGCAAATGAGTGACAGGGCTGGATAATCTTCCTGGATTCCTGACAAAGCATCCCCTATCTGCAATATCCCTAAAACACAAGCGTCTACCAGCAGGAAACAGCCATAAATTAAGAAATGGACCTGTTGGAAGCTTGAGGGACTTTCTGGGTGAAATTGACAGGAGAGAAGAACTTGAATAAGAGAGCAGTGTGCTTTGCCAGGAAATGTGTGTTTTCTCTGCACCATACTGATATCTGGGTCTGAACTAGCGCTCCCTCTCTGCCAGCCTGACTTCTCCTCCTGCCTTAACCAGCTGATCAGATGACTTTGTCCCCCAGGATATTTCATCAGGGTATGTTGCCATGCAAAAGACCCCTTAGGATGCTACAAATCCTACATTATGAGTGAGCAGAAGGAGCAGATGGGATGGTTGGGAGGAAAGTGGCCTTTGTTTAGATGATTAATCAAGTGACCACAGGGGATTATTAAACTCTGCACAAGGAAACATTGATGATTTCCCCCCCTCATACCCTTTTTTTAAAAGGAAAACTATATTTGGTTTCTCCAGTGTGCAGCATTGTAGAAGTTCAGATCAACCCCCTTGATGGGATGGCTAGCAGGGATCACACCTGCAACCTTCAGCATTGACAGTAGCAATTCCATTAGATGGAAGTTGCAGTGAACTTTTATCCTCTGTACTGGAGCAGCCCACTAGAGGGATGCAATGCACCTTTGCCAGGAGGTTTCATAACCCATTTATGTGTGTTCATGCCCACAATAGATCTGCTGCAACAGATTTCTTGGACCTTTCCTATCCTCCCCTCCCATCTTCCTCCACTCCAGCTGGGCCACCTCTTTGTCTCTTCAGATAGCATCACTACTGATGGCGCGAGAGCCTTCTTCCATGCAGCTCCTCAGTGTGTGCAACAGCCTTCCCTGACTCTTTCTCTCTTACTGTCTCTCCTAATTCCCAGGTGGGATCAGAAGGGAATGAGGCTAAAATAAACCTCTGGATCCAAGTAGCTATGAACTTTGCGCCAGTCTGGATCTGTCTCTTCTCCCGCCCTCCACTGTTCTCTGAGAAGTGTTTTGGGGTGGGAGGGCAGACACTGCTTGCGTGAAAGCTGCCACACAGAGCCCTGCCTGATTTCACTGTATGTCTGGGCAGCAGCTGAGCTCAGAACGTAGCCAAAGCCAGTGGAGTGGGAGAGAAACTTGTCTCGCAGCCGAAGAATCCCGCTTTTATGTGCTCTTATTGCCAGAGAATTCCTTCCTCTCTGACTCTGATACGGATACAAGGGCCCCAGTGTCTCTTCCTGAAACAAAGGAGGCTGCAGTTACTTTCTATTTCCTATTGTGAGCTGCTTGGCTCTTCCAGTGCCCAGCAGTTGCTGGCTGAGTGACTTCAAGTTATTTGTTATACATTCAACCCTGACTTATTGCACCAAATGGCTAGAGCCAGGGCATTGGCCTGTGTGCTGAATTGTCCCAGGCGAGCTTAGGAAGACCTTATACCTCAGGTGGGCATTTATCTATACCATCTCCTAGCACATGCCTGCACTGGCTCGGTTTCGTCTGTGGTCCCTTTGGAGTGGCTAGTGGCCCAGTGTGATGCTATCGGGGAGCAGTCTCTGCACAAGTCCTGTTCAGAGGTTGCAGTTTGTTCCTGTTTCCTGTGAGGGCTGGCACATTATGGACTGGACCAGTGATCTCCAGAGCTAAAAGCATGATCTGCTCCTGCTTGAGATAAAAAGTCAAGGCTCCAGAGCTGGGGCTATTGCTGACTCCTGCCCTCAGAGGGCTGAGTACAGATGAGGAGCTGTAACACACGCTGACTAGGGGGAAGGTTATTTGGCCCCAATCACCCCGCTCCCTCTTTGGTCTCTAGAGGTATGTCTACGCTGCAGCTAGGAGCAAGGCCCCCAGCCTGGGTAGACACTCATCCTAGCTCACTAAAATTAGACACATGGATGGTGGCAGAGCCGAGGCTAGCTTGCAGTCCAGGGGGTGAGCTTGACAGCCTGAGCCACAATGTCCGTGCTGCTGTTTTCAGTGCATTAGCTCAAGCAGAGCTAGCAGGAATCTGTCTGGGCTGGGCAGCTTCATCCCTGCTGCAGCGTTGACATACCCAACTAGTTCCTTCGCTTTCCCCTGTAAAACTATAGATCCATCTGCTCATCATCTCTTTCCTGAGCACCACACACTGGCTCTAGGTGTTAAGGGCACAATGGCTTTGGATGACAAATACCCATTTTGGTTATTTAGTGCTGTGAAGGACCATTTCCAATAGGCCCCCCCTTGCCCTAAGGGCTCATGTTAAGGTATCGCTGTGTGGTCTGGAATGCAGTTTTGTTCCATATTCAAAGACCCACCTCTGCTTGGCAACCCGCTTTCACTGTCCCTTCAGACAGGTGGCCCCCTGTCATGTTCCCATCCTACAGCCTTGCCCCACCAGTGAGCGCTTCCCCCTTGTTCCCTCCCCGACTCTTTGCTCCTGCTGCTTTGACTACACAGCGCAGCCCATCACGGACTGGAGGCAATGGACAGCCTGGCTGTGGTCCCAGGCCTTTAAAAGGTTTTTTAGCTCCAAAGTGGTCCTCCATGGCCACCTCTTCCCCTCGCCTGTGTGGGAACATGTTGGATGAAAAGTGTCTGTGGCTGAGTCCATGCAGATGCTGGCGGCAGGAGCAGGGAAGGCGCCTGGCTACACAAGGCAGTGGTGTGAGAAGTGACCAGCTTAGCAGGGCATGCGGGTGGACGGAGAGAAGCCTCTGCCAAAGGAGCCTCTGGGGCGCTGGGCGAGGCGGGAAGGACCCGGTGCTGAAGCAGCGGCCCATGGAGGGGTGGATTGCACCACAGGAAAGGAATGTGTCTGCAACTGTGCCAGTCATGGAGACCACACCTTGGAGCTGGGGGATGACTCTGCTGTTACTGCACTGAGTCACCAGCCTCGCATCCACAGCCGTTTCCTTTCCGGGAGGGAGAAACTCCGTGCTATATATCATGTGGCGTAAAGGGGGAGGAAGGAAACTCTTATTTATAACTGCCCTATCTCCCCCAGCCATGGGGCCTGGGGCCCAAAGAATGGCGGGAGTGGGGAGAGAGCGCTGCTGGCAGCAGGAAGGCAGGCAGGGCATCCCGTGGTGTCCTGTGCCAAGGGGCTGCTCTGCTTTGGTGCTCCTGGCCTAGTTTGCTAGAGGTGCTGGCCATCTGCAGCTCCCATTGACTTCAGCTGGAGCTGTGGGTACTCCGTGCCTCTGAAAACCAGGCCTGTAGAGTGAAGGAGTGCAGAGGTGAGACAGGGCAGGGGGCCCAGAGGTGGCCCAAACAATGGCAGGTTTGTGTCCTGCCTCTTGTCTTCTCCTCCTCCTTTCTATTCTTCCTTCACGCCCCGCCTCTTCCACCAATAGCCCCTGTGCACTCGCTCCCTGGTCGCTCTTCTAGAAGCAAATTGAGCCCCCCATCCTCCCCGCAAGAATAGTGGTTCCTTTTAAAACACAAAATGAGAAACTAGACCCCTATGATGAGGCTACTTTCCTCACCGCTACCCAGCGCCAACCACAGCCCCATCAACTTCTTAGCCCGAGCCAGGCCACGGAGGTTTGAACTATCAAGCTGTTGGGTCTGAACCCAGGGTCCGCAGTGCTAGAAGCATGAGTCATTACAGCATGAGTTAAAGAGCTGGGCTCTGGCGTGGGGAGCAGCAACGTACCCCCGCTCTCTTGGACTGGGGACACACAACCCATGCGTCCAGTGGCTCACACCTCCACTTGGCCGCTCATCTGTCTGACCAAGGAGCTAACTTCTATTCAGACCCAAAGGGCTTAAGGCCTGCCCTCGGTCTACCTGGCTATGGAGTAATGGGCCCGAACCTGGCCCTTTCCTTAGCCCAAACTCCTGCTGAAGTCAGTCAGTAGGGCCTAAGCATCCATTGGGAGCCCTGGGTCCTCTACTATGCTCTGTGCATACAGTACATCCTCTGCTCTTGTCTCCTGCATTTAATCCCGTATCTTAAACTGAGACCCGAGGGGTGCAAAACCCACCCAATTTCATATTCCCCCAGCAAACTGGCATAAAAATCCATCAGTCTGAAAGTGAATAAGCAGAGATTCATTAGGCAAGAGTCACATGACAGGCAATGCCTTTCTGAGTGATTGATAGCATGTCTGGGGTGGTGGTTATGATGCAGAGGGCTGATGGCTCAGCTCCTGAACCAACAGACAAATACAGTGATCTCCTAGAAACTGCCTGCCCGCAGTGCTGGATTCTTGTTTCAAATAGTTTATTAGTGGCTGTTGAGGCCCTCCATTACTGAATGTCATGGGATGAATATGTTTGTATCCAGTACTGACATATGTGAAGCTTAAGATTTGCACCAGCAGAGCTTGAAGAGGTTTAACCCCATGGGGTGGGGAGGCTGAGACTGTGTAGCTTTGGATTTTGTGGATCTGATCTGTCCTACTGTTGAGGGGGATGTGGGGTGACTAGAATCCTAGGTTTTGATTGAGGATAATCTTTGCTCCATAGATTAACCATTTAACTGGAGAGCTGCCCTCTAGGATGCAACATGGCCCAATTGTTAGAACATCAAGTTGGAGAAGCAGAGGATTTGGGGTTTACCCATAGCAGAGCTGGGAAGAACACTGTGTTGTGTTGGATAAGTCATGTCACCTGCATCAGAGCCACAGTTTCCCTATCTGTACAATGGGTATAATGAGCCTTTCACAGCATTGTAAAGGGCATTGATTGTAAGTGCCGGGTGTCTGAACCTGTTCTTTGATGCTGTGAACAAGACTGTGCTAGAAATGGGGTATGACTGTCTGAGCTTGATCTTATTTATAATATTTTAAATGGTTTCTGCTTCATGTCCCCTATTCTCTTGGTGAGCAGAAATCAGGCCAGCTTTGCATTGGTTCAGTACAATATTTTGCACTTCTGAAGTGAGTTTCACGTAGAGATCTCAAAAGCACATTGCAAATGCTGATTAACCAAACCCTATGTGAGTGACTAACGTCATGAACCCCATTTTGCTGAGGCATGGAGAGATCACGACTGGCCCAAGGTTACACAGCAAAAGAGTGATGGGGCGAGGAAGAGAATCCAGGAGTCCTGTGCTCTAAACCCTAGAACAATATATTCCACCTGACATGATGTCTGAGAGGCTCTTTCCCCTTCTTATCAGAGCAGTTGAGTATTTGTGGGCAAGCTTTCAGTGTCTGATTTCTGGAGGTATTTTCTCTGAGCCCATGTTGAGAAAATTTCACTGCAGCTAAAGCCAGGTAAGTTTCTCTCTGATACTCACCTCCACCACCCTGGGATAGGGGATGCTAAATTCGTCCTGTGCTGAAAAGGCAGCTAATCCTGCTGGACCTGAACTCACAGCTTCCCTGTAGGAATTGCACTAGATTTTCCCTGTTCTGCCAGGGGATTTGTCTGTTTCCTAGCAGAAGAAAACAGCATTTTAGGGCAAGATTTAGATTTCAGAAGTTGTGTGTTTGTTGGCAAGGAAGGGCTGGGGGAAATGAATCACAAAAGCATGAGACTCTTCTTAAAAAAAATGTTGCTGATAGTGGAAAAAGCGAGCATCACATTTAAATGTATGGAACTGGAATGACTATAATGTCCATAAGGTGCTCTGAGGATATCGTGCTGTTCCACTGACACTTGATCGGGAACAAAGTTGCTGCCAGATGGGTCAGACTTGTGATCCCTCTAGTCCAGGAACCTGGCTCTAACCAGCAGCAGATGCTTCAGTGGAAGGTCCAGGAACCCTGCAGTAGGCAGATGTGGGATATTCTGCCCCCATAAGGTCTCCTCCTAATCCTTTTTCTTGCATGGGCTCCATGGCTCAGATTCTTGGCCGTGTTGTGTGCAGTGAGATGTATTGTGCCAATAAGACCCAGCCAAGCTCTGGGGATGGCTCCCCTGCCCAGGTCTCCAGAAGGTGTTCTAGGGTAGTAAGACTGCTTCTCAAAGCACCTTGCTATGCATGGGCCAGATTAAAGCCCCATGCCAAACCTCCTCCCAGTGTGCTGAACCTGGCACGGTCCTTGCCACAACTGGCCAATTCCACCTCCCCCAAAGCCCTCAGGAGTTGCAAGGGTAGCTGGGCCCTGCCTCACATGTGGGTGGGGACCAACCTGGCCCTAAATGAGGCTTTATCATCACTGTTTGTAGGCTGCGGAGGCAAAGGATCTCTTATCCCCTAGGGCCAGACTGCAGGGCACAGGGAGGGCTGGGGATGGATGAGCTGAGGGTGGAGAGAGGTAAAGATCTCTGAGGCAGGCTGGCGCAAGCCCGCAGAGAGCTTTGCAACCAATCAGAAGTGACTAGCTCCAGGGATTCCCATGTGCAGTGAATGCTGAATTTCTCCCCCACCCCACCGCACTCCCATCAAGTCCCAAAGAAAACGGAGAGAACGCTGTGGGTCAAAATCTCCCTTTTTACTAAACCCTCACAGGCGTCTCCAGCAGTGTGTGAAAGAGCCGTTCTCTCCTGAACACGCTGCTCTTCCTCCCAAATGTTCCTTCCAGTGGGAAACTTCTCATCCTTAATCTGAGCACCCAGAAATCAGAGCAAGGAGACCGGGAGTCAGGACTCAGGGGTGTTCAGTTCCTAGCTTGGGAAGGGGGGGGTCTAGTGGATTAGAGAAGGGTAGGCTGCGAGTCAGGACTCCCACATCTAGGAGGGAAAAGCGGACTGGGAGCTGGCACCCTGGGGTTGTTCCCAGCTCTGTGATGGGAGGGGAGTGCGTGGGTTAGAACAGAGGAGAAGCTGGGAGGGCAGAGTCCTGGGTTCAGCTCTCAGCTCTGAGAGAGTGGGGTTGGAGCAGGGGGACTAGGAGTCCGGATTCCTGGCTTTTGTAGGGAGTGGGGAGGGCAGGGGGCTGCAAAGCCCCATTGCACAGTTTACCCCTCTTTCCTAGTGGCCTCCCTGAGATCTGGTGCAGGACCAACATGCAAATACATCAGCTGGGGTGAAATCGCCCTGGTGCCTGTGCCAGCCAGTGGCTGCTAGTTAAACTCGAGGGGAAGGCAGAGAACCTGCCCCCAAGGCTTTCGCCAGCTGGTTGCCCCACCTAGGCACACACAGGACAGAGGTGCTGGAACTGGGGGTGCTGCCACCTTCCCCCCCCCAGCTTGAAGCGATGTCCATCATATCCAGGGGTTAGTTTGGTTCAATGGCTCTCAGCCGCCCCTCCCCACACACACTATACAAACTGTTCCTGCACCGAGTACAGGAAGCGACAAGCGCAGCGTGACCGCCCGGGCTGCACGAAGCGGAGCAGCTTTCGCTCTCCTGTGTGAACGGGCGCGGTGGGAGCGAGCCCCGGCGACCTGGGTGTGTGTGTCAACCCCCCCACCCCGCTGCATGGGGATCCTGGGCGCACGGGAGCCGCTCCGGGGCAGCAAGCAGTTCCCCCAGTTGGAGGGAGAAGGGGTGGGGCCTGGGACGGCGGGGCACCCCATGCAGGCGAAATTTGCATGCTCGGGTTCAGCAGGACTTCCTGGTCGGTTGTCATTGGCTGCAGGTAGCAAACTATGCCGGAGCCCTCATGCAAATCTGTAATTGATTCCCCCCCTCCCTCCAAGCCCAGCTCCAGCGCTGCCTGTTTGCGCGCTCCTGCACTGGGGAGCACATGTAACCCCCCCTCCCCTCCTGGCTCCGCTCCGGGGGTGGGGAAGGATCCTTTGGACCGCGGGTTCCGGGGCGCCCACGTGGTGGTGGAACTGGGCTGAGGACCGCGACTCCGGGAAGCAGGGCGCCGCCGGGGACAGGTCGTGGGAATCATGAATGAGATGTCCAGCTTCTTGCACATCGGGGACATCGTCTCCCTTTACGCCGAAGGGTCGGTCAATGGCTTCATCAGCACGCTGGGGTGAGTGGACCAGCGCCTGGGGGGGCTGCACCGGAGGGGGGGCTGCACCGGAGGGGGGGCTTCTGCTAAGTGAGCTGGATTATTTTCATTTATGTTAAAAAAAGGAAGTGCCGGTGTGGCTCGGTAGAGGCTGAAAGGGCTGGCTGGCTGCCTCGGGTCAAAGGCGCTAGAGAGAACTAGAGAGGTCAGGGGGAGGCGGATTCTGCCGTAAGGTTACTTGCACTTTTCTGAGAAGCAGCTGTTGGAGGCAAGATCCTGGACTGAGTGGCCCTGGACTCTGCTCCAGTGTGACAATTGCTGCCCGCCTGAAGCCCCGTCCCCTCGCGTGTGCCAATTGCGCTTCCCCCCTGCCTGTTGCTGGGGTGGGAATTGGGATCTGTTTCCCTGCCCCTGGGGAGTAGGGGTGAGGTGCACCGGGACATGCTAGCAAGGTTCCGTGGCAGATCATGGGCAAGGCTAATATTGAAGCATTGGGTCCGTTAAATACCCAATGGTCCCAGTGCTTCATTTGTGCCAGGGCTGAGCAGTTCGAAGCTCCAGCACCTCTGGGCCGCTTGCTGCATCAGTTAAGAAAGTTAAATTGCTTGAGCCCTGGCACCTCTTTCATTCCAAACTAAGCACTGTTTTGGTCCTTGCTCCGGGGCAGTGCAGGGAGGCTGTATCCTGCACCTGTGAGGGTCTGTGCTGATGCTTTGGTAGGTCGTTCCCATATTGAACTTGTATGATTCCCCTGCGTGGTGTTTGAACCATGCGCACTGGGAGAGGCAGGAGAAGGCTATATCCTTAACCCTGGGACTCTGCAGACTATTCTCTCTGCGGTTTTTTTTGGGTGACGTTAAGGCAGCTCTGGGCCAGAGGACACACCCTCTGACACCCTGCTTTGGGCAACTTCTTGTTGATCTTTCCCCCAAGTAAGCCACTCTAGTGAAGTGGTGCCAGGAAATCCATGATACAACTTGGGGACTGGCTGGGTAGTGCATGACTTTGTGTCCCGGGTGTTAAAGGTTCCCCTCCATTTACACTAGTTTCTTTTCCTCCCCAACTACCCCACAGGAGTCTTTTGTCCCCTGGAGAGGCTCAGAGGATTCCCCTGTGGCATAGTGAGGAGGCAGGCCTGGGCTGTGTTGCATGCAAAGAGGATTCTTTATTCAGGCTGCTGGACATGAACACACCCTATGGTTCTCTGTGACTGAGTCCCTGCTGACACACACAGAGCTGCAGTGTAGCTGTAGCTGTCTCAGTCCCAGGATAATAGAGAGACAAGGCAGATGAGGGAATCTTTTATTGGACCAACTTCTGCTGATGAGAGAAGATTTCGAGCGACATAGAAAAGTTTTTCTCTCTCTCGCCAACAGAATTTGATCCCATAAGATGTCATCTCACGCACCTTGATGCACACACACGGCTCCACACGCTTGCCTATGGACAGCCACAGGTGTAAATATACACAGCGATGGCAGATACGGACACATGCACGTGTCCACACAAAACACACTTACAATCATGCACCCAAGTTTATAAATACGTACATGAACACACGGTACAATGTGCTCATAGAGTTTAAAGCCAGAGGCAGCCACCAGATAATCCAGTCTGCTCTCCTGTACATCACAGGCCACCAACCCCCCCCCACTCCCTAAACTCAACAACTGAAATGAGACTCATGTATTATAGCCCATGAGAGACTAAGCTAGTACTGTGCTACAGGCAGAGAATAGGAGGGACCGAGATGCACCAAGACCCTTCAATGGCAGAATCCTTGCAAATGACCCACACTTAGATGCTGGAAAGGAAGTTGAAACCACCCCCAATTGCCTGCTAATCTGACCAGGGGGAACTTCCTTCCCGACCCCACATAAATTTTCACACATATAAACAGACCCACTGCACGCAAACTTACACATACATATGCAGACATGCAAGTACTGTGCATGGCCCTGAACTAGCGGGGAAAACGTTCCCAAGGTCATTTTGGTGAGATCTCCTCTACGCTGGCCACCTGGCTCCATGCTAAAGCTGTCCCGGTCACTGACGCAGACTCTCTTTAACCTCCACAGTTCTGCTCTGAGTAGCCTGTATGCCAGATTGGTGACATTATGTCTGACACAGGCCTATTGGACCTTCTGGGCCCTCCCAGGCCGATGCAGCATTGTCCCCTATGGTCAGTTCTCCAGGTCTCTCTTCCCCATGGTTGGTTTGTTCAGTCTTGTTGGCAGTGACTCAAGCAATGGGGTTTCCACTCCTTCCCTTGGGAGATGATTCCACACGCTAACAGATCTCCCTATTGGGACATTGTATTTGGACTGAGATCTTTTCCTTTGCTCATTGTTATCCCAGTTACACCCCTGCTGTAACCAGGGCATGAAATCCTTGTACTTGATGCTAGGAACTGCAAAATCACACTTTAAATCATTGCTGTGATAAAGAAGTGGAGTTACTTGCTGAGAGTGCATCTCCCGAGCTCTCTTCACGGTGTGCATCTTGTTTAAGCTATTTGACTAGCAAATGAACTAGCTAGCCCTGGCCTTTGCACTTCAAACTCAGCTGAGCAGGGTACCGGAAACTCCCCATCCGTCTGTGTTGACATCCTCCCTAGCAGCAGCCAGAGAGCAGAGAGGAAAGTAAGCTGCAGTCCTGGAAGGTGAACTGCTGACACAGAGAATCTGAAGTGTGATCCTTTTGGTTAGCTGGAGTGTCTTGAATGACAGAAGCTGGTTCTAGGTGCCAAGCGACCATAATGAGTGGAAGCGTTATGTAGCATAGGCTACGGGTAGGACTGTATCTGAAACAGTTTACCCATGTGATGGGCCCAGTTACTCCTCTCACTGTCATGGGGCTTACGACAGTGCCGTTCCATGGACATCACTGGGGTTCTGGCAGATTGGCACCTGTGTGAGCGAAATCGGAACTTGGCCCAGAGGCATATGTAGGAAAAATAAAACCAGCACTCACAGGGGACATTGAGAGGCCTTTCTGAAGATCTCTTTGGTGTTGGATGGCTGGATACACCTGGTGAAATGGAACTTACATCTCCTCCTCCAGAGAATTTCTCTGGTGGCTGTAATGGGGCAGAACACTAACCAGGATTAGTAGTTGCTCGAGTCATTTAAAAGGAGACTGGTAGAACTCATACGAATAGTGTATAAGGAACAATCCTCAAAGGCATGCAGGGGAATGAACTTGATTTAACTATTTAGATTGGAAGCTTTTTGGGCAGGGGCAGTCGTCTTGTTTTGTGTTTTGCACAATGACTGGAATTCCAGATGCTGTGGTAATACAAATAATTTTTACAAACGGTCTATGAAGTGGGAATTGCTCTGGCTGAAGTTCTGTGATTTTTTTTGCTGTCTGTGATGAGCCATCTACCTAGGGGTAGTCTTAAACTGTGGGACTTGTTCTCTTGTTAGTACATGAAGCTGAAGCATCCCCCTGCTACAGCTCAGAGCCTCTGGTGGGATGGAAGGCACAGGGCCAACTTCTGCCCTTGGACAATAGCATGATTTGTTAGTGGAGGCAATGGGAAGGGGTGTGGGTGTGTGTGTGCGTTTCTAAGGGGAGAATATAATCCCAACTATACATATAAAATGATGGGGTATAAATTAGCTGTTAACACTCGAGAGAGATCTTGGAGTCATTGTGGATAGTTCTCTGAAAACATTTACTCAATGTGCAGCGGCCGTCAAAAAAGAGAACACAATGTTGGGAATCATTTAAGAAAGGGATAGATAATAAGATAAAATATCATATTGCCGCTATATAAATCCATGGTACACCCACATCTTGAATACTGTGTGCAGATGTGGTCACCCCATTTCAAAAAAGTTATATTGGAATTGGGAAAAGGTTCAGAATGGGCAACAAAAATAATTAGGGGTACAGAATGGCTGCCATATGCAGAGAGAGTAATAAGACTGGGACTTTACAGTTTGGAAAAGAGACGACTAAGGGGGGATATGAAATCATCAGTCATAAAATCATGACTGATGTGGAGAAAGTGAATAAGGAAGTGTTATTGACTCTTCATAACACAAGAACTAGGGATCATCAAATGAAATTAATAGGCAGCAGGTTTAAAACAAACAAAAGTTTTGTTGTTTGGTTTGTTTTGTTTTTTCCCCACACAACACACAGTCTGTGCAACTCCTTGCCAGAGGATGTTGTTAAGGCCAAGACTATAACCGGGTTCAAAAAAGAACTGGATAAGTTCACGGAGGAGAGGTCCATCCATGGCTATTAGCCAGGATGGGCAGGGATGGTGTCCCTAGCCTCTGTTTGCCAGAAGATGGGAATGGCAACAGGGGATGGATTGCTTGATGATTCCCTGTTCTGTTCATTCCCTCTGGGGCACCTGGCATTGGCCACTGTCATAAGACAGGATACTGGGCTGGATGGACCTTTGGTCTGACCCAGTATGGCTGATCTTGTGTTCTAATTTGACCAGAATATGGCCAAAGGGCATCTTGAACAGTTAATGGTCATTATCAAGCTTTTGCCACCGAAATAGACTGAGCTATCAGTTATGGCATGCAGTGGCCAAGGAACCTATTGGCGAACTAATCTCTAAGCTTATATCCTACATAAACACACATGAGTGCAAGTTATATTGCTACCTTGCAAGGGAACCCTATTCAATTTTTGTTGTGGCAGCATGAAGGCTTGTGTGAGCTTATATTCTTGGAGTCTGTTGTGTCAATGAATGAAGACCCTTGTTAAGAGTAAACACCATCACTTTGCAGTTCTCATGGGAAGATCTCCAAGCACTTTAGCCTGATTCCGATAGCTTTATCCATGCTGTATATTTCTTTATTCTTCAAACAACCTCACTGAGATCAGTGGACCCTCTGTGGAGTAAGGCTATCAGAATCTGGTCCTTTGTTAATGTTAATTAAGCCTCACAACCCCAGCCTGTCTGGGGAGGGTATCATTCACCCCATCATACAGATAGGGAAATTGAGGCATAGAGCAGGGAAGAAACTTGACTAAGGGCACTCAGTGACAGAACCGGAAATAGAACTCAAGAGCCTAACACCCAGGGTTGAGTTTTGCAGTATGCTGAGCCTCCTCAAACCCCACTGACTTCCATGGGAGTTGAGGGCACTCAGAGCTTCAGTCTCCTGCTTTAACCCCTAGACAAGGTGTTCCCCCAAGTCACATGTGGTGTCATGGTCTCAGTCTAGAACAGCCTTTAGGCATCTTCATACCTGAATAGTCCTGCTGCAGTGAATGGGACTGCTCGCTTTCTTAACGCGATGCAGGTGCTTAAGCACTTTGCTGGTCTGGAGCATAAAACTAGCCAGAATGCTGAAATCAGAAGAAATGACAAAGTATGAACAAATAGAGGAGATAATTAAAGACTCCCTGGAGAAATGAAAGGGTGATCTCCAAAGATTTAAGATAGTGGCAGTGACTAGATGTGTGGGGAGAATTATCCTAGGGCCAACCAACAGCGCCAGTTACACCCTTTAACAATAGTGTTAGTGTTTTAGAGGTTTCCCATTAACTCAGTGGAGGAAAAGGGTGGGGGTGGGGGAAGAAGCATTAATGGTGCCAGACCTTGCGGTAGTTTTTATCTGGCTGTACGCCCTCCAGGAGCTCATTTGATGGAGAAACCCGAACCCTGATCTCAATCCGCCCCCCAGACCTGATTAGAAGCGACTTATGCACTGAGGGGAACGGCTGCTGCATGACTTGGCTGAAAGTCGTTTGGCTGCTGCCCACAAAAGATGTCTAAAGAAACGGGAGTTTCAAACAGCTCAGGACAAAAAGGTCATGGAGTTGCATGTCACACGCTTTGCTAAGCAAAGGGTTTGGGAGAGAAAAGCTTTAGTCAATTCATTGGTGCCTTAGTCCTCCTAACGTAGGAGATGTATAGGTTCGCCACTTAGGAAATGTTTCTAATTTATATACTTTCATTTCTTGTCCTACGTCTACAGATCACTTCAGGGTGAGATTTATAAAGGCAAAATGGGTAGCTAAGCATCCACCTCCTTTTGACTTTCAGCATCTAAGTCCCCTTTCTGCCTCAGCAAATCTCCCTCTGTAGTATTAATGCTTCTCTCAGACAGCACCTTGCAAGTGGAAATCTCAGAAGTCTTTACAGACACTAACGAAGAAAACCTCCCAACCCCCATGTTACGGTGAGGCAGTGATCTTTGTTATTGCCGCTGTTACAGGTGACGCACGGTTACACAGCAAGTCGGTGGCTGAGGAGAGAGAAAGGAACCCAGGAATCCTGCCTCTCAGTTTCCTATTCTGAGCTTTGAGCACGTCCTCCGTCCAGAGCTGGAAATGGAACCCAGGAGTCCTGACAGTTGCTGCGGTCTAACCACTAAGGCCCCCTCCCAGTGCCTGACATATTAAGTGTTAAGTAATAATGCCATTAAAAGCATCCCATGCAGAGTGATGGGGGGAGCATTTAACTGCTGGAACTCATCAGAGGCCAATGCCACCTCTATCCCCAAGTGACCTATTTCTCCTTGCGGGGGAAAATGCTTCCAGGAAAGAGACACAAAGCACTAAAAGACGACAGTGGGATGGCGTGAAAGCTGACCTGTTTCCTGGAGTGCCGCCTTAAGGCAACTTTTGGAAGCAGGGACACATAAGCCATGCCCTCCCATCAGCCAAAGTCTACACAGGGACATCTGGTGCTAGGGCCAGGTCTGGTCAGTTCTGTGAAGCTGCTTATACTGCCATCAGCGCTGGAGCATCTGAGCACCTACCACCAGTGCGGCTCGTTCGCACAGTCTCACCCTCCCCACAATCCTGGTTTGTGGTTATTGTTTAGCTGCTTGAAACCAAGCATGGAGCCTTGATCACGAGGTACAGAATTCTGAGCTTTATGGACCCTCCCTGCCCAGGTACCTTGCCTGGCAGCGACTAGAGGCATAAAGCCTGGCACTGGGCTCACTGCAAAACCTGGGAAGGAGTCTGTGGAGGATAGTGTCTTCTTCGGTGGTTTCAAAATCCTGGTGAGGAATCTGGAGAGGTGTCCCCAAGATATGACAGATCCCCTGGTGTTATTGCTGGTAGTAAGTAATACTAGGTACTGAGAGAGGTTTTTCCATCTAAGGATTTCAAACTGCTTTACAAAACTGACAACTATTATCTGCATTTATAGATGGGGAAACTGAGGCACAAAGGCTTGGGTTGTTTTTTTTAATGTGATCACACTGCAAGTCCAGGGCCAAATAGGGACTAGAGCCCATGCTTTAATCACTTCCTGCCTCTTTGCTGTTTGCCATCTCACTTCCAACCTTGAGTTCTAATGGCCAAAGCAGAATAAATGGAACCCGGGCTGTGGAGAAGTGCATTTTGGGCTCAGTTTCTCACGGCAAGTAGCGTTAGAGCTGATTCAGGCCACACCCATTAGCAAGCCCTTTCAGGGGTCTCCAGGGAATACAATGCCTGGGGCTGGACAGCTAAGTCACTTGAAGAATAGTGCTCATGGACTGTAGGGCAAGCAGCAGGTGTGCATGAGTCACTGGGCATGCATATTGCATATTCTGGGCCTCGCAGAAGGGAAGGGCTGTGTGTAAACATACGTGAATAAGTGTCTGTTGTTTAGTTTGAAATCACGCCTTTGATAATTGTTATTGTGATTGCAGGTGGATTGAAGAGGTGGGGCAGTTCAGGGAAATGGAGCTGGATAAAGGGTAACTGTGCCTCCGGGTCCAAGAGAGCGTGCCTCCTGGCAATTAGGAGAAGAGAGGGACACTGAGGAAGTGTATTTTCCTCCTGCCGGTGGTGCTCTGAGATTGGCTCAGTCAAACAGCCCCATTTTTGTAGCTGCCACGGTCGTGATTCTACATGTCCCTCTCGGAAGGGGTTGTAGACAGAGTGGTGTAGTCCTCAGTGGGACGAGAGAGAGGCCGATGGGGGACTGGCTGGCTTGGGGGCTGGTAAAGGGATACAGAGACTTTCGCTTTCAACAGGCTGGCTTGAATCCAGCCGTGCCTGGAAAAGACCAATAGTTAACTTCAGCTGGTGACTGTGACCTGTGGGAGAGGCATTGCTGGTTTTGGGCCAGAGCTTAGAGTACAGTTATCCATGTGACAGAACCAGCACTAATCCAGTGCCGTTACCAGCAGCCTCTGCAGAGAGGCTAAGGTCAGAACAGGGCTCCCAAAGGTGGGATGAAGAAGCATCTGTGCTGTCTCTGCTCTGTGAAGGGAGGACGTTCATCTTCGGAGTTGTGCAGCAGGTCCCTGTCCTCAGCACTACATTCGCTTCATGGTGGTTGGTTTTTAAAGGGCTCCAGAAGAGTTGAGCTAACCCTGCTTAATCCCCAATTCAGTGCCATAAGAAATACAGCCACCAACTCAGTACTTCCCTGCAACCGGACAGCTGGAAGCACTTCAGTAACTTAGAGCTCACGGGATGTGATGAGTGCACCGTTCTAATGCTGCTGCCAGGATCCATTCCAATGCATGTGCAGGCCCCATCCCAGGGAGATAGTCTCATGCAGGGTATTGGTGAGTAAGCTGCAACTTACTCACACAGTTATTTTGGGCACTTAAGAAAACTGGCTGCTAGACGGTCAATTAGTCTCCACCTTAACTAGCGCAATGCTACTGCCCTACTGTACTTTGGCTTGCAAGCTTGGATTGTCCATCTCTGCTGCATTGCAGCAAGCTTGAATTCATGGGGCTCAAATCTGCTTTCAAAAGCACTGGTGCTACTGCAGGGAACTAAGAGCAGAATTTGGCCCCCTTTTCTCTAAACCCATCCAGCCCAATGCACCTCTGTTGAAGGCTACAACTGTTCTCCTGATGTGGTGACACTTCATCTTCCCAAGGAATCTAGTTCTGCTGGCCAAATGGTTCTAAAAGTTATTAAGCTTTTTCCTAAGAGCTAGTGTCATTATATATGGCTGATTTCCCCTGGGAAAAAGTTAGGGACCTATCAAATGTGTTTCAAGTGCTGAAATTTGCTGCTTCCACTGAACTATCCATTAAAAGCCTGATCCTGCAACGGACAAATATGCTGGCCCCGATCCTGCCAGGCACTTAAGCATGTACTTAACTTGAAGTGTTCGAGTAGTCCCATTAATATCAACAGGAGTACTTAAAGTTAATCAGATGCTTATGTGCCTTGCTGGATGGAGGGCATTAAACTACAGGACACAGCATCAGGCCCTACATTGGTTAAGGTCCCAAAGGGTGAAATTTACAAAAAGGTGGCATGATTTGTTTATTTCACAAACACATTGGGCTGCTGCTTCTCAATGTATCTTCCTCAGATGCTTAAACATTGAAGGCCTGATTCTCATTTATAGACCAACTTTAGCAACTATCTTAGCACCCCAGTGCCCTGCCAGCAGCTTTCCAAATCCAGAATGTAAATTGGCTTCCACATCTCCATACTCTTCTGCTAGGAGGGGCAGCTCTACCTGTGTGAGCTTTCGCACACCAAAAAGTGGCATCTAATACCAGGCATGAGTTGAGTCATGTCTGCCTCTGCGCTATTATGGATGACTCATGTCAACAGCATTAGGAGCCTTTGTTTTCAGGTGTTTTATGGGAGAATGTTATTCCAGGGTATCAGTTTAATAAAAATAAGACTCTGCATTCCTATAGAGCTTGTAATCCCAGGATCAAAGGATCTGAATCCCCTTTGTGATCATTTAATGAATTTAGACTTGCAGCGAGCTGGGTCTGTGTTGTTAACCCTGTGTTAGGGAGTGGTAAATGCAGGTGAAAAGCCATTCAGGCCCAAATTTTGGAACTTGGCTGGAGTCGGCGGAAGCTGGGGGTGCTTGGATCTGCAGTTGATCAGGCCACTTTTATTTAGGCACCTAAAAGTGCAGCTGGACACCTGCTGGGATTTGAAAAGCTCCAAAGAAGGTTAGAGTCAGAGATTCTGTGGCCAGAAGGGACCATTGTGATCATCTGGTCTGACCACCTGCAGAGCACAGCCATAGAATTTCCTCAAAAGAATTCCTAGAGCAAATCCTTTAGACAAAGACACCTAACTCTTGTGGAAATGAATGGGAATTAGGGGCCAACCTTACCCAGGTGCTTTAGGAGCTGCATCTTTAAGCACCTAAGTACCTTTGAAATCTGGCTTTAGTTAAGGACTGAGTGGCCTAAGGGCATCAGACATCCAATACCCATTGAAAGTCCTTGGGCGACTGACTGAACCCCATCAGCTCTGTCCAAAATCCCAGCCCTAAATTTGAAAACTGTGGCCGAAGGGACTTGCCCAAGGACAGGCAGTGAGTCCGTAGCAGAGCTAGTAAACTCCCAGTTTATCAGCGCACAATCCAGATTACAGTACGGGGAGGGAGGGAGACAAGTGCGTCTGCTTGGAGCTTTTTGATGAAGTTAGATGTACAAAAGAGCAAGGACAATTTCTGCAGGCCCCGCCTGGGTCCCTGCTGAGTATCTATATAATTCTGGCTGCTCTCATTTAAGGACGTCTCCTCCGTTCCACTTCTCGCTGAGCTATCTGCACGTGGCTGCAGGGGCAGTGGAGGCTTTTCCCGTTCCAGAGATAAAGTCCTACATCGCTCCCTCGGGATTTACTCCGGCTGAGCCCACGCTGAAGTCCACGCTCGTTCTGCCAGGAGTATAACCTGCCCAAGGGCCTCTCGACCAGGCTCTGTGTGTGTTCCACATACCCGCGTTCCTGGCGTGCATGTAGCCAGCTGGGAGGGCAGAGTACAGGCACTCTCCCTTCTCGCGTATCTCTAGCTTCCTCCTAGTGCTACAGCTGGGGAACGGCAAGGCAGGAGGGGAGACCGTAATTAGCTGCTTTAGAGGAAGTGTGTACACATAGGAAGCCTGGGCTACAGATAAGGGGGGAACCCCCCTAATTTGCTTGCAGTCTAACTGCTCCCATTTGACTACAGTCAAGGTTTGTTTGAGCAATCTGCCCCCTTGGGTAATAAAACCTCAAGCCTGATTGAAGCATTGCACTTGCGCTGCCCCTGTGCATGCTGTGCAAAATGCAGCTTCCCTCCCTGCCCCACTTCACTGTATATGGCTCTCTCTTCCTCTCTGCTCCCTTCTTTCCCCTCCCTTTCTGGCCTGTGCCCACCCCCTGGAGACTCTAGCATTGCCACGCTCTTCTGATGTCAGGTTAGACTCTAGCAGCACACCCTTACTTCTAGCAGCGCACTGCAGACAGTATGCTGGTCTTGGGCAAAGTGTCTCTGTTATCCTCTCACCTTCTCATCCACGCTACTTGCAACTCCATGTGTTCAAAAATCATGAGTCAGCCTCCCTCACCATCCCCTGTCATGAAATGGACTTAAGATTGTGAGATTTGAAAATAATACACATTGGGTGGAGGGGAAGGGTTAATTTACTTTTTTGGTTTTTGAACCTTTAAGTTTTTCTCTGCAACCAGAGGGCTAGGGACTTGCTTTTCTTTTTAAATGAAAGCTGAGAGTCTTGGATTATCCCATGACTCCAGGAGCTGGTGCCTGAAGAAAACCACCAAGACTCACAAAGCCCTGTGATGATAGCCTGGGAGCTGACAACAGGTGAATGCACTTCTGATGTCATTTACAACTCCAGCAGCACAATCGTCCTCCTTACGGTGCAACACTGGTTCACAGACATTGCACTGGTTCAGTACAAGGCCCAACCCATCCCCCATCCTCTCCTCCAAAGCCTAGTGTAGTCACCTGGAGTCTTTCTCATGGGTTTCATGGACTTCGTATCAGGCTCCCAGTTTAGGGGATCTGTCTGTAACCCACGTCCTGGCAGTGGTTACTGGATAGAGCTATGTGTGACCAATTCCCAATAAACTCAACTACTGGAGGGTCGTGCTTCTCCAACCTGCTGCTGAGTAGCTTGGTGAGAATGGGGAGAGGGCCAGGCAGAATCAGTGTGGCAGATAAAACTTTATTACTATTAATTTAGGCCCCTGTTGTGCCCGGTGCTGTACTGATGTCTAAGGCGCCTGAGAGTTTCTGTTGCAATATCATTAAAAGACATCCAACGGAATTAAACAGGAGACTCTGCGTCCATGTCCCAGGCTTCCAGCAAACAGGGAATGAAGAGGGAGAGGTCAGAGGTCACTTGAAGGAGGTGTTGGTAAAACCTTGGGCCAGATTCTGACCTCTGAGACACATGGGTGTCAATCCAGAGTAACCCCACTGGCTTCTGGATTTATACCAGTATATCCTGGCTCTCTCTCTTATAACCACCTCTTCTCTGGTCACCGCTTGCCCAGGCCTCCTGTTTCAAGGATGCCGTGTCATTTTCCTCTCTTTGGGGTCTCAGGTTGTCCCCGTGAGTTAGAGCAAAGTCCAAATTCCTCTGGATGGAGCAATCGAAAGGAATTTTCCCCACAGCCAGAGCGCTGCTGATGGAGAGCTGCTCAGACGAGGAGGAAGAGGGAAGTTGTGTGCAAACAGAATATCTATTTTGTTTGCAGACAGCGCAGAATGTCAGTGTATAAGCGCAGGCCCAAGCACTGCTCAGTCCTTTCAGTTTGTTCCCAGGAGCTCGGATGTGAATGTTGCTAGGTAGCTGGAGTGGTTTTTCCAGCTCAGGGGAGCAAGCTGGAAGGTCTGAGCTGCGCTTGCGGATGTGCTGGGTGGTGCTATCCTGGGTGCCCTGAAAGGCAGAGTGCTGGGAAACTTTCCCTCCTTGTATTCTACCTGCCATCATTAGATTGGGCCATGCTGCTCCATGGCATAATCCCATTGATCGCAGTGGGATTACTGCAGAGAGGGGGCTGGCCCTTGGTCATGTAGTGAGGACAGAATTTAGTGGGGGTGAGAGCAGAGTCTCTTTATGCCCAAACCAAGTTCAGCTCAGGCAATGGCAGCCTGTGGTTCGTTCTGCAACCTTACTAAGGTGTCTCCACGCCGAGCTGGAGCAGCAGCCTCTAGGGGACAAGAGAGGAGTATAGAGCAATCCTCCGCCTGGGCAAGCCAGTTAGTGTCTTAAGCAGCCTGTGGCGGGGGGGAACAGCCTCTGATTTCTCTGAAAACATCTGCTCTGTGTGCAGCAGCAGCAATAAAAAAAGTGAACAGAATGTCAAGAACTGTTAGGAAACGGATAGATAAGACAGAAAATATCATTATGCCTCTTCATAAATCTGTGGTTCACTCACACCCTGAACACTGCATGCAGATCTGGTTGCCCTATCTCAAAAAAAGGGATATTAGAATTGGAAAAGGTGTACAGAGAAGGGCAACAAAAATGATGAGAGGAATGGGACAGCTTCCGTATGAGGAGATTAAAGAAGACTGGGACTTTTCAGCTCGGAAGAGAGGTAACTGGGGGAGGGGGTATGAGAGAGGCTGTAACATCATGAATGAGGTGGACAAAGCGAGTAAGGAAGTGTTATTTACCCCTTCACAGAACACCTGAACCAGGGGTCACCCAATGAAATTAATAGGCAGCAGGTTTAAAACAAACACAAGAAAGTACTTCTTCACACGATGCACAGGTCAACCTGTGGAACTCCTTGCCAGAGGATGTTGTGAATGCCAAAACTATAACAGGGTTAAAAAAAAACCTAGATAAATTCATGGAGGATAGGTCCATTGATGACTGTTAACAGGGTTGGGCAGAAATGCAACCCCATGCTCTGAGCGTCCCTAGCCTCTATTTGCCAGAAGCTAGGCATGGACAACAAGGTGGATCACTCAATGATTGCCTGTTCTGTTCATTCCCTCTGTAGCACCTGGCATTGGCTACTGTTACAAGACAGGATACTGGGCTAGACGGACTGTTGGTCTGACCCAGTATGGCTGCTCTTATGTTGCCCATAGGCAGACAGGTGCTTACCAGAGCATGCAGTTTCCTGCAGCATGTCTCTCCCAATGGCCAGGATGGAAGGATGAAGTAGCATAGCAGGTGTGTCTTGCCTCACTGGAGGAGCTTGTTTCTCAATTATGCCTGGTCCTCCTTGCAGGGCCTGGGGGAGATCCTGACACCTATAAGGTGTTGTGTTTAGATAGGGTGTGAGGCATGTGGAGCAGCAGTTGAGTAACCTTAGATGAGAGAGGGGCAAAACAGGGTGTGGCTTTGCTTTTGCAAGCCCTCGTCTGTCAAGCTATTTTGTTTGGCAGAACAGAATCTGGGCATGTTCTGGATCAGGTATCATGGGGAGGGAGGTATGGCTTTGGTCTGTTGTTTGGCAAAGCAAAGCCCTACACTCAACAGGCTGGCATTTCTCTGTCTATCTGGAGCACAATAACATCTAAACACCATATCCGATCAATGCCAAAATGTCAGGGAAAGTTCTAGACATCAAAGGGCAGAACTCTATGGATTTTCCTGAAAATCAGCAAAGCACCAAAGAAGGAAATAGGGGGAACATGGAGCCCCGGGCATTTGGTTAGCAGACCTATCATCTTTAATGAGGTCTGTAATTGTCTATAGATCAAAGCGTCGGTTGATGTCATCTATTAATGGCTTCCTGCATAATATCCTCATTTCATCTCTGCCCATTATCTACATGGAGTTTTAAATATTGACATCCTGAATGACTTATCTCCCAGGCAGAAAGAAAAGACTTATTTCAACAATTTAGAAATTATACAAGCTTAACTAACTACTGACGTTTTTACGTATGCCCCTAAAACTGAGGGGACATACCCAGAGCCCCGGGAATGAGAATGGGGGGACATGCAGAGACCTGGGCATGAGGGAAGTGGTATTGGGGTCCCTGAAATAGAGAGGGATGGAAGGGGAGCACACAGCGACCTAGTGAAGAAAATGGAAGGATGTGCGTCCCTGTTGTGTGCAGTGAGCTTAGCTGACAGAAGCACCGAAGTGTGTGATCCCCTAGTTTTTAGTATCAACTATTCATCCATAATAGCACTGGCTTGAAGTGGTTTCCATTATATATAGGATTTACAGTTTGGTTCAATCCCTCTCAGCACCCTCACTATAAAAATTGTTCCAGCACCTCTGCATAACAGTATTGCCATTGCATTCTCTTCCCCAGTAATAATATCTGATCGTTAGCTTGGAAATAAGAGGAGTGGTGGCTCTTGGAGGACCCACCGAAAGCATGAAGGAAAGGTGGCTGTAACATAGAATTGCAAGGCCCAAGGAGCATGGAGTGGCACATTTAATAAGACGGGAATGCTTGCCTAGCAAGTTATGTGATCCTGAATTATCATATCAGGGCGGAATAATTACATACAAAGGGCTAGAGCCGTGCAGGCTAAAACAAGGGGATGGTTCAACTGGTTTGGAGAAGATGAGAACTGAGCTCAAAACTCCCTTCAGAATAGTTCAGTTAACTGGATGTGTTTTACAGAGAGGCCCAGGGCAAAGCGGGTCCAAATGTTCCCAAACTTTTGAGAAAGCTCCACTCTGGAGCCCATCTTTCTGTCCCATGCTTTCCTCTTGCACAGTTGGTTCATATTTTTTTTCCCCACCAAGTTGTGCTGGGGTTAGAAGCAGAAGCTCCAAAATACTGCCGGGAACCCTACAGTTATTCCAGGAGGCATGATGTCTGTTACTAAGCCACCTATTTCTGTGCCATACTTAGTGTGGAGAGACTCTGGTGCCAAGTATGGGATTCCCTTTTAATAGCCCCGTCAGGATTTATGTGTGAGATTTTGCAGCCTGGGTTGGTGAATAAGTCATGGAGGAGACGTGCCCGGAGTTCTAGTGGGGGCATTCTCAAGAGAGAACATCAGAAGCTTTGCCAGCAAGGCATATCTGCAGTGGTTCATCCTAGTGGACTAATAAATGGGCAAGTGTGCAACCCATAACACTGGACAGTGAAAAACCCAGGAGGATCCTGATATGTGTAGGTTGATTGAGGACCTAACTGCTATGGTGATAGGTATTATAGAGTCCAATATCTAGGTAGACAACACAGGAAGTCATCTTGTGGATCGAGCCTTGTGTAACGTTAGTGATGTTTAGACTAGAAACATATGACAATAGCGCAGCTTTTTTTGCAGCTCTGTGGTTTGTGGCGAAGCTGCTTAGCTAGCTGAAGTCTGGGCTGTAATGTGATTGTCTCTAAAATGTTGTTTGCTTGCTTGTTTTCCAGGCTGGTGGATGATCGATGCGTGGTGGAGCCGGCAGCTGGCGATCTGGATAATCCACCCAAGAAGTTCCGGGGTAAGAGGCCATGTGGTGCCTGAGGAGCTGCTACTGTTGTGTTCCTTATGAAACCTACTACTGGGGCACGCTACCTTCTGCTGCAGAATGTGGGCACCAGCTTGCTCTCTTCTATTATAGCAGTAGTACAGGCATCAATATTGCAAATCCGCCCCTCCTCCTCTGTGTTAATTGGTGCCAGTATTGGCAGCCTGAGCAGAGAGGCCAGGGACTGAATGGCCTGTAGGTCCTTGGCGCCTCTCTAAATTAGGGTGGAATGCCATTTGTGCACCAGTGTCGAGGAAGCTTGCCCTGCTGCCACACATGCTCTGGATTGACAGAGTTGTCAAGTCTCCAGGACTGTCAAGCTGGGAAATAATCATCCTGCACCCTCGTAGCCTTTCCGACTTCTTAAACTCTAAGGTCAGAAGGGACCATCATGATCATCTAGTCTGACCTCCTGCACATCACAGGCCACAGGACCTTGTCCACCCACTCCTGTAATAGACCCCTAACCTCTGGCTGAGTTACTGAAGTCCTCAAATCATGATTTAAAGACTTCAAATTACAGAGAATCTGCCATTTCCACTAGTTTAAACCTGCAAGTGACCCGTGCCTCATGCTGCAGAGGAAGGCAAAAACTCCTCAAGGTCTCTGCCAGTCCTACCCAACCTCAAATATGGTGATCAGCTGGATCCTGAGCATGTGGGCAAGACCCACCAGGCAGACACCTGGGAAAGAATTCTCTGTAATAACTAAGAGCCCTATCCCATCTGGTGTCCCATCACTGGCCATTGGAGATACCTGCGAGTGCTAGCAGCAGATTTGCTACATATCATCATAGGCAGTCCCATCGACCATCCCCTCCATAAACTTATCAAGCTCAGTCTTGAAGCCAGTTAGGTTTTTTGCCCCACTGCTCCCCTTGGAAGGCTGTTTCAGAACTTCACTCCTCTGATGGTTAGAAACCTTCCTCTAATTCCAAGCCTGAACTTGTTGATGGCCAGTTTGTATCCATTTGTTCTTGTGTCCACGCTGGAGCTTAACTTAAATAACTCCTTTCCCTCCCCGGTGATGTATTTATAGAGAGCAATCATATCTCCCCTCAGGCTTCTAAACAAGCCAAGCTCTTTGCATCTCATCTCAGAAGATAGGTTTTCCATTCCTCAGATCATCCTGGTAGCCCTTCTCTGCACCTGTTCCAGTTTGAATTCATCTTCCTTAACCATGGGAGGCCAGAATATTGTTCTTGATTCCTCCAGTGGCCACTGGCTTTATGACTTGGAGAAACTGACTCTTACAGTGCCTGGGCTTTGCTGTGAAGGAAAAGGAGAATTTGTACTCCTCCCTCCCCAGATCTGGTTCCTTAATGGCTAGAGATGATGGTTTTCGTTTCTATTAGAATAGCATGTGAAGTCAGGGCTCCATTGTACTAGGTGAGGACAGTCCCTGCCTAAAGAGCTTGTGATCTGAATAGACCAGACAGATGATGAAATGGTCTATTAGCCCTGTGGAGAAGCAAGGCCCAGGGAGTCAGAGCCAGAGCAGGCAATTGAATCCAGTCTCTGGAGTCCCAATCCAGTGCCTTCACCACAATCCATCCTTCCTCTCTGAAGGTCAGCCTGATATGAGGCATGTTCTTTGCTGTGCCTGCATTCATGTATCCTGGCTGTTGGTGGAGCAAAACCCTTCGGAGGAGGAAGGGATGTGTAACTGGGAGGGATGCAGAGACGGCAACAAGCCTCTGTGCTGTGGCAGGATTTTTGGCTCTAGGAACTAACTGTGCCAGAGGCCTAGTGCTTGCCCTGCTTAGCTGCACCTCTTGGGGAGAGATTAAGCCGCTCTTTCATGAGGCAGGCAGGCAGGATTTAGGAAGATGCATTAAATCCCCATCCGTCCTTAGCTGTCACATTCCAGCCACCCCACCCCATCCTGGTGCAAGCCTCAGTCATTATTTCCCGTCTCAATGAGATGCAGCCGCTGCAGAGCTTCCCTTTGTGAGCTGGCTTTCTGGAGTCCCGATCCAAATGGAAAAGGTGATGAATCAAGCGAGGAGCAGGGCGGCTCCTGGCTTGTGGAAATGGGCTGGTGAAGCCAGAACTTTCCTCTCTCTTTCCTGGACACCTTCCATTTTCTAGCCCCTCTGTGTCCAATCCTCAGCTGCCAGCTCCTCTCCGGGTTGGGACTTGGGTCAAGAGTCAGGTCTCTGACCCAGTTCTTCCAGCCCCTAAGCCTGTGAGCTGAGGAGAGCAATAGACACTCGCTTCCTCTTCACTCCTTTTGGGCATGGCTCCACTGCTTTCTGTGGTGTAAGCAGAGGTGGCAAGACGAGTGAGCAGGGATTCTCAGCCACTGGGATCTGCGACTCCCTCCTTGGACTTGGCCTTCAAGGCACTTCAAGCTCAGCCATATTGCTCTTGAAGGAATTTGGCTTTCCGGGGCTGCCTTCCCTCCCACACACGGCATAGCGGAACGGAAAAGCGGACACTATTACTTGTCTTGTGGGTTGTGCCTAGGTGCCCCAGTCATGGCCCTTGGCCCCTTTGTGCCAGGCACCATACAGACATGGAACAAAAATGAGAGGCCCTCCCCCAAAAGCTTCCAGTCTAAGAACAGAGCAAGAGATGCTAGGTAGATGCAGACAAACCGATGGAGGAAGCACAAGGAGCAGCGAAGGCAGAGGTCATGGCACCACCATTGCCAAGCTGATTGGAGGCACTACAGCAGAGAAGAGGGGTTTGAAGGAGGACAGCGAGAAGGTCTTGCAGATGCTTGTGTTCGGCTGGAAGATGTGGTCCCATTATGATATATATACGGTGCCTAGCACAGTGGAGCCTCGACTTGGTGGAGGACTCCAGGTGCGACTGTAGTTTAAATGTTAAATAATAATTAACGACACGACACTCAAACATCATCAGCTTATCCAGACTGCCCCTAAGTGGAGCTGAAGTAGCTGTATTCTCTCAGGGACTGAACTTTCCCTCCCCACCACAGAACCTAATACTGTGCTAACAGGTGGAGAATGGGAAGAATCCTTCCGCCGATTCCGCCTCAAAGAAGTCTTTCACAACAGGGCCGAGACCATGCACAATTGCCACATCCCCACTGGTAAACACTAGAAAAAAGAATCGTCCGACTTGACATCGCAAGCGGATGAAACCACAGTCTTGTTCATGACACTGATTGCTTCAGGAAAAAAACAGACTGTGAAGTCCTTAACAAACATCGCATCCACCATAGTCTCTCCACTGCCGAGAGGACAGCTATACAGTCCCTGAATTCTAGCCACTAGATAATGATCAACCCAGCAGACAAAGGGGACACCACCATAGTCCTCAACTGTAATAACGACATAAACAAGGTCTACTGACAACTCTCTGACACCACCTACTATAAAGAACTCAGAGACAACCCCACACCGCAATTTACCCAGGAATTTAAGAATATCATCAAATCCTTCCCAAAACAGCTCCAAGACCTACCAACTCATTCCCCATTAAACCACCTCAGAGACCTTCTAACTGCTTCCCAAGATACACAAACAGGGGAACCCAGGCAAACCCATCCTATTTGGCCACAGCACTCTTACTGAAGGAATACTGGGACTCATAGAAATCATCTTCAAACCACTTAGTGCACAAAGGGCTAACTTCCTCCACAACAGAACCGACTTCTTCCACAAAGTCTGCAACGTTAACAACCTCCCATGGAGGTCACTTCACTATCCACCAACATCCCTCACAATGACGACATAGCTGCCTGCCCCAAATATTTACAAGACAATGGACAACGTTCAGATATCCACCCCAAACACATCATTAAACTCATCCATTTCATCCTCACCCATAATAATTTTACCTTCAACAGCAAACGCTTTGTCCAAACCATGGGAACAGTCTACTAGGACGGCTCCCCAATATGCCAACCTCTTCATGGGCCAACTTGAAGAATTTCTGGACAAATGCACCACCAAACCTATGAAATACATGGGATACATTAATGATATTTTCATCCTCTGGACAGACGACTTAAACTCCCTCCTAGATTTCCACCACAACTTCAACACCACCATCCATTTATTAAACTCTCTCTGGAACACTACCACACTAGCATCAACTTCCTGGACACCATGATCAGTGTCAGCAATGGATCCATTCAGCAGTGCCACCCAGAATGGGGGGACAAGTGGGGCAATTTTCCCCAGGACTCACAGGGACCTCCATAAGAATATAGTATTCTGTAGTATTGCAACTTTTTTTAATGGAAGGGGCCCCCGAAATTGCTTTGCCCCGGGCCCCCTGAATCCTCTGGGCAGCCCTCCCCTTCAGATAACAATATACAAGAGACCCTAGATCAGCACACTTACCTTCACGGATCCAGTAACTATCCCAAGCACACCAAGAAATCTGCTATCTACAGCCAGGAACTCAGATACCACAGAACATGTTCCAAGGAGAAAGTCCAGGATATGCACCTTAACACGCTTAAAACCGCTGTCGCCAAACAAGGACAGTCCACCAGAAAAGTAGATCACATTGTGGAACAGGCCACACAAATACCCTGAGAGAACCTGCTTCAATACAGAAATAAAACCCCTTCTAACTGCACACCACTAGTTGTCACCTACCACTGCATACTGGAACCCATATGGGTTATCATCAAATGACTACAGTTCAAACTTGATGGGGACCCCAGCTTAAACCCCCCCCCCCACACACCTCTCCAAGTTCATCATTTGAAGCAAGCTCACCACAGACCAGGACACACCAACTCAAAGCGGCACCAGAGCCTGCCAGAGCAACAGATGCAAAACCTGCAAACATATCTCCACTGATACAATGATCAGTGCCCACCACTAAGTGGGTGAAACCAGACCATCAATACACCCTCGAATGAACTTCCGCAGGAAAGACAAAAACACCATATTACCTGTGGGTGAAGACTTTTCACAAAGGGATTGCTCCGTATCTGACCTCTCAGTCATCCTCAAAGGAAACCTGCATGACACTTGCAAAAGACAAGCCTGGGAGCTTAAATTCATAACTTTGCTAGACACTGAAAATCATGGTCTGAATGAAGACATAGGATTTAGACATATGACTGCAGGAGTGTGAACGGGCCACTTTGCCTTGAGGGGACCTTTAGAATATGTGCTCACTACTTTTACACTTAACTCTCTGTTTGCTCTTGTATTTAGCTATGATACTCTCCCTATCTTTCCCAGACCTGAAGAAGAGCTCTATGTAGCTCAGAAGCTCATCTCTTTCACCATCAGAAGTTGGTCCAATAAAAGATATTACCTCACCCGCCTTGTCTCTCTAATATCCTGACCGACACGGCTACATCAACACTACCTACAAGTAATAATGCAAACATTTCCCATTTTGCCCATGTCTGGGTAATTTGTGCACCCCTTGTCACCCCCTGAGGCTGCCAGAGGGCAGTACTGGGATGGCCCAAAACCCAAGCCAAATGCATCTGAGGAAGGTATAAACATGCCTCCCCCACAATACACCTCCTTGTGCATTATTAGTGTTTATGGCATGCATCTAAGGTGCTTGGCGCTGTGCAAAATATAAAGGAAGCAGCAGTCCCTACTCCAAAGAGCTTCTGTTTTAATTTGATTAGATGGTGTAGTCCAGATGCAGAATATACCAGGCACTCTACAGCATGGTGTACACTGCAAGTAATGCAGATAGGATGCAATACCACAGTGTCCCAGGGGGAGAGAAATTTTCCTCAGCTGCAGGTTATATTCTTGATGATGAATGTTGTTATTATTTGTGTCTCTTTTATCCTGGCTATGGTAACTTCCAGTGCTGTGTGCCTAATCTTTCAGATCTTAGCTGTTTGCTTTAATAGTGTCTTACAGCAGTGAGTTCCACAGCCATCATTACATGTTGCAGTAGGAGTTTCTCCTTGTATCCAATTGAAATAGAAAGTGATGGGCATTGCTTTCTGCTGCAGGACAGCTGCCATTTTGTGTGTTTGGGTTGATTAAGCGTGATCTGGGACACACCACACACTTTCTATCTCTCTTTCTCTGTGTTCTCACGTGCAGGTTTTACTCTGGTCCTCACTTAGTTTCCCTTGCTCTGACCCAGAGTAAAAGTGAGCAGTTTGCTTTGGGTATGGAAAGATATGTAATGGGGACAAAAGCTCCTGAGCTTGGGGTGCAACTCTTCCCCCTCGACTCTTAACCTTGTGTCCTGTGACTTTGGTAGGCTTTCTAGGTGGAACAGACCTTGCAAGTATGTGGTTCTGCTTTGCCATCCTGAGGCTGCAAACATTTGACTCTGAGAGCAAAAGCCAGCGAGCTTTATGCAGCACCAGGACACCATCCTGCTCTCCTGATGCCAGTGGTGCTCTTGTCTTTGACTTGAATGGGAGCAGCCTAAGGTGATCGCGGTGAAACCTGTGCTAGCAGTTAAGGAGTCATGGTTCCTTGTCCTAACAGCCAGGAGACTCTCCTCCCTAGAGATGGGCCTGGATCAAAATCCTGGATCCAGACTCCTCCAGAGTTTGAAGGTTCAGTTCCGGCCCAGCTCTTTTCAGTTAATCAGACTCTAGTGTTCAGCCCCTTGTTATAATGGCTAGGAAAGTAGCAGTCACATACATTTCCCTGTGAAAGAGGAGGGGAAAAAAACCCAAACAATGATCCTGATTGTGTGTTCCTCCATTGTCACTCTTGGGCAAGGGACAGACGGGGGCTTAAGGTGACTTTAAGCCTTCTTTGAATTCTCTGCCTTTTGTGGCTGTGCAGGGCCCTGCCTGGTGTAAGTTAGAATAATCTCAGGGCTGCTCTAACTCAGTGGTTCTCAACCGGGGGTACACGTACCTGTGGGGGTACACAGAGGCCTTCCAGGGGGTACATCAACTCATCCTAGACATTTGCCTAGTTTTACAACAGGCTACATAAAAAGCACTAGCAAAGTCAGTACAAACTAAAATGTCATTCAGACAGTCACTTGTTTATACAGCTCTAGATACTGTACACTGAAATGCAAGTACAATATTTATATTCCGACCGATTTATTGTCTAATTATATGGTAAAAAGGAAAAAGGCAGCAATGTTTCAGTAATAGTGGCTGTGACACTCTTGTGTGTTTGTTTCTGATTTTGTAAGCAAGTAGTTTTTAAGTGAGGTGAAAGTTGGGGGTACGCAAGACAAATCATCCTCCTGAAAGGGGTACAGTAGCCTTGAAAGGTTGAGAACCTCTGCTCTAAATTATGCCCTGCTTCCCATAGCTCCTAGGGGCCCCAGGAAGCTGAGTGTAGCCATAAAGCACTGCATTCTGGCCATGGACTGATCCAACCCCTATGCTGGGGTGCAGTGCTGGTATAGACCCCTTACACCACACAGGGATTCTCAAGGAGCTGTTTCTGCCCCCTTTAAGGCCCCTTGCTGCTGCCAGAGCAGCCTAAAGGGGATGTCATGCAAGTGAGAATCTGCCCAATGATTTGAAAAATACCTTGGGAGTCTATCCCTCTAGCTGCCCCGAGGCTAGAAAGGCAGAGTTCAGCTGTGTAGTGCCTGGGCTGGCCAGGGCAACACATCCTTCTGAACGGAGCCCGGCAGGCCCTGTTCGCTTGCCTTTTTGTGGTTTTCCCCCAGGCTCCTGTGAAAGGCACAGCCCCACGCTGAGGCATGTTGGGAGAAAGCAAACAAGGCGTTTAACTCCTCCATGGTGTTGGGCAGATGACAGCGTGTGATTTTTTTTTTAATGGACTTTTGTGTGTGGGGTGTAACAGACAGCGTAATTGCTGTGTGTGAGTATATGGATCAAGGACATGTGGGGAGTGATTCTGCCCGGTGCTGAGTACCACCTGTCAGGTGCTGTGCACATTCAGCATTCTGCAGGGGCTTAGCACCTAGCTGGATTGGCCAGGCCTGAAACATTTCAGCAATGTATTTGCTCCTGTGCTCAACCTTTGCACTGGAAGATTCTAGTTCCTGCACCTCAGGGGGTTTCTCCAGGTGTTTAAATTCGGTTCAGTTTAACCCCTGCCATGATCTACTTGAGCACAGGTGTGCTGCCCTGGGTTTGCTCCAAGGAGTGCAGTGGTGAAACTAACCTAATGCTGTCTGAGAACTTCCCCCAGCCTGCCACTATTAACTCTTCCCTCGCAGAGGGTTGGTGGGTGAAACAGTGGTTAGAGCACAGGGCTGGGAGTCAAATCCTGCCTTTGCTACAGGCTTTCTGGTTTCTGTGTGACGGTGCGCAAGGCACTGTATCTCTGTGCTTTGGTGGCCCTGTCTGCAAAATGGGGATAATACTAAGATGGGCATGAGCTGCCATGTTTAGGAGAGCTGGGTGGGAAACTGTTTTCCTGGCCTGGGAATATTTTCAAGAGTTTTGCCCATCTCAAATTGGGATGGAAAGTTGAAATCTCAAATAGTCACAAACTGAAAAACTGGTTGGTTGGTTTGTTTGGGTCAATCAAAATGTTTGTTCCTATTTTTTTTCATTTTAAAACTTTTTTTAGTCTTATTAAGTTTAATTTCAAAACATAAACCTGTTTTCCACTGGACAGCTTGGGAAGCAGCTTGGGAAGCATTGACAGTTTGGCGAATGATTTTGGTCTCGGTAAATTGGCATTTTTCGATGCAAAATCATTTTGCAAAAATATTCCCAGCCAGCTCTAATGCTCAGCTCTGGATTGCAAATCCCCAGAGGTTGAGGAGTGGTTTGGATCTCTTAATAGCTCACGAGGCTCCTTTGCAACCTAATTAACAAATTAATGAAAGCATTCTGAAATCCTTGGATAAAAGCTGCTGCAGGCTAACAGTGTTTCTATCAGTAACCCTGGTAAACCACCACATTGTGGGGGAATGTAGGAAAACACCAACGTAACTCCAGGTCTGCATAGGAGGCAGCAACACAGACCTCTGGTCTGGACTCACTCCCTGGCCATCTCCCTTAGAGTGGTATTTGGGCCCGGACTTAAACCCAGTAGCCACCATGAGGGTAGGATAGAGCCACCCCGGAGTCCCATTCTAGTGATACAGCATCACAAGGGTTCCTAGGCACAGGATATGCCGTTGTTAGCAAACAGACCTGTGAAATGAGACATGAAACCTGGCCTCCCTCCAGAGGCACAGAGAACTATGCCCTGTGCCTCTTTGTTTGTCACTCCCAGGTAAATAAATACATGCTCAACAGCAACTTGGGACGGGTGCCAAGAATGGAAAATGATTTTCTTTTGTCTAAAGTTTCTGGGCTGCTCTTTCAGGAGCAATTAAGGAGATTGAGGCCTGTGATCTCTTCCTCCTCCAGCCCCTTCTGACCCCGATCAAAAATGCAGCCTCTGAGGCTGTTTCCCATAGGTATGACCTCGCTTTCCGATTCACAAAGCACGAAGTAGGGTGTCTGGATCATTCCGTGGTCCCTTCCGTCGCAAAAAAAGTCTCAAGACTGACCAGCATAGGTGAAGTGGGCAGACTGGAACAATCTGGTAGGCTGTAATGCATCTATCTATGGCAGAGGATAGGTAATGTTGTCAGACAATTCACACATTTGGAGAGGCAGGGTTAGAGCCCTTGAACTTTGGCTCCCGACACACAGGCCTTTACCCAATGAGCTTAAAGAGCATTTTTGTAGCTACTGGTACCAGTAGTAAGTCTATTATCCTCTCCATGAGTATTCACTAGAGAGTAGCATTGCACTTACTCACACTAAGGGCTTGTCTACATCAGAAAGTTGCAGCGCTGGTGAGGGAGTTACAGCGCTGCAACTTTGAAGGTGTACACATCTGCAGGGCACCACCAGCGCTGCAACTCCCTGTTTGCAGCGCTGGCCGTACTCCCGTTTTGTCTCGGGTGTAGAGGATCCAGCGCTGGTGATCCAGCGCTGGTAATCCAATGTAGACAGTTACCAGCGCTTTTCTTGACCTCCGTGGAAGGAGGAAGCCTCTGGTAATCAAGCTGGTTTCCTTTCCCGGTTTGCTCTCTCGGTCCCGGAGCCACCCAGCAAACCGCAGGGAAGGAGACCTGCTTGCTCGGGGTTCCGGGACCGAGAGAGCAAACCGGGAAAGGAAACCAGCTTCGCCGCGGTTTGCTCTCGCGTTCCCGGAGCCACCCAGCAAACCGCAGGGAAGGAGACCTGCTTGCTCGGGGTTCCGGGACCGAGAGAGCAAACCGGGAAAGGAAACCAGCTTCGCCGCGGTTTGCTCTCTCGGTCCCGGAACCCCGAGCAAGCAGGTCTCCTTCCCTGCGGTTTGCTGGCTGGCTCCGGGACCGAGAGAGCAAACCACGGCGTTCCCGGTTTGCTCTCTCGGTCCCGGAACCCCGAGCAAGCAGGTCTCCTTCCCTGCGGTTTGCTGGCTGGCTCCGGGACCGAGAGAGCAAACCGCGGGGAAGCTGGTTTCCTTTCCCGGTTTGCTCTCTCGTCCCGGAACCCCCCTTGAAGCCGCCCAACAGCGCTGCAGTGTGGCCACATCTAACACCACTTGCAGCGCTGGTTGCTGTAAGTGTGGCCACTCTGCAGCGCTGGCCCTATACAGCTGTACTAATACAGCTGTAACAACCAGCGCTGCAAAATTTTAGATGTAGACATGGCCTAAGACAGCATTTTACATGACTAAAAGACACCCACTAAAAGAGTAATAAGCTCCCACAGCTTCTGTGTCCAGGTGTTCTTCCTGCACGGTATACCCAACCGAAGAGAGATGTTGCTGCACTTCATGGACCGAATGTTCAGTCACTCAGAATCCTGGGGGATTTCCTGGTGAATTCAGAGAACAGTTGAAGTGATCGTCTTAACTGTTGTTTTACTGCCAGTTTCTCTTGTTCTTTATTCCAAATACAACAGAGGGGAAGAACCCAATTGTTTAGAACATTTCACATATGGTCTTCGTTAATATTCTGGGGACTGCAGCTCTCAAGCTTTGGGCTGGATTCTGCTGTTGGTTTCACTAGAGTAAATTCTGTGACACTCCACATAATAGAAAGGAGTTATTCTAGATTGTGCTGCTGTAAACAAAATCACAATCTCCTCTTTGGTGTTTGACTTGGCTCAGCATGTGTGCAGACCATGTGTTGGCGTAGCCAGAAGAGGTAGTAACTATGTGCAGATAGAACCTGTTTCAGGCAAGTGTCAAAGTTTTAAGTAACTGAACCTGTATTCCCTGTCTGTGGTCCACCAAGGGCACCAGCTTAAAGGTTTCCATCTCCCAGCTGTCACCTCTCCTGGGCAGAGACCTGCATCTCCCTCCCTCCTGACTGGGTTTTTTCCAGGCTGCACAGTTCCCTCCCTACTCTGTGATATCCCTAGCAAGCCAGACTGGCTAAAAGTCCAGCATCTACACATTGCTTTCCCAGTGCACTGCCTACAGTATAAGTTACCACATAGCTCTTGCTAAGCAAGCACATTTATTCTTAAGGTGAAAACATCACAGAGGAAATGTATTAAAAACAATAAAAGAAGCTGCATACATGCTAATGAACTTAGCAGAGGTCATCCCAGCACCAGCCTCAGGCTTCAGTCGGTGTCAGTCCTTCAAACCCCACAACTGAGTTTTCCCCATGGTTACAGATTCATAACTATCTCAGATTCAGTACCAGAACCAGGCAGAACAGTTCAGCCATTTCTTTATACAGCTTGGGTCTTTGATCTTGTCTCCAGAACCAGATAATCAGCAGACAATGACCCTGTCCTGAGGGTGTCCCTTCCAAAGGCAGGCTTTGTGCATAATCAGAGTAGGGGAATTTGCATTCACTTCCCCTGAGGTATTCTTCAGGAAATCCACTTAACAGTTATTGTCCCAGAGTCCATTCTTGCCTTGCACATTTTCAATATGGTCCTTTGAACTCTCAGGTCTCACATTACATCTCCCACCTAGACAGGTCACCTACAATCCTGGCCCATGTTAGTGAAGAAACTTTGCATTTAATTCAATGTATCCCAAAGAGAATTAAACTTAATTCAGTAAGGTCTCCCCAAGGAAATGCAGGAAATTGCCGTATCTGTCACAGCATGTACCTGGACTATCACCGCAGAACACCCAGGTTGAAAATCGTTCCAGTTTGTGTAGTAATTTCTGATGAGAGCAAATAGATCTGAAAGTTGGGGAGCAAGTTAAACCACTGATTCATCTCTCCAGTGACTCTCAACTTTTCCAGACAACTGTATCATTTTGGGGAGTCCGATTTGTCTTGCGTGCCCCCAAGTTTCACCTCAATTAAAATCTACTTTCTTAGAAAATCAGACATGAAAATACAAAAGTGTGTCAGCACACTAGTACTGAAAAATTGCTGACTTGCTCATTTTTACCATATTATAAAATAAATCAGTTGGAATATAAATATTGTACTTGCATTTCAGTGTATAGTATATAGAGCCATATAAACAAGCCATTGTCTGTATGACATTTTAGTTTGTACTGATTTTGCTAGTGCTTTTTATGTAGCCTGTTGTAAAACTAGGTAAATCTCTAGATGAGTTGATGTACTCCTGGAAGACATCTATATACCCCCAGGGATACGTGTAACCCTGGCTGAGGACCATTCCTCTATACTTATCAGATGTGAAGCTGAGGCCCAGATACTCAGCTGGTGTAAACTGACTTTCACCAGCTGAGGGTGTGGCCTCCGGAAATGGAATGTAGTGCCCTTGACTCATTGCAAGACCAGGGTCTTCGCTCAGACCTGAAATGGGGACAGTGTCCCTACAGGCTTTGAACGTGACTAGCCTTCTTCCCCATTGCCCAGCCACAGATGTAGGTCCCCATGGGGGATGTGCCACTAACTGAACTGAGCACGCCCTTATAATGACACACTGTAACCCTTTGGCCTTCTGTCATTCTAGACTGTCTCTTCAAAGTATGTCCCATGAACCGCTACTCCGCCCAGAAGCAATACTGGAAGGCCAAGCAAACCAAGCAGGACAAGGACAAGATTGCTGATGTGGTGCTGCTACAGAAACTCCAGGTGAGGCAAGCTCGGCCAGTGAGTGCCGTTGAAATTCCAGGCAACAATCCTCACAGTAGGTCGTGAAGTTTTTAGAGGTACTGGCTGAGGACTTGCCAACCTTTCCCCCAACACAAGACCTGACACATTGTCTTTGCCTGTGGCAGGCTCCTGGGAGGACAGAGCCCTCTTTTGGAAATCTCTGTAGCTGTGAGCACATGTCTCTTCTCACTTCTACCTGTCCCTGTCTAGCAACCTCCTCCTGCAATGTTCCATCATCAGCATGGACCTCGGTCCCTTGAGCTAGAGCAGTAACTCCATTAGGAGGTAGCAGTAGTAGGCTCTTATGTATCTTATATCTGTAAAATGGAGTTATCAGTATTTACCTGCGTTTGTAAAGCACTTCACGATCTACAAATGACATGCTAGGTAAGAGCTGAGTATGATTATTATATAGTCCAGGTACTAGAGGGGGACATATAACACAGGTTGAACTGGTAGGTTATACTTGCATGACACACCCTTTGTGCAGGCTTTTGTGTACTGCTGCTCCCTTCCCAGTAATGAGATAAACTAGCCTTGGATCTTCTGTGGCTTTCATTGCATGTCAGCTTCTCCACCCTTGGCAGAAAGGGATGCCCCGGAACTGTGACCTTGCCATGCCAGAGCCACTCTTTGACAGTGGAATCGGGGAACTGATGACAGGTTTATTGCTTCCACTGCCGTTAGAAATATCTTGGGCCAAATTCACTACTCTACTGGTCCGTGCAGCTCCAGAGGCTTCTGTGAAATGAGGAACCAGTGAGGAATTTGGCCCAATAGCTTATATCTTTCCAGCTAATTTTCTGCCAAGGTAAAACACTGTTCTGGGAGCCACCGATCCATGCCCGTAACAGAAGAAAGTCATAGATTTTAAGGCAGAAAGGGACCATGGTGATAATCTAGTCTGACCTACTGCATAACACAGGCTAGAGAATAGCATAGGCCACTGTGTACGAGGGAGACTGTGTTTGTATCAGTTACAGACTTGTACTGATCCTGATTTCTTAGGTTGCTCACACGCAACCCCTACATACTCCTTGGAAAAAATACAAAATGGCTGCCCTGCTGTTTGTCTGACTGAGCTGGATGTGATCAGCGGGACAGGCCTATAGGTCAAGAAGTTTCCAGTTTCTCATGGAATCTAGACAGTGCCACAGCAACGGCCTTTGAGTGGGAGGGCCCTGCTGAAGTCACAAACAACTTTAAAAGCCTGGTAGCTACATGAGCTTACCAGCCCTTCCAAGCTAAGGAGTGTCAGGGCAGGACAGTATTCTCCAGGGGAAGTCCAAGAGAGAAGTGGTACTAGGTGATTCAGTAGCTGGCAATCTTCCCTCTTATTGTGTCATGCTGCTCTGCACTGTTAAATACCTGCCTCCTTCCACCCTAGTGGTGAGTGATAGACTTACTTTCAGGAGGTTGGATAGTGGCAAGTCTGCAGGAGATCAGAGACATCATCCTGTTCGGGATCCTTGCAACTGGAGTTATCCACTTCACTTCTCTGGGTTCGTGTCTTGGCATTTCACTTCTCTGGACTTGCTCCCCTTTAAGTCAACGGCAAAAACGCTGTTGATTCAGCGGGCAGAGGATGGGGTGACGTGACTGCAAATCCAGATAGCCGTTATGGAAACGTAAGAAGGATGATTAATAAAATGACTCGCTGTCTTTAAGTGTTGAACAACTAAACTAGTGCAAGATAGATGGAGTGAATGGGCTGAACCATTGAGAGAACCTTAGTGACCGCAGGTCCACTTACTGCAGTCCATGGCTGGCAGGGACTGCCCTTGAAATATAGCAAGTGCCATCTTAGATACATAAGGTTGCCCCACAGTATTAGGATCAAAGCAACCTGGGAAATACTGCAAATAGGACTAACCCAAAACCCAGTGAAGTCAGACTGCTGTTGACTTTGGATAAGGCCCATACTAAACATTGCCGGTTGTGTTAGATGACTGTGTAAATTTGTAAGGATGATTAAAAGATTTTTAACACCAGAAGGGACCATTAGATCATCTAGTCTGACCTCCTGTGTAACACAGGCCAGAGAATTTCACCCAGTTACCCCTGTTTTGAACCCAATAACTTGTGTTTCGCTAAAACGTGTCTTCTAGAAAGGCATCCACTCTTGATCTGAAGACATCAAGAGATGATCACTTTGTTCTTCCTCATCTGTGCTGATAACATTATCTTGTGAATAGACACCCTCTCTTTTCCTGTGTAGGTTAGAAAACAGCTTCTAATATCAACAAATATGCTTGCCGTTAATGAAATCAAATTAGCAACTGAATATAGTGAGAGCACTGGCAGAGTGTGTGTTGGGGCTGGGGAGAGATGTCCTCTGTTAAATGTTTCTGATTTGAGTCCTCATCTCATTAGTACTAAAGAACTTATACAACTTCTTGCTCCTCCCTTTCTGCCCTCTCAGCTGTGTGTGTGTGTGTACACCATTTTAAATTTGTAAGCCAGTAGGTAGCCCCTGGACTGGGAAGGAGTTTTATGCAATGTACTACCCACACTGGCCCCAGGTTGAAGCCCCTTGTAGATCCCAGGACGGTGCTGGTATTCAAGGTTGTATTTATCCATGTCCCCAGCTAGTTTTAAACCATCTTTCAACCAGAGGAAATAATTTCCTGAAATAGTAGCACCCAGAAATAAAGAGCGGAAATCCAGGCCTGGCGTTTTGTCTGCGGCGGTCTGAAATGTGCTTAATTTAGTTGCCAGATGTAGGCGCCTTTTGTACTTCTTTTGGTGGAGGTTTTTGATATTTATAAGTGTCTCACTTTGCTGGTAGCAACTAGAGTCATGAGGCACAGACAGGTGCTATGCACGATTTCCCTTCTGCAGCTGTGCTGATGCTCCTCCATCCTGCCCTGCAGCTCCCTGCTATTCCAGTCCCACTATCTCCCTCCCCTCAGCGAAGACTTGTCATGTCCCTACTGATACCCCTCCAAGAAGAGGCTGTCAGGGCTTGCCTACACTTAAAACGCTACAGTTGCACCAATGCATCCCCTCAGTGTAGATACTACTTCTCGTCGCCGTAGCTAATCTTCTTCCTTGAGGGGCAGGAGCTAGGTTGATGGAAAAATTCTTCCATCAACCTAGTGCTGCCTACACAGGGACTTGGGTTGGCTTAACTACACTGCTCGGGGTGTGTGTGTGTGGATTTTTCACACCCCCGACCAACGTCGTTAAATCGACCTAATTGTCTTGTGTTGACCAGGCTTCAGTCTCACCTGGTGGTTTTGTGACATGGACAAATACTTTGTAAGAAACCAGTTGGGAGCATCAACTCCTTTCTCATCTGGGAGCTCTTTGCACTGGAGACACACTGGAGCCAGACCCCCAGATCTGAACTGCCTGGGCTTCATGGGGGGGATTGGAAATTGGATTTAGTGCCACACGGTGCTGCAGACAGTGAGCTCTCAGAAGCAGCGCTGGTGCAATGGATCGTAACTTTTTCTATTTCTTGCATCCCTGGTCCCGTTTCAATGGGTTGCTCTTTTCCAAGCTGCCTGTAAATCCACCCTGGGGGCTGCTGGGTGTGGTCAGCTGCTTATTTTCCTTACAGTTCCTTTTTGCAACGCTGGTTTCTGCCGAGCCGTGGGGTCCCTTCCAAGCTGGGCGTGCTCAGGCTCCCGCTCCCCTGTTGCTGGAGTGGAAACAGAGGCAAATGTTTATCCAAGATTCTGAGGGATTAGTGATTAATTAAAGAAAAGTAGCAGCAATGTTTTAAAGAGCTTTTAATTGTCAGTGAAGCATACTGAAAGCAGCAGCATCTGCCAAGGCCGATTTGCAGTTGTGGCCCTGCCTGCTTGGGCAGCTATTCTCAACTTTTGCTTTTAAGGGACTAACTCATCGATAATTGTTTTAAACTGTTTCTTTAAAGGGATTGACTCATGGCAAGGGAGGTTTCTAGCCCTGGATCTTCTGTCTGTTCCATTCTCAGCAGCTTGGGGCTCCTTTTCCCCTTCCCACAGCTTCCTTCCTGTCCTTTGCCAGGAGGATACCGATGTGAACTGCAGTCTCACTAGCATTCATTTCCCCTCTCCCCTGAATGACCCGGGGAGAAGGTGGAGACCCACTGGGCTGAGGGTGTTGTGCAGTCTGGTTTAGGAGTAGAAGAGTAGATGGGAAAGGCAGAGGTTCTTCCATCCCCCTTACTCTCCTGCAGTTGCAGGATTTCAGTTGAGTGTGTCTTGAACCCAATGAGCCACTCGCAAAATCACCCTGTAGCAATCCACAGCTACCCAGAACTTTATGGACGTTGGCTGTGAGTCATCTGAATAGACTTCATAGCCATATGTTAGGAACCTTTTACTATCCAAAACACCGGCTGTAAGCGTAGCCTCTGCTAGAACAATCCTGGCTAACTGGTATGCTTAGGGCACATGTAGGTCTTGTAAGCTGCACTGGGCTGGACAGTTTGACAGCCTGGCATTCAATCCCAGAGAGACGCTGTTGATGTAGTTGGACCCCGATACTCCCTGTATCAATATGCCCTGTAGGAGAATTCATTCCTCGCGCCATATATTCAACAGCAACAACTGTCCTGTTTAACACGCCATGCAGAGGCATGGATAACACGTGGTTTTGGAGAGAGAGGCTGGCTGGCCTGTTGCAAGGCATCTCAGAGCAGCTGGCCACTCCAGAATCTCTCTCCAAGCTTCCTGGTTACTCCATGGCCATCTCTTTCTCCAGCTGGCAAGTCAGAATGTGCAGCCTCCTGTGTGCAGTAACCGCCAGTGTTTCGAGGAGAGCTGGCCCTGGTAACTGCTAGGGACCTCCCGAGTCCTGGGACCTCCCTGCACCAGCAAGGTTTCAAGTAGAGGCAGTTTACACAGTCCTGTGCAAAGTCATGCGCTCCCTTGTTTTCATGTTCACAGTAAGACCTGGGGCCAACCTGCCCAGAAGACTGGGGCCAACTTTTTTCCAAGGTGCCCTCCGATTTGGGGTGCATCGGTTTCTGGGTGTCCAGTTGGAGTCCCCTAGGCCCTGATTCTCAGAGCTGCTGAGAACCCTTCTCAGAGCGGCCAGAGCAGCTCTGCTTGTTGTCTCAGGTTGAGCACTCAGACACCAAGACAGCCCGAATCCCAGGCTGCTTTATGAAATGTGGCCCCAAGCCTGGGAGCTTGCCCATGGCTGTGGAGGGGGAGGGGATCCAGAAATAGATCGCAAAGCCTGCCCTCCCCTGTAGCTGGCGTGAAGATGCCCTTGTTACCCCATGCTCCTCCCCCACACACCCTGATGGGAGGCAGCTGTGGCTCACCGAGCCCTGCTCTGTGTTTTGTGGACAGCATGCGGCGCAGATGGAGCAGAAGCAGAACGATACGGAGAATAAGAAGGTGCACGGGGATGTAGTGAAGTACGGCAGCGTCATCCAGGTATGGGCCACGAGCGCTCCCCTCCGTTGGGCTCACCATCGCCCGCAGCTCTGAGCTGTAGCTCGTGGCGTGGCCTCTTATCTGCTCCCAGGACATCCAGGAATAGGGACTGCAGCCACCTACACAGCCGCCTGGTTGCTTCTCCTGTGAACTCAAGTGTTTGTTTTAGTAGGAGCATCTAGGCAATAGCTAATGGAGGGTATGTCCACACAGCAGGGAAACACCTGCAGCTGGCTCTGAGACCCCGGGAGGGGGAGGGTCCCAGAGCCTGGGCCTCCAGCCAAAGCCCCAAACATCAAGCTAACTGCAAGTGTTTTATTGCAGTGTAGCCCCAGAGTTACCTGGCCTCAAGTATGAGAGCAGAGGGGCCTACATGGACAGTAAGGGAAGGGACGAGGCTCTGTCCCAGACCAGTAGAGCATCTGAGCAGTAAACCGTCGGTATCTAGATTCAGTCCCCAGCTGGGGTGTAGCTAAAGATGGGTCCATTCCCTGCCTGTTGGTCGATGCGAAGGGGTTTGGGTGGCTGGTGGTGAATTGCTAAGACCCTGCAGGCTGTGGGTTAGCGGACGGGCGCACTGGGATGTGACAAAGCACTGGAGTAAATTCTCACCCATCGGTGGACTCCATTGAATGAGCAGCTGGAAATGCATCCCTTTGAATGCAGGGGGCCCTATGCAGTGCTGCGGCTTCTATAACAGCAGCCCAGTCCGGCCTGCTTGCGTGGGAAGTGAAGGTGCAGGCAACTATTAGCAGACAAGGGAAACAATTGCTTTGGCTGCCAAAGGAGTGTACAATGCCTTGGCCCTGCACCCATGGGACCCTGTGTTCGTTTGTCACCTGGCAGTTACCTTTGTTTGAGGGCTGCTGCTGGCAGGTTAGATTTTGGGGTACAACTACTCAGCTTCATAAGACCTGAAAGCCTCAGACCACCCCGTAACTTGGGCTGCCACACAGAACCAAGGCAGCGAGCCAGGCTGGAGGACTAGGCAAAAGCCAAAGGCAATGTGGGCAGACCAGGCCTTCTTCGTGCAGTGTCCTTTGTGGTGGAGAAGAGACGGGCTCTGCAGTAGTGAACATAAAGGAGGAGGCTGCTGGACACAGACAGACCCTGTGGGTCTCTCTCCCTCCCAGCCTGTGCTGCCTGGCGTCACCATGCAGGGTCTCCTTAATTCCCTGCCTGGGCTAAGGTGCCCTAGAAGGGACTGGGGATGCCACTGTGTTTGGCTTTCCAGCTTCTCCACATGAAGAGTAACAAGTACTTGACGGTGAACAAACGTCTCCCCGCCCTGCTGGAGAAGAATGCCATGAGGGTGACACTGGATGCTACGGGCAATGAGGGCTCCTGGCTCTTCATCCAGCCCTTTTGGAAACTAAGGAGCAATGGAGATAATGTGAGTATGGTGAGGAGGTGAAAACCAAGGTGGGAAGGCTCCGGGGGGGTGTTGTACTCGGTGTTCTGTGAGGCAGCTGGGGAAACTGAGGCAGTGAGTAAGTGGTGAGTGGCAGAGCCAGGGATAGAATCCAGGAGTCCTGACTCCCGGTCTCCAGCCCTGACCACTGGACCATGCTCCCACCTGCTGCTTCAGCTCAGGTTCACTACAGGACAGGGGGGGCATGATGTCAAGTGGGTGGTAGTGGAGCTATTCAGTGTCCTCTAGGATTTAGGGGCTGGACTGTCACTCTCAAGCAGGTGAGGGTGAGGCAGAGGGGGTATGCCCTGTTCCTCACCCCCCTCACACCTTCCCAAAGGCCAGCCTGTTCATGCAACAACTCTGATGGTGTATTCCCAGATAGGGAGAGTCTCTTTTCTGCATCCCAGTTGCAGATCCCTGTGAGTAGAGAGAGGCTCGCAGAATAAAGGCAATGGGAGCTGGTGGAGGATCCTGAGGGCAGCAGGACCATGCTTAAGGGCCAGACTTCCGCATTAGCAACCACAAAAGAGACATGTAGGCAGCATGGCCAGCATGCTACAGAGTCCCCATATTCATGCTCTCACTCCTACCCTCACCTCTAATTCTCCTCCCCAGGTAGTTGTGGGAGACAAAGTGATCCTGAACCCTGTGAATGCTGGGCAGCCACTGCACGCCAGCAACTACGAACTCGCTGACAATGCTGGCTGCAAAGAGGTACCAAGAACAGGGAGGCGGGAAGGGTTCGAGTCCACTGTAGGGACTCGGTGGGAGGGCTAGTAGTCACAATGCTCATGTCTGGTTCTGTACTTCTTTAGCACTTGTTTGGAACCAATCTGTTTCGTTTCAGGCCCGTCTCTAGCATCTCAATCTCTCTGTCTTTTTTTCCCAGGTGAACTCGGTCAATTGCAATACCAGCTGGAAAATCAACCTGTTCATGCAGTTCCGGGACCACATGGAGGAAGTGCTTAAAGGGGTAACGAACGAGCATCCATTCTTCATGCCAGGGCTGCTGGATAGGGATTCCATTGTGCAAGGCGCTGTACAAACATGGTGGAGAGACGGCCAAGCCCCTGTGACTCCCGATCTGAATTTCTTTGCCAACACAGGGAGTAGCGTTTTGCTCCTTTAAGAGGGAAAACCTGCGCTTTCACCCATCGTGCCACCTAGTGAAGTGGAAGGAGGAAATGATGTGGGGCAGTAGGGCGTCTGGATGCGATTGCCCTGCTGAGCATGCCACCAGTATAAGCTTGAGGCTGCCTGAATCCCAAAGACACTCTGTGGGACAACAGCCCTGCAAGAAGGCAGATGGGCCTGATTGGCCTATGAGTGCATATATTGTCTCTGAAACTTAGGGAAGGGTGTCCACAGAACCGTGTGTCTCATGAGTACCTCCCTCGTAACCTACTCTCTGTGTCCCTGCTTGGCAGGGGGATGTGGTGAGGCTGTTCCATGCTGAGCAGGAGAAGTTTCTCACCTGCGACGAGTACAAGGCCAAAATCCACGTCTTCCTCCGCACCACCCTGAGGCAATCTGCCACGTCTGCCACCAGCTCCAATGCACTATGGGAAGTCGAGGTGAGCCCCGGGGGAGCACCTTTGTGGAAGAGCGTGTCGGCTCTCTCTCTCTAGTGGCTGGTGCGCACAGAGGATAACAGCTGATGGCAGCTCAAGTGGTAGAGGAGAAGGATGGGTCTTTTTGGTGCAGACAGTCCCAGCTTCCAGGCCTGCTGGTGACCCAGGCTGGGGTAGCTTCAGGCTGGAGTCTGGCAGCTGAAGCTGAGTTCACGCTTTCATAGCAGATGCTTTGACAGAATGAATGGCTGTTTCTGTATGTTTCCGGCCTAGACACTCTTCCTGGGCTGATCGTAAAATGCTGCCCCTTAGCAAGGCTGCCATAGCACCGGTGGCTGCGGCGCTGCCCACTGAAAAGAGGCAGTTAATCGCTGCCCAGTGCTAACGATAGGCCCAAAGCAGAGCCTGGGATCTACCACCATGAACAACTAGAGGGTTCAGATGGTTCCTGTTCCCTGCTGGAAGCCGTGTCTGCTCTGGGGTGTACCTGTCCCAGCCACCCTACCTGACTCACCAAAGAGCTGTCCTAGGAACTTCGGCTCTGAGCACCTCACTCTCTTTCCTGCATTTCCCCTCACAACGCCCCTGTGAGGCAGGGCAGGGCCATTATCCCCATTTTACAGGCAGGGAACTGAGGCACAGAGAGGCTGAGTGACTTCCCAAGGTCTGTGGCAGAGCAGAGAATTCAGTGTGGTCTCCCAAGTCCCAGGCTAGCGCCCTAATCCCTGGATTCTCCTTCCTCTCCCGGCGTGCCTTTCAGGTGGTCCATCACGATCCCTGCCGAGGTGGAGCTGGGCACTGGAACGGCCTGTACCGCTTCAAGCATCTCGCCACTGGGAACTACCTGGCTGCGGAGGTAAGAGTGGCAGAGGGGGCTGGATGGAGAGGGCCCACTCCTGCTGCCTTTGAGGTCTTGCCATCCCTTGCAAAGGGACTGCAATCTTGCCTGTAATGCAGAGCAGCGACTGCTCTCTGGAAGGCCACATTCTGCGTGGGGGCCCTGCACATTTTTCTTGGGGCTGAAGCTCACCTTAATCCAGTTTATAGGGCACTTTGAGAATTTTTCCCTGGGAGGCTCCTTGCCCTTGCTGATGGGAGGTCCGCAGCTCCCTCCCAGTTCCTCCTGGCTTACAGGAGGCGGAAATTCCAAAGTTTGGACCAGGGCCATGAACAACATTGCTGTTTGCCCATTTGCCCAGCAGAAAGCCCCCAGAGCTGGCTCTCACTTGTCAAACTTGCTCTTCATGTTTTCCCTTTCCGCTTGGCCTGCTGTCCTTTATTTACTCATCCCGGGCCAAGCTTTACTGTCAATCCTTTCACCACAACCCCATTGCTTTGACGAAAAGGAATTTGGCCAGCTGTGCTTAACTCTTTTCTGACTCCTGACCAAATTCAGCTCTTGCTCGTCCTCCAGGGCATTCACAGATTTCAGGGCCAGAATGATCATCTACTCCAGTGGTTTTCAACCTTTTAAACTTTGTAAACCACAAAAAAAATTCAAATGGAGGTGCAGACCCCTTTGGAAATCTAAGATGGAGTCTGTGGATCCCCAGGGGTCCAGGGACCACAGGTTGAAAACCACTGATCTAGACTGACCTCCATAACACAGGCCAGAACATTTCGTCCGCCCAGTCCTGCCTCAAGGCCGCATGATACGGTGAAGGCTAGAACCTATATTTTAGAGCAAGACATCCAAGAAAGATTTATCTGGCATGTCTCCGTTGAAGTCAGCAGAAGAAAGACCAGGTGACAAACTCGATGCTTGGAAAGGGTCAGAGTCAACGGCCCAACTTTTGTGTTTATATAGTTATTTATTTAATATTTCGTTCACTTTTTAGGAAAACCCAGGTTACAAAGGAGATGCCGCCGATCCCAAGGCAGGACCCACGGTGAGCTCTGAGCTGTGTTTTGCTTGGCTAGTGGCTGAGTTGCTGCTGGTCTCTGGGCCTGGAAGTAATTTCCATGCTCATCCACTGAGACTCTCACACAGGGAATCGGCACCGTAACAGAACAGGCCATTGGCCCAGTTAGGGACGGAGCAGGTGCAGTTAGATTCCGGGGAAGAGCAGCACCTAGTACTCAGGGTGACACTGGAGGGGCATTGTGCTCTGATGGATGTGGTGCTCATGGCAATGCTGGAAGGGTGCCTTGCTCAGTGTACCTGCTCCACGAGGCATCTCCATGTAGCACAGTGGCCAAATGTCCCGAGTGCACCCCCTGCAGGTATTATTACATCTGGTTGGAATCTAACTGCCTGGAGGGTTCGCACTATAGGCGCCGACTCCGTGGGTGCTCCAGGGCTGGAGCACCCACGGGGAAAAATTAGCGGGTACTCTGCATCCACTGGCAGCCAAGCTCCCTCCACCCCTGCCTCGCCTCCTCCCCATCTCGAGTGCGCCACGTCCGCACTCCTCCCCCTCCCTCCCAGTGCTTCCTGCCCTTCCTCCCCAGCCGCCTAACAGCTGTTTGGTGACACTTAGGACTTTCCTTGAGGGAGGGGGAGGAGCAGGGACGAGGCACACTCAGGGGAGGAGGTGGAGAAGAGGCAGGGCAGGGGCAGGGACTTGGGGGAAGGAGGTGGAATGGGGGCAGGGTGAGGGTAGTGCAGGGGCGGGGCCAGGGGCAGAGATGGGTCGAGCACCCACCGGGCAGAGGGGAAGTCAACGCCTATGGTTCGCACAGCCCAGAGTGTGCTGGAAGGGCATGCAGATGAGGTGGTGGTAGAAGAGAGACGACTTCCTAGCCTTGTGGCAGAGGGGTTCTTTTACTCCATTTACCAAGTACCTTTGGGAAGCCATAGAGGTGGATTTGGTCCTATAGATCCACTGGTGCATGCCAGTCCTCTCCTTATGTGTGTGTGAGACTGTTTTCGTGTTGTGAGGCCCAGCCCAGTTTCTTGGAAGCTTCTGCTGTGTCTTGAGACTGACTCGCCTTCCCCCTAGAGCACGTGTGCGTGGGGGAGCTTGGTACCACATCCAACCGCTTGGTACCATGCTCAACAGCTGCTTCCCTTGGTGCAGGGTGGGACAATTCGCTCCAGCCGGAGGAAAACAGGAGAGAAGATCAAATACCGGCTGGTGGCCGTGCCCCATGGGAATGATATCGCCTCCCTCTTTGAGTTGGACCCCACCACCCTGCAGAAGACGGATTCCTTCGTCCCTCGGTACGTGGGGATGCCCGGGTCCACTGTGAAACCTCACCGATTCAGTCAGCTTCATGGCCTGGTGGGAATTCAGAGCTAATTCGCCAGTTGGGCACAGTCTCACGGAGGCTGGGCTGCTTCAGGAGGGGGGAAGATTTGGGGTCAAGGAAGGGAGCATGGAGTAGCCATCACACAAGCTGAAAGCCTAGCACTGAAACCTGGTCCACTCTTGGCTGGGGAACCTCTAAGGAAAAGTGTAAGTGGCCCTGTTCTCTCTGAGTCAGTGCTGAGCCAGCTCACTGGTGGGAGCTGCATGGCTGGAGCTGCTGTGTGTTGGAAAAGCAGTAGCAGCACCATGGAGTCCTGGCCCGATTCCCGCTTAGGTGACTATGTCGACTCCCCTAATTCCCCTGCAGGAATTGCATTGTTTCTCTCCTGCCCCAAATCGTGTTCTATAGGCTTGCTGGTGCAGAGTGACTGTCGTGTCCCACCCCAGAGGTGGCTGCATTTCAGCACGGGGAAATTTGACGTGATTCCCATCTACACATCTGGAAAGTGCTTCCAGGCCTTTCTGGATGGAAAGAGCGATAGGAACGGAACCTTCATTGTACCGATTTCAGGAACTCCTATGTGAGGCTGCGCCACCTCTGTACGAACACTTGGATCCAGAGCACTGATGTGCCCATTGACATCGATGAAGAAAGACCCATTCGTCTCATGGTACGTCCCACGCTTGGTTACAGCTTGGCTGCAGGTTCTAATGAGCTCTTAGAATTCAGAGTTCGTGTCCCTGTAGGCTCTTGATCATCATCAGGAGGACCAAAGAAACCTAGGACCCGACCAAAGAAACCTAGGACCCAACCAAAGCAACCTAGAACTCAACTTAGCTGTCCAATGCAATAGCTGATAGTAGCCATGAGGTAGGGAGGGGGTAGGGCGGGTCATTCATCTCACCATGGATGGAGTAAATGTGCTGTGTTGGTCGTAGATAGCAGTGGGGGTGGAGTGGGAGCGGAGGGGTGTACCCAGAGCCCAGCATTGTAGTGGATAAAGTGTTGCGAAGGTGTCCATGTATATCTGACCCTGCGGCAGATGCTCTTGCTGGAGCCAAAGTGAGTTGTGGTGAGGGGAGACACTGGGTTCTCTCTTTCAGCTTGGCACCTGCCCCACCAAGGAGGACAAAGAAGCTTTTGCCATTGTTTCTGTGCCAGTGTCAGAAATCCGGGACCTGGATTTTGCCAATGATGCCAGCTCCATGCTGGCCAACGTGGTGGAGAAGATGAACGACGGCTTCATCAGCCAGAACGACCGCAGGTAACAAACCCAGTCGTGCTCCTGACTATTAGCCAAGCAAAGCCAGGCCCATGCTCAACTCAAAGGCACCTCTGTCTGTCTGTAACATGGTGACTTTTGAACATTGCATCCAGTGAGTCTCAGGGAGCATCGGAGGCTCCAGTGTGCTGAGCCCTGTGGATTTTGGTGAAACCCAGGAAAGCCTGATTTCCACTCAGATCAGCGTTTGGTCATGTCGCCTCCCAGATGGCTGTGGGAGGGGAGCAGAGTCACTCTGGTGCAGGGATGAGGCAGTGAGCACAGAGTTAGGGGGTAGAGTTAGGGGGCCAGAGATCTTCCTTTGCCTGCAGTACCAAATGAACACTCTGGGGGCCTGACTTTGGTGGAAATTATGCTGCTGGAAGCCTCTTGTCTCTCCAAGCCAGTTAGCTGGGTTCTCCAGGGAGGCTCCCTAGTCTCCATTCCAATTGAGATCACCCCTGGCAATGCATCTCAGCCCCCAACACTGGCCAGCCCCCCCCAAGTCAGGCTTCTTGCCCTCAGCTGATCCTGTCACCCCTACTGTGGCCAGGCCTTTCGCACCCCCACCCCTGTATCATGACCAAATGGTCACTCAGGATGCAGAAGGGATGTGGTGGGGGGTAGATGAGGGGCCTAGTTGGATATATAGCCTACAGTAAGCAATGACGCATGCAATCCTACTAGCTAGAGTGCAGCCTGCCCTCCAGTGCCGGGTGGCAGCAGGCAGGGTCTGTTGGCCGGGCTGTGTCCCTGTTACTCATGGCATAGCATGGCTCTCGGCCTAGAGCTTCCCTGCCGGTGGCCTGATTTCAAGCCTGCTTCTCCCCAGGGGCGCAGCAAGGAAATCAGATTGTGTCGGGCCTGTGCCAGCCCCTCCTTTGCAACAAGAGAAATAAATTAGGAACTGGGAGATGGCCCTGTGATAGCACGGGGTTAGTTAGTCGCGGTGTTATTTATAGGTGGGTGGGTTCTTGGCATTTCCTAAGCAAAACACAGCAACACAGTGATGCAGACAGATTGAGCCACTTCCCCTTTGCCACCCCTCTGCCAGAAGACAAGCTGAACCCCTTGGACTACGGCGCGCCAGAGACTTGGCTGAAGGGCTGTGTTTTGTGGAAGAGAACCAGGGTCCTGACCACTCATGATGATCAAACTCATGATTGTTCACAAGGGGAAGGATATTAGTCCTGCTGTCCAAATTCTTTATGTACTTTAGTTTGAATACACGTGAGAACATAAGAACGGCCATACTGGGTCAGACCAATGGTCCATCTAACCCAGTATCCCATCTTCTGACATTGGCCAACACCGGATGTTTCAGAGGGAATGAACAGAACAGGCCATCATCAAGGGATACATCCCCTGTTGTCCACTCCCAGCCTCTGGCAGTCAGAGGCTGACACCCAGAGCATGGGGTTGCATCCCTGACCATCTTGGCTAATAGGCATTGATGGATCTATCTTCTATGAACTTATCTAATTCTTTTTCTGGTTCTACACAATTATAAGGAGTCTAAACCCTCATATTCAGGGCATAAATCAAGCTCTAAGAGGTCAGGGAATAACTTCTCCATGGATGTTATGGGGTTTAAATTCTCTCCTGCACAGAGGCCCAATACACATTCTATACACTGTGTAAGTTGCTCAGAACCCAATTTGGGTCTCATTTGTTTTGTATGAACCACCCAACATTTGGGGGTTAGTTTGGAGATTAAGAGCATTTCTTGGCTGTTCTCTGGTTATTAACCCTCCCATTGCTGAGGTCCCAGGTGGCGTGGATGCACCTGCTGCCGATAATGATGTTGTGGGCTGCACGCTTTGCAGGTTTGTGATCCAGCTGCTGGAGGACCTAGTGTTTTTCGTCAGCGATGTTCCCAACAACGGGCAGAATGTGTTGGACATCATGGTGACCAAACCCAACCGGGAGAGGCAGAAACTCATGCGGGAGCAGAACATCCTGAAACAGGTGAGCAGGACGGGAGAGGAGGGACACCTAGGGACACGGATTTGGGTTTGAACCAAAGTGATTTAGTCACTGAACCCTCACTGAGCCGTGGGGAAAAGGTGCGCTGGGGAACAGGAATTTGGGGACAGGCTGGTCAGAGAGACACTAAAGAATTGCGGACTGTGTGTCTGTTCAGCCAGCTTGTATTCTTCAGGGCATTTTTACATAATTATTGTTAGAAGTTATTCATAGTTGGGGATGGGGCATAGCTGGTCAATTGAAAGGTCATTAAAATAAGGTGCTCTTAGAAATTGGCTAGAGGGCAGTCATCCTTGGTGCTGGTGTCATGCAAGCTGTCCTCTTCCATCACGGATGCCAATCAGTCCTGACCTGCAGCTCCCCACGACTATCAGTCTTGTGTCCCACATGCAGCTCTGCTGACATTCATCAAACTTGACCGGCAGCCCCCACTTTTATTCCAGCCTTGGGTTCCTTTGGAGCCCAATGCAATGTAGGGTGCTTTTTTGATGTCACAAAATCTCCACGCAGGCCTTAGATGGTCCAACTCATTCTGCTTGTGATCAGAGTCGAGGTCTCCAGAGGGGACCCACTGCATCCCTTGAACTACCGTGGAAGGGGCCTTCTCCAGCCTTGAGTTTGCAGCAGTGGGGGTTTAACCAAGCTCTGCCTGCAGGCACTCCCTTATCTCGCCCCCTAGGTAACGAGCACCGTAGAAATGCCTGTGACTAAATGCAGAGGACTGAGCTGCAGCTCTGAAAGCAGAGAAGGACTCTGCGGACGGCAGCTTGGAATCTGACTCCCTCCGGCTTCCCTCTTTTGTATTCAATTAGATCTTTGGAATCCTAAAAGCTCCATTCAAGGAAAAAGGAGGGGAAGGCCCCCTGGTGCGGCTGGAGGAGCTGTCGGATCAGAAGAATGCTCCCTATCAGTACATGTTCCGCCTCTGCTACCGGGTGCTGCGGCACTCCCAGGAGGACTATCGCAAGAACCAGGTGGGTCCATGTGGCAGGGTGGCCGGGTCGTCCTGGCTGCAGCTCCTGGCCCCATGTGGTACATTGTCATCTGTATTGCGGTAGCACCTTGAAGCCCTAATTGGGGACTGTGGCACCATTGTGCTAGGTTCTGTACGTCCATATCTCAAAAAAGGAGCAAGCCAGGAACCCGCTCTCCAGGAACCCACTCTCATGGGTTGCTGATTTGGCTAGCAAGCTGTGGGCTTTAGGATTCCCGTGCACTCTTGCTGCTCTAGCAGAATCACCTATACGGATAATTCCCTATCTTCCCACTGGAGTCGTCAGCTACTTGGGCCATAAAGTGACAGAGTTTCCAGGCCCCTGGCCTCCTCACCACATGCCAGCTCTGCTGTCTCCAAGGCAGGCAGGAACCTTGTCCTCTCTCTCTCTGGAGCTTGGATCTTCCTCTTGGCCACCATTTAACACTGACTGTGATGGAGAACCCCTGGGTGGGGATCCTTCTCTCCACAGCTGGCCAGATAGCAAGTAGGGCCTATTGGGTGAAGCCCTTGAAGGAGATAGGTGCCGGAAGCAGAGAGTGCCCTGAGGAGGTGACTCACGGAGGTCTGAGAGGAGGAGGCAGCAGTCGGAGCTGGATGGAGCGTGGGACCCAAGCCCACTGCCAGTGCACACCCAACCATAGTCAGCCAGTGGGGAACCTGGATTCCTTCCCCAGAGGCTGATTCTGCGGGCGCTGTGTTTCTGCATTGGTGTCAGAGCACCCCAGTTGGTGTCAGAGCAGCGATTCCAGATGTCATTCACTCTATTTGTCGCTCATGCTGGGGGTGTATTTTTGGGTCACCATTGGCACCCAGTGCTAGTCCTGGCCCTCCCTGTCCCCTGCCAGCTGCTCTGCCCCTCCCCCCAGCTGATCTGTGCCCCTCCCCTCCAGGAACATATCGCCAAGCAGTTCGGCATGATGCAGTCCCAGATTGGCTACGACATCCTGGCAGAAGACACCATCACCGCCCTCCTGCACAACAACCGCAAGCTGCTGGAGAAGCACATCACCAAGACCGAGGTGGAGACCTTCGTCAGCCTGGTGCGCAAGAACCGAGAACCCAGGTGCGTGTGTGCAATCTGGCCGCAGTCTGTGTGCACTGAGCGATGGACCCCTGGGGTCCGCCAGCCACAACCCTGTACGGAAGTTTGGGGAGCCTCTTTTTTTCCTGTTCAATTTCTCCCTCCCCCTGTGCGCTGGTGTTTGAAGACTGTAGTGTCCAACCAGCTGAATGTTGCTCTATTGCAGCCGTAAGGTTGCTGGCCAGCAGAGAGGCTGCTTGTGAACGGGGTGGTATGTTTGGTGTGTGGATAGTAGGGACTAGCAGTGCCATGGAAAGGGAGTTATGCAGGAAACATGAGGAATCCAGAGACTAGGGTAGTGGAGGGAGTAGCAGGCCTTGCAAAGTGGCCTATGCTAGAAGGGGATGGAGGGATCAGGGAGGCTAGCAGAGCCCTGCGGGGGCAGAACTCCAGAGGCCGGGGGTACTGGGGGGGGTGAAAGCACCTTCCAGGGTGTTTGTGGTGTAAGATGGCAGATATCTCCTGGGAGGATTGCAGCAGCTGGCAGTGCCCTGCTGGGTGGCTTATGCTGTCAGGAGATGGGACACTGGATGCTGTAGTTCTTGGCGAGGTAAAAACAGCGCTGTGCCGAATGGGAGCAGAGTCGTGAGGCCTGGAAAGGTGGAGACTTGGACAAAGGGCAGGTGCTGAAGGCGAGATTGCACTGAGCCTGCTGCTTACGCAGGAGGACCCTTCTCGGTGTGAATGCCAGAGCAGGGTTTCTCACCAGTGCTCTCCAGGCCTCAAAGACCTATCCCGTGCCTCAAGCCAACAGCTCCATAAGGTCTGCAACCCCGGTCCAGGTTCATGCGAAGACAATAGCTTAGAGAGAGAGGCCAGAGCATCCCCGGGGGGCGCCCTTCCCCTTCAAGTCAACCCACCCCCCACCCCCGCCCCATCTGACAGTGAGCTGTGGCTCTCTTGTGCTCACCCCAGGTTTTTAGATTACCTCTCGGACCTGTGTGTGTCCAACCACATCGCCATCCCCGTCACCCAGGAGCTGATCTGCAAGTGTGTGCTGGACCCTAAGAACAGCGACATCCTGATTAAAACAGAGTGAGTATCCCAGGGGCCGCTCGGCTCTGAGTGCTAGGCCCTTCCCAACCCCTCCATGGGGGACTGTAGTGTGTGTGGAGTGGGGAGAGTCACAGGACCTGCCCCCCATCAATCCATAGGGTGGAATAAGACTTCAGGCCCAGTTACCCCCCTCCCCCCGTTAATCTTCAGGGCCAGCGCCTCAGCTGGTGGAAATTAGCATCGCTCCATTGATTTCAGGGGAGTAGAGAAAGGATGATCTGGTGATGAAGGCCTTGGCCAGGGACTCAGGAGTCTGGGTTCCATTCCTTGGGCACATCATTGACTCTCTCTCTGCCCCAATTCCCCATCTGTCCAGTGAGGAAGGATGGGCCAGTGGCCAGGATACTCACCCAGGCTCAATTCCCTGCTCTACCACTGACACCCTGCTTGACCTCGGGTACCTCACGTAATCTACCGTGTGCCGCAGTTGCCCTTCTGTAGAATGGGGAGAATAGCCCTGCCCAGTCTCACAGCAGGGTTGTGAGGATGAACCCATTAGAGATGGTGAGGCTCTCAGATACTATAGTGATGGGGCCAACATATAGAGGGATGGATCTGGACCATTGTTCCGGGTAGCCTCCTGAAATTGACACCTAAGACACAGTATAAAATATCGGCTTTCTTCGGCTTGCCCATGCCACAATTCCCAGCATCTGGGCTCAGCATCAGTCTGGGACAGGTGGATTCTCTGAGCTCAGCCTTCTGCTCCCTTGGTTCTGCTCCCTGGTCAGCAGTCTGCCCCGTGTGAGATGGGAGGTAGTGAAGTCAAACAGTCAGAGCACAGGCCCGGGGAGTCTGGAATCCTGACTTCTTGTGTGACTTTGGGCGAGTCCCGTTGCCTCACCGTGCCTCGGTTTTCCCATCCATACAATGGGGAGTAAAGACCCCTGTTGAACATGGTGGTGTGCTTGTAGGCTGAGGCCAGTGAAGGAGATGTCCCAGACCCACGAATACCTGAGCATTGAGTACTCAGAGGAGGAGGTCTGGCTGACCTGGAGTGACAAGAACAATGACCGCCATGAGAAAAGCATCCGGCAGCTGGCGCAGGAGGCGCGGGCGGGCAATGCTCATGATGAGAACGTCCTGAGTTACTACAGGTAACACCGTGCGGCTTCCCCAACCCTCCTGGGGATCTGACGGGGACAGCGTGAGGATTGGAGTAAATCCACTGCTGGCTGAGCTAGGCTGTTAGAGGGAATTCACCAGGGACTGGAACCCAGCATCAAGGGAACCGATGCTGGGCTCTGTGAGTGCCGTCACCACCCCCTCCATGTCTCCATATGCTCAGCCACTCCTGGGCCAGCCTAATCCCCCTCCTCGGGCACTGGGATGAGTCAGGGAGGTGACCATCCGGCCCATCTCCCTGTCTGGCAATGGGGGACAAAGGCCAGCCCTGCTCTGAAGGAGCCCTGCTGAGGGGGTGTGCCCATGGGACACTGGCTGGGTGCAGGTAAAGGGGGAACAGAAGAGGAACATGTTTGTGGCCACCTCCCTCAGCCAGCCACTGTGGGGTGTGTTCTGCTGCTGGAGTCACTGGGAGTTCAGCGATGGGAGCACAGCTGGGCCTTTGTTTCCGGCCACAGAGCTCGGTCTGTGCTGTTTGAGAGCAGCCTCCTGACCCAGCCTCCTCTCTTAAACTTTCTTGCTCATCCCGGTAGGCCCTCGCCAGCTACACAAGAGGCACCAGCTGGGCATGAAGCGGGGTCTTGTTCCCTCGGCAGAGGGGAGGGATGATATCTGTCGCTTCCACAAATGATCTAATAAACAGTCCCCTCCCTCTCTTCCTCCATCTCTCCTTCTCCTTTCATCTCTTCCCCATCTCCTTCTCTGTGTCTCTTCCTCCCTGCCCTCCTGCGTTCTCACCCCCGGTCGCCCCAAACAGGTACCAGCTGAAGCTGTTTGCCCGCATGTGCCTGGACCGCCAGTACCTGGCAATCAAAGAGATCTCCAAGCAGCTGGGGGTGGATCTCATCTTCCTCTGCATGGCGGACGAGATGCTGCCCTTTGACCTCCGGGCCTCCTTCTGCCACCTCATGCTGCACGTGCATGTGGACCGGGACCCCCAGGAGCTGGTGATGCCTGTGAAGTTTGCGCGGCTGTGGACGGAGATCCCCACCGCCATCACCATCAAAGAGTGAGGCAAACGGGTGCTTCTCACTGGGAAGAGGGTGGCATGGAGGATTCCAGACCATATTGCCCTAGAGATCCCTGGCTCAGATCCAACTTGTGTCATTACTGATCGAATGGCCATTCTGAAGGCAGGCGGGGTGGGGGCACATGGGGAATGGGTCTGGCAGGTCCTAGCCAGGCCTTCTCGTGGGCAAAGCCCCCCCCATCCTTAAAAAACCCACCAGTACAACTGGCGCTGGTCAGCCGTCAAGGCCAGTGACTCAATGAGCTTTGTAGACCTAGCTTTCCTCTCTCTCTTTCAAGGCCAGGGTTATTGGGACAGTTACCGCTGCTGCTGCCCAGCCAGGGTTTTGTGGGGAGAGGACGCTGCCCTCCGGTCCTGTCCGTCTGATGCACAGAACTGCATCTGGCACAATGTACTGCCCTTCTGGAGAGCGAGGCAGGGGCTCTTCCTCCTTGGGAGAGGCACTTGAGGGGCTGGGGCATTGAGGGAGACTTGGTCCATCTCCTGCTGGCTCACTGCACCTCTCCCCCCTTCGCAGCTATGACTCCAACCTGAATGACTCCCGGGACGACAAGAAGAACAAGTTTGCCAGCACCATGGAGTTCGTGGAGGATTATCTCAACAATGTGGTGAGCGAGGCGGTGCCGTTCGCCAACGAGGAGAAGAACAAACTCACCTTTGAGGTGAGAAACCTGGGCTGGCCCTGCTGGGGAAGGGGCATTCGACAGAGCTTTGAAGCAACCCCGAGTGGGGGCATTTTAGCACAGCATGGGCCTTATTCCCTCGAAGAGGCAAGGAGGCCTCATCTCACTGCTGTACAGGAGCCCTGCAAAAACTTGGCGGCCAGTTTCTAGTCACACCGTGGGTGACCATCTTGGAACTGCCAATTCTTAGTGCAAACTGGGCCGCCATCTTGGAATGGCCAATTGCCACTGCAGATAAGTCTTTCTGTCCTTCCTGCAGGTGGTCAGTCTCGCCCACAACCTCATCTACTTTGGCTTCTACAGCTTCAGTGAGCTGCTGCGCCTGACGCGGACTCTGCTGGGTATCATAGACTGTGTCCAGAATCCTCAGCTCATGATGCAGACCATGTACAATGAGGATATGGCGGGTAAGGCTCCAGGGCTGGCCTGTAAGCATGTGCTTCTCTGAACTATCTCAGTTCATTGATGACTTCAACTGAAACTGGTGGGCCTGACTGTCTCTGGAAGTCCTCCCATCCGGGAGAGAGGGGGCAGCTACCTGGAGCTTCTCGCCTCTGCGCTCACAGCTGGGAGCAGCGGGGAAGTTGCATGGGGCTTCTCGCCTCCAAAGGATAGATGCGCACTTGGAGCCCGGTCGGCTGCCGTGCTCCCAGTGGGGAGCCGGGAGCCGGGACTGTGGTGGGCAGTAGGGCTCCCAGCGGGCAGTGGGGAGCCCAGGCGGCAGCCAAAGCTGGGAGCCTGGGTGGCAGCCTGGCTTGGAGCAGAGACCCACTGGGGAGTGGGAAGCTGGCTTTCTTGTCAATGTCTTGGCAATGAAATTGACAAGAAAGGGCAACCTTGTTCGTTGTCAAACTTGATCGACATAAGCGCTAGGCCTCTCGTGGAGATGGAGTTATGATGTTGGTGTAGTAGGGCACGTACGTTGGTGGGAGCAAGGCTGTAGTGTAGACGCTGACATCAAGCCTTATGTCGACCTAACTCTGTAGTATAGACCAAGCCTGAGAGACAGGGTTTAGCAAGAGCTTGACCCCTCTCAGGTTGTCGGGGAGGAGCTTGGAATTTGGCCAACAATAGTAAGAAAGAAATGCAAGGACATGCCAGATGAATAATCAGCCTCCCTATTTATCCTCCAATAAAATTAAAGCAGTTTCCAAGTTGGTGGAAGTTTGGGTGGGCTCTTATGCCAGCCCCAAGATGGACTTAGAAACCCAGCTCTAGCCCCCTCAGTGTATTAAATCTGGCCTCACACATTAGCCTCCTGCCAACCGCGGGTGCTTCCCTAGGGAAGAATGTGCGGAAGTCCATCCAGGGTGTTGGCCAGATGATGTCCACCATGGTCCTGAGCCGGAAGCAGTCCATCTTCAGTGGCCCAAGCCTCAGCACCGTGGCGGCCTCTGAGCCCACGGACCGGGAGAGGACCATAGAGAACGAAAACATTGTTGTGATGGAGACCAAGCTGAAGATCTTGGAGATCTTGAAGGTGGGCGCTCACGGTGGTGGAAAAGCTGGTGCATGAAGCTCAGAGGGAGGGAACAAATGAAATAAGGAAGCTGCAGGTTCCTGTGGACTTCTGCCATGGACTGGTGCCTCTGGCCTCTGGTTAATGCAGGGCTGGGGTAGTCAGAGGGGAAGATGGGGAGCAGGGGCTGGGAAGCTGCAGCAGTGTGAAGAGGGCAGTTTCCATGGTGGGCGATTCACTTCTACACTCCTTCTGCCCATACTGTTCCCCAGTTCATCCTGAACGTGCGACTGGACTACAGGATCTCCTACCTGCTCTCTGTCTTCAAGAAGGAGTTCATAGAAGTCTACCCCATGCAGGACAGCAGCGCCGACGGGACAGCTCCAGCCTTCGACTCCACAAGTAACTGTCTCTCCGTCTCTTTTGCTCTCTACCAGCAGTGCCAGTCTCTAGTGCAGATGAGATTTAAAGGGCCACATATGACATGTTAAATACAAGCTCATTATTGGGAACACCCTGAATAGCACTATATGGCTCTGATAAACTCTCTTAGCAGATGGAGAGGGATATGTGCTGCACTGAACACACTGGGTTGGAACTATTGATTGTTTGGTGCTAAGGCCCAGTAGCGGTTTGGGAGGCTTTTGCTTGGAGGAATTGGAGGTTGAAGGAAGTTAGGGGCACAGACACTTTGACTCTGGTGTTTCTAAGGTGTGGTATCTAATATCAGCTCAATAATAAAAGTCTGCATCCTCCTTCCCTGGCTTCTTTCCTTTTGCCGATTTTCTCCCCACTCCCCTTCTGTTGTTGTAAGCTGTTCCCTGTAAGCCCAAGGGTAAAGGTGGTGACCCCTCCCTCCCTGCTTCCCATATACTCCGTCCCCCCAATAAAATAGCAGCAGGACATGTGTGCATGTAGCAGTGGCCAGTGGCTCACCGTAGAACTACCGAGGAAGGTGATTAAAGGCAGGGGAGGTAAAGAATCTGTGGATACCATGGTGCATGCTCAGGTACCACGCTGATGAACAGCCTTGTGATGACCTAGAGATAGCCCAGTCCATTCGGAGTTCAGCAGGGCAGGAAACCCCTTCCCCCTCCCTGGATTGGGAGTTGAGACTGTTTCCCTAGGAGTTTCTGCCTCGCCTGGATTCGTTGTCACCTTCCATTGGTACAGGGAAGGTGTCAAACTCCCTGCTGATGGTCCCTTTGCTTTCTCTCCTTTCAGATGCAGCGATGAACCTGGAGAGGATAGGCGAGCTGGCAGAGGCCATGTTTGGGGTCGGGTAAGTGCCTCAGTCCCTTCTTTCCAGTGGAAAATTAATCTGTCCTTTGCTGTTCGCTGTAGATAAGTCCTGCTCTCCTATGAAGAGGTGGATTGCTGGAGGCTGAAAGCCATAGGGAGCAGAGAATGTGGGTGGCCTAGGGCTACCATAAAGGCTACCAGGAACCCTTATCAGCCAGAAGGAGCGCAGGGCCAGCAAAAAGCCTGAGGGAGTCCTTATTGATCGTTACTCACATCGTGGTCTTTCCCCTTGGCTTCAGGAAGTCGAGCAGCATGTTAGAGGTGGATGATGAAGGAGGGAGGATGTTTCTCCGTGTGCTGATCCACCTGACGATGCACAACTATCCCCCACTTGTCTCCGGCTCCCTCCAGCTCCTCTTCAAACACTTTAGCCAGCGGCAGGAGGTGCTGCACACCTTTAAACAGGTAACACTGCTGGGGAGCAGCCCGGATGTCCCAGATCCTCTCACAAGTCCTGGCCCGCACCTGGGGTGCAGTTGGCTGAGGGGGTTGTAAATAGGTTACACTCGGTGTGAGTCTAAATCCAGCCAGGCTGGCAGTGAGCAAAGATCAAGTCCATCTGAATGTGGTGTGAAATGAGCAGGTGAGGTCAGTCCAGCTGCTAGCTGGCGCATGTCCACAGTGTTTGGCACCAAGAAAAGGTGCCTGGTGGAATGCCCAGATCTGTGCCAGCTAAGGAAGTCCCATTGGTGCGGTTCCTTCCTTAAACTGCTCTAGTAGGGAGGCTGCAGATCCTTGCCATGCCCTGCAGGAATCAAGTCTAAGTGGTCTTGAGATCCTCATCTGTGGGAGGCGGATGCTCAGGGTTGGGTAACAGAATCACTCCCAGGCCTGATAGTGCCATAAAAGTAGCTTCTAATCAGCTGTTTCAGCCACAGCCACCCCTGTGCCTTCTGGACTTAAGGGGGAGAAGCAGAGAGCTGAGTGAGGAGAAGGCAGATGGACCCCCATGCTTGGTTTTTCATTGCACACCGGTTCCTCAGTGAGCTGGAGGGGCTGAGGTTCTCTTCGCGTTGCAGGTCCAGCTCTTGATCTCGGCTCAGGATGTTGAGAACTACAAGGTGATAAAGTCTGAGCTCGACAAGCTGCGCATGATGGTGGAGAAATCTGAACTCTGGGTGGACAAGAAGGGTAGCCCCAAGGAGGAGGACACAGGGGAAGGGCCCAAGAAGGAGAAGAAAGAGGTAAGAACCTGAGCAGCGCTCCACATTGCAGGGGAGGGGCTGGATACAGACACCTCTGTGTCTTTGGTTCAAATCCAGCTCAGGCTAGTGACTGAAGGATATGCCTCTCAGTGGCCTCTGGGTTCAGCCCCCTGTATCGGGCATGCCAGAGACGGTGTTAGTGAGGCATTCAGTGCAGTAAGGCAGCTGCTGCTGGGGAAACTGGCAGGTGTGGAACCTTGTCAGAGATTTGCTGAAAGTGCAAGTACCCTGTAGCAACTGGATCACTCTTGTCCACGTGCTTGATGACACCCTCCAAGAATTCTAATAGACTGGTGAGGGATGATTTCCCTTTACAGAAGCTGAATTGACTCTTCTCCAACATATTGTGTTCATCTCTGGGTCTGTTCTTTACTGTAGTTTCAATCAATTTGCCTGGTACTGAAGTTAGGCTTATTGGCCTGTAATTGCCAGGTTTGCCTCTGGAGCCTTTTATAAAAATTAGCGTAACATTACTCTTAATTTATCGATTTGTTCCAATACCTCTTCTATAGATACCTCAATCTGGGACAGTTCCTCAGGTTTGTTACCTAAGAAGAATGGCTTAACTGTGGGAATCTCCTCCACATCCTCTTCAGTGAATTCAGATGCAAAAAATTAATTTAGTTCTCCACAACAGCATTGTCTTCCTTGAGTGCTCCTTTAGCACTTCGATCATCCAGAGGCCCCATTGTCTGGCAGGCTTCCTGCTTCTAATGTATTTAAACATTTTCTTGCTGGTAACTTTTGTGTCTGTTGCTATTTCCTCTTCAAATGTTTTTTTTTGGCCTGCTAAATTATATTTTTACAATTGACACGCCAGCTCCTTTCTATATTCCTCAGTAGGATTTGATTTCCAATTTTTAAAGAATATCTTTTTGCCCCAACTGCCTCTTTTACTCTGTTGTTTAGCCAGGGTGGCATTTTGTTTTTGGTCCTCTTACTGTTTTTTCAATTTGAGGTATACATTTAGTTTGCGCCTCTGTTATGGTGTTTTTAAATAGTTTCCATGCAGCTTGCAGGCATTTCACTCCTGTGGCTCTTCTCTGTAATTTCCATTTAACTAGCTGCTTCTTTTTAGTGTAGTTCCCCTTTTTGAAGTTAAATGCTACTGTGATGGGGTTCTTTGGTATTTTACCCCCTACAAGAATGTTAAATTTAATTACATTCTGGTCGCTATTATTACCAAGCAGTTCAGCGATATTTGCTTCTTGGTCCAGATCCCATGCTCCACTTGGGACTAAATCGAGAATTGCCTCTCCCCTTGTGGGTTCCAGGACTAGCTGCTCCAAGAAGCCATCATTAATGGTGACTAGAAATTCTATCCCATCCTGAAGTGCCATTAGGGTGACCAGATGTCCCAATTTTATAGGGACAATCCTGATTTTTGGGTCTTTTTCTTATATAGGTTCCTATTACCCCCCACCCCCATCCTGATTTTTCACACTTGCTGTCTGGTCACCCTAGGTGCCCTATACTCAGTCCACATGAAATAGCTGAAATCCCCCTTTATTATTGGGGTGTCTCTTTTTGTACTGAGAGACGTTCCTCTCTTTCCTTCCTTTGTAGCACACTGCAGATGAGGAGGTCAGTACCCCTGAAGAGAAGAGCAGCGAGAATTACAAGATAGTCAAAGGGGTAAGTAACAGCTAATATTGTCTCTGGTAACATGACATAGCACCAGCCAGCTGTGCAGTGGGACTGCCTGAGCTAGCCAGGTCAGCAGGGAATGTTGGACTGGAGTTATCTTCATGGTGTTACATACGGCATCTTGCCCCATGGATAAGGGACTTGTGAGAAGTTAGGGGTGGAGCTGGCAGCTTGCGTGCAAAGACCTGCGAGACTCGGGCTTACACTTAAAATCTTAGTGCAGGGGGAGCCCTATGAAGTCGTCAACCCTGTGCAATAAAAGTAAAAGGCAGGACTTGTTCTAGGAGAGAGAGGTGAGGATTTGTGAATGACACACAGGACTGTTACTCTACATCAGGAAGAACACAAGGATTTCTGAATAAGACCCAGGGCTCACACTCTGCACTAGGAAGGACGCAGGGATTTGTGAATCAAACACCAGACTCAAGTTGCTGGATGTGAGGGTTTCTCAGTTGATTGAGGCCCTGTGCTAATTGTTGCTATTCTGCTTGGTGAGTTGTGCTATGGAATTGACTCTCCCTCGCCTAGTTGGACACAAAGGGGCCTGTTCTCCCCTCTGTCTCACCCATGCAACCCAATGACTTTAAGTGCGTAAGCCTGGAAGAGACTTGACCCAACATTTTGCAGGGCTTCCAGGACAATCCCAGCTGACGTTCTGCAGCCAGGGTCGTAATTGCTGGTGGAGTGACATCCTAATCTTTTCCTGCTTGAAGGGTCATGAATGTGAGACGGGGCCTGCAGCTGGGGCTGCAGATGTTGGTGCAGGGGGAAAAGCGAGATCTCAGCTGCCCATACCTAATGCGACACCTTCCGTTTGGCAACCTGGAGGATCACGGGCTGGATTCTCAGGGACGCCGATGTAAATGCAGCATGACGCCATTGTGCTCAGAGAAGCTGAGCCCAGCGTACTCAGTCAGGCAAGGCTGGCCTCCCTCTTGTGGAAGCTGGGCTCAGAGGAGGTGACAGGAGAAGAAATGTGCCTTTGATCTCTTGGGGGATGGAATGTATCTGCAAGTAGCCTGAGGCAGCGTGTTCCCAGACAGGCTGTCACTCTGATAGCTTGGCTAGAGAGCACCCAGGGTCCTAACCCTAGAATTCAGGGCTAGGATGGGCCTGTTCATGCATGCCAGCCTCACTGGGGCCAGTGTAGGGCTGCGTCCTACCGTGTGTGTTCTAACGCTCATTCTTCTTTTTTGCTTTGGGGGCGGGGTTCCCTCTCCAGATCCTGGAGCGGCTCAATAAAATGTGCGGGGTGGGTGAGCAGGTGCGCAAGAAGCAGCAACGCCTGATGAAGAACATGGATGCCCACAAAGTGATGCTGGATCTGCTCCAGATCCCCTACGAGAAGGTGGGAGAGTGGGAAGCAGGGCGGGGATGGGATGGGATGGATGGGAGTCGAAGGCAGCAGCCCCAGTGCACGTTCAAGCTGCTGGAATATCTCAGGGTGGGGGTCAGTCGCTCGGTCTATGCTGCTTTGGATTTGCCAGTGATTTCCTACATACTGGATGCCCGGAGGCAGCATGTCTAGTAGCTAGAGCAGTAAACTGGCTGCTGGGACTCCAGGGTTCTCTTCTCAGTTTGACCACTGACTCACTGCACGACCCTGGGCAAGTCACTTCATCTCCCCAGGCCTCAGTGCCCTTCTCTGTAAAATGGGACACAAAACTCTTACCCACCCTTGCAAAGTGTGTTGTGGGGAAAGGTCTGTATACGGGAATCTCAGATTATTGAATCATAGGACTGGAAGGGACCTCTAGAGGTCTTCTAAGTGTAATACAGGGTCCTATGGCGTAACGTCAGCTCTACCAGACAGGAATGGACCGAGGAGCCATCTACAGCACCGTGCCTCAGCACAGGTCCAATACACCTGTCTGCACAATAGTGCCCAGTGGGTGAGATTTCTTTCTTGACCCAGCTGCGGATGCAGAAACCTTCTTGGTGCCGTCGAACCCGATTGATTTGTTCTTTGATATGTCATAATGTAACCCTAGGAAATACCATCTTGGGAGGAATGTCCTTGTGCTTCTCATGGTTTAGGATGTCTCCTGGGTAGAATTCCTCAGGCTCCTCCCCCAAGAACTCATGTTCTTCTGTGTTCCCCCTTTGCTCAGGGTGATGCAAAGATGCTGGAGATTCTGAAATACACCCACCAGTTCCTACAGAAGTTCTGCGCTGGGAACCAAGGAAACCAGGCCCTTCTGCACAAACATCTCAACTTGTTCCTTACCCCTGGGGTAAGAGAGGAGGGGGCTCCCCTGGGAGAGCTCAACATGGGGCCAGAGGAGTGGGCTGGGGGATAGATGGGGATTCGTAGACAGTATAGATGGAAGAGACCAATTCTGATAGGTCATCTAGGCCACCCTGGTCCCTCTACCCCGCTGGCCAGTCCAGGATAGTTCACTAACATTTCACGTGATAGTGCTTGCTCTCTAGAAGGGTGGCCTTGCGATAAAGGCACTAGACTGGAGCTTAGAAACCTGGGTTCAATTCGTGGCTCAGCCCCTCACTTGCTGTATGAACTTGGGCAAGTCACTTCACCGCCCCGTGTCTGAGTTTCCCCATCTGTGAAATGGGGTTGGGGATGCATCCCTGCCTAATGGGTTTTGTGAGGCGAAGTCACTAATGTCTGGGAGGCTCAGATGCTAGGAAAGCTGATGGAAAAGCCAACAAATAAATGTGGAGATTGCTAGAGGGTGGCAAAGCACCCCCTCTCGCCTCCCCTCAACAGAACAGGGGATGAGGAAAGTTCTAACCAACCCTGCAGGATTGTTAGGGGAGTTTCTTGGGCTAAGGGCTGTGAAGGCCCAGCGGGCGGGTAGGGGGGTAGAGGTCCAGGAGAGGAGGGGTGGTGTTTGGAAAGCATGGACAAAGGAGGGAGAGACACACAGAAAGGAGGAGACATACCTGCAAGAAGGAGAGAAAATGGTGGGGCAGGGGGAGCTGGGAGTGTACCTGGGCTTTTGGTGGCTCTGCATGGCCCCACAGCCTCACGCAGGTGCTGCTCGCTCCCCGTCAGCTCCTGGAGGCCGAGACAATGCAACACATCTTCCTGAACAACTACCAGCTGTGCTCAGAGATTAACGAGACGGTGCTGCAGCACTTCGTCCACTGCTTGGCCACGCACGGCCGCCACGTGCAGTACCTCGACTTCCTGCACAGCATCATCAAGGCGGAGGGCAAGTATGTCAAGAAGTGCCAGGACATGATCATGACGGAGGTGAGAGCCCCCTCCCCTTGGTGTGGAAGAGGGGGAGGGTTGAGGTGTATGGACAGACCTAGTCAGAGAAGCAGGGCTGTCTCGGGGAGCAGGGTGGTGGCTCAGCAGATGCCTGTGCTGATCCCAGGGCCCCAGCTGACTGCGAGGGGGCACTGCGCTCTTGAAAGCACCATCCTTTGGCAGAGAAGTAGAAAGTGGGACAAGAACCCTTATAATTTCACCCCAGCCTGAACAGATGCTGTTCTTACCCGTAGAAGGCTCTGTCCACACTACATCTGAAACCATGGTAACACCCACACTCACAGTTGTTGCTTGCACCATTTCCATCATTGCAGGGGCAGGGTCACGCAGTTGAATTTTCACCTTTGAAAAATCAGGCCTAGCATGTCGCATGTTGGGCTCCCAAAGTCAGTGGCAGTCTTTAAGAATACTTGCCTTAACACCTAGTCTGTTTTTAAACTGCTTGCCTTAGTAATATCCTGCAGCAGGGAGTTCCAAAGGTTGAGATTTTCTGTTCTGTGTTGGAAAATGCCCTATCTCTATTGTAAATGTACTCTCCTTTAATCCCTCAGTGGCTCCTTTGTGGCTGTGTTTGTGGGGGAAGCTGGCTGTTGCCTTGCAAGACTTTTCCATCCCCTCTGCCACGGATCCATGACCTTTGCTCCTTCCCCACAGCTCACCAATGCTGGGGACGATGTGGTGGTCTTCTACAATGACAAGGCGTCACTGGCCACCATGCTGGAGATGATGACAGCGGCCCGGGAAGGGGTGGAGGAGAACAGCCCCCTCATGTACCACATCTCCTTGGTGGACCTGCTGGCCGCCTGTGCCGAGGGCAAGAACGTCTACACAGAGATCAAGTGCACGTCCCTGCTGCCGCTGGAGGACATTGTGCGGGTGGTGACACACGAGGACTGCATCACCGAGGTACTGGGGGCTGGGGGGAGTGGCACTGCCACTCATAGAGCCGGGAAGATGGGCAGGGTTGAGTGCGTTGGAGAGAGAAGGGGATGGTGGCGAGAGACAAGAGGAGGTGGAAGCAGAGGACTTGAGGCCTCCTAATGGTGGTATGAGGAAGGGGGAAGAATGCTGTGCTAGTGGAGGGGGAAAAGCAAGAGAACAAAAGGAGGGAGCGAGAAACACACACACACACAAGGAGGGGGGACGAGGCAGGCTGCGGAAGGAGGTCTGACTTGTGGTTTGTCCCACCTCTTGGCTGGTGGAAAGTGGGATTTGTGCTGGGGAGTTCAGAGCTCCTGCCACCTAGGTCGTGTGGGTATTCGGCTGCAGTGCTTTGAGCTGAAGCCCTCTTGTGCCCCTCCGTCCCTCGGGTGGCAGTCATCGTTCGAAGGGCAGGGGGCAGCAGACAGGCTGATTGTACCGCTGAGGGCTGTGTTTGCCTTGCTGCCCTCCACGGTCTTGTATAGGGACTGAATTCCCCCCTCTCCCCTCGTCCCGTCCCACTCTGCCCCTGCAGGTGAAGATGGCCTACGTGAACTTCGTCAACCACTGCTACGTGGACACCGAGGTGGAAATGAAGGAGATCTACACCAGCAACCACATCTGGACTCTCTTTGAGAACTTCACCCTCGACATGGCCACAGTGAGGGACGGGGCCTGGAGTGGATCCTGGGATGAGGAATGGGGTGGAGACTCCTACTGACAGTTCTCCCTTGGGAGGGTGGACACCAGGAGATGAAAGTTGCTGGATGCTCCACTAGCTTTCTCAGCAACCTAGAAGCAGCGGTGCAGGCTGGGTCCCATGGTGAGAGGAGCCGTCCAAGGAGCTGGAGATAGCTAGAGCCCATCGTGCTGTAGTACTGGGAGCAGGATAGGCATGTCTGGGACAGTGCTCCATGGCATCCGTGTTCTGCGTAACGAGCTGCTTCACGCCGTACTGTCCCTGCTGTGCCATCAGGATTGGGGGGCTGACACATCCACTCTGCAGCAGTACAGAGCCTTCTCCAGGGTACAGCTGGCTCCTGGAAGCCCAGGGAGCAGGTGCTGGGTAGGGAGTGCCCCTCAGGATGGCCTCTGCCGCATGGGTCCCCTCAGCTCTGCTGGGTGTGTGCATGTCGGTGTTGCACTTGTACCAGTGTGTGCTCCCAGTGTCTCCTTCCCTGCAGATGTGTAAGAAGCGAGAGAAGCGTCTGACGGACCCCGCCCTGGAGAAGTACGTGCTCACTGTGGTGCTGGACACCGTCAATGCCTTCTTCAGCTCCCCCTTCTCGGAGAACAGCACTTCCTTACAGGTAACTAGGGGCCTTTCCAGAATCGAGCACAACAATAGGTTGAGGGCCCGGCCGAGAGAGGTGCCATCTGTAACCTGGAAGTTGCAAATGGCTCAAGAGTCAATGACCCTCAGCATCAGCCCGAGGATCTCGCCTCTTCTGTTGCCATCAGGGATGGATGTCTCTGGATCATAGAGCCAAACCCGCCCCAGCCTACAGTGGCCGAGTGTGGCAGGGGTCTGGTCAGATCCTCCTCCTAGAGTGTCAGGAGCACTGATGTGGGGAGGAGCCCCACACTGAAGTGGGCTGGGAGACCCAGAAACCAGTTCAGAAACCTGCTGATGGGTTTCCTTCCCTTCCTGAGACACAGGCCTGGTGTGCAGAGAAGCTCAGGAAACTTAGAAACAAGCCGAGGGAGGGCAAAGGGGGCAGAGGCTGGTGGGGCTGGTGGAATTTGTGGGATGGGCAGCAGAGCTTGGGGTGGTATTGAGGGGCAGAGCTCAGTGGGGCCGAAGGGGTCTCACAGGCAGACCCCTGACTGGGTTGTGTTGATGGCTAAGGTCCCTCCCATACTAAGATTTGTAGGGGAGTGAACTGAAACCTGGTCAAACTCAGCAACTGGTGTGGTCCCTCAAACTCAAAGCAGAGCTCAGGGAGACCCCAGTGTGAACTGAAAGAGGAGGCAGGCTGCATAAGGGCCTTGGGAACCAAAACAGCCTTGCTCCGAGGCTGGACTTGGCCAGGAGGTTAACCGTGAATCCTACCAAGATAGAGGGAGAAGTGTCATCGGTTAGCACCCTCGCTAACCGCCCAGCCACTCTCCCTCTAGCAGGGGCCTGTAAGAAGCACGAGCAGCAGTGATGGGTCTGATAAGAGCACACACCATGGCCCCAGATAAGGACCTGCCTCCCGTCTCTTGCAGACCCACCAGACTATTGTCGTGCAACTCCTCCAGTCCACCATGAGGCTCCTGGAGTGCCCCTGGCTACAGCAGCACCACAAGACTTCGGTGGAGGCCTGTATCCGTACCCTGGCCATGGTTGGTAAGGTGCTAAGGGGATCGTGTGGCGATCGCTCAGTGCTCGGGACATGGGGGTTCAGTGGTTTAGTTCAGTTGTTTCAGGGGTTGATGTGATGGAGGTAGGATGTATTACCAGGGTAAGGCAGTGTTGGGAGGCAACTCCATTGATCTGGAGACTCCATCCTGCTCTGACTGTGCATGTACCAGGCAGCTGGCCAAGCAGGAGCTGGGCGAGATCTGGCAGGTGCTTCCTGGGCCTGAGGCTGCATGTCTAATAACGAGACTCTAAAAACACAGAGGTGTGGCTTGGAGAACACCCTCTAAAAGTTGGCTTCTCATCTAAGTCTCTTGGGCCCATTTAACATGGGCTGGGAACCTAAGGAGACCAGGATGTCTCAGGAGATTCCTGGTATTTCCAGCTGTTGATGGGGCCTGAAATAAAGCTGGAACTTATGCCAGTTTCCCTTAAGTCTTTGACCCTCATCCTGTCAGCTGCTGTCTAACTCTTGAGGAGGGCTGTAAATGCTGATGGGTCACAGAGGGGAGAGGCTGGTTTAGTGGCAAAGGTGCTGGGCTGGGATGTGGGGAGCTGGGAATTGAACGTGATTTTTGGACATGTTATTTAATCTCTCTGTGCCTAAGGAGGGCAATGCTATTTCCCATCCTTCTCAGGGAGATGAGGGAATAAATGTATTCGAGTTTGGGGGTCATATGGATGCAGGATGTGGGCTGAGCACTGAACTGACCTGGGGAAGCAACAGCACAGGTTACTTTGCTCTTGGTTAGGGTAATGACCAACCTAATAGCACTGGGCGTGCCAGGCACTCGGCCTGCAGAGCAGCCCAAGCCAGTGCATGTCTGGATCCACTGCACAGCAGGTGGTGTGGTGCAGAGCTCCACCCTCCGTGCTCCAGCTGAGCCTATTCTGCTTTCAGCCAAGAGCCGCTCCATTGCGCTGCCCATGGACCTCGATGCCCACGTCAGCTCCCTGCTGAACAGCAGCTCCACCAGCGCCTTGCAGCGGAGCGCTTCCAGCTACAAGACAGCCACGCGGACCTTCCCCCGCGGCTTGGCCACGCCCAACCAGTGGGACTACAAAAACATCATTGAGAAGCTGCAGGTGTGGGCTGGGGGGAGCCCTTTCCTGGGGATGGTGGGGGGGTCCTGACTTCCTGTGAAATCACTTGAGGGTGGGGCACTAATGGTACTGGGGACTCCCGATAGATTTGAACAGCAGCAGTGCCTCCTGCCCACGCCCCTAAGCTGCAGGGACCTCCCTCTGGGTCAGCCTGCCCAGCCCATTTGATTCTGGTCCTGTCGGCTGAGACTGCCACCAGCTCTTTCACGCAGGCCACGCCTGCACCCAGGTACAGTGCAGTCCCTGTCCTCTCCTGACTGCCCCTCACTTCCAAAGGGCCAGAGAGGATGCAGACCCTGTAGCTTTGCCCCCCGTGTGCCGTCTTGCAGAGGAGCCTGCATGCAGCAGCCTCCAAAAGGAGGAGGCAGTCGGTTTACCCTCTCCAGACTTAGGGCCTGGTCCATCCAGGAGTTCCCGCAAGCCGGTGCAGCTCTGTCCCGTTCCCATCACAGGCCAGTGCCTCGTGGGTCCAGTCTGGCCTAGCAGGTGCACACGAGGACTGGGCTCAACCCTGACCGTGTCGTGCTTTGTAGGACATCATCAACGCCCTGGAGGAACGGTTCAAACCCCTGGTGGAAGCTGAAGTGTCTGTCCTGGTGGATGTTCTGCACCGCCCAGAGCTGCTCTTTATGGAGGGGACCGATGCCTACCAGCGCTGCGAGAGCGGGGGCTTCCTGTCCAAGTAAGGGGGTAGGGTGGAGTGGGGGTAGCCTCGCAGCCGCCTCTAATCCCAGCATCCAGCTGGAAAGGGTTGGTCCCTCCTCTGCTGTCCCCCGTGTGTGGCAGTGGGATGTGTGTGAACCCACAGGAAGGAGGAGGAGAAGGTGGAGGCAGAGGATGGGATGGCTCAGGGTGCAGAAGGAACTGATGGGTTCTTGCTGTGTTTGGCCAGGCTGGTCCAGCACACTAAGGACCTGATGGAGAGCGAGGAGAAGCTGTGCATCCGAGTCCTGAGGACACTACAGCAGATGCTCATGAAGAGGAACAAATATGGGGACAGGGTGAGTACTGCGGTCAGGATACCCACAATAACCCCCCAGCCTGGTGCCTCTTTTCTCCACCAGCCAGCTCCTGTTTGCCTTTCCGTACAATTGTCAGACTTGCTTCCCCTCTCCCTGGCCTCGGGGTCAATCGGGAGTGACTCCGCATTACCGTCGGTGGAGTCTCATCTCTGGGTTTTGCAGACACTCTGCTTTCACCCACGCCTCAGCCTTTCACGCGACCTTATGCAGCTGGTGGGGCGGGTTGGGAGATTTGTCCCTACCCGGGAGCTTTAGCTCGCTGTCCCTAACACAGGTGATTGGTATGTGAGCGATCAGGCATCTGCCACTTCAGTGCAGACTCACAGTGTTTATTTTTCACGCCAGGGCAACACGCTGAGAAAAATGCTCGTGAGTAACTACCTGCAGAACAAGAAGTCGAGCTCCAAAGGGGAGATCGTTGACACGACTGGGGGTGGTGAGCAACTTGATGTCCTTTGTCTCCCCTCCCCTCCCTTTCTTGTCTCTACTGAGGCTCACCCACGCGCCTCGGGCCTCAGGCTTCTGCATTTCAAATCCTTAGGATAGGGGACCACATAGTTACCTGGTGTGAATCAGCCTCGCTTCCCTGAGGTCAGCCCTGACCAGAAGCAGGGTTTTGCCTGCAATTCTGTACACAGGGAAATAGACGCGGGCCCTCTGGAAGTGGAGTTTTCAGTCCCGTCCTTCCATTGATCCATTCTAGGGAGTCGTAGGACCCTGTGGCTGTAGTACAAAAGGGCTTTGCAAATGTTAATGACTCATAACTCGCCTCTGTGAGTTAGGACAGTAGCACTATCCCCATTTTGCAAATGGGGAAACTGAGGCACCGAGCAACTGAGGGGACTTTTCCAGGATCACACAGGGAATCTGTGGCAGCTCAGTGCCTCAACCCAAAGTCCACCGTCTATTCCTTAGCTTGGCTGTAGAATTCATTGCTGTGCCTGCCCAATGTTGCCACTCACTCCTGTTCTTACCTCTCATGTTCTTCCGTGCGTAGGCCAAGACCAGGACTGGTCAGTCATTGCTGCCATCCAGTGCCGGCTGGACAGAGAAGGGGCCACCAAGCTGGTGTCGGACCTTATCATGAACACCAAGAACGAGAAGATTTTCCAGGAGAGCATCCTCTTAGCCATCCGGCTGCTGGATGGAGGCAACACAGAGATACAGGTCTGGGGATAGTCCTGCATTCCCAGCGTGTGCACCAGCCCTGGGGAGAGCGGACACGGAGGACTGAGGAGAGAGGGTTCGGTTTGTGTGAATGCAAACCTTTGTCTAAAACTCTCACTGCAGTGAATGCTGCATTTGAGAGTTGGAAAAAAGCGTCTCTGTAGGATATTCGCCCATCCCTGCATTTAATGGTTCCGGCCAAGGCAGATATAATAAAATGCCACGAGACAGGCTGCTCACTCTGTGTCCCTCGGCAAACCAGAGATCGCTGGCTGATTAACATTTACAGTCTAAAGCTCCTGAGAAACTAAGGGGTGCAAGATTCCTATGACGCTATTGGAGTAAGCTTTCTAAAGCAACACTGGCGCCCTCTTCTGGGTAGTTGTTAAATACAGGATGCTGCAGCTCGCAGTCTAGTACCTATTGGGTTTCTGGGAACTGGGCGGGCAGAAGCCTGCCCATTGCTAACAGATCCTCCCACCCCCACCCCCAGCCTAAGGGGAGGATCTGCAGGACATCATAACCCAACTGATTCCGGGGGACAACTAATAAAAGAACAAGGACAGGATTGTTGATGGAAACGTGGATGCAGATTAGTGAGATCACCCAAGATGAGTCTAGGGTCCAGGACGCTGAACTGGCTACAGCTTGTGTTTTTCAGGTTCTACCTTTGGATTTCCTTGATAGTTAAAGCTCAGCATATATTAGAGGGTGGGATGAGGGAGGGAAGAAAGGGGATGTGAATTATCTATTCCCCGTACACCAAAAGGATTGTTATTTCCTGGGACTTGACTAGGGGGATTGCATGAGAATGGCCCTGCCCTTGAGATTTGACTTGGTCAGTGACCCTGATTGACATCTCAGTGATGAGAAAAGAAAGTACTGGAGCACTGGGTTTACTCAGCCAGATCACTGGTCTGTTCAGTCTGGTATCCTGCTTCCTTCAATGCCCAGTACTTCGATGTTGTTGGAGATAATTAAAACTCTTTCATAGTGTGCAAAGTTATAGGCAGGGGCAGGAATTTTTTCCTGACCCCTATGCTCAACCAGCTTGTGCCCTGATGCATGAGAAGTGGTCACCCTAACCATAGCTGTATTACTGCAGATACTATTGGTCGTGAAACTACCCATCTCTTTCAAAACTACAGGCTTAGTGGGAGAGACAAATCCCAGAGGCAGCTGGGGAAACTTCGGATTGTAATGTGGACATTTTTACTTCTTGTCTTGCTTCCTCCACTTCTCCCTCTCTGCCCAGAAATCGTTTTATAACCTGATGACGAGTGACAAGAAGTGTGAGAAGTTCTTCAAGGTGTTGCATGATCGCATGAAGAAGGCGCAGCAGGAGACCAAGTCCATCGTGTCGGTGAACATGAGTGACATTGGGAACAAGCCCCGAGAGGACAAAGACGCCCCTGACTCTGGCACCAAGGGTAAATGAGAAGGGAGGGTACAGTTGTCAGTTCTGTGGGGCAGGGACCATATCTACCTATGTGAGCTGAACCCTAGCTCCAAGTACCCTACCCATAGGAACGCTAACGCTAGGACAGGGTTACAGTGACTAGCAGTAGGATCCTGATCTAGCCAGAGGCAGGCTCTCTAGGTAGCCAACTTGAAGATGCATACAAGCTGGCCCCATCCAAGTAGCCAGCAGGGGATGTGTTTGTCCCCCTTGAGTGCTTCTCTCTGGGTAGGCAACCATAGTTCCTGGGATGACAGTAATAGAGACTGGATTTCCCTTTAGGACGAGGAACCTTCATTCTTTCTCACGCCCCATCTCGGCACCCCATGGCCATTGGGTTTCGAAAGGGCCACGACACTGGGGAGCGAAGCCAGAGCAATGAGATGGGAATGTCGATCTTGATCATGGAGCCTATTCTTCGGTTCCTGCAGTTGCTCTGCGAAAACCACAACCGGGACCTCCAGGTTCGTAAGCAGGGGTGCTAGGGGGATGTTTGGCTCACTGGGAAGTGTGGTGAGACTCAGGAGACCTGGCTGCTAGTCCTGGCTTTGCAGCTTGCCTGCTGGGTGGCTTTGGACAAACCACTTCCCCTCCCCGTGCCTCAGTTTCCCCATGATACTGACCTGCTTTGTAAATGCTTTGCGATCTACAGAAGAAAAGCACTAGATAAGCTTGTGTGTTGTTATTGTAATAGGTCCTGGTCACTGTCTGTATCTGTAGTTAAATGGCATGGGCTAGACATGCTCGATGCCCCCGTTACAGCTCTGATCACACCCATGGCCAAACGTTATGCAGGAGGCATAGTACCAAATTCTGCCCTGACCCACACCCCGCTGGCTTCCCTGGAGAAGACAGAGCCAGTGAAGGGGGGATGCAGAGACTGGAGGTTTTAGCCAGGAGGTTTGTTTTACAGAACTTCCTCCGGTGTCAGAACAATAAGACCAACTACAACCTGGTGTGTGAGACACTGCAATTCCTGGACATCATGTGCGGCAGCACCACGGGGGGGCTGGGCCTGCTGGGCCTCTACATCAATGAATGCAACGTGGCCCTTATCATCCAGACTCTGGAGACTTTGACGGAGTATTGCCAGGGACCTTGCCATGAGAACCAGGTAATCCAAACACCCCACACCATGAAGGGACAGCTCGGTTGGCTATGAGGCCAAGGGGTGAGTGGGTAGCTAGAGCCACAGCTAGAGACCTTTGCACGTTTCCCTAGATCTGGCTTGTTCCCAGGATGCCTGGGATTTTGCACCAATGGCCTAGTGTTCCCAAGGCAGCTCTGGGGACACTGCTGAGGAAGCCTGCTCAATCCTTTCCAGAGGCTGGGGACAAATAGGACCAAGGTTCTGCTGCCACTGGTTCAGCCTCCCTGATTTTGGGGTGTCAGCGGGTGCAGAATTGGTACCATTCAGAGAAGAGCAATGAAAGTTGGGGAGATTACAATCACTAACGTGTGTTGCTGAGCTAACTTGGTTGCTGTCCGTGATATCCCAGGAAGGAAGGAATTGTTCAGTCACAACTAGAAGCAATGCAATGGAATTAGGAAAGCACCATTCAGGCTGACTATCAGGAGAAATCTCCCGGCAGTAGCCACCCCAGAGGGAAGGCATGGGAGCCCCGTTGCTTAAGTTGTTTCATATTAAGCAGGGCAGAACAGTGAAGAATGGGCTGCAGGGGAGAATTCTGCATCTCTCCCTCCTGTAACTTCGGGCTTAGAGCGAAGGAGCAATGTGATTGGCCGATGGGGATTCGTAGCAGGGTAGTCATGTGACTCATTCCTGCACAGGTGGGAACTCTGTACCCACAAACAATGCTTGGAAATGGGTCGATGCTGCTCTCGCGGGCATGTGGTGGTTAGTGTTACATTTGGTCTTAAGGAATGTGTGCTAGAGGCTTTCCCCCTTGGACCTGCCCAGGGCACGGAATAACTTCCTGTCCTTTATCATTGATTTCATATGCGTTAGGGGACCAGATGTCCCAATTTCATAGGGACAATCTCGCTATTGGGGTTTTCTCTGATACAGGCGCCTATTCCCCCCCACCCCCGTCCTGATTTTTCACACTGGCTATCTGGTCATCCTGATATACATCAAAGAAAAAGATCCCATCAACATCATCAAGGCATCAGCGACTGAACATGGCTTATGCCTGACAAGGCTGTAACGATGACTGGCCAGTACAGACAAGGTCAAATAATGTGATTGAAACCTGATATAGTCTCTATGTCTGGATGTTTTTTAACCATGTATGCCTCAGTTTTGCTGTGTTATAACCTAGTTAGGCCACAGTGCTGGGAGCACGTTGGTCAAACACAGCTGATCTGATTGTGCAGAGGGGGCCTAGGGCCTCCAGCATTTCATCCCCTAAGCCTGAGCCCCTGTGAGTGTGTGGGGAGTCTGAGACGTCAGAGGGGAAAATGGAGGTCAAGAGGGCAGAAAAGAATCTGTGGCATAAACCCTGTGTGTGTCACTCCCCAGAGCTGCATTGTGACGCATGAATCTAATGGCATTGACATCATCACGGCCCTGATCCTGAATGAGATCAGTCCCCTCTGCAAGTACAGAATGGACCTTGTCCTCCAGCTGAAGGTCAGTGGGGCAGCCTGGAAGGGGGCGTGAGGATGGGATGTCTCATGTATGTTTGTGGTGCGTGGGGCATGGAGCAGGTATTGAAGAGAGTGTATGTAGTGGAAGTTCTCCGGCAGATGTTATACAGGAGGTCAGACTAGATGACCACAGTGGTCTCTTCTGGCCTTGGAATCTATGAGTCTAGCATGTCTGTAGGGCTCTGTAGTGTGTCTGTGGATCTTTAGTGGACGTCTTGAATGGGTGTGGTGTTGGCTGGGTTGTTTGTATGGGGTTTCTGTGGTGTGGGGAGGTGGTCTCTGTAAAGTGTGGGGTACTGAACGTGAGTGGGGAGGTCTCTCTCCAGCATGCATGAGCAGGTGGGCTCTGTAGCGCTGAGTTGCTTGGCAGGCTCCAGAACGTGCGTCTCTAGAGTGGGTGGGAGTGTGGCTGGGTCTCTAGCGTAGGGGAGCTATGGATGGGTGGCCGTGCTTCTGCATGGCGTGGCATGTTCACGGGCCTCAAGCAGAGGTAGAGGGTGCCTGTGACACACTGGCTTACCTAAGTGGGTGTGTCTTCACCAGGACAATGCCTCCAAACTCCTGCTGGCCCTGATGGAGAGCAGACACGACAGTGAGAATGCCGAGCGGATCCTCATCAGCCTCCGGCCTCAGGAACTGGTAAGGGTGGGCGAGCAGGGAGGGATGCTCTCGGCCTGGGCATGACTGCCTTTCGGAGACATGCAGGACTTGTTAGAGATGGGGGAAAGGTGGGAAGGGAAGAGGCAGAGGTCTGAATCATTGGGACAGACCTAAAATTCCAAGGAGCCTTCGAGCCTAGATGGTTCTCCCTCCCCATCCTACTCACCCATGCTCTTGGGACTTCCTCAGGTCAGGGCTGGGAGGTTGAGCCATGTGGTTGTGCGTGGAATCAAAATGCACATGTGCATCTAGTCTCAGTGCAGTACTGTCAAAAGTAGTTTATCTGGCCTCCACGCTATATGAGCACCTCACAATCTTTAGTGTATTTATCCTCCCTGCCCCCCCGGTGAGGTAGGGCACTGTTGTTATCCCCATTGTACAGGTGGGGAAACTGAGGCATGGCACGATTAAGCTACTTGCCCACGGCCACACAGGGAGTCTGTGACAGAGCAGGGAACTGAACCCAGGCCTCACAAGTCTCTATCACTAATCCATCCTTCCTCAGTGGATAGCTGTCTGCATCTCTCACTCTCTCAACAACAACCCCCCCCCACACACACACACACGCCCTGGAGCCTTCCTTGGTTAGGGGAAACAACAAATGGGGCAGGGAAGAGAAACAAAATATTATCGTTTCAGAGTGTCCCCAGGGCAGTGCAAAACCTTAGCCAAGTTGCTAGCTGGTGAAGTGCACAGCTGACCTCCTCCCGTGGTTGCCTTTACAGGTTGATGTCATTAAAAAAGCCTATCTCCAGGAGGAAGAGTGTGAGAACTCCGAGGTTTCCCCCCGGGAAGTCGGGCACAACATCTATATCTTGGCCTTACAGGTACTGTCTCTTCGGACATTTCTCTACCGCAGGTGCCCCTCTGCAGAAGCCTCTCCTTTCTAAGGCTGGATTCCCCCAGCTCCTCCGTCCCAGGGTGTGGTGGCCTTTCTTCATTGATTAGCATGGGATAGTCTTTCCAGGTTCCCCCCATATTTATTTAAATACTTTCTCAAGACAAATCTAGAAAGACCCAGTTCTGCTGGGATACCTGTGAAGTTCCAGTCTGGAGCCATGAGTAGAAGACTTGCTTGGGGCATAGGAAAAGAAATTGGGTTCTTTGAGTCCTGACCCGCACCTTTGCTTGGTCCTTGACACTGTAGAGGGTTCCTTTCATTCAGAGCCAGATCACTTTGTGCTGACATATCACAGGTTAATGTCACTGCTCACGTAAGCCGGGCCGGCTCCAGCTTCTCTGCTGCCCCAAATGGCAAAAAAAAAAAAAAAGCCGAGCGGCAGCACTTCAGCAGCAGCTCAGTCGCACCGCTTCTTCGGCAGCGGGTCCTCCCTCTCTTCCTCTTTGGTGGCAATTTGGCAGCAGCTCAAAGAGGAAGAGCGGGAATGAGGGACCTGCCGCCGAAGACCCGGGCGTGCTGCCCCGATACCGGACGGAGTGCCACCCCTTTGAACTGGCCATCCCAAGCACCTGCTTCCTACGCTGGTGCCTGGAGCTGGCCCTATGCGTAAGCTTGCCCCACACCATGGACTTCAATGATGTTTCATCCACTTGCGTCAATGGTAAATTTGGGTCCCCATGATCCACTATTCTGCTTATGTCCCAGCAAGTCCTGTTGCCCTAGGCATGTGAGTAGTGCTGTCCTCGGATAGATCAATGGTTCCTCTCATTTGGAATCTGGTGTCTGGCAGTGCCCAAGCCTCAGGGCATTGGCAGAACCTCCTCCACACCAACTGGGCAATTGTACATTACGATAGGGCTGAAATCCTTCCTGACCCGGAACGGTAGCCAGCTTATTCTCTGAAGCATGGGGATTGACATCCCTTGTTTAATGCTAGCTAGTGCCACTGCAGATGCTGTTCTTCCTTTTTATGTATGAAAGCTAAATCCTGATCCAAGAGAAGTCAATGGCAAAAGTTTCATTGGTTCTAGTTGGATCAGGATTTGGCACGTGTATGCCTCATCCTTCCATGGCTTTTACACATCTAGCAAAGGATCCTCACATGTTCACAGTACATTCTGCCCTGCCATGTCTGTCCCATGCTCCTATTCATTCCTCACTGCCCCTCTCTCTCTTCAGCTGTCTCGGCACAACAAGCAACTGCAGCATCTCCTGAAGCCAGTGAAGCGAATCCAGGAGGAGGAAGAGGAAGGCATCTCCTCTATGGTATGAAAGATCCATGGAGCAAATGCAGGACCTTCCCAGTGGCAGTGGGTTGCTAAGAAACTGCCCCAGGCCTGGCTAAGCAGAGGGCTCTTAGCTGCTCTGTTTTCCATCATTTAATCCTTGATCTTGTTAGACATTCCCGTGGGGACACAAAACTCACACCTCCGGTGGGGTCCGCATGGTGTTTGAGCCAAAACTACAAGCACAAGGACATGTGCTACTATTATTACCCAGCTCATAAGGGTATTTTAAGGAGCTCACGGGTGGCTGGTTCCATTCTTAAGGGTCCATGTTCTTGTGTTGCCATGGAGAAGGTCTGCTCCTATTAGCGCTGATGGGGGTTAAGCTTCCCTGCCGGTGTCAGGTTCCCACCTTGCCCCTCCCCTAGAGGTAGGAGGGTTGATCCTTTTGCTGTCATCCTGCTTTGTGTGGCCCAGTCTCAGCTCCCGAATGCTACTCGGCTGCAATGCAATTTCCCTTGGGCGTTATGGGCACTGATTTGTAATTTAGGGATTAGCCCATTTGGGAGGTAATTATGGTAGTGAGTTGAATTGCCAACCCTGGGAGACTGGGGAGAGCTCCTGGGGCCCTTTCATAAAGCTTTTGTTGATTTGCTTTTGGTAAATGATGAGGAACCATTGTTAATGCACAGTTAGAACAGAATACCTCAGGCCTTTGCCAGCTGAAGATGCCTGCTTTATTTTCCCCTGTACCCCAGCTCAGTTTAAACAATAAGCAGCTGACTCAGATGCTGAAATCAACGGCTCCCGTCCAGGAGGAAGAAGAGGACCCGCTGGCGTATTACGAGAAGCACACCTCCCAGATTGAGGTGGGACTTGTTGTTGTCCTGGTAGATTTCCCTTTCATGGACTAATGGTCGGCTAATTTAGGTCATGGGGCTTCACCTTCCTGTGTCTGCAGTTCACAGACATGTGTCATCGCTGTCGTGCCCTAGATATACAGGCTAGCACTTACCGGTAGAGCAACTTAGCGGTGCCCAGCTATTTTCCTCCTACTGCCCTTCTTGTTTGTTGAGTCTCCAGCAACACGTCTCGTCCATGCGAGCAAGGATTCCCACTGCACGAGCCTTGTGCTGGTCAGGGATGTGTTAGAGCAGGGGTTCTCAAACTGGGGGTTGGAATCCCTCAGGGGTCGTGAGGTTGTTACATGTGGGGTCGTGAGCTGTCAAGCCTCCACCCCAAACCCCACTTTGCCTCCAGCTTTTATTATGATGATAAATATATTTAAAAGTGTTTCTAATGTATAAGGGAGGTCACACTCCGAGGCTTGCTGTGTGAAAGGGGTCACCAGTACAAAAGTTGGAGAACCCCTGTGTTAGCTGGATCAATCTGTGGGCGTGGCTTAGAATGAGCTGCTGTTTATGAATCCTTCACTGAGCTGGGGTGGGGCTGGTTCCTGGTTACATGGCAGAGCAAATGAAAATGTGGTGCAGATGGAGCACAGCTAGCACCCCGCTTTCTTTGCCTGCTCTATTCAGATTGTGCGTCTGGACCGGAGCATGGAGCAGATCATCTTCCCAGTGCCCAGCATCTGCGAATTCGTCACCAGGGAGACCAAGTACCGGCTATTCACCACCACGGAACAAGACGAGCAGGGCAGCAAAGTCAGCGACTTCTTTGACCAGTCGTCCTTCCTCCACAACGAGATGGAATGGCAGAAGAAACTGCGCAGTAAGAACAAACTGGACCTCCCCTGAGAACAGCAATGCTCCAAAACAGCCATGAGCTCCCCCAGCATCCCATGCCCCTGGCTGCGTGCAGTGCCCTGAAGTCTTCCATTGACAATATGTCTATGAGACTTTCCTCACTTGTAGCTTCCTGATCCCTTGTTGACTTTGAATGAGGCAACTGGAAGCAAATAAAAAATGCAGGGCCCCTCTAGGCTGCATGCTTCTAGATGCAAAACCAGGGAGAAAGTCATTAGTGGAGTTCCTAAGTGGCCCAAAACAAACAGGGTATTGTAACATATTTAGCAAACAACACGAAGCAGAGAAAACGACACAGAGTGGAGAAGAGAGAAAGTAACTCCCCTGCCAGGAGGTGTAATGACAGCTTGTTTTCAGAAGTAGCTGCTAAGCTTGGGACCCTCTGTTTTAGGGTGCCAGGCCTCAGATACCCAGCCCTGATGTGCAGAGATGTTAAATACCCATGGAGGCAATTTAAGGCAGTTGGAGCAGTGGGTGCTCAGCGTCTCTGAAAATCACAAAGGCGGGCGCCAGTTTTGAAAATATGGGCTTAAAGGAAACAGAGTGTAGAGATGGCAATTCCCTGTGCCGATTCACAAGGAAAAAGGGGATATGAAGTGACAAACATCTTGTCTTCTTATTAAGTGGCTGACTGGACATTTGGGATCAGATGAACTTAAATGCGCTTGCCAAAGCTGCTGTTACTGTTTAACAGTTGTCAGCACACTCAATATTTGGCTCCCTCTTAGATTCCAGATGCACGTCCTGGTCCTAATCTTTAAATCCTTGAATGGACTTAGACCTAGCTCTCTTAGAGACCCTCTCACTCACTGCAAGCCACTGGGGACACTGTGACTGATGGAGCTGAGGGTATGGAGGCGGAGCACACAGCTGTGGAACTCCCTACCTCTGGGGGTCAGGATGTGACCTGTAAAACCTATTTCTGCACACAAGGCTTTCCTCAGTAATGGAGGCTGCAGCTCATGGAGGCTGTCAAGAACAATCTCACGGAAGACAGTGACATAACAAGGAAGGGCCCTTTCTGACAGATGCTAGCCTTTTGCTGATTTGTATTGCGTATAAATACAGTGAGGATTGGCACATCAGACATGCCTACATAGATACATGGATAAATGGATGCCTAGGTATAAAAGACAGGCACGCCCTGGACAAATATCCAAGCCAGGGCTGGATGAATCAGCTTAAACCAAATCAGAACTGAACCATACCTTCGTTCAACACTTGAATCCTTGAGGGTTGAAACAGTTCAGTGTGGAACCATTAGAAAGGTTATGTTCAGGAAGTCTCCCGCTGGAAATCTCCTTTCCAGAGAGCATTTAAATACAAGGAAACTGGTCTCTTGCGAGGTTTCCAGCTCACTTTTGCAGACTTGAGAGATTGGATCCATTTTAAAGTTTCATCTCGCACTTATCAGGTTGCCTTTATTCATGAATCATGAGGAGATCACATTTAAATGCCAGTAAGCAGCTAAGACCTACTATAGTAGCAGTGAAAACACTTGCAAAACCAAACAGAATTCTGTTAGCGATGAGACAGGAAGCAAGTTTTGAATTGGGATAGGAAATGGCTGGTAGTGCAGACTGTTGAGGACTCCTACGGGATGGAGAAGTGATGCCAAGAGGGCAGAGGCACCATTTTTTGAAACATGCAAATGCCAGGATGTAGGATGTAATGAGAGAAAGACAATAGGGGTGTAACACCGGAGCTGATTTTCAAGTTCCAGAGTGGGTCAAAGGTTTGAAGAATCTGAACAGTAACATTTTGAACTCACTGCCCCATTTCAGGTGAACGCTGGGGACTTCTGCTACTAGTTGGAGGAAATGGGAGGTCAGTCCCCCAGGGCATGTGTTGAATTGAGCCTCTGAAGTCTCTGGGAGAAGTTATGATCCATATCCAAGTCGCACATGATCAGCTGAGATTTACTGTGCAGTATGTCACCTCCTATCTTCCTCTTCCTAGGCATGCCACTGATGTACTGGTTCTCCCGCAGAATGACTCTCTGGGGAAGCATTTCCTTCAACCTGGCTGTCTTCATCAATATCATCATTGCTTTCTTCTACCCCTATGTTGAAGCCACCTCTATGGGTAAGTGCTCCATCCACTTCTGTTCTTAGAGACCAGAGGAAAGGGCGTTCTCATCCAAAGAGAGAATGACACACACTGACCCCTTGGCAGATACAATCTCACCAGCCCCATTCCTGGCCAAAGCTGCTCAGTATCTTCCTCTATTTCCTCTTCAGCCTCTAAAGCCTGCTGCATTTGAAAGCCTGCGACTGTGAGTCTCAGAGCCTGGCTCTACAGACTTGGGCTTGTGCTATGGCATTAAAAACAGCATTTGGGCTCAGGCTCTGAAGCCCGGGGAGGGGGTGAGCCGCAGAGCCTAAGTCCTGTCTGAGCCACGACATCTACACTGCTGTTTGTAGCCCCGTAGCATGAGTCTGTAGACCCAAGCCCTGAGACTCACTGCCGCAGTGTAGACATATCGTGAGAGGGAGAGAATGTTGTCTAAGACTGAGAGCAGGGGACTGAGAGCCAAGACTCCTGCATTCTCTTCTCAACTCTGCCACTAACTTGTTCTGTGTCCTTGCGAAACTCACTTCTCTCTGTGCGTCAGTCTCCCAGGTTATAAAATGGGGATAATAATGAGATACCTCTTGTGTTATGAAGCTTCATTTATTGGTGTTTTTAAAGAGCTCTGAGATCTCAGATGAAAGGTGCTAGAAAAGCATTAATGTTTTAATAATAAAATAATACATGTAATGAATATTAAGGACTGTCTTATTCTGTGTTACTTTTTGTACCCAGGGATGTTTCTTTTTTTTCTTTTGATGACTGGTTCTTTAGTTTTGAGAGAGAATTCCTTCTGATGTTTGCTATGGATTGACACAGTGTGACCAGTTGGTCATACGTGCTTGATTTCCATGCCCTTTAACGATGGCGTCCCTTTTCTTCCCAGGAGTGTTGGATTCCCCACTGATTTCCCTGCTCTTCTGGTTTCTAATCTGCTTCTCTGTCATGGCCCTATTTACCCGGCGCTACGGCATCAGACCGCTTCTCGTGGCGTTGATCCTGCGATCAATCTATTACTTAGGGATTGGGCTCACGCTGAACATCCTGGGAGCTCTCAATGTAAGTTACCTGGGGAAGGTTAGTGCAGCGCCCCTAAACCCAGGCTCAATCTGTCAAGTTGGGCTCCCAGCAATGAAAATCGGTGGCCACCAGAAATGTAGCTGTAGGTATATGGGTAGAATCCTGCGCTCATTAGCATTCACATGAAGTCAGTGGATTTACAGTGATGTAACTGGGAGAGCATTCACCCTCTACCGTCATTGTATATTGAGTTCACAAAGGCAAACTGTCTTAATATACAGCACTCACCCACCCTGCTTCCTTGTGATTGTTCCCTAGCTGACCAACAAGATTGTGTTCGTGGTGAGCTTCGTGGGCAACCGTGGGACATTTATCCGGGGCTACAAAGCCATGATCATGGATATGGAGTTTCTCTACCACGTGGCCTATATTGTGACCAGCATTCTGGGTCTCTTTGTACACGAACTCTTCTACAGCATCTTGGTATGGTAAACTCGATTGTTAGGGAAACGTACGTAGCACAGCCGTGCCCAATGGGGAACTGAAAGATTCCTGTCCAGTGTTATTTGTGTGGGTCAGCCTTTCTGCTTTTTGCGTGTGTATATTGTATCTGCATCTCTTTCTATTATCTACCTTTGATCTGGGTCAGCTAGGAGGTGATGTGATCTACTGGTTAGAGCAAAGGATTGCAAGCTGGGACTCCTGGGTTCTATTTCTGGCTTGACTTTTGTGTACAAGTCACTTCTGCCCAGATCCTTAAAGCTATTTAGGAACCTAACTCCCACTGATTTCAATTGGAGTTAGGAATTTACTGCCTTGTCCTCAGTCTGCTCACCAGTAAAATGGGGATGGTACTGAATGCCTGCTGGGAAATTTAGTTAGCGTTTGTCAAGTACTCTGAGATCCTAGGCTACAAGGTGCTATAGAAAGACCAGATGTTATCACAAAAAGCCCGCTGCTGTATTTCTCCCCCTGCTAATTAAACTCCACATGGGCATGCTTTGTCCATTTCAGCTCTTTGACTTGATCTACCGTGAGGAGACCTTGTTCAACGTCATCAAAAGCGTGACGCGGAACGGGCGCTCCATCCTGCTGACCGCCCTCCTGGCTCTCATCCTCGTCTACCTCTTCTCTATCGTGGGTTTCCTCTTTCTGAAAGATGACTTCATCATGGAGGTGGATCGGCTGCCTGACAACAAGTCCAAAGGTCTTTCCAGCTTGCCCGGCCACGCAGCAAGTGTGGGTTGCGGTGCGGGGCGTAGAGCGGGGGGATAGATAGCTCTGAGTTGTCTTCCAGATTCTGCCATTGACTCCCTGCATGACCTTGCTCATACGTCACTTTCCAGACTGTCCCTTCCCCATCTGTAAAATGGGGGAAATAACACCTCTTTCACAAAGGAGATGTGAGACGTAATGTTTTAAGGGTCAAAATCCTGGTCCCGCTGAGCTTCCAGGTGGTAGAGAATACAGCACTCCTGGAGACTTCAGGGAACCAGCACTGCATTCTGGGGAACCAGGAGTTTGGGGGTAAAAGGGAACATGGTACTGGTTCTGGGCAGATACAATGGAAGCTTCAGGACTGTAGCTGTCCTCTAAAGGCCCCCGCATTTGAAAACTGAGCAGGGGATTCAGGGCTGAAAAGACCCCAGGACATCCATTCACAGGTCCAGTGGAAGCCTGGGCTCAGCATATGCAGCTAGACAGTCCCGTTCTCATTGCCAGCAGGGCTTAGTGCTGTCATTGTGTCAGTGATGGGAGCTCTAGGACTGGAGTTTGGGGGGGATAAGTGGGAACCCAAAAGAACCTTTCCCAAATAGCCTTTCGAGCTGCAGCTAAGGGGCGGTGAAGGAGAGGCCCTAATCAGAGGAAACACAAGTGGTTCTCAAGCCAATACTCTGACGATGACACAGTCTCTTGTGCTTCCAGACGGCCCCTTGGGGATGCAAAAGAACATGGAGGCTTTTATGGAGTCATGCAGTGGTGACAAAATTAGCTGCTCTGCAGTACCTGATGTGCTGAGAGGTAAGTATCTTACCCTGGTAGAAACACTGAAGATAGAGCAGAGAGACTTCCCGCCTTCCCAGCCTGTGCTCCTAGGTAGGAATCCCACTGAATTAATACAGAAATGGTGGAAATCAGGACATCGATAGAGCGAGGTGGTGCCCTCTCATTTGTCCGTCAGTTGGGCAAAATCCAGCCCCTTTAACAGAGTCAGTTAGAAGCAGCCCACTACCTAACAAGTAGCTAAACTATGTCCCTTCAGAGTGAGGCTGGCCCCAGCCTAGCAAGGGTTAAAATGGCTAGCTGGAGCAGCATGGGAAAGGAGGGATTTCAGAGGGACCTCGAGTCATCAGAGCAGACAGGCTGGTTCTGCTCGACCCTTCCAGGTTGCAAGTTAATATCATAGCATCAAGGTGCTCACCAAGTTCTAGTTTCCTTCCACTGAATGAAGAGGGAATAACCATCTCCTCGTGTTGTTAATGGGCCGAGCAGCAAAATATGCTGCAAGGAGAGACCCCTCTCACTAACTAGTGTGCAAAACACAGTTGCTGGAACACTGTTAGCCAGTCGCTTTTCTCTGGACACGTTCTGCTGCTGGCTCTCGTATATACCGTGACCACCTGCTTTCAGGAGATAAACAAGTAAAAGCAGGAAAGAAAAGCCCTTAGAGAGACTCCAAAGCCAGTGACCTGAGGCTTCTCTATACTGCTTGGCTCCCTCCAGTGGGCTGATCTCCTTATCTGCTCTCTCCCGACTGGTTTATGCTTGTCTTCCAGACAATGAGGAGGATAACTCAGAGCGTGCCTGTGACACGCTGCTCATGTGCATTGTCACTGTCCTGAATCACGGCCTGAGGAACGGAGGGGGCGTGGGTGACATTCTCAGGAAGCCATCCAAGGATGTGAGTTAACTCAGCACTTTGGGCAAACTCCAGTGCAGGGCCGATTCCCTTTTCTCCTGCAGAGACCTGTCACGTTCACGGCTATATGTACGTCTCCCTCCCTCATCCTTGTACGTGCTTCTGACGCTGCCAGACCTATCACTCATCTCTCCATTTATACACTGACTTACCCCTCTAATTAATTTCTCACATTTCCTTCATTACACACCTTATGCATTATCTCTTCCATCCCCTATGCTTATGCCTCTTTCTATGCCACCATTTCCATCAATACTCCAAATTTTCTTCATGACGTGGAATTTAGATCTTAGCCCCTCAACTAGCCTCCCACTACCTTGGCCTTAAGCCATTTCTCCAGCCATTGTAAGGAAGCAGCATGATCTATGACCATTAGAGCAAGGGGCTGGACGAGAGAAGTATCATGTTTTGTTTATGGCTATTTTCCTTCTGTCCTTTGCAGGAGTCCTTGTTTCCTGCTCGGGTTATCTACGATCTCCTTTTCTTCTTCATTGTCATCATCATTGTCCTCAACCTTATCTTTGGTGTCATCATAGACACCTTTGCTGATCTGAGGAGTGAGAAGCAAAAAAAGGAAGAAATTCTTAAGACCACGTGTTTCATATGTGGTGAGTTCCAGGTCAAAAAACATCACACAAACACATGTGCTCCCCAACCAAGATCCTCGCTCGATCAAGCCCTTAACTTGTGATTTCCAGTAGCAGCTGTTTATTTTAAGAGTGTGAAGAGGGAAAAATGGGAGTTGTCCTTTTTGTGGTTCTTTATTATGTGTAAAGAAGACTTGATTTATTTTTTCACATTTGTTTGTGTTAGAATTTTGACTCTTGTCTATCCTAGAAGACTCCATGGATCACTGAAGAACTAGCAGCTTAGATAAAAGAAATGAACCTCATTAATTGAGAGAAAACAATTTTTGTAATTCAAACTGTTGGTTTTTGTTAAATAAGCACTAACCAAAACACTCAGGAGTAATGTGTCTTTGTGAAGGGTTTGTCACACCTCCAAATCCTTAAATTCTGGGCTGAGAAAGCTCTCAGACCTCATCTGAATAACCCAAGAAGTCCTCCAAAAAAAAGGGGAGAGGGAGAAAACAGAATTGACTTTCCTGGTATTACTAAGAAAAAACATGCAGGAAAAAAAACCCTTTTTCAGGCAACCTTTGTGCATCAAAAAGCAAAACAAAAAAAGGAAGCAAGCATTCCCCTTATTCTGGGGGCTGGGGGAATCAAAATGTAAATAATAAAAAAACAAGCACAACACAAACCCAATTCTTCCTTCTGTGCAGATCATGTTTAAGAGAGACCCACTGTGTGGTTTTTATGCTAAAAGTTTCGATTTGGTATACAGGAAGTGTATTTAGTAGCACTTTACCTAGCTGTGTATTTAGAACACTTCTATTTAATTTGTCTAATATAAGCTGGGATACTTACTGCATGTTAAACACCACCTAATTATTAAAAGCATCCTTTGAAATTCACACCTGGGATAGGATTCAATTATCTTTTCCTCCTTTTAAACTTTTTTTTTTTTTTTCAATTCCTCTTTTCTCCACTGCCTCTGCCAGGTCTCGAAAGGGACAAGTTTGATAATAAGACTGTGTCCTTCGAAGAGCACATTAAATATGAGCACAACATGTGGAACTACTTGTACTTCATCGTGCTGGTGCGAGTGAAGAATAAGACTGACTACACAGGGCCCGAGAGTTACGTGGCACAAATGATTAAGGTCAGTGTTGCCTAAGACAGGGTTTCACACAGTGGCAACATGTCTCCCCAAGGAAAACATTTTTGAAAACAATGACTTGTTGAGAAAACTTGTTTTCAAAAGAACACTTCGATTTTTTTTTTTTTTTTAATTTTGTAAATGCCTCTCACTTCTTCCTTGTATGATTATTTCCAATTTGGGCCCAGCTAACCAGGCGTCATCTGTTTGGTATTATTTTATATTCAACTACTGGATATTCAAAGAAGCCAGGACTTAATGAAAAGCAGAACTGGGAGCAACCTATTTATTGTGAACTCAAGGCAATGACAAAGGTTGGGGGAGGAGGGCAGGAAGATTTAGGAAAACCTTTGAATGTCCTACAGTCAAACTTACGGGATTGCTTTGTGTCTGACGTCTACAAAAAAAAAAATTGGGAAAATTAATGGGCTATTAATGAGAATCCTTAAAGGTACTGGGGAGCCCAAGCTCTTAAATGTTTCTACTAGACCCTTAGCACAGACAAGGTTGATAGGGCCAATTACCCAGTTCTTGTGAATTAGCACTTATGCTCAAATCAAGCTTCTCCATCATTTCAGAACAAGAACCTGGACTGGTTCCCTCGGATGCGAGCCATGTCGTTGGTCAGCAACGAAGGGGAAGGGGAACAGAATGAGATCCGGAGTCTTCAAGACAAGCTCAACTCCACTATGAAGCTGGTGTCTCACCTCACTTCACAGCTGAATGAGCTGAAAGAGCAGGTATTATAGTTTAAACAGGGATGCTTCAGAATGGGGATTGCTTCATGGTAGAGCACAAATCCCAAGCAGTAGAGCAGGATCCACAGTAACTGAAAGATGTTTCTAGGGTCATATTCTGGCTAGGGTAGCATGCAAAGATGGCCTGAGTCAGAATCAATGGATGCTGCCTCAGGCAGACTTCCATAATCTGCACAGCTGGGGAGGGGAAAGAAAAAGTTTTAGCAGCTCATTGGGTCAGGAGCACTTGGCCCAAGAGTTTCCCTTAACAGCTAAGTTCTCACCAGCTACATGAGGACACAGCTAGATTCCCCCTGTGTCAGGAAAGCTACATCCTAAAGCACAACTCTCTTGCCTTGGTTCTCTCATTGTCATATTCCCAAAAGAACATACATGTGTGAAGAAATACTTTTTGTTTTAAACCAGCTTGCTGTTAATTTCAGTGGGTGACCCCTGGTTCTTGTGTTATGTGAAGGGTTAAATAACACTTCCTTATATACTTTTGCCACATTATTCATGATTTTATAGACCTCAATCATATTCCCCCTTAGTGGTCTGTTTTCTAAGATGAACATCCTAGTCTTTTTAATCTCTCCTCATATGGAGGCTGTTCCATACCCCAGGATGCAGTCCAGAGTTGGGCTTTCTTTGGCACCTGCTTAGCAGCATCCCTGGGAGTTGAAAGCCCTTGGCAAGCATGTGTTTGACCCCAGCCTAAGGGATGGGCCTCTTAGTGTGGATAAAGGGGGAAAAGGAACAAGAACAGTGTTCCTGACTACATTGTGTCCTTATTTTAACTCTAGATGACAGAGCAAAGGAAGCGCAGACAGCGGATCGGTTTTGTGGATGCCCAGAACACATTGAATCACTGAGGCACACAGAAAGGATCAGCTTTGCCAACCGACTAAATACATGTTATCAGCTAGGATGTATTCACTGGAGTCTGCGCATAGATCACATCTTCAGAAGCTGGACTAAAGCCTAGAAGGTTACAGCTGTAAGGTTTCAACATGAGCCTTTTCCTTCTCCATTACATCTCCGCAAACATTTTGCCCAGCAGCAGACAGGAACCACTAACTTACCAGATTTCCTCACTGTACCTGGACCCACAATTTATCCTAATGCCCTCAAAGGAAGTTTAATTATTTGGGACTTTGGTTCCTCATTGCAATAACTTTTTATTCTGTAAAGTGAATTATCTTTATCTCCAGGCACTACATTTTGATGGCTACCCCACTCCAGAGAGGATAGCATTAATATTGTTACTAGCAATTATAGAGTTGCAATATTTAACTTATTCCAAGTAGTCAGTGTAAAGTTCATAGCAGATGTGGAACTTTGGAAGCCAGACATCTTGTTCACTGTACCTCACAACGCTGATTTTCCTCCATTTTAGGAATCCCATCTATCGCTGGGGTGCAGTAAACTCAACAAGATTTACTGATAGTACAACGTATCTGATGAGGGATGAGTAACAGCAAAGCTGTTGCTAGCATGACATAGTCTTTTATCTTCTGTGGACAGACTTTTATTTGGGCAGTAGTGGGATATTGCAGGTTTACACCAGTTCACTGTGAAGAGGTATTCTGTGTTTATTTTCATCTCTGATGTGATGTTTTACAAACTTTTTATTTTGTTGTTACTTAACTAATATGTAAATTGCCTTAACTAAGTTAACACAAAATCAAGTCATAGTAAAAGCTGAAATGAGGTCAAAGAACCTCTTCTCAACACTCTGAGAGCTGTTATGCATTAATAATATTTATAACACAGTAGCATCCAGAAGCCTCGATCCTGTTTAGGACCATATTAGGCAAGGTGCTGTGTGAATACAGGTCCCCATCCCAGAGGAAACTCAGTTCAGAGAATGGTGATGGGAGCTATAGACATACAAAGATCTCTTATTGCAGAGCTACCATAAACACCACAGCTTGTCTGCTGAAGTTTTAGACTAGATCCCACTGCAGGTTTCAAATGGTTTCAGTTCTTGCCAAGGGAAAACTGTTCAAATGCCTAACACCAAGAGGCCATTAGTTCTTCCTAGAACCAAGCATAGTGCAGGTACATGTTTTAGATTTATATTCTTCCCCCTCCAAGCAGCTTTGTAGCTGCACCCCCATAGGGCACTGCATAGACATGGAGCAGTCCTCTAGCTCCCAGAAACAGACACTGATGCTGCTACTGAAGTATGCAGTAGCTTTTGAGGATTGCAAACAGGCCACAGTACATGGAGCGATCAGATTTTTAACTTGGATCAATGACACTGAGAAGTACAGTCATTAACATCCATTCTTAAACCACAGGATGTGCAAGAGAATGGCACATGCAATAGCGCGCACACACACAAGAATTTGTGAACACCTAGTCAGAAGAGAACCACCATAACAGGACTTTAGTGGCTGTGTTATATTAAGATTATAACTAAAATCATCCTAATGGTGGTTCTGTCGCCACTACGTCCAAACAGGCACATCTGCCCTGCCCCTGACTCTCTCACCTCAGATAGTGTCTCATTTTCCATACAAACACACTGTCCCGTGCAATTAGTATATTCGTTCTGAACCAATTTTGGAGATGCCAAGTTCAGTCCCAGATTTTAGAACAACAAAATGGGGGGCCTCAGGCATAGTTCTGAATGCTATTGCTAAGAGGAATGAATGGCTTTATTCATCATGGCAATATACAGTGCTTTAGGAATATGTACAGAGGGCAGCTGGGGAGAGAGGTTATAACTTTGAGTCCTCTTCAGCATTCTTGGTAGAGAACTTCTCTCGCAGTTTTTTCCATTTACCTTTTTTCATTTCCTCCATCTGTTTCCCGCTGTCTGCAATGGGGAAAGAAGAGGGAAGGCAGAAAAGCAGATGAGATTTCTGGTCAACAGACTCCCTTGTCTGACTTCTCCAAGTTTCAGTCTAAGGAGTTTGTATTTCAGTGCCTGGAGACAAATTTATTTTCTCATCTAAACAAACGCAGGGGCAGTCCTTCCCATTCCCAACAACAGTCAAAGTTAGGAACAGGAGCAGAGCAAAGCTACAACTGCACCTGATAAATACATTGGCCGAGTATATTTGTGCATAGCAGCACTCCTTTTTCTCTAAAAGGCTCCCTGCTATTAGGGATGTTGTAAAGAGCAAAATTAAACCTTTGAGGAGATAGCTGAGAACTACTGAAACAAACTTATTGAATTTTAGCACTTTTAATACATATGGTGTGGAAGGCATAGAGTAAGTTTCTTCCCCATAGCCCTGCTTGTGAACCTTAAGTATGACCTGAAAAAAAACTATCAGTGCAGCAAACCCAGGTGTTGATCAACATTTGACCAACATGCTCATTTTACCTGTTACTTCTCCATATTTGTATGGAGGTCTCCTGAGTTTTGATAGCCATGGGCACAGTAGTAGTACTTTTCACTTAACACTACCAACCACAGGGACTCCCCAAAACTAGGTGGTAAAGAGAACTGAAATCATAAATGTATTTTTTTTTCTTTAATGGGAAGGTATTGCTTGCAAGAAGTGCCACACCAAGAGCCCTGAGGAGTGAAATTCTGAGTATCCCTCGGACCAGGTAACAGCAGTGCAAGCTATTCCTGTAAGCCTGAGTGGGGGAAGAGTAACCACAGACTAATCAAACAGAACCTGGTTACCTGTTGCTAGGACCAGCTTGCATTCTTCCACTGTCACACCAGTGAAGCTCGTATCTTTCAGGCGTGGATACTTCCCAAACAAAACAAAAAAAAATTTACTGACTCAACAGCACCTTTTCTCTTCTCCCTCCTCAAGCCAGTGCTTTGCTTATCCTTAGCCATCTGCTAAGTCCTAAGCACAACATTCCTGTTGAAATACTAGCAGTGGGAAGAGTCACAGTGCCACCTTGTGGCCTTTAGACTCATCTCCAGCAAAGCTCAAACACAAATCAATTTAGACAAGGTAAGAGCTGCTTCTGAAATGACTTTACCTTTCAAAGGTTTGTGCTGCTCAAAATGAGTTCAGCTTTGTTTTTCACAGCCAAGGTGCCAGTTAGCCCCACAGACAGCTTGTTATTAATACTTCTGTTATAGCAGCACTCAAAAGGCCCTGTCTGATTTGTGGCCCCAGGGTGCTGTACAGACACATGGTCCCTGGCCTGAAAAGCTCACCTTGTTTTTATAGAAATTGGTGTGGATTCTGACTAAACTCTCATACATTTGGTCACAGTTTGCAGGGTCAGCAATCTGAAAAGGAACATAAACATTATGAAACTGTACTCCTAACCTGCACAACAAATGCTTATCCTTGTAAGTAACAGGCCACACGCAAAAAGAGAAGAGGAGCACCTTAACAATGGAACAGAAGTGGCAGTATCCTGTAAAACTGCTACAGGTTCAAGGATAAAAACTATGTTCTCACTCCTCCTGCTGGCTGGTCCTACACAGGCTACAAAGCGTGCAACCCTCTAGTCAAAATGATAAAACTCTGCTCATAAGGATTTGCTGGATCAAATGTGAACAAAATAGTCAATGGTAAAGAAATTGAGCTGGACAGTTTTCGCCTCATGCCCATTCGCCACTACTGTAATGTGCAATAAAGGCTCCTTCACTCAAACAGTCCACCAGTCAGATTTAAAAAGGTGTCTTATTAATGAGTTACGGTAATCTGTCCATAAGAAAAATTTCATTGCTATCACAGGGTAGGTGCATATCTCGTGGTCATCATCTGGGTGAATGTAGGTGTTGTAAGTGGTGCCATTTTTCTATATCACATTGGATGACCAATAATGTTTAAACACAATGTGAAAAAAATGATAAAAAAGGGCTACAACTTGAAAAAGCATAGGCTAATTTTGACCAAAATTAGCCTAAGACTTCTAAATACAATTGCTAATGCAAAATGTCCTCAGAAAGAGCACTGTGATGGAATGCTTGGGAACTATTTAGCCCCAAGTGCTATATTTTTGTCCTTTTTTGCCTTTGGTTAAAGTAAAAGTCTGTAGTCACATGCCATCTTGTCATTATTTACAGAATGGACTGATTTGTGAATAGTTTTTCTGTCTGCTATTTTTATGACATTATGCAGATAATAAGACCCCTGGTGCCTAATTATAAAACATATTTTTTATGTTAACTGCTTGGCCAAAGTCTCAAACACACATGGTACTTTATTCAGCTTCTGCTTGTTTTCTCATTAACTTTCTGGTTAGGTCAGGTCTGTGCATGCCATGAATTCAAAGTAATAGTCATAAATTTATAAAGCCATCAACAACCAGGGACCTCCTAGCCTGTCAGATCATCTTTGATATGTGACCAAGGCTAAATGTTTCACCTTTGAAAACTGCTCACAGGGTAGGTAATGGGAGCAGGCTTATAAATAACAGCGTGCAATTAGGTTACTGACTCACCACAGCTGATACGCTGCTCTTGTTACTGGGCTAGGCTCAAATCACTTCTTTTGTACAAAGCTAGCAGGGAAAATCAGCAGTGTTCACATAGGCCATATCTTACCAGCCTTCCCATGATCTGACCAACACATAGTCCCAAACCCAATAAGCTGAGCATTAGTAGACTTCCACAGTGCTTCTGTAAAGGGGTGCTGCTGTGAGCAAGAAAAGGAATGCCAACAGGCACAAGAAACCACAGAGGCTGCAGTAACATTTCTGTTTAAAGGTAAACTATGCTAGTAGCAGGCTTTGGGTACCATTAGTGGTAAAAATTTGGGGTCCTGGTCAAGGGGTTCTTGAGATACAACTTTCCTCTCCTCCTGGCAAAGGACTTGTGTTTGTTTAATTTTAAAAAGTGCTCTAAACTGCAAGTGCAGAGCCAGATGGGCTTGAGAACTGGTATGCTAGAGCAAGACCTAGCATAATGCCTGAAGTACAATTTTGGGGTCATGGGTGGTAAGCGCCTCCCCTTTCCTCTGACCCCCTTTACCTGAGGAGAAGGGCTTTGAACAGAGAACACCCTCAATCTTTCCTCATGAAGCTTTTCCATGTAAATTCACTATTAACTGGGCCTAAGCAAGACACCAACATGAGCAGCCCAATCTAGCATGGTGGTTAGAGGCTGCTACTGGGATGGTAAAAACCCTAGTTCAATTCAACCCTCTACCTGATGGGAGCTCCCTCAAGTCTTTCCTATTGAAGCTGTTCCACTTTAATTCACTATTAACTGGGCCCAAACAAGACTCCAACATGAGCAGCCCTCTCTAGCATGGTGGTTTGGGTCTGCTACTGGGATACTAGCAAGCCTAGTTCAGTCCCCCCCTCTGCCTGCTGAGGAGATGAGAATCTGAACAGGGACCTCTCTCAATCTTGCCTATTGAGGCTGTTCCACTTTAATTAACTACTCATTGGGCCACCTAAAAAGCTAGAATCACTCTATAGTCCCATGGTTAAGACTCTCGCCCAGAATGCAGGCGATCCTGGTTTGAGTCCTCCCTCTGCCCCTTAGAAGGGGTTTGAAGAGGGTTCTCCTCTCTCCCAGGTGACTGAGGTGGGGGGTCCTTGATTTAAGTCCCCTCTCATCCATAGGAGCCATTGTCTTCCTGAGGAAGGAAGGGGCCTTGAATTAAGAACCCATCGGGCGGGCAGAGGGTGGGACTGGGTGGAGGGGTTGGGAGGGGGGGCAGAGGGTGGAGGGAGGGGGGCAGTCCCTGGGATGTGGGAGATCCAACTTCAAGTCCCCTGGCAGAGGGGGGACTGGATCTCCCACAGCCTGGGCAAGGGTCTGGGACAAGAGTGATTCATTTTTATTCCTCCTGCACCCACTTAATTAAAAAACAAAACAGCCTAGGTAGCAAACCCTTCAGCGCAAGAAGAGGGGGGGACTTGAACCAGGGCCTCCACCACCACAGCTCAGTACTATAACCACTGAACTAAGGAAGACTTCTTAGTTAGCTCTGTCTTTGGCTTAATTAAAGTGGAACAGTTTCAACAACCAATGAAGAGCAACCCACACCAAACTATACCTTACTTGAGTGATCGGGGCACTCACTTGAGAAGCAGCAGATCAGGGCTATATGTCCTTTCTCATAAGGTAGAGGAGAAACTGAACTAGGAGAGGGCCTTGGTTATACTTTATTATTTACCTAATACATTCATACAAGACATTCTACAGCCCTTCTAAGAGTCATTAGGTACTTTTTCATTGTATTCAAAGACAACCATTACAGTTTTATCATATGCGCTTTAGACTTATATCTCTGGCTGAGCAGATATGTTTTATAATTAGAGGGTAGAGGTCTTATCTGCGTAACTTCATAAAAATAGCAGACAGAAAAACCTGCATAATAATAAATTGGGAGAATTAAGAAGTGATTGGTCTTTCTCCACAGCATCAGGTAATAGTTGCTGTTGGAGGCAGGAAAATGAGATAGATAGTATCACCATACTTGATCTCCACACTATGCACATTTTGTATTCAGACCTAAAATGACCCTGCCAGTATTTAAATTACGATAGCTGCAGTAGCTATTAAAAGGGTAGCATTGCAAAACAAAAAAAAAATTAAAAAAAGGTGGCTGAAGGGGTGTGTTTGGGATGGATATAGGTGTAAGGGGCCTGGGCTGCGGTAGAGGGCAGGGGCAGTGGCTGTAGGTAGAGATGTAAGAGAAGAGGTGGCTGTAGGACTACAAGGGGTGTTTATGGGGTATAAAGGGGTGACTGGGGGTACCAGAGAGGGGATGCTGTGACTGTAGGTAGAAATGTAAGAGAAGAGGTGGCTGAAGGGGTGTGTATGGGGTACAGGTGTAAGGCGGTAACTGGGGGGGTAGGGGGCTGTGAGGGGCATGGGGGCAGTGACTGCAGGCAGAGGTGGTTGAAGGGGTGTGTACGGGGTACAGGTGTAAGGGGGTGATGGGGAGAATCGGGGGGCAGTGACTGCAGGCAGAGGTGGCTGAAGGGGTGTGTACAGGGTACAGGTGTAAGGGGGTAATGGGGGGATCGGGAGGCAGTGACTGTAGGCAGAGGTGGCTGAAGGGGTGTGTACAGGGTACAGGTGTAAGGGGGTGACGGGGGAGATCGGGGGTTGGTGGCTGAAGGGGTTTGTACAGGGTACAGGTGTAAGGGGTGACGGGGGGATCAGGGGGCAGTGACTGCAGGTAGAGGTGGCTGAAGGGGTGTGTACAGGGTACAGGTGTAAGGGGTGACGGGGGGATCGGGGGACAGTGACTGCAGGCAGAGGTGGCTGAAGGGGTGTGTACGGGGTACAGGTGTAAGGGGTGACGGGGGGATCGGGGGACAGTGACTGCAGGTAGAGGAGGCTGAAGGGGTGTGTACAAGGTACAGGTGTAAGGGGTGACGGGGGGATCGTGGGACAGTGACTGCAGGCAGAGGTGGCTGAAGGGATGTGTATGGGGTACAGGTGTAAGGGGGTGACGGGGGGATCGGGGGGGCAGTGACTGCAGGTAGAGGTGGCTGAAGGGATGTGTACAGGGTACAGGTGTAAGGGGGTGACGGGGGGATCGGGGGCAATGACTGCAGGCAGAGGTGGCTGAAGGGGTGTGTACGGGGTACAGATGTAAGGGGGTGACGGGGGGATCGGGGGGCAGTGACTGCAGGTAGAGGTGGCTGAAGGGGTGTGTACGGGGTACAGGTGTAAGGGGTGACGGGGGATCGGGGGACAGTGACTGCAGGCAGAGGTGGCTGAAGGGGTGTGTACGGGGTACAGGTGTAAGGGGGTGACGGGGGGATCGGGGGGCAGTGACTGCAGGCAGAGGTGGCTGAAGGGGTGTGTACGGGGTACAGGTGTAAGGGGGTGAAGGGAGGGATCGGGGGGCAGTGACTGCAGGCAGAGGTGGCTGAAAGGGTGTGTACAGGGTACAGGTATAAGGGGGTGACGGGGGGGGCAGTGACTGCAGGTAGAGGTGGCTGAAGGGGTGTGTACAGGGTACAGGTGGAAGGGGGTGACGGGAGGGATCGGGGGGTTAGTGACTGCAGGTAGAGGTGGCTGAAGGGGTGTGTACGGGGTACAGGTGTAAGGGGGTGACGGGGGATCGGGGGGCAGTGATTGCAGGCAGAGGTGGCTGAAGGGGTGTGTACGGGGTACAGGTGTAAGGGGGTGACGGGGGGATCGGGGGACAGTGACTGCAGGCAGAGGTGGCTGAAGGGGTGTGTACGGGGTACAGGTATAAGGGGATGACGGGGAGGATCGGGGGGCAGTGACTGCAGGTAGAGGTGGCTGAAGGGGTGTGTACAAGGTACAGGTGTAAGGGGTGACGGGGAGGATCGGGGGCAGTGACTGCAGGCAGAGGTGGCTGAAGGGGTGTGTACGGGGTACAGGTGTAAGGGGGTGACGGGGGGATCGAAGGACAGTGACTGCAGGCAGAGGTGGCTGAAGGGGTGTGTACAGGGTACAGGTATAAGGGGGTGACGGGGGAGATCGGGGGGCAGTGACTGCAGGCAGAGGTGGCTGAAGGGGTGTGTACGGGGTACAGGTGTAAGGGGTGACGGGGGGATCGGGGGACAGTGACTGCAGGTAGAGGAGGCTGAAGGGGTGTGTACAAGGTACAGATGTAAGGGGTGACGGGGGGATCGGGGGACAGTGACTGCAGGCAGAGGTGGCTGAAGGGGTGTGTACGGGGTTCAGGTGGAAGGGGGTGATGGGGGGATCGGGGGGCAGTGACTGCAGGTAGAGATGGCTGAAGGGGTGTGTACGGGGTACAGGTGTAAGGGGTGACGGGGGGATCGGGGGATCGGGGGACAGTGACTGCAGGTAGAGGCGGCTGGAGGGGTGTGTACAAGGTACAGGTGTAAGGGGTGACGGGGGGATCGTGGGACAGTGACTGCAGGCAGAGGTGGCTGAAGGGGTGTGTACGGGGTTCAGGTGGAAGGGGGTGATGGGGGGATCGGGGGGCAGTGACTGCAGGTAGAGGTGGCTGAAGGGGTGTGTACGGGATACAGGTGTAAGGGGGTGAAGGGAGGGATCAGGGGGCAGTGACTGCAGGCAGAGGTGGCTGAAGGGGTGTGTACGGGGTACAGGTGTAAGGGGGTGACGGGGAAGATCGGGGGGCAGTGACTGCAGGCAGAGGTGGCTGAAGGGGTGTGTACGGGGTACAGGTGTGATGGGGGGATCGGGGGGCAGTGACCGCAGGTAGAGGTGGCTGAAGGGGTGTGTACAGGGTACAGGTGTAAGGGGGTGACGGAGGGATCGGGGGGCAGTGACTGCAGGCAGAGGTGGCTGAAGGGGTGTGTACAGGGTACAGGTGTAAGGGGGTGACAGGGGATCGGGGGACAGTGACTGCAGGCAGAGGTGGCTGAAGGGGTGTGTACGGGGTACAGGTGTAAGGGGGTGACGGGGGGATCGGGGGGCAGTGACTGCAGGTAGAGATGGCTGAAGGGGTGTGTACGGGGTACAGGTGTAAGGGGTGACGGGGAGGATCGGGGGGTTAGTGACTGCAGGCAGAGGTGGCTGAAGGGGTGTGTACGGGGTACAGGTGTAAGGGGGTGACGGGGGGATCGGGGGGCAGTGACTGCAGGTAGAGGTGGCTGAAGGGGTGTGTACGGGATACAGGTGTAAGGGGGTGAAGGGAGGGATCGGGGGGCAGTGACTGCAGGTAGAGGTGGCTGAAGGGGTGTGTACGGGGCACAGGTATAAGGGGGTGACGGGGGGGATCGGGGGGCAGTGACTGCAGGCAGAGGTGGCTGAAGGGGTGTGTACAGGGTACAGGTGTAAGGGGGTGACGGGGGATCGGGGGGCAGTGACTGCAGGCAGAGGTGGCTGAAGGGGTGTGTACGGGGTACAGGTGTAAGGGGTGACGGGGGGATCGGGAGGCAGTGACTGCAGGTAGAGGTGGCTGAAGGGGTGTGTACGGGATACAGGTGTAAGGGGGTGAAGGGAGGGATCGGGGGGCAGTGACTGCAGGTAGAGGTGGCTGAAGGGGTGTGTACGGGGCACAGGTATAAGGGGGTGAGGGGGGGGATCGGGGGGCAGTGACTGCAGGCAGAGGTGGCTGAAGGGGTGTGTACAGGGTACAGGTGTAAGGGGGTGACGGGGGATCGGGGGGCAGTGACTGCAGGCAGAGGTGGCTGAAGGGGTGTGTACGGGGTACAGGTGTAAGGGGTGACGGGGGGATCGGGAGGCAGTGACTGCAGGTAGAGGTGGCTGAAGGGGTGTGTACGGGGCACAGGTATAAGGGGGTGACGGGGGGGATCGGGGGGCAGTGACTGCAGGCAGAGGTGGCTGAAGGGATGTGTACAGGGTACAGGTGTAAGGGGGTGACGGGGGATCGGGGGGCAGTGACTGCAGGCAGAGGTGGCTGAAGGGGTGTGTACGGGGTACAGGTGTAAGGGGGTGACGGGGGGATCGGGGGGCAGTGAGGGGCCGCGGGGGGGGGCAGGGAAGCCGCGAGGCAGTGGTTATGAGCAGAGACGTGAGGGGGGATAAGCCGGGGGTGGTTGTGGGGGCGGCAGAGGTGTGCACGGGGTGTAGGTGGCTGGGGGGGACACGGGGGGTCTGTGAGGGACTGGGGGGGTGAGGCGCGGACCGTGGCTGTCTCCCCCCCCCAGCCCCGCCCCCCCGCATTCCCGAGATCCGCGGATCCGCCCCCCCGGCCCAGCTGGGGGCGCGGCCGCTCCCGCCCCGCGGCGCTCACCTGGGTGCTCTCCCCCTCCCGGAAGGCCTGGGCCACCCGCTGCCGCAGGAAGGCGCCCAGGTCCCGGCCCCGCTTGGTCTCCTCCACCGGCCACTCCTCGCAGAGCTTCAGAAACCGTCGGTAGCGGGTGGCCGCCATCTTGGGACTGGGGCCCACGCGCACCCGCCCAGAGACAATTAACAGGTCACATGACTCCGAATTTGCGAATAAGCTCTCGAATTATTCAAAAGTACGGAGGGCGAGAGGGACCTTTCCACAGGCATGTAGAATCAGAGCGGCCGGTCGGCTCGTCAGATAGTGCATGCGCAGCATCGTCCAGCGAAGCCGTGTGCTACGGGCTGGAGTTGGGGGCAGCAGGAGGCGGCAACGCATGCGCTGAAAGGACTAGCTCCTGCTCTCCCTGTGGCCGGGAGCAGCGCGCTCCCAGAGCAGACGGTGGTGATGGAGGTGCAGAGCCTGGTGCACGGTCCTGAGCTGCCTGCAGGGAACGTGCTGGATAGGGGCAAATCTAAGAGGGGAGGGGAATGGCTCAGTGGCCGGTGCATGCTCCTGCCTGGGACCAGCACGAGACCTCAGGGATATTGTCTGCAGAGAGAACGGGGGCAGCCAGGCTCCAATGAACTCCACAGCACTTTGACCAGACCACCAAGTCTCTTGTGGAAAACATCCCTGGAATTGTTAAAGAGCAGAAGGGAATCAGGATCACCCCGTAATCTACACTCTGAAGCCTATCATCCATTGGTTTATACAGGGGTTCTCAAACGGGGGGTTGTCACCCTTTGGGGGTCACACGGTTATTACATGGGAGGTCATGAGCTGTCAGCCACCACCCCCAAACCCTGCCTCTCCTCCAGCATTTATTATAGAGTTAAATATAAAACAATGTGTTTTTAATTTATGAGGAGTCACACTCAGAAGCTTGTGTGAAAGGGGTCACCCATGCACTAGTTCATAACCTGTCATTTGAGAGAGACAAGGTAGTAGGCGAGGTCATATCTTTTAGTGGACCAGCTTCTGGTGGTGGAAGGTAAATGATTTCAAGCTATACAGAAATCTTCACTTTGTGTAGCTCGAAAGCTTGTGCCTTCCTTTCCTGTCCACCAACAGAAGTTGATTAAATAAAATGTTACCTCACCCACTTCGTCTTCCTCATATCCTGGGACTAACATGGCTATAAGAACAGTTGTGTTTTGAAAGGCTGCTGCTGAACGGTGTTGCTTTGCCCCTTCATTTATTAGCCTGCTGCCTATTCTGCCGTGTACAAGGCTTTGTGCAGCTGACAAAGAGATCTGGCTTCTGCTGTGCTGCATACGTGTCCATGCCAGGCTACCGACTGCGCCACACAGAACAGCTAGTGTCGTGCTTGCTTTCTGGCCATTTTAAAGCCTAGAAAGGCTTATCCATTTCTCCACCTCCACTCCCAGTAACAAGGTTGTACTCTAAATCAGAGGCATACCTTATGCCTGATGGAGGGCTGAATCTTGCCCTTTGCTACTGCATAGAGAGGAAAAGGGAATGTAAGGAACCTCTTTCCCCATTGCAAGTAACAATGGAGCCTATCTCCTGCTTAGAGAAATAGCTAACGCAGGGGTTTTCACAGCACGTAACCAAACTATCTTGGCCTGTTCCACCTCCTACTGGAGTCCTATTCATAGCATTTAGACACCACCGTCAGCTGCACACAGGCAGGAGCTCCTAATGCAGAGGCAGGCAACCTATGGAATGTGTTCCAAAGGCAGCACACGAGCTGATTTTCAGTGGCACTCACACTGCCCGGGTCCTGGCCACCAGTCTGGGGGCTCTGCATTTTAATTTAATTTTAAATGAAGCTTCTTAAAACATTTAAAAAGACGTATTTACTTTACATACAACAATAGTTTAGTTATAATAGACTTAAAGAAAGAGACCTTCTAAAAACGTTAAAATGTATTACTGGCACGCGAAACCTTAAATCAGAATGAATAAATGAAGACTCGGCAAACCACTTCTGAAAGGTTGCCGACCCATGCCCTAATGCATTGGAAAGCAAGGACATGGCCCTGCCTCCTCTGCAGTGTCTTGCATTTAGGGGGCTCCTGGCCGGAGCAGTCCCTACACTTCACAGTCTGCAGCTGTGCTGCTTATGGCCTCCACCCTTCTTGTACACCTACAGAGCAGTAGGGCTATAGTTTATATCCATCAGGAAGCTCTGCCAGGATGCACACTCCTTTTCAGAGGAGCAATCAAACGCCACAACCCAACCCCTCACCCTCAGCCCTTCCTGATCCCCTCCTGTGGCAGCCATGACGGGAGTTAGACCTGAGTTTGCCTCCTCACACTCTTTACTACAGCTGCAGGGTTACAGCATGCTTGAAGACTAGCACAAGGGTGCATTGATTTATCTAGGTAAACAATAAGTAATGAGGGAATATTTTCCCTTGTGGAGGGTTGTATGTCAAGATTGGCAGAATGAGGATGCTCAGAAAAGAGCTACATGTGCATCTTAGAAAAGGGCAATGTCTGGGCAAAGCCAGAAAGTGAACGTAAGAACATCTGTACTGGGTCAAACCAAAGGTCCATCTAGCCCAGTATCCTGTCTTCTGACAGTGGCCAATGCCAGGTGCCCCAGAGGGAATGAACAAAACAGATTTTCATCAAGTGATCCATTCCAAAGTGCTGCTAGGATCACATATGTACAATTTGGGCCAAAGCTGTTGGTGGTTTGGCACCTTGACTGCTCAAGTGGGGCTACTGTGGCTCTTTGTGGTCATCTGAGATTGTATGCTAGGAACATGCAGTGTTGTAAACAACTTCCAGTAAAGAACTTGATTTCATCCTGCCTAAGTAAAACATGCAAGCCAGCCAGACGATTGAATTTGCCAGCCATAATTTGTGGGTATTCACCAGCTGCATGCAATAAAGTACATGTGAACGGATTTCCCTTGCAGGAACATTTAAACCTTTAAAAGAATGATTCTTTTAAAGTGATCAGTGCTAAACACAACATAACTCCAGGCAGCCCAGGAAGGGAGGAAAAGAGGCGCACAACAATAAGCAACAGTGACCTGGACAATTTTATTTACACTTCAGCTCCCCAGTAATTGGATTCTGTATCTCTGTTCCTGACTTAAGGACATTCTACAGGTTTCCCCTCATTGCACAGGAAGGAATTGGTTATATTGTTTGTTCCGTATTCTTATCTGCCCACTAATATTGTAAACATTTTGTTAAATTTTCCCAATTTTGTGTCCTCCAAACACACACATGCACATGTACACACACACACAAAAAGATGACCCTAAGTGTCCAGTTCCTGATTCAGGGTCTGTCCAAACATGAAGTTATTCTGGAACAACTATTTTGGAATAACTACATGTGTGGACACTCTTATTCTGGAGTAATGCAGTTTGCAAGTGGATTAAGCTGAGCAAGAAAAAGGCACTCTTATTCCAGAATACAAGCACCACACACAGAGCTATTTTGGAAGAGCTAGTCCACTTTTTATTCACACCGTACCTTATTCTGGAATATCTTTCATGCACAGGCAAGCCTTATGTCACAAATTCTCTTCCATGCTACCAGGTCCTGATGAGAATCCTTTCATGACCAGTATCTGACCTAATTGGCACTCCTGACATCAGTATCGGACAGACTCAGCACTCTCTGATATATCTGGCTCCCTTCCATCCTCTCCTTCAGAAACTCCTTAGTCTGTCCCCTTATTCTTCCAGAGGATATTAAGTACTTGTATGAGTCTGTTTGCGCTTTGTAGCATCCTCACTCATGCCTTGGGACTATAAATTCCTTACAAGAAGGACCTCTTAAACATAGCACCTCTTATATAGCACCACATATACCATATATATATATTACACACACACACACACACACACACACACACACACACACACACACACACACACACACACACTGTCTTGAGGGCTTCATACATTATCACAGTCTTAAAAGTGCCAGGTGTTTGGAGCGTGACGATCAGAAAGTGCAGTTTTCTTCTGTTTGTGTCATTGAATGTCCTTGTTGAGCTTGGGTTGAAAGTAATGCGGCAACTTGTTAAGACCTGCCAACACCTCTTAATAGTCTCTCAACTCACGGTCTTTGCTTACTCTTCTTGGCTTTGCAGGTGCATATGGAGGTGAGCAGGCCCTATGTTAATTTTAAGATTCTTTCAAGTAATGCTTTCCTCTCGCTTGTAAACAAATCAAGGGCAGCAGTAAAAGAAGAAAGGAAAATAAATCTTCAGTGAGATCACAAACACGGTGGATTCTTTTCAATCTTTTGCTTTTACAGTTCGCTTCGGTAATGACTTCCTAGGAAAGCGCAGAAGATGCTATGTGCCACCAATGCTCTCATTTCAAAAAGTACACAGGATGTTCAAAAGCCATGAGGGGCTCCATGCAGTTGGCCCAATGCATAGGCAGTCCCTTCCTGGGATATCTATCACCACAAAGTCCATGCCATGTCACAGCATTTGTCATTCTCCTTCTCTAGTATTCTCAAGAATTTTGACAAGATTTTCTAGACCAAAAATATAGCCGTGGTCTGGCCCGTCGTAGATGGTGTGATTATACTTTGAACCTTTATAAGTGGTGTGAGCAAAATCTATCATGCGGATGTCAACTTTGGGGTGACCAGTCCCATGTGGCATGGTGCAATTTACGTTCTGAAAACACCCCTGAGGATGGTTGTCTAAAGTTTCTTTGTTGTCCTTGGTTTCCTGTCCATCATAGATGATGAGAAGGGAGCTGGAGTAGAATCGATAGGAGCTCTGGGTTTTGATGACTGAAAGCAGAGCCTTTAGCTGTAACAGAATGGGTTCCAAGAGGTCTGTTCTGAGGTGGTTACCATTGTGAAGGAACTGGTAGAGAGCTTGTCTGAAGCCATCGGGCAATAGTTTCCTTCCATAATACTTGTCTTTGCAGAGAAATTGGCCAGTATCTGCTTGGTAAACCTTGAATAAAAAGAACAATAATCCAGATTGTGTCTCTCTCAAATTATTGCACCTTCGAAACATCCTGCATGTAAGTAATCCAGCTAGTTCAACAGAAGGAAAAGCACGTAGTCTAGAGTTAATCTAAAATGAAAGGGTCCACAATCAAGCTGGTACATGGGATGCTTAGTTCCTCTCCAGTCTCAACAGCACATGGCAATTGATGCAGCAGGCTGCTAACTGAATCTAAAATCTTGTCTACATGGGAGGTTTAAGCTACTGCTAGCCAGCCAGCAGGATAGCTGCACTGATACAAACCCCTAGTGTAGACAGGCTGTAAGCCGCAGTTTGCACTGGTACAATTTACCCCCGCTTGAAACTGGTATAAGAAACATGAGGGGAAATAGTGATTGATAGCAATTTACTCCCATCTACATTAAGTGTTTGCAGCAAAACCAGTGTCTGAAACTGGAATAAACAACCACTCTAGACAAGCTTTAATAAAGGTGCTGTACCCACCCTCAGCTGTACAACAGTCTTATTTTCCAAAGCACAGAAATAAAGAACTGTAAGGAAATCTAGACAGGAATATTTACACGATCAAGATCTGGGAGTGGATACAGAATTAGTTTACATACCATATGTAATTTAAAGCATAATCAGTTCAGTATCAAAACACTGAAGACTGGAGAGGAACCTACTTGACGCTAGCTATTTACAGTGCTATATATGTGTTTTAATCATAATAATTATCCCGCAGACACAGCAGAGCAATGTTCTAAATCTTCTCAGAGGCATAAGTGAAACAAATTTATGCTTTCAGTATCTAGCAGGAAGGGGGTGACAATTTCATCATGAAGAGATGTAATATTTAGCACAAAAAAGGTGTCTGGTATTTGCACTGACTAGCCTAGCCAGATCCTAGAAATGAATGAGCATGGAAAGTTTATGTTCTTCTTTCTTCCAGGTTCCAGTCCTGACTAACACTGAACAGCATGGGCAGAGAATCAGGACAATGTATGTGTCTAGGGCCAGATCCTTAGCTGGTGTAAAATGGGGTAGCTCAATTGAGATGAAGACTGAAGCTATGGCCGTTTATACCAGCCGACAACCTGGCCCTTAGGGTTTATTAAGTGGTAATTTCTTGTGCTTGTTTTGAAGAACAGAAATACTGAAGGGGTCAAGAGGCCGCCCTACCTGCATTCCGCAGATGCGAACTCCAAGAGATCCAGAAGTACTCTGTTCACACTTCTTTATGTGGCGTGCTTTCTTCTCTTCTGATGCATCATCTCCATGCTGCCTGGTTCCCATCTTCAAGTCCAGAATGCAGGGATATTGATACTTTGACACCACATTTTCAAGCAACAGAAATTCTGGACACATGAGTTAAGGGAGACTAGTTATTATTAAATGTACAATTGAAATAGGTCTTAAAATCAGGGGTGGCTCTGAGCATCCTCTGAAGTTCACCATAATCATTCACAATTGTACTGAGACTTTGCAATGCACCTTCACCAGCACTCATCGTGGCTACTGGCCCCTTGTTGCCAATTTCAGTCAACTTATTCTAAGTGCAATATCACCAGTTAAACTATCAGTGGCTCAGTTCTCTAGTGTGGATGTAGCCCAGAGCTGTCAATCCAACACCTTTCATCAACACTAAAGTCACTCAAGTCTGTTGGTGGTGGGGTTAAGCTGCATTTATCACGTGACCGGTGATCAAATGACGTGTCTGACGAAGGAGAAGAGCTGTTGCTGCTTTGATCCCTTTATGTGAAGGACTCCCTTGACTTTGGATGGACATCCTCTGATGTGGAGTTTCTTTTAAACACAGATAGAGAGGATCAGAATGCAGTTAAATACATTGTATTCATGCCCAAGGGTTTTGGGGCCTGTTATAACCTACACATTAAAATGTTTCATTGATTACGATTGTGATCCATTATTAGCAGCCAATATAAATACTATCAACTCTCCATCAGAAGGTTGGTCTCCCCCCACGCAGCATCACCGCTATGAAATAAGCAATAAGCAAAGTGCAACAAGAACGGCTGGAATAAAAAAGGATACGATGTAGTTTGTTCTCATCAAGTTTGGAGGACATGCGGTTCAGATGCAGCTGGTGGCAGTGCAGTCCCCAGGGGTTATAGCTCTTTCTTTCTGGCTGGTTCCCATTTGTATCCTCCATGAGCGAAGAGACGTCCGTATGGTACTGAAGTTCCGTCCTCAGGAGTGCCTTCCCGGGGCAGCTAGACAAAATACACCAAAGAAGCAAATTTGGTTGTAAGCTCCCAGAAAAGAAGTTGGCCTTTTCCCCTCCTTTTGTAGAGTATGAAACCCGATAAGGGAAATTTTCAGGGGCCCTCGAGGAAACAAGTATTCATCCTGGCTAACCTGCAGGGATCCTTTGTTACTGAGTTAAAGTAATTTTCAGGAAGTTAGGCGGTTGCTTGGTGCCAATATTTTTTTATTGCAATTTTAAAGTGAGTTTGGCTTCTGTGAAGGGGCCCAGATCCATTGCACTGAAGCCTGGAGATCTCCATTTATCCACCTAACAGGTGCAGCACAGGCAAACTGCCTGCCAATGTGCCTTATCTCTGGGTTAGAGGGACTACCTCTGATGGGGAGAGTGGATTCATTCTCCCTGTGTATTCAACCCTTGGTTTCATCCATCTTATGGGTATGATTCCTCCTCTCTCATCGAGGTCAGTGGCAAAACTCCCACTGGCTTTAATGGGAGCTGGATCGTACTTCTAAACGATAGCTAAACTGGGTCTGTTTTGAACCAGTTAGTGATTGATCCTGCATCTCACTGAAAACATTTGAGAATTTAAAAAGTCAGGGTGGATCTCCTCTGAAGTTCTAGCAGAGCAACTGTTCAGGGCTCCATTGAGTTTTGTAGACATGAGCCAGCATTGAGGTTGGTCCAGCACTGCTCCATGCAAGGAGACTATCAGGAGGTATTCTTTTGTGCGTAAAGGCTGCACACATACCCTTTACAGCCTTCTACAGGGTGCATCTCACTATCCTCTGTGCGGCTTCTGTTGCTGTTGAGCTTCTCTGGGCAGTGATTGGGGGACAGGAGGCACAGCCATGGCCTCACTTCCTTCCTGCTGCTTTTGGGGCAGAGGAGGTGAAAAGCATCCCCTTCTCTCTCCAGAATTCAGAGGCTGCAATTCTGCCTGATGGCAAGTGGAGGTCAAATAAGAGGTGTTTGTGAAAAAGGCCCAAATCCTGGTCACAATCACCTAGGTGTCAATCTGAAGTGACTCCACTAGTTAGTGGAGTCACTCCAGATTAGCACCTGTGTAAATGACATCAGAATCTGGCCCATAGTTTTGGGAGATTGCAGGGAGAGAAGGCCACTGAAGCCAATGGCTGGTTTCTGATCTAATTTACACTGCAGTAAATCAGGAGTCACGCCACTGAAGCCAATGGAGTTACACCGTGGCAAAACCAGAGTGAGATCCGATTCCAGCCCATTATTTGTTTGGAATATTCCTATGCCAGACATAAGCATACCACCCACCTGGGCTTCGTGCCTACAAGGCACAGACTATAAATGCCATCAGTCTGTATTTGGCTCAGATTGCAAGCGGAGCTAGTGCTGCTTCAGAGCCCCTCGACTCATGCAGCCACCTCTTGCTCGCACCGGGCACTCACCTGTCTTTGATGGTCTTTGTGAAAGGTGCCTGACTCCATTTGACAAACAAGCGCTCGCTGCTGGTGGTGGACATCCGCTTGATCTCCTGACATAGCATCACCGAATGCTCCTTATCCAAGGAACTGCAGTTGTCGGTCGGCAGGCTGGGGCTGGCTATCAGGCCTAGGTTGCCCACGCTGTCCTTTCTGAGGCACACCGAGATGATACCTACAAAAGGAGGGACGATCATGTGAATGTGACAAAAATTTCCCAGGCAACAGGTTAACCTGCACTGAGCTATTACAGACCAGTCATTGCTTACATGATTAGCCAGGTGTCATCCCACTCTGTTCAAGGTGCTTGTATCAGAACTTTGATACTTAGCAGTGCACTTACCCAAGGATAGCTTAGTGCTCTAGCAACTGCTGAAATCAGATCCTCCGCCCTGTAAATGTAAGCAGTCCCTGAGCCTCTGGAAAATAGCTGACGGCTTTTTAGATGCCCCCTACTACCATTCCACCCAACCCCCACCTTGCTGCCTCACATGGAAGCTGTCCTGTATATCATGTTCTTTGCATTCTCCACTCCACTCTGGGCATTCATTCTTTCCAAGTTATGCAACAGCTGAACCAACAGGGGCCTGAAGCAGGATTCTTGAGGGCTTGGCTCGCTTACAAGGAGCCATTCAGGTCTCTCGCTCTTAAGTGGTTTTCCAGCAGCAGGGAACAAAATGAGGATGGGAAGAGAGGGAGAATCCTTGAAACAAATGTCAGTGTGCGCACAAGGTGTCTGTAATCAATGAAAGCACTGGAATTTAGAAGAGTCACGGCTACAGGAACCTTGCTGCATTGTCATAAGGAGTTTCGGTAAAGCACAGGTAAGGAAGTGCCTATTGTAGTGATTCTGTGGCCACACAGGACTTCGTGGTCATTAGCATGGACAGAACTAAGGAATTTCTGCTCCAAAATAATAGGTCTTCAGCATTAAGTCATATCCATTGCCTGTACCAGCAATAAGGTCTTGTGGTCTCCAAGGGTTCTCCAGGCAGTTGCATCTGAGCAGGTCTAACATTCTGTCCAGGAGAGGCAGATAGAACTCTGGCCTAGGAGACTGCAGTTCCAGGCCCAGCTCTGCCTTGACTCAACGTCAACTGTAGCCTCTAATTTTGGATACCTCTGTTTTTGGGAAACCCAATTTGAGACACCCTGGGCTTAATTTTCAGCAATGTCGAGCCCCTCACTTGCTGCTGAAGCCTCCCTGTGTTTCAGCTTCCCCACTTGGCAACAAGGACTCTCTTCTAAGGCACAGTGAGCTCTGCCGATGAAAAGTCCTACACAAGTGCCATGCAGAACTATTGTATATCCATGCATGAATACATTATATATTAAAATAGCTTTGTTTGCCGAAGGATTTCTCACTCATTTTTGCAGCTTTCCCCATTACTCAGAGCCAAACTCATCTCTAACATAACTCCACTGAAGTCAATCTTCAGATTTCTTATAAGTGGCCAATGGCATTTTTAATGGCTGCAAAAAAAAACCCTCTACCACTGAAAAATACAGAGGAAGACTGACTATTTAGAAAGCTGGTCTTGAATAGTTTCAGATTATAAACAAGAGCAAGTGTAACAGTATCTTAGCAGTGTGACCTATTTTATCACACTTTGCACTGTAACAAATGGACTGTTGAAGTAAACGGATACCCTGGTGAGTTAGAGCCTTCCAAATTCCAAAATGTTTGGGGTGGGGGTGGGGGGATTGTAGACAGCATCATTAAATCTATCAGTGGCCATGGAGTTAGCCAATAATGCCCCAGTTGGAGGACTTTGTTCCGATTGCAAACCAAGGAAAATACACAGGGCCAGATCTCCAAAAGCACGTGTGCGGGTCTGAAAGTGTGGCCCACAGTAATTACCTTTGTATGTATCAGCTACGCTGGCATGGGTTTGGCCTTCCAATGCACTGTATTGGTTTTTCTCTAGGAGTTAAAGACCACCAGGAATGGAAGACTGCCTCTGCAATCACTTCATATTGCCATTAGGGGGCACAGAAGAGAACACTAATTGGCTACATACCTGTCTCTTGCTTGACTTATGAGGCCGGACAGTGATACCTATTGGTGAAAGCCTGGAATGCTAAATATTAGGCATCATCCTTAAATATTCAAAACATCCCGCAGTATTTTAGCTGTGCAACTTCCATTGACTTTAATAGGCATCACATGGCTGAACCTTTCTGCAATGCAACCTTTTATGTATTTACCCCTCTCTTAGAAAAGTTTTAGTAACAGGGACCCTTGCCTCAGCGCTTCAAATGACAAATGACTCACGGGCATGGCTTGTGTATGAGGCAGCTATCACCTTTCAGGTAAAGATTGACTGCAGTGGTCCCCTTGCTAAGGACAGCCCTGATCTGACAGTGAGAACTTCTCTGTCAATTCTATCAATCACTCCTGCATTGTGAACTTCCTTACAGCAGTGCCAGTCCAGAGTCCAGCAGTGCAGGGATTTTCAGAGCATCGCCTTTTCAGTGTTAGACAGGATTCTAGCCATGTGAGCTGCTCACAGCAGTGCCCAGTCATTTCCAACTCCCACAATAGTAAGCACAGTCCAAAAGCAGCTCATAATGATGGCTTTAGGGACCTACAAAAGCCACCAAGAGCAAGAACCACACCACTTGGCAAAATATAGATCTGGTTTTCCTATCTAGAAATCACTAGGTGGAAACCTCCCCATCAGTCTTTGAAGGGAGATGTATTTTTGCAGCTTAGAAATAAGGAAATTCCATTTTCCAAAGGAAATATAATGGAACAATTATGGAAGCCCCCTTCCTTCCATTTAGCGAGAGATTACCGTCAGAAAATGACTGTGAAAATGGCAGTTTCTTACTCCACTAAACTGCCCCCCTGCTCATCTTCAAAGTCATATCTGCTGACTTTGCTGACTAAAACAAGCGCTCATGGCCTGAATTATGAAGGTGCTAAGCATCCACTTCAGATGGAGTTGTGGGTGCTCAGCATTTTCGAAAATCTGGACCTTCCTTTCCCACCCTCCTCTTGTGCCAGCATTGCAATACCAGCACAGTTTAAAGAGAGGGAGCTAGATTTTATTCTGGCTTGTGCATCACCCCCAGAATTGTAAATTAAATTCCAGTTACCAAGCCTGGATTAGAGATGATCATGCAAGAACCAGTAATACATCCATCTTGCCTCTCAGATTCCCAGTTTGAGTTTGCAGAGCCAGCAGATATGAAAACAATTTCATCTAGGCTGACTCGATGCAATCACTGTGAGACAAACGTAAGACCCCCTCAATGTTAACTCTACAGTCTGTTTTCAGAGTATATTTCTTATCAAATATATTATAGCTACATCTCAAATGCTGGGTGCAACATTCAAAAGCTGTCCCATAGCATCAGATGGTGTAAATCAGCATAATAACCCCATTGAATCATGCTGGTCTTGCCCTATACGTTCTATATAGCAGGAAACATATAGGTCTTAAATATCTTATATTAATATGAAGATTAATAGGGACATTTTTCAATGGCAGTGAGGCATCAAAATTTCAATGGAATATGGACACACTTGAAAATCCCAGCTTTAATAAATATATTTTGTTTCATGGTATATAGCACTATGGGACTGGGCTAATTTTGCTTATGTCTCATAATTGACATACTGTAAATTCACAAAACAAATATATAATACATGGTTTAAGGCAGGGCCGCCCAGAGGATTCAGGGGGCCTGGGGTCTTTGGCGGCAGGGGGCCCCTGGAATGCCTCGAAGACCCACGGCGGGGGCTCCCTGCTGCCAAATTACCGTTGAAGACCTGGCATTTCAGCAGCAGGTTCCGCTTCAGTGGTAATTCGGCTGCAGGTGGTCCTTCTGCCCTGTAAGGACCCCCGCCGCTGAAGACCCGGAGTGGAAGAGACTCTGGTGGCCCGGGCCCCTCAAGAGTTTTCCAGGGTCCCTGGAGCGAGTGAAGGACCCTGCTCCAGGGCCCCCAAAAAACTCTCATGGGGGCCCATGCAGGGCCCAGGGCAAATTGCCCCACTTCTCCCCCCCCCCCCCAGGCGGCCCTGGTTTAAAGAATATTGGCTGCTACTGTACTGCTCTTTTATTCCAACTGTGGGTTTCTTATCTGAAAGCAAAGCTTTGTTGCATTAAAGTGCTTTCCATTCCCTTCCTTTCAGTCCCACCAAAAATTCCGTCCCATTCTATACAAAGCAAGCTAGGCAGACAGACTATATTTACAGAAGCTATCTGCATGCAAGAGGCATCTCTACAATTTGTTTTGCTATGTAGCTGCTACCTCTTCTCTCGCATATTTATTTTTAAATGTAAAAGTGTGCTTATTTACTGCCATGCGCAATAGGAATCTGAACAGAAGTGGGCCTGAAAAATAAATCCATAATCCTGTAGCCAGCTCCAACCTAGACAGACAGCACTGAGAGACAGGGGGGTGGAAGGAAGGGAGAATGCTTGTCTCAAGGTCACTTGATCTGCCTGAAATGGGTAAGTGAGCTGCCAAGTCTGTGCAGATGCTCTTTAAAGAGCACTAACACGGTGTTGGATTTAAATGATGACATTTGAACAATACTGTGCACAGTGTCGTCATTACATAGTGGTCCCTGAGCCCCAAGAGGGGCTAACAATAGAGACAGGGGACATCTATACGCGCCAATTGGCGATAGAGGTCACAAGAATATTCCTTTTGACATTTAACCTTCTCTTCCTCCTTATGGGAAAATAGTTCACCTCTTTTGAATGTGCCCAGCCTTGTCTCTCCCAGCAGTGGCATGTGCAGTGGGAAGAGACAAAAACTACCTGTGCTAACACAATGGATTGGACAAGGATCACAGCTTTATTGCCACTTACTGCAAAACTCATTGAGATGTCACAGGCAAAAAGGGAAAACAAAGCAAAACAACACAACAAGGCTGTCGCCGAATCTGCAGGCGTTTGATGCCTTAACTACTCCAGGCAACACTGCACAGTTCCAGGACAAACCCCAGGGTCAGGCTCATTCAGTCCTGCATTCTGGTGAGCTACAGAAAAATGCTTAGAATGCAGGTGCTTTTCCCTGAAGCAGCTGTGTAATATTGTCACGTAAACCCACAGGTCAATGTGTAAAATAGCGATTAAGATACCAACCTCCTTTGTAGAGAGTTGTGAGAGCAATGGGTGAGAAGCACTAGAAGAGTTAGGTATTATTAATGATTATTATTATTAATTATTATTTCACACAAATTGGACAGGGAAACTAGGCTGAAACTGCATATTCATGGGTAGGTCCTTTCTTCCACCTGGGGGCATCTTAGACTTAATTGGGATTCTGCATGCATGCAGGGGGAAAGTCCATGCAGATACAGTTGCAGGATCAAGGCCTTAATTACCACAAATGACTTCAATTCTGTGGTGTCTGGGTTGCAAACAAGGCAGGGAAATGCATTCTTTCCAACACCAAGCATTCCAAAATCATGGGTCAGCCTCCCCTGCCCCCTCCCCCAAATCAGGAGATTGGTTTAAAAACCAAATAAAATAAATAAATAATAAGTTTTGGATTCTATTTATTTGTCTTCTGTTTTTTGAGCCTTTAGGGTGCATTCAGGAAACGTTTTCCAGCTTTTCTCTGCAAGTATAAGGGACATAAACTTATTCTTTTTAAAAAATGGAAGTTGAGTTTCTCACCTAATCACAGGATTCCAGGAGTTGGGGCTTTCAGAAAAACATTACATTTCCTGGGACACAATACCATAGCGAGAGTTGGCATCGCTGGGAAAATTTGAGGAGGAAAATGTAATTTAAAAAATCATGCAATGGTGGGTTACAATTAGATTTTATAGAACATTTAGACTTACGCTGAACACAGTGTATCCCTTTAAACTGCAAAGTAATGAGAGTCAGCTCATAAATCAGTTCATAACCCAAGGCATTTTGGTGAATGTTAAAATTGCATGGACGGGGTATTATGGTGGATGTTGTGCACAGAAAGAGTTTGTTGCTTATTTGGAAAACAGAGAGGGATCATTTCTGACCTCAGAAATATTAGCCTTTGACACAGCAACTGATTAGTTTGTTAGAAGATAGCTGGTGTTATTTGTCTGGTTATCTAGAGACCCTGACAATGGATCCCAGAAGAGTAGGGACTGGAGAGGGTGGAGACTTGAGTATCTTAAAAGTTTAGTCTATCCCTGCTCCGATTTCTCATTCCATCAATGTCAAACCTCAGCTGCTGGTCACCGACATCCAGTCAACAAGTGCTAGAGATAAGGGCCATATCCTCAGTTAGTGGAAATCAATGAGGCTTCATTGACTTCAGCAGAGCTATGCTGGTTTCCACCAGCAGAGGATCTGGCCTAAGGTTTGCACAGTCTTCTGTGAAGGTGTCATAAACAGATAAGTAAGAGTTAATAGAACAGAAGTACTTCATATCTCTTTTACCTGTAAAGGGTTAATGAGATCAGTGAACCTGGCTGTCACCTGACCAGAGGACCAATCAGGGGACAGGATACTTTCAAATCTTGAGGGAGGGAAGTTTTTGTGTGTGCTGTTAGTTTTTGATTGTTGTTCTCTCTGGGTTCTGAGAGTGACCAGATGTGCAATCAGGTTTCTCTCCAATCTCCCTGATACAGGTTCTTATAGATTCAAAATAGTAAGTACTAGGTGATAAGGTGAGTTAGGCTTATGTTTGTTTTCTTTATTTGCAAATGTGTATTTGGCTGGAAGGAGTTCAAATTTGTATTTTGCTGAAAAGATTTTAATTTGTACTTGTATACTTAGGCTGGGAAGGTATTCCCAGTGTCTATAGCTGAAAGACCCTGTAACATATTCCATCTTAAATTTACAAAGATAATTTTTACTGTTTTTTCTTTTTTTAATTAAAAGCTTTTCTTGTTTAAGAACCTGATTGTTTGTTTTTTTTATTCTGGTGTGAGACCCCAGGGGACGGGGTCTGGATTCACCAGGGAATTGGTGGGGAGAAAGGAGGGAAGGGGGAGAGAAAGGTTAATTTCTCTCTGTGTTAGGATTACTTTCTCTCTCAGGGAGAGTCTGGGAGGGGGAGAGAGAAGGAGGGGGGAAGGTGAATTTTCCTCTCTGTTTTAAGATTCAAGAAGTTTGAATCACAGTGATCTTCCAGGGTAACCCAGGGAGGGGAAGCCTGGGAGAGGCAACGGTGAGGGAAAGGGTTTACTTTCCTTGTGTTAAGATCCAGAGGGACTGGGTCTTGGGGGTCCCCGAGCAAGGTTTTAGGGGGACCAGAGTGTACCAGGCACTGGAATTCCTGGTTGGTGGCAGCGCTACAAGTACTAAACTGGTAATTGAGCTTAGAGGAATTCATGCTGGTACCCCATCTTTTGGACGCTAAGGTTCAGAGTGGGGGTTTATACCATGACAGAAGGTTACCAATGGCCCAGTCAGGAAGAGGGCTAAAGGACTGATAGTAGGAAGGTGATAAAGTCTTTGGAGTCTGAGATCTGTGTTTGATTGCTGGCTCTGCTACAGACTCCCTGTGCAACTTCAGGTAAATCACTATGCCTCTCTGTGCCTCAGTTCCCCATGTGTTAAAGGGAGATGGTACACTCCCCTCCCTCACAGGCAAAGGACAAAATCTGTTATTGATTGGAAGTCACTCAGCAACGATGGTGATAAGGGATAAAGCAGGAATGGGTAAACCTTGTGGAAGTTTTCCAAATCTCTCTATTAATGCTTTGGTTTCACAAAGCTAATTTAAACCATGTTTTTTTCAAGGCTAATCTAATTTTGTTTTAAAGATCTTTTTCTAGCTAATGGAAATACTGAGTCTGATTTTCAGAGATGCTGGAAACCCACAGTCTCCATTGACTTCACCTGGTGCTATAATTACTTGTCACCTCTGAAGATCAGGCGTGGGGGAATCCTCACATGTTGTACAGCCAGCTCAGTGCAAGCCTCTTCTATTTCTATCCACCTGTCCCCGAGCAGAGGAGTGTATTAGATCAGGAGAGGGCATGCCCAGAACATACAGTACTCTAGCAATCCCTACATATATAAAGACCTTCAGTGGGTTGCAACAAACCATCATAGCTTAGAGCAGCCTTGAGCTGTGTCTCTTAGCAAGATCAGTCCACATCTCCTGACTCGCACTGAAAGGGTTAATAGATGCCAGCATGCAGGAATTTAACTGAGACTATTATTCCAAAGTAGCCTTAAAAAAAACGAACACTTCCTTTATCAGTGAGAGTCTGGCCAGGCTGCAGGGGCTGACAGCCACAAACCTCCTCATTGTCCCAGGGGCACTGGGCTAGTTCTGCATTACAACCCGCAGCAGTCTCATTAACCAAAGGTCAGATTATTACTGAGTGAGGGAATGACAGCTTACAGGCCAGCCTCAGTCATTTCCTAATGAGGGATAATTAAATGCTACCTGTGTATAAAAAGAAGTCTACTTCAAGGGCTTACATCCACAAATAAACAAAGGGCATCCTCTCAGCAGGGAAACTGTTGTGTTACGGGCTGTCCCATCCACCTGGTTGACAGCTCCTCCCCAGAGATAGCTGCATCTCACTGGTTCTCTGTGCCTTGGAATCTTTCAGGACAAAAGTTACTTTAAAAATGCAATGTATTATTTTCCCCTGGCTTCTACTATATCTTGCTGGATAAACAGTTGTACAGAGCACCATTTGGCTTGGAGGTCTCCAGCTTCTACATATATTTCTCTCATTTTCTGCAAACTAGGGGATCAGAACTTGCTATTCTTACTCAGGCAAATCACACAGTACTGGGCTCTAGGAAAGGAATGAATGAGCTTCCATTTTTGTTTTTTTTTCTCCTGCTGATGATAGCTCATCTCAATTGATTGGACTCTTACAGTTGGTATGCGTACTTCCACCCTTTCATGATCTCTGTATGTATAAATATCTCCTGTCTGTGTGTTCCATTCTGTGCATCCAAAGAAGTGGGCTGTAGCCCACGAAAGCTTATGCTGAAATAAATTTGTTAGTCTCTAAGGTGCCACAAGTACTCCTGTTCTTTTTGCGGATACAGACTAACACGGCTGCTACTCTGAAACCTGTCATTTTGTTTGGCTCACTTTGAAAGTTGTTGAGGCTTCAGCGCCCTCAGATCACACAGTGAAAGCCGATGAAGAATGTGTGTGTGAGAACGGGTCCATGTGTATTAAGTGATAAGGCCTATGTAATGAGTACTAAGTTAGAAGAGAAATTATAAGGGACATGTGCTGTGTGTATGGAGAAATTATCAGCTGGGTGGGTATGGGCGTTGGGTAGGAGTGCGGACTGAGTCGGGGCAGCCAGATCAGGCTCATTTCTCCAGCACACCAAAAACAGTCTCCTGTAGAACCCACTTCCCAAGCTACTGGCAATAAAGCAACAGGCATGTGACTCATGCTGCTGACATATAATCCGTAACAATTCAGCTGCTGTGCATGTCTGTCACAGGTGTGCGCTCAGCTCAGTTAGCCAGCAGCAGGCAGATATTTGGGAGCACCATACGAGCTTGTTACAGCAAGAGACAGAAGCTCAGGGAGAATAATAATCCTTCCTCTTCAACAGGCCCAGTGGCATGATGCACCCTCCCAACCCCACTTCCCTCCCCAGGCTCAGAGTCCTCACTGTTGGGCCCTGTCAGGAAGCGCCTGTTGGCTGCAGGTACCCAGGCACCAAGCTCGCCGCAAGCTCATTAGTTCATGTTAATCTCTGCAGCAGTTCAGAAGCAAGAGAATAACGGTGCAGGGTCCTTGCTCTGCTCGCTTCCTAGTGGGGAAGATCTTCCTCCAGCTGAAGGCCCAGTGACAAGGAGGGCAGAGAACAGAAAGCTCAGCCAGGGTCTCAAGAGGGGGAAACAGGGAAGGGTGCCAGTGTATTTTTACGGAAGAGAAATTATCGGGGATAGGTGGCAGCTCAAGGCCAAGACCATACAACCCTTGGATGGATCACACACCGCCCCCACCCCCTTTGAACTTCTTATAACATAAGCAGTGCCTAGGTTGTGCTGGGCTCTCAGCACAGGGGTGACTTTGACCCTGAGGGAATGCAGGTAACTATAAACGCAGCTACTTAGTAAGGAGAAGTGGCAGGAGGTCTCTGAAACAGACGAGCTCCGCAGCCAGCCGTCGCAAGCCTAGGTTTCCATCACTCTTGTTGCGGCCAAAATAAAACCCTCCAGGAGAAAATCTTGAGGAGGAAGCTTGCTAGTCGAACAACTATTTGCTGCTGTCACAGAGGCAGCCATTTGCTCCGCTGGCTGGCAGCAACGCCCAGCGAGGAGGATGGTTTCTCCCAGGCTGGTCACTGGCATCTCAGATATGCGGATGGCACTCGAGCGCTAACATGACACTGGGCTGGCGGTGACACCGTCTCGCGTTACCAAAGCGGAACGGCTGGGTCAGGTGGGGAAAGGCTTGGCACATGAAACGAGGATGTCTTTGGATGCTCTCGTCACCACCACGTGTAAACGGGCTTCCCCCTCGTCCCCTTTTCCTTTTTCTATCTCTTCGGAAAAGATAATGAGCCCTTCCCTCCTCTTGCACCGCCTACTCCTCCACCTCTTCCTAGATCGTAATTCAGCAGCCTCATCCTCCTCCTGGCTAGACTGCTGCCACTTCGCTGATCTTGGCCCAGAGTCCTGACTGTCGCATGGGCTGAAGCTGACAGCATGACACCTGCTACAAGCGCTTGTTATCCCTCAAGCTGCTCTTACTGGGCCTGGTCTACCTGTAGCGTGGACCTGTTTAACTAAAGGTGTGAGGCTGCACCCACGTAGTTAAACTGGAGCAACTTTGTGTGTGGACACCCTTATATCAGTTTAAGCCTGGCTCACATCCACTTTGCTTGCACCTCTTAATTCACCAACATGAGCCTACTTTAAACTGGTGTAAAGTCTCCACATAGAAAGGGGAAATCTACACGGCAACATTAAGTTGACTTAAGTTACGTTGATGTACAGTCACGCCAGTAATTGAATCGGTTTTACACAACCACACTAAGTTCTTTGTGTCGGCGGTGCGTGTCCTCACCAGGAGCACTTGCACCGATTTCACTACTAGTGTGGGGCATTGTGGGGCGGTGCCTGAAAGGCAGCAACTGTGAATGAAAGCAATGCCGTGTCTACACTGACACGGCGTTGATCTAACTACATTGACTTAAGCGCTACATCTCTCACTCTTTGCATGAACAGTTAACCTTTGGAGAGCTCCCGGTGACTCACTAGCTCAAACACCACGCTCCAAAAGGGGGCATTTGGCCAGAATTCACATTTCTGTTGAGTGAGAAGCACTAACCGCTAGAGAGTCCAGCCAAAACCCTGTTATCTGCAGGAATCCTACCTGGAATTCAACAAGGGCTTTATAACTTATTCCTCTTGTTAAAATTCACTGCTTCACAGATTCAGAAGGGACCATTATGAGCCACTAGTCTGACTTCCTGCATAACACAGGCCATGCAGTGATTCCAGCATCTAGCCCAATCATGTGGTGGAGCAGGTGCTCTACCTTGTTAGAAAGACGCCCAGTCTAGACATCAGAGATGATCGGCTAGTTTTTAGAAGCTAAGATAAAAAGGCTGATCTTAGTAATCCACGCAACTTTCTGTACAATGATTGCAAGATTGAAAGAGAGTGTGTATAAGAACTATCCAGTATTGCTAAGAATGTTGAGAAAGTCTATAAAGTGTTGGAGATTCCAAAGAGCAGACCTCCTTGACACACACATTCTCAGTCGCGCTCTTCTCCCCCACCCCCCAATTTGCTCATCCTCAATGACTCCATTACAACTGAAGGACAAGAGAAACAGCCTTTTTTGAAGATGTAAGATGTTAAGATAGCATTTAATTTTTTCCCCATGTAACGCACTACTTGCTTCCAGTGGAGGCTAAGAGTTAAAATACAACAAGAAAGGATGTTCTCACATTATTTTCAGCCCCACTGGAAACAACAAGTACAAGGGAATTCAATAGATGGAACCTGATGTGAATTTCTCAGCTCAATTTTGCAAACCCAGGAAACTTAAAATAAAGGTGAAGAAAATCAGTTACATTTGTGGGTCCTGGAGTCTTATAGACAAATCCTAACATCTTCACTCAGGCAAAACACTGAAACGAATGGGAGTTTACTCCACTTTTACTCATGCAAAGGCACTCAGGGCTTGGACTATATTTTGGGAGTATGTTGACTGGCCCAGAATCTCCTCTTACACCAGGGTAAATGAGGAATGACTTCATGGAAGCCAATGGCATTAAACCCAAAGAGCCAGAAGAGAATCGGGCCCTTTGTCTCATTAAGGGAAGGAAAGGATCAATGAAATTATGGGTAGCTAACATCTTCTCTTCTGGTCATGGCTACCATTAGTAAACTCTCCCTCCCCTGCACCTGCAGCTCTCTCCTGGATCATCCAGCTCCTCCTTACCTTTGTACTGAGGCGTGAACTGCTTAATGGCCGTGGGGAGCGACTCGTAGAACCACTGCTCCTGGGAGATGAGGGGCTTGCAGATGGTGTGCTCATCATATTTCATCATGCTCATGTGGCCCCCAACCTGATGGATGAATGGCTCCAAAAGGACTGCTTTCCTGGGGTCCCTCGTGTCCAGCTTATTCTGCACCACCATGCTGTCCGGAGACCTGTGGTCCAACTTGTATTTGGGCTGAGGCGAAACACACTCCTTGACGGAAGTCTTTTTTTTTTAGTAGCAGTGAACTGGGGTCTATTGCGGAGAAGCAACCAGAAGATGGGCTTGGGTTTGTCAGCCCCAGGGGAACCTAGATCTTTGCTGCTTTACCACGTATAGGTCTTCTGTCTTCTCAATGTGCCGTAGAGAAAGTCTTTGCCAACTGAAGGATAAATACAGAATGTGAGAAAACAGGGGCAAATCACTTCCAAACACCCTCCTGCTTTTCAGTGGAGCTCTCCCCAAGGCTAAGGCTGCCTCCAATGGCTCCCTCTATGCTCCTGCATAAATCACTCTCCAGCCCAAGAGAAGCCCCCTATACATGCAGGGAGAGTTATACATTGAAGGCACATGCAAATCCCACCCTTGTAAGGTGATCTCTATACATGCACATGGCTGGGGTCCAGGGCTTGAGCTGCAGACCCAATTTAAATCTGGTAAGGGGGCAAAAAAAGTAGGAAAAGGCAATTGAAGAGAGCTGTCGGGTTAATGCAGCTCCCTCTGAGATTAGCTAGATCAGGGCATTCCTTCTGCCAGCTAACACCAAGCTATGAACGTGATGCTCCTTTTCCCTCCTAAAGGTAAACCAAGGTTAGGATAATAATACCAATCTCCTAAAATCATGTTGTTGATGAAGTTCTCAACCTTTTCTGAAGTTGTGCAAAGGTTAGGACATTCCCTGCCAGTGGCGCTATTTATAAAGACTTCTGTACTCTAGAAACCCCTGTGAAGGACATTCTCACACAAAGATGCCAGCAAAACCTACCTCCTACTCCCTATCCTCCCTCAGGAAGTCTCTCCACCTTCTACCCTCAGAGAAACCTCACACCAGGACATTCCTTGTCAATTAACATTAGGACACTTCTGCCCCTCCACACCCAAGAACATGATACAGTTCTGCAGTGACCTAGAATCCTATTTTCAACGTCTCTGACTCAAGGAATATTTCCAACACACCTCTGAACAACATACTAACACACAGAGACCTTCCTACTAACACTACAAAAAGATGGATTCTGGGTGGACTCCTCCCGAAGGTCGGAACAACAGACTTGAATTCTACATAGAGAGCTTCCACCGACATGCACCGGCTGAAATTGTGGAAAATCAGCATCACTTGCCCCATAACCTCAACCGTGCAGAACACAGTGCCATCCACAGCCTCAGAAACAACTCTGACATCATAATCAAAAAGGTTGACAAAGGAGGTGCTGTCGTCGTCATGAATTGGTTGGAATATGAACAAGAGGCTACTAGGCTGCTCTCCAACACCACATTCTACAAGCCATTACCCTCTGATCCCACTAAGGGTTACCAAAAGAAACTATACCATCTGCTCAAGAAACTCCCTGAAAAAGCACAAGAGTAAATCCGCACAGACACACCCCTAGAATCCCGAGCAGGGGTATTCTATCTGCTACACAAGATCCATAAACCTGGAAATCCTGGATGCCCCATCATCTCAGGCATTGGCACCCTGACAGCAGGATTGTCTGGCTATGTAGACTCTCTCCTCAGGCCCTACGCTACCAACACTCCTAGCTATCTTCAAGATACCACTGACTTCCTGAGGAAACTACAGTCCATTGGTGACCTTTCTAAAAACACCATCCTGGCCACTATGGATGTAGAAGCCCTCTACACCAACATTCCGCACAAAGATGGACTACAAGCCATCAGGAACCGTATCCCTGAAAATGTAACTGCAAACCTGGTGGCAGAACTTTGTGACTTTGTCCTCACCCATAACTATTTCACATTTGGGAACAACGTATACCTTCAAATCAGTGGCACTCCTATGGGTACCTGCGTGGCCCCACAGTATGCCAACATTTTTATGGCTGACTTAGAACAACACTTCCTCAGCTCTCGTCCCCTAATGCCCTTACTCTACTTGCCCTACATTGATGACATCTTCATTATCTGGACGCATAGAAAAAAAGCTCTTGAGGAATTCCACCATGATTTCAACAATTTCCACCCCACCATCAACCTCAGCCTGGACCAGTTCACACAAGCGATCCACTTCCTGGACACTACAGTGCTAATAAGTGATGGTCACATAACCACCCTATACTGGAAACCTACTGACTGCTATACTTACCTACATGCCTCCAGCTTTCATCCAGACCACACCACACGATCCATTGTCTACAGCCAAGCTCTATGATACAATCGCATTTGCTCCAACCGCTCAGACGAACACCTACAAGATCGCTATCAAGCATTCTTACAACTACAATACCCACCTGTTGAAGTGAAGAAACAGATTGACAGAGCCAGAAGTGTACCCAGAAGTCACCTACTACAGAACAGACCCAACAAAGAAAGTAACAGAAAGCCACTAGCCATCACCTTCAGCCCCCAACTAAAATCTCTTCAGCGCATCATCAAGGATCTACAACTTACCCTGAAGGATGATCCATAACTCTCACAGATCTTGGGAGACAGGCTAGTCCTTGCTTACAAACAGCCCGCCAGCCTGAAGCAAATATTCACCAGCAACCACAGACCACACAACAAAAACACTAACCCAGGAATCTATCCTTGCAACAATGCCCATTGCCAACTCTGTCCACATATCTATTTGGGGACACCATCACAGGACCTAACACATCAGCCTCACTATCAGAGGCTCGTTCACCGGCACATCTACCAATGTGATATATGCCATCATGTGCCAGCAATGCCCCTCTGCCATGTACATTGGCCAAACCGGATAGTCTCTATGTAAAAGAATAATGGACACAAATCAGATGTCAAGAATTATAACATTAAAAAACCCTGGTCACTCGATTACATACCTAAAAGTCGCAATATTACAACAAAAAAACTTCAAAAATAGAATCCAACGAGAGACTGCTGAATTGGAATTAATTGGCAAAATGGACATCATTAAATTAGGCTTGAATAAAGACTGGGAGTGGATGGGTCATTACACAAAATAAAACTATTTTCCCATGTTTATTCCCCCCCACACACACATACACTGTACCTCATAACTTCTTGTCAACTGCTGCAAATGGACCATTTTGATTAGCACTACAAAAAGTTTTTTTCTCTCCTGCTGATAATAGCTCTGTGATGCAGTAGGGACTGTCTGTGTGGGGAGTGGGAGAGCAGGGGAGGACTTTAGGGGATGGACGATGCCAGGGCCTGTAACCTGAGCTAGGTAAGGGAGGGAAAAGGTCAACACCTTTGCCCGGGAAGGGGAACAAAGGAAGGGAGCGGCAGGAGGGAAGCAGATTGAGTTTGGGCTTGGGGCTGTGTGGGCGGAATTCAGGGTATCCTAGCTAGGTTCCAAGCACCCTGAAAGCCCAGAAGGACTCGATGGAGGGGTCCTGACTGTGCTGCAAGCCCTGCTGTAACCTGTGTTCCTGTTGTCCAATAAACCTTCTGTTTTACTGGCTGGCTGAGAGTCACTGTGGGTCCCAGGAAGAGGGGTGCAGGGCCGGACTCCCCCATGCTCCGTGACAACTGGTGGCAGCGGCGGGACATACTGCACCCCGTGGATGGCGCTTCCTGCAGTAAGTGACTGGGGAGCAGTAAAACGAAGGGGTGATTAACCCCTGGGAGTGTGTGCCCAGTGAGAAGGACTTTGCAGTAACAGGGTCCCCCGGGGGATTGCAGCGAGCGGTCCCAGGGGCGGAGGAGTCTGCAGCTCGACCCTGGCAGAGAGGTGGTGACCTCACGAAGGGCTGGTGCACTAGGGGTCCCCCTGGAAACCGTGGGGAGCGGCGAGCACCCCGGCCTGTGAGTGGCCAGCAGGAAGATGTATGCCAAGCGGCGCAAGTGTGACCTGCTGGAGCTGTGCAAGCAGAGGGGGTTGCGCCCGGGGAGACGCACCAAGGACCAGCTGATTGCCCAGCTGGAGCAGGGAGACCGCATGAATGAACGGAGCCCTGTCTCTGAGGGAAGCAGCCGGGCAGATGCAGCGCAGGCACCAGTGTCTGTCCCCGCTGGGAGTGGTCTTCCGGCAGACGAGGGCTTCCCGAGACCCCCTCTTCCTAGGCGTAGGGGAAGAGCGGGGAGGAGCCCAGTGTATACCGAGGGCACCGTGACACCCCCGGCGAGCAGGGGAGCCTCACGGCGAAGCTCACCCCCCAGCAGGGGATCCTCCCGGCAACGCTCGGCATCTGTGGAGCGGAGACGGCTGGAATATGAAAGGGAGCTGAGACGGGAAGAGCTCGAGTTAAAGAGGCGAGAGCTGGAGGAGAAGGAGAAACAGCGTAAACATGAGCTGGACCTGGCCCGGCTGAGGAGCAGTGAGGCTCCGGCTGTGGTGAGTGAGGGGGGACCCAGGCCTACAAAGAGCTTTGATAAGCACTTGCTGCCCCGGCGTAAGGAGGGGGAGGACATAGATACCTTCCTGACGGCCTTTGAGAATGCCTGCGAGCTGCACAGGGTTGACCCTGCAGACAGGATCGCAGTTCTCACCCCCTTACTGGACTCCACAGCCGTGGAGGTGTACAGCCGACTGAAAGGGGCGGAGGCAGGGGACTACGAACTGTTCAAACAGGCTCTGCTCCGCGAGTTTGGGCTGACTCCTGAGATGTATCGGAAAAAGTTCCGGAGCCAGCGTAAAACCCGTGAGGTCACATACCTACAACTGGTCAACCGGGCACAGGGGTATGCCCGCAAGTGGACAGCTGGGGCCCAAACTAAAGAGGACCTGCTTGACCTATTCATACTGGAGCACCTGTACGAGCAGTGCCCGTCCGACCTGAGGCTGTGGTTGATGGACCAGAAGCCGGAGAACCCGCAGCATGCAGGCCAGCTGGCCGACCAATTTGTGGACAGTCGGGCAGGGGATGGCAGGGAGGAGTCTCGAAGGAGCAGGCCTGCCTCAACGCAGAGAGAGTCATCATGGGACCTCCCAGCGGGGTCCTATGGAGAACCCCCCCAAAAGGGGAACATCCAGCGGCAGGTCCCTCCGACCCACTCAAGGGGACCCACGAGATATGGGCTGCTATCGCTGTGGCCAACGAGGTCACATACGGGCCCAGTGCCCCAAGCTCAGGGACAGACCAAGCAGACCCAACCCGCAGAGGGTGGACTGGGTAAAAAACCAATCGGAGGAGGGGCTACATTCCCAGGAAAGGGGGGTTGGCAACATACCACCTGTGGATGCTCCAGGTTCCGGGTTTTTGGTTTACCGGGTGGGCGTGGGACTGCCCCTCCGGAAAGAGTGCATTATTTCCCTGGAAGTGGATGGGAGGAAGGTCACTGGGTACTGGGACACGGGCGCAGAGGTGACGCTGGCCCGGCCCGAGGTGGTGGCCTCAGATCGGATGGTGCCCGACACCTACCTGACCCTGATGGGCGTGGACGGGACCCCATTCAAGGTACCCGTGGCAAGAGTACACCTGAAATGGGGGGCCAAGGAGGGCCCCAAGGATGTGGGGGTACTCCAATATTTGCCCACTGACGTGTTAATGGGAGGGGACCTTGAGGACTGGCCTAGTAACACCCAGAGTGCCCTGGTCGTGACTCGTAGTCAGAGTCGGCAAATGGCACTGCTCCCCGACAACGGGGAAGGTACTTGACCTGAGGTGCAGGACCCTAACTCAGGGAGCGGGGAACGCCCAGGGGCACGGGTCAGAGAGGCTGCGGCCTCAGACCCAGCCAACAAGAAAGAGCCGGTCCCCATTCCTGTCCCAGCTGCTGAGTTCCAGGCCGAGTTGCAGAAAGATCCCTCCTTGCGGAAGCACAGGGACCGGGCTGACCTTAGTGCGGTACAGACCATGAGGAGAGGTTGCAAGGAGAGGTTCCTGTGGGAGAAGGGGTTCCTGTACCGAGAATGGGCTCCCCCAGGGGAAGTAGAGTCATGGGGGATCAGGAGGCAGCTGGTGGTTCCCCAGAAGTTCCGTCACAAGCTGTTGTACCTGGCCCATGACATCCCTCTCGCAGGGCACCAGGGAATCCGGCGCACCAGGCAGAGGCTGCTACAGAACTTTTACTGGCCTGGGGTCTTTACCCATGTCCGACAGTACTGCCAATCCTGTGACCCCTGCCAGAGGGTGGGGAAGGCCCGGGACAAGGGGAAAGCGGCTTTGAGGCCTTTACCCATCATAGAAGAACCTTTCCAGAAGGTGGCCATGGACATAGAGGGACCCCTCAGCAAGACGACCCGGTCAGGGAAGAAATACATCCTGGTGGTGGTGGATTTTGCCACTCGCTACCCCGAGGCGGTGGCCTTGTCCTCTATCGAAGCAGACACAGTGGCAGATGCGCTGCTGACAATTTTCAGCCGGGTGGGGTTCCCCAAGGAGGTCTTAACGAACCAGGGGTCCAACTTCATGTCGGCCCTGCTCCGGTCCTTATGGCAGAAATGTGGGGTCCAGCACAACTGGGCCTCAGCGTATCACCCCCAGTCCAACGGGCTGGTAGAAAGGTTCAGCGGGACACTGAAGATGATGCTAAAAACATTTATGAACCAGCATCCGCAAGATTGGGACAAGTACTTACCTCACCTGCTGTTTGCGTACAGGGAGGTACCCCAGGAATCTACCGGGTTTTCACCTTTCGAACTGTTGTATGGAAGGCGGGTGAGGGGGCCCCTAGACCTGATGAGGGACGAATGGGAGGGGAAGGCCGCTCCCGAGGGAGAGTCAATGGTGGAGTATGTCCTGACCTTCCGGGAAAGACTGGCCGAGCTCATGGGCCTGGCCAAGGAGAATCTGGCCCGAGCCCAGAGGAGGCAGAAGGTCTGGTATGACCGCACAGCACGAGCCCGTGCCTTCGCCACCGGGGATCAGGTGATGGTTCTTATCCCCGTGAGGAGAAACAAACTCCAGGCTGCCTGGGAAGGGCCCTTCAAGGTTATCAAGCAACTGAATGAGGTAAACTATGTGGTGGAGCTGTCAAACCGGGCACATCACCGTCGGGTGTAGCATGTGAACATGATGAAACCATACTATGACAGGGGGAATGTGGTGTTGGCCGTGTGTGGACATTGGGAGGGGCAGGGAGATGACCCCTTAGTGGATCTATTCCCTGAGACAAAAGCTGGTTCCCCCCTGGAGGCAATTCCCCTCTCTGAGCAACTGACCCCAGGCCAGCACACTGAGATCAGAGGGGTGCTGCATCTGTACCGACAGCTGTTTTCCAACCAGCCTGGACGCACTAATTTGACTGTCCACCGGGTGGAGACCGGGTCACATCCCCCTATAAGATGCTCCCCTTTTCGGGTCACTGGGAAAACTGCCCAGGATCTTGAAAGAGAGGTCAGGGACATGCTGGCTTTGGGGGTGATCCAGCCCTCTTCCAGCCCTTGGGCCTCGCCAGTGGTGCTAGTCCCCAAGAAGGATGGGTCAATCCGGTTCTGTGTGGACTATCGAAAGCTCAATGCCATCACCGTATCTGATGCCTACCCTATGCCCAGGCCTGACGAGCTCCTAGACAAGCTGGGAGGTGCTCGGTACCTCACCACTATGGATCTTACCAAAGGCTACTGGCAAGTACCGCTGGACGCAGATGCCAGGCTGAAATCGGCCTTTATCACCCCTCTGGGGCTCTATGAGTTTCTGACCCTGCCCTTCGGCCTCAAGGGAGCGCCGGCCACCTTCCAGCGCCTGGTGGATCAGCTACTGAGGGGGATGGAGAGTTTTGCCGTGGCATATATTGACGACATCTGCGTCTTCAGCCAGACCTGGGAGGACCACATGTCCCAGGTTAAACAAGTCCTAGACCGACTCCGAAAGGCTCGGTTAACAGTAAAGGCTGAGAAGTGCAAGGTGGGGATGGCTGAAGTATCTTACCTGGGCCATCGGGTGTGGAGCGGCTGCCTGAAGCCGGAACCAGCCAAGGTGGAGGTGATCAGAGACTGGCCTGCTCCCCAAACCAAAAAGCAGGTCCAGGCCTTTATTGGGATGGCGGGGTACTATCGAAGGTTCGTGCCCCACTTTAGTGCCATAGCCGGCCCCATCACTGAACTGTGCAAAAAGGGGAAGCCAGACAAGGTGATCTGGACTGAGCAGTGCCAGGAGGCTTTCCGGGCGCTGAAGGAGGCTCTGGTTAGTGGCCCAGTTCTGGCAAACCCAGATTTTGACAAACCCTTTATGGTGTTCACTGATGCCTCAGACACGGGACTGGGGGCAGTGTTAATGCAGGAGGATGAAAAGGGGGAGAGACACCCCATCGTGACCTGAGTAAGAAGCTGCTACCCCGGGAACAAAGCTACGCAGCCATCGAGAAGGAATGCCTGGCCATGGTGTGGGCCCTTAAGAAACTAGAGCCATATCTCTTAAGGGCGACACTTCACCGTGTACACCGACCACTCTCCCCTGACCTGGCTGCACCAGATGAAAGGAGCCAACGCCAAGCTCCTGAGGTGGAGCCTGCTCCTGCAGGACTATGACATGGACGTGGTCCATGTGAAGGGAAGTGCCAACCTAACAGCGGATGCGTTGTCCCGGAGAGGGGACCCTGAACTTCCCCAGGTCACTGGGCAGAGTGACCCCGCTCAGTTCAGTCTCGAAGGGGGGAGAGATGTGATGGAGTAGGGACTGTCTGTGTGGGGAGTGGGAGAGCAGGGGAGGACTTTAGAGGATGGACGATGCCAGGGCCTGTAACCTGAGCTAGGTAAGGGAGGGGAAAGGTCAACACCTTTGCCCGGGAAGGGGAACAAAGGAAGAGAGTGGCAGGAGGGAAGCAGATTGAGTTTGGGCTTGGGGCTGGATGGGCGGAATTCAGGGGATCCTAGCTAGGATCCAAGCACCCTGAAAGCCCAGAAGGACTCGATGGAGGGGTCCTGACTGTGCCTGCAAGCCCTGCTGTAACCTGTGTTCCTGTTGTCCAATAAACCTTCTGTTTTACTGGCTGGCTGAGAGTCACTGTGGGGCCCAGGAAGAGGGGTGCAGGGCCGGACTCCCCACACTACGTGACAGGCGGCCAGAAACTGGGACTGGGCAACAGGGGATGGATCACTCAATAAATTGCCCTGTTCTGTTCATTCCCTCTGAAGCACCTGGCCGGACTCCCCCATGCTCCGTGACAAGCTCACCTTAACTGATCACTCTCATTAGAGTGTGTATGGTAACACCCATTGTTTCTTGTTCTCTGTCTGTGTGTGTGTGTGTGTGTGTGTGTGTGTGTGTGTGTGTGTGTGTGTGTGTGTGCACCCATTGTTTCTTGTTCTCTGTGTGTGTGTGTGTGTGTGTGTGTGTGTGTGTGTGTGTGTGTATATATATATAAAATCTTCCTACTGTATTTTCCACTTCATGCATCCGATGAAGTGGGCTGTAGCCCACGAAAGCCTATGCTCAAATACATTTGTTTACTCTCTAAAGTGCCGCAAGTAGTCCTATTCTTTTTGCAGATACAGACTAACACGGCTGCTACTCTGAAACTAGGACATTAGTAAAGGTTTCCCTCCCTCTTCCTAAAGGAGGTTGGGATCAGGATATTCTAGGTCAGGATGGAACAGTAGTGACATTAACACTGACCACAATCTACAGCTAAGCTGATAAACAGCTCCCACCCCGAATCCCCCCCACCTCTCCAAGACATACTCCATTCTAGGGTAAAACATAAGGAAACCCACAACTAGTACATGCATGACACCAAAAAGCTTGATCCTGATCCCATAGGAGCTTTCCATGGACTTCCATAGAAACGGGAATTGGCCCTGGGCCTAGAATAATCAACTAGAAAATAAACACACAGCCCTGTATTTGTCCTGGTGGCCCTCTTACCCAATTTCTATTAAGCCAAATTGCACATTGATTTCATTTGGAGCAAGACTGGACTCACTTATTGGGGATAATAATAATGGGCCCAATTCACTCTGCCCCAGGGCAGCTGAACACGAGGATAGGACTTCTGCTGCCAGAAGCGCTCCACCTGCGAAGGTTTGTTTCCCCCAAGGCATGGAGAGCACCCTGCCGCAGAATGTCCCTCTGCTGAAGGGCCTGCACTGGAGTTGCACTGAAGATGAATTTGGCCCTACGAAACCAATCTACCTGAAGGAACAGTTTCCTCACAATTCCCCAGCCCCCACTCCGATGGCCAACAATGCTGGAAAACACAGAGGGAGGTTTGTTCTTTTGCATGCAGGATTGGTGAGTGAAATGGGACACTGGGAATGTAAACAAGTGCATGGGAGCGACATTCCGGGATGGTGATCTGGCCTTCCAGTAATGTGCCAGCACTTGACTATTCCAGTCAAAAGAGCACACTGAAAGGGACTGGAGAAATTCCTTTCTGTTGCCCTTCTTTTCCTCTCAGCCAAAGACACAGGTTTTGAGGCCTTGCCCCATGTTGTGTAGCACCATAGTGGACAAGAAGTGTCACGGAACTCAAGGCATAAGATACTATTCAGTGTGAATAGCAGTGTCTACCTATCTTAGGTACTCATACGGTCCTCTTTACCCCAGCATCCAAGCACATTGCTATCTTCGATGCACACATATCCCTGTGAGAGAGGGAAGAACTGTTTTGCACAGCTTGCAGATGGGGAATGGAGGCACAGAGAGATTAAATGACTTGTCCAAGGTCACGCAGGAAGCCTGTGGAAAAGCCAGGTATTGAAGATGGTCTCCCAGGCTAGTGCTCTAACCACTGGTCAATTCTCCCTCTTTGCAATGAGGCATCAAATTGAAAATAAATATTGTATGCTCTGATTTGCTTTTAGCGGCAGCAGACTCCCAATCTAACAAGTTCTCTGGCTTGAAAACACCAGGAGAGTCAAAGCTCAAGTGCTTAAACATTTTCCTCCTGTTCTCCCATTGATAATGAAATCCCTGAATAAATGAGCACTTCAGCTTGGGTGCCTGGTTTTTGCATGGAGGACTTGTTCAAGTTAGATGAACTGGACTGAGGGAACTTATACTCATCCCCATGGAGAAATGAGACAGAAAGGTTTAACAACAAGTCCTCTATGGGGGAAATTTCTTCCCCTCCACTCTGCCCAAACTGAGGTGTTTAAATTCAAACATTTCCCAGGATTTCTTCCCCCTGCCAATTTTATCATCACCCTATGCCATGGAATGGGATTTTTGCCACACAGTTGCACAGATACAGTCTATACTAGCACTTACTTCCTGAAGGCACAATGCTGAGCCATTTATAAGAGAGTTTTTCAAGCTAGGATGAATGTGTGTCTTTAGAGCCACTCCAGAACAAACAAAAGTATTTAACCTTTCTGAGTTGCATCGACTTTTACAGATTATTTTGCTCTTTAAAGTGTTTTTTGTTTGTTCGTTAATAGATTTATCATCAATCACCTTTCAAGCCAGAGAACAAAGCATGATTTCAATCCAGCATGTATTGCTTTTGAGATATTCCAAGGCTGGAAAATAATTGACACAATGTGCTTACCATCCTAGCAACCTTCACATCCCAACTGTGTGTCAGGGAAAAAACCAACTTCACAAGGCTGTTATTGTTTACACTTCAGCAAAACTCTGAACAAGAGCTGCACTAAATGAAAGTGGCTGCTTTGATTTGCTGGCATTCTGAAGCAGCTCATCCTGACCATATAAATGTTACCGTGAGCCCTCAATGAGTCACCAGTAGCGTGTCTCTGCTTGTCTCAAACAGGGGAGCCTTGAAATTAATGCCCTCTGTTGCTTAAATTGTCACAAGTGGTGAAAGATATTGAGGCCACAAAAAACATTAAGGGTTACACATCAATTTTAATCCTCCAAATTTTCTCATTAGAAATTGCAGGGATTTATTGTTTCTCCAAAGAAGGTGAGATGCAATCCATGTAGCAAAAAGTGACTCTATGGGTAGAAATAAGAGATAGTCCAAAAATAAGGAGTGGGGCATGTTTTTTAGAACTTCCCCCCTCCTCCTCTTTTTTGGACAAAATCTCAAAATGTTTGAAATTTTTGCTTGTCTGAAAAAAGAAACACATTTCGTGAATTTTCCTCCCAATTTTTTCTGTCAAAATCCCTGAACATTTTCTCAAAATTTTGCTCAAAACATTTTTCTTCAAAATGTTCACAAACTCCAAGTCAGCTCTTATGAAAACACAGAAGTACGTTTGTGTGTGTTTTGGTGATTTGCATTTCCCACATGAAATTACTAGAAGGGGGGAAACTCTACACCATTTAAAAAACACTAATGATCCCAGTTGTGTCGGAAGTCAGGTCCTATAGTCAATGTCCGCTTTAGAGGACAACAGTTGGACAGTATTGCCCAAGGCATAGGAAAGTTATAAGCAAGCAGACTCTAGCCAGCAGAGGGCTGCAGTGCACGCAGGCTTAGCTATTATGTTCCAGCAATTCAAGCAGGCCAGCTTTTAAAAGCAAAAGCAGTTGATATTATTTATTTGTGATCCTACAATACACATGCACAATAAATATATTATGGAAGCCAAATTATGAGGGCCTTACTCAGTTTCTACTAGGTTCTTCCCAATGCAAAATCTCACTGCTCAATTCTACAGTGATGGGGCAAAATAAAGATAGACAGACAGACTGTATCTGGCCTTGTACAATAGAACCTCAGAGTTACGAACACCAGAGAGATGAACTGACCAGTCAACCACACAACTCATTTGGAACCGGAAGTATACAATCAGGCAGTAGCGGAGACAAAAAAAAAATAAAAAGCAAATACAGTGTAGTACTCTGTTAAATGTAAACCGCTAAAAAATAAAGGGAAAGCAGCACAGTAAAGTTTCAAAGCTGTATTAAGTCAATGTTCAGTTGCAAACTTTTGAAAGAACAACCAGGACGTTTTGTTCAGAGTTACGAACATTTCACAGTTATGAATAACCTCCATTCCCGAGGTGTTTGTAACTCTGAAGTTCTACTGCATTTAAAATAAAAACATTAATTTAATCTAGTTAAAAACACTTTAGGAAATTGAAAGCAAAATTGTTTTTAAAGCACTGAATTTACTGCCCATCGTTTAGCCTGTTTGTTTATGTAATTGCTGCATTCAATGTAGAGGTCAAAAACAGACCAGGCGGTTCAGCGGTCAATTCCTACTCGATCCTGCTTTCCAATGCCCATGTGTTGAACACCCATGCTGCAAATTGTGGGTTATAAACATGGTAAGGGGCTTGGACAAAAAGAAATAGAAAATATCTGTCTGTCTATCGATAAATCCAGGCTCTAGAGCTGATCAAATAGACAGGCAGATTTCAGCGCAGATAGTCAGCTGGTATAAATCGGCAATGGCGCTAATGCAGTTTAGGAGCTGAGGATATGACCCATAGATTAGATAGCTACAGATTCACAGACATTTCTTCCACGTCCTATATTACCACACCATTTCCCTTTAATCTTTGGCCTCAAAACACACCAAAGCTCCTCCCTGCAGCACAGTGAGGGGGCAGATCGGTCGGGTTAAATCCCCCCTCTTTCACAGGGCTCTGGCATGTGGCACCCTGGCTGTAGCAGTGTGGGAACAGTTTGGCATAAATGCTGTCCTTGCAGTGTCCCTTCTCTTGGATCAACAGAGGCCTCCAGAGCTGACCTTGTTTCACCAGCCCTAAATTCCCCATTTTCAAATGTTATTAATCATTAACTCTCCCTTCTCTTTTGCACAGGTGGGTTTCTCATTCTAGCCCCAGACTTATTTACGAATCTGGCTCCTGGCTTCCTCGGTGGAAGGCTGCTTTCGGGCTGGATTCAACATTCATCAGAGTCAGAACAAGCCTTTTCCTGGACTTCAGATCAGGCCTTCGGTGTATTTCCATTTTCATGCACAGCCAAGCAGGTGCCACATCAGTGCTCAAGGGATTTTTAAATCCACTTTTTCTGTTCTTCCCTTGACCACGTCCAAATGGGGAAAGAATAACTGCATGTGGGGGGCGGAGTGCCAAGAATGAACCGCTCTGTTCTCTGCGAGGAGCTCTAACCATCCTCTCAGAAATCCTTAGGTACAGAAGCCCTGAGCCTTTTTATCTTGCATCTCCCTTCCTGAAAGAATCTGACGTTCATCAAGTTTATGGCTGGTGCCAACGTCCCTCATGAACATGATGCAAAGATGCACTGAAGGATTTATTCAGCTGCTTTGTACAGCAGTAGGACACAGGGAGGAAGGGTAGAAATTGCATTAGCCTGGATGGATAGGCAACTAAAAACCATATTTCCTCTGCCTGCCATTGCTGGTGCGTTTGAGATAAAGTGCAAAGTAATAGTCACTATCAGATAGCTGGGTAAATGTTCTGTATGCCTTGGCAATACTCCCCAGTCGGTGCAGTGCTGTGACGGCGAAAGACATTTGGGCATATGACAGCGCCCTGGTAGCTGAGATTACAAATGCCCTGTCCTTGCATCATCCTTTGCTTAGGTGCCTGAAATTTCATGGAGACACCCATGTCTTTTTACCCTTTTGTTCCGGTTTAGCTCCAGGTTGCTCCTCTATGGCACACTGCGCTCACCGTTCTGGGCTGATGCTAACGTAGACAGAGGAAGGCTGCTGCTCTAGCAGGGCCAGTTCTGCTAAGTCTACCTAACCCCTCGGCAGTGAAGCTCGTGGTCTGGGGTGAATAGGACACGCTCCTGTTCTCGGATGGAAAGGTTTTGCCTCCTGCTATAGCTCCCCTTTCCCAAGTGCCCTAGTTACACATAGCAGGATAGACAGGGATTTTGTTGACAGCGGTGTAAATCCAGAGTTAGCTCATCGGCACCACTGCCGTTACTCTAGATTTAGGCCACTGTAACTGCCAGAGGAATCTGCTCCACTGTAGCCAGGCAAATACTTTTGAGTCAAAGGCACAAACTGTCCCTTCATCTCCCTAGACTCCCCTGGGAGCTCCCCAAAGCCCATCTCATTTAGCAGCTCAGCGACCGCATCCTAGAGCAAATGTACAAATCGATACACAATGTGAAGGCAGAGAGGGAACCCTGATGTACCACATTCTGAGCAAGAGCTAGATTTCAGACACCCCAGCATGGGGGCGGGGGAGAGCAGGCCCATTTCTAGAGAATAATTAGCTTTGTTACAGACAGTGTTCATCAGAAATGGACCCAAACTAGCATCTTGCAGTTGGTGCATATCAGCAGAGTTCTGCTGACTTTAATGCCCCTCCACCAATCTACACCAGCTGAGGATCTTGCCCTCAGAATAATTATCCAACCCACTTCCCCCACCATCGTCGCTGAGGTCTGGATAAATTGGGATCTGGACTGGAACAGACCCTGGTTTTGAAAAGTTAATCCCCAACCAGCAAAATCTGCGAGATTCCCACATAGCCCCGGCTCTGTCCATCCCTGGGGTTTAGTCAACACAACCATCAAATCCACACTGCCATTCAACAGCCAGATGTCGTCTAGTCATGGGCATTTCCGCTCCCCTGTCTGCCTATATCGACTGGTTGTCTCTTGTCTTTGTCTTACATTTAAATGGCAAGCTCTTTGGGACTAGGACTGTCTGTTTGTTCTATGTATGTCCAGCGCCTAACACAAAGGGGTTGTGTCCGATAATACAAATACATAATGAGGAATATGTAAGAATTATGCCAGTCAGCTGCAGGATTTCCAGAGGGCCCAGAAAGGCAATTGAGAAAGGAAAGATATTAGCCTCATCTTTGCACAGCCTAATGTGCCCTTTTCGAATTTTCATTTCAGCCAGTTACCCCGCATTCTTCTTACTTTCTCTTTGCCACTTGCCAACCCACACTACCGTGGCAGGCCAAGCTCAAAGAGCTATTAATCATCTCTCTGCCTCTGTTTGCAAAAATCAAATAAGCAGTTATTAAAGGAGGCGTGTAGGGAGCCCACGACACCAACCCCACAACAAAAATACTCACCCATCAGTGCCGGCCTGGCTGATAGGTCATTTACCCCAGCAGTGAGATTTTGTACGAGTATCCCAGTTTGTCAGCGTGCTGGTCAGCCCGGTTGGCTCCCTCCGATGCAGCCTAGGCTCGAAAGCCCAGCCTTGGGACATGGAATTGGGGAGGGCAGGGAAGTGAGCTGCCATCCAGGGGGAGTCACCTGACTTTATTGGTAATTTCTTCCAGGCGTGGGTTATGTACAGCCGACAGCTGAGGCAAGTGGGCAGCGGAAGGGGGATGGGCGTTAACGGAAGAATGGAGAAAGAAAACACAAACGCAACTAGTATTAAGGAAAACAAAATGATGCCTTGGATAGGATTAAGTTGCAAAGATAAAGAGGAGCTGCATGTGACACCTCAGAGGGAGCAGTGTGTTCCTTTTCTTAGCTAGTCGCACGAGCTCCTTGCTTGGTTTTGCAATCAGAACTCCAGGAAAACAACTCTGCTTCCCGCTAATTTATTTTCAGCAACATCTTTCGCAAAAGCTTCACTGAGCTATTGTGCTTCGCCTCTCGCCTGTTTCCCTTTTAAAAGGCTCTCTGCTCCACCGGGGACAGCGTTGGCCTTTGCAAAGCTGGCTGCTATCTGTAGGGGGATATGGCCCCCTTTTGCTCACCTTTGACGTGCTGTGAAACTCAGCAGGTGTTTGCGGACAGATATTACCTAGCCAGCTACACAGCCAGCCAGGTGGTTCGAAAAACATTCTTCTGATCTGTTTATCCCACGAGCCTGGACAGATGGGTGTGTGCGTGTTAGTGCTTTTGTGCTGGAGTGAGACAGGCTGGGTGACAGACACAATGGGCTTTCACCTTCATGCACCTGTGATTTGCTAATATAAGCTCCACAAAAGCAACAGCACTAGAAAGCAGAATGGCAGAGGGGCTGCAAGCCAGCCCCAATTAGCCCTCACACAGCACTTTTCATCTATAGATCTCAAAGCACTTTGCAAAGAAAGACTGTTTATAAAGGGGAAAACAGACCCAAAGAGGGGAAAGTGACTCACCCAAGGCCACTCAGCAGCAGAATCAAGAAAAGAACTCAGGTCTCCTGACTCCCTGTCCAGTGCCCTACCCACTAGACCAGTGGCTCTCAATCTTTTCAGACTCGTGAACCCCTTTCAGGAGTCTGATTTGTCTTGTGTACCCCAAGTTTCACCTCACTTATACTACTGGCTTACAAAATCAGACATAAAAATACAGAAGTGTCACAGCCACTAGTACTAAAAAACTGCTACTTTCTCATGTTTACCATATAATTATAAATAAATCAATTGGGAAATAAATCTTGTACTTACATTTCAGTCTATAGTATATAGAGCAGTATAAGCAAGTCACTGTCTGTATGAAATTTTAGTCTGTACTGACATTACTAGGGCTTTTTATGCAGCCTGTCGTAAAACTAGTTGAAGTACCTCCTAGAAGACCTCTGTGTAGCCCCAGGGGTACGCGTACCCCTGATTGAGAACCACTGCACTAGACCACACTGCTGAAAGGTTAGCAGGGCCAGTGTAACCACTAGGCGAACTAGGCGGCTGCCTAGGCCCCAAGATTTGGGGGTGGTGCTCCCCAATTTTTTTTTCACACTGTTGCTGGAAAATGAATGAATAAAGAAAAGAGAAACGTCGTTGAACTTGCATTTTAACTTGTCATTCTTCTCTCATTCATTACAGCTATAGCCTACACCAGCTCTGCGTTGCGGTCACAAGCGTACTGCTTCACTACGGTACAATGTGGCAATGACATAATTTTTCTCATCGCGTGCAGCCGTTACCCATTCTGACAGACTGTTTATAATGCTAACTTTACTAGTTTTCAGAGGTTGTCTACTGAGGCTATTTTTGTTGAGTTGTTTCAGAGCTAAGACTCTGGCAATTGTTGTTGCATCATTTCACTAATACTTTGTGTCAATCGTGTGTGTATGTTAAGTATTTTAGTGTATCTATTTAATATGTGCGAATATGCGTGTGTTTGTTGTTGATCTTGTCAGTTGTTGTATGACAGAGTATCCGCCGTTCTAATTTTATAAATTGAATTAATAACAATAATTGGATATTCTAAAGGTAGAATAAAATGTAGTAGATTTTGATATGAAAGAATGAAGGAAGGAAGTATACGTGACTAAAAAGGGTGTATTTATTTTAATTAAATATGTAGACTAAATAATGAAATTAATCTATTTTCAAGCCGAACATATATTAATTCTAACAAACAATGCCACATTATGCAGTATTCATTTTTGAAAGTTTATAATAAGCGATGCTCTGGTGGGAGAGGAAAAGGAGGGGGGGTGTGCAAGGTGGAAGTTCGCCTAGGGCGCAAAATATCCTTGCACCAGCCCTGAAGGTTAGTGGTACAGCTGCCTAGAGAAAACTGACACAGGGCATCTTCTTTGCAAAGTGAAGGTGAGATCGTAGAACAGGAAGGCATACAGTAACAACAGTAGCTTAGACGTGGCAGAAAGGGCTAGGAACCCAAATACAAACTGGCTGGGGACCCTGGGTATATATTCAAGTTGCTAGTCCATGCCGCCATGTCTTCACTATTATTCGATAAAAGCTAACATGGGTATGCCTGTCCCTGCTCTGCAGTGAAGACATACCCACAGAATCTCCCTGTAATGTGCCTGACTCAAGAGTGAGAGATGGAAAAGCCCTGTTAGCTCATTCAGCTCCCTGCCAACACAGGATTGTTTCTTACAGTGTATGTGAGGACAACATATTAGTTCACTACTTTCCTTTCGCTGACAACTAAAAATGGAGATAGATGGCTGTATCTCAGACTGGAAATAAAACCTACGTTTTTAATGGTGAGAGTAATTAACCACTGAAACAATTTCCCAAGGGTCGTGGTGGATTCTCCATCACTGACAATTTTTAAATCAAGATAGGATGTTTCTCTAATAGTTCTTCTCTAGGAATTATTCGGGGGAAGTTCCCAGGCCTGTGTTGTACAGGAGGCCAGACTGAAGGATGACAATGGTCCCTTCTGGCCATAAAAGGTACCATGGCTACACTGGCACTTTACAGCGCTGCAACTTTCGCGCTCAGGGGTGTGAAAAAACACCCCCCTGAGCGCTGCAAGATACAGCGCTGTAAAGCCTCAGTGTAAGGGATGTGGTTTACGTGCAGCGCTGGGAGAGCTCTCTCCCAGCGCTGGCGCTCCGACTACACTCACCGCTTTGAAATTTCAAGTGTAGCCATACCCTAAAGTCTCACCTAGTGCCAGGGATGAGGGGCTGTAACCAGAACAAAGAGACATTTGTTTTTTATGCCACATGTAGTTGGCACATGTGAGGTTCTCATCAGGTGAGGTGGGGTGGAAGTAGGGTGACCAGATGTCCCAGTTTTACAGGGACAGTCCCAATTTTTGGGTCTTTTTCTTATATAGGCTCCTATCACCCCCTGCCCCGATTTTTCACATTTGCTATCTGGTCACCCTAGGCGGAGGTGAGGGCCAGGGGAGGGAGGGCAAAGCAAACGCTGCTGCTGGATTTGAAGAGAGGCTGGACAAGGCTCTGACCCTGAATAACATTTGCACTCAAGTTATGTGTGAGAGAGCGGATCACCTGCAGGGGTCAGGAATACTACCCTGCCCTCTGCAAGGCACGGTGCACTTCTCTATTATTACTCATCTGTATTAGAGCAGCAGCTGGAAGTTGAGATCGGGGCGTGCTAAGCACTGTACAGACACATGGTAAGAGACAACCTGCTGCCCTGGAGAGCTTGCAATCTAAAGGGACAAGACAGTCCCAGATAGTTTTGTTATCCTCATTTTATAGTTGAGGAAGCCAGACGGAGGGTCTATCTAGCCAGCACACCTGAATCAGCTTTGGTTGACCGGCTCATTCAAAACAGCAGTTTAGCCACAATGTCACGGGTCTGTACTCAGACAACATCTGTACTGTTCTTTTCAGTGACGTAGCTCAAAGTTGGCCAGCGCATGGTGCAGTCATCGCTCCTCATTGCAGTGTGGACATGTTCTATGTGATTTGACCACGGCCATACAGCCAGTCAGTGGCAGAGCCAGGAATTGATGAGTCCTAGCCTAATACCTTAGCCACAAACCCACCTTTCCAGAGCTCTGCAGCCACCATCCAATTCTTCCTTCCTGCGTATGATAATCACATACTGGCCGCAGAGCTGGCAAGATAATTCTGAATGGCAATGATACATATTATTGAGTGACTGCATGTCTCTCCATCCCCAAAGCCGGTGTAATCCTTTACTAGATAAAATTCGCTGGACACCTCACAGTGACAGATACTTCATTTTTTTTATTAGGGGCCAGATTCTAATCTCAATGGCACTGGCGTAAATCTGGAACCTTTTCACTGAAGTCAAGAGTTGCTCCAGATTTTACACCAGTAAATCTGCTAACAAGCCAGAAGTAGATAGTGCAGCCCTTGCTCACACTGGCAAGCGCCTACCCACAGGATTAGTCCATGGATAAGAGCTGCCTTTAGCATTTTGCTCCCAAACTGCCTCTAGAAATGAATCTTATGAGACAGGAAAGCTGGCTTCGTGATTAGGGTGCTGGCCTGGACACCAGGGTCCAATTTGCATAATCTTGGGTAAAATCACTTGATCTCTCTGGGCTTTGATCTCCTCATCTGTTCCTTCCTTTGTCTGTGTTTTCTACTTCAATTATAAATTCCTTGGGACAGGGACTGTCTCTTACTAATGTGTCTGTACAGCATCAAGCACACTGGGGCTCCAGTCTCAATTGGTGGCTTAGTTTAGGCATGACTGTAATATAACTAACACCACAATAATCCCTGTGATCACAAAGGGCACTTGTCTGCTTTCATCTCCACCTGCCTCCCCCAGGGATCCTGGGATCTGATTAATCAAACAATAACTCAGTGGATATTAGTAAATCACTGCACACAATTAAGGCCACAATGGTGGCAGTGGATAAGGAGCTGAAAAGCTTTGGATGAAAACAGCAGGGGTTTGAGAGGAAGATCTTGATGTTGAGATAACAATCTATTGATATAATAATTCCCTCTTACTGGCAGGGAAAAACAGGACCATAAAGCACTGAGAAATTGAATTGATGCTCTGGGACCGCGGCTGAGATTAAGAATGTGACAGAAGGTGATGAATCTGGAAGATGAAACAAAGGACCTGATTCTCCTCCGACTTAGGTCTGCTCACCGCAGTTTTTGTGCTTGTATAACAATTATTTACTGATATGGTACAACTACTAGAGTGGATGCAGTTACAGCAGTCTAACTTATTTCCCTTCCCAAACAGGAATAGCTATCCTGTTAAAAGCGTTTATACTGATATAACTGCACCTACATTAGAAAGGTTGTACCATATTCACTCCACTGGTTCACTTAAAGCCATGCCCTTCTTTAGTCACACAGCCTACTGTGTTACTCCAGTTTTACACCAGTGTAACTCACGCAAAGCAAAGGCAGCTGTGACTCAGTCCCCTCTGTTCTGAAAAGAGATGGCTTGCAGGTGAGAAAGAAAGGTCGGCTATAAAAAAAGACACTGAAAAATTTAGAACGATTAAACAACCTTTTCAAGTAGGATGCCTTGTTCATTCGACGGGAAAACCGATCAACCCTGCCCCTTGTCTTTCTCTCTGCATAGCCCGAGGAACCCCCCTCACCAAAATGTCATTTCTGCTTCTTTCTTAGTCCTAACATTTAGCCTATACATTTAAAAAAAAAAAACATTTTTCTTATGTGGTTTTGGAGACCTTGCTTTGAATAACTTTTCCTCGGGCTAGAGAGGCGCAGTTCCTGGGTTGGTTTAAGGGATTCTGAGGAGTCAGGCCAGCAGAGGGAAGAAGGTATGTTCAAGGCCGGGGGCTGGATGCTGATCTTGGTTATGCCCATTTAAATCTGGAGTAACTCCACTGATGTCAGTGGAATTACTTCTGGATTTGCTGCATGGATCAGAAATAGGAACCTGCCCTCTCTGATCTGTGTATGGTATTTCTAAGATGCTTATCACCTTCTTATCTAGGCACTGATCGGATCCGATTCGCAGCTATTGTCTGGCCCTTTTATGCTGCTCTGGCCTGAAAGGGGGCATATAATTCCCCCTTAGAATAGCCACCCCGCCCCCCACAACTGAAAGGCTCTGCATTGGCCCTCCTCCCAGCCCCCTGCATCAGGGTGAGGCCAGAATGCGCTGCCTATTACAGTTCTCTGCATCCCAGAGCCCAGAGGGAGCTATGGAAAGCAGATTGTAGGAGCAGCCCAGGAGCTGCTCTAATTTACATTGGGGTAGCAGGCAAGCCCCTGAAAATACAAGGAATGCAGAGGAGGCTTAAAGCATCCCTACCTTCCCATGTCTGCCTTGCACCTTGTGCTGTGATTGACAGTTGTGCAGTGTGGGGGTAACAGCCCCTTGAGAATGGCAGTGTTTCACAGCCACTTTGCATAGATGCATGCAGAGAATGACACAAGGGGCAGGCCAAGGGAAGATCCAGTTCCCCCACCCAGCTCTGTACTTTCCTAAGTGATACAATCTCTTTTTATAACTCGCTGACCAGAACAGATGGTATTTCCACAGGGAGCCTACCAGGAAACTGCATTTGATCCCCTCTCCTCTGCTGCCACATTCTTTGCGGCTTTCCATGGCTGGGTACAGAATCCAGGGAGAGACTCCAAGTCTCGGGCAAAGTTTTCCAGCATTTCTTAACCCCAGAGCTGGCCCTAGGTTTTGCAGGGATCCCCAACCTTGAGGCACCTTCGCTTACAGCCCGGGGCCCAAATCATGCAAGAGTTCTCTGCAGGGCTCCTGCCCCTGTTATGCAGGCCAGGCAGGCACGCAGCTGGGACCCTATTGACCAAGCCTGACCTCAGCTCACTTCTCCGCCTGCTGCCTTCTATCACCATGGAACATCCCTCCCACTCCTGCACCCCCCTTGTTGATCAGATTTATACAGGATCCCCACAGACGCCCTGGCTGGGCTGCTTAGCTAAGAAGCACTAATCCCAAGGCTGCCGGCAATCCTGCAGTGACATAACTGAAGCTGCTGGCGCACAAGGAAGGAAATAAACAATAAGGAGCTGCGCCGGCAGCTGTTGCATTTGATTGGCGAAGGGGAGGGGAAAAGGGAATGAGCATTTGCCAAGGGGAAGAATTCCATAGGAAATCGGGTTATCATCAGACTTCTCAGTAGACGTTATAAAGACCTTTCATGCTGACTCCTACGCTTAACGACCTGACTGCCAGCCGAACTGCACCATGAGTGGTCATTTACACCTGTGCAAGGGGATGTAAAACACTAGTGCTGTACCCCCTGTTGCACAGGGCTGGGCAAGGCATGAGCTGGGGAGAACCAGGCCCCTCGAGAACGCTTTGGATTAATGCTTGGAAGCTGGGTCTAGAACCGGGCTGTACGGGCCACGTTCACAGCTGCTCTGCAGCCCCTTTGTCACTCCAAGGCTGCTGCAAAAAGAAACCAACTCCCCCACCCCTCCCCCAGCGCACTGGACCCTATGCCAGGCACTGAGTCATCTCTGCGTCCCCTGCACAGGATCCACATGTAGGTTGCCAACCCTCCCGGTTTGGCTGGGGATCTCTGGGAATTAGGCTCTAGCTCCTAGAGTCTACTGAAGCCAAACTGGGAGACTTAATAGCAACTTCATGCCCCTCTGATCCCTCAGGCTGCCGGGACCGAATGGGTCCCCCCCAACCCAAGTTAGAGCAGCAGCGGGGCTGCTCTCACCTGCACCAGGCTGCCTATAGCCCCCCAGGGACTGGTCCAATAGGAGGGGATAGCAGGTGTACACAATGCTCTGGCCATACGCCATTCCCCAAGGAGCACACCCTCAGGGTACAATCTACACAGCGGCAGGGAGGTGTTCAGGTAGACGTACACACACTAGCTCTGCGCAAACTGGCACCTAAGAATAGCAGAGCAGCAGCTGGGGCTAGCTGCTGAGTACCTATGGAAGGGGCTGTACTGTACTCAGGCAGTGGCCTGACCCACTCTCCATGTTATGTGGCCACAGGGAGATTTTTAGACCATATATGGCCTCTGTCACAAGCAGGGGATGGTGCAGAGCCATTCGCCAGCCAGGGAAGCCCCCTCCAACCAAGGGCTGGACCCACATTGCAGTGACAAACACAGCTGGACGAGAAATTTCTGATTAAATGATTTTTTGGGGTCAGAAAATGCCGGGGTGCTGAAACCGAAACATCCGCTTCGGGCATTTTCAAAACAAAGTTGCATTTTTCGGTCTGAAGCCATGTTTCAATATGAAATTGTAGCTCGTTTGCAGAGCATAAAAGGTCAAAAGAATGCAAAGGGATCAAAATCTGAACACACTGTCGCCAAGTTATCGAAGCGAGCCGTTCCGATTAACTTGATCCAAATGCTTTCCTTCCGCTTACCTGTTCCTGGAGAGCAGAGATTTGGGCTTTTTGCTCTGATTTGGGATGGAGAACATTTTTCATCTTGAAAATTCTCTCGAGATGGGAAAACTGGTTCTTGCTCAGCTCTAGTGACAAATCAGCCCTTGTATGCAGAAGGGTCTGATTTACAAGGGAGGATTAATGTGCTTTCATATCATGTTTTGATTTGTCCTTTCCCTCCCCAATTAAAAAGCTTCCTGTTTAAGGGGAAGGTGGTTTCAGGACTGCATTGGTCAGGCGTATCTCTCGGGGTGTGTAGGGGGAGGTAATGCACCTTGACTGCAATGCAATCATCTCTGACTGCAGCTTCTAGCGCAATCATGAGAAAAGGGACTGACAGAGGTTACATCAATATTGTGCTTGGATTAAAGAAACCAGGAGATGGATCCATCTCTGGTCTAAGTTCATTGAAGCCAATAGGGAAAAACCGGGCCCAGGGAAAGAAAAATCATAGACGTTGTCCTTGGAATTAATCTCTCTCCACTCACTTTACTAAGTTCGTCCTACAACAAATCCTGGTCCTCTCTGGGAACTGGAGGAGCAAGAATTTAGGAGTTTAATTTATCTGGACCCCTCCCCTCCCCTCTCCCTGCGCAAGAGATGGGGTAAGGAGAGGCTTGTTCTCCGTGGCTGAGTCCCTGATTGCTCCCAGGTGCAGCTCTAGCTGATGCAGGGGACAGAGGAAGGTTATTTAGGGAAGGTGACAGTCACGTGAGCGACAAGAGTTGCAGCTAGTCACACATGAAGACATGCTCTGCCCTGTGCTAGGTTGTCAGACAAGGACTCTGCAGAACACACACTGGGGGGATACAGCTTACTGGGGATGTGTATGTGATGGTGGCCAAGAACACACAGGAGAGGTAAAGATACAGAGACTCCATGTGCGGCCAGAAAATGTGCCTTTAAAATACAGGTGAGTGAATGCCCATAATGTACCAGAAGGCTCTGCTAGAGCCGTCATTAATGTGATTCAGCATTAAACAAACCAGCCATTCCTTAAACTGATGGGAAACCAACAGCACAAAAGGGATGCTATTCTGAAGGCCGAAGGACTCTCTTGTTCTACTGGTGACTGATCCTGTGAGGTGCTGAAGGGGCTTGGCCCCTCACAGGATCGGGCCTCTATTTCCCAGCTACAGCAAAAGAGGAAAGAAGTATATGGTCAAAACTTAAGGTCTAAGAGGGGATAGTCAAGCAGGCCCTTCTATGACTGCTTAATCCAGGCCACATCTCAGGGAGATTGCGTGGTAATGCTAGACAGCACAGGCTGGGAGCGAAGGAGTCAGAGGGAATCACAGGGTCTGCCTGAGTCCAGCAGCCTCAATAACCAATTTCTTGAGCACTAACTGTAGACTCGAGTTCAATTCCTTGCTCTGCCACAGACGGCGCCTATGGCCTTGAGTGAGACACTCATGGTACATCTACATTGGGCTGGAAGGGTGCGATTCCCTGCTGGAGGAGACAGCTCTGCACTAGCTCTGATTGAGCTAGCACGCAAACGATAGAGAGGAGGCGTGGCAGTGCGAGCAGCGGGAGGGGCTAGCTGATCCTGTCTGAGACGATAGGTATGTATGAGAGGCAGTTAGCCCCTCCTGCCACCATGGCTACCCTGCTACTTGTAGCTCAATTAGATCAAGCAGGGGCATGCCTCCTTGAGCTGAAAATCACACCGTCAGCTCAGCATTAATGGCCACACCCCAAGTCGCTCCGTGGCTCTGTTCCCCATTATGTCACATGGGGATTCCAGCACTGCCCTGCCTCACGGGGATCTTCTGAGCACAAATACATTAAAGACTGTGAGGTGCTCAGATGCCATCGGGTAATGGGTGCCAGATAAGTCTCTGAGAGAGACAGAATCCTAGCTCTTCTCTATCGTGAGAGGCCACATGGATAGGGTGGCCAGATGTCCCAATTTTGGGGGCTTTTTCTTATATAGGCACCTATTACCCCCCAACCCCGTCCCGATTTTTCACACTTGCTGGCTGGTCACCCTACACACGGATGGCCATTGTATATCAGGATTATAACACTCTTGCCTTAAACTAGTCAAGTACCTTTTCATTAAAGGGAGGTCAAACAGACCGGGGCCAACACTTCATCCCCATAGCTGCCTAAATCTAGGCTCCCACGTCCATAACAGCTGGTCTGCTACTCACAGGTGCTGAGCAGCCACTGAGGTCAGTGTTAACCATGGGTGCTCAGCACCTCTGCGGGGATTTACGCCACTGCAGGGGATGCAGCGGGCCCAGCGTCAATCCTGTGTTGTGCCTTGGCTTTCACCGAGAAACAGCTGGTCTCCCTGAGACTAAACAGGCTGGGACTAGATCTCAGCCTCCTCAGATCAGTTTGGTGGCCGCTTCACCACTGGCACCTCAGTTGTCAGCTACAGAGGCCACCATCTCGGAGTCAATCCATGCTCACTGGAGCCTGTATCTCCCCATTCTTGCTAGGAAAGGTTGCTCCAGTGCTTCTCTTCTGGCACGTTCCCCATTGTGAGAGGCAGGGTGTGCGGCACGACAGACCAGGCAGGGAGAGCGGAATATAAATGGAGCAGAGGTTGGAGCGGGATCCATTGGATCAGCAGAGGCAAAAGCCAGTAGTAGGAGTGTCTTACTCTGGTGGTGTCCTGTGAATGGGGCCGGGCCACAATGGGGGGTGGGGTTCTTGCTGAGGCAGCTGTGCAGGTCTCAGGGACCCCAAAAGGCTAAAAGAGGCTGTGGTCGGACAGTGAGTGTGGCAGAGAACATCAGTGAGCAGGGAGGATGGCATCATTGCTGTTGGCTGTGAACTCAGAGTTGTCCCCCACCCAGAGCTGGGGGCAGGAGATGGGAGCTGTTGGCCCTGGGGAATCACCTGAAAGAAGCGCTCAGCTAGACACTTATTATGGGATGCCGCATCTCAAGCCAACTCCCTTGGGACCCTTGTGGACTGCAGGTGAGTGCCCTAAGTGGCTGTGGGATATGAAATGGGGCTCCCATACTCTCTCCTGGTGAAGCTTTGCACGGCTTTTCAACACAACTGCCGTGCTTAACATGGGTGTGCAAAGGAGCAGCTTGTTTGGGGGCTAGCTGTGCTTGGCGAAATACAGCAACCCTGGAATGTGGCACCAGCGAGGACACAATAACTCAAGCACGACTCTGCCATGTGGCTGCTTACCCCAGGGCGCTGATCACCTCATCTAAATCTGCAGTGAAGACGGATCCTCTGAGGCTGGAAGCATCCTGTGCAGCAGAACCCTGCCCTTTCCACAGGCCACAAGCAGACTGCCTGTCTTTACTGACACAGGAGGAAGTTAATTTCAGCAAGGAGCTGACCAGCCGGCCCTAGGCAGGCTCATTATTATGACTCTGGGATGTGAGGTACCAAAATTAATACCAGAGGTTCAATTTCACTCCACGTAATGATCTCCTCATCAGAGCCTCCGCCATCTCATCAGCCCACCTGCCTGTAATTATAGATTAATTTGACAGCCCATTCCTCCCTATCATATCTCCTCCCCACCTCGGGGAAAACAGGTGCACATCTGGTGCAAAGGTCAAGAGATAATTTTCCTTCTCTTGCCACCGCGGAGTCAGCCGCACGCCATGGGCTGCGAAATAACTGCACTCCCAGTGAATTATAAATTACAGCAGTAAAAGCCGGCTTCTTTCAGTCAATCTCACCTAAACCAGTAAAGGAGACTATGAGCTTTTATGCTCAGACAGCTAGAGTGCCATTAGCTCTTTGTTACAGAACGTCAGCATCCTGGAAAGGCGCCTGCAACGAGCTCATTCTATCTCCACCATCACAGCACAGATGAAAAAGCATAATTCTTCTTTTCCTTTGTCTGAGGAAGGGATGGGGGGGACTAATCTAATTTTTTCCCCTGTGAGGAACTGTCTAGTCCCTTTAGTGCTTGAGCAAACAAGATTGTGTCTTAAAGTCCCTTCTCTTTGTGATAACAGATTGTTCTGAAAGCTCCCAGAGAAGCAGCAAAGATAGATGAACTGAATTGGGGTAGATACTAGATACACTGAATAGGGATTAAGTTAATGGACAAATGTGTGAGACGCTGACCAAAAGTACCTCCTCTTGAATCGCCAGGACAACCTGATCTGGCTGCTTTGTGATGCTCCACTGGTGCAAAGCGCCATATATCCAGCAGACATACCCCTCTGGCTGTATAGGCCATTTTCAGAGACAACCCCGCATTTGGCTAGAGCAGGTGGACATTATTGCCAAATTTACTGAAGAGCTCAGGGCCAGATTTTCAAGTGCTGGGCACCCACTACTGGGGATGGATTTTCAAAAGACCTCAGCAGCCAATGTGTGTACCCTCTTTGAAAATCTGGCCTGGTTTGTGAGTGCTATGCCCTATTGAAAATCCTGGCCTATCATTTTAGCCCCCGAGAGAGAGAGAGACAATACAAATCAGAGGGACAGTTTGGCCAGCATCACTGGGGATTCCTTACTCCCAGCCTCCTCCCTGAATCTACAACATTTCTGCATGAGTTCTCCCCAAAAATCTGCGAGCTTTTCTGTGACACAGGTAAGTAATTCAGCTAGAGAGTTAACACCCCATGGAGGTGAAGGGGGTCTCACTTCTCCCAGGGCTATCATCTTAGCCTGTCTCTGCAAGCTCCTATGATCAGGGCATCAGTCTACAGACCTGGGGGAAACCTTTAAACCCCCAATACTTGGGGTCTTCTGTGCCTGCTGTTCTCAGGCATCAGAGCCCATCCCAGACAGTAGCTTGTGGAGCGATAGCTGGTCTCTGATACTGAAATTAGATCACGCATGGAGAATGCTGGCTCTTCGGCATTCCTGAGCTTATGCCCAGCTGTTAAACTGGCTTTGGGTCTATTCGCAAGGGGGTCTTTCAGTTGGGCATAAGTGCCAATCCTGCCTGAGTCGTGACAAGAAGCTACATCCATGCTTATTGTACCAGCAACGGTTGTCTTGCTTTGGAACCTATTTTTCTAATCTGCTTGAGTCCTGGGGATTCTCCATGGTGAAGACAGGCTGGTGTAGCTCTTGTCAATCAAGCTGAGCCACTAACACTCCATGTCAGAAAGCAGAGCAGGGGTTGTGGACTAATCCCAATGGGCAAGTTAATTGTCTCGGGAGGACCCGATAGAGTAGCCTGGTATTTACTTTGCACCAGCAGAGATGTGCTTGGGGCATGGGAGCTGAAGAGGCTGCTAAGGACCTTTCTGGTTCCCCTTACCTCCCCTTGTGTGAGTGACAGGGCAGTGGCTCAGCCCTTGGGCTGTCCCAAGACCATCCCAGAATTAAGGAATTGCTACGGAAGCGTCTTTGTGAGCATGTACCATCAGGACAAGTTAGCCACGGAAAGGCCATGAGTACCCTACGGTTCAGCCAAAGCAAGTTTATTCTCCTAGGGCCCAAACCAGCTCCTGTCCAAGTCAAGGGCGCAGAATCAGGAGCAGACGCCTAAGGCAGTAGCTGACTTGCCAGCGTCTAGACTTGGATCTGCTCTTTAACGTCTCTCCAACTCCAGCTATAAACTTCCTGCACCCCCCACCCCCAAAACCTCCCTGCTCTAGTCCAGTCTTGTCTGGGGGAGATGAAATACACAAGCAGACACACTGCTCCTCATCAAGTCGCCGTGCCCAGAATGGTTCCCGAGGACCCCGTGGGAGAAGAGCACCCTCCCAAGTGTCGCCTCTTACACAGCCCAGGCAGTAACTCCACTGTGACGTTACAGCCTATATGATTTTATAAAAATATGCTAATAAGTGAATATAATGTAACTAGAATATGCTTCATGCGAAAGGTCTCTTGTAAGGTATCACTACAAATCTTATAATCTACTGAGTGTGATCATCCTATTTGTATAAATGTATCACTCTTGTATCTGAAACTAGAAATATGAAATATAATTCTAAGGGCCTATTGTAATTATGCAAAGTGTGGGCCATTAATAGTGGTTTGGAATCTTGATGACTCCCATTCACCATGGCAATTGACTGGATGGCTCTGTTTGCAGGCAGGCCTTCCTGTGAGTCAGGCTCGGAGGAATGAAGGCTTGAAGTCTTGCAGTGACATGTGATCATGTTACCAGAGCTGGAATCCATCTTTAACCTGGTTTCTTTCCATTGAGGAGGAGGGGGTGGGAACCCAGAAAGGGACAAAAGGATTCCCGCCTTATGCAAAAGATATATAAAGGGGTGGCCCAGAACAAAGGGACGAGAGGAGCCATAATGAAGAATCCCCTAGCTACCACCTGAGATGGAACAAGAGCTGAACCGAGGAAAGAATTGTGCCCAGGCCTGGAAGGTGTCCAGACTGAGAAAAAACTTACTGAAGCCTCTCTGAGGGTAAGATTATCTGTATTCAGTTTGCTTAGATATAGATTTGCATGTTTTATTTTCTTTTGATTGGTGACTTACTTTGTTCTATCTGTTACTACTTGGAACCACTTAAATCCTAATTTCTGTATTTAATAAAATCTCTTTTTACTTATTAATTAACCCAGAGTATATATTAATACCTGGGAGAGCAAACGACTGTGTGTGTCTCTCTCTCAGTGTTATAGACGGCGAACAATTTATGAGTTTACCCTGCATAAGCTTTATACAGGGTAAATCAGATTTATTTGTGGTTAGACCGCATTGGGAGTTGGGCATCTGAGTGTTAAAGATAGGAACACTTCTGTTAGCTGCTTTCAGGTAAACCTGCAGTTTTGGGGCAAGTAATTCAAACCCTGGGTCTTTGTTGGAGCAGACGGGAATGTCTGGTTCAGCAAGACAGGGTGCTGGAGTCCTGAGCTGGCAGGGGCAGAGATAGTCTTGGCACATCAGTTGGCAGCTCCCATGGGGGTTTCTGTGATCCAGCCTGTCACATCCACCCTCAGCTAGCAGCCAAGAAACTCACTCGACTCACGTGCCTGCTCTCTGCCCATGGACTGCTCGCCCTAGGAGTTCTTCGCATTATGGGAGAGAGCACATCCGTCAGCTACGCAGTCACCTCATGCCCTTTGCTGCCATCACACTGTTCACTCTGCTTGGGTGTTATATCCCTTCCCCACAGCCCCACCCTACGTCCATCTTGTCTATCCAGATTGTAAACTCTTCGGGGCAGGGACCATATTCTATTCTGTGTATGTACAGCACCTCGCACAACAGGGCCCCACTCTCAGTTGGCTCTTAGGCACTGCTGTAAGAAACAGGATAATTCTTAACAATAATGTCACCTTGTTTGTGTGTGCAAAGCTCCCACCCTGCCCTAAGGTGCCACAAAGGATGGACATCAGCGGGAAATTCTTGGACACCTGACTTTGCTTATTTGCTGTAGGCGGGGAATTTGTACCTGTATCGGTGGGAGAACAACTGTGGGCTGCCTCCCATCAAGAAGCAAATAACCTTCGGCAACACAAATGTAACAGCCCAAAGCACAGCCCAAAGAAGCAAGCTGGGGAAACTTTTGAAGGCTTTTGGGTAATACAGAGCAGGCTCCATCATATCTATCATTTATTATCATTAACTAAACTTCCATCCACCCTGCTACTTCAACCCAACAGCAGCAGAGCAGGGAGCTGGTGGATGCCAGTGGTACCAAAGTGTTGAGCTTCGGCACCTAAAGGGGCAGTTAAGCACCCAAGATCCAATTTCACTCGGTACCCACTGAAAAACAAAAGTTTAAAGCTTCCTCTGAAACACCTGATATTGGCCATAGTAAGTGACCGGATACTGGGCTGGACATGGGTAACTACAGTTACTTATAGGACCCCCATTGCAGTAGCAGCTGGGCATCGCACAATCTTCCATGTGTTTGTTCTCCCACCATCCCTGTAAGGGAGGGCAGGACCGTTATCTCCATGTTATAGATAGGAAGCTGAGCCACAGAGCCGCAATCGTAGGTGGGCTCCTTACTTTCACTGAAATTAATAGAAGTGCAGAGTCTAAGCACTGTTGCGAATCTGGCCCAGATAGACTAAATGACTTGCCCAAGGTCCCATAGGAAGTTGGTGGCAGAAAAGCAAACTGAACCCTGGTCTCCCAAGGGCCAGGCTAATGACTTTACCACTGGACCAGCCTTCCTCTCCACTTGAGTAACTTCTACCTGCATAGGCAAAGCTATAGAGATGCTTCTCTGGTCACCCAGGGAAGCAGGAAAACTGGCATATGTGACATGGCACCAGAGTAAAGAGATGATCAGATTCATCCCTTTCCACAGCAAGCACCACACTCAGAGCGGCCAGTTCTCACTTTTTCATAAATCCCCTGCTCCAGGAGTTACACAAGAGTCTCCAGTTTCATTTATTCCTATGGTAAGTTCTAGCTCTCATGGTTGCAGGAAAAAAAAAGACTTGAAAACACAACCTGCCTGCACTCAAAAGGCTCTAGCGTCCAGAGGCAAAACAGAAAGTTCCCAGATTTTAAAATCTGGGAGGTTTTAAAGCCAAGTTTTTAAGGGACCTGTGCAGGGGGCGGTTTCTGGTGGCCTGCCAGCCAGGACCAATCCCTACAGACCTGCTTGAAGATTCTTGAATGCTTGGGGTTGGCAATACTGCAGCCTTGTCAGGACACCAGGGCAGACAAGGTGCTCATCTAACTTTTGCTTCACCACCACCCATGCCAAGTGCCTCAGTGCTAGGTACTAAACCCCCTGATGGGAAGAGGAAACAGCAGCCAGAAGAAGAAAAACACAAAACTTACCAGCTAAAAAAGCAGGAAATGTAGCAATCAGCAGCCTCTAGAAAATGGCCCCTGAAGGCTGCAGCTGTGTGACTGGGCCACATTTAAAGGGCCAGCCCTAGAAAAGCCTGCTGAGAAAAAAGTTCCTTTCAGAAGGGATAAAGTTAGTAACAGTCTAGGAGCTGCTCTTTTGGCAAGGGGCCAGAGGGAGTGCATTTCTTCCTGCCTCTTAAGATACATCTGTTGTTCCTTACAATGCACTGAAATGTTTCACCTAAGGAGAGATCAGTCTGAGAGGTGAAACCAGTTGTAGGCCTGGTCTACACTACGCGTTTAAACCGATTTTAGCAGCGTTAAACCAATTTAACGCTATACCCCTCCACACTGCGAGGCCCTTTATATCGATATAAAGGGCTCTTTAAATCGATTTCTGTACTCCTCCCTGACAAGAGGAGTAGCGCTAAAATCGGTATTACCATATCGGATTAGGGTTAGTGTGGCCACAAATCGATGGTATTGGCCTCCGGGCGGTATACCACAGTGCACCACTGTGACCGCTCTGGACAGCAATCTGAACTCGGATGCAGTGGCCAGGTAAACAGGAAAAGCCCTGCAAAATTTTGATTTTCATTTCCTGTTTGCCCAGTGTGGAGCTCTGCTCAGCATGGGTGGCAATGCAGTCCCAAATCCAAAAAGAGCTCCAGCATGGACCGTACAGGAGATACTGGATCTGATCGCTGTATGGAGAAAAAAAATCTGTTCTATCAGAGCTCCATTACAGAAGACAAAATGCCAAAGTGTTTGAAAAAAAAAAATCTACAGGCTACACAGTGCTGCGTGACAAGCATAACGGGAAGCCAGAGACTCAAATGGATGCTCATGGAGGGAGGAAGGGGGTACTGAAGACTCCAACTATCCCACAGTCCCCAGCAGTCTCCGAAAAGTATTTGCATTCTTGGCTGAGCTCCCAATGCCCGTAGGTTCAAACACATTGTCCAGCGTGGTTCAGGGTATAGCTCGTCAATTTACTCCCTCCCCCCACCACGTGAAAGAAAAGGGAAAGAAATCGTTTCTTGACTTCTTTCAATGTCACCCTATGTCTACTGAATGCTGGTGGTAGATGCGATGCTGCAGCAGTGAAGAGCAGTATCCGCTCTTCTCCCCTCCCCGGTGGCAGACGGTACAATATGACTGCTATCCGTCGTCACCATCAGCCCATGCTTGATAACTGCTGAATACACCTGGCAGGCCTCAGGGGGGCCTGGGTAAAAATAGGAATGATTCCCAGTCATTCCCAGTAGATGGGACAGAACAGCTGGTAACCGTCCTCATCATAGCAACTTGGGGCTGAGTCCATCAGCCCCCTCCGTTTCCTGTGTAAAGAAAAGATTCTCTACTGCCTGGACTATCATAGCAGCGGCATGCTGGGCTCCTCTCCTCCGCACCGCTTAATGTCCTGCCTGGACTGTCATAGCACCGGGAGGCTGCCTCCCCCTCATTTTATCTCACTAACAAGTCACTGTTTCTTATTCCTGCATTCTTTATAACTTCATGACACAAATGGGGGGACACTGCCACGGTAGCCCAGGAAGGTTGGGGGAGGAGGGAAGCAATGGGTGGGGTTGTTGCAGGGGCACCCCCCGTGAATGGTATGTAGCTCATCATTTCTGTGGGATCTGACACGGAGCAGCTCTGCTCTCTGATACACTGCTTCTCTAGTACATTTGCCCCATATTCTAGGTAAGACTGACTATTTTTAGAAACCATAAAGGAGGGATTGACTCGGGGAGTCATTCCCAGTTTTGCTTTTGCGCCCCTGGCCGATCTCAGCCGGGGCATCCATGATAGCAGAAGACAGCACAGAAGGACAGATAACTGTCATCTCATTGCCAGATTACACTGGCAGCAGACAGTACAGAACGACTGGTAACATCTCTGGTATCATGCAAAAGCCAATGAATACTGCTGTGTAGTGCTGGAGTATCACCTCTGTCCACGGCATCCAGTACACATACGGTGACTATAATAAAAAAGCTGAAAAGTTTCCATGGTTGCCGTGCTATGGCGTCTGCCAGGGCAATCCAGGGAAAAACGGCGCAAAATGATTGTCTGCCGCTGCTTTCCCGGAGGAAGGAATGACTGACGACATTTACCCAGAACCGCGACAATGATTTTTGCCCCATCAGCCACTGGGCTCTCAACCCAGAATTCCAAGGGGTGGGGGAGACTGCAGGAACTATGGGATAGCTACGGAATAGCTACCCACAGTGCAACGCTCCGGAAATCGACGCTAGCCTCGGACCATGGACGCACACCGCCAAATTAATGTGCTTAGTGTGGCTGCGTGCACTCAACGTTATACAGTCTGTTTTATAAAACCGGTTTATGTAAAATCGGAATTATCCCGTAGTGTAGACTTACCCGTAGTCATCTCCACAGATACCCAGTTTTGGTACTAATTCATGAGAAACAGTTGCGGAAGACAGTGATGGTTTCTTCCCTGTCTCTGCTAGCTAAGCTATCCTGTGGCCAGGGAGAAAATTTAACAAGTAAAGCAGAGGCAATGAGATTAGCTGGGCAGCACTACAAGGAATTTTCCACCTAGGAAGACATGAAGGCAGAACAAATTTGCACCACAGACTGTGGGTAGAAAGAAGTGGATGGTGGTGTGTGACAGAGAGGAAGGGAGGACTGCGGTATGAGAGGGAGAGGGAGTCTGTCCTTTAAGGGCTGAGCTTCCCAGGCAGAGAGTCTGGCTGGGGTGCTTTCAAGCTTTTGTTATGCATAGCCAAACTTGGAACCAGACATAGAATAAAGCAGAGCTCTTGCAAGCACGGAGTGATAAATGAACATCACAGGCATGACTAAAGTGAAAGGAGAACATCAGGAAAAACTTACTTTGATGAGTGTGTGGGAACAGTCCCCCCAGAGGACGAGGAGATGGTAGGATGTCCCTTAGCATGATTCACTTCAGACTAATACAACTGAAAATCACCCACAAATAGTTAAAGTGAAACTCAAGACACCTCCCAAAGAACCCTCATACCAACTCCTAGCCATGAGAAGCTATAAGGAATCTTTGTGGGACTAGGAACTTTAGAGAACTCGAAAGGTCGAGGAGACACTCATGACAAAAGCGAGATTTTTTTTTGTTTTCACATGAAACAAATCTGCCCCTAAGAGCTTGCAATGTAGACAAAGGAAGATGAGTTAGTCCCATTTTACAGATGGGGAACTGACACAGAAGAAGGTGAAGTGAGATGTCCAAGGCCCCACAGGAGGTCTGGGGCAGAGCTGGGAACTGACCCTAGGCCAATATGTTAACTAAGTAAGCCTCACTCCCAGGAAGTAGGCATCATTAGCACCTATTTTACACACCAGGCAGAGAAGTGTAAGTGACCGTTCCAAGGCCACAGAGGGTATCAGCGACGGAGCAGGCTGAGAACTCAGGGATACCTGGCTTCCAAGCCCTGACCGCTGCCCACACCCCTCACCCATAAACCCCACTCTTCTTGGATGTCAGATATATTTATAATGCACACTTTAATTGAAGAGACTTCATTTTTATGTTAGGCATATTGTCATGCCAGGTGATGTCCCTTTGCAGCTATGGTACCATATTAGACAAATATATTGACATTGATTGGATAGAAGCCTGTGAAATAGTCTGAGGTGGTAGCCTTTGCAAGGTCTCTGGGACAGTTAGCAGGGCTGATTACCTTAACTGAATGGGCCACAGAGCACCAGAGGCAATTACTCAGGTACTTAAAAAGCCAAGTGTTCTAAGGGGACATCAGCCCCTTCTCATATTAAAACTATGCTAATAAGAACTAATTATGGGCACAAAGATCATATTACCCTTGGCCGGCTCAAGGCTACAGCCGAGATTGGTCAAAGACTCTCTCTTAGCACCTTGCATTGCTGAATTAAGAGGCTCCTAGAAATGTATTTTGCGCATCCTTGGTACACACTATCCCTTTAACATTTGTCTGGTACGTGCTAACTGGATGTATGCCACAGCAACACAGGCTCAGGTACAAAGTGCTCGATTGAGGCATTTCTTTTACTCTTTAAAATGAAGTTTTTAACTATCTTTCCTTTGTTGGAACCCCTCTCGCTTTCTTACCACAGTTGGCATTCCTCCACCTCTACATACAAGCCGCTCGGTTACTGTAGGGTTGTATGTTAACCCTGGGATCCACAGACTAGCTTATTAACATAGAGGGACTTGTGCAGAGGGCAGGCAGATTTCCTGCAGGATTCTGGGCATTTCATTTTGCTATTGTCAGGTTGCTCATGAATGTTGGGCTATAGCCACTGCTCTAGTAATGTCAGGTTGTTCAACAGAAGAGAACAGTGTATACTAGTTTGTTCTCAGAGGTTTACTGTTGCGTGGTGGCCTCTGCATGCTGGTTAGTTATTGTAGGGTGTCTTGATATTGCTGCACCATGCACTCTGCTTTCTTCTTGCAGGGTCATTATGTGCACTCAGCTGCTGCCATTTAAGTGTTTCAATGTTTAAAATAAATCTCTAGTTTAGAAAAGAAAACAGCCCAAATTGTACAGACTGCTCTTGCAAACTGACAGGCAAGAGAAAAGGACACTCTACTCTCCCCACCCCCACTCCCAAGACCCACCTTGCCTGTGTGCCTTTAAATGTGTGAGGCTGCAGCCATGCCAGCAGCTGAGCTGAGCAAGTCTCTCCATGCCGTGCCAGAACATAATCGAAATCTTATTCTCTCCCAGGGTGACAGCGAAATTCATTTCCCAGCCTTTACTTAACATGGGGAATGGCTCTAGGTTGCCCTAGTTAATGATAAAATGCAAGCCTGATGCACAGCGTTAAGCAAGATACATGTCTGGAGGGAGGGGGATGAGGAACGGATCCTCTCCTGCTTCGTGTAATCCTGCTTTTCTAGGCTATCTAAACAGCGGCTGACACTGGTGTCCTGCCCCCGTGTGAACTGCAGCAGCTACTTCTCAGATTAAAGGGCTAATTTTATCTCACTCAGAGCTGGGCTGAAAATACATGAATGATCCATAGCTCAGCCATTTGGGGACGGGGTGGGGGAAAAGAGTGGATGGAAAAATCCAGACTCAGCTGGGGGGGAAAAAAGTGCCAGGGCTGGGCTAGGTAGAGATGGCTCCTCGCTAGCTGGAGCCGGAAATCACACTGAAAGGAAGTCATGCCTGAGAGCCAGCGGCAGGTTGTGCAAAAGCAAGAGCTGCTTGCTTGCTAGTCTTAAGTCAAGCACACAGCAAACCAGCACCAACAAGTGGTGAGGCCCTGCATCCCTAACCCACTACTAAGGACAGACAAGCTTTGGGGAGAATGGGGGGTGGTGGCTCTTGCCCTGTGACACCTTTGCACCAGCTTGGGGGTGTAAAGGGGCAGCTGAAAGCCCCCCAGCAGTGTACGGCAGAGATCAGTGCCCTCCAGGCACAATGGGACCCTGCTGTAGGAGCCATTGGTGCAGGGGGCATGGCCAGGGCCTTCCACATGCTCCCAGGTAGTGCAAGAGCCCATAGGGGGCCAGTGCAGCTAGGTGCAAATTAAGGTAACCCTCAGAGCTGCTCTAATCTGGGCCAGGGCCTGAACCGGCCCTGGGGAGCCCCACACAGTAGAAAAAAGTGCATTGCCTATACCCCTGGCCTATCTCCCAGGCTCAGCACCTACTGGAAGCTAACAAAGGCAGCAGTCTGCTCTGGTTTTGATCTTGTCTCCAGACCTGAAAAATTCCAGACCTGCAACTCCCCATCAATCGCTGCTGTATTAGCAGCAGCAACAGCGGAAGCACTATCCTACACTGCCACTTCCACCGCCAAACCTGCACCGGGAGTGAATCACAGGCCCCAATGTGTTAGGAGAGGCACAGCCCCTTTGTCACTGGCTCTTGCTTAAAGCGCTTGGTACAGCAGGAAACATCAGATTCCTCAGGTTGTCTGCAGCAAGAGCGTTCTTTGCATAGGGAGTTGTCTGCACAAGGAAACTAAGGGCTTGTCTACATCAGAAAGTTGCAGCGCTGGTGAGGGAGTTACAGCGCTGCAACTTTGAGAGTGTCCACATCTGCAGGGCATCACCAGCGCTGCAACTCCCTGTTTGCAGCGCTGGCCGTACTCCCGTTTTGTCTCGGGTGTAGAGGATCCAGCGCTGGTGATCCAGCGCTGGTAATGCAATGTAGACACTCACCAGCGCTTTTCTTGACCTCCGTGGAAGGAGGAAGCCTCTGGTAATCAAGCTGGTTTCCTTTCCCGGTTTGCTCTCTCGGTCCCGGAGCCAGCCAGCAAACCGCAGGGAAGGAGACCTGCTTGCTCGGGGTTCCGGGACCGAGAGAGCAAACCGGGAACACCGCGGTTTGCTCTCTCGGTCCCGGAGCCAGCCAGCAAACCGCGGGGAAGGAGACCTGCTTGCTCGGGGTTCCGGGACCGAGAGAGCAAACCGGGAACGCCGCGGTTTGCTCTCTCGGTCCCGGAGCCAGCCAGCAAACCGCGGGGAAGGAGACCTGCTTGCTCGGGGTTCCGGGACCGAGAGAGCAAACCGCGGCGAAGCTGGTTTCCTTTCCCGGTTTGCTCTCTCGGTCCCGGAACCCCGAGCAAGCAGGTCTCCTTCCCCGCGGTTTGCTGGCTGGCTCCGGGACCGAGAGAGCAAACCGCGGCGTTCCCGGTTTGCTCTCTCGGTCCCGGAACCCCGAGCAAGCAGGTCTCCTTCCCCGCGGTTTGCTGGCTGGCTCCGGGACCGAGAGAGCAAACCGCGGCGTTCCCGGTTTGCTCTCTCAGTCCCGGAACCCCGAGCAAGCAGGTCTCCTTCCCCGCGGTTTGCTGGCTGGCTCCGGGACCGAGAGAGCAAACCGCGGCGTTCCCGGTTTGCTCTCTCGGTCCCGGAACCCCGAGCAAGCAGGTCTCCTTCCCCGCGGTTTGCTGGCTGGCTCCGGGACCGAGAGAGCAAACCGCGGCGTTCCCGGTTTGCTCTCTCGGTCCCGGAACCCCCCTTGAAGCCGCCCAACAGCGCTGCAGTGTGGCCACATCTAACACCACTTGCAGCGCTGGTTGCTGTAAGTGTGGCCACTCGGCAGCGCTGGCCCTATACAGCTGTACTAATACAGCTGTAACAACCAGCGCTGCAAAATTTTAGATGTAGACATGGCCTACTCAGGAGCGTGTGATACTACTTTGTTTCCCCGGAGCATCTGATGCTACGCAGTTTCCCACTGCTGCAAGTTTCATGCAGGAGAAAGCCAACTGGCATATCTCCCCCTTGGAATTTTTTTCTTTTCCTGCAAGGATGTGCCTGCTTTTTGCAGTTACTACCAGAAGGTGGAGCTTCCTTTAGTGAGTCCCTCCCTGCTGAGGAGCACAAAGGTGTTCAAATACTCCATCTGACTTAGCATTCTCAATACCCTTACTTCTTGTAAATGAATGCAATTCAGTCTGGGCCATTTATAATCCTGCTGAATCTGCCATGCACAGGGAAGTACAATGATGGCCAGCACTTGGCATTTCCATAGGGTCTGGAGACCAGGAGGCATGAGCCCTATAGAATGATCCTTAGGAATGATGCACACAGAGTGATTTATGAGCTAACGCCCTGGCGCCAAGCTGCGGTGCCTGCTCCTTTTCTCGCTCACATGCAGACATCTCGAGGCTCAGCTTTCGGTGTGAAACTCAGAAGAGTTTTCAGAACATGCCTGGCTGTTCGATGTCGATGCACAGATGATCCCCATGTTCCACTCAGCTGGCAGAGTATATCTTAGGTACTAGGCGGGCCGTTTGAGAGCATTTTGAAAGCAGGACTGCAGAACTCCCATGTGGTGATCTGTCCACCTGGCTGAGAACAAGTCTTTCCTTCTTAGGTGGGAACATAGGGCTGGGGCTGACTTGACACCCACAGATGCTGATGTTTCATTTGCCCATGCAGAGCCATGCATATCCATGACACAGAGAGAACAATCAGGAGAGCCTCTATTTACCTACAGGATGGGAAATGCAAGGGTTGTGCAGGCAAGGCCCATGCTGCCAGTGCACTTTGCCCTGGAGCTGGAGTGAGAGGGGAGTTCAACTTCCATGGCCCAATCTAGTCTTGCCTCCTCTGCTGAGCCTAGTAACAGTGGGGCTGTCGGGTGCCAGTCATGGCACTTACCCACCCACCCTCCCAGGGTGGTGTGGGTTAATGTCAATGGAGGGTTTGATCCTTGGTCTCCAAAGCTCTGATTGGCCAACTGCGTCCTTCTGATCCTGTCACTAACCCAGAAAATTGCATATATGGGACTTTATGCCTAGGGGAAAAAACATGTAAACAAACCAACAATCACTATGCCACCGCTTGGCTTCGAGCAGGACACACTCTTAACCTGGGCTGCTTTACTGCACCGATGAGGGATGACAGCCACCTATCATCCACTCACTGTCTCCTTTCATGTCTCCACTAACCTGCTGGTACGATAGCCCCTTTTTCTGTACCATGAAATGTCCCCTCCCGACACATTCTAATTTTTCTTCTTCTAGAACCCAGTTGTTTTTCTGGAGTAGTTAGTGCTACATACACTACTAGAGTCTGGCCCTAAAGGAGATTTCCAGGAGCTAAGTGTTATTTAATGGCAAAGACACTTTCTCCCATTAGGAAAGGTGGTACTGAGAACCTCCCTATAGTCCCAGCAAAGTTGCTAGAGAATATTTAAGTATCTCCAGGGCAGCCACTCCCATTACAGTGACAGAATATGGATTCAGACCCATAGAAAAAGTTCTGTGCTTTCTAAACATGCTATAGTTAACATATACCATGAGGCATTAAACTGTCCCTACCATACTACACAGGGTGTGCATTACTTAACCACTGGGGCCTTGCTCTGGGATCTGAGCACAAAGCCAAATGCAACCCCAGCCACGCCATTCCAGCTCTGTTGGGGCTGATTGTTTAATTCTCATAAATACTTTGCCAAGTGATGTTTTGGGGAGGACTGAGAAGTCCAGAGGGGCAGGGTACAGTCTCCCAGTTCCAGCTTTTGGCACAGGGCTCTTAGGCTGCGATAGGCACTCTCAATTTGCTATAGGAGGTGGATAAACAGGTAGGTCTCATGCTGCCATCGACCTATCTGTGGCCCAGTGGGTGAGCTAAATCTACTCAGCCTAGAGCTCCTGGTGGATGAATAGTCCCAGGTTTGGCATGACAAGCTACAAGCAAAGGAGGGAAGATCTTTTAACATCAGCTGAGGGCTAACAGACCAAGCTGGAGGTACATGAGCACTAGAGGCCTGATCAAAACCACTAAACCAATGGGCATCAGTGGGCTTTGGATCAGGCCCTATCTGAACCCTCTAGGAACGGTCCGATCTGCAGCAGTCTGCCTTAAGAATAAAATTGCTCCAGAGAGGTTGATTTTTGGTGAAGCAGCATGGGCTAGTGGTTAAAGCACAGGATGGGAAACCCAGGGATCTGGCTTCTATCCCTGGCTCTATGTAGCCTTATGCAACTTGTTTTCCACCTTTTCTACCTGTCACCAGTGGCACCTGTCTCACCGTGGTGTTGAGGCTTAATTCACTGGAACATGTAAAGGCTTTTCTGATGCTTGTCCTGAAGGTACTGTACAAGTGCAAAGTGTCATTCTCTAAAGGCTGAACAAAGTTGCAGTGGAAATCCTGGAGCTGCTCGGGAGGGAGCACTTAAGAGAAGGGGGCAGCCCTTTGGAGATGGGTCCCTTTGGGCAGATTTCACTGGATGTTCTTTTTATTCTTTAGTTCATGATGCTCTTCCCAGCAGAACTGGCACTGCTCCCTAACCATGCTTCCCATAAATAAAGCACAGCATCAGCTGTCATGTCAGTGGGAGACAAAAACATTTAATATGAAAGCCTTTAAACGGAAGAAGGAAATAAAAACATAAAGGGCAAATTTTATTTTAGATTCCTTGCTGGTACTTTTTTTTTTTTTTTTTTTTTTTTGACAACAAGGGGATGTGAAGGCTTTATCAGCCCACCGTTTGAGGATTTATTCACGTAGTCTTAATGCTTACAGAGAGTGGAGGAGATTTAAAAATGATAAAGTCAGTACAAGTGGTAAGGAAAGCACTGAACAGATGAGATTGATCAAGTGGCTGAATGACCACATGGAAAATGCGGACAATTCTTCACCTTTTGTATAAGCACTCTGGGATCTATATAAAGTGCTGTACAGGTGTTCTGAATTGTCAATACAGTTTTACAGAGCAAGCAGGAACTAGGGTTCCTAATGGAGACAGATAGGAAGGATAGCCATAAATTAGTTATATAGGGTTAAAGCCCTCTTCATTTTCAAAAAGTTCTTATTACCCAAAGCTTCCCCATGCCCATTATCCAAGGGATAATTACAGGGGAGTTCTTGGCAGTTCGGTTTGAAGCAGGCAGACAGACTGCACACCTAGGTACACCAAACCCCCAGACTATTTCCTAATCCTGCATATATCCCAGCTGTAACTTAGCAACCTGTGCTGGGCACTAGCATCTAAACAGAAATGCAGTCTTGGAGGAGGCAGGTTTAACCTTTCATTACGCACCACTCCTCTTTCTACCCCCTTCTGTTCACATACCTAGCAACAACAAGAGAGGCATTTTAGAGAATATTTCCAAAACAGCAAAAGGAGTTAGGTATCCAATTCCTGTCGACTTTCAATGGGAGATGGGCAGCTAATTCTCTTTTATGCCATTGAAGATCTGCCTCTTTGTCATCAGGACATACATTATGAGATAAACAAACATATCTCACCAACCCAGAGCTTATGAGTCAGCTGTGGCCATAGACGTTAAGTGCTGATGATTCAAACTGCTCGTTTCAAGAGCCTGCTTGTGAAAGCTATACGTTAAACCCACTGTCAGCTTGTGATGCACAGTCATGCTGACCCACAGGCACTCAGCTAACAGAGATGCATTAGAAATATTTAGGTGGATGGATATTAGCAGGAACTTAGAAGGATTAATTCAGGCTTGCTAGTGTTTTTGCAAGATTTAGAAACTATTTCTACCTGGCAGACTCTTTTGAAGGATGGCTTCTCAGTTACCTAGGAAGTAGGCTGGCACTTTCTGACCTTTTCCTTTCTCCTGTCATGGCTATTTGCTCCCTGCCGTCCTTGGCAGAAGTGCTACCATGACATGAGTCTTCTACATCAGACACACAAGGGTAAAGAAAATAGTACTACCTACCACTCACACAGCCATTTCAACAGTAGGTCTCAAACTGCTTTACAAAGGAGGTCAGTATCATTATCCCATCTGTAAAATGGAGAAACAGAGGTGCGGAGAGGGGAAGTGACTTGCCCATGGTCTCCCAGCAGGCCAGTGGTGGGAATAGAATTCAGATCTCCTGAGTCCCAGTCCAGTACCATATCCACTAAGCAACACATCTGCTTCCCCGTTTTTCCTACAATAGTTCTTGGCATTTAAATAGCACTTTTCATCTGAAGATCTCATGGCACTTTGGAAAGGCAGGTGTCATCCTACTCTTAATTGAGAGACAGAAGTCAAATGACTTGTCCAAGGCATCACTGAGAGTCAGTGACAGGTTGGAATAGAACCCAGGACCACGATTTTCAGAAGTGATCAATGATTATGGCTGCCCAACCAGAGTTGCCTTAAAGAGATCTGGCTTTCAGAGAGTGGGTACATGACACTCTAAATGCATGGCACCCAAAATCAATAATCACTTTTTAATATATTACCTATCTCCTTGCTCCCACGTCTGTTGCTTTAACCACTGATGTTGTGGCCAAGTGTTGGTCAATCGGCTGTTAGAAGTTAATGTTGGTAATATTTCATTACACATAAAGCTGTCAACCCCTTTTACACAAGTGTCCACATAGGATTAATCCTTCTCAGTCTATACCTTTCATGGATATCATCATCATTTCCTCACAGAAATCAGTCTCACCTGTCTACCAAGAACCTGACAGCAGCTAGGCTCCTGGTGTGCTAAGACCACTGATTATCACGCTGACCAGTAGCGTATCACTGGTTCCTTGCGCTTGCCTGTTGGCTTGTCTTATACTTAGACAGTAGGCTCTTTGGGGCAGGGACCATCTTTTTGTTCTGTTTGTACAGCGCCTAGCACACCTGGATCTTGGACCTTGACTACTGCAATACAAACATTAATAAATAATATTAACAAATTTATTCTGCAATTAAGTGTATTGACACAAGTTAAATGTGTAATAAATAGCACCAACTCAGTGAGATTCATCCTACAAAAAAAGAATTTCATCAACAGTACAAAAGATACGTGCAGCGTTTGGCCTTTTTCGCTCTAGATCAGGTGGTTTAAAAAAATTACAAAATCTATATGTATTTTAAAAAGATATAAGACAGGAGGCACGATGGGAGTTGTCGCAAGCACCAATGGATATGAAGAGCTTGTCCTAGCACATTAAAAGAATAAATGCTGCCTTTGTTTTATCAACTGTTTTAATCAATAAGGCGTGGGAAAGATGGTTAATGTCTTGGACACAGCTGTTGAGTTTCCTCTTTTGTTCAAACACCCTGCCTATGCCATACGAGGAAACACATGGGGATAAAATTCAACTCAACATGGGATTTCTCCTACTTAACTAATAAGACCTCCTGTTGCTTTGTTTCTGGAGACTGCTTCTCTGTACTGAGTTTCTCTGACAAGCCAGCAGGATATAAAATGAATCTGAGGCAGCCAGCAGATTGCATAGGTGAAAAAGCCCCAGCAATCCTTCAATCTTCAGCGTGGCCAGCAGGGGAGGCAGAAGTGCAAGCTTCATGGTTAGAACACACTTCCATACATTAAGGAAGCAGTTCAAACCTTCCTGGGTACTTTATAAAATTACTTCTCAATGCAGTTCCATGGACAGGGAAGCCAGGATTCAGCAGCCTTGTGAAGCTTGCCTGCTGATCCCAAATGTTGAAGCAGCTCTCCATTAACATGGCCACACATTTACTATATTTAGGACATTAATGGAAATAAATTCCACTGGTTATAATGTCTCCGATCACCGCTGGCATAAGGGGGTTAAGCCAATGAGTTATGCCAGAAGTGAATTTGGTCGTGGCTGTCTGAGTGGAGATTGGGATAACAAGTTTATGATGTTGGGAAGCCTGAGAACAACAGTATCTCAGTCCTGCCTAGGTCACTACACTCTGGTGCTATTTTCTCCTCAAAACAAACACTTCTTAATTGTACATAAAACCAAACATATGTAGCCAAACAGTTGTATACACAAAATACAATGCCTGCAATGCTCATGGAGAATTGATCTCTGCTCATTAAGTGTTGTGGCATTGCCACATTAACACCCACAAACAAGCCCTCCATCAACACCGTAAGCGTATCTGCTCTCCAAAAGAATACACACACATTACAGCTGCCAGGTATAGACATGTACATTCAGCCTGGATGTTCATTCTCAAGTTCTTTTTTTGTACATACCGAGTGATCACTTTTGGCTGCAGCCATAAGAGCATGCTCCTTATGTATACCTGTGTTCTGTCATTTGCCACCTGTTCCCGGTATAAGACACAGCACAACGAAAGCAGACATACAAAGCATAGATCACCTCCTCTCCTCCAGCCCCCCCCCCCGCCCCATATCCCAAATCTTTCAAGGCACACGACACTGCCCTCACTCAATCCCACCCACCCTCTGTAAGGGCAAAACAAATACACAACTCTTCTCTGTTAAGCGTCAGTTAAATGCTTGATTCTTGGTGTGCTAGTGAGATAAAAGCATGTTTTAAACTAAAGGGTCCTAACTCCCATTCCTGATGTTTCCATGGGAAATATTAATTCTTTTAAAAAACATTTGCTGATGGGTAAAACCACTTGTTGGTCTTCCCACAGTAAAGGTCAGCTTTAAACCTTCTACCCCTTGGGCAAAGAGATCCCTTGCCCCTTTCTATTAGGTATTAAAGAGTGATTATATGTTTGTTTACTCATGGAGCTCAAACACTCACTGGACAGCTAGCTTTGGTGTGCTTCTGGCTCCTTCTCTAGCTCAAGCCCATCTTCTCACAAACCAAGATTATTGCCTCAAAAATAATCTGTTAAGCGTCTCTCAGAAACAGAGGGAAAAGGGGGTCGGGGTGATTCTAAACTGAGAAATTTAGAACTCCTGTCCATCCCTTCCCACATCCAGAGAGGGAACTGTCCTTTTGCACAGACTGAACCAATGGCTCCTCCTTTGCTCCTGGTTAGTGCTCTGAATCAGAGACGTAAGAGGGCTGAGTCCATCTCCACACCAGCATATCCTCTCCTGCTATCCGGTGTGACTCTGTCTGAATCCGTGATTCGTTCGAAGCCAGAAAGTCCACAGCTCTGTTCCAGACCCGCTTCATTTTTTTCCTGAAAGCAGAAGCAAAATGGAATAGTCATCTCTGCCTTATGTTTTCTTGCTTAGCGCACTTGTCACTGCCAACAAAGTGACTCAACCTCCTCCCGTTGCCTCTCAAGAAAGAGTAAAGGAGATCAAAGCTAACGTTCAGAGCTAAATCTGAGACAGGGCGTCAAGGCACAAACTCTTTATACACGGTTCTAATACTGTGGAAGGTGAGCCCTCTACGCTTATAGATTGCACACAATTCCAAACCTGAATTGTGGTGCAAGGAGACCGCAATTAGTAATTTTCCCCAAGGACACCTGCAATAACATTGGCAGAACTCCCTTAGATTCTAGTGAAGGCAGAGGGCGGGACTCGATGACCTTTCAAGGTCCCTTCCAGTTCTAAGAGATAGGTATATCTCCAATCATCATCATTATTATAACACAAAGTGGAACTTGCCCTGTTCTGGATCTGTGTCTAGTTATGCTCCCAACTTTCAATTCAGGATCCCATGCAGGCAAATGAGCTCAAACCTTTTTGATTAGATCAAACCACATCAGACCTTTTTCCTACCGGTAGTACTGTGACTGATTAAAGATGAGAATGATTAAGGCTTTGTACTTCATAACAGCATGTATCTCAAAGTACCCTACAAAGTAGGGATGATCTCCATTTCACCGAAGAGGAAACTGAACTTTAGAGATGAGGCAAATGGCATACTGCAGCAAAGAAAAAACCGAACCCCGTCTACTAACTCCCCATCTTGTGATCCCGCTACTCAACCATGCTGCCTCCTCGAAGAGCAACAAACCCAGCAACCTACCTGTAACTGGACAGCATCTCCCATTTACATCTGCCTAATTAGCAATTGCTTTGCTCTGGCCAGTGGGAAATGCAAATTTGATTAGTGATCTTAGTCTCACTCCTATGGTAGGCAATGGACAGAGCCATGCAGGAAAGAGCTACTCTGATGCTCTGGCTACACACTGGATGCCTCATTCTGAAAGGCACAGCACTGCAGTCCTCCTGGCCAGATGATATGACAGAGAAGTGGTGATGTTCAGGATAACATCTGATTCAAGTTTAGATGATGGAACACAAATAGAACACCCCAGCACCCAGGAAAAGCGAACAAAAGCCAATTTCTGCTTGATATGACAATGACAGTACACCTGTGAGAGTGTTCAAAACATCAGCACTAGGAGAAGAGCTCTGCGTGGCTCGAAAACTCGTCTCTCTTGTCAACAGATGTTGGTCCAACAAAAGATTATCTCACCTACCTTCTCTCTCTAATATCCTAGGACTGACATGGCTACAACTACACTGCATAGCACTAGGAGTGTCACATTTATCCCCAGTGGATTACAACAATAGTCTGGGTTATGTCAGAATCCTTTACAATCCCAAAAGCCAGACTCATTCCTCTAAAATTCCTCACACTCCGCTTCCCAAGAAGTCTGCTTCCAGTCTGTTACCCACAAAGTGCACTATGACCTGAGCTGAAGGCCCCCTTCCTAAAGGGAAAGAATTTGCTCACCTGCTTTGGGGTGGAATGAGGGTGTCTCGAACATGAAGGATGCCTACATATGGGTATCGCTCCAACCTCTGTTCCCACTCTTTGTAGTGATCCTGGACAGCATCTGTAAGAGGAAACAGAATGGGGCAAAGGGGAGTGAAATTATCTGAAATGAAGAGACCATTTTAAATTAGATGGCCAAAGTGCGGTTGGGTTCTACCTATGATTTTCTTCACCATTTCATACATGGCCTGCTCCTCTTCCTCCATCTTCCGCCAGCGATACTTCAGGAGTAACAGGATCCCCCAGAGGGCAATTAGACCTATGAGTGGACGAACAAAATGGAAGCATGTGCGCTCATATTCATGTGTTTAGTGGATGTTAGCTGCTCTATTTCCTACTCTTATCAGAGAGAGTTTTTATTCTCTGCTCTCCAGGACCTGCCCAGAACTATATCTGTGTTATTCATGTTGTTTATTGTGGCATCACAACTCAGGGGAATTCTGAAACTGACAGTGCCTGGAGTCAAACTCCCAAGGAGAGGGATTTCTTGGCAGACCTCACCTGTAGTGTTCCCTTTCTGCCAGAAAACTCAGGATGACTACTCGTCTCTACAGCATTAAAATTCAAGACATCTCACTTTGACAGAGCCTACCCCCACAATAATCCAGAAGAACAGTCAGGCTTCACTGCTCTCAAAATAAGGGGTCAGAAAGGAGAGAAAGCAAGGCCTTGTGGCTAAGGCACCGGACTGGGACTCATGATATGTAGATCTAAGTCATGACTTTGCCACTGACCCTCTTTATGACCATGAACAAGTCACTCAATCTCTCTGTGCCTCAGTTACCGATCCGTAAAATGGGAATAATGATACTTCCTTTGTCTGTCTTGTCTATTTAGATTATAGACTCTTCACAGCATGGCAGGAACTGCCTCTCACTATGTGTCTGTACAACATCCAGCAGCTGGGCCCTGATCTCAGCTGAAGCATTTGGGTACTACCACAATACAAATTGACACGGAAATACAACAATTCATTAATAGGTTTCAGAGTAGCAGCCGTGTTAGTCTGTATCCGCAAAAAGAACAAGAGTACTTGTGGCACCTCGGAGACTAACAAATCTATTTCAGCATGAGCTTTCGTGAGCTACAGCTCACTTCTTCAGATGCACAGAATGGAACACACAGAAAGGAGATATTTATACATACAGAGAACATGAAAAGATGGAAGTATGCATAGCAACAGGAAGAGTCTAATCAATTGAGATGAGCTCTCATTAACAGATGCCAGAAAACTGAATAGTGTTGTACATGGAAGGGATGAGAACAGAGTCTTTGGGCAGGTTATTAATAGACTAACTTTGCAGGCCACCACAACGAATGCTTGAGAAACAGTTAAATGAGATGGACAGCTCACGTACTTGCTGATTTGAAATAAAGGAAAAGCACTTACTGCATGACAATGGGTCTCTACAGGTCTCCTTCTATTGCTAGATCACAGGTTAATTAGGGAGAAATTAACTCACCAATTCCTTTAACATTTACCACTAGTTTAATGTGATTGTGGGAGCGTGTGTAGGGACGGGGAAAGCTCAGCTATTAAGGCTAAGGACTTACTCCAGAAGAAGATGAAAAGGTTCATAATGGCGGTGCTTACTGCCCGGCGGAAACGACAGCCTAATCCCATCCGAGGACGGGTGGATTCGAGGCACACCACCTGGTCTACACTGGTAACCGGTTCTGATGGGTCTTCCCCTTTTAACCTGATGGGGAAAAGGCAGAAAACCACCCCTGAAGAGTGCACAGACTCCAGCAACAGACTTTAATCAGGACAAGGTGAGCAAACATATTGCAGCAGCTGGTAACTCTTTCAGCACACCATGTAGAAAACACTAAAGCATTCTCACTGCTGGTCTTTCCAGAACATTTCAGCACTGGCTGCTTAGCAAGGGAGGAATATGGCTTTAGAAAAGGCAGCGGGATCAGAACTCCCACTGGTAAACTGAAGTCTCCCTCTGCAGACACTTTGACAGCACTTCTCAGTGTGCAGAAGATGAAACTTTAAATTGGATTCCCATCTCTCACCATAGAGAAATGGAAATGTTTACTGAGTCACTCATCAGCAGTTGTGCAGAGAGCAGCTGAGAGAGTGTGAACATCTGTGGTGGCTACACTGTTTTCCTTGCTACAGATGAGCATAAACAGTTTAGCTGGAAAAGTGACACCAAATCAAATATGGTTAACGTAAACCAGACAACCTTGGAAAACATTTATGGCACAGCTCATAACACATTCCCAACTTCACTCGTACATGCACTATGCAATCAGATACCCTTTGCACTTATAGCACAGATAGATAGATTAACCTACATCTAAGTTTGCTTCCTTATTGGATCTATTAAATCAGATTTTTTTTAAAGCTACCAATTCACTGTAGGGTTGTAATGAATAGCCCACTGTAGACAGGCACAGCAAATTACTTGAACCCTTAAGTCTGGCAGCATGCAAACAACAAGCCATTGGTGGGTTATAGTTGTTTAAATGAGCCTTGCTGTAACTGGAGATACCCAACTGTTTCACAACCATTTTGTCTGATTTATAGTGCAAATCTTAAATGAATGTACAGAACAGGCAGCAGAATTACCATGATCTTATTTTGTTCCGTTTTTACCAGTGCACAGTCACAATAACTTCACGTAATGTCTGTTAAAAAGCCAATAGCAGTTTTTTAGCACACTGTACATTCTTATTGAGTTTCATAATGAGCTGCCAAACACTGGATCAATTCGGTGAGCTGTTGATGAAGTTGTTAATAATGCATCTGAAGAAGTGGGTTTTTTACCCACAAAAGCTTATGCCCAAATAAATCTGCTAGTCTTTAAGGAGCCAACAGACTTTTTTTTTTTTTTTTTTAGACAACACCTGGAACATTACATTACAGCAGTAGCTGTAGGGGGCAGGTTAGGAGAAAAAAAACAATGGAATTCTACTCAAGCTATGCCCACAACTCCAGTGTTTCTGCTGAAATGAGATAAATAGCAGTGAAACAGCTAACTATGTTGACATTTAAATTATCATTACTAGACCCCAGAGTTAACACTGAATGGAGATAAGTCACATCTTTGTGAGTTATGTTAGTATGTCCACTGACTCAGGAAGACAATACCACACTAGGCTACATTCAGAATGTTATATTCAACTATAAGGGCTACAGGTTTAATGTTCTGTTTCCCTGCATCATTAAATCCTTCAGAAACTGATAGAAACATGAAATGTGCTGGCATGGCATAACAATTCACGCTAGTTCAATCTAATCTCTAATAACTGCAAATGGGGCAACTTCAGATTTCTAATATATTCCCACCTTGACAGTTCTCCAAAGAAAGTTCGCTTTCAAATAATGTATCTGCATTTTGGTGCTTTAAACTACATTTATAATGGGTCCCTGCCTACAATTAGTGGTTCTTAATATCTCCCACACAGTTCAAGAGGACATCCAAATGAGACAGGCATAGTAGCCTTTATAAATATACAGAAAGCACATATACAGCATTTTATATTTTTCAAAGGGCTGAACAAAACCTCAAGCTGATTTTCACAGGATGATGATTTCTAACTAGACGAAATTCAAGATTGTCAAACACAAATCTTCCTCACTCCCCTCTCAAGTGTTAAAATCATGGCTATGCATGAAGCATAAGAGGTAATACTCTATCTTAGACAGACCCAGCACCTAGTGAAGGTAATGGGAGACTTTCCATTGATCAGTTATTCTGTTAGTAATACATACTAATGCTGACACACTCTGAAGATACCATTCACACTTTCATTTTTTTTTAAATAGCAACCTTCATCCTCAGATCGCACAGCATTTTACTAACAGGATTGCTTCAGTCACTAATGACACTCAGTCACCTCAGCGGGGTAATGTGGCTGCACATTAGAACACCAAAGCCCCATTTTGCAGCAGAAATACTGAAGAGAGCAGTATCCAATGAAAAGAGTTGGGGAGAATTTTACAAGGCAGATTCTAATCACACAGATTTGGAACACGGGCAGGACATGTGGACTAACTTCAAAATTTTTTGCAGCACAGTTGTAGCAGGGTTGCTCCCCAGATATTAGAGACAGACAGTCAATGAGGTAATACATTTTGCTGGACTAACATCGGTTGGTAAAAGAGACAAGCTTTCGAGCTACACGGACCTGAAGTAGAGCTCTGTGCTGCTTGAAATCTTGTCTCTTTCACCAACAGAAGTTAGTCTAATAAAAGGTTTTACCTCACCCCTAAATCTTGCAGTAAGTGCCAGGGGATCTTTAATAACCACAAGAATTCAGGACCTCAGATTTATCCATCATTTGAAAGACAGCAGCTCCATGAGCACAATGCACCCTAACGCAATGCTGGGACACTGACTCACCTATCGAATCACCAATAGTTACTGCAGCACACTATTTTTAATTTGGAGGTTCTCCCATTCAAGTACTGACAACCCCAATCCTGGATTATTTTATGAGATCTAACAGGATAGGTGATATTTCAACAAGCCAATATACACTAAATATCAAATTATGTAAGAGCAGCCAGTGCTGTGAATTATAACGTGAACAGCTTGTACTGCTACTCACTCACCATATCCCTAAATCATTGTTACTGTTCAGTATCCATTGCAGGGCATCTTCAAACTTCTCTGGGGAACTGCCGGTTACATTCTACATAGAAGAATCCATAAGTAGATTAATTCTGCATTCATTTGAGAAGGTGGAACAACATTATTGCCTTGATGTAATGGAAGAAATTGCTCTACCTGCATCCCCCCTCCCCAGATTACCTCTTATCAATTTAATTAACTCGGCAAACTGGCAGAGAGGTAAACCAAATCTACACACCGGCCTGGAATCTTGACTAATTTATAACTTGGTATATCATCCATGAAGCACACTGTAAAACAATATTCTCCCTACACTTCTGCTAAATACAACATAATCTTGCTGACAATTTTCTATGAAGAAGTGGAACATTAGGTCAAAGCAGCCTGCCTTCTATCACTTTGGGGTGAGTTGGGGAAAACCTTACTGCTGCCAGTACAGTACAATACAGGGACATTTCTAGCACCAAAAGACTGACAACTAAGGAACAATCATTAGTTAGATTTACAACAGCTAAATCAGTGTTGTCAGAGAGATAGGGTAGAAGATTATTTTCTGAAAGAAATGTGGAGAACAGGACTGGCCAAAGGAACAGCTGGAAAGCCTGGAAAGACTCAGAAACGGATGAAGAAATGAACCAGATGGTACATTGTTTTATGAAGCAATAAATAACTGATAGAAAGACATTAACTACAATACACAACAATTAACACTCATTCCCATCCTACTTACCGCCACATGATCCTTTGCTTCACTAACCAGAATGCATTTACTTTTTAGCTTCTCAGGGTTTCCACACTCAAAACTACCTAGAAAACAAGTCAAGGAGATGGAAACAACCCATAAAAAATCCAAAACTTACACAATCAGGAAATGCCCTGAACGATCTGGAAGCGTTATTCTTTTAAATCAGTTTTAGTTGTAGCCAAAATGCTTACAAAGAAGATTGGAATTAAATATTCTAGCCAGATAATGTTATGACCTTTAATAAAATTTGTAGCTACTGTATATAGGCTAAGACAAGGGTTCTCAAACTGGGGGTTGACCCCCTCACAAGGTTCTTATAGGGGGGGTCATGAGCTATCAGCCTCCATCCCAAACCCCACTTTGCAGCCAGCACTTATAATGGTGTTTAATATATAAAAAGTGTTTTTAATTTATAAGGAGGGATGGCACTCAGAGGCTTTCTATGTGAAAGGGGTCACCAGTACAGAAGTTTGAGAACCACTGGCCTAAGATAAGGGCAACCAAATCTATTGCTTCAAGGTATATGCTACCCACCACAGGAGCCAAGAGGAATACTGTCATCTCACTCTACAAAACTGCGCATTTGGCCAAATGCACTAGGAACACTTTCCATCAGGTATGGTGCATGTTCAACGTGACTAATCAATGATACAGTGGGGTATACCTCCCTGCTTCAACCTTCTACTAGAACAAAGACAAATGTTGGAGGAAAGTCCACAAAAGCAGACCATGAAAACCTGACTTGAAAAGAAATCTGAACATACCTATTAAATAACTGTTACTATGCTATTGCATACAATTTTGAAAAGTGATTTAGGCACCTAGGAGCATAAGACTCACTGAACATGTAAAGGAGTTGGGCTCCTAAGTTACTAAATCCCTTTCAAAATGGAACTCAAGCACTTTTGACAATTCTACGCATTAGTACAATATTAATAAGATTTGCTTGACTGAATAATGAGAAGATATAAGCAACTTCTAACTACATTTCCTTCTCCAACATGAAACCATTAGTCATTGACCTGGGTAGCCACTTGTATTCTAATGTTTGCTTGGACTGTTTTGGCCAGTGTTCTAAGACAATGTTTTATATAAATATATGGAAAAGCTCTGCTGCTGGACTCTGGTATCTTGCAAGCATTTGAGGCACTGGGGTAAAAAAAGTTATAAAGTTGAGTATTTGCATCTCAAATTCCCAATATATGATCTGCAAATAACAGCTCCATACAAACACAGGTACCTAGGCAGTGACATAAGTGCATTAGTAAAGCACAATTCACATTCAGAAAAAACATTTTCTTCACCTTTTGCCTGCTTTCTCAGTGCCCCTCAAGTCATTTTGCACAAGGAAAATGTCCAGCCAGCTGGGAGATACAGTTTGCTGAACCCTCCTAAATGCTTTATAATGACAATCAGAACTCACCAGCTTGTACTGCCAGGTAGTTATATAATTCATACAGCATGGTCATTAAAATGTCCTTCTGTTTAGCCTGACAGAACTGAAAGTCAAAAATAAATAATAAACATCAATACATCAATAGCAACAAGCTAGCAATTAGATCAGCCAAAATACAAAAATAAAATACTAATAGAAGTGTATGTTCAGTTGCGCTCTACTTCAACTGGTAAAATTAAAATACAGTGTTACTGAGGCTAAAAGTTTCAGGGCCTAATCCCGTAAATAGCTGAGCACCTCCCGTGAAACGCAATTACTTCAAAGTCCCAAACATCACAGCCTTCTACTCCAACAGCAGCTGAGGGAGCAGTTCCTTCAAACTCAGGTATAGTAAATAGGTTTATGATAGACTTCCCCAGAACATCACAAGAGACCCACTATCAATTTACCAGCATATATCACCACTCTGAATTTGATACAGAAGTCTGTCTCTCTCAATAGTGCATTATGGAATAAATCAGGGCTGCATAAACACGTCTCAACAGAGATTAGGGATTTAGCTTTATTAAAGCTTCTATTAGAAAAGTTGACTATATAGGTAAAATCTCTGTCACAAATCAAAGTCACTTATGTTACAATTAACTAAAGAAAATAACACCAAGTGATTCAGATCTTCAGTAGTTGAAATTTACAACTTTCAGATTCTACTATACAGTCACAATCTAGTCTGGCCTAAAAACAAAACAAAAACAAACAGCCTATTAAATCTAACTCTGGTAAACCACTACATTCCTCCTGTAAAATGATACAGGCTATTTGGCAGTGATATTGACAGTAACTGATTTGTGAAATTTGCTAGAATAGTTAACTGTCTGTGAAATGGATGCCCTTACTCTATGGATTTTTAAAAAACGAACTTTAAATTTACACTTACATCATCTGTCCTTGTCTCACAATCCACAGTTAACAGTTTAACTGAGAGAGAGAAGAAAATAAGGGTTAGTCAGCTGGAAAATAAAAACTCTGACAGAGAAAATAACTAGTGATTAAAGCAGTGGTTAAAAATAGCTACTTTTAAAGCATCTGATTCTTCTACCATTCATCCCATTGAGTATTACCTTACTAGTTAAATGGTGCTTTTGAAACAACTAAAGTAGGCCATATCGAAACTTAAATTAGTAACATACACATATCAGGGCAGAAACAAGGAATTTTGTTTAGTAGGCAAATAGGCTGGAGTTTACAAACCATTTTGCAAATAATTCTAGAGAGAAATGTTTTATGCTCTTGCCATATTCAGTGACTTTGAGAAAACAGGGCAGGTGCTCACCTAGTCAATGCACAAAACACTCACGCTCGTGTTGTGTTTTGGCAACCACACTTTGCAACCTCCTTCCACATACCCTTTTCCTTCATTTTGGAACCAGGCAAACAACATTTCTGTGAATTTAATCTGCTACAGTAGGGCTATAGGGTGTCACTTTTTTTTGCATATTTAAGCTCAAATGTTCTTGGAGGTAAGCAGAAGGCAATTTCAAGTCTTGTACTTTTGAAGTGGACAAGATCAAGGACAGTGGATGACTGTGCTTTGTAGAAAATGACATTAAAACAGATGATGGGCAATTACATGGATAGTACATCATTACGATGGAGGATTATAAAATATGTCTTCAGTGCTAGATGAAAATTTAACTCCCCATAAAAATCTATGAATTTGAAGAATCTCAAGCCAAGTTCACCTGAGAGGAAAGAGGAAAAAAAGAAAAAAAAAACCCCACCCACAAGACACTTTTCCATGAGTAACAAGGTGTCCCAGGGATTGGGGAGACAAGAGGCAAAGACAACACATGAAGACAAGGAGAAGAAAAATAAATGCAGTGAAGATGGACAACAGAGGAGATGGAAACAAGAGAGGACTGCAGAGAAAGGAGAGAGGAAAAAGGGGGAAGCGATTTTAAAAAGTGTTTAATCCCCCACGTACGGTTCTCCTCTGCCCCCAGAAGCCAGCCTGGCCCGATCATCTTCACCCAGAGGATGCCCAGGAAAATCACCAACAACATCAGGGTGGCCAGGTACAGGAACCAGGACAGGTAGAACTCCAGACCCTTTCCTACTGCACCCTGCTTGGGGGCTTCCCCTGTCAACTGACTCATGGAGGTTAATCCTTCTCCCCCTGTCCTCCACGGGATTCTGCGGATTAATCCCCCTACTACTGCTGCTGTCCCCCCCTGGGTGCTGGGGGTTAACCCCCCATCTCTTGTCCACCACTGGGTGCTGGAGGTTAACTCCCCATCTCTCGTCCCACGCTGGGTGCTGGGGGTTAACCCTCCATCTCTCGTCCTCCGCTGGGTGCTGGGTGTTAGCCTCCTTTCTGTCTCCCATTGGGTGCTGGGGGTTAGCCTCCTTTCTGTCTCCCATTGGGTGCTGGGGGTTAGCCTCCTTTCTGTCTCCCATAGGGTGCTGGGGGTTAGCCTCCTTTCTGTCTCCCATAGGGTGCTGGGGGTTAAACCAACATCTCTTGTCCTCCACTGGGTGCTAGGGGTTAACCCCTTTTCTACACCTCGCTGCGTGCTGGGGGTTAACCCCACATCCCTCGTCCCTCGCTGCGTGCTGGGGGTTAACCCCACATCCCTCGTCCCTCGCTGCGTGCTGGGGGTTAACCCCACATCCCTCGTCCCCCACTGCGTGCTGGGGGTTAACCCCACATCCCTCGTCCTCCACTGGGGCCTGGGGGCTAACTCCCTCTCTGCCCCCCACTGGGGCCTGGGGGCTAACTCCCTCTCTGCCCCCCACTGGGGCCTGGGGGCTAACCTGACATCTCTGGTCCCACACTGGGAGCTGGGGTTGAACCCCCTTTCTGCCCCCCACTGAGTGCTGGGGGAAAGCTCCCCAGGGGCTACTGTCTTCCCCAGCTGGGCCCAAGGGTTTAGCCCCTCTGCTACATCCCTGCGAGGGGGCTGGTATCCATCATCTTCCTCCTCCGAGCCCTCCTCCTCCTCCTCCTCACTGTCCCCACGGCCCTGGCTATGGGCGCTGTGTGCCTGGGGGCTGGGACTGCGGAGAGGGTGGGAGGCCGAGGCCGAGGCCGGCTCAGGGCTGGAGGCGCTGCCCGTGCTCTGGCCCCTCCGGCCGGCCGCCCCCTCCGCCCGCAGGCGCCTCAGTTTCTTCACGTAGAGCTCGCGGGTGGAGTCGGTGATAGGCCCCGGCTGGAAGCCCAAGGCCCGCAGCTCCCTGCCGAGCTGGGCGTCTGACAGGCCGGCCATGCTGGGGGCTGCTGTCTTCCCCGACTGCGGCCTAGGCGCCCCCTCCGCCCGCAGGCGGCCCAGCTTCTTCACGTAGAGCTCGCGGGTGGAGTCGGTGATGGGCCCCGGCTGGAAGCCCAAGGTCCGCAGCTCCCTGCCCAGCTCCGCGTCTGACAGGCCGGCCATGCCCGGAACTGCCGCCCAAGCGGGGCCTGGGCCGGAAGCGCTCTGTGAGAGGGGAGGCGAGGACCGCCATCTTGGGAGAGGCGGAAAGGCGGCCTCTAACCTCCATAGTAGGAAGGTCAAGGAAAGCGCTATGTAGCGCCCGCCATCTTGGAAAGGTCGAATGGTCCCAGACGCCTCCCATGGACGCCATCTTGGGGAGGTCAGAGCTCCGGTCCCAAGGGCTCGCTCTCAAGCCCGTATCGTGCAGGGGCTGGGCTCGGGGGCTGTTTTCTGCCTTGCACGGGAAACAAGTTAGACACAATTGGATAGGGTGACCAGATGTCCTGATTTTAAAGGGACAGCCCAGATTTTTGGGTCTTTTTCTTATATAGGCTTCTATTACCCCGCACCCCCTGTCCCGATTTTTCACACTTGCTGTCTGGTCACCCTAAAGGGGGGCAGCGCAGCCTTTTATTTGTGATTGCTCCAGCTAGATGCCCTCGTGTCCCTGCTTCCGATGACCCATCGGTGGCACAGTGCATTGCAGGGCAGTGACACTTGGCCACCCCGTTGCACTGCAGAGGGTGACTGAAGAGATGTTGCATTGCCATGGGGCAAAGCTTTGGTGGCAGTGCCATCCTGGGGGGAGGTGGGGCTTTGGCGGCAGGCCGCCGAGTGACATAGTGGTGGCTCTTGCTGCTGCAGGGTAACAGGCGGACACTTGAATGCGCCTTGGCATTGTTATGGAACAGCCTCTTTGTACCCTATGCCATTGCTGAGCAGGTTACTCTTTTATGCCACATTTCAATACAGCAAGAAGATGTGCTTGAGGTGTCACCAGGGTGCACCAGATTTGTCCCCGAGATAAAACCCAGGCACCCTAAATTGTCTCTGTTTTAAAAGCAGTCTCTCTTGTGCCGTTTGATATTCCCAGTGAACACTTGGTTAGTGATCAAAGATAGTGAAATAGGCAGGAATGGCCCTCACTTGAGGAGACCCAGCTTTGAGAACCGCAGACTGAAAATAGTTTGACGTCAATGAATCCAGAAAAGCTTGGTAACTGTACCCCTTCCCACGCCCATAGTTGTGTGTCTTCCTGTGTTCATTGACAACTGATATCACTGGTGCAATGATAACAGTGGGGAACCTGCCAATAGTTGACATTTGTGAAGAGAAAGAGACAGCTCTTAACGCCAGATGTCCCTTCTCAATTCTCACTGGTCCACTTAACTTTCTCCTTATCGAGCCCCCTCTCAGCTTTCATCAACCCTTCTTAAATGTATTAATTTAAAGTATGAATCTGCACCACTGAAGCTGATGGGAGCAGGAGCAGGCCCCTCAGATTTATTGGAGGAAAGGGAGTTGTTTGAAGCTTATAACTTAAAAACCCAGCTTTGATTTGAAAATTAAATTTGGCATCAGTGATGTTGAGTAATTGCTTTTTGTTGTTGCATATAATAATATAATCAAAGTGGCTGAAATATTGTTTATTCCTGGAATGTTATTAAAGGTAACAAGGACCTTGTGACTAATGCACATGCACAGTGCCTACATAGGAGTTTTTATGATTAGAGCTATGAGGACCACCAACCCACCATCTGATATTAACAGCCGTGTATAACTGCCTAGCTGGGTAAAATAATTGTAGTGATCAAATGTTGCTGCTTTTCTCGAATAGAACATAACCACCTTAGAATAGATGTTATAGGCATGCATGTATATGCATGCTCACACACACATTGGGGCGTGCTCCTGCTTAGTGTCCTCACAGTTATTCTAGGTGACATCAACTTGACAGAGTGCTGGTATGTTAAAGTCTATCACAGTTGGTTCCATCAGTACAAAAATCTTCTTTCTTCTCCTCCCCTCAGTTACACAGGTTAGGTTCCCTTTTAAGTTGAGAGGAGACCTTTGAAGTGTGAAACATTTCTGTTGGATTCCACCGGGTGCAGTTGGCTGGATCAGCAGGCAGAACCATTACAGAATCATGTCATCTGATTAGAATTTGCATCTTGTACAGTTTCAGGGAGTGATTGTGCCTTTGATTTTATTTGATGTTTTAAATAAGAGGAAAAGTTGGTATGGTTGATTCTGTCTCCTAGTATCCTCCTTTCATACTCATTTTGCTGTCATCACTTATTACAATTTAGGCCATCAGATCAAGCCATTCTAGGTCTTCCTGAAGAAGGTGGTTGCAAAATACACTACAATTTAGTTAGCAAACACAAACCCTCATTTAGCAGACACCAGGCGGTCCGGTGAAGAATCACACTCCATTCTGCTGGGAAGTCTGGAAGTGCTAATCTTAGCCTCCTGTGTTCACTAACTGGAAAGCACAATTAACAGCTAATAATTTGGAGCCATGTAAATACAGAATGAGAATATTCTGCCAATGCCCCATTTCTGCAGACTCAGGGGTTTTAGCTAGTTTGGATAAACTCAGGCCACGCATGCAGACTTCAAACCCACCCAAGCATGCAAACCCAGTCCAAATACCACCCATTTTAAGGGCACCTATCCCTAGTTAAGAGACCAGGCCAAATTCATGCCTACTGCAACCTCACATGGATGTCAGTGGGGATATGCCAAGAATGAGTCTGGCCCAGCATTAGGATTCACTGGATGACTGCCTGTCTTCCGAAACCGCCCTGAAATATAGACTCATGGACTTTAAGACCAATCTTCAATCCTGCCCCCATCTATTTTAGCAGTCTATATTCTGTAAGCAACTGATTGTTTTGGTCCCGTGAGTGAACATTTAAGACAGGTTTCATTATAATTCCTCTTGGCTGTTACCTTTGCAATTGAATGGCAGCTACAGTGGGATAATTATATAGATAATTATGGGCTGGGTTGACCCATCTTTGTCAGTGAGTAGAGGGTCCCAGAACTGGCTGGTGAGGAAGTGTGTGTGTGTTGTGGGGGGGGGGCATGGATTTGTGGCTCCACCACTTCATCCCTATCGCACAGAAGGGAGGATGAGAGAGACTGGATGAGGAATGCATAGGGGCTGACCTTATGCAAGACAAGGCCTCCATCCCCTGTGTAGGACCAGGGAGGCTGTCACCCCTGCTCCTTCTGTGGAATCCAAGCCCCCCTTATAGAAAACTAGTGCACACTGAGTCTCATGGAGTGACCTGGCTGCCCACTTACCCTTGCCAAAGGTGCACAGATACCACGGTGATGAGCACCGTCTAAGATGATAGATGGCTACTTCTGTTTGAGGCTGTAGATTGGCCCATAGTACCATTACCTGCTAAGCAACTACCTGTTTTTTTCCCAGTGTCTCACCCAGAGTGCAGATTAGAGATACTGTTGGGTCTGCTAGTTGTAATTTCTACAGGCCCTTTTCTGTCACTCCTGCTCACGTTGTGCGGTACCATACTTCATGAGGAGCCCCACTGATTTTGAAGGGGTTACATGCAGAGTGAGGTGCCACCCAGTGTGCGTACAGATGGCAGAATCAGGCCCTAAGAAGTTTGCAGAGACAGGCTGAAATGTTCAAAGCCACCTAAGTTTGAACCCCCAGTTCCCATTAAAATTAATAGAAACTGGGCCTTCAGGTCCCCGTGGTGACTTTGAACATCCCTGCTTTAGTTACTGTAGGACTGACTGTGGCTGAGACTAACGTGGCCACATGGGGAGAGCAGGGAGAAGTTACTCCCCCCACAGCAGCATGACTGCATTAGATCTGCCTAGATTGTGGTAGCGGGCCAGCCGGAGCAGCTTCTCGGATGCTCCCTACCTGAACGGAGAGGAAGGTTTGAGTGAGTAGATAGATGTGGAGTCATGGATGCACCATCCCCATGCATCTCCTGGATGCAGGGGGCGGGGGAGTATCCCACATCATGAAAAGGGGTGTAGCCGAATAATTCCCACCCAGTACAAGAGGGAAGGTAGTTCCAAGCCCTGACCCAGCTCTCTCTAGTTACATGGTTAATTGGCGACACCCCTTTTTGTGGTGTGGGGTACTCTTCACTTACACTGGATACTCACAGGGTATTTGTGCCTGCCAGACACCCTATCACTCATGAGCGCCGCACAGATGCGACTGGAACTTTTATCTCTGGCCAGATTGTATGACATGTCCTGAGTCTGCCTGGCTTTCTGAGGAGGTTAAGGCCCTGTATTTAGTTCCTCTTTTTTGTTTCCCAACTCTTCAGCCTAGCTAGAGAAAAATGTGATCAGTTTCTTGAGAGGTGAGTTCACAGCTACCCACATATTGGCTTGCGGTAAGGTAATGGAGTTTGCTGCCCTGGAAACTGGATGAGCTGCTGCTAGCAAAAGGAATGATTTGAGCTGATGGTGGTAATCGAATGCTGACAATAGGAGGAAAAAGGGAAAGGAAAAGAACTGACACTTCTAAGCAGCCGGTCGGGATGCTGTGCATACAGATGGGTGTTGGGAGCCGGCTTTCTGTTTGGTTCATTACAGCGGTGCAAATCAGAGGCAGGAAGGTTGAAGGGAAACAGGAGTGTGTGTACAGAGCACCAGCAGAAAGGAGAAGGCTAGTTAAAAAGACCCTGTCAAAATAGGTCAGGCCTAGAAAGGGGCCCGTTCTGATGATGGTGAGGGTTAGAAAATTGACTGTACAGATGTCCCCTTCTTACAGCTCAGAACTGTTTCATGTGTGTATTTGAGCCAGATCAGCCAGACAGGGACAAAAGTATGTTCGCATTCTCTCTCTCTGTAACTCCTCTTAGCCCTGAAGAGCTAGTGGAGAGGGAGCTGGGTTCTACTCTGGCTTGTGCCTCAGCTGAAGAGTCATGAGCTACGTGCTGACTGGCAAAGCCATCTTCTACCCAGGTAAAAATCTGAAATGGGAGGTCGCACCCGTTAGAGCCACAACTGGATCTCATGCGTCCTGCATGGGAGACAGGGTCAGCCATGTCCATGGCACCAACCACCCCTCCCTTAGACTCCATGGAAGTCTCCTTAGGTTGTGGGCTCCACCCCTGGGGTGGTGAGATTTTGCCTCGGCCCCATTGCTCAAGTTGCTACAGCCATAGGTTCTTTTGGGGAACCTCCTCTGCACTGGGCTGTGTCCCTGCATGGGGGGAGCTCTGGGAGCATCTACCAACTGGGGAAGCCCTCCCAGGGCAGCCTCACAAAGAGCGGAGTGAAAGAGATCGGGCGGGTGCAGCCTTGTGCCCGGAGCAAGTATGAGACCCACACAGCTGTCAGGAGATCTGCAGGGCTTGGGAGCAGAACCTCATAGGTCTTCCTTCAAGAAGAGCCTCACCCAGTTTTCCTTCTCTGTCCCGTGGTTTTCCCCCCATAGGAGGGAACAGCTCAGGTTTGTAGTGAATGCACCATTAAGAATAACAGGCCAATCTCTGATCTCACTTACATTGTAAATCTGGTAAGTCAGTGAGCCAGATCCTCAACTGGTGCAAACTGGGCTAGCTCCATAGAAAGCCAAAGATCCTGCCCTATGAGACCGCACTGTTTTCATTTCAGCCTTGCTGAATGCATCACATTCATTATCTTCCCTCCTCAGATTCAATTACCAGTGATTTTATAGTGTAACCTGCCCCTTCAGCAACAATCCCTGCAAAACTCCAGCTATGTTAGCCTGATCAGTCTGTGCAGTGGAAATATGAGTTTGAATTGCATGTTAAAGTTGGTAAGCACTCCTGACTATATGTATTGTTACATGGGAGGAGATTTATCTTCTCCTAAGGAGGGACTGGCTTTCAAAACACAAAGTACAGAGCAGTTCCAATTGCATGTGTGTTATTTTGGCACTAACACTGCAGCTATTTAAATGATCCACAGTGACAGCAGAATTTATGTTAAATTGGAAGGATAAAATTGGATTGGAATTGGATACTTGTCACTCAGACATATCATTTGTCTCACTATTTCACACCTTACACATGTTAAATTCCATGGTACCTATAGAATGACTGTTCTTAATTGAGCAAAAGGCATGTAAATGCATTGTAATTAATATTACATTAAAGTGAATGTCATAAACAGATGGTTAAGGGTCAATGTCTCTTTTGCCTGTAAAGGGTTAAGAAGCTCAGTGAACCTGGCTGACACCTGACCAGAGGACCAATGAGGGGACAAGATACTTTCAAATCTTGGTGGAGGCAAGTCTTTGTTTGTGGGGTTTTTTTTGTTCGTTGTTCACTCTTGGGGCTAAGAGGGACCAGACGTACCCCCAGGTGTTCAAGCTTTCTGAATCAGTCTTTCATGTTTCAAAATTGTAAGTATAGCCAGGCAAGGCGGATTAGTCTTATGTTTGTTTTCTTAACTTGTAAATGTGTCTTTTGCTGGAAGGATTTTTACCTCTGTTTGCTGTAACTTTGAATCTCAGGCTCGGGGCGGGGAAGTCCCTCTAGTCTATATGAATCTGAGTACCCTGTAAAGCATTTTCCATTCTGATTTTACAGAGATAATTTTTACCTTTTCTTTCTTTAATTAAAAGTTTTCTTTTTAAGAACCTGATTGATTTTTTCCTTGTTTTAGAATCCAAGAGCTTGAGTCTAAACTCACCAGGGATTGGTGGGGGGAAAGGAAGAGGGAGCGTTAATTCCTCTTTGGTTTAAGATCCAAGGAGTTTGGATCTGTGTAGCCTCTCAGGGCAACCCAGGGAGGGGAGAGTCTGGGAAGGGAAAAGAGGGGAATGGTTAATTTCTCCTTGTTTTAAGACGCAAGGGGTTTGGGTCTTGGGTTCCCCAGGGAAGGTTTTGGGGGGAACAGAAGTGTGCCAGACACAGACTTCTGGCTGGTGGCAGCGTACCAAATTTAAGCAGATAATTGAGCTTAAAAGTGATCACGCAGGTCCCCACTTTTTGGACGCTAAAGTTCAAAGTGGGGGAAAAAACCTTGACAGTGGAATTAATCATTTACATTCAGTTGTGTTTGCAAAGTAGAAATAAACATGGATCTGTGTGTGTTATTGCACGGCAGAAGTGAGCATGGACCATAAGCCGTGTGTACTCACAGTGTACTAGCTATGGGTAAAGTGCACCTGTCAGTAAGATGGATCTTCATATAGTTATGGTGAATTGCCAGTATTACCATGATGTGTGGTCCAGCAGGAGGGAGTGTTCTGTAGTGATTAAAGCAGGAAATAGCGAGTCAGGACTTCTGGGTTCTGTTCCCAGCTATGGGAGAGTGTGTCCTCTAGTGGTCAGACTGGGGAACTCCAGGGCCTATTCCAAGCTCTTGAAGGCAACATCCTCTAGTGATTAGATCAGGGATGGAGAGTCAGAACTCAGGGGTTTTGCTGTTTGACCTTGGGCAAGTACTTAACCACCCTCTGCCTCAGTTTCCCCATCTGTAAAACAAGATCAACAATATTTATCCACACTGGGGTGAATGACCCTAATTACTTAGTGTGTGCAACGTGCCTTGAGCTCTTCAGACAAAAGCTGCTATTCTATATACCTAGAAAGCATCATGATGTAGAGCCATTTTGATTCTTTCATGCACTTGGAGCTTGTCGTCTGATTATTAAAGACATTTGAAAGAAACAAGTCATTTATTTAATTCATCTGCACATTTTATTAGCTCGCATCAGATTTTTTTCTTTTGCAGCACTTCACCGAGTTAGTCTTGCAGAAGCGTAGACCTGTAGTCCAGCAGGCAGCATCACCCTGCTCTTCTGGGTCTGAGGATATCAGTTACCTGTAAGGCGAGGAAAGAACAAATTCAGTCCTTCATAGGCTTATGCGTGTGTGTGTGTATATATATATATATAAAATAAATAAAAATTTTCCAGTCCTTTATAAGCCACACATACACTGCCCAGTCCTTTATGTACAATGTCCTGTCCTTTATAAGCCTTATACAGTCCTATACAAGATTCACTCCACAGTTCCCAGTCCTTTGCATACAATTCCCAATCCTTTATAAGCCTTACGTACAATTTTCCGCCCTCTACAGCTTTATGTGCAATCCCCACCCTCCTCAACTTCCACTCTGGAAGAAATGATGACAAACTGAAACCAGCACAGTTGAATTGGAACAGTAATCCCACGGAATGGGTGGAAGCTCTATAGCTAGGGTTATTTAAACCTAGACTGGATAAAGCCCTGGAGAATTGACTGTAAATCACAATCCTGTACTGCTCCCCAACAGTGCGTGCATAAATTGACTAAATAACTTACTGTCACAGAATTTTTCTGCCTCTAGTTTTTACATACCGAGGGCCAGTTTATCAGAAGAGCTCAGGGCTAGGCTTTCAAGTGCTCAGCAACACAATCAAGGCCTGAGTTTCAGAGTTCAGCTCACATTCAGACACCTAGATAGAGGCCAGAAGTCCAGAGAGCTCAACACCTAACTCCTTTGAAAATCTGGCCTCGATTGCAGGTGCTGAGCAGTTTGGCCAAAGTGGCCTAATTTATGGATGCTGCATTCTACTGAAAATTTCACTCTAAAGCCTGAGATCCTTAGTTGTTACTCACTGTTTACTTGGGGCTGGATTGTTCAGTCCTTTTGCATACTGCTCTGCTGAGCTTTCAGTCACGTAGTCCCATTGGTGGGGCGACTTGTGTATGTGCACGACAGTGTGAATAAGAGATGTGTGATTTGGCCCTATGTCCTCACTAAGGCAAACCTCATTGACTTCTGGGCCGAACAATTAGAACCTCAATTAGCCCTTAAGTTTCTATGTACAGCAACGTTCCCCAAAATACCTACACCTTGGCAAAACCAAGAGCCTGGTTCTGATCTCTGTCAGACTCCTGTAACCAGAGAATATTTGCACTGAAGAAACTGGAGATACACTGATATGTAACTGTTATAAAGGTACGATCCAATGCTCAAGGGAGACAAGGGAAAGTCTCCCTTTGACTTCAGTAGGTGTTGGGACAGAAAGCAAAGGCTAAATTGTGGCTGTGCCATAAGCCCCATGTATTGAACAGCGCTGAGTTGTGCTGTCTAAGCAGTAGACTGGGAAGTAGACTGTGTCCCCTAGTTTCTCCTCCTCTGTGGAGGGGAAGGGAACTTACATGGTGTCAGGCTTACAGTTGGTGTAATGTGTCACGACTGCATCTATATTTTCCCCTTGTGGTCCAGCAAGGGCACCCCCTCTAGGCTCTCAGCCGTTTCCTCTCCTGGGTGCAGATGGATTTCTCTCTCCCTCCTGACCAGGTTTTAGCAGGCTGCACAGTCCCCTGCATATACTGTGAGTTCCTCAGAAAGTCAGACTGACTAAACAGATCTGCTTTGCTTCTTCCCAGAGGCTAAAAGGAACGTAATTGCCCACAGGTACAAGCTACTACACAGCCCTTTCTAAGCAAGCACATTTATTCTTAGGGCAAAAGCATTATAGAGAAAACATTAAACACTAAAAGAACCTACACATGTGCTAATAAGCCTACCAGAGCTCATGCCCCCGTCCCGCCCCCCGGTTCAACAAGGTCTCTGGTAGGAATCAGCCCTTCCAACCCCACCACGGGGTTTTTCTTTGGTTATAACTTCAGAATACTTTTTGCTCAGAACAAGAACCCCCATGAATAGGTCAAGTCCTTCCAACCCTTTCCAGGAAGGACTGGGGTGTCCCTGGGACAGAAGGTCCTATCCAGTTGTTGGATCAGAAAGTAGGCCCAGAGTCACTTTAAACTCAGACTATTTATCCAAAAGTCTTCTGGTCTCTAGAGAATCCAGTCTGAGCCAGTATAGGTGAGCCCTCCCGGGGTGGGACCTCTCGTGAGGTGAATTTGCCTCATCACTCACCCCTGTTCTTAGCTACTGGAGGGCTCCCTCAGGGAATCATATACAATCCCTGGCCCACAATGATGCATAACATTTAATACCGTAAGATCACCCATAGATATGCCATCTCTGACACACAGAGGATGTCCCCAGCATGCTGACACAACTGCACTGATTGCATTGTGGGGTGGAGCTGAAGCTCCAATCGCATATGTATGTGGACTGACAGCGCTATGGAGGCTGCTATCCCCTCTGCGCTGGTACCCCTGGTGTAAGTAGACAGCTCAGTGGAGTAAGGGGGGGGGTCTTACAGCCTCTTTTAGTCTCCTGGGTTGGTGCGTAGGATGAGCCACACTCTGGCCTTAAGGGAAGAGAGAAGCAGACTCAAAAACCCAGTATTTAGGTACCTAACTCCCACTGAGTTCCCCTTAGCTATTCAGTGCCCCACTTGGGCTGGCTTGCAATGTGCGATTTGCCCTTAATGCACATTCAGGAGGAGAAGGCAGCTCCTCCGCCTTGATTTAATGTGGACACATTTTCAAACAGCTGGAACAGTGTGTTCACAAAATTGTCCCCTGGCCATGGAGGAGGGGAGCAGGACCAAGGGGGCTGCTTGGAAATGGTGCGAAGTCATTGTAACGATTGACAGCAGCACCGAGAGACTGTCTGGGCAATGAGAAGGGAGCTTAACGTTCTTAAGCGCAGAGTGTATCCATGGTGGAACGGGGACAATGAGGATTCTGTAAAGGGAGCAAACATGACACAAAAGCCATTCCCACAATACAAATATCACTAGGGGAGGGAGAGAGGCACAGTTCAAGTTCCTTACAGTACCATTTCGAGCATCCAGTAGCATCTCAGTTAGCAGTTCCTCCAGGACGTGCTGGTATTTTTCCAGCTGACTAGCGTCAAGCCGCATTCCAGTTTCTCCAGGAGCAGTCAGCTGTGAAGGAAAGCATGGTTAACAAAAAAGGGAAAATGGAGTAGGGGCAGATGGATAACCGCATCTACTTCGTCAGTGTTGAAGAACAAGGGATCTTGTGCACAGAATTAAGTGCTACAACTTGCTGGAGTTTTCCCCGTCAACCCCGTAGCCAGCCACTGGAAGCTGTAGCACGAGGAACAAGCTAGAAGTTCCATCACATGGACTAAAGCTAGGCTGATTTAGTCTCCTATTTGGGGCTTGATCATGAACCATTCAAATCAATGCTAGTTTCCCCATGGACATGAATGGGAAGAGGGACTGCACACTTAGCAGGGGCAGCTCCAGGCACCAGTGCTCCAGGCGCATGCCTGGGGCAGCAAGCCATGGGGGGCACTCTGCCGGTCACCGCTAGGGTGGCAGACAGGTTGCCTCCATGCTTGGGGCGGTAAAATGTCTAGAGCCACCCCTGACCCTTAGTATGGTGGACATTGACGTGGACTGAGTCTTCACAAGAGATAAGTGGCCTTGAGGGCAGTCCTTGAACTCTTTACTCACTCTTGGGTTGCTAGAAGTCCCAGAGTTTCAATCCATTAGGTCATCCAGATGTTCGTTTGGAAATGTAGGCCGGATAGGCCACTGGCAACGAACAGCATATGGCCTCTGCAATTAGCAGAGGTCCCAAAGGAGAAAGTGATCCTTGAACTTGATAAGCCCCCGTGTTGCAACTCTTTCTCAGGCCAGTCATTCTATTGACTCCGATGCCTGAGTAAGAGCTGTAGGACGAGGCACATTTCTGCATCCAGCACCTCAGGACAGCTGTTGCTAGGATGTAACAAAAATGAACGAGTTGCTCAGGCCATATTTGGGGGTGCTGGTCAGACACCAGGATGTGCCTGGTATTTAATGTTTAAGACTGAGAATGCTCAGTGTTTAGACACTAATATTAGACAGTTTTGGAAGAGCAGATGTGTTAACTAATATCTTGGCCAAATTCCAACTCAGCTAGACTTTACATCCTACTCAGCTACATTTCCCATGGATCCACATTCTTTCTGCTTCCCTTTTGCTGCTGATGAAGAATAGTGATGTTTCCAACTCAGAAGTGGCTGCACTGCCTGGTGGGTGAAGCTATCCCTGGGCTGTAATAGAGGAGCCCAATTTTCTAACTTGGGTGACTGAACAAATGTGCCTCCAAGGGCTCCGATCAGCACATAGATGCCTAAAAAACCCTGGACTTTCAGAAAACCTTTGACAAAGTCCCACACCAAAGGCTCTTAAGCAAACTGAGCAATCATGGGATAAGAGGGGAGGTCCTCTCCTGTATCACTAACTGGGTTAAAGACAGGAAAAAAGAGTAGGAATAAATGGTCAGTTTTCAGAATGGAGAGAGGTAAATAGAGGGGTACTCCAAGGATCTCTACTGGGACCAGTGCTGTTCTACAAATTCATAATGATCTGGGAAAAGGGGTAAACAGCAAGGTGGCAAAGTTTGCAGATGATACATAATTATTCAAGATACATGCTAAGCAGACTGTGAAGAGTTTCAAAGGGATTTCATTGGGCAACAAAATGCCAGATGAAATTCAGTGTTGATAAATGCAAATTGGAAAACATAATCCCAAATATACATATGAAATGATGGGATCTAAATTAGCTGTTATCACTCAAGAAAGATCTTGAAGTCATCGTGGATAGTTCTCTGAAAACATTTGCTCAATGTGCAATGGCAGTCAAAAGAGTGAACAATGTTAGGGACCATTAGGAAAGGGAAAGATAATAAGACAGTATCATAATGCCCCTATATAAATTAGTGGAATGCCCACACCTCGAATACTGCGTGCAGTTCTGGTCGCCACATCTCTCAAAAGATATATTAGAAATGTAAAAGGTACAGAGAAGGGCAACAAAAATGATTAAGGGTATGGAACAGCTTCCGCATGAGGAGAGATTAAGAAGACTGGGATTGTTCAGCTTGGAAAAGAGACAGCTAAGGGGGTATATGATAGAAGTCTATAAAAATCATGACTGGTGTAGAGAAAGTGAATAAGGAAGCTTTATTTACCCCTTCACATAGCACAAGAACTGGGGTCACCCAATGAAATTCATAGGCAACAGGTTTAAAACAAAACAGAAGGAAGTATTTCTTCACACAATGCACAGTCAACCTGTGAAAATCATTGCTAGGGGATATTGTGAAGACCAAGAGCATAGCTGGGTTCAGAAAAGAATTAACTACATTCATGGGGAATAGATCCATCAATAGCTATTAGCCAAGATGGTCAGGGATGCAACCCCAAGCTCTGGGTGTCCCTAAGCCTCTGATTGCCAATGCTGGGATGGGATGATAAGGGACGGATCACATGAGGATTGCCCTGTTCTCTTCATTCCCTTTGAAGCACCTGGCATTGGCCACTGTCAGAAGGAAGAATGCTGGGCTAGATGGCCCAATATGTTCTTATGTTTTAAAACAGGTATTTTTCTGCCCCAGAGTGCTGATTTAAGAGTCCAACAGTGAAGCTGGATGGACTCAAGTTTGTAAACTTGGTACCTGCGCTACAAGGTCCTTAGGAATCCTGCAGGTTCAAAGGTGCTGGACAATTCACAGTGATAACAAGCCTACTTTAGTAAATATCAAGATAAATCCAAAACGAAAAGCCAGACGCAGACTTGCAAAATCCTGAGCAGCAGTGGGAGGTGTTTATTGAGAGGCAAGTAAAAGATCAGTAGATTTTTCACCATCCGTATTGCCAGGCAGGGAAGTAGACTCAGGGGCTGAGCTGCTAAATTTTCGAAACAATTTTTCAAGGCTGAGGTGCACCCTGCACCCGTCCTCTGATATAAACTTGCTCAGTGCCTGGGTCCAGTTTATAAGAATTGGGTAGTATCACTTTAAACAATTCCTAAGCCTGCTAGTGGCACTCACTTACTGTCTTCTATTGCAGAAACCATCAGAACCTAACAGAGCAGCAGCGTACACATATAGATAGGCCTCATATGTTTGTATCTGGTCAGCGAATGTAGTTATTGGACACCCAATTGCACCTGTGTGGTTTCCTCATATACTTAAGGGTCCCTGCCACCATTCCCCTCACCTTGATGATCTTGCCCTCGTCCACACGCTCCATGTCAGAGAGCTCAGTAATGTCTCCGCCTTCCGATCGCTTCTGCAATATCAGGGATTTCTTCTGCGCTTTGTTCCTCTGTTTCTCCTGGAGCTACATGGCAAGGTACAGTAACGAACAAACATCAAGGATCAGGAAGGTCACAGGGACAAGGGTCGGGGTGGGGCAGAGTGGCTGCTTGTTCAGCAAAGGGTGATGCATGCTGGAGTAGGGTCTATGGAGCAGCTCCATGGCCGTGAGGTGACCTGGTGGAGGGGAATCCACATGCAGCGGAGTGCTCCAGCACCAAGCTGAGTGACTTGGGCTAAGAGCAGGGGGCAGGATTTGGACCTGGGTTTGCAAATGGGAATTCCCTTCCTTACAAATCCCCTGCTCCCTTTGCATGGATCATCCCTTACTGGTGACACCTTGTCCTTGCTGTTGGTGCTGCTCCGACATGACACCAGCTGTTATTTTGGTACCAAGCGCATCCCTTGGCAGATCAAGAGGGCAAACTGGTATATCCTTCAGCTGTGAGAACTGCCAAGCTGAACAGGGCATTGAACCAGAGAAGTGAGAAACCAGCGAAACCTAATGAGTCACCTTTAGTCCATCCACTGGGAACCAGTGCAGGAATATTCCCTGATCCAGTGCCCATTGGAAAGACTCCCATTGATTTCAGTGGACACTGGGTCAGATCCTATCATACAGACAAAAAGTCAAAGAGCTGCTATCCCTTGGGTGGGCACTGGGCTCAAACCAACCTTTCGGTTAAAGCACTACAGGGTGACCCAGTAGATGTATGGCTTTGGGAACCTGCAGTGGGGAGGGGTCTCTGGAGTGGTTGTTCAAGGCAGGGTTGGTCTGTTGGAGGTGGGGCCATAGTGCTGTCCTAACTGCCACACTGAATTTTTAAAAGGGTATTTTCAGTGTTAGAGAGGCAGATTTTGGACAAAAAATAAGAGGGACTCCCCTCTTGCCCCAGAGGACCCTTGATTGTGATGAGCACCCCAGGAGGAAGAGAGTTTGTATGGGCTACTGGTGAATGATACACTGCAGTGTACATTCTATAGGCTAGTGCTGAGACACAACGGGGAAGCTTTCATGGCTACTTCCCATTTCTCATTAGTTTGCCTTATTGTTTAAACTGGATCCATATACTTCCCCTTGCCTCTGACAGTGGTAAAGAACGACCATGCTCCACACAAGAAGCGGCTGCATGGATGCTCAGCAGACACACCAAGGGAAGAATAGGCCATCCCTGCTAATTCCTAGACAGGGTGTGAAATCCTGGCCCCACTGAAGTCAAGGGGAATATGGCTAATTATTTCAGTGGGGCCAGGATTTGATCCATGGTCTCTCCAAGATGAAGCACATCAGTGAAGTGGTGGTGGTGGTGGTGGTGGGTGAGGAGCTTGCCTGTGCTGTGTGAAAACAGAGAACATTAGGTTCTAGGGCTGTCAGCTTGGCGTCTTTCAGCAGCATTAGTTTCACATCAAAAGAAAAGGATTTTCCTCTATGCATGTCCCAGAACTGAAACCTATTTGGTGCATGGTTAATTAATTGTTAGAACAAAGAGGCACAGCAGAATTATGATGGGAGACTGCAGCTTCTCCATAAAAATCCGAGCCATTAGCAATTATAAAAGAAAACCGTTAAAAAATATCCACAGACAAATGTAAATGGGCCTTTTGTTTCCACTATCCTATTTTATGTTCAACTGAATCCTGGCTCTTGCAGTCTAATCCTGAGTCTTTCACTCAAAGTCCTCTGGTGAATAAAGTGCTTCCCACATTTTGAGGATCCTGTAAATTGCCCTACCAAGCTCATCCCAGTACTGCCACGGGACCTGTCATGCTATGGGGAGTCTGTTCTAGCTACATTTCCACTAGAGATGGACTTGAGAGAGCTGATCTGAACCTTTGACCCATTGAGAGCTTTACATGAGTAAGAACTAGGTTGGCCTGAGGTTCATCTCCCATTGAAAGCCCCAGCTAAGAAAAGCATTGCTCTTCAGGCAAGCACATAAATGTGTGTTTAAAGTTAAGCCCAGGCTTACACAATTTCCTGAACCGGGGCCAAAGTCAGCACTCTGATCATGCCTGTAGATGATCACCCTGTAAGTACAGTCTTAGGCTGTTGTCTGACAGGTTGGTGGTTTGAACCCTCTGAAGGGATACCAGCTCCACCGCAGCACCACTGAGAATAAACTGAGCCAGTTCCCTTGGACTTGCCCCACTTTTCCAACAACACGGGCCTAAAGAAATAATCCCCCTTGTTTTTCTTACCTGTGCTGTGTGAGGCCTGGCACTGGCGCACTTGAGGATTTAGTGGGTTAGCATACTAGCCCTTCACCTCCGGAGACTGGTTGTCTCAAGGCATAAGAGAAATGGGTCTGCTGCTCTCAGCCAGACCCCTAGTGGATGATGAGGGTCATCTGGATATGTTCTCATTCAATCAATTCTCTGCCACCCCAGGTGCCTCAGGCATTAGTGCACCTCAGTGCCTCCTGTTCTCTACCTGTAGCACAAAACTGTTTAGTTTCATGAGGGCTGTGATACTTTGCTCTAATTCTGGTGGTTGGGGTTGGAATGGAGGTGGCTGGGTTGTATGTAGTGGCCTCTACCTGACAGGTGGTCAAACTAGCTCTCGTGGTCCCTTCTGGCCTTAAACTCTATGAATCTATGACTGGCACCATCATGAAACCATCTATCAAACAGGTCCTGTCTCTGCTCAGAGGAGATGAACTATGAGCTACGTTCGGGAAGCACGCACAGGATGCGCCTTTCTGCACCACATGGGGCTCTGGCCATTGCAGTATGGTGCTCAGGGGTTACCTGCATCCTCTCGATGTCACTGCGAGTGAAGAAGGCTAGGTAGCCTTCAGTCTGTTCAGCCAGCATGGCCACCACATACACCACCAGCAGAGAAGCCACCACCTTCCTCGAAACCATCATGGAGCTTGAGAAAGCCTGAGCAACACAGGAGAAAGGAGGGTCAGAACATGCCAGCAGGGATGGCTGCCTGCTGTGGTGCACAACAGTTCAACCAACATCCATAAAGGAATCACCCTGAGATATAGTTCAGACAACTTATCCTTCCTGGGACACGGAGCTTGGGTTTAATAAACAACTTTCTTTGGCGTTTATTTCTGATCAATAGCCATAGAACTTTATATTTGCTCTCCAAGCTGCTTCTGTCACTGACATTAGGTGTTGAGTGACAGTCTAGCATCCCCTCGAGGGCCTGACCTCCAGCCAATGGCCCAATCCTAAGAATGATAAACACTCCACAATTGCAACTCTCACTTCCCTACAGGAATCACCTCCACATGGTCTACACCCAGTGAACCATATGATTTGGCAGCTGGGGATGCTTACCTGGTATAGGAGGCAAAGTGGTCTCAGCAAGCACTTGGGTAAAGATACCTGGGCTTGTTTGCACTTACTTTGCACATCACAGAGCTGGGAAACTTCACCGGATGAGAAGCATTTCTCAGTTCATACAAAAGAAAACTGCTTTGGAGACTGAATATTTTCATTTAGATTTTGCATATGGGAGCGCTCTCTTGGCATGCTGCTGAAAAGTGATCTGGAAGGAAGGTTTCCCCCAAAGTCCCTGGAACTCTGCATTGCTGAACAAAGCAAATGTCTAAAGGTTTGGGCTGAGATTTCCAAAAGTGACTGGTGATTTTGGGTGCCCAACTTGAGACACCTTAAAAGGGGCCTGTTTCCAGAGGGCAGGTGCTCAGCATTTCCTGTATATCAGACCCCTTTATGCTGGGCAGTAAATCCCCAAAATCACCAGCTGCTTTTGAAAATCTTGGCCTAAATATGTATGGAGCAACTACAGGCTGAGGAGGCCCTGGTCTGACTTAAACTGAGACGTGAAGTGTACATTTGCATGTCTCTAGTTAGAATGACGTCTTGGCTATAAGGCACACATGCCCATTGAGTTCCCCACCTGGAGATGGTTGCGGTGTCTAGAATGTCTTCCCTTTGGCAAGCAGAATTTGGAACTGTGCCAGCTTTTGACAGGCTGCTTTGACTATTGCATCATCCTAAAACACACGAACGCTCTCTGATCCTGCAGCAGCTGTGACTGACAGCCGCCCCATCTTCCTCATAGGAGGGTCATCTAAACCAACTGGACTTCTTGACTCCTGCCTCTTGAACACAACAGTTTTAGGCTCTGAGTCAGCAAAGGACAGACTGGTTCACAGGAACATTGACTTCACTGGGCCTCCTTGCCTGTGTAAGATCCTTGCTGGAACCAAATCCCCAACCAAGAGGCAGCTTCATTTTCTAACCAAGAGCCAGAGGAAGGGCCACTTCCAAGCACCTCTGTGCAGTTCAAGCCATGGGCCTCTCAACTCCCAGCCTGACTTCTAGCAGCCTGGAAGATGAACACAGAAGAGGATGTAGGGCAGGGGAAATCAGCTCCAGAGGGGAAATCCTGCCTGTATGCAGTGAAAGGGAAGGTTCCACACAGCTCTGCCTAGAACTCCGCCAACAGACTCTGGTTTAAGTGTGGGCTTCCATGAAGCAGATTCTTATGTAATACCAGTTGTTTGCACTTTAAATGGTATGCACAGCACTTAATGAATGCTTGGGTTTTGCTAGCTGGATAATTAATAATCAGGTTTCATATAACACTTTGTATTCCTGACCTAGCACGTTGCCTCCAAGATCTCCAAGTGCTCTACTGCATTATCCCCATCTTACAGTTGGGGAAACTGAGTCATGGAGAGGCAAAGTAACTTGCCTCCGGTTACTGAGTCAATGGCAGAGCTGGAAACAGAACTAAGGGGTCGTGCTTTAGGGAGCGGGGTCTAGTGGTCAGAGCAGAGTACAGATCCTATGCTCTCACTTCTGTCCCTAAGATGAGAATACAACTCAGGAGTCCTTATTAACAGGACCGCTCTCTAAGCACTGGACACTGTCATTTCTCATGAATGGGTCTGTTTCTGGGCAGTAACTGCCTATGTTTAAAGCACAGTCTTACGGAGTGTTAAATGCCTATTCAGTTCTGCCAGCGTTACGCCTCCGTTACAGTGTGTATGAAATCCAGACTTGCCCAGGGGAAAATGCTTCAAGGTACTGCACTGAGTGTCCATAGTGAGGGAAGTGTCATGATTTGGCAGCTTTAGTATAACCGTTTTATTATAATTATTTTTATTTTCCCTCAATAAACTTTAGGGGAGGAGGGAAATCAAGCCGGCATGCTAGTGACTCTAATCCCATAAGGGCCCTGTAAGACAGTATGGGCAACTTCCACAGGTGGGCTGAGCCCCTTAATAAAACTTGCTAGGTCATACAGTGCTGCAGACATCATTTGCCACCAGACCTCTACAGGAAACCAGTTTAAAGGGATTTTAAAAAGTTTCCAACCTGATTTAACAGCAATTTCACATCAGAGGGAAGATCTATGTAAACATTAAATCTCCTCTTTAAATATTAAAACTTTCTCTCTTGAACACATTTAATGAAGTCAGTCCACTGCGTAACTGCTTTACCCAATTTTTTCCTGATCCTTAATTATTTTTAAAAAGCTTTTGGTTGAAGCAAAATCTGGTCAGGTCAAATCTGGCCCCAGAATTAGATTTCATGTAAATATAAACTTGTACAGACCAATAGAAACTAACAAATATTCTCTCCCACAGCAGTTGCTACCCGATCTTTTTGGCATTGTGCTAACACAGGAAAGCCAAGGAAGAGCCATCGTAGATGCCACTGAATAAAAAACATTAGAATGTATGTATCAGATCACAGTCTGGTCTTGGGTCTGCTTCTCCACTGTTCTGCACTACGTGCTGTCATTTACACGTGTGCAAAAATGCTCCCAAAACAAAATGGTAGGGCCAGTTTCTAAGGTGGTATAAACTGGTGTCACTCCATGGATATCAATGGAACTATGTTGATTTACACCAGCGAAGGATCTGGCCCAGTAGTGGATTACCCCATATTGCAATCACTTTGTACAGGTGCACATGACTTTATGAGGTTTAGGGCAATGGAGGCTTGGCTCCCCTCTCAACAGGGGCCAGTCCTAGTTGCTAAAAACTCCCACAACAGACAATTCTGTAATATCCTGCCCCCATGGTGAGGTTTCTTCCTGGCCCTAGGCAGTTAGTGGCTGGCTTATCAGACCTACTGATTGCATTGGGGGATTCTGCTGTTAAATTAGTTGCACCATATGACCCAGTGACCCACAGCAATCGCTTTACTGTACTGATCAAAAGGGGATTGCCTAGGTGTCATAAAGGTTATGACATGGTGGCAGCGGTGGCAAATCAAGGAGCTGTGCACTAGCTTTGCCCCATTGTTCTCAGCCACCCCTGGACAGACTGAACGGGCATACCACTCCATTGACACAGGTAATGCTCACCCCATTAGAACCCCATCCTACCGGGTGTCTCCTCATGCCCAAGCTGCTATAGAATGGGAGATCCAGAACATGCTACAGATGGGTATAATCCGCTCATCTACCAGTGCATGGGCATCTCCAGTGGTTCTGGTACCCAAACCAGATGGGGAAATACGCTTTTGCGTGGACTACCGTAAGCTAAATGCGGTAACTCGTCCGGACAACTATCCAATGCCCCGTACCAATGAGCTATTGGAAAAGTTGGGACGGGCCCAGTTCATCTCTACAATAGACTTAACCAAGGGGTACTGGCAAGTACCGCTAGATGAACCTGCCAAGGAGAGGTCAGCATTCGTCACCCATGCGGGGGTGTATGAATTTAATGTCCTTCCTTTCGGCCTTCGAAATGCACCTGCCACCTTCCAGAGGCTGGTAGATAGTCTACTAGCAGGACTGGGAGAATATGCAGTTGCCTACCTCGATGATGTGGCCATTTTTTCAGACTCCTGGCCCGAACACCTACTACACCTGGAAAAGGTCTTTGAGCGCATCAGGCAGGCCGGACTAACTGTTAAGGCCAAAAAGTGTCAAATAGGCCAAAACAGAGTGACTTACCTGGGGCACCAGGTGGGTCGAGGAACCATAAACCCCCTACAGGCCAAGGTGGATGCTATCCAAAAGTGGCCTGTCCCAAGGTCAAAGAAACAGGTCCAATCCTTCTTAGGCTTGGCCGGGTACTACAGGCAATTTGTACCACACTACAGCCAAATCGCTGCCCCACTGACTGACCTGACCAAAAAGACCCAGCCAAATGCAGTTAAGTGGACTGATGAGTGTCAAAAGGCCTTTACCTAGCTTAAGGCGACGCTCATGTCTGACCCTGTACTCAGGGCCCCAGATTTTGACAAGCCATTCCTAGTAACCACGGATGCATCTGAGCGTGGTATAGGAGCAGTTCTCATGCAGGAAGCAACAGATCACAACTTCCATCCTGTCGTGTTTCTCAGCAAGAAACTGTCTGAGAGGGAAAGTCACTGGTCAGTCAGTGAAAAGGAATGCTATGCTATTGTGTATGCCCTGGAAAAGCTACGCCCATATGTTTGGGGACGGCGGTTCCAGCTACAAACTGACCATGCTGCACTAAAGTGGCTTCATACTGCCAAGGGGAACAACAAGAAACTTCTTCGTTGGAGTTTAGCTCTCCAAGATTTTGATTTTGAAATTCAGCACATCTCAGGAGCTTCTAACAAAGTAGCTGATGCACTCTCCCGTGAGAGTTTCCCACAATCCAGTAGTTAAGTGTTCTTAAAATGTAGAAGTCTGTTAGTTATATACTTAGTGGTATATGTAAAGGTGCATGTGTTGTATTACTCTGTTTATTTTAAAGTTCTAGAAGGAAATTGCCGCCAGTGATCTTCCCCACTGTCTGCAATTTGGGGGGCGTGTCATAAACAGATAGCTAAGGGTTAATGTCTCTTACACCTGGAAAGAAGTACCTGAAACACCTGACCAGAGGACCAATCAGGAAACCAGACTTTTTCAGATCTGGGTGGAGGGAAGTTTGTGTGTGGGTCCTTTGTTCTTGGTTCTTCTGCCTGTCCCTCTCGGCTATGAGAAGGATTTTTCTATTTCCTGCTTTCTAATCTTCTGTTTCCAAGATAGGTTTGTTTTTTTGTATTTACATGTATGTACTTGCTGGAGTGTTTTGAATTGTATTCTTTTTGAATAAGGCTGTTTATTCATATTTCTTTTAAGCAATTGACCCTGTATTTGTCACCTTAATACAGAGACACAATTTTTTATGTATTTTTCTTTCTTTTTACATAAAGCTTTCTTTTTAAGACCTGTTGGAGTTTTTCTTTAGTGGGGAACTCCAGGGAATTGAGTCTGTGCTCACCAGGGAATTGGTGGGAGGAAGAAGTCAGGGGGAAATCTGTGTGTGTTAGATTTACTAGCCTGACTTTGCATTCCCTCTGGGTGAGGGGGGAAGAGAGATTAGCTCTCGGTACTTCTGTTTTCCAAGGCTGGAAACGGGGAGGGTGGACTCCCTCTGTTTAGATTCACGGAGTTTGCTTCTGTGTATCTCTCCAGGAACACCTGGAGGGGGGAAGGGAAAAGGTTTATTTCCCTTTGTTGTGAGACTCAAGGGATTTGGGTCTTGGGGTCCCCAGGGAAGGTTTGGGGGGACCAGAGTGCCCCAAAACACTAATTTTTTGGGTGGTGGCAGCTTTACCAGGTCCAAGCTGGTAACTAAGCTTGGAGGTTTTCATGCTAACCCCCATGTTTTGGACGCTAAGGTCCAAATCTGGGACTAGGTTATGACACTAGGTCTCTCCTTAAAACAGGATTCTACCATGCTTATATCCTGATGCACATTATCTTTCAACAGGATAATTCTTTTGTGTCACCTGATTTATTCCATAACATCAATAAACTACTGCCCCCCACCACCCCAAAATACCCCAGTCACCTCCTTCATCTCCTACCTACTACCCCTTTCTGAAGCTGTTCTCTGTTCCTGGAGAAAAGCTCCTGCTTTTTTACTTTATGTAGCCAGCCAGCCTACTGAACATCCCTTCCATACTTTGTAAACAGGACACGTCTTTCATATTTTAAGACTCCAACTCGGTGCCTCTCCTGGTGAATCTATAGCTTGCTGTTGGTGAGTTACTTTCACTGGTAGCATTTGATAGTGCCAAGAGGGAAGATTCCAGGGTGGGCATCAGTACAGCATGGTACTCTGGGCACTTTGGCCCAGATTCTACATTGCCCTGCACCTTGCATTGGCATTTCCGGTAAAATGCCACCATTCTGATCTGGGACCTTTGGTCCAAATGACAACACAACGGACAGCACAATGAGCAGTCAAGCCCTTTATCCCCTGAGCATTGGCTCAGGATCAGTGAGGACATCAAAAGGTTAATTTAGGCAGAAGTTGCATCTGCTCCATCTCTTGTGTTCAGGGCATCTCCTGGAGCGCTCTATTCCTGTACGGCTCCCTGAGTCTCTGCCTCATATTCCACTGTCTGATGGGTCTAATGAGCAGGTAATGAGAACAGAGTCAGATTAATCAGTGCTCATACAGAGAGGGAAGTGCAGAAAGCACCTTCCTCCTGGATGAAACAGTGATGTTGATCCCCCTTATTAGGCTTGAGGCATCTCTCCTGTTTAAAAGTTTCTGTTGAGCTGCAATCAACTAACTCTTGCCATGACAGCTCTGCGGGTGGCAGGGTAGGCGGGATTCGCCCCTCCTATCTCTGAGAGTTCAGCAGGATGTATCTGGATGGAGACTGAGAGCAGCAGCAGCCTCATAAACAACACGAAATTAAACTCCATGGAAAAATGGATGCAAGAAATCAGAGAGGAGAAGAGCTTAGATACCATGATAATGGTTGTTACCAGAGGGGCTGGCGGAACTAAGAGAGAGGAATTGTTGGGGGGCAAATGATGTTAAAGGAAGGAAGAGAGGAAAGAAACGAGGTGATAAGGCACAATAATAACAATCGCCCCAAAGTGGAAAGTATCTTCCACCTGAGGAGCTCAACATGCTTTAAAATCTCCAGTGTGAAATTCACTGCAAGAGATCTATGTGCCATTTAAGTCCTACTTGTAATAGAATATCAGTCTTGTGCAGGATCTCTCCACAGGGGTGAATGTCACTTAACAGTGAACTAAATCTCCATCCCACCCCCAATGAAGTGGGTAAATATTATCATCCCCATCTTACAGAGAGGGATGTGAATCATGCCCCTCCCCCAGTCCACAAAACAAGCTGGAGAACCCATGAGTCCTGAGTCCTCATCCTCAGCTCTAGCATCGGGTCCCATATGGGAAGAGGCTGGTTCTCTTATTAGCAACATCCAGTTCAAGGTGCACATAAGGGAACCAGGAATGATCACTAGAGTCGGTGAGAGAAATTTAAATGGAATCAAAGTCCACTGGAACATGCAGCTCTGCCAAAATCAAAAATCTCAGTTTTGTCAGAATTTTGTTTTGGAAGAAAACCAGAGGGAAAAAATAGTTCTGGCAACATTGAAATGTCCTGTTTTGACATTTCCATAATGAAACTTTTTGGTTTGATTTAAAAAAACCCTGTATTCAATGATGTCTAAGCCATTTTTTTTTGTTCGGAATCTTCCTTCCTGGAGGTTTGGTTTTCTGCTCCCATTTGGAAAGGATCTCAAAATCCTTCATGAAATGGAACTTTTGTCCTCTGCTGACCCTGTCTGAAACCGCTGAGCTTTGACTGTCCATTGCAGCATTACCACAAGCAGAAATGAAGACACATCACTTACCTAGAGAGTGCAGCCGTCTCTCCTTGGCAGTCAGGGATTTCTGTCTCTCCTGTGTACTCCTGCTCAATCTCTTAGCCCTTTATAGGCCAACCACAAGCACCCAGTTACATCACCAATAATCAATGGTGCCCATGGCTCCCAGATGTGGTCACTGGATACTTGGGGTGCATAGAAACAGGTTTGTTGCGCAGGCAGCAACTTCTTCTGCAAGGAATTTTTTTTTAAAAGTTCCCAGTTTCCAAAGAAGATCACATCCCGCCCCCACAACTGGCTGTCCTCAGAATGACTCTGCTGTTCTGAGTGCTGCCCTACCGGGACCGTAACCTAGCTGGGATTGTGTTAAGAAAACCATCCCAACTACTTGCAGACCCTCTCACCCCTCTGTACCCTGTTTTGCATTGCATGGGCAAAGGTACTCCTGGGTTGGCTCCCATCTACTCATCACCTAGGAACACAATGCTTGCGTGAGGTCATCATGAGTCAAATTCTGGCCCCTTGGAAGATGACAAAAGTTCTCATTAAAAGATTTGGCTCTATTGAAACACTGTGGGTCAAATTCAGAGCTGACCTATATCTCATGCCAGAGAGGAAGGATGAACTTGTGGTTATGACAATGGATTTTGACTCGAGATATCTGAGTTATATACCAGGCTCTGCCACAGACTCTTTGTGCAACCATGGCCAAGTCACTTAAAATAATCTGTGTGACTCAGTATCCTCATCTGCAAAACAGGGGTAATAACTAAGACTACGTTTTAGTCACAGGTATTTTCAGTAAAAGTCATAGACAGGTCATGGGCAATAAACAAAAAGTTAGGGCCCCGTGACCTGTCCATGACTTTTACTAAAAATATCTGTGACTAAATCTTACCTGCTGAGAGGGGGATGCTCCTGAAGACTGCTGCTGTGGGAGCAGGCAGCCTGGGGCCCTGATGCAGCTGGAGGGAGTGCTGCCTGGGGCCCTCTGTCGCTGGAGGAGGGGGCAGCCCGGGGTTCCCTGCCACTGTGGGGGGACAGCCCGGGGCACTGCTATTACTTCAGGCAGAGGGCGGCCCATGGCCCTGCCACTGCTCAGGGTGGAGGGCAGCCTGGGGCCCCACTGTCATCGGTCTGGACGAGGGGTGGCCCGGGGCCCAGCCGCCATCACTGCTGGTCAGAGCAGGGGATGGCCTGGGGCCCTGTTGCCATTGCGGGTCCGAGCATGGGGCAGCCCAGGCCCCTACTGCTGCTCGTCGAGGCGGGGGCAGCCCAGGGTCACGCGGACACTGCTGCTGGTCCCAGACCGCTGCTCCAAGGCAGTGACAGGCATCAGCTGCCTGGGGCTGCCAGAGCACTGGCCACTGCAGCTGGCCCCTGGGATTCCCCAGCTGCTGGGGTGGTCCTGGGGTCAGCTCCACCAGCGCTGCAAAATTCACGGAGGTCACAGGAAGTCACAGAAGCTATGACTTCTGTGACCACCGTGAATGATTTGCAGTCTTAGTAATGAACCTTCCTTTCTCCCAACCTTTGCTTGTCTGGTTCATTTAGATTGTGATCTCTCTGGGATGGGGGCTGTCTCTTACTATGTGTCTGTACAGCACCTAGCACAATAAAGTCTGGATCTTAACTGAGGGCTGTAAATGCAACTGAAATGCCAACAGATAACAACGATGCGACTGAAATAAACGTAATTCAGGATAAAATGTAACCGATGATATTACAATTGCATGGATTTAAAGTAATGAATGACCTAGAAGAATGTAGAGCCAAATATTAAAATAATAAATAATGTTTTACATATTTAATCTATCTATCACCATTCATCCCAGAGCACTTTATGGATAACTTGAGCCTTTTAAAGTAGTCTAGGAGGTTAATCTATCTATTTGTATGGTTCCTATTATCATAATATCTAAGCACTTGCCATTCTGTAATACATTTAACCTCTCAACCCTCCTGTGTGGTAGGGCGGTGCTATTATCCCCATTTTACAGTTGGGGAAACTGAGGCAGAGAGACTAAAAGTAACATGCCCAAGGTCATGGCAGGGCAGGGACCGGAACACAGCTCTCCCAAGCCTAGGCTAATGCCCTAATTACTGGGTCATCCTTCCTCTCTAGATACCATTAGACACATATGCTCAGATTCTGTCACGCTGCACCTTGTGTTGTCATTTATACCTGTGCAAAGAGGGTGCAGAATGGTAGCATTTTACACCCACTGTGCACTGGTGTAAATGATGACAGGATGCAGAGCAACAGAGAATCAGGCCAGTCAATCGCCTGGACAGCTTAGAAAATCCCAACCAAGGCTTGTTTCACCCATCACTGAAATGCAGCTGCATTTAGGGCAAAAAAAGAGTCAGCTCCTTAAGGGCCTGATCCCAAACCCACCAAAGTAAATAAAAAGATTCCCATGGACATTGGCTCAATCCTCAATGGCACATTACAAAGCCATGCAGTTTAGAATAGGATCTGAAGACTATCTTGTCCCACAGAACGGCCGGGGAATATCTCAGAAGGCAGTCGCCCTCTGGCCACTGACCCTCTGACACTGACCCTACAATGAAACCCTCCAGGTCTCCTGACGATTCCACAGGATCTGAAGTGATGGCAAGCAGTCAGGACCTCAGCTTCACATCTCATCTGACTGCTGGCAGCTTACAAGGAAACCTGAAAATAAAAGAGCGAGAAACAAAAGGATAAACAAGTTAGCCAATGTATTAAATCCCACTCTGCTTAATGGCTTTCTTGGGTGCTACATCTGTTGTTTGAAGTAGCATTCCTTCCCCTCTGCCTGAGTGCTGAGCACCTGCAATATTTGCCAGGTACAAGCTATGTGTGTGTGTGTGTGAGAGAGAGAGAGAGCAGGGGGAGCTGCGAAACAAGTTAATTAAAATGTTTTTTCTCTTCTCTTCTGCATTACAGCTGGTCAATACAATGTCTGCTAACTTTGGAACCTCACTTGTGCTTTACAACAGGTCCCCCACTGTCATCTCAGTCAATAACTCTCCATTTGGTCCAAAACACTCCTTAAAAAATGCACCAGTAGTTAAGATGCTTCCAAGATCCCTCTGTATTTATTACGGCTTATCACAGGGCCTGCAATGTGGGTGCAGCTGTAAAACTTCAAGAGAGATCAAATAGCTTTGCTCCCAGGGACCATGTGTGCATTGAGGGCAAGGAGGGGAGGGTGCAATCGCTCATTAGCTTTTCTTCCCTAAAGAACTTGTGAAAACCCATTTGACACCAGCTTTCATTTTAATTGAATTTTCCATTTTTTTATGGTTATGATGGATGCGGCTGACGAGATGGCAGAGGGAGTCTGGAAGCAGCAAAAGAAAGGTCCCTCTTTCCAAGTGCCAAACTTTCAGATGTCTCTGCCCTTTTTACCAGGGCAATGTGGCTGCGTGCCCCCATTTACCTAGGTAACAAGGTATGGCTCCTCTGAAATAGCAGGCATTGCTGCCGCTCAGGCAGATACACCCGTGCTACCTTTAAGCTCATTATCATGGAGAAAAATAGCAATGAAGTCTTGGAAAAACAGGGTTCAGCACAGGCTATGTAACCCCTCCTGCAATCCTGGGCATGTATACAGAATTTAGAAGTAAGGGGCTAAAATCCACAACTAGTGTAGCTCTTTCGACTTCAGTGTAACCCTTGCCTAGATTGCAAGCTCTTTGGGACATGGACTGACTGTTTTTTTGTTCTGTGTACAGCGCCTAGAACAATAGAGTCCTGGTCCATGATTTCAGTCCCCAGCTGAGCAGCTGCTCTGCAGTGTAGTGCAGGAGAAGTGTGACCAAAAATAAAATACCCAACCCAGTCTTTGGCCTGCAGCGGCTCACAAGCTTCAGTTCCTCTAATGCAGCTTCCTTCCAAGGAAGGCATGTGCAAAACTGGCTTTGTAGCTAAAATAGGCTAAACATTCACCATAATGTGGGGTAATTTTAGAAGAGAACAGGCAGTGACTGTAAACCCCCGGAAATGTATTTCAATTGTAATGTCAAGGAATAATAGCAAAACGAATTCCCCAGGTCTTCTGCGCTGAGCTCTCGTCTCAAAGTCCTGTACTCTTCCCCCTCCCCTTTTTGTCTTGTGCTTGGAGTGTTGTGGCAAAAGGGTTGCATAAAATCATGGGATAAGAAACCAACAGAGTTTGAATTTCCCCTCTAGGGTAAGGCAGTGAGCCAAGCTGCCTGCAGTGGTGTGTGAATGTACAGTGACTGGACAGCCTCAATCTGCCAATGATATTTGTATGGGTTTTCCTGGAACACCTCAGACAGGTAGATGATCTCTACCAAGATTTAAGCACCTTAAATTTGCCTAAAGTGAGTCTGTTAAGTCTGTCTTTGGATACCTAAATAAGCAGCGTGATTTTCAAGGAGCTGCACATGCCGCAACTCCGGTTACCTTCAGTAGGAGCTCAGAACTTTTGGAAAATCAGGCCCATTTATTTGTGCAGCTAAATTTGGATGGAGGGGGCTTAATTTGAGACACCAAGGTTTGAAAGTCTTGGTCTGATGCCATTAGACCAGAGGTTCTCAAACTTCATTGCACCGTGACCCCTTTCTGACAACAAAAATTACTACACAGTCCCAGGAAGGGGGACCAAAGCCTGAGCCTGCCCAAACCCTGCTGCCCTAGGTGAGGGGGCCAAAGCTGAAGCCCAAGGACTTCAGCCCCAGGTGATAGGTGGGCAGGGGGAGGGCCTGTAACCTGAGCCCCACAGCTAAGAGCTTCAGCCCCAGGTAGTGGGGCTCGGGCTTCAGCTTTGGCCCCGGGCCCAAGCAAGTCTAACGTCAACCCTGACAACTCATTAAAACAGGATCCTGACCCACAGTTTGGGAACCACTGCATTGGACAAATCACGCTCTTGGTTTGTTCTGCACTCTCCTGGCTGTTATATGGATGCATTACCAAGCAGGCATTGTCGTCTACGAATGCTGAGCCTTACTAATGAATAAAACGCCTATGGGAAATTTGAATAATTTTCCTTAATATTAAAGCTATATAAATATTTGAAATTCATGGGCTTAGAACGCATGCTAATTTGTGGCATAAATATTTCAAATGCATAGACAAACTCCTGGCCCCATCCCCTCCAAGTACACTGGTTAAATTTCTCCTGACTACTCGGGCGGTGTAATCATGTTAATTCACTGGTGCGTAGCAGGGGATGGGAGAGAGAATCAATAGCGGGATTTAACTCCTGCTGATTTCAGACATCACTTCACACTCTTGTTTGTAGCAGCAAATACTGATGCGATAGATTAATGCAGAGTTTATCTGTTGTTGTTTTCTGTCCCTACAGTGTCTGCCAGGTTTACATACCAAATCCAGAGCACCAAGGGCCTAATTACTGGGAGTTTTCCTATTGACTGCAGTGAGCTCTGGATCAGGCTCCCACATCAGCTGCATCCAGGCTATGAATGGGTGTGAAAGGAAGCAGTGGGAGTAATTTTGAATGAGCTGTCATCTCAGTATCTGGTGGTGGAAAGATCCATTTTAGAGCCAGCAATCCCAGCTTTAGCTTAAAGCAGAAATCTGTTTAACCCTTACAGCACTGATATTTCCAAGCTACTAAACGTAGAACTAGATCCTCAGCTGGTGTAAATCAACAATTGGTTTCGATGGAGTTACACTGATTTCGACCAGCTGAGATCTGGTTAATTATTATTTAAGTGGCATGAACATAAAACTGAGAGTCAGGAACCTTCTCTTCTACAACTCTGCTGGATTTTGGAAAAATCAGTTTGAACTAGTACATTCAAACCTCCCCAGAGTGTGTGTGTGTGTGTGTGGTGGGGAGAATATACTGTTCTGGAGGGGTAAACACAAATGTGATTCACCTTAACCAACTCCCACATTTTTTAATGCTAGACAGAACTGTGGCAACTCTCTCCCTGGAGTAGAACATAGTCAGACATAAATTGACTCCCAAAGCCCTCCAGGAGACTGCATAGGGTTGCGATATCTGTCACACACGTAATGGATGACCTGGCTAGGTCCTCCACAGGCAACTCGGAAAACATCATGTGCATCTGACCATTTAAATCCTATGCCTGGCTCTAGGGGCAGGTAAGTCACTTAGCATTTCAGAAAAGAGTTCATTTCTCCACTGCCAGAGAACAGTTATTAGATTTTACAAAACTGCAATTTAGCCTTCATACACACTGGGCACCCTCTGACCTTTTATTTTCTTATTTCTTCTCCCTGCACCCTCTCCTCCCCTGCATTGCTCCCAGACTGAACAACAGAGCGGGTTAAGCATAGCAAGATGAAATGCTAAGGCACTGAGAAGTGCATTAAATAGCTCACTCGCGGGGGCTTGCACAGCCAAATCGGCCGGAAGATGAAGTGTGGAAGTCTCTCTCACACCGAGGATCCAAAATGAGGTCCTGCTTAGCCGGCAGGAGAACATGATCACCGGACTCCAGGCCACGTCTTTCCTTGGGCACAACCCTCCCAAACCAATGGACGTTTTGCCAGAGGAAGGAACAAGTCTAAACCCACAGGGGAAAGATTCAATCTTGAGCATTTTGTCAGCCTGGCCCAAGGAGATTATCTATCAATGTGTGAAGTGTCGCATGACAAGAAATAGCTGTTCTCAGTGCTGCTGGGTCCCTAGAGATTTTCCGATAGCTTGAGCTGGATTAAGCCAGCCTTGGATGCGTAGGATTTATCAGCACTTTCAATGGAGAGGTGCCTGTTTCATTCCAGGAATCCTTTGTGGTGAATGTTGCAGTTTATCTGCAACTAGGGATAAGAATTCTCTATTTATTTCTTTATCTTGTTTCAGACCGGCAGGGCATTGATTCGTTCCGCAAGGACAGGTGGAAATCCAGCCACATGCCTGCAGGGTGAAAAGAGAGGTGAGACTCCAGCAGGAATAATAATATCTAGCTCTGACACCGTGGATGGACACTTACAAGGGGGGGCAAAGGGGATTCAAAGAGAGCATGAGAAAGAATGGAGAATCACTCCGAGCTAAAACATAGTGCTGAAACCTGTGTTTCATTGGTCATTCCATTGACGTCAATGGCACAGCTCCCACTGGCTTCACTGCGACCAAGATTTCACCCCCTGACCCTGCAATCTGAGCTGTATGGGCTCAAGGGCCTGATGGCAGGATCTGCCCCACACCTGGGAAAACTCCCATTCAGATCAAGGGGAATTTTGCCTAAGGAATGAATTGCAGCATCCAGCGGTTAATGTAGAGCCTCTTTCATACAAACAACTTCAAAATGCTCAAGTTAAATAGTAGAGTTATGGAATTACAAAATAAATATCAACAGAGGGAGAGAAAAAGAATGATCACGCTGTTCATAATTGGCTCGTTGTTACCTTCTGCTTCCATTCCATTTATTTGTTGTATCTACCCGCTGTCTCTCACCCAATCACAAAGATTTTTAATGAATCTGTTAACTCAGCGGTCGTACCCTATGACTGGAAAATTGCAAATATAGTACCTGTATTTAAGAAAGGGAAAAAGGTGATGCAGTAGTTTGACCTCCACTGTATGCAAGGTCTTAGAATGAATTTTGAAAGAGAATAGTCAAGGGCATAGAAGTAAATGGTAATTTGGATAAAATGCAACATGGTTTTACAAAAGGTAGATCACGCCAGAGCAACCTGCTCTCTTTCTTTGAGAAGATGACTGCTTTTCTAGACAAAGGAAACACAGTAGATCTAATCTACCTAGATTTCAGTAAAGCATTTATACCGTTCCACATGGAAATTATTAGTTTGACTGAAGAAGACAGGGATTAATATGAGAACTGAAAGGTGGATAAGGAACTGGTTAAAGGGGAGACTACAACGGGTCATGCTGAAAGGTGAACTGTCAGGCTGGAGGGAGGTTACTAGTGGAGTTCCTCAAGGGTTGGTCTTAGGACCAATCTTATTTAACATTTTCAATAATGACTTTGGAACAAGAAGTGGGAGGGTGTTAATACAATTTGCAGATTACAGAAAACAGGGAGGTATTGCCAATATGGAGAAGGACCAGAATATCATACAAGAAAATCTGGATGACCTTGAAAACTAGAGCAATAGAAATGGGATGAAATTTAATAGTCCAAAATCATGTATTTCGGGACCAATGAGATTTTTTTTGCTATTAGCCGGGAACATATCAGTTGGAAGCAACAGAGGAGAAAGACCTGGGTGTATTGGTTGATCTCAGCATGGCTATGAGCCACCAATATGATGCAGCCACAAAAAAGGCTTATGCAATCCTAGGATGCATCAGGCGAGTTATTTCCAGTAAATATAGGGAGGTGTTATTACCATTATACAAGGCACTGATGAGTCCTCATCTGGAATACTCTGTGTAGTTCTGGTCTCCCATGTTTAAGAAAGGTGAATTCAAACCGGAAAGGGAGCTGAGAAAGGCTATTTGAATGGTCAGAGAAATGGGGAACCTACCTTTTGAGAGGAAACTCAAGGAGGTTGGCTTGTTTAGCCTAACAAAACAAAGGCAGAGCAGAGATATAATTGTTGTCTATAAATACATCAGAAGGATAAACACCAGGGAGAGAGAAGAGTTATTTAAGTTAAGGGCCAAGGCTGGCACAAGAACAAATGGATAGAAACTGGCCATCAGCAAGTTTAGGCTTGAAATTAGAGGAAAGTTTCTAACTATCAGAGGAGCGAAGTTCTGGGTCAACTTTCCAAGGTGAATAGTGGGGGCAAAAAACCTAACTTGTTTCAAGACTGAGCTTGATAAGTTTATGGAGGGGATGGTATGATGAGGTTGCCTACAATGGCATATGGCACATCCATAACTGCTATTAGCAAATATCTCCAACACCTGGAGATGGGACACTAGATGGGGAGGGCTCTGAGTTACTACAGAGAGTTCTCTCTCAGGAGTCTGTCACATGGGTCCTGCTCACAGGCTCAGGGTCCATCTGATCACCATATTTGGGGTCAGGAAAGAATTTTCCCCCAGGTCAGATTGGCAGAGACACGGGGTTTTTTATTAATTATTAATTATTATTATTATTATTATTTGCCTTCCTCTGCAGTGTGGGACACAGGTCATTCACTGATTTGAACTAGAGTAAATGGTGGATTTTCTGTAAACTGAAGTTTTTAAAACAAGATTTGAGGAAATCAGTAGCTCAGCCAGAGGTTATGGGCCTATTACAGAAGAAAGTGGGTGAGGTTCTGTGACCTGTGATGTGCAGGAGGTCAGACTAGATGATCATGATGGTCCCTTCTGGCCTTATATTCTATGCATCTATATACATAGATTATAAGCTTTTTGGGGGCTCATGCTATGTGTTTGTACAGCACCTAACACCATGGAGCCCCAAATCCTGATCAGGGCCCATAGTTGTTATCACAGTACAAATAATAGTATTAAAGAAAGTGGCATAGGCAAGAGACAAAAATGAAAAGAAATTTATATTTGAAAGAAGGAGACAGCAATGCGCAGAGAGACAGGGAAGTGGATTCAGATGGCATGAGCTGTAAATAAGAATGTTCTTGCAAAAAGGGACAGATTTAATGTCCATTGAAATCAACAGAAAACCTCCTGTGACTTCAATGGGCTTTGGGATCAGGTCCAAAGAGTGGCAATACAGGGCCTAATTCTCATATTTCCTGCTACTTTGCATCCTTGCACCACTCTTTGCACCCGTGCAAAGTGGGCACAACCTGCTGCCAAATCAGAATTCGTTGCTCCTGCGTGTGGCAGCATTTTTACATCCACTATGCACATGCATCTGAGGAAGTGGGTATTCACCCACGAAAGCTCATGCTCCAAAACGTCTGTTAGTCTGTAAGGTGCCACAGGATTCTTTGCTGCTTTTACAGATCCAGACTAACACGGCTACCCCTCTTATACTATGCACAGGCAGCAGAGAATCAGGCCCCTTATGTAAAAAGACAGAGAGGAGGCCAACATGAGCGGAGAGGAAGGAAAGAATCCAATTATGGGATAAAGGGCAAAGAGAGAAGGTGCATGAGGTGGTCCGGAATACAGCCATACGAGTCTTTAAAACAAGAAGGGCTATGAAAAGAGGGCAAAACTAAAGCACCTGAAACAAGCTTAGAACGTGCTTCCCCTACTTAAACAAGGATCAATTAGGCATCTCCAAAATTAGAGGCTTGCTGATTCATTTTAATGGAGGGCAGCAACCAGTCCCTATTTCAGTGCCAGCCTCACTGTACTTTAGGTCTGCTTCTCCTGGCATTGCCACTAGAACTGGTCATCTTTTGTTTCCGCTGAAACATTTTTTTCAAAGAAAAATGGCTTTTTGGCAAAATGAACATTTTCATTTTGGTTGCAGTTTTCCAGTTCTGACAACACCCTGGGCCGCGCCCATCCCAAGTTATTTGGTAAATATCTTTTGGGAAGAGTTTTCAGTTTACTGGTCTATTTTTGATAAAAAATAATATTTGGTTTTTGAAATGAGATTTTTTTTTAACAAAATTATTTACCAAAAATGTTTCTCAAAAACAATCCCACATCCCCCAGTGAAAAACTGGAAAAAAATTTCTTGTGTATTTTGAAAAAACAAACATTTTTTGTCCAAAACACATTTTTTCCCAAAAATTTCTCACAAAAAACTGGCATTTTTCAAGAAGCTCTAACTGTTCAAAAATCAGGACCTTAACAATCATGAAATCTTTAAAAATAATTATAAATCTTGGGTTCTTTTTATTTGGTGTTTTGTTCCTGAGCCTTTTAGGATTACATTTTCAAGCTTTTCTCTGCAACCATGCGGGCTAGACACTGACTTCTTTTCAATGAAAGCTGAGATTCTCACCATTATATGACTCTAGGAGTTGAGCCTTTAAGAAAAAAACCACAAATATCATGAGACTCATGACAAAAATGGCAAGAGATGGCAATACTTGTTCTCCCCCTGCTTTTGAGAGTGAAATGAGGAGTTGTTCCATTAGTGTTGAGGGAATTGTGCTGCTTTAAAACCAGGATGAGTGCTCAGAGAATAAGATCTTTCATGTTCAGGGGGTCTCACTTTCAGGGGTCAAAGTCTGTTAAGTCTGTTAAGGCCATCTCTGTGTTAGAAAAATTTGCTCCAATACTGGTGCAAGTTAATATAGACAGGACCAAACTTCACTTCCAAAATTACAATGGGAACAAAAATACCTTCAAAACATTTACCCCCCCCAATCCCTATAAAAGGACATTGTATTATTCAGGTGTTCTCAAACTGGGAGTTGGGACTCCTCAGGAGTTGCGAGGTTATTACATGGGGAGAGGGGGGCGCGAGCTGTCAGCCTCCACTCCAAACCCCGCTTTGCCTCCAGCATTTATAATGGTGTTAAATATATAAACAAGTGTTTTTAATTTATAAGTGTGTGGGTTGCACTCAGAGGCTTGCTCTGTGAAAGGGGTCACCAGTACAATAGTTTGAGAACCACTGTTCTACAGGGATTTTCTACACTGCAGTTAAAAACCCACAGCTGGCCCATGCCAGCTGACTCAGACTCGCAGGGCTCGGGCTAAGGAACTATTTAATTGTGATGTAGATGTTCGGACTTGGGCTGCAGCCGAGCTCTGGGATCCTCCTACCTTGCAGCACAAGCCCCAACATCTACACTACAATTAAACAGCCCCTTAGCCTGCACCCGCTGGTACGGGCCAGCCACAGTTGTCTCACTGCAGTGTAGACATACCCACAGACTTCACTTTTTACAACCACATTCCTAGAGTATTCTGGAGCATTACGGTAACTATACCTACTAGCGATAATCAATGTTTTTCACTTGTATTGCGCCTATAATCTGAGGATCTCAGAATGGTTCACACAGAGTAATTAAGCCTCACAACACACCTCTGAGCTATTATTATACACATCACACAGAGTCTGGCACAAAGAGGTGAAGCCCATAGGGTTCAAACCATCCATAGTTAGGCACCTAAATAAATGGCCTGATTAGAAGGTCTTTAGGGAAGGGAACATCCTTTTGTTCTGTGTCTGTAGAGCAGCTAGCCCAATGGGGTGCTGGTTCATCACTGGGGCTCCTGGATGCTACCACACTAGAGATAATAGATAACAACACAGGTGCTGAGCACCCACAAATGCCATGTAAGTCCAAGGGCACTGTGGGCACTCAGCACCTTTAAAAATCAGGCAGTTTTTGTTTAGGTGCCTAAAGTTAGGCACCCAAGTCCTAACATGTTGGTTTAATACAGTGACTCAATGGGAGAGGCAGGAACAGAGCTCAGGTCTCCTGAGTCCTTCTCCTCTACTTCTATCACTAGGCAATGCTACTGCTTGCCCTGCCCCTTCTACAATATTGGGTGATATTTTTAGAAAGGAGAGCAAAGCTGTGTGGAAGGCTTGCTCAGAGTTAATTTCAGTAGCAGCAAGCGAGGGAAGGCCTCATGGGAACAGACAACATTTTCCTGCTTGCATCACTGATCACCCATGTTAGAAGATGTCTTTGGTTTGTTTCACAGCAACTAACAGACACATGAAAATGTGTTTGTACTGCACTGGGTTAGCAATATCCATGTCATGTAGCAATACACTAGGTATGAAGTGGTATTATCTAATCTGTGTTTTCTAAGGCAATAAAATATACTACATCCTATTTTCCTGATTTTTCTAAAATGTTGACAGTGCCACACACAAAAAGATCAAGGTCTGCAGCTGTTATGGGATCCCTCGTTCTGTGGGCTGGAGACGCCCATGTCCCAAAGAACCCTACTTTTCCATGTCAGCAATTGCTGGGGCTGTCACAGGGATGCTATTGATCAGTTGTGGTGAGAGGGGAGACCCATGGATGGGAGGGGAGATGGGGTATGCTTGATCCACATACAACACATGCAGCTGACCAATCTTTCAAGGGCTCTTGTGTTTTTGCAGTGTACCTTGCAAACCTGTGCACTCCAGCAGGAAGTCTGGAGAAGGAGCCATGAGCAGGACCCTGAGAGGAAGCAGAGACAGCAAGCCTTGGGCACAGAGCCCGCTGGAAGGGCCAACACAGGGATTTCTGAGCAAGCTGCCTGCGGTTGAGGGAACACTCAGTAATGTGTTGAGGGAAACAGGACTTCAGGGGCATCTGTCTGTAAGTAAAGAAGACTACACCAAGAATGTACCTGACTCATAGCACTGATTTCTCCTTCTACTGAAAACAACCCTGTAAAGCCTGGAATATGGACAAACCACGCAGGCTAAAGAGGAACAGTCTGCACCCTGCAAACACATGTGTTCCTCTAGCCACCAGAGGGCTAGGAGCTTCTGCTTAGCACTGTCCTAATGGACTGATCTACTGGTTTGTGGGGACACATCCTGCTTTGGGCAGCACAGCCGACAGCATCTCACAGATCATGACCTGTCACTTCTAGTCAGGCTCACCTCCACCAGGAGCTTCTGGGAATGAATCCCATTACAGGCTAAAGGGTTTTCTTCCCCTTCCATATGGTCTCCATAACACTCCAGCTTTATCTCGTTTTAACCCCTTTCCCAGCAGGTGAGCTCACAAGCCAGGGATAAGCAGCTCATCTCACAAGTTACGCATAGTTTCTATCTGTCATGAGGAGAGGGGCTTCTTTTGGGGGGGAGGCAAAGAAGCATGCTACAGTTCCAGATTTGCCCTCTCCCTCCCTGGGAGGAATGCACAAACCTTTCTGCAAAGTGGTATCCAGGTCAGAGCATTATTTATAAACCTGGCCAAATACACATAGCAAAAATCTGCACCATGGGCCAGGCTTTCAGCACTGGCTTCTGGTTTTTAACGGCAGAATTTTGTACCCACAGATAGTTTCACTCACATTTATCCACATGGCTTACTGTGGGTGGCAATGTTCCTAGTTAGACATGTCTAGCTGCTAGATGACCAGTCGGATGCCTTCACTGAGGTTGCCAAAATACATTCTAGTGGAAGACTAGCCTATTGTACCAGATTGATGAGGTGTGGGGGACACGGGGCTGCAAGCATTAATGGGGTGAAATGTTTATATTTTGAGTTTATTTTGGGGTGGTGAGGATTGTGGGGTCAGGGCTTGTATGGGTTGGGGACGGGTTGTTTGTTTCCTGATGAGCTTTAATTTCTTTACATGCGTTGAAAGGATGGGCTAATGATTTGGGTGCTAGGAAGAGGCTTAAGAGTCCTAGGTTCAATTCCCTGCTCTGCCACAGACTCCCCGTATGACTGTGGGCAAGTCACTTAGTCTCTCTGTGCCTCAGTTCCCCATCTGTAACATGGCGACAATAGCCCTGCTTTATGAGCCTGTTGGGAGGATAAAAACATTAACGTTACTATGGTAACAGCCATCTAAGTACCTTAGCTGGATACTCCCCTATGCTGGGAGCAGGGCCAGCGTAGAGTCCTTACAGCAGATCTACACCAGCTGAAGGGGTCTTCCTGTGACCGAGCACCTGTCTACACTTGAAATGCTACAGCAGCACAGTTCTCCTGTCCGCACAGATAATTCATCTCTTGGAGAGGCGCTAGCTAGGTCAACAGAAGCACTGGGGGTTAGGTTGGCTTAATTACGCTGCTCAGGGGGTTGGATTTTTCACACCTCACGTGACATTTTTAAACCAACAATTTTCTAGTGTAGTCCAGGCCTCTGAATCAGACCCCAGCTGTGAAAGGACAGGAGCCAAGTCAGTGGGCTGATGCTGCTGGACTACACAGGGAGTTTTGCCCTGACGCAGTTTGCTCACTTAGGATCTTCCCATCGCACAGGGGACAAATCGCTTTTCCTGTTATTTAACACACAAAGGCCTCCTTCCTCATCAGAGAGTCACCAAACCATGCAGCCGGGCCAGCGGTAACACTGTCTCATCATTCCTGATGGCTCCTTTCGGCCATGCACCTTTCAAAGCCTACTGTGCCACCAAAGCCTTTCCCATTTGGCCTGCACTAAATTGTTTTCTTTTTGTTAACCTGTGCACACCGGTCAGAGGGAGAGAGGATGTTACAAAGCAGGGAAGGGGCTGGTCGTTGAGGTTCACAAGCTAACCACGTCAGGCTCCTGAAAAGGTCCAGTGTTCAGAACAAAGGCAGAAAGCAGAGAGAGGGCTCAGGAGGAATCCATTACAGAGCAGGCACTGAGACGTGTGACCCTTTCAGACTGGGAGGGGAGCATTCAGGGCATCGATTAGAACGATGCACGGGAGCTGGAATTGCATTTCCCTGCAATGCCCTTGACCTTTGAAGAAACAAGACAACTCTGATCTTGGCAGGGATCATGACTTGAGCTGCTTGTGACTCAGACTCTTGGAAAGTTTGAGCTTTTGCCTGATGAAAACTCAGCTGCAAAAGAACTATGGAAACAAATCCTCAGCTACGTAAACAGGTGCCTATGCCAAGGAAGTCAATGGTCACACAGGAAGTCTGTGGCAGAGCTGGGAATTGAACACAGGCCTCCTAGGTCCCAGTCCAGTGCCTTAATCACTATCCCCCCTCCTGCAGTACCTGGGTCTGCAGACAGAGGAGAACTGGGATTCCCAGGGCTGTCAATCCAGTGATTTAAGTCATTTGGGGTGTAGCCTCTCATCCAAGTCCAACACATTTCACAGCCTTTTAATGAAGGTTTCCCATTTATTATTATTGCTTGTATTACGGTAGCACCTTGAGACCCCAATAATGATCTGGGCCCCTTTGTGCTGAGTACGATACAAACACCTAGGAAGAGAGAGTCCCTGCCCACAAAAAGCATCCCGAAGCGTGTGTGTCGGGTGGGGAGGGGCTGGAATTTCCAGACATGGCCCAAATTCCCCATTTACCTGTCTGGTATGATGATGTTCATTAAATCGTGCAGATCTCTCCGAGAGGCGTCATATGAGGTTTCCTGGCCTAACAGAGATCAGATTAAAGCTATCACTTTCCATTTTCATTACTGGTGCATAGAAGGTTCGGGGAATCCAAGTTCACATCCTGGAAAAAAAACAGCCATCCTCCCCTGTATCATTTTCCTCCTCCGAGTTGACTTGAGGCCTTTAGGTATCGCTCTGACTGCTGCTGACCTAGTGAGAACTCTAAATCCACGTCAACCGAGGACTAGAGCTTGCTGCACCTAGCTTGATCTTTGCTCTACCTACATGTTAACCTTAGGCTGCAAAGGGAGAAAACTGAGCTTATGAAAAGAATGATGATGCTGGAAAGACATCTGCCAGCCTCATCCCCGGAGCCCGAATAGCAGTCAATCGGGCTAATCTGAGTTATGTCCGCTGGGTATCTGGTCCTGAGACTTTATCTCTGGGTGCCAGCAAACATGGAGCCTACCAATTCACCAGCATCTGGATGTTATATGTAAAACTGGGTAAAATTTTCAAAATCACCTCAGTGGTTTAGGAGCTTAAGTGCTACTTAAAGGCCATGAGACTTGGATGAATTTGAAAATTCTATTAGCTTTCCCTAGTTTTGTAACTACAGGTTGGTGCATGGGCATCTGCTGGAATTTGATCTCAATACCCGACAACTTGGGTAAAGTTCAAATCCAGATACAGGATCTAGGTATTATTATTTCCCATATTTTGTGCTCAATCCCATCTCTAAAAGGGGTCAGTCTGTACCTCTGGATTCACCCATCCTTCACCTCTATGAACATTTGGAATTGGATCCAGGCCTGAACTTTGCGGTTGGAGCCCACTTCTACGGAAAATCAAAGAGCTTTTTCTGTGGCATCATATTAGATCAGGTAACATTCATGCCCATGTGCATGTGAGGATGCAGGCACACCGAGTTACTACCCCAGCCTTTTGCTTCAGGAGACACAAATTCAAATCCACATACAGTCTTCTTGACTTTCATCCTCCAAAACTGAATATAAGTCCAGGAACTTCTAGCTAGTCCTTCATGTAAACTGGTCCACATATGTGAATCTCTTTGGATACAATATGACTTTCTTCCCAAACTCCAGATGAACCTTTCTTAGAAGTCCAAAAATATCTGCCTTAGTTCCTCCTCCTTCCCCAATTATTCTTCATTGTGTTTGTCTACACTTCTAAAGAGAGGACATGGAAGCACAAAAATGTTGTCAGGATGGCTATTTTCATGAAAATATGTCTGGAAGGTGGAAATGCACATTCCCATGAGATTCCCAGCCCACATTTTCAGAGGTTGCTCAAGACAATCTGCCATCCTAGGCAAAAGTTCAGTGTCCACCCCACTCCTTGTAGGCCTAGGGTGGCAGATTTGGCCCAGCTGCCCCTCCTTCATGACCCAGGGTGACTGGAGCAAATCTGAGTGGTATTGTGACCCCATGTACCAGGTCGCAACACCATACACTGAGATTTGGCCCAGTCACCCCTCTGTTATGATGGAGGGGAAGCCAGGCCAAATCAGCCACTCTAGATAACTACCCAAAAATCTGCTGCTCTAGGCAGTTCCCTAGATTGCCTATAGCTAGACTGACCCCTGACTGTTTGCAAACAAAAGTTCAGAGAAACATATGAACTTTTGGATGCTCATCTGAATGGACCCTGAAGTACGAACCTTCTGAAATTGGCTCATTGTGGGGGAATCCAGCTTTGGTATGTGTAGAAACCTCTGCCACTTTCAGGAGCGATATAAAATACCTTCAAGGAAATGCATCTTCGAGACATGATGGCAAGGGAGCTCTCTGGAACTAAGGGTTGTTTGTGTTTTATCAGCGAGGAGCCCGAGGAGAGTCTAGAGAGGAGACAGGAATCAGGTTGGATCATTTTGTGACTTCGTGCACCACAGCTACTTCTCACTCATGTATCAAGATGGCATTAGCCCCTTTCCAAGGGGGTAGCCTTCCTATCTGGAACTCTTACCCCAGGGCACCCCTGGCTTCAATGACCTGATTATTCTGGTCTCCACCAGCCCTGTCCTACTTCTCTGTCCTTTCAGTCCAAAGCTGTAGGATCAGAGCATGCCGGTGATAAAGATATCATTCTTCCTACCCTTTGGCCTTCCGTTCCCGCCCTGCAGCTCCCTGTAAAACCTCCCTCCGCCCCAGCCCCACGCACACACAGCTTTTGGGACGATCTGGTTTCTCCACGGAGACAGTGTTGACTTTTTCCATCCACTCACCACTGAGGAGGGCGGGTGGGGGGGAAGAGACCGAAGCTTACAGTATTAACAGATCAGGGTCATGTACGCCACCATATGTCACAGATTAGCGGGAGAGCTCTGCTAAGAAGCCTTAGGCAGTTCTCCCATTGCAACAGCGTCCAGCATCCTGAACTAAAAACGGGGAGCTCGGACAAGGAAGGGAGCATATGAGTTTGGGGCTAGTTCTGACCCAGTTCTGACAGATTTCACGGCACGACGTAACTTCCCCTTGACTCAAATTCAGCACTGAGGAGTCAGGGTGAACCCATCCTTTCCTTCCCACCTGCTCCCTCAGTTTGAATGTGGAGCAACCATGTTTTTTCTTGCAACTCTCTCTTATGCCATCTCCAGACCCTCTCCTGCCCAAACAGCCACCTCCTAATTGTGGATCATTCACCAGCCTTTCCAGCTGCTGCTTGATTGGCTGTCCGTTCTCCCTGCCTGGGTACAGTTCTGAACAGCACCCAAGCAGGCATTTGCCAGGCAGGTAGGGATGCTACCAGCATTCCAGTCCCTGGGGACAGCCTGCACCCAGTTCTAGGGGAGTCAGTCTATAGTCGGTAGGTTTTTAGCAGCTGGTGCAAACAATATTTTCCTCTTCCCAGAGGGAGTCCGGCCGTCAATTCTTGTACAGCCCTGGAGCTTGGAGCCCTGACTTGGCTGATGCCTCTCCAGGCAGTGCTGTAATATAACCGTTAAACAATATAATGCTCCAGTACCGTGTCCGCCCAAGTCTACTAAATGAATCCTTGGTCGGCTGTGGAGCTCCATGGCTTTTCTCTGCCTCAGGGTTGAAATAATATGAGAACTGGTTCTTGTCACTATATTTCCACCATCTGCAATACTGGAGGCACTCAGCCAAGTGTGGAACGTATATAATGACCATGCTTGGGATGACAACAGGGTTTGAACCCTGGCCCTTCAGCACTGAAAGCACAAGCCACTACTGCTAAGGGAGCAACTCCTTTAGCTAGCAGCTGTAGTAGACTCGTTCTCCTATATGGATTAGACACTAAAGTGGGACTCGGACTCACGACTGGCTAAATCTGGGTGACATACAATATTTCATCCCCGATGCAAAAATAGAAAACAGCCCAAGAAAAACAAAACACAAATAATTAGGTATTTAGGTTCCTGTGAAAGCTGGTGGTGTGTTCTCCCAGGCTTACATAACATGGTGATGAGCACAGACAGACAAACATATATGGACATAGACAGAGAGATACGCCAGCTTTCTGCAAAATTAAATGCTGATCCACTGTAGCTGCAGTTTCTGGAATGAGTCAAAGAGGCCAGGAAAGACCCAGCTGGGTTAATTCAACCATCTTATTGCTTTGCCACGGCATACTTGTAGACCAGACAGGTTCTTGCAGGGCAGTCCATGTCAAAGAGCGGAAGGAGAGCCAGAAAGACCTGAGGACTCCTAATTGGCCAGTATGTTGAAATGAACTTTATAAACCACTTAATGTGGCTATCTGAGCCACTCTGGGAAAAGGGGACAGGCAGGAAGGTCACCACAGTGTTTTCCCCTCCCCCAGCGGCCAGTTCTTGAATAAATAACTGCAAGTTGTCAAGCTAGTTTTACAGCTGCGGCCAAGGAGCCTCCTTGAACTGCCATACTAGGTCAGACCAATGGTCCATCTAGCCCAGTATCCTGTCGTCCGATAGTGGCCAATGCCAGGTGCTTCAGAGGGAATGAACAGAACAGGGCAATTTATTGAGTGATCCATCCCCTGTTGCCCAGTCCCAGTTTCTGGCCGCCTGTCACGTAGTGTGGGGAGTCCGGCCCTGCACCCCTCTTCCTGGGACCCACAGTGACTCTCAGCCAGCCAGTAAAACAGAAGGTTTATTGGACAACAGGAACACCGGTTACAGCAGAGCTTGCAGGCACAGTCAGGACCCCTCCCTCGAGTCCTTCTGGGCTTTCAGGGTGCTTGGATCCTAGCTAGGATACCCTGAATTCCGCCCACACAGGCCCAAGCCCAAACTCAAACTGCTTCCCTCCTGCCACTCCCTTCCTTTGTTCCCCTTCCCGGGCAAAGGTGTTGACCTTTCCCCTCCCTTACCTAGCTCAGGTTACAGGCCCTGGCATCGTCCATCCCCTAAAGTCCTCCCCTGCTCTCCCACTCCCCACACAGACAGTCCCTACTGCATCACATCTCTCCCCCCTTCGAGACTGAACTGAGCGGGGTCACTCTGCCCAGTGACCTGGGGAAGTTCAGGGCCCCCTCTCCGGGACAACGCGTCCGCTGTCAGGTTGGCACTTCCCTTCACATGGACCACGTCCATGTCATAGTCCTGCAGGAGCAGGCTCCACCTCAGGAGCTTGGCGTTGGCTCCTTTCATCTGGTGCAGCCAGGTCAGGGGAGAGTGGTCGGTGTACATGGTGAAGTGTCGCCCAAAGAGATATGGCTCTAGCTTCTTAAGGGCCCACACCATGGCCAGGCATTCCTTCTCGATGGCCGCGTAGCTTTGTTCCCGGGGTAGCAGCTTCTTACTCAGGTACACGATGGGGTGTCTCTCCCCCTTTTCATCCTCCTGCATTAACACTGCCCCCAGTCCCATGTCTGAGGCATCAGTGAACACCATAAAGGGTTTGTCAAAATCTGGGTTTGCCAGAACTGGGCCACTAACCAGAGCCTCCTTCAGCGCCCGGAAAGCCTCCTGGCACTGCTCAGTCCAGATCACCTTGTCTGGCTTCCCCTTTTTGCACAGTTCAGTGATGGGGCCGGCTATGGCACTAAAGTGGGGCACGAACCTTCGATAGTACCCCGCCATCCCAATAAAGGCCTGGACCTGCTTTTTGGTTTGGGGAGCAGGCCAGTCTCTGATCACCTCCACCTTGGCTGGTTCCGGCTTCAGGCAGCCGCTCCCCACCCGATGGCCCAGGTAAGATACTTCAGCCATCCCCACCTTGCACTTCTCAGCCTTTACTGTTAACCCAGCCTTTCGGAGTCGGTCTAGGACTTGTTTAACCTGGGACATGTGGTCCTCGCAGGTCTGGCTGAAGACGCAGATGTCGTCAATATACGCCATGGCAAAACTCTCCATCCCCCTCAGTTGCTTATCCACCAGGCGCTGGAAGGTGGCCGGCGCTCCCTTGAGGCCGAAGGGCAGGGTCAGAAACTCATAGAGCCCCAGAGGGGTGATAAAGGCCGATTTTAGCCTGGCATCTGCGTCCAGCGGCACTTGCCAGTAGCCTTTGGTAAGATCCATAGTGGTGAGGTACCGAGCACCTCCCAGCTTGTCTAGGAGCTCGTCAGGCCTGGGCATAGGGTAGGCATCAGATACGGTGATGGCATTGAGCTTTCGATAGTCCACACAGAACTGGATTGACCCATCCTTCTTGGGGACTAGCACCACTGGCGAGGCCCAAGGGCTGGAAGACGGCTGGATCACCCCCAAAGCCAGCATGTCCCTGACCTCTCTTTCAAGATCCTGGGCAGTTTTCCCAGTGACCCGAAAAGGGGAGCATCTTATAGGGGCCTGTGACCCAGTCTCCACCCGGAGGACAGTCAAATTAGTGCGTCCAGGCTGGTTGGAAAACAGCTGTCGGTATAGATGCAGCACCCCTCTGATCTCAGCATGCTGGCCCGGGGTCAGTTGATCAGAGAGGAGAATCGCCTCCAGGGGGGAACCAGCTTTTGTCCCAGGGAATAGATCTACTAAGGGGTCATCTCCCTGCCCCTCCCAATGTCCACACACGGCCAACACCACATTCCCCCTGTCATAGTATGGTTTCATCATGTTCACATGGTACACCCGACGGTGATGTGCCCAGTTTGACAGCTCCACCACATAGTTTACCTCATTCAGTTGCTTGATCACCTTGAAGGGCCCTTCCCAGGCGGCCTGGAGTTTGTTTCTCCTCATGGGGATGAGAACCATCACCTGATCCCCGGTGGCGAAGGCTCGGGCTCGTGCTGTGCGGTCATACCAGACCTTCTGTCTCCTCTGGGCTCGGGCCAGATTCTCCCTGGCCAGGCCCATGAGCTCGGCCAGTCTTTCCCGGAAGGTCAGGACATACTCCACCACTGACTCTCCCTCGGGAGCGGCCTTCCCCTCCCATTCGTCCCTCATTAGGTCTAGGGGCCCCCTCACCCGCCTTCCATACAACAGTTCGAAAGGTGAAAACCCGGTAGATTCCTGGGGTACCTCCCTGTACGCAAACAGCAGGTGAGGTAAGTACTTGTCCCAATCTTGCGGGTGCTGGTTCATAAATGTTTTTAGCATCATCTTCAGCGTCCCGTTGAACCTTTCTACCAGCCAGTTGGACTGGGGGTGATACGCTGAGGCCCAGTTGTGCTGGACCCCACATTTCTGCCATAAGGACCGGAGCAGAGCCGACATGAAGTTGGACCCCTGGTCCGTTAAGACCTCCTTGGGGAACCCCACCCGGCTGAAAATTGTCAGCAGTGCATCTGCCACTGTGTCTGCTTCAACAGAGGACAAGGCCACCGCCTCGGGGTAGCGAGTGGCAAAATCCACCACCACCAGGATGTATTTCTTCCCTGACCGGGTCGTCTTGCTGAGGGGTCCCACTATGTCCATGGCCACCTTCTGGAAAGGTTCTTCTATGATGGGTAAAGGCCTCAAAGCCGCTTTCCCCTTGTCCCGGGCCTTCCCCACCCTCTGGCAGGGGTCACAGGATTGGCAGTACTGTCGGACATGGGTAAAGACCCCAGGCCAGTAAAAGTTCTGTAGCAGCCTCTGCCTGGTACGCCGGATTCCCTGGTGCCCTGCGAGAGGGATGTCATGGGCCAGGTACAACAGCTTGTGACGGAACTTCTGGGGAACCACCAGCTGCCTCCTGATCCCCCATGACTCTACTTCCCCTGGGGGAGCCCATTCTCGGTACAGGAACCCCTTCTCCCACAGGAACCTCTCCTTGCAACCTCTCCTCATGGTCTGTACTGCACTAAGGTCAGCCCGGTCCCTGTGCTTCCGCAAGGAGGGATCTTTCTGCAACTCGGCCTGGAACTCAGCAGCTGGGACAGGGATGGGGACCGGCTCTCTCTTGCTGGCTGGGTCTGAGGCCGCAGCCTCTCTGAACCGTGCCCCTGGGCGTTCCCCGCTCCCTGGGTTAGGGTCCTGCACCTCGGGTCGAGTACCTTCCCCGTTGTCGGGGAGCAGTGCCCTTTGCCGACTCTCACTACGAGTCACGACCAGGGCACTCTGGGTGTTACTAGGCCAGTCCTCAAGGTCCCCTCCCATTAACACGTCAGTGGGCAAATATTGGTGTACCCCCACATCCTTGGGGCCCTCCTTGGCCCCCCATTTCAGGTGTACCCTTGCCACGGGTACCTTGAATGGGGTCCCACCCACGCCCATCAGGGTCAGGTAGGTGTCGGGCACCATCCGATCTGAGGCCACCACCTCGGGCTGGGCCAGCGTCACTTCTGCACCCATGTCCCAGTACCCAGTGACCTTCCTCCCATCCACTTCCAGGGAAACAATGCACTCTTTCCGGAGGGGCAGCCCCGCGCCCACCCGGTAAACCAAAAACCCGGAGCCTGGAGCATCCACAGGTGGTATGTTGCCAGCCCCCCTTTCCTGGGAATGTAGCCCCTCCTCCGATTGGATTTTTACCCAGTCCACCCTCTGCGGGTTGGGTCTGCTTGGTCTGTCCCTGAGCTTGGGGCACTGGGCCCGTATGTGACCTCGTTGGCCACAGCGATAGCAGCCCATATCTCGTGGGTCCCCTTGTGTGGGTCGGAGGGACCTGCCGCTGGATGTTCCCCTTTTGGGGGGGTTCTCCATAGGTCCCCTTTGGGAGGTCCCATGATGACTCTCTCTCTGCGTTGAGGCAGGCCTGCTCCTTCGAGACTCCTCCCTGCCATCCCCTGCCCGACTGTCCACAAATTGGTCGGCCAGCTGGCCTGCATGCTGCGGGTTCTCCGGCTTCTGGTCCATCAACCACAGCCTCAGGTCGGACGGGCACTGCTCGTACAGGTGCTCCAGTATGAATAGGTCAAGCAGGTCCTCTTTAGTTTGGGCCCCAGCCGTCCACTTGCGGGCATACCCCTGCGCCCGGTTGACCAGTTGTAGGTATGTGACCTCACGGGTTTTACGCTGGCTCCGGAACTTTTTCCGGTACATCTCAGGAGTCAGCCCAAACTCGCGGAGCAGGGCCTGTTTGAACAGTTCGTAGTCCCCTGCCTCTGCCCCTTTCAGTCGGCTGTACACCTCCACGGCTGTGGAGTCCAGTAAGGGGGTGAGAACTGCGATCCTGTCTGCAGGATCAACCCTGTGCAGCTCGCAGGCATTCTCAAAGGCCGTCAGGAAGGTATCTATGTCCTCCCCCTCCTTACGCCGGGGCAGCAAGTGCTTATCAAAGCTCTTTGTAGGCTTGGGTCCCCCCTCACTCACCGCAGCTGGGGCCTCACTGCTCCTCAGCCGGGCCAGGTCCAGCTCATGTTTACGCTGTTTCTCCTTCTCCTCCCGCTCATGTTTACGCTGTTTCTCCTTCTCCTCCAGCTCTCGCCTCTTTAACTCGAGCTCCTCCCGTCTCAGCTCCCTTTCATATTCCAGCCGCATCCGCTCCACGGATGCCGAGCGTCGCTGGGAGGATCCCCTGCTGGGGGGTGAGCTTCGCCGTGAGGCTCCCCTGCTGGCCGTGGGTGTCACGGTGCCCTCGGTATACACTGGGCTCCTCCCTGCCCTTCCCCTACGCCTAGGAAGGGGGGGTCTCGGGAAGCCCTCGTCCGCCGGCTGACCACTCCCAGCGGGGACAGACACTGGTGCCTGCGCTGCATCTGCCCGGCTGCTTCCCTCAGAGACAGGGCTCCGTTCATTCGTGCGGTCTCCCTGCTCCAGCTGGGCAATCAGCTGGTCCTTGCTGAGCCTCCCTGGGTGCAGCCCCCTCTGCTTGCACAGCTCCACCAGGTCACACTTGTGCCGCTTGGCATACATCTTCCTGCTGGCCACTCACAGGCCAGGGTGCTCTCCGCTCCCCACGGTTTCCAGGGGGACCCCTAGTGCACCAGCCCTTCGTGAGGTCACCACCTCTCTGCCAGGGTCGAGCTGCAGACTCCTGCGCCCCTGGGACCGCTCGCTGCAATCCCCCGGGGGACCCTGTTACTGCAAAGTCCTTCTCACTGGGCACACACTCCCAGGGGTTAATCACCCCTTCGTTTTACTGCTCCCCAGTCACTTACTGCAGGAAGCGCCGTCCACGGGGTGCAGTATATCCCACCGCTGCCACCAGTTGTCACGGAGTGTGGGGAGTCCGGCCCTGCACCCCTCTTCCTGGGACCCACAGTGACTCTCAGCCAGCCAGTAAAACAGAAGGTTTATTGGACAAGAGGAACACCGGTTACAGCAGAGCTTGCAGGCATAGTCAGGATCCCTCCATCGAGTCCTTCTGGGCTTTCAGGGTGCTTGGATCCTAGCTAGGATACCCTGAATTCCGCCCACACAGGCCCAAGCCCAAACTCAAACTGCTTCCCTCCTGCCACTCCCTTCCTTTGTTCCCCTTCCCGGGCAAAGGTGTTGACCTTTCCCCTCCCTTACCTAGCTCAGGTTACAGGCCCTGGCATCGTCCATCCCCTAAAATCCTCCCCTGCTCTCCCACTCCCCACACAGACAGTCCCTACTGCATCACACCGCCCCAAGTCCTTGCAAAGCTGTGACGCTGATTGGCTTCCCAAGCCTGAGAAGGGGAGCAGAGTGCAGGAATGGAGGCACCACTGGGAAACCCGGTGACCTTTACTGCACCTCCAGGTAGAAGTAGGGGTGACTACAGACCACAATGGGAGTTTTGCCATTGACTTCCAGCAGGATCAGGCCACTTGGGTGTGTCAGAGGCAATAGGAGTCATCTACTGTCTATACCACGGTTTTCAATCTGTGGTCTAGGGACCCCTGGGGATCCACAGACTATGTCTAAGATTTCCAAAGGGGTCTGCATCTCCATTTGAAATGTTTTAGGGGTCTGCAAATGAAAAAAGATCGAAAACCTCTGGCCTAGCCTGATTTAAATAAAGTGTTCTCTAGGGTTACAGCACGACAGGACTGGGAGTCAGGACTTCTGGGTTCTATTTCCACAGCTGGGAGGATATGTGACCTACTAGTGAGAAGAGGTGGGACTGGGCATGGAAGTCAGGATTCCTGCATTCTATTCCCAGCTCTGATAACAATTCATTGTGATGTCTCAATACACCCTGATTTACTCATCTGTAAAATGGGGACAGTGATACTTCACTGACTTCACAATGGTCTCCCATTCCTGACCTGGGAAGATATGATCTTTCTACCAATGACAAACCAGAAACATTTTTAATAAAATTCAGGTTACAGACTGTTTGGCTCAAGGGGATTAAACATATGAACCAACCCTTTTAACAACACATGTGCAAACGCATGCTTGGGACTTTGACATGCTGGGGGTTCTGCACCCAGGTCATGTGCACGCTTGTTGGTATGTATCTCTTTGAAGACGTGGTTCTCGGAATCTCCAGAGCAAAATGACATGATAGGGCAGGGCATGGGAAATGGCCTATACAGCTTTTCACTTCTAAATCACTGGTTTGAATCCAGGTCAGTTTGGAAATGCTTAGAGATTTAGCCATGTAGTTCTGATCCAGATTCTAACTTCTGTAAAATCTGAGAAGGTTCAGAGCTGGAGTTCTGGTTCAGATCCATCTGACAGAGATGGTCCCAAACTACAAAGTTTGGATTCAGAGCTGAACATGCCCAGGGTTCTGGTTCAACAACTCTCCAGTAGGCAATGGAACTAATTACCCTCTGGTAGTTGTTCCTCCAGAAGTCTGTGCGGAATGAGTGGATGGATCTGGCTCCATGATATCCTTTTTAAAAAAATCTCACCGCCAAGGCAGGGCAGCAGGAGGGTGAGGGAAAGGAGGAGATGCTTCCCACTCACTATATCCCTTCAAAGCACTAGGGTTTTCCAAGTGGAGGATCAGAAGTTCAGTTACATATTTCAGAAACCTAATTGCAACGAAGACCCAGTGCAATCCACCTCCCAGCTAAGCTGCAGCATGGGCTGTGAGAAAGGATTGCATGGAAATGAAAGCCCGGCAGAACCATCTGCATTTGTTCTTGCTAGTTCCATTTCGCAGCCTGGCATCGCAACAGCATTTGGCTTACAAACTAATTCAATTGAGATGTCAGCCTAGATACCCCCAAACTTACTTAGACTATAAACTTTTGGGGGCAGGGACAGTCTTTTCGTTCTGTGTTTGTACAGTGCCAAGCACGACTGGTTCCTGGGCATAACTAGGACTAGTAGAGTCTATCAGAACACACCCCAATAAATAACAATGATAATAACTTCCTCCTGAAGGGCAGAAGGTAGGCAGGAGCTGGCTCTGGACAGGAGTGGCTGGTCAAGGAGAGTCCTCTGAAAACAGAAGGCCGGTTGCTTTCCAACATGTGGACATGCCCAAAGCTGATGAGACCCAAGTACATTTAATGTTGCAATGTTCCAAGGCGCCTATGCAGATGCCATTCCATCGTGACACAGTTTGGGTGTGGGTTCAGGTTTCCCAAGCGCTGCAGCTATGATCCAAAATCCAAGTGTTGCTGCTTCTGCAGTCCCTATTATGAGGCCAGAACCTGCAGTGAGAGGATCTGATTCTGCTCAGAATCCAGTTCACTATTACAGCACAACTTGCACTGTTTGAATATTCAGATGTTCATGAAATCCATACATTTCACAAATTTCAGCATGAACAACTACTAATCTGAACATTGGAAGGGTGAGAGTCATTGTTTTCTGTCTGAAGTTTCAGACAGCAAACCAGTCAGGGAGCAGAAAAAATACCATGCAACTTAAGTGACCAAACATACACAGCAAATATCAAATACTGAACAGTCCAAGCAAGCAGATTACAAACAACCCAGCAGTCAGAAATTGCTTTTCCAAATTATTTGCTGAATATTGGCAACTAACAAATACAATTGCAGAAGCTGGAATCAGGTAAAAAATAGAACCCAGGATTCCTGACTCCCCATCCTCTACACTAACCACTAACCCCCCCCCCCCCACAACCCTGTGGAACAGAACCCATTGTATAGATGGGAAAGTGAGGCACAAAGAGACTAAGTGACTTAGCCATGGCCACATGGGGTGTTGGTGGCAGAGCTGGGAATTTAACCTGGGTCTCCCAAGTCTGAAGCCAGTGCACTAACTTCCAAACAATCCTTCCGCTCAAATAATTTGACCAGCTCACCTTCTTAGCTACTGGGCAGTCACAAGGGCTACCATTTAGGTCGAATTCAAGTGGGTACAGAAATCCCTCTCCAATACTCCTGTCTCTGTTATATCGTTCTACCTACCTATCATTCTTTCCTGGTTACCACCTGCCAATTTACAGCTCTGCTCCTGCCTCACCTCACTTCCAAATAAACCAAATTCCTTCAAAGATATTAAACACTTAATGGAAATTAATACGCCTTAAGGCAGGTTTTGGGGCCAACTAGCTGCTTAGAAGGCGCTTAAACCATCAACCCCTCTCAATCCCATTGTCCTTGTCATACAAACTTAGCCTAGACCCTAATCCTCTCCTCCCACCCTCACTCCCTCCTCCACTCCAGCAGAAGTGGGCGAAGGATATAAAAACCCCCATGGGATCCTGGCGCTGCCAGCCCTGGGATGTAGATGAGGGACACCACACCAGCTCTGCATTCTCTTAAGGATTTCTGTTGGGGGTGGGGGGATTTTTTTGTATTGAGGTTGACAATAAAATTAAATTGGTTTTGAAAAGAGACAGAAACAATTAAATAATAAAGAGCAGCCGCTAAAATAACAGAAGGATGAACGGGACAGAAGGTATCAATTTCTATGTGCCATTCTCCAATAAAACAGGGCTGGTGCGGAGCCCCTTTGAGTACCCACAGTATTACCTAGCCGAACCCTGGAAGTACCGAATCGTGTGCTGCTATATCTTCTTTCTCATCTTCACCGGGCTCCCCATCAATTTCCTCACCCTCCTTGTCACTTTCAAGCACAAGAAGCTGCGGCAGCCACTCAACTACATCCTGGTCAACCTGGCGGTGGCTGATCTCTTCATGGCTTGCTTTGGCTTCACCGTCACCTTCTCCACGGCCTGGAATGGCTACTTTATCTTCGGGCCCATAGGCTGTGCCGTGGAGGGCTTCTTTGCCACGCTGGGAGGTAAGAGCTCAGCTGGGGGAGCTGGGAGCGGGCAGGGAAGGGGGAATGATGCATGCGCTTGCCTGGCTGGAGGAAGGAAGGTCTAGTTTGCCCTGGGTTTATTTCCAGTTGGAAGCATGCTGTCCAGGCAGATGGATTGCATGCAATCTGTTTCTCCCCATTGAAACATGCTTGGCTGCACTAGTGGGCTAGACAGTGCATATTTCGGCACGGGCTAGACATGCAAGTAATTACCCAAGGTTCCAGGTACAGCCCCGTGCTGCCACGGCTTCACTGCTCTGGTACCTAAGCTAGCTATGACAGCCCTAATTTCAAATTGCAGTGCAGGCATGTTTTATGCGGCATCAGTACATTATGCCACTTCCAGAAGGGTGATGTTGCATTGTAATACTAAGGTACCACATCAGTATGGCACAGTGACTTGAGAACCAGCACAGTGACAAGCTACGAGCCAGGCCCAAAGTAGATTGGGAACTTTTAAAAATTGTCCTGGAAGCCCGTGACGACTGCAACCACGTCAGGAGTTTCAGAAAGGTGGCAATGAAAAGAAATCAGCCCAAGCTGCAAAGTTCAGCTAAGGATCTGGGACCCAAAGTTCAGGAGTGTTTGAATTGGGAAGAGCTGGGTTTGAGCCCATCGCTGGGGTCTACACAAAGTCAAGCACATCTTGAGATTAATCTGGAAACTGCCATGGTCTTAGCAAGATCCTCCACCACTGTTTAGAATGAGCCCTGCTGAAAATTGTGCAGAAGCCCCTCCCAGCAGGTCACTCATTGGCAGCCTGATTGAAAATGACTCTTCCTTCCACAGTCTGACCTGGAGCTATCCGGTTTAGGTGGCTCAAAGGTGCATTTGAGCATCTGCAGTGCTACTGGGAGCACTCACTCATGTACAGAACTGAGCACCTGAATGCAGATGCCCAGGTTTGAATACTGCCCCCTAATATGAAAGTGTTTACTTCCTGGGCTATGCCAGTCATGTCAAACCCGGCCAGACCTTAATACCACATCGGAGTCCAAGTCAGCAGTCTGTGTCAAATGGGTGGGTAGGTGAGTCTTTATCCCCTGGCAGGCAGCATCACAGCCAACATAAATTGGAGCCCCTTGTCAGTAGCCTCAGCAGAAGGGTCAAGGACTAGAAAGGTCCAAGAGACTCAAATTCCCTTAGGGTGGTTCTTTTAGAATGGGGAACAGCATGTGGGAAACTTACCTCCCATTGTTCCCGTTCCGTGGAGAAATGGAAGACATCGATAACCAGGGAAATACAAAAAATGTTTGGTGCAACAGTAAGACTCCAGGAGCATGTAAAATTGTCCCAGGTTCCCAGCGGAAGATGCTCTCACTGTTACATAAAACCAATGGTCCAAAGCAATGCATCTTACAGCAATGATGCTGCAGTTTGGAGCAAGGGCAGGTTTTTTATACAAGAGAAGGGGCAGGTCGATATTTGGGAGGAAAAGGAAGAGCCAATCAGTATCAGAAAAGGATAAAATGAGCCCATCCGTATTTGGGAAGAGAAAATGAGTCTCCTCTGGGCTAGAGGAGTTTGGTGCTTATGAAAGAGGAGAAAAGGTCTAAATCTGGGAGCAGTGTGAAGGTTAATTGTGCATTCGGGAGCTGAAGGAATATGTGGTTGCTCTCAAGAAGAGGAAAAATGACATGGTCAGTCTCAAGGAGTGGAACCAGGATTCAGTCTGTATTTTTGAACAGAGCTGCGCAAGTAGAGCAGAAATTTTCCAGTGACTATCCAGTGGCATTTTCAAACCCAGCTGATCTGACCACATTCGTGGCTCTTTGATCTTTCACTCCTGCAGGCAGGGTTGCGATTGAATCTCAGTGGCACAACTGCTTGCAAAAAAAAAAAATCCATTTTCAAGCAGCATGAATTAATTTTACATCTCTGTGCTCATCCAACCAGCAAAGAGAGATGATACCTGGTGACTTATCTGGCCAACTGAACACAGATCAGAGAGCAAATTCTTGAAAGGAACAGTTTGCAATCAATGCCAGGAGTTTTTTAAAAAAATGGCTAAAAATTCACCGGGTAATTTTCACTCCTGAACACATTTGAGGCAATGGGGATATTCCTGCCACCAGGAAAAGAGGCTCAAAGAATCCGGTCTATGCCAGGGATTGGAAATGGGGCGGGTCTATATTAGGGAGAAGAAGAAGGGCCACTTAGTGTCATCACTAATTCCTTCAGTGAAAAGACCCCATCTCTGTGCCTGACAACAGCTTCTAATCTTTCACACTCTTTCAGGCCCTCTGTCTTATCCAGGCTTTCCATTTCTACCCAGCAAAGAACAAGGAGGGTCCCAACTGGGGGGGAAAGGAAGAAGAAAGTTTATACTAAAGGGAAGCAGCAAGAGTTACCGTTCTTCACGAAAGCTGAGCAGAAGGTGTAGCTATCAGCAGATGAGCACGTGCTGGGAGCATTAACAGGCTTATAGCACAGGCTAAAGGCTCATAATCCCCTAAGGTTTGATTATCCTTTGACAAATAAACACACCAGGACCTGTCCGGGTTCATTCTCCTGCAGTGGGAGCACATACCAAATACCCATTTAGACTCTTGGAGCCATCAGGACAGGTTCAGACATGGTGCAAACAAGGGTTCACGCCTGGAGCTGTGCTTCCTTACACCAGGTCAAGATTTGGCCCATTGACTTTAGGGGATGACAAATGACCCGGGCTCTAAACAAGACATTTAGATACTCATATCGGCCCTTGAGCACTTTCTATGGCCATTTTGGGGGCAGACTCGGGCTCTGTAAAGGCAGACTCTGCTCAAGCCATGGTGAGATGGGGAGGCTGCAGGGTACTGAGTCCATCTCAGTCCCGTGACCCAACTCTGATCCTGTACTGTACCCAACAGACCATGCTTCCCCTCTATTCAGAAAAGAGCAGGTTTAGACAATTTCTTGTTCCCCAAATCCTTGAACAGCTCACTCATGTTAGATTGCCCTATCTGTCTCTTTCTCCCCCAGGTCAGGTGGCCCTGTGGTCGCTGGTCGTCCTGGCCATAGAGCGTTATATTGTGGTGTGTAAGCCCATGGGCAACTTCCGCTTCTCTGCCACCCATGCCTTGATGGGCATCAGTTTTACCTGGGCAATGGCCTTTTCCTGCGCTGCTCCACCCCTGTTTGGCTGGTCCAGGTGAGTAATACAAAACACAGACATTATTTACACCATCCAGACAAAGACTGCTGTCTAAATACTCGAATCCCAAATACCCAGGCACCCCCCTGTGCATTAGCCTTGAAGCACAGAAGCAATTATAATGAGGAGTCCTTGTAGCACCTTGGAGACTAACACATTTATTTGGGCATAAGCTTTCATGGGCTAGAGCCCACTTCATCAGATGCATGAAGTGAAAAATACAGGAGCAGGTATAAATACATGAAAGGATGGGGGTTGCTTTACCAAGTGTGAGGTCAGTCTAACGAGATAAAGCAATTAATAGCAGGATACCAAGGGAGGAAAAGCGGTTATGGATCTGAACCTGATCTGTGTTCCTTGGGTTTATACTGGGGTAATGCCATTGACTTAAATGGACTTACTCCTGATTTACGCCAGCACTATTGAGAGCAGAATCAGACTATGAGCTTCGGGATCCTTCCTGAAAATGTAACCTCCAGCATCTGGGCATTACAAGCTTCCTCACACAGCTTTGCCAAAGCATCTCTGTCCTACCTTACTGCTCCCTCTGCTATTCCTGTCTAGATTCTCCACACACAGCGCTGCTAATGCACCACCTCAGTCCTGACCTTCAGCATCTCCTGATAGTCCCGGGTTTCACCCCAGCTCTGCCAATGCATTTCATTCTGGCCCATCATCACCGCCTGCTATTCCAGTTCTGAGTCCCACACAGAGTTCTGCTGGGACACCACAATCCCAGCCTGGAACCCCTTCCCCTGCTATTTTTGTCCTGAAAGCTCTGTGCATCAGCCCAACCACAGGAAGTGAGAACTAACCATGGCAAGGGCAAATACAGACCTATATGCTCTTTGCTCGCTACCACAGAAGGGAAGGGACAAAGGAGCCCAGGCCACCAAACAAAGAGAGAAGAGACTCTCTGTACTTGCTTGTGAGCTTGGAGGAAGCATGGTCTGCTCATAATGCAATTGTCTAATGCCATAGGCCATCAGCTGCACTCCGTCGAACAGCTGTGTTCTCCTCTGGAGAGCCAGCCGTGCACATGCTTGTCCCCATTCCAGCAGTCATTGCAGACTAACCTAGCTAGAGCAGAATTCGGAGTGAAGAAGAGTTTGGGCCCAATCCTGCAATGGCAGCTCCCAGTGCTAATCCTTACATACGACAGTAACTCTCAGTTAAACCAATGAATTAAGATTAAGATTACACGTGGCGTGGACCCTATCGTTTCAAGTTGAGCCCGAATATCATGTTGGCCAGGACTGAAGCACAGTATGGGAAGCCTCTGCTGTATAGGCTTTGTGGATAAACACAGGACTTGAGCATTAAGGAGGGCTGTCAATCTGGTGCCTTTCACATGAATTCACTTGTCATTTCCCCTCCAGCACAGGTAAAGCCACAGCCCTCCTGCTGCACAAATTTGGGACCTGGTCCCGAAAAAGACTAACATTTACTCCTGGCAGCAAACCCATTGAAGTCAATTTACTTATGTGACTTTGCAGGGATCAGGACATCAGCTATTAAAGTGACAAAGCTGCTTTTGAGTCACAGAAACCCAAAATCTGATAAACTAAGAAATATCAGAGGGGTTTTTAGTTTGGGACATGCCCCCCTGAAAATCTCTGTCTTTATGGAGAAGCACTAAAGAACTGACTAGGAATGAAACCAATAGAATTCTATAGGATGCTCTGAAAAGCCTAGGGAAAGAGTCTTATTCTACACGCAAAAATGTAAACAGGCACTAATGATAGGTCCATCAATGGCTATTAGCCAAGATGGTCAGGGACGCAACTCCTCAGCAACAGGGAATCTAGGACACCCCAGAGTTCATATCTGCATTGAGCCATAATAGGTTCCTCATCATCTCTGCTCCTCAGGAGAAAGAGCAGGTGGCACCTGGCAGCCAAATGCTCAGCCTTGTAGGGACAGGAATAAACAGCCTGCTCCCCATGGGAGGTAGCGTCTGTCACAACAAACTGATGTCTACATGTCCAAGTGCAATGTGTCAGCGCAGAGCAAACGGCAAACATGCCGCCTTCTCCTGAATCAATCACTGTCCCTGCGTGATCTCTCCCAGGCTGCCTGGCACTGGGGCACGGCGCTTCGCCACGGCTCCCATCACCCAGGGAAGGAGTGCAGCAGGCTCAGCAGAGCCCCATGTGGACGCATGCACCTCTGCCTCACACCAATAGGCCAGCAGGGATGCCTTGGCAGAGCTGGGCGTGGGAGCTGAGGATTGGCATAGCAGAGGGTGAGGACTGCATGTCAGGACTGAAGGGCATGGGCCAAGAAATTTGGAAGGCGCACACACAATGCCTGGCCACAGCGCCATTGGCTTTGGCTGGTGCTGTCATTCTCAGAGTCTCAGGGAGCTGCTAATGCAGCCCTGCGGCTGCTCACTGCCTGCCGAGAGCCCCATCGTGGCGAGGTTTGCCGCTGTGGCTGTTCTGCCTCTAAAAACTCAATCGGGCTCCAGTGAACCTTTGAATTCACTCTTCCCCGGTTCTCCAAAGGCTGGCAATGGAGTTTGTCTAAAACCAGAACTCAAAAGTCCAAACACAGACAAAGTTCCTCATCTTCCCTTCTTCAGCGCCCACCCACAGGCTTTACCTGGCTTGGGCTCTGTAGTGCCAGGCATGCTCTCTGCCTGGCTTCTTCCATCAGCTGCAGCAACGCACAATCTCCTGTGTTCTGGGCTTCCCCGGGTTACTGCCAGGCTTCCTCCTGCCTCTGGCAGTCTCAGCTACTCTCTCAAACACACCCTGCCTGCAGGTGCCGCTGCCTTTTATACTGCAATCACCTGGTTGCTCTCCTGTGGGGCTCATCTTGTAATCAAGGGCTGGCTTAGCCGCAGGCTCTCCAGCCCATGGGCAAGACATCTTGCTGCAGACACAGAGACTTTAGGTCACCTCACCTGTTTCAACCCAGCCCCATCCGAAGGCCGCATACGGGGGAGGGCCCGGTGAAATGCATGACCTAACCCTTCTGCTTTGCTTGCTCTCTCACTCGGCAGATACATTCCTGAGGGCATGCAGTGCTCTTGTGGCCCAGATTACTACACTCTCAACCCTGACTACCACAACGAATCCTACGTCGTCTACATGTTCGCGGTCCACTTCGTCATCCCAGTGGTGGTCATCTTCTTCTCCTACGGGCGGCTCATATGTAAAGTCCGAGAGGTAGAATACGCGTCTAGCTGCTCAGGGTTTGATGAAGACAGGCAACGAGCATGAGGGGATTGAGAGTGTTGGTCCTCAGCTGGAGAACAGTCTCTTTGGAGCACCAGCAGCACCATCTGGTGGGCAGTACAAGCCCACATGTGTTTGGCCAGGTCAGACTAGACAATCACAGTGGTCCCTTCTTGCCTTGGAATCTATGAATCGCCCCCGGTGTTATCTCTGTTCACAACCCCATCTCCTCTGGAGACAGGCCCAGGCTTAGCAAAGAGGCAAGAGATGTAAAATTTCACATCCATAATTTATCAGCGGACAGTGAGGGGGCTCAGGGCCTCACAGAGGGATCAAAAGCAGGGATGATTCTCTGCAAGCACAAAACAGGGTCAGGTGTGTGCCTGTTTCAGCCTCTCCTTTCTCCAGGTAAGAGAGTTTATCAGCTGCACTTTATGACTGGGTGCGTGCTGCCTTGGGTGTGAGCCATTCCATGTGTAAATCTAGTCTGTGCTCCAGATCTAGTCCAGGTTCTGAGCAGAGGTTAGATCCATTCTGGGCATAATAAAATACTAACTAAAACGTCTTCAGCCCAGGGGTCAGCTTTCCCAGCAAATGGGTTCAGACCTGCTCCCTGTTCCCCGACTCCAGCCATGTCAGATATCCAGTTCTCTCTAGCTTGCCTGGTGGGACACAGCTCAGCACTGCAATGTGCTCTTTGGCTCACTGCCCTCTGCTATTCCCACAGGCAGCTGCACAGCAGCAGGAGTCGGCAAGCACCCAGAAGGCAGAGAGGGAAGTGACCCGCATGGTGATCCTAATGGTTCTGGGCTTTCTCATGGCCTGGACACCCTATGCCTTGGTGGCGTTCTGGATCTTCACCAACAAGGGGGTGGACTTCTCCGCTACTCTCATGTCAGTGCCTGCCTTCTTCTCCAAGAGCTCCTCTCTCTACAACCCCGTCATCTATGTCCTCATGAACAAACAGGTGAGACTCCCAGGGCCAGAGCCTCCCTGCCAAAGCTGTCCCTGTCCTAGGCCTCCCCCAGAACTCTCAGGGCATACCTTGAACCTGGCCTATAGCACTCCCTGCTCTCACAGTTCTGCATTCCCAGCCAATGCACCTCAGTCCTGACCTGCAGCTTCCCCCCTGCTATTCCATCGCTGGTCTCCCTCTACTCAGCTTTCCAAATGCACCTTGATCCTGACCTGCAGCACCTCTGCTACTCCGCTCCCTGGGACACCACCCTGCTCTGCCAACGCACCTCAATCCCAACCTACAGCCCCTCTATTACCCCAGTCCTGTGTTGGTGCTGCCAATGCACCTTGATTCTGACCTACAGTCTTCTTGCTACTCCAGTCGTGAACTTCACCACAGCTGTGCAGATGCATCTTCCTCCCGCCTAATAGCACCTCCCCCACTATTCCAGCCCCAGAACAAATTCCAATTGAATCTGGTACCTGTCACTTTCTGCCTTAATTTGTTTAATGCTGCCTGTGCAGTTGGAACAGCTGCCATATTTCACCACAGGGGTGGTAGCATCTCTGTAGTGGGCGAGGTGTTATATGTAACCCAGTAAAGTGCTCTTTGTCTGGTGATCAGATGGACGGCTCCACTGGCCATCGTGGATGTATGTGTTGTTCAAAGGTGCCACTGCTCTCTCTCTCCATTCAGTTCCGTAACTGCATGATCACCACAATCTGCTGCGGCAAGAATCCCTTTGGGGATGATGATGTCTCCTCAACTGTATCCCAGAGCAAGACTGAGGTATCCTCGGTCTCCTCCAGTCAAGTATCACCAGCATAGATCATGGACAGTTTGAACTTGGGGGACCTGCCACGCTCTGGGATCAAGAAGTAGAAATTGACGCACCCACGTATCCTCTGGTTCACGAACTTGTCTCATGCAATTACTCCCTTGTACTCCATCATCACATATCACACCTGCTCAGGTGTGCACAGGAGAGCCCTCCTCTGTGAAAATAGTGGTGTCAATACTGAATGTGCCCCCCCCTGCAAATAGCTGTGCACATACGGAACCCACTTATGCAAAGGCTCACTTGTGCGTATGCAAACCACTTGTGCAGGCAGCCACCTGTGCAAATATCAACTAATGAATTTTGAGCCTTCTCACGCAAACCCTTGCATGCCCTGCTCCACACACTCATGCAAAGCCAGCACCAACTTGTGCAGACCTTTGCGCTCACTTGTTCATGACCTCCTGTCCCCTTGTGCACATAGATTTGAGAAAATAAAGTGTGATTTAGGTTGGCAGGGGCTGAAGAGTTTTGGTGAGAGAGTGGCCCCAGAAGCTAACCCCTTGAGCTGTGCTGCCCATGGGTCACACTCTGTGAGGCAGCTTGTGTCACATGGAGTGAAATAGCCCTACTGGTAACATACAACGGAGGGGAAGTTGTCCAGCACCCTGGTGCTCGATGGGTGTTTTTAGAACTATAACACGCCGGTAGCATCATTTCTTAGCTCTGCTTCAGTCCTCAATGGCTGCTGCTGTGGCTCCATTTCTAAAACAACACCCCTTTGGATTGTGCATCACTATACCCATTGCAGAGATGGCAAGATGGAGAGGTGAAGTGATGTGACCAAGGCCACAGAAGGGGTCAGTGGCAGAGCTAGGATTAGAAGTCAGGAATTCCTGGCTCCCATTCTCATTCTCAGTCCACTAGAGCGGACCATGATAATTCAGGATCAATGCCAGTGGGAGCAGCTGTGGGTATCACGCTCTGCTACAGTCATGCTAGCTGCGTCCTAGCATGTATAACTTTCTAGCAGAGAGGGGATAGCTCTTAATGGTCAGAGAATTGTTTTGGGTGTATTTACCATCCGGCACCACTGCAAATGATTCCGTGCAAGAGGGAAAGTCCAGCTCACCAGTAATGCGGATCCTGGAAGACAGCCCAGTAGGAACAATGTGGGGAGCGCAAACTCTGGTTTAGCTTTAAACCCCCTGCCTAAAGCGCTTGTGCACTAGGTGTATGTACAGACACGAGTATGTGTGAGCACATACCAACATTGCGTGTGTATACAAAAGTCTACGAATACATGCATGCACAAGTAAAAGCACTCACACGTATGCGGGTCCGAAAGCCTGTGTGTGAGTGGACTCAGGACGGGAAGACATCCATCCCTTGCATTCTCCCCAGAGCGCATGGTTACTGGCATTATGCTCTCTCCTTGGTCGGAAGCTGCAATGGAACACAACAGCAGTTCACGAGCAGGTTTCTGTCGTCTGTAATTCCCTCTCTGTTCCTTACTATCTTCCCTATCCTCTCACTCACAGAGGGGCTGGGAGGGAAGCTGCCTTGTTTCTTTGCCTGGCTGCACCCCAAGCTGTTGCATGAGGACTGGAGAGGTTGCATGCAGGGCAGCATGCCTCCCTCTGCACCATTTCCAAGCAGAACAGAGCAAAGCAGAGCTGATGCAATACAATGGGATTAAGCCAGACCCAGACTCAAGTAGAGGAGGGTTTTTCCCAGTGCCTCAAGCTAAAGTACTGGGAAACCCTTGCTCAGCTTTAGATTTAATCCATGTTATGTTCTCCACAAGCTTGAAGACATGGAGGGACAAATCCCAGTCCCATTCAGTTCAGTGGGGATTTTGCTGTTCACTGGCGTCAGGGTTTAGTGTAGAGATCAGCATTTTCAGTTGTGTTACAGTGAGTCAGTGAACAGCATTTGGTGGCCACTGCCTTTAATTTCACATCTGGCTTAGCTATCTTTCATGGCTACTTAAAGGCATCCCAGTCTAACAAGCCATTCTGACCACCAAATCCCATTAGAAGCTGTAACTACTTGCACATCGCCCAGCTGGATCCATTCCAGGTGGGCACAGAAATCCAGCCCAGCTTCTCCTATTTACTCCAAATAAATTAAGCAGCTCAAAGGGAGATCTTTACCTGCAAAGACATCTCCTAGGCTTCCATTCAGGGCGGCCAGGGCGGCGGGGGGGGGGGGGGAAGTGGGGCAGTTTTCCTCAGGTCCCCACAATAGTTTTTCAGGGCCCCTGGAGCGGAGTCCTTCACTTGCTCTGGGGGCCCTGGAAAACACTCACGGGGCACGGGCACCCGGAGCTTCTTCTGCTCTGGGTCTTCGGTGGCAATTCGGTGGCGAGGGAGTCCTTCCGCTCTGGGACCCACCACTGAAGTGCCCTGAAGACCCGTGGGGGGGGGGGTCCTTCCACCCTGGGACCCAATGCTGAAGTGCCGGGTCTTTGGCAGCAATTCGGCGACGGGGGCCTCCCCGCTGCTGAAGACCCCAGGCCCTCTGAATCCTCTGGGTGGCCCTGCTTCCATTGCATTAACACCAGGACAGTCCTGGGGAAAGCCCAGGCTGGATTCCCCCCATCCCTCACCTGGAATGGACTCCCCGTTTGTGTGGCATTTACTCTAGCTCACGGGAGTGTTTCAGAGGCATCGTTCCATAACGCTGTAGAACAAGGAGTGTCAAAATCCATGGCTGGAGCAGTCTCTGCAACCCCTTGCCAGCACAAGCGAAAGTCAGAGCTGTGCATCCTTGGCAGACGCACGGTCTGTGAAAATCGATATACATAGTCTTTATAAATCAATAACACAAATGGAGCTGTGAGGGGGGCTTTGCTGCTCCCAGTTCTCCTGGAGACAACACTGGAGATATATATATTTTTTGTCTTGGCACCTGTAAATATTTGCTCATGTACTTGGAAATCGTTACATTTCTCGACCCTATCGTCCCCCTCCAAGGAGAGGAGCACTCTTTCACTTGCGCGGCCCGGCTCTAGAGGGCGCGATGGCTCCTGCAATGCTTTCCTGTACATATTTTATACATAAACCAACGTATCGGCGTGAGGACTTTGTAAAGTTGAACAGTAGGGATTAAAAACAAACCCAAAATAAACACCAGCAGCACAAAGAAGGGAGGTGCGTCTGTCTGATTCCTCAGCCGGGGGCTTCTAAGTCATGGAAAGGGAAATTAGGCGTCACATTTATTCCCCTCTTCCCCTCTATGGTAGGATGTAGCCAGACCTTCCTGAGGATTCAGTGATTGTCCCTCCCCAAGCTTTACTTCATATGCTCACTGTGGACGCGTGCACACACAAGGCACCCCTGGGAAGTGCTGCTCCTGAGCGCCTCCCAGTGGGCAATGCTTGCAGCAGCACCGATGGGTTCCAGAGGGAGCCATGCTTGGCACTCAGCCAAAGCGGCCAGCTGGCAAGCCGTTTGGGATCTCCTAATGGGTCTAGTGTGACAGCTGCCATCTTAGTCAACACAGCGGGGATCTCCAGGGCTAAAAGCGTGCACTACAGAGCCAGACTAGCATATTGAGAGCTGTAGCTCCTCTGTGTATCAAGCACAAAGGGTGACATGTAGCATACACTGACCAGAGAGTTACATATGCTCATGTCACCCTCAACAGGCAGCTGACACAGAAGATAAAAGACCAATTATTGCTACCAGCTGGGCAATATTTCCAGTAGCTTAAGCAGCAGAGGCCTGAATTATTTGGTGCGGGGAAACCAAAGGGATTCTAGTTCCCGTTCCTTCCAGGTGTATAACTGGCTGTTGTGTCTGTGATATTTAACATGTGGACCATGCCTATCTTACAAAACACTCGAATCCCCAAAGCATAAGTGGCCAAACCTCTGTTTTCGGTTACACCAATGGTTGAATTTGGCCCTGGAGACCTTGTTGTTTTCCATTTGTTAATTATCCCAATACAAGTGTTTCAATGAACAGCTCGCTATTACCAAAATAGACTTGGCACACAGCACAGGAACCCAGGAACTACCACATTGGATCAGACCATGGGTTCATGTGGTCCATTACTCTGTTCAGTGGGGACTAGTACCAGCAACTCCAGGGGATGGTGCTTCACTGGCACAGAAGAGTAGTTCTTTTCCATCTGCCCTTTATCTGCAGCTATATTTCAGCAGTAGCTGAAATGAACCCACCACACTCCCAATGACCTACTAAAAGCGTTGCCATCTGTGCATGCACTTATGAAACTTTGATGCCTTTCATTTTCTGCATCCTACACCTTTAAATTTCTAAGAGTTTTCTCTGCAGGCTGCGCTCAGCAGCTGCCATTTTTGTTCAGAGTTGCTGCAGCATGTTATGCAACAAGACACACTGTGCTCTCTCCTGTAGACTTTCCAACATTTGTTTCTTTTTTCTTGTTTGCCTACAACAGGCTACAGGCTAGTTGGGAAATTTTTGTCACAACAGTTTTCTGTTAAAAAAATACCATTTTGTCAAAGCCAATTTTTTTCACAAAACTACAGATTGCAATATTCCATTAAATTTTTTTGGGGGGAAAGTGTTTTCAAAATGTCAAAACATCTTGTTTTGATTGTTTCTGAACAAAAAGATTCAACTGTTTGTTTCAAAACAAATTTTCATTTCTAAATTTATTTTATATTTAAAAAATGAAAACGTTTAAAATGGTACAAAACATTTTGATTGTCCTGAAACTAATTTTTTCTCAGCATTTCATTTTGCAAAAACTTTTGAAATTCTGGCTTTCTGCCCCAATATGGGATTTATTTTTTCCCCAAAATCTGATTTCTTTTGGTGGGTCAGAAAATCTGTTTTTCAGCCAGCTCTACTTCTTCCTCTTAAGCTCTAAGGCAGATTTTGCTCGTTGTGTATGGAAACAAAATAGAATCCTTCCCACACTATTATTATTTGTATTTGTACTGTCCTAGCACCTAGGAACCCTAATCATGGACCAGAACCTCCCTGTGCCAAGTGCTGGAGAAACACGGGAAAAAAGACAGTCCCCTGCCCCAAAGAGCTTGACAGTAGAAGCACAGGGTTATTCTTAGTCATTTACAAAGCCTCTTTATGCATGGCGAGAAGCCAAGTGTTAAATAAACTTTCACATAGCCAGACTCCAGCATTCCTACTCTGTAGGCTGTGTCTTTGTCCTGGAGGTTTGAGTGCACTGGGAAAAAGGCTTGCGTTCCAGCCCCCAAGGCCCTTGTCAAGGTTATATGGCGAGCCTGTGTTGCTGCAGTGTCTCCTTCCATAACCACAAAGAACTAACGCCACATCCCGTGCGGGGAATGGTGGTGGGGGGGGGTTTCTGAGTCAGTGGCTCAGCTCCCTCAGCAGGGGGAGATGGGAACTGCTGAGGAACTGAAAGCTGCGTCCGGGTAGAATGTGATGACCCCATCACAGCTCAACATCTTGCATCCCTCATGCTCAGACAAGTCACTTCGGGTGCAAACATGCTTCACCTAATCCTGGTGAGGTTGTCGACCAGTGGTCGGCAACCTTTCAGAAGTGCTGTGCCGAGTCTTCATTTATTCACTCTAATTTAAGGTTTCGCGTGCCAGTAATACATTTTAACATTTTTAGAAGGTCTCTTTCTATAAATCTATAATATATAACTAAACTAATGTTGTATGTAAATAAATAAGGCTCTTAAAATGTTTGAAAAGCTTCATTTAAAATTAAATTAAAATGCAGAGCCCCCCAGACCAGTGGCCACGACCCAGGCAGTGATAGTGCCGCTGAAAATCAGCTCACGTGCTGCCTTCGGGACACATGCCATAGGTTGCCTACCCCTGTTGTAGACCACAGTTCCCAATCCTATAAGGCGCTGAGCACCCTCAGCTCCCAGCAAAGCCAGCAAGAGTTTAAGGTGCTTTCTTCCTCACAGGAGGCATACAGCACATCGCAGGATCAGGCTCCCAGCAGCTGGGGAGCCTCCCCCAACTTCAGCACAATTAATCAACTGGGTTGTGTGCCTCAGCCACTTATACTAAAGTGATTCTCTTGTTGTAAAGCACCATGCAGGGCAACCGCACTAGCATTACCCCTGACTGCCTCAGAGAAGCTGGATTCACTTCTCACATATGCAACTGCAAATCAGAAGTGACACCAATGAAGTCAATGAAGTTGCATTGCATTAAAGTGAGAGGAAAATCCAGCCAAGAAAGGATCCATTGAATGATGTTAGACTTCCCATCTTGGATGTCCTGCAGGTGCCACACGTTATTCCTAAGTGCAAAATGTTAATATGCCGATGAGGGTGTTTTATTACGAGACAAAGGCTCCTGCACTCCCCACATAGGATATTCAAACTGTGTCAGGCTGAATAGAGACTCAAGCAGAGAGGCAGGATAGTCTAGTGGGCAGACCACGGAACTGCGCGTCAGAAGACCGGGCTCTCATCCCTGGTGCTACCACTGACCTGCTGTGTGTCCCCTTCCCCTGCCCTGAGCCTCACTTTCCCCTCCCAGCCAGAGTCTATTTAGCTTGCAAGCCTGTCAGAGCAGGGATGGTCTCTCACTGTGTGTTGTACAGCACCCTGCACAATGAGGCCTCGATCCTGATCAGCGCCTTTAGGCACTGTCATTATACAAATAACTAGTAATAAAGGTAGGTCAGCAATGAGCCTAGATCAGCGACACAGATCTCCGCTGAGGTCAGTGGAGCAACGTTGATTTACATCAGTGGCCGTACCGAATCGGTGTCAGATTCTGCTCTGTTACACCAGCGTAAATCTGGAGTAACTGCATTGGGATTACTCGGGATTTATCACTGAGGTAAGAGACAGTTGAATCCTTCTCTCTCTTCCCACCCCTCTTGGAGTTCTTAAGAGATTTCCCCACATTATCTACAATCAGGAACAAACACACACATGCCCACAACCACTTGCCTTCGGTAAATGAGGGCTCCGACTGGCACTTACAACCTAAGCTAATATCATCCATTATTGCTCAGCCTTTAATATTTAAACATGCCTGACGTAGCCTTAAATAAAGCAATTCTGCTTCAGCAGAAGGTTTTTTGCAGAGTCAAAGTTCCCCTCCTTTGGGGCCCTCAGCATCAGTCATTAACGAATTGGCAGCATCAGGGAAAAATTGTTCCCTGTGTCAGTGAATTTGTTATCAAGCTGGCTAGTAACTGATCTCAGTCTCATTCTCTTTCTGCTGCTCTTTTTCTCAACTACCTTTCTCTCTCTCTTGGCCTGAAGCAACTAGAAATACCACGTCAAAGATTCTCCACCTAGGCGAGTGAGACACAATAAAAGCCACCGTAGAAGAAAAAGAGCCGGGGACTCCGCTGTAGCCCCCCCCTGCAATCAGAACAATTAACTCACGAGCTATGCAAAAAACGGAGACACGACGGATGATGAGCTCACGGAGCCTCCAGCCCCCAATGCATTAAGGATGCTTCTCCCATCCCTGGTTTCCATGGGGTGGTGTCCTCAATCCATGGGTGTGCTGCAGCCTGGCCTTCCAGCTGAGATCCTTCGGCGTAGGTTTGGTGGCAACTGAGGACAACCAAGGAGATGGATTTTATGCACCAGCCTGTCAACTTTATTCAATTTAACGCAGGGGAGCGGCACGACCCACCCTGCCCCCCATACTCTCATCTGCGAGGCGTTTTAAGTGGTTTCAGTTCCGGGGTCTCCAGCCATACGACCTATAACCCGGCCTCCTCAGCCTACCCTAGAACTCACCTCATTCTTCTGAGCCCCACCTCTCCCTGCAGCCCAGGATGGGGGCAGAGGGTATCTCCCATAAGGCTTTATGGAAATATGCTTAGAATGTGTTTTATGCTATATATGCCATGTAACATATTTCAAAGGTTATGATCTACTGAATGTATTAATCCTATTTGTATGCATGTATCATTTTTGTATTCAAAATTATGAATGTTGGCTGTGCATTGGCTTGATTCCTAAATAACCTTAGCAGAGCATTTGGTCAGTTCCTGGAGAAAGGAATGTTGAAATTAAGTACCTAATCAAGAAACATTTAAAAGACAATGGATCTTGGAATGCTCCAATCCACATAAGAAGTCTACTTAACTTGAGGACCTTCAAGGTAGCATGTAAACAATGGATGCTACTTGTAAAAATTGTGAGTCATGCATGGACATGTGACTTGACCAGGTGACTCGAGAACTCCATTTTGGAGCTGGACTTTGCATGAGGGTGAGGAAGGGCTCTCCACCCACAAGAGAAAGTCTATTTAAACCCGTGGGAGACCCCTCCATTTTGTCTTCAGCTGGCTAAAGAGAGAGCATCTCCACCCCCCAAGATACTTGGAAAAAACTGGAACAAATGGGTGTGAGTGATTGCTGGACCCAGTCTAAAAGGAGATTAGTCTGTAAACGGGAGCATTCTGGAACTGGTGAGGATCTTATCTGTATTCAGTTTGATTAGACATAGATTTGCGCATTTGATTTTATTTTGCTTGGTGACTTACTTTGTTCTGTCTGTTACTACTTGGAACCATGTAAATCCTACTTTCTGTATTTAATAAAAACACTTTTTACTTATTAATTAACTCAGAGTATGTATTAATACCTGGGGGAGCAAACAACTGTGCATCTCTTTCTATCAGTGTTGTAGAGGGCGAACAATTTATGAGTTTACCCTGCATACGCTTTATACAGGCTAAAAAGGATTTATTTGGGTTTAGACCCCATTGGAAGTTGGGCATCTGAGTGTTAAAGACAGGAACACTTCTGTTAGCTGCTTTCAGGTAAGCCTGCAGCTTAGGGGCAAGTAATTCAGACCCTGGGTCTTTGTTGGAGCAGACAGGAGTGTCTGGCTCAGCAAGACAGGGTGCTGGAGTCCTGAGCCGGCAGGGAAGGCAGGGGTAGAGACGTAGTCTTGGCACATCAGGTGGCAACTCCCAAGATGAGTTCTGTGATCCAACCCGTAACAGAGGGTACTAAAAGGGGGAACCTCAGTCCGTGCAGGCCACAAGGTATTCCCCAATCCCGTGAGCTCCAGGCTCATCAGTGAGCACCCAGGTCTTTTACTTCAGGGAACCGTTCCTTTTAACTACACTGGAAACTGGCCTCAGGGGGGTGTGAGCAACTAGCTTGATCACACCCCGCCTTCCTACCATGCCCAGTATCAGAACCCTGCCCGGTCCATTCCCTCACACTGAACGGCACACACAGTGGCACCACATGGCCCAAATTAGGGTTTAAATTAATGAAAGGGGAAAGCAAGGAACCAATCATCTCCCTTCCTCCCTAAGCTAGCCAATGAGTGCCAATGATTCTGAAGGACAGGAGCAACCCAGTGTCCGCTCAGCATGTGGGCTCCTCTCCTGTCCAGCCAGGGTTGTCCCAACTGCCGCCAGTCCCACCAAGTTCCCCACTCCTCTCCCACCCGCTCTGCTTTCCCAAGCACACCACGCCAGGCTAAGAATCTCTCGGCTGCAGGCTACACAAGCCAGCAGGATTAAGGAGTTTAGGGAGGGGAGCTGAGAAGTTTGGTGAGGGGAAAGCGGAGATTAATGGAATTTCTTTGGGAAATGCAGCCTCTGTCTCCCCCTTCACCATCCTGACTCGCATATCATCTGAGGAGCACTGTGTCCCCCAGCCAGGCGACCTCCAGTGAGTAAATGCAACTTCATTTGCACCAGCCAAACTGCGGTGCAACTCCTGACAGGGGCAGTTCTGTTTTTTGCTGCCCCAAGCACAGCAGGCAGGCAACTTTCACGGTGCGCCTGTAGGAGGTCCGCTGGTCCTGCCCCACCGGTGTCCCCGCCGCCAAGTTGCCTGCGAAGCCGCGGGACTGGCAGACCTCCTGCAGGTGTGCTGCCGAAAGCCACTTGCCTGCTGCCTTCACAGCCACCGGCAGGCCGCCCCCGCCGCTTGCTGTCCAAGGCATGTGCTTGCTGCGCTGGTGCCTGGAGCCGCCCCGGCTCCTGATAACCCCAACGACGAGGGGCCAGACTCTGCTCTCGCTAACAGCAGTGTAAATCCAAAGCAGCCTCTTTGCTTACTCAATGTTTCCGCCGGCATGGCTGCCATCAGGATCCAGCCCAACACCTGGCAGGACAGGGCATCATCCAGCCTCACTCATCACGCCACCTTCCTCCACCCCACAAGGCACAGCATGGAGAGAGAAGCGGCTCAATTCCACAGGTGAAATATAAAGAGGAGGAGTATCCCCCTAATGCAAGGTTCTTGTGACATCACCGACTCCCCTGGTTAATAAGCCAAGCAAACACGGCTCCTGCCTCTGGGACGTTCATCCCAGTGGCCCCAAACACCTTACGGAGACTGAGCAAGCTGCTCGGGTTTTCATTTACTGGCTACGAGGTGGTGCTAATTAATCGGTTGTGCTCCGTGTACAGTTAAACACAATAACATAGCTGCCTTGAGTAAGCTTCGAGTATGCTGCCATGCAGACCTATGGCAGCAAACACCTGTAGACTCAACCAACTTGAGAAGAGAAAGCAATTAGGGACTGTAAAGTCCACAGGGTGTGTGAGAAAGTTATTCCAAGGGGAGGGGCTGTGTTTTGATCCCTCCTCCTTTGGCCCTGGACATTTAGGGGTAGCCCTAATGGGAGTGAAGTTAGAGAAGCTGCAAGCCACACTCCCTTCCTTCCCCCAGGCACTCATCACACTACAAAATATACACCCCCTTCCCCTCTCAACTTACATGCAGTTGTGGTAGAGGTTCAAGCCACTCCAGGCTCCCAGCTGTGGTTCTTCTGCTCCCAAGGGCATAGGAAGGAGGCAGGGGGAGCCCACCTTTGTGTCAGAGTCTGTTATGCTTCACAGCATGCAAACTGAGAAATCATATCCCACATGGACTACTCTTGCTGGCAGGCTGCAACGTAACACTGCTTTATTTCTTAGAATTCAGAGCACACAAGAACCCCAACTCAGAGAGAAACAAAACAGGCTGCTCTCTAAAACAGAGAAGCACAGGTCATTTTATCTGTCTTTAAGAGGGCTCTTTTCAGAGTCCCTCCAATCATTGCACACCCCTTCCCTCCCTCTCCCTGCTCTTTCAGCAAGAGCTTGCAATTCCATCCCACACAGTCCTCAATGCACCACAGAGTCCTTTGTTTCCCGACTTCACACCACCTCTCTGCAGTGTACTATATTAAGGAGTGATTTCTGCTTAAGAAGCCTACAAGAGGCTTCTTCCAAGCCCCACCAAAGCTGTTCCTGAATGACTCACACAGATGACTGCATGAACAAAAGACATTCTTTCTTTCCAAGGCATGAGCCAGCTGCCCCCGGCCCTACATGGTTCACCAGTAACCCAGTGCATGCAGTTGATCTCACTTTTGATTCCAAAGACTCAAGCCTCTAGCTGGTGAGCCAAAGGAGAGAGTCTGCTAGGGCTGTGGACAAGAGCAGGCCCTAATTAGGCACATACATATCTTTGTGAACCCCACCCTCAGTCCCCACAACCAGGGTCAGATTTTGCAGAACAACTCAGCTCCCCATTAGGTGCTGGAATAAGGGACAGCTCCCAGCAGCTCCCATTGTGGCACCAATGAGCAGATTTTCAACAGAGCTCAGCACCCAATGCGCACAGGTTTGGGCTTTGATGGTGCCTCTTTTGAACATCTACCCTCCAGCACCAGGTGAATAAAATGGGGAGTTGCACTGTGTAAGCCAGGAGAGGGCAACACAGAGCGCTCATGCAGATCTAATTTTTCCCCAAAAGTTTTGAGACTTCTGTATCCAGAGTTTTAACTTGAAGTAAGCTCTGTGGGCCAGGGATCATCTTTTTGCTAGGTGTCCTAACACAGCACCTAGTACAACAGGATCATGGTCGATGACGGGGGTTCCTAGGTGCTACCGTAACATGAATAATAAGTCATTTTAATTAATTACTCATTTCTGTTCTGCCTCCTTCCTCTCTCCCTCCCGCTTTCTCCCCCATCTTCTCTGTAAAGGAATCCTCCTTCTGCCTACAAAGGAATAAAAATTCCTTGTTTGCTGTTCTCTGAAGCCAGGGAGAAATAAAAGAATGGAACTGACAGGTCCTTTTAGGATTTGTGAGTGAAAATGCACTGTTCAAAGGGGGCCTTGCTTATCTCACCCTATAGACTTTGGAGTGTAACATATGATTGGAATTCACCCCCCTCCTAAATGCAAACATTTCTCTCTGTTCCTGAATGGGAGAATAGGTCCTTTTTTTGAAGGCATGTTCTGTGTTGGCAGAATTCACAGCTGGCCACCTGGGGAGGATAATAATAGGCTCTGATCTTGAACAGTGTAAATAGGAGCTTTTAGGTAACAGAGAAAAGAGCAACAGGCTCAGGGTGTTCTGCGTTAGAGGGTGCAGCTAGAGTTGGTTGGGAATTTTTTGACATAGTTTTTTTGTTTTTTTACAAAAAATAAACAAGTGTCAGTTCACCGAAACCAAAACTGTTCGTGAAACACATCCGGTTTCCACAAATCATGGGAGCGAGGGAGGATTAGGGCCTGATCCAAAGCACACTGAAACCACTGGAAAGACTTTCTCTAGCTTCAGTGGACTTTGGATCGGTCCCAAAGGGCCAAGCTACACTGGAAAGCTTACTGCTTAAAGTGGTAAACAGTGGATACAGTGACCCTGGTATAAAAATGCGTATCCTGGTATATTCTATTCCATTTTGGGAAGTGAAATAAACTGTATGCATACAGGGCACCTGAATACCAATATAAAGATGTCCACACTAGGGCTTTTACTGGTATATCAGTAAAAAAATTACATCCCTAACCAACATGGTTATAATACTGGGATAACATTTCTAGTGTAGACCAGGCCTTCATGAATGAGCCCACAGCAAAAGCAGGACCCCAGGTCATTTTTCAAGGTGTGAGGGCAGCAAATCATTTTAAGGGGTTATCTAGACACAATTGTCTTAATGGGAGGGAGAGGATATAGATTTCCAAAGCCCTCACCCTGTTTCCATCACCTAGCACACTGGTGCAGCTGCATAGATTGGTGCTAGCTAATGCTAAGTTCCTTGCATGTTGCCTCCATAAGCTTCAAGGAACAAATGGAGATCAGTGGTATGATCTCCATGTTACAGATGGGGAAACTGAGGCACTGAGCAGGGAAGTGACTTGGTCAGAGTCACACAGCAGATCTGTGGCAGAGCCAGGAACAGAACCCCGATTTCCTGACTCCCAGTGCACTACTCCCTAGATCGGGGTGGGTGAACTTTTTGGCCTGAGGGCCACATCTGGGTATGGAAATTGTATGGCGGGCCACAAATGCTCATAAAATTGGTGTTGGGTTGCAGGAGGGTGGGTGAGGGCTCTGGCTGAGGATAGATAAAGGGTTGGGGGTGCAGGAGGGTGAGACTGAGGAGTTCGGAGAGCGGGAGGGGGATCAGGACTGGGGCAGCGGATAGGGGTGCAGGAGGAAGTCAGAGGTGCAGGCTCCAGGTGGCGCGCTTACCTCAAGCAGCTCCCAGAAGCAGCTGCATGTCCCCCCCCTCACCAGCTTCTAAGCGGAGGCACAGCCAGGCGGCTCTGCACACTGCCCTGTCCGCAGGCGTCGCCCCTGCAGTTCCCATGGGCCACAGTTCGTAGCCAATGGGAACTGCGAGGGCAGCGTGCAGAGCCCCCTTGGCTGCCCCTACGCGTAGGAGCTGAAGAGGAGGATGTGCCACTGTTTCTGGGAGCCGTGCAGAGTGGGGCAAGCCCCAGACTCCACTCCTCGGCAGGAGCTCAGGGGCTGGATTAAAACGTCTGGGGGGCTGGATGCGGCCCCCAGGCTGTAGTTTGCTCATCCCTGCCCTAGATGATACCACTTCTTTCAAAGCCCTCCATTTCCAAAAGCCATGAGTCTTGGGCAGGAATCGCACTCTCTCCCTTGGTAACAAAGCGATGATGACTCAGCCGTTCAATCTGTGTCCTTTTCTTCCTCCCCTGACTGTGCCTGTCTCTCACCCTTCCTCCCCCACATAGCCATCCCCACCCTGCCTTACATTCCCTTCCACCCTTCCCCTTCCCAACTCCCGCTCCATGATCCACTCCTGTGTCTCTGTTACACGAGGCAGCTGCCTGGCACCTGCGCATCAGTCCATCCGCTGCTGACATGCGAAGCAGCTGGCGGCATGAAGTGCTTGCAGGGAGGAGGAGGACAGACAGCCTGGGGTAAATCCATCTGAAATTTGCAGAGCAGGCAGAGGTCACTGTTAGCCCAGCTACTGCCCCTGGCTGCATAAGGCTTGATCTAACTGTAACTGGCTGAGCCAGTGATTTACATGGCTCTGGGGAAGGAATTCCGCCACCTGGCATATTTTTTCCTCCTTGGAATGTCAGTCCAACACAAGCACAGTCCCACTCTTAGATTTATGCCCCACGAAGGGGCCGTATTCTCCCCACAACACACACATAGCATATGTAGGTCTGTTCAGGATCGTTCACAGTTGCAGGGCCACACTCCATGCCCACTCACAGCTCCATGGCTATCTGATGTTCTCTGTAGTTATGCACCAGGAAGCATTTAGCTGTGCCTATGTTTCACCAAGGTAAGGAGGGAGCTGCTGTCTTGGGAGGAGCTGAAAGGGATGAGAAGGGAGGAGGCAGCGTGGATGTTGCTACCAGCTGCCATTACCAGAGATCGAGGTCAATGGCTTTACAGAGCTGACATTTATTTCCCTTTTAATCAACAGCTGCAAAAATTCATAACCTATAACCAAGTGTTGGGCCCTGGAAATGGAGTGTTAAAGGATCTGGGCTCCAATACTCATTAAACTAAACTGCCTGCTTACCTCCTTCCCACAGCAGGAGCAGAGAACCTCTGCAGCGATAAGACTGGCAGCAAGAGTGGAGTCTGTCCAGAACCCAAAGGCCCCTACCCATCTTCTACCCATTACTGAGGAGACATACCAGGGAGGAGCAAACCCGATCAGGCTCAAAGAGTCTCTGAGCCGTGTTCCCATCTCAGTTCCTCCGGCGGGAATCTGGAGCAATGCCAGGGACTGCAATGACGCTACCCTGCTTGACAGCCATGTGTGCACGAGAGAGCCCATTTAACATGGCAGGGAAGGCCCCTCGCACGCTTTCCTGCTGAGGATCTCAGTGCACTTTATCAACATTGATTCACCCCAATCCCTCTCCTGGGAGGTAGGTCAGTAGGACCATCCCTATTTGAAAAGATAGGAAAATGGAGGCACAGAGAGGTTACATGAGTTGTCCAAGGTTAATTAGTGAGGCAGTAGCAGAGCTGAGGAGAGATTTATAGGGTGAAATCCTGGGCCCCATTAGAGTCAACAACAAAACTTCTAGTGGCTTCAGCGGGACCAGGATTTCACTCACACTTGAAGGCCACAAGGGATCATTCAGACCATCTTGTTTGACCTTCCTGCACAACACAGGACAGAGAATGTTGCTCTGTAATTCCTGCCTCTAGCCTGATACTGTAGCTCAACTACAGGGCATATTTCTTCGAAAGGGACCTCCACACTTGATCTGAACACTCCAGGTGATGGAGAATGCATCAGGTCCCGGGCAAGTCGTTCCAATGGTTAAATGACTCTCCTTGTTACAAAGTTGCACCTTACTTCCCAGCTAAATTTGTTGAGTTTCAGCTTCCAGTCACTGGCTCTCATTCTGCCTTTTCTGGCTAAACCAAAAAACGCCCTAATCTCAGAAATCTGCTCTCCACGAAGGGACCTCACACAGGGCTCTAAAAGGTACTGTACTTAGGTGCCTATCTACCTTTAAGGATCTGGGCCTTATAGACTATGATCTAGTCTCCTCCTCAATCTTCTTTTGGATATACTGAATAGCTGGAGCTCCTTTAGTCTCTCTCTGGCAGGCTGTCCTGACGCCCAGTCTTCTGCCAAAACAGTCTCTCCTTCCTGGTGCCAGATAGCTTCCGGCAGCCTCTCCAAACCCCTGAGGGCTGAAAAGTCCAGTTGGAAATCTTGCATGAATGAAGCACAGGCAGGGGAGAGAAGCGACATGCTGAGGTGGGGTTTGATGATGGAGAACTGAGGAGGAGGAGGAGAGAGAGGGAGGCCATCAGGCGCTGCAGTGAAGAAGGTTCTTCCACCAGGGAAGAGCAGATAGGAGGTGGTGGTGAGCAAAGGTTGGTGCATTTTCAAAGACGGGGACAAATTATTTACTCAGTGATGCCAGTCTTAATCAGACGTCATTCCAGTGAAGTCATTCCAGTGAAGCCTCCTACACAGGTCATTAGCAGGGTTTGAATCCAGGACCTTCATCCCCATAGCACAGATCTGCTGCCCCTTGAACTTAAGGAATAATTCCTCTATATGATAGCAGTAGTAAACTATTATCCTCTATGTGAGCCATCCATTACAGGGTGGGAGCATAACACTTTCAAATGTACTACAGTCATAGTGACTGATCCCCTTCAGTAACATTGCACAGGCCTCTACCATTTACACGACAAGAGTGACTCCATTAGCTAGTAACAATAGTAGACTGTCATGTTCTATGTGCACCAGTCACTAAAGAAAGACTGTCACGCTGTCTGGAGTCACTCATGACCGTGAGTGCCTACCTTAGGGCAGACTGTCAGAAAACAGGGAAGACATCCCAAACTAGTGGTGTGTTCTGTAACTAGATTTCACCAAGCCAGTAACAAATGTGAACTCCTGGATCACTATAACAATCTTACAATGAAGTCACAGACAGTCCTCTTAGACTCTCCAGTCTATCCTGCCACAAACTGGACTTTGTGATAAAAGGTCACTTACACCAAACGTAACCACATTTAAACTGATTCCACTCCCAAGAGACCAGCCATTTACCCCAGAACATTTGGTAGCCTGCCCTAGATTTTACACCAAAGACAACGTTGGTAGCCAATTCTATAGTAAACTACCTAAAGGTTAATTAGTTAAGAAAAAGAAATGAGAGTTATTGAGAGGTTAAAGCTAGTAACATATGTATGGGTGAGGCACCGTTTAGAAGTCCAAATGGTAGCAGAGATGTAGTAATCTACCAAAAAAAGAACAGGAGTACTTGTGGCACCTCAGAGACTAACAAATTTAATTCAGCATGAGCTTTCGTGATTTACAGCTCACTCCTTTGGATGTGAGCTGTAGATCATGAAAGCTCATGCTGAAATAAATTTGTTAGTCTCTAAGGTGCCACAAGTACTACTGTTCTTTATGCACATACAGACTAACACAGCTGCTACTCTGAAAAGTAATCTACCAGTTTCCCAAAAGTCTCTCCAGGCTACCCAGAATAACTCTGGGGATCTCAGTCTTCTCGTTCCATTATTCCACCCTGTGAGAAGCCAAACAGTCCAGAGATGAAGGATATTTCCCTGAATCCATACTTATAGCCTCTTCTCACAGAAAACAAGCTGACAGGGTCACTACCCATGTGGGCTTTTCCTTTGAAGACAGAGAGCGAGGAATGTATTTTGAGTCTTTGACCTCCGATCATCACACACAATGACCACTTGCTTTGAAATTAGCATCTGTCTGTTAAAGTTCTTCATCTGCATTATACAAGGCTTCTTTCTCGTTTGATGGGTTATTTGATTACAGGAGTATACACAATGTAAATGTTTGTTCTACATTATAGCTGGATACAGATACGTGAAAACAATGCAAGTAACATCTCATTAGCTTTCATGAAGTTTAAACACCAACTATACTCTCATAAATTTAACAATCACTTTGATTTATACTAATACACAGGTGAATTGGCCTGGAGCTTTGGCGTGCATGGGCATCTGGTCTGCCAGGATCACAGGGACATCACAAACATTACAAGGCTGTGGCAACTGCAGTAACTGGTGACCTAACTTCATCCCAAAATTTAGCCGTGGAGTGTAGGAGAGTGTGGGGATGAATGACACCCAGACAGAGCTACTACCCAACTCAGAAAATAAAAGCTCATATAGTCCCCCCATTGACCCAATTTTTTTGGTGTCAGAGAACATTTAATGGAAGTTTTTTTCTGCTTATGAACAGTGTTGGAGGTGCAAAGTCATAATTTTCTTGCATTTGTTGGCAAGACTTCACTCCTCTCATTTTTCAAAGGCAGGGGCTTTTTTAAGATGCACAGTATTGATCCAACACTTATTTATATATGAACAATGGGAGAAGATGGTTAGTTCAGTTATCAAATTTAGAGAGCCGACAAAAGCAATCAGAAGATGTATTGTTTAATAGGAGATTAAAAAGCAGGCTGCAGGAGCACAGATTTCTGACCCAGCATCTTGGAGATGTAATTTAATATACATAACACACACATATATTTTACTGCTTAGATGGCAGCATAAAATGATAAAATTGCATGTGTTTGCTGAAGGGTTTTATCATTAATTGATTTTCCTGCAGACTTTCCTACTTGTCTCTTTCAATGTTAATTCTGGAGCTTTTTGTCTTGGTGGCGAGTTGTGGGAAGCACCTCACATATCTGGAGACTTCTAGGTTTCCCAGCACAAGTGGAATGAGTTTGGAGGTCTCAATCCAGTCCCGAGGGGGTGATTTGGTCCACAGCGAAAAGCCTCCAATGACTACACAATTCAGTTCTGCAAAAGGGGTGCACCAGGTCATGTTGAAAGCACAGAGGCAGAACTGCTTTAAGTCTCTGACCAGAATGGCAGGGAATAAAGTGGATCAGGATTGGAGAGTATCAGCAGAACTGTCTTAGGGCCCAGGGCTAAACAAACAGGAGGTCAGGAGCAAGGGGTACAGGCAGAGCTGCATGGGGTCTCAGGACTGGAACAGCTGTTCCGGCCCCCATGCTAAGAGCCAGGATGGCTTTGTGGTTAAGGCACTGGAATGGGGTTGAAGTTCTGACAGTGCCACTGATACTCTGTGTGACCTTGGATAAGTCACCTAGGCCAGATTTTTGAAGGTACGTAGGGAACTAGTGGGGTTTTCATAAGTGCTAAGGTCCATTGAAATCAATGGGAATGAGTTGACAGGGTGCTGTTGACAATCCCACTCGGCACCTGTCACAGGATGACACTGACCCTTTCGGAGTATGTCTACACTGCACACTAAGTCCAAGCTTTGACTCAGATTTGAGCCTAACCCCCACTTCTGTCCACACACAAATCTATCTGACTCGGGCCAGCAAGTACTCAGGAGCAGGGTCCAAGTCTCTGTCATTTTGCTGTGTGGATGTACATAAAGCCACAGACACATGTCAGAAGGTCTGCATAGTGCAATATGGATGTGTTAGCACAGCTGTGATTCCTGGGTCCAGCAATTGCAAATCCAGGTTTACAATGCAGTGTGAATGCTTAAGCCCGGGTTTGGAAACACCACATCCACAAGCCTGGGTCCCACAGACCTGGCCTTAGTGTGCAGAGAAGCCACTCCCTAAGTGTATGTCTAAACAGCAATTAAACAATTAAGCAATTAAATGCTGGCTCTTGTCAGCTGACTCAGGCTACTGGAGCTCGGGATGTGGGACTGTAAGACTACGGTGTGGATGTTTGAGCCCAGGCTTTTGGACCCTGTGAGCGGGGACGGTCCCATGCTAGGGGTGTGCGTAGCATATGTACTCTACACACCGCCAAGAGGAGGTGTGGACACACCACTCTAGTCTAAAGCTTCTGGGCAGAATCCAGAAGAGCCTTGAAAATGAACCACTGCTCTAGAGCCAAGGCCAAGTACAGAGATTTTATGAGTCTGCTACTGCCTTTGAGCTACTCACTTTCACTCAGCTTGTTGACACTCATACTTTAGAACCAGAAGTTCAGTCCCTAGGCACATTCCTGGAGATTCCTACCCTCACATTCACCTTCACCCCAGTTGCTGTTTGCTAAACCTTCCACTGTTAGAAGGGAACAATTTATAATTGGCCCCTTTTTTTAGTAAGCCTTGAAATAGTTCCTCACTCATGTCAGGTCACTCCAGCTCTCCCCGCCTAGAGGTTACTCTGCTGAGCCTTCAGCCACCTCATAATTATTTTCATTTCTTCTTGTTTCAATATCTTGGCCAGCATCCAGCTGTAACAATGAGGAATGACACTGAGATTAGAGCTTAATAAGCATCAAGAACAGAACCCCCATTTGGATCAAAGCAATTTAGGGGCCACAGTAAAACAGTCAAAACAATTCCAGTGATGGTGGACCTGTCTGCCACACCCCCATCCACCACAGTTCCTAGTGGACATATTTTTCTATGTATTAGTCTCTCTCATCACAGAACACACTGAGCCAACATTAGAGGAACTTAACAGAAGCAGGAGACACTGTTGGGAATGGTGTACGGGCAGCTCACAGTTCTCCTAGACCTTGCTATCCCAGCAGGGGCACTGGCCATGAGGGGAGTGCCCAGAGACACTGGTCCCAGTCTCTCCCAGCAGGAGAAGCCATGAGGAATGGTATGTGAGCACTGGCTGTGAGAGCTCCTGGCCGTTCCAGTCCCAGCCTCTCCCAGGTGGTGCTGTAGGAAATGGTTTAGGGGCAATGTAGTTTTTGGGGACTTTGTTCTGTGACTCAGTGTTTTTCCTCCCCTGCCAGCCCCCTCATTGCTTGTGTGCATGAATGACCTGGGTATGCATGAACTCAGCTGGATAGTCCCAGGCTGACTGCAGCCACATCCATTTCCCGGTTCCCCTCCATGCAGGGAAGGTAAATTGCTACGAGTATGAATGGGTCAGCTTGCCCCCATGTAATCATTTCCCATCCCTGCTCCATCACTCATCCAAAGCCACCGACCCTGAAGTATTATGGCCATGCTTCCTGAGCTGGCAGGGCAGGAAGGGTGAAGGCTGGGAGTGACAAAGTGCCCCACTTCCAGAGGAGATTAAAGCACTGGGGAGGCCGGGGGGACACTTTCTGGCCGTCGGGGGATGTGAATTATGGGAGGACCCAAAGGAACTCTGTGTAATCTGGGGAGGGATGATCAAATGGTGGCAGCTGCAGCCTTGTGCGGAGGTGATGGATGGTCTCTCCACCGGGAGCCAGACTTCCAATTTCCTGCCCATTTGCAGTGCACTTTACCCACAATTCAACCTGTCAGAGCCACAAATCACTTGGAAGGTTTGCAGCAGCTGACCCCCGCCCATCCCCCACACAAGCACATAGAGGCACCCCCTGCCAGAGACATTGCACACACATGCACAATCCCCAGAGACACCAAAAACACTGTCAAGGTTTTTTTCCCCACTTTGAACTTTAGGGTACAAATGTGGGGACCTGCATGGACACTTCTAAGCTTAATTACTAGCTTAGATCTGGTAACTCTGCCACCATCCAGAAATTTCAGAGTCTGGATCACTTCTTGTTTCCCCCAAAACCTTCCCTTCCCTGGGCAGCCTTGAGAGCTTCACCAGTTCCCTGGTGAACGCAGATCCAAACCCCTTGGATCTTAAAATAAGGAGAAATTAACCATCCTCCCTCTTTTTCCCCCCGCTAATCCGTGGTGAGTCCAGACCCAATCTCCTTGGATCTTAAAACAAGGAAAAATCAATCAGGTTTTTAAAAAAGAAAGCTTTTAATTAAAGAAAGAAAGGTAAAAATCATCTCTGTAAAATCAGGATGGGAAATGCTTACAGGGTGATCAGATTCCTATAGACCAGAGGAAACCCCCTCTAGCCTTAGGTTCAAAGTTACAGCAAGCAGAGGTAAAATCCTCTCAGCAAAAAGGGACATTTACAAGTTGAGAAAAAGAAAATTAAACTAATCCGCCTTGCCTTGCTACTTACGAATTTGAAACATGAGAGACTGATTCAGAAAGATTTGGAGAGCTTGGATGGACGTCTGGTCCCTCTTAGTCCCAAGAGTGAACAACAACACAAAGAGCACAAACAAAAGACTTCCCTCCACCAAGATTTGGAAGTATCTTGTCCCCATACTGGTCCTCTGGTCAGGTGTCAGCCAGGTTTACTGAGCTTCTTAACCCTTTACAGGTAAAGGAGATATTAACCCTTAACTATCTGTTTATGACAAACACACACACCCCAGAGACACCAAAACAGTCTCCCAAGACACCAATACACGTAGTACACAGCACTGATTCTTAGTGTCTCTCTCTCTCTCACACACACACCCCATCACTGATTCACACACATGCACCCCCCCTCCCCGCAAAAGACACCATGGATATATGCACATATTGACCCAGCACTGATCCACCAGACACATGCAGACACACACACATACTGTGACAACACTGAAACCCATGCACACAGATGGCACATACAGATGCAGAGAAGCCCGCAGGTGCATACCCAGGCACACACAGATCTGTAACACACAACAAGTACAGAGATGAAACCCTGAGACGCAGACATCACACCACCAGACACAAACCCATCACTGACACAGGGTGCACACAGACACAAGATGGCATGCCATCGACTCAAAGACACCCCACACCGGGACACTGCCTACACAGACACACACAGCCTAAAATAAAGTTACAATGATAGAAGAGCACGTGGATCGCTATAACAATGTGTGTAGGGAGAGAAGTGGCGGGTGGGAATGGGGGAAAGACAAGGTGTGAGTCTTCGGAGACCACAATCCCTTATCCAAGAGGTAGCCACTTTCCTGGCAGGGAGAACGGGGACTGGGAGGGGATGTCTGCGAGATATTTGGAGTCATTCAGCACAAAGTGTTTTGAAGAGGAGAAGGGTAGGGAGGAGAAACATGTTTAACAGCAAGCATAACCAAAGGAGGAAGCAACTGTCTCTGGGTGTAATTTAGTGCTCAACCCTGCAGTTTGTTGGCAGGCAAAACTCCCATTGAAGTCAGTGGGAGTTTTGCTTAACTAGAGACTATGGTTCCCAGTCCTTAGTCATTAGCCACTGTCTTTTATTCATGGTCCTTCAAGTGGAAGAGATCTCTTGCAATTAACAAGTAGACACAAGGGTGAGTGGGCAGGGATGGACCCACGTGGGAACTTGGTCCAACGAATTTAACAGGAGAGGGCACTAGGCTTCTCCAATTCACTATTGCTCCCTGCCATAAGGAGCTTGAGGGAGACGGGGAAGGGGTTGGGGGAGGTGAGGCCTAGAGAGAATTTCCACGTGGAGCACTTTCCAGAGGCTGAACAGTCAAGTGGTGCCCTTTGTGGCTTCCACAGCATTCAGAGATGAGCTTGAAGCAACCAGTTCCAGCCTACAGAGATAAGTCAGTGCGTGAATTACAGTCATGGAAATGTAGGACTGGAAGGGATCTTGATAGGCCATCTAATCCAGTCCCCCGAACTGTGGCAGGACTAAGTATTATCTGACCATCCCTGGCAGGTATCTGACTAACCTGTTCTTAAAACCCTCCAATGACAGGGATTCCACCAACCTCCCTTGGTAACCAGTTTCAGAGCTAACCCTGGGTGCTGGAGGTGCTGCCGCACCCACTCGCTTGAAGTGGTTTCCATCATATACAAGGTTTACACTTTGGTTCAGTGGCTCTCAGCCTCCCATCTCCTCCCCCCAATAAATGAATTATTCCAGAGCCCCTGATCTTAACTGTCCTTATAGTAGAATGTTTTTCTTTATACCTAACCTGAATCTCCCTTGCTGCAAACTAAGCTGATTACATATACTTGTTGTTCCCTTACGGAGCAGCGCAGCTCCACAGGGGGCAAAGGACAGGACATAGGAGACAGTTCCTAGAGGTCTGAGGGTTTTCTACAGTGCCCAGCCTTCCCATATAGCAGTGCAATCCCACTGATTTCAGTGGTGTTGCACGTGATTTGCATCTGCAGCTCAGGGCTGGGACCCAGAGGATCAGCGTGGGAAGAGTGTGCTCGGGCTGCACCAGCAAGACAGAGCAGCCGAGTGCCTCCTCCATCCTGAACTCTTACGAAACTCTCTCTTCTCTCCTGTCTCATCGCTCTTGCCCCATGGCTAATGATGATGTAGAGCTGGCTATATTGGTGCTCCATGATGTACAGCATCTGTCCCTTGTTTGATGATGGATTCTTGTGGGCTGGGACATTTTTTCCCTCTGACTGCCCAAGACGTTGCAGTATTTATCTTGTTTGAAGGCAAAAATGGCATCCCCGGGATGCTGCAAGGTTAGCAATATTGTGTCTATGGCACTGTCCTATTCATCTCTTTGTGCCTCATAAATGGCCCCTTTGGGAGACCCATCTGGCAGCACCTTGAAGTGGTGGGAAGAGGATAATGAATCCCCCCGCCCCTAGACTGGGAGTTCGTACATCAACAACAGGCAGCTGCAGGGCATCAAATGTTTATTACTGACCTCAGACAACCTCTTTCCCCATCATGCTGAACAGGGGAAGAAGCCTCCCACCCATCAAGGCTGGCTTTGCCCCTGCTTTGATGTGCTACAAGGTCTGTCATATGGTAACCAGATACTCAGGAGAGTGCCAGCAGGTGGAATTCACCCTGGGGGAGCTGCTGGCCCTTCCGTCATTCAGACAATCCAGTAGAAGGAGACTCTCTTGGGGTAAGATCTATATTCAGTTCAGTGCTGATAAAAGATTTATAACCCCGGATGCCAAGGTCTGATCCTCCTCTCAGTTGCACCAGGAGTCAGGGGGATTAAGCTACTGGTTATGCTGGTTAGGTCTCCCCCTCTCTCCAGAGAGTCCATCCTGAACTGAGAAAAACTTTCCTGACCAAAGAAGTTTTGTTGAGAAATCCCCGATCAGCTCTGGTCCAGACAGAACTCCACCAGAGTCTGAGGGAGGGATGAGAGAGGGAAAAGAGGGGGTGTTTGGACCCAGGTCTAGCTCATGTTCTGCACTCTTTGAAGAGCTCAGACACACAAACGCTCCAGATCCAAACAAAACTTGATCAGGGAAGACCGTGAAACGATGTCTACAAGGTGCACACTAATCAAAGTCAAAAGCAATGAAGATGTGGACTGCTGGACATGGGATACACATGCACATGCCGGTGGCTGCTGGCGAGGACCCATCAGTCATTGCATCACACAGTGCACTGAGCAGCTACACAAGCACCACAAGGTAGCAGGTCAACTCAAGCAGTACTCTGCCTTCGGATGGGATTCCCAGGTACACCGCACTACACAGCATCCCAGCCCAGGAGAGTAGGCTCTTGCCTCAGTCCAGGACAGCAAACTTCTTTCTATTGCTTTTCTGGAGTGTAGGGCAGATTGGAACTGAGCAAGCATTCTGCTGCGCTTCCCAGCCTGCCAATAGCCTTTGTTGTGGATCAGCAGCAATGCTGAATTGCGGAGGGGAGTAATGGGGTGTGCACCCAACACAGGCCCTAAATGGGTTATTGTGGACCCGAGAGACCAATTATGGTACCTGGCTACACCCGGAGGGAGAGCCAGGCTTTACTGACCATGAAGCCGAGCTGGGCAGGAGCAGGCTGGTTATTATAAAGAGAGGACGTTTGTAGCAGAAGAGGGTTGCTGGGAGGAAGTCTGTCGTCACCTTCTGTGGGGTTGTGAGGAGGAAACCCAGGGGGAGAATAAGCCCAGGATCCTAGCCCTGAAAGAAGGGTCAACACAGAGAAATTGCAGGAAAGAAAGGCTGGGTAGGAAGAAGCCGAGGGAGGCAGCAGCAAGGAGTGGGACTGTGCAGACTTGGGTTGCTGGTTATAGGAACCCAGTGTAGAGGGAGGACTGGGTTCCCCATTCCAGTCCCTGGGAAGGTGGCATAAAGTCAAGAAGGTGCACGAACCATGGGGCCCCGAGCTGGGGCTGAAGACCTTTTCTACGGGCACCTGACTGTTATCTGTGGCACTCTGTTGCCTCAGAAGGGGAGGATTATACAGCGACCTGGCCAGAGGGGTGAGTCACAAAGAGGAAACACCCCAAGTCGGTGGGAGAGAGAGAGAGAGGTCACAACATGAGTAACTGAAGGAAGGGGGCACCAGATGGGGCAAAAGCTAATTCACAGACCCAGCCACAAGGTGGCACTCTTGCACTGAGTGAAACCTTTTCCAGGGTGCAAAGCAAGCTTCTAATTCAGGGCAAGATTGTGACTTGCCCCCGTGTGTCTCCGAACTGCCCTGAGTGGGGCACAGCATGTAGGCATGGGAGGACAGCCCCTGCCTGCAGATGGGCAGGCAAGGATGGGTGGAGCCTTGCCTCTGCCCCCAACATACCGGCCAGAAGGAGCAAGGGCACGTGGTGGGGAACTGGGAAGGGAATTACAACTCTCAGTCCCTGATTGCTCCTGGGGGGCTGAAAGTACAGTCTCTGTCTAGCGACTCTAGCCAGAGGTTAGTTAAGGAATGTGGTGCCCACGGCAGGTCCTTTGCAAAGGCTTCACCATGGAGAGCAAACTCCCTGCTCAGGTCTGCAGCTGCCCAGACCCTGTGTAGCTGGAAAGGTTTGCGGTGAATGTAGCTGCCAATGGATGTTCCCAAAGAGCCCTATAGAATGGCTGAGCAGTCGGCAGCAGGATTGGAGCTGGCATGGCCAGGCAAGCCACAGGGGCTGGCAGGAGACACCTCCAGACTGGGTTACGAGGGGCTGGTCATTGTGGGGTCCAGAAGGGACTCTTAGTCTTTTATTAAAGCCTAGTTTTCTCTGTTGCCAATACAACTAGACAGGCCAGATCTAAACTCTGGAGAAGTCTGGCTCTGAACTTGATGGCATGTACATATGTCCAGGAGAGGACACGGGATGCATTTCCAGCATGACACCTGTTTAACTGCTAACAGCAAACACCTGGGCGCATGCCATTTTCCAGAGCTGAGGGGATGTGACACACAGGCATGCCCAGGCTCCTCCAGAGATGCTCCCAGCCCTCCCCTAATGTGTCCATCTGCACTCCTTATGTCATGTCAACTCCAACAGAGAGCTTCAGAAAGCAATAGCTTACTTCTATTAGCACTCGTCGCCCCGGACAGATGATTCAAGCGGTATTCAGCTCCCAGCAGGAAAGCGTCAGCAAAAAACCCCTCTTTCATGTAGGTGGATAACTGCAAATAAAGAGAATTATTAGCACTGAATATTTTCCTTGACTCCCTGGTGCTTTTCTCCCAAAATCTCCGAGTACTTTAGCTAAACTAGTCAAGCCAGTAGGAGTCCACTTTTTCCTTCTTGCTAAGAGAAGGAGGAGGGCCTCCTCCTAGGAATGAAAGGCAGTGGAGGGATTTGGGAAACTGGGGTTCAATTCAGACTCTGTGGGATCTGTGACAAATTGCTTAGTCTCTCCGCACCTCATATCCCTCCTGTAAAATGGGATCCAGATTACAAGCTCTTCATATCAGCTTGTTTCACTCTGTTTCTATTCATCACCTAGAACTACGGGGCCGTGATCTTAGCTGGGGCCTCTAGTTGATTGTAAAACACAAATCTTCTTATGAACCTCTTAGCTGGGGCCTGATTCTTGTTACCAGGACTGGCTCCAGGGGTTTTGCCATCCCAAGCAGCCAAAAATTAAAAAAAAAAGAAGCCGCGATCGTGATCTGCGGCAATTCAGCGGGAGGTCCTTCGCTCCCAGCGGGAGTGAGGGACCCTCTGCCGAATTGCCACCGAATACCTGAAAGTGCCGCCTCGCTCCGGAGTTGCCGCCTCAAGCACCTGCTTGATAAGCTGGTGCCTGGAGCCGGCCCTGCTTGTTACATTCATGGTGTACAAGCCGAGAAGTTACATATAAACATAAAATACCATGGCTGGAAAGTTGCAATGTAGCCCTTACTTTATTTCTTAGAATCCAGAACCTCAACACACAAGAACCAAAACCAGAGAGAGACAAAGCAGGCTGCTTCCTAAGGCAGAGAGACACAACTCAGTCCACTTTGCTCTAGGCTGGCTCCTGGCAGGGTGACTGCTGCAATCACATGCTTCCCTACAGAGTCGCTAGCATGAAAGCAGGCCCAGGAAACTCCTTACGCTTCGAATGCTAGCTTGTAATTTTAACACCATCTTCAACACATAGCCTTGGCAGAATTCAATTTTCTTTATTCTTTATCATTTCAACATATAATCAGTATTTTTTTAGCTTTTTTAATATTTGTATCAATTTAAATTTTCACACTTGTGTGAAATTATGGGTTTTCAGCATTTTTTTCTAGTTTTAGCCATTTAAATTTTCACAGTTGTGGGGAAATTATGAAGGCATAAAAATGTAGTAATTTAATGACAGTAGAGGCTGCAATTGAAAAAGTTAAAACTATTTAAATGGTGCCTCTGCTCCAGCTCCATTAACACAGACATCAAAACACACTTTATACACATGAGGGTAGGACATAATATGTTCCCAAAGCAGCATTTTTCTTACTTTGCCTATCTGCACATTTTGATCACCATTGATGGAAATATTTTCAGTTTGATTGTGTGTATGGTGAAATTGACATTTCCCAATCAAAATCCTTCTGAGTCCATCATCAATACTCCACAATTCTCTCCTGCCTTGCACCCGGTGCCCTGGATTTCACCCATACACAGTGGGTGTAAAATGCTGCCAATAATGTGAAAGGAGAAGCTGATGTGGTAGCACTTTACACCCAGCGCGTAAGGAGTATTGCTAACCCCAAGCATTCAGAAATCAAGAGACTGGTTTTAAAATCATGAATTAAAAAAAATGCTTTTTATTTGCATTCTGATCTTCTAGGGTCCACCTGAGTTCTTTTTTCAAGCTTTTCTCCATAACCATGAGCAACTTTTCATTTTGAAATAAAAGCTGAGATTTTTACCTAATCCCATGACTCCAGGAGCTGGGACCTGAAGAAAGACACCAAGTATCTTAAGACTTGTAATAAAATCCTGACAGTTGACAGCAATGTGTAAACAACAGTACAGTATGCAATGCAGGAGAGAATGAGGGATTTCCAGTGGTCCTTCCCACACTGGCTCTAGTGCAGCTGAGTCACTAAGCACAGTCAGTGGGTATGCGTGAGAGGGTCTGATGCTGGCTGTGAATGCAGGCCTGCTCTGATTGCCTGAATGATTCAGACCTTGCAGACTCCTGAGAATAAGGCTGGGCTACCCCAGGGATAATCCTTGAAAAGCTTCAGGGATCTGCAATGTCATTACCAGTGCACTGCAAAGAACAGTCATTGCTCTGGGCCTGACCACAGCTTTATTCCACTTAGGTTAAGCGCCCAGCCCGCCCAGGGCCCTGTAACTCTCCTGTTCTCTGTTCCAGCCACATTGATCGCTTTGCTGCAGCTGCCCCTGTAATTTCAGAAATACAAAGAGGTCTGTTTATGTCTTGGGCTTTTAAAATCCTTGTAAACATCAAGCGTCTCCAATGGTTCGGAGCGGAACTGATTCATAACCCAGTGCCAATCTGCTCCCGCCAGCAGTCAATTCCTCTCCTTCCTCCCTCCAGCCCTTCCCCTGCTGTCTCTCTAGTCCTCAATGTCTGGCTCCCGCCTTCCCCAGCCTGCTCCCTGAACTCTCCCCCTGTTCTTTGCCTGTTCCCTCTCTTGCCTGTTCGATCTGCCAGTTCCAATCTCTATTCCCCCACACCTACCTCCTCTCTCACCTGTTCTGTCTATGGTATCTCTGCCTCCTGCTCCCTTCCCCCTACAGCATATTCTCTCTTTTTGTTCTGTTTTCTCTCCATTTTCTGTCTCATTTCTCCCTCTGCCTTTCCCCCTGCTCTCCTTTCCCCCAGCTTTCTCTTTCTCCAACTCCCTTCCCTCCGCTTTCCCTCCCCCTTTCATTCGCCACCCCTCCTCTCCCCCGGTCTCTCCCTCCCTCCCCCAGTTTCTGCTCACCGTTTACTGATCTCAACATGATAAATCTCTTGCCATTTTAATGCTTTTTTTCCCTCAGGGCCAACCAAGTGTTGAATAAATTTCTTTTTGATTCTTACACCCAAAGTGTGGTTTTACAGAAGCTAAACCACTCCAGCGACATTAAATTGCAGCTTTGCAGCCACCCTCTACCGTTAGCAGCCATCTCCAGCCGCTTGCATTATTTAGACTCACCTACTTTGTTGCAGGGGTCCAGGCAGCTGGTCCCAGCGCCTACTGCTCCTATAGACACTCAACAATGAGCCGTGGGATTGCTGGGCAACTCCATGGCAAAAATAGCTCAGCAGGGAGTCACTGTGGGAAGAGGTGGGAGTTATCTCCTCTACTCTACCACTGCATGTTGGACCTTGGAGCAGGGGTTCCCAAACTGAGTAGCACCAAGGCCTGTGTTTGTGACAGTGATACTGAATCCAGGACCTTCAAGATGAGCTTCAACCCACTTGAGTTAATGGAGCAGCTTCATTAACTGGTAGTGGTAGTAGATTTTTATCTTCTGTGCATTGTAGGAGTGTGTGTATAGCCCCTAACACAATGAGGTCCTGATCCCAGATTGGGGTTTATAGGCATGATGTCAATGCAAGTAATAAACAGTAATAATCACAACAGGGCTGAGTTTCCCATGAATCTGGGTCTGTTTGTGGCTTTGGGTGGGCGACATAGAAATATGCACAAACCAGCTCTGTGCACTTCATTTCTCCTTTATTGGGATCTGCTTCATTTTTCATGTTTCCCAGACTGACAAATGGGTAGAAAACAGACTCCGGGCTATTACTTGTTTGAGTTGCCTGCTTTCTCTCTCCCTTGGCAGTGGCTGAAAGCAGAAGAAGCAGGAGTGACATATAAATTTCCTCTCTCCCTTAATAAATACCTCTATTACCTTGCTGATTCTCCCAGCTTTCTCCAGCTGGCTGGTACAGTCTCTCTCTCTCACTCTCACTCGCTCGATGACTTTCTGCCTGCCAGGCATATGTGATAAACTGCTATTTTCATTTCCATGGGGAATAAACAGCAGGGCCTAAATCACAAAGGAAGCGCTTGCAGCAAAAGTTTGTGGGCCAGCAGCTGGAATCTTGCTGCATTCCCTGGTTGGATTGGAGCTCAGGGAAGAGAAATGTTTTCCTGGTCACGGCACAGATGGGTAGTTTTGGTCCATGTGCTCTTTGGAGCCAGAGAAGGGTCAGTTCATGTCTTTGGCACTGGGGAGGCTGACGGCTGCCAGCTTCTGTGAATGATTTCATCCAGGAAGGAAGCAGCGCGGGCTGAGGGATGTGCTGGCTGCCCTTCCTACAGCCCCCACTGGCCTGGAGCGGTGAACCGCTTGGAGCCATGACTGGCCAAACCTGTGGATGCGGCAAGTAAACAAACTAGCCCGGCCCGCCAGGGGCTTTCCCTAAACAAGCGGTGACCCTAGTTTGAGAACCACTGATCTAGACCATCCCTGGCAAGAGTTTGTCTTACCTGCTCTTAAAAATCTCCAATAACGGAGATTCCACAACTTCCCTAGGCAATTTATTCCAGTGCTTAATCATCTTGACAGTTAGGAAGTTTTTCCTGATATCCAACCTAAACCACCCTTGCTGCAATTTAAGCCCATTGCTTCTTTTGCTTCTTGTCCTATCCTCAGAGGTTTATGAGAACAATTTATGTCCCTCCTCTTTGTAACAACCTTTTACATACTTGAAAACTGTTAGGTCCCTGCTTAGTCTTCTCTTCTCCAGCCTAAACAAACCCAATTGTTTTTTTTCAATCTTCCCTCATAGGCCATTTTCTAGACCTTTAATCATTTTTGTAGCTGTTTTCTGGACTTTCTCCAATTTGTCCACATCTTTCCTGAAATGTGGCACCTAGAACTGGACACAATACTCCAGCTGAGGCCTTATCAGCATGAAAATGAGCAGAAGAATTACTTCTCATGTCTTGCTTACAACACTCCTGCTAATCCATCCCAGAATGAAGTTTGCTTTTTTTTGCAACAGTGTTACAGTTTTGGGGTTTTTTTGCCATTCAACTCAGTTTATTTTTAGATAAACTTTCATACATACTGCATCCCAGAATACTTCAGTATTAATACAAAAGCATGATACAGTTATAAAAAAGTGAAGATGATGGGTGAATAAAGCATGCAGTTATAAGTTAGTGACAGGAAAACTGAGACCTAGGTAAGTGTGAAAAGAGATTTGCATTGACTCATATTTAGCTTGTGGTCCACTATGACCCCCAGATCCCTTTCTGCAGTACTCCTTCCTAGGCAAGTCATTTCCCATTTTGTATGTGTCCAACTGATTCTTCCTTCCCAAGTGGAGTACTTTGCATTCGTCCTTATTGAATTTCATCCTATTGACTTCAGACCATTTTGCCAGTTTGTCCAGATCATTTTGAATTTTAATTCTATCCTCCATAGCACTTGCATCCGCTTCTAGCTTGGTATCTTCTGCAAACATCCCCCTCGCGAGGTCCCAGAGCCCAGGACACAAGCCAGCTGCAGGTGTTAAACTGCAGTGTAGACAAACCCACAGTGTAAACATGCAGCCTGAATAAAGAATCCCTTTTGAAATCCACTTTATTTTTAGGCCAGATGAACTGCAAGCAGTAATGTGAGCATCCTCTTGTAAAAAACATCGTGATTCTACCCCAAAGGACAGCCCTTAAGCATCCATATTTGAGAAGCTCTGGTCACAAACAATGGTCTGCCATTTATTGCAGCAGTAGGGTGAATAATCTCTGGCTAAGTAGCATTTTGGGTCTTGTTGAAAATCCCCTTCTAGATCTCACTGGAGATTCTTCAATGCCAGCTCCTAAAACCTTGTAGGTTTTAATATTGCTGACTATGACTATCTAGTATGTTGCACCCCAGAGTTAGCTGCATTACAGTGTTGGGGAGCAATTCCTGCAGATACTGTGAGTAAAGCACTTTGGGATGCAAGGTGCTACAATAAAATCTTTCTTATGGCCACTGAATTTTCAAACTCAGGAGGGCAAGTTTATTTCCCAGAGGATGTCCTGTCCCCTATGTCTAGTTCAGCACAGTGCCCCATTTGGAACATATGCAAAATAAATCTTAAACACCATCTCCTCCTCCCACCCCCATTCTTACAATTTTTTTGCAGCATCTTGGTGATGTTTTAAGCCATAAAGTGACCCTGTGACACTATTCTTTCAGGGGTGCCATGACATTGCATCAGGGTGCCGATAACTGTCTCATTTAATTTGCACACAGGCTTTAAATACAGTACTTTTATTGTACAGGAAGCACTTGCTAGATTATTTGGTCACTAAAATAGGGAGGAAATATTGTCTAGTGGTTACAGCATGAGATTAGAAGTCAAGAGACCTAGATTTTGTTCTTTACTTTGCTACAAACTCACTGCATGGCCTGGGGCAAGTCTGTTAACCAATCTGTGCCTCAGTTTTCCCATCTGTAAAATGAGGATAATACCTGCTTCCCTCACCCCACTGGTTACATTACTGCTAGGTAAAATTATTATAACAGCCCACTGGGCACTGTACAGATACATGGTACGAGAGACAGTCCTTGCCCTGGAGAAGAGTTTATAATCTAAGTAAACGAGGCAGACAAAGAATAGGAAGGGAAACTGAGGCACGGAGGAGCAGTGATGTGCCCAAGATCATTCAACAGGTCATTGGCAGAGCTGGGAAAAGAGCCTTCTGTATCCTAGTCCAATGTTCTATCCAGTAGGCAACACTACCTCTCTGTCAGCCAGAGTGGGCAAAGCGAGATACTTCTCTGGGTATTAAAAAGGTGTTACCACACTAGCCTTTCACCTGAGAATATGCAACTTCAGACTGGCAAGTGAAAATGTGTCTGGTTGTTCTCCTCCTAGCAGCATAAGGTCAGGAGAAGATCAGGCTAGAACTAGCCGGGTTGTTGCAGGTGCATTGGCAGAGCTACGTAGAAGGCCCATCCTGGAATAGCAGAGGGTGCTGCAGCCGGTGAGGACTGAGGTGTATTAGCAAGGCTGGCAGGCAGGAGGAACTGCGGGGTGCACTAGGAGAGCCATATAAGGGGCCCAGGACTGAAAGAGCACATGGTCAGTACAGAGGTGCATTGGGAGGCCAGAGTGGAATAGCAGCTGGGGCCGGAGGAAAGCTGTGGAGACAGCTTGCCCAGCACTACCAAGCTCTAGCCCGTGCTGCTGTGACTCTCAGAGTACCAAATTAACTCGACACAAACCTCCAACACCCTATAACAACATGGCATGCTTTCCACTAATTGGTGACAGGGCCCCCGTGTAGGGGGATGGGATGGAGGCTTGTCCAGAATCAAACAGGTCACGTTGCACCGTATTCGGAGAGGACATCGCTCTCTGTTGTATGCTCTCACCGTCCCTCACCGTGGGAGCAGCTCTCATTAGCAATAATGAGATTCGTGCTTTCCCACCAAAGAGAGGATTTAGTCCTTAGCCAGACGGCATGCTGCACAGAGCAGGGAGCTGCAGCAGTTTCAAAAGGAAGCCATCAACTCGGTGGGGGTGGGGGGGAGAGTTCAAAGGCACAGTTAGAAAGAATGGATGCTTCTCCCTGTGGGAGCCAAGCACAGGTTCATTAGAGGATGTATTAACAACTCCATTCTCCAGTGGGGACTTCACCAGAGGCAGCCCACTCCCATGCTCCTACCTCCGTGGACAGGGAGAAAACTGCTGACAGTCTGTGTCTAATTCATTCATTCAATGGTGAATGCAGCTACGGTTGCATTCAGATCCCATGAGTACATCTGAGGATGCCAGGGTGCCAAGCACTGCCCTGGGGACACGCTAGATTGGTTCCTATGGAAAGTCTGATGCAAAACACCCATCGGCGTACATGGGCTTTGGCTAGGCTCTAAAATTGTTTTTAAAACTTTTCAGCAAACACCAGGCTTAGGCTGGGGGAAGGGAGAAAGACTTTGGGCCTGATTCTCGGCTGCTCTGCACCTGATGTTGTCAAGCACACTAGTGCAAAGTGCTTTCACGTCAGACTGGGAGCCTTCTATCCACCCATGTGCTGCCAGCCAAACTGGCTACTCCAGGTGCAAGTTACCACAATGAATCTCCAGCTCTGCTCTGCCTTGGAATATGTGACCTTCCGCAGCCTGTATTTTAAACCCATATGGTTGTTTTTTCTCCTCCAGCTGATTGCATTTTTAAACCATATTTGTTCTAGCTAAAGAGAATGCTATATTAGAGGCTGGGCTGACACGAGGGGGTCCATTACTGCAATAAATACTCGCTAGTTAGGTTGCATTTTTGTTGGTTTCTCTCATCTTTGTTTTCTCTCTGTTCCATTTTCCGCTGGCCTCCCCGCTACCCGTATCTACATTCACCCCTGCAGTGTCACAGAACCTCACAGACACTCATGAATGTGTCCTCCCACAATGAGTAGGCAGCATTAGCCCTGTTTTACAGACTAGGGGACAGTGGGACAGACTAAGATCCCTCAAAGGCTTTTAGGCACTTAACTCCAATTGCAATCACTGGCAGTTTAATTAATTTTTCCAGTGGCAAGTTTGTGTTCAGATTCCACCAGCACTGTGGCTTGAAAGTATCTTTCTGGAGATGTCAAGAGTCGCTATAAATCCATTGGAGTGAGGTGCTTAAATACCATTGATGGTCTGGACCTAAGTGACTTGCCTGGGGGCCGACAGGGAGTTTGTGGCAGAGCCAGAAATTGATCTCTGAACTGCTGAGGGCCAGCCCAATGCCCTCTCCACAAAACCATCCTACTTCTCCCCTCTGAGCTTTCTCTTTTCCCAGGCTCTATTCTGCCTAGGACAAGGCCCTATAGAGCATTTGCTGCTCAAGCTGACCTAGGGTGACCAAATGTCCCGATTTTATAGGGACAATCCTGATATTTGAGGTTTTTTAAAATATGGACTCCTATTACCCCCCCCCATCCCAATTTTTCACACTTGCTATCTGGTCACCCTAAGCTGATCCCACAATATTCCAGTAGGCTGGAAACTGTGTCTGATGCCTTTGCCCCTACTTGTAATACTGACACACAGCTCAATAAGGGAGAAAATTAAACTGGACCCAAATTAATTAATCAATCAATTAAATCAAAGGGCATGTAAACAGCCTGCAGGCCTGGTGCGTTTGATGTTTGCTTGGCTCCGCTCTCTGTTCCTTTCTGTTTGAACATTTCTTTGCTAATAACAGCACCAGGTATGGGGCTTCATCTGCTAGAATTGAAGGCTTAACTCTGGTGCTGGGAATGTGAGCTGTAGGAGAAATTACTGGGGGTGGGGATGTGCTGTCAAAGAAGAAAAGCAGCTGAAAATGTGCTGGGAAGAGGTTTGTGAAGTGTGCCAGGACTCTGAGCAGAATAGGGACCAGTGACTGGGAGGGTTGGGATAGGGACAAGTCCCCATCTTGGCTTGGCACAGAAATCTGATTATTTGGAGACTTCTCAAGCACTCACTGTAGGAGGCCCAAACACCAGTAACTCAAACACATGCAGGGGTGCAAGGTACTGGACTAGAAAACCTCTCGAGGTCCCTTCTAGTCCTACGATTCTATGATTCGAAAAACACTGTCAAGTCAGCACAGCTCATTCATAGGCTTGGCAGGTACACGTCAATTTCACCGTACACACACAAACTGACAAAAAAAATTTCCATCAACAATAATTGAAATTTAGAGGTAGGCAAAGTAACACAAATGCTGCTTGAGAACTCATCAGAGTTTGATTTGAGGATATTTACTTTGTCTATTCTGACAGGTCATGTTGACAATTTGTGTCATAAGGGTTATAAAACTTGAACTTCTTTGAATCTCAGCCTCTGCTGTCATTAAATAAATATTATTCGACCATCCTTCCATAATTTCCCACAACTGCAAACACTGAAATCAATAAAAATGGAAAAAAATGCTTAAAATAAGCAATGATATTATCCATCAAAATTATGAACAAAATAAAAATGGAATTCTGCCAAACCTCCTTATCCTACTGCTCGATATTTCAGTCCCAGGTAGTAACACGGTTGCAGCTAAGAGCATATCGGGGGGGATGGGAACTCCAGGCTTATTTAATTTCACACACACTAAGTCTGTGTCCATATTGCAGTCAAACCCAACCCAGCTTAGACTCTGATCTGGGATCAAAACCATTAACCGTCTACAATAGACACGCTGCAACCACAGTATCAAACCTTTATGGAGATGCCGCCAGCCTCACAGCCCAAAGACAGCTGTGGAAGCAGGTCCTGTACCCAACGCAATACAGAGCAACCATAACATGGCTGGTGGCTCATGGACCAACTTCCTTGGAGATACCATGTGTGTCATGGCCTTTGGCCAAAGCTGAAATCTCTACTGAGCTGGGAGACTTGACCAGGGGTTCCCTTTCCAGCTCTGCTACCAACTTGCTGTGTGACCTTGGAGTAAGTCATTTTGCTCTGTGCCTCAGTTTCCCCCTGTGAAGAGTTTGGTGATCCTTGGATGGAAAGGGCTACCAGTGCAAGTTGTCATTTTCTCCTTTTAGGAGCCAGTCTCCATCCCTTGTGACCAAACCCCAAACCTGAGACAGTGCATGAGGCAGGAAAGGACCTGAACAACTCATCTGTAGGGAGGTGCTGTCCATTCCATCAGACAACCTGATTCTGAGAGGAGCCAGCCCTCTTTGGAAACCTTCACCCATTGCTTGAACCAAGCTCGGAGGTCAACATTTTCCAGTCTGGGGGCCTACAGTAAAGCTGCTGAATCCAATTAGGTACTCGTTTTCAGACAGCAACCCACAGATCCCACTGAGAATGCAACCCTGGGGAAAAAGGCTATTTTCACTTCATTTCCAGGCCAGAAGGAAAACAAAGTGGAAGTCTCAAAAGAGACTCATTCCCATTACATATCCAGCCCCAGTTTTGCAGAGCCCTGAGGCCTGGCTAAGAGAAACTACCATGTGCTGGGGGCTTAGCCAAATGGAACCTCCTACAAATCACCTCTGAAAGGCAACCCAGTGTGCAGCTGATGTTGAACTGCACCGTGCCAGGATGTGGGGGATTCAGGTCAGCTGGGTCCCTCATTGTCTTCAGAGTCGTTGCACACATCCTGGGCTGCACCCGCTAGACTTGTGCCGCATTATTTAATAGAGGGAGGGAAGCAGGGACAAATGATCCTACAGCTACAGTGCTTACAATTTCATCAAGATGGGGCAGGCGGAGCAGAAAGGTTTGATCGTGGTGGGAAATCCGTCATGGAAATAGTTTCCACGTTAGTCGCCAGTGTAAGCAGTCTCCCGAGGCGGTGGCTTAGGAGCAGAAATTATACAGATGGCTTTGCTGGAAACCTGCTGATGGCAAAGCAAATCATGATATATTAGCAAAGCTGAAATGCCAGCAGAAGCCTAGCACAGCAGAGCAGGAGCAGCCGGCAAGGGCTCTCTGCAGCGGGACAATGCAAGGTATCTGGAGGAAATAGGACTGGGAGGCTAGACTAGAGGCTGTGGATGGAGACTCTGCAACCAGCTGCAGGAAACATCTGGATCATGGGGATACAGCCCATGGCCTCTTGGGGTTTCTCTGAGAGTCCTTTTAAAGTAACAGTTAGTTTCCTACAGGGACATTCACTTCAAGGTCTGAAGATGCCTTACAAATATTATTTAATTAACCTACCACATCTCTAAGCTAAGGAATCCTTATTATACCCAATGTACCAATGTAAATTGAGGCACAGAGGGGTTAAATGCCTGGTCCAAGGACACTCAACAGAACCGGGAACAGAGCCCAGAAATGTGACTACCATGCCCTCCTGTTTTAACCACTCCCACCTAGAGGGGGAATGGAACCCAGGAGTCCTGACTCCCAATCCCCTCCTCTAACCAATGGAGAACACTCCTTTCAGGAGGGGCAATAGCTCCCTGGATTCCAAGCCCCCAGCCACTTTCGCTTGTTTTCATTTTATTTTTCTTTAATTCACAGGCTTTGGTTTCGCTCCAAAGGGAAAAGCCAAAACGGCTCAGCTGGTCTCAGACCGCGCAAGAGGTGATCACAGATTCTCCGAGTACCCAGAGACTAGAGTTAGGCTGGATGTAAAAAGGAAAATGGATTGCCTAGGTGTGCTGGTGGCTGGGCCAATGGCTCAGTGGATAGCACAATGGCATCTGCACGGAGCTCCGCTCTTTGGGATGGCAAAGGCTGGGAAGGGAGATGGAGTTAACACACTTTACGGCAGTGGTCCCCAATATGGAGCCCGCGGGGACATCTTAATGCGCCCGCGTCCTGGCCCCCAGGAGAGCACCTGCCAGCATTTCGGCAGGGATGCCTCTCGCTGACGCCGCTTGCTGTCGACAAGTGACGTCATTGAGAGGCGTCGCTCCCGAATTTCGGCGGCGACACCTCTCGCTGACGCCGCTTGTCGACAGCAAGCGGCGTCATTGAGCGGCGTCTCTGCCAAAATGCCGCCGAAATTCGGTGGCATTTTGGCGGGTGCTCCACTTCCACAGTGGTCCTTCGGCTGGCACCCGCCAGCCAAAAAGGTTGGGGACCACTGCTTTACAGGATAGGACATGTGGAAAAACCCGGAGTAGTGCGGACAAGTGCACTGGCACAACCAGGGCTGGGCTAGAAGGAGGCACTGCAGCTCACCACTAAGATGTAAATAGAAAGGGGGTAGGGCTAGAACAGAAGGGATGTTGCAGGTTAGGATGAGAAGCAGTGGCTGAGCTGGGCTGGCAGGGAAGAATTGGAAGGAGGCTGCAGGGCAGGACTGAGCAGCGTTAGCAAATTTAACAGAGCTCTCTCGAAAGCCCAGGATTGGAATAGCAGGTAGCTTCGGCGCAGGATAGAGATACAGCAGCAGAGCTGTGCGTGGGGAGCCTAGGACTGGAATAACAAGGGTGTTGCAGGACAGGATTAAAGTGCCCTGGCAGAGGGGGAGCTCAGGACTGGGACAGCAGAGGGAGTATGGTCCGGTCTGAAGAGCATCACATAGGCAGAGTTAAAGCAAACACAATCTCATTTTCCAGAACCACATACAAGAGATTTTACCCCCACCGCAAACTAACAGGTCCAGTTTCAGCAGCACATTACCCTCTGTTAGCTACATTAGAGGTCAGGCTGGAAAGGGTCTCTTTATTTCACACCCTGGAAAATCAGTAGGATTTAGGCAACTTAAATCATAAAAATAATAATTAAAAACCATAAATCACATTAAAATTAGCTGCAGCATTTAGGACACCGAGCCATCTCTGTGAATTTAAACAAGACAAATGTCTTTGGAGGGGTAAAGCGTGAGCGATCAGTCATTATTTAATACAGAGCACACTGTGGTCAATCCTGTCTTAAGGCCTCTACCTAGCAGACGGACTCGCACATTGTCTTCCTCTAATTCATTGAGCCAGTACCATTTTGTAAAGTTTGGGGTCTGTGTCCTTGCAGTTATCCATTATGCTAGTCTCATGGGGCTCCCCCTCAGTTCCATTTGCCCTTCTGCCTTGGGAGGTCATCGGCATCTACGCAAAGCAGGGATAAAATGCTACCACATCAGAATCCTTCACCCACGGCATTTTCCATCCTGTGTAAATGGCGACTCATGGTAAACAGCAGGGGAGAATTAGGCCCTCTGTCCATTACAAAGCAGCCTTGTTGAAATACTGGCAGCTGCTAAACAGAGATCCCCGGTGACGTTGCTTGTTTTGCTGCTTTGTGCATGTAGTCTGGCTTGTTTTTGTACGGCCACTCATGAGCACTGACCTGTCTAGGTATTTAAGAATTGCTCTTGGATTCTGGGTTGCAAGCACCGGTTTGTTATTGTAGGGTCGTTCATGACTGCTGGAGTCATGCACATAGGGTGTTACTGTAGGCCTGCTTGTGAATGCAAGTACTAGGGTGTTACTGTAGGCCTGGTAAGCTTATTAATGCTGTGGGGATTTGTTTTGTTTATAGAAAGAAACACCAAGGAAGTTATTTTCCGGGCCAAACTCCTCACTCACCAAGAATCCCACAGGCTCTTGCAGTGGACAGGAGGGAACTAAGAAGGTACATCACACATGGGGCCTGCAGACCGTGATAACGTCCCTTTAAATCATTGAGGCTCAAAAATGCCTGGTTCATTTGCATGGATATTTATTGAAAGCTATTTGTCTGGGGCACGGCAGCTCAGCTCGACAGCTTGTTTACAAAATGGCCCTGCCCAGAGGCAACTCCTGGACACGTCACACAACATGTGACAGCGCAAAGAGACAGATGAGGTACAGAATTTGGCTCCTGGCATGCCTTATTTAACAGCTTTCCAGGGCACAGCTGATTGGGATCCTCAGTGTTATTCAAGCCCAGCTGGGCTGATGCCTCAGAAGACTTCAGAAAACATTCTGTTCAGAATCAATTCTGCTTCTATACTGATAACATGCCAATCCCCCTTTCCCCAAATTAAGCTCAAGCATGTTAGAGTGAAGACAAGATCTGGCCTCTTTTCTCTCTCTTTCTAGGTACTTATATGACCCCCTTCTCACCATATGTCTCAGCGTCTCATAATCTCCAATGGATATAGACTCACCACTTCCCTGGCAATGGGAAAACAGAGGCATAAAGAGATGGAAGGTCAAGATTTTCAAAAGTTTACCAGCAATTTTGGGTGCCTAAATTGAGATCCCTCAAAGGTGTCTGATTTACAGAGGCTCAGTGTTTTTTTGAAAATCAAGCTGGGTAAACAGAATTGCTACTCATTTTTGAAATCTGTGGGGGCAGTGTTGCCAAGATCCATAATCTTTCCTGACCTTCCAGGAGTATTGTGAAGATAAATCCATTGAGGATTGCAAGGAGCTCAGACGTTATGGCGATAGGGGCCCTCTGAACACCAGTCTCCTCTCCAGCAAATTCTGTTTTGCTCCTTTGCGCAAGAGCACTGACTTTTAATTGCGGCTTGCTCAGGTGCGCTGGGCTATAGAAAGTAGTCTTTATTGTAAGGTTGCTCAGGGGAGACTTGGGGCAGAGGTATGCAGTGAGTAGGCCCTGTAAGCTCTTAAAGATCAATATGTTTTCTCATTTCTGCTAAGACCCTGTGTGTCAGGCAATGTCGAACGCATCTGACAAACGCAAACAGTTGAGGCTGTTTCTGTCTCTCACTGAAACCTGTTAGTTGCTTTAATCTTGGCCTTTCCAGCAAAGGAGAAACCCTCCTTTCCTGGATGCATGAGGAAAACTTAGAGGAATATCTTGCTTACTCTTTTTTATTTTTTCTACGTCAATCTCTCTGCTGCATTTTTCTGCTTAGAAGAGGGTTATGAGAAACCATTAGACAGGTCTCAAAATCACAGGTGTGATGTGATCACTGTGATGCACAGGTACCTTCCAGTGAATGAATCAAAGATAACACCAAGCTCTTATATAGTACTTTTCATCCATAGCTATCCAAGCAGGTTACTATCATCATCCCCTTTTTACAGATGGGGAAACTAAGGCACACAGAGGTGACGAGACTTCTGCAAGGTCACCCAATAGATCAGTGGCAGAGCAATTAATAGAACCCAGGTCTCCTGTGTTTTAGTCCAGTGCTCTGTTTGCTAGGCCACACCACCAGGAATTTACATCAACAGAATAAATAACATTCCTATGGGGCATAATCAGGAAGAGGTGGCAAAGAACCATAAGGCTGGAGGTTCTTATGGACTCACTGGTTTGCTCACAAGCAGGAAGTAGCAGAAACTTTATGAGAGAGCCTATTCTTATGGGCCTAGCAGCCACACATTAGAGACAAACACACACTGTGCTCTCTCTCTATCTCTTTCTTACGGAAGCTATACTCTAGTTCTTGCTTTCCCTGATTCCCACATAAGCCATTCAGACTGCAAACAGTAAAGCATCACATCCCAGTCTCACAGCTGGAACAGCGGAGGACAACAGCCTACTACTATAATCCCCTAAAGGAGTTACTCCTTTAGCTCAAATGGCACAGTTCTGTGTTGCAAGGCTCAGGGTTCCAACTTCTAGCCCTCCTTGGGAGAAACTGGGGAGTGTCATTATGGAAGTATGTGATTGCTCTTTGCATACAGAACACACAGACTAGGACCTGATCCTTAGCTGGCAGAAATCAGCATAACCCCATATCTCAGAAGTTACAAATTCCTTCCCTTGCTGATTAATCATACCCAGTGCTTGAGTTCATACAGTTTGGTGGGATGACAACCACCTGAGTTGGTTGCTAGCCTGCAGCTGGTGTGTCTGTCCTGTTTACCTGAATCTATATAAATTCCAGACAGAACAGGCCCCTGGACAAGTTACTGCACAGAGTGGCAGTGCTCGACTCCCAACCTGCGAGTGGCATTTCGCAGGCTGGGCTGCTGTCACCACAAGCGCCAGGAAATTTCTCAAATGTCACTTTGATTTATAGCTCTAGTTAAGTCTCCAGGAGGCCTGTGAGCTGCCTTAAGCACACGAAACCTCAAAGGGATAAATAATTTAACAGGTGGTTAAATATTCTTTAAGGTCTAGAGAACATCGGCAGGAGCACGGATTTTGGGGATAACACAAAATTACACAGGGAGCACAAAAAAGAGGAAGGAAAAATTCCATGCCAAGCATTCCTGTCACTGCCCAATCATACAAACAGGTAACACAATGCGGATTCCTTGCTCACCCTCTGCAGGTGCTTTCTCTCATTTCAAGGGGAGCGGCTGCAGGAGGGAATTGGGAGTGGGCGAGGAAGAGGGGGATGCTTTGTGAATGTTGCCTCCAACCCCTAATTTCCTTGTTTTGGGGAGACTGCATTTAACTCACAGCAAGGTGATTTCTGGGTGCTGGAGAGTCCAGAGGAGTGAGCCATATGTGCAGAGTGGGCCACTTGCTTGTGGGCATTTCTAACTGTGCCACACATGTGCCAAGGGGCCACTCACTAATGGACATGCCAGATGTGTGATATAGATGTGCAGAGAGGGGTCTTGTGCCAATAGGTATTTCCAGATGCGTGACATGGATGTGTCAAGAGGGGCCTCCTGCCAATAGGTGCTTCCACTTGTAACCCAGATGTGCAGAGAGGGGCACATGTCAATGCTGAGTTCCAGATGCGCAGTGTGACGAACTGGGAATGTTCTTGATGTTTCCTCTGAATACTGTGTTGGTGCCTCAGTGTCCCCATGGCAGTTCTTAAGTATCTAGGTGGTGGGATAAGGGCATGTGATTGCTGAAGAGCAAAGGGACAGTGCACCTAAATGCCTGACACTCTGTCTCCTGGCAACTGATGGCCTGGGCCCCTGCTCTGCAAAGGTGCCAGCTGAAGGTGTTGGAGACAAAGGGATCAGGTAACCTCCTGGCCCGGGAAAGGAGCTGAGCAGAGAGGAGGGGCTGGGGGGGTTGTTAGTCTGGAGCTGGCTGGGGTTGAGGAGTGGAGGGCAGACGTGGGGGGTCTGGCTCTCTGCCCCCCAGAATGGACCCGGCTGAGGGGTCCGGTTCGCTGTATCTACAAGCTCTGTTTTAGACCCTGTTCCTGTCATCGAATAAACCTCTGTTTTACTGGCTGGCTGAGAGTCACGTCTGACTGCAAAGTGGGGGTGCAGGACCCTGTGGCTTCCCCAGGACCCCGCCGGGGTGGACTCGCTGTGGGAAGCGCACGGAGGGGCAGAGGATGCTGAATGCTCCAAGGAGAGACCCAGGAGGTGAAGCTGTGTGAGCTTCTTGCCCTGAACAAGTCTGCTCCAAGGGAGAGGAGGCTCCCCAAAGTCCTGCCTGGCTTTGTGGGGAGCAGTTCCAGAGCATCGCCCGGTGACTCCGTGACACGCAGCACACATGTGGCAAGTGGCTACAGGAAGTGGAGCTTTGGGGGTTCACTGGGGTGTGGGTACACCCCCATTAGAGCAGAGCCTGGGATGGCTGTCGTTCCCACAGTGCCACTGGGAGGGCATCACTGAACAGACTGATGGACACAGCAAAGGGCTGAGATCACCATCAAAAGTGCCCTGGACTGAAGATGCCCCATAGGTGGTTGGGACTGAATTGTATTTTACTAAACCAAACCACAGCTGGTTTGAGTTGGGAGGAGGGCTGTTTCTTGTCCTGACCCCCCGAAGTTTTGAAGGGGCTGATGGGACTGGCTCATGTTTTCTCCCATACCTATCTCCCCTGAGGAGTGCAAACACAACTGAGAAGCATCATTTATTTTTCACTCTGTTCGGGGGAAGATTAGAAGAGCTGCAGTGCAGGTTGACTGAGCCTTTTCCCCATGTGAGGGGCATGCACTACAACTCTGTCAGGCCCTTTCTGGCAAACAAGGGGCTGCAGGAGAGTCTAGAGGCTAAATGTGCCCCTGGCTGAAGTGCACCAGCATCTTCGCTTCTCATGTTAGACTTCTACTAGTTTAAGATGGCAGGCAAGCCCCAGTAGTGGTTTTTACATTACCATGCTTCCATCAGCACTAAAATATTGATCTAGACTTGCTCTGCTGCTTATGATTAATAATGATTTGTTTTACAGCAACACCTGAAGGTTCCAGTCAAGATCAGGATCCTTCTGCGGTAGGTGCAGTACACACACCTAGTAAGAGACAATCTCTATTCCAAACAGTGCACAATTTAACTGGACAAGACAGTAAGGAAGAATCATCACTCTCATTTCATAGATGGGGAAGTGAGGCACAGGGAGACTAAGGCCCAGAAGTTAGGCACCTCAAAGCTGTGGAGGCTCCTAAATTCCATTGATTTCAACGCAACGACAGATGCAAACTTGCAGACATATCTCCACTGCTCCGCTGAGGAATACCCGGGCATGATGCACCTGTCAAGATCCAGGGGACGTACACATGCCGAACACAACATGTGTGGCATACCTCATCCTGTGCATCAAATGCCCCAGCAACAACTATGCGGGTGAAACCAGACAATCACTACGCTTTAGAATGAACTCACACAGAAAAATGATAAAGGACAAAAGCACCGTGTCAGTCACGGGTGAACACATTTTACAAAGTGATCACTCTATATCTGACCTCTCAGTCCTCCTCCTCAAAGGAGACCTGCACAACATTTTTCAAAACATAAGTCTAGGAACATCAATTCATACACTAAAATCCATGGATTTAACAGACACACACTGGTTTTATGACCCATTACAACAATTTGTAACATATCCGACTGCCCACTAAGCCTCCTTTGTCCTATGACGGTCTCTTACAACAGGCTTGCACCCCTTCTCCTTAATCTGTCCCATCCTATACTTAGCTTGGACACTTTGGTTACCTTCTTGGGGCCTGAGGAAGAGCTCTGTGAAGCTCGAAAGCTTGTCCAACCCACAGAAGGTGGTCCAATAAGAGATATTACCTCACCCACCTTGTGTCAGGCAGTATCTTAGGAACTGCAGCACAGAGAGATAAAGTGACGTGCCCAAGGTCACACAGGGAAGCAGTGGCAGAGCTAGGAACTGAACCCAGCTCTCCTGAGTCCCAGTTACGTAACTTAATAGGAAGCCCAATCTCGACCATCAGTGACTTGCTTTCAGGCAGGACTGCATCCAAGTGGATTGTGAGGCCTGAATCTTGACAGGCTCTACTAGGAGAGTGGATTAACTATTATGTGAATTAATGTCCATGATTAAATCCATCTCTAGCGCTCTCTGCCTCCCGCTCTCCTGGAGCACCATACTTATGGACTCACTTGAGTTTTCTTTACCGCGTAGTTGCATGGGAAAAGTTAATAGGCGGGAAAGCAAAGCAGCTCCAAGTCTGCAGAGAGCAGCAGAACACAAGTGGCAAGGCCAGGGCAGGAAAATTCACAGTTAACGGTCCCTTTGCTGGCAATATTTTATTGCTGTTACCCCTGATAAATGGATTATGAATAATTTACTGTCGGCTTTTGCTTTATGAAGTATTCATCGTGTTTGAGCTTCCCAAGGTTATTAACTATCACATCAGCCCAGCGTAATATGACTGAGCTGCAATTCATCTTCAACACTTCATTAGCAGGGCCCCATGTCGCTTTAATAAATTAACAACGAACAAACAAAACTCTCCCCAATGATGCTAGGATCTTGGTGACTCATACTAGTAAGCAGCTGAGAGTTACTGGTGTGGGGACGGAGAATGGACAGAACAATGTGGATTAAATAACCCACCAAACATGGTCTACATTCCTAGGAGATGTGGTTAGAATGTGATCCAGGGGTCACCAGAGGACAGGTGAAGATTGTCCAAACTACCAGAGCTGGAGGCTGTGGTCTAGAGCAACTTTTTCAAAAGCTATTAATTTCTGTGCCTGGCTTGAGAAGCCCATGGTCTGGTGTTCGAAGGTGCTGAGTACCCAAAACAACAATTTGCATCTAGAGGCCCCAGCTGAGATCAGTGCCACATTGTACTAGATGATCTGTCTACACACTGTAAGAGAAAGTCCCTGCCACGAGAAGCTTGCAATCTAAATAGACAAGCCAGACCAAGGAAGGATTGTTATCTTCATTGCACAACTGGGGAGCTGAGAAAGATGAAGTGACTTGGCCAAGTCACACAGGGAGTCTGGGGCAAAGCGGGGAATAGAAACCAGAGCTGGAGTTCCAATCCAAAGCCTTTCAAAAGTCCAGCCTTTATACTGGAGCTATGAGTATGCTGCCTCTCTGAAAATGAGGTGTCTCTGGTCAGACAGCCAGCATCAGTGGGCCGTTCCTTTCAGGCAGAGCTATACCTTGGTTGATCTTGGGAGAACATTGGAGTGAATTAGCTATTGAGTGAATACCCCACAGATGAAACCCATCTTCTTTGCTCTCCATCAGCACTTCACTCATTCAATTTTAGGCATTAGATAGCCTCACTTGGATTTTTTAATTATTAATGATTATAACTATCATGTTAGCATTTTGGAGGCCCAGCCACGGACCAGGGCCCCATTGTGCGAGAAGTTGTGCAAACTGAACAAAAAGACAGTTCCCTGCCCCAAAGGCAGCAGTCACATCAAATCTTTGGAGGTTGCACCATCCCTAGAACTGGTGAGTCCTGGTTCATCTAGAAAGCCTGGGGATGCCATTTTGAACTCTGCAGGGCAGCCAAATTACAGCACCGTCCATGATGTTGGTTAACATGTGCTTCTGCCTTAGCAGGGAGCAGAGGGGCAAACAATGACAACCGAGTACAGCAGACATTAGTGGAAAGTGCAGAACCAATCACGCGCTTGGGGGTATCAACCTGCTATCGCCATCGCTGCATGCTTTTGTTTGTATCTGCCAGGCTAATCCACAGAAGGATGCCCCAGCTCAGCAGGTTTCTAAACTGGTTGAGGAGGTCACAGCAGGATATCTTGTTAGCACAGTTTGGGGTCGGGTGAACACTCTCGCAACAGCACGTAGCTACAGGAAGTAAACAAAACAAGCATGTAAAACTAGTGCTGAAGACAGAACGAGATGCTGGTAGGAGAGATCTATCTATGCTAGACAGAGGGCTTGTCTACATCAGAAAGTTGCAGCGCTGGTGAGGGAGTTACAGCGCTGCAACTTTGAAGGTGTACACATCTGCAGGGCATCACCAGCGCTGCAACTCCTTGTTTGCAGCGCTGGCCGTACTCCCGTTTTGTCTCGGGTGTAGAGGATCCAGCGCTGGTGATCCAGCGCTGGTAAACGAATGTAAACACTTACCAGCGCTTTTCTTGACCTCCGTGGAAGGAGGAAGCCTCTGGTAATCAAGCTGATCTCCTTTCCCGGTTTGCTCTCTCGTTCCCGGAACCCCGAGCAAGCAGGTCTCCTTCCCTGCGGTTTGCTGGGTGGCTCCGGGAACGCGAGAGCAAACCGCGGCGAAGCTGGTCTCCTTCCCCGGTTTGCTCTCTCGTTCCCGGAACCCCGAGCAAGCAGGTAAGGAGAACCGCTTGCTCGGCGGTTCGGGGAACGAGAGAGCAAACGGGAAAGGAGACCAGCTTTGCCGCGGTTTGCTCTCTCGTTCCCGGAGCCACCCTGCAAACCGCAGGGAAGGAGACCTGCTTGCTCGGGGTTCCGGGAACGAGAGAGCAAGCCGGGGAAGGAGACCAGCTTCGCCGCGGTTTGCTCTCGCGTTCCCGGAGCCACCCTGCAAACCGCAGGGAAGGAGACCTGCTTGCTCGGGGTTCCGGGAACGAGAGAGCAAACCGTGGCGAAGCTGGTCTCCTTCCCCGGCTTGCTCTCTCGTTCCCGGAACCCCGAGCAAGCAGGTAAGGAGAACCGCTTGCTCGGCGGTTCGGGGAACGAGAGAGCAAACCGGGAAAGGAGACCAGCTTTGCCGCGGTTTGCTCTCGCGTTCCCGGAGCCACCCTGCAAACCGCAGGGAAGGAGACCTGCTTGCTCGGGGTTCCGGGAACGAGAGAGCAAACCGCGGCGAAGCTGGTCTCCTTCCCCGGCTTGCTCTCTCGTTCCCGGAACCCCGAGCAAGCAGGTCTCCTTCCCTGCGGTTTGCAGGGTGGCTCCGGGAACGCGAGAGCAAACCGCGGCGAAGCTGGTCTCCTTTCCCGGTTTGCTCTCTTGTTCCCGGAACCCCGAGCAAGCAGGTCTCCTTCCCTGCGGTTTGCAGGGTGGCTCCGGGAACGCGAGAGCAAACCGCGGCGAAGCTGGTCTCCTTCCCCGGTTTGCTCTCGCGTTCCCGGAACCCCCCTTGAAGCCGCCCAACAGCGCTCCAGTGTGGCCACATCTAACACCACTTGCAGCGCTGGTTGCTGTAAGTGTGGCCACTCTGCAGCGCTGGCCCTATACAGCTGTACTAATACAGCTGTAACAACCAGCGCTGCAAAATTTTAGATGTAGACATGGCCAGAGATAGCATAAATCTCTGTGGTATAACATGTGCTGTTACTTAACAAGTAAGGACATCCAGGTGTATCAGAGATGGCCTGAACCAGAGCCATGGGGCCCAACTCCTCTGCACTTTGAGGATGTTCAGAATCTGAATACTGCAAACTAGCCCCGGGCCTGATTTTCTATTGCCTTGCACCTTGTGTGGCTGCTGACAGCTATGCAAAATGGGCGTACAGCGCCCTGAGATATGGTAAAATTTCACAGCTGCTTTGCACTGATATCACTGACCAAACAAAGATTGTAGCCGGGGATAAGCAGAGCCCTTATCCTTGTAACAATACAGCAAAGGATTGAAATCACTCTAATCATCTTAACAAATGAGGCCACAATTCCTAAAGCCCAGAGTGCAACAGACAGGTTGAGGCTCGTGTCAACATCCAGGGGTCAAAACAGAGAGAGAGAGAGAGAGAGAAAGAGAGAGGCCATCCCCTTACTTAGCCTGAGTAGCACTCAGGGCCGTCCTTAGGCATAGGCAACATAGGCAGCTGCGTAGGGCACCTGAAAATTTGGGGCACCACTGGGTCTTAGTGTCCACCCACTTATTTTCCTATCCCTGTTCTGACCCTTCCTGCAGGCTCCCACAGATGGCTGCTCTAGCCTGGTGAGTCTTCCTTGGGAGGGAATCTAGTAGTTAAAAGTGAAAAAACCTCCAGTCTGCCAGACCTATTAGCACAACATTGAAACTGTTAAAGAGACATTCAAGGGGTAATAAAGCCATTTAACAGGCATTTGCCAACCCCAAGGTATATACTGACTGGTTTCAGAGTGGTAGTCCTGTTAGTCTGTATCAGCAAAAACAAGGACGAGTCCTTGTGTCACCTCAAAGACTAAGGGCTTGTCTACATCAGAAAGTTGCAGCGCTGGTGAGGGAGTTACAGCACTGCAACTTTGAAGGTGTACACATCTGCAGGGCACCACCAGCGCTGCAACTCCCTGTTTGCAGCGCTGGCCGTACTCCCGTTTTGTCTCGGGTGTAGAGGATCCAGCGCTGGTGATCCAGCGCTGGTAATTCAATGTAGACACTTACCAGCGCTTTTCTTGACCTCCGTGGAAGGAGGAAGCCTCTGGTAATCAAGCTGGTCTCCTTTCCCGGTTTGCTCTCTCGTTCCCGGAACCCGGAGCAAGCAGGTCTCCTTCCCTGCGGTTTGCTGGGTGGCTCCGGGAACGCGAGAGCAAACTGCGGCGAAGCTGGTCTCCTTTCCGGTTTGCTCTCTCGTTCCCGGAACCCGAGCAAGCAGGTCTCCTTCCCTGCGGTTTGCAGGGTGGTTCGGGGAACGCGAGAGCAAACCGCGGCGAAGCTGGTCTCCTTTCCCGGTTTGCTCTCTCGTTCCCGGAACCCCGAGCAAGCAGGTCTCCTTCCCTGCGGTTTGCTGGGTGGCTCCGGGAATGCGAGTGCAAACTGCGGCGAAGCTGGTCCCCTTTCCCGGTTTGCTCTCTCGTTCCCGGAACCCCGAGCAAGCAGGTCTCCTTCCCTGCGGTTTGCTGGGTGGCTCCGGGAACGCGAGAGCAAACCGCGGCGAAGCTGGTCTCCTTTCCCGGTTTGCTCTCTCGTTCCCGGAACCCCGAGCAAGCAGGTCTCCTTCCCTGCGGTTTGCTGGGTGGCTCCGGGAACGCGAGAGCAAACCGCGGCGAAGCTGGTCTCCTTTCCCGGTTTGCTCTCTCGTTCCCCGAACCCCGAGCAAGCGGTCTCCTTCCCTGCGGTTTGCAGGGTGGTTCGGGGAACGCGAGAGCAAACCCGCGGCGAAGCTGGTCTCCTTCCCGGTTTGCTCTCTCGTTCCTGGAACCCCGAGCAAGCAGGTCTCCTTCCCTGCGGTTTGCTGGGTGGCTCCGGGAACGCGAGAGCAAACCGCGGCGAAGCTGGTCTCCTTTCCCGGTTTGCTCTCTCGTTCCCGGAACCCCCCTTGAAGCTGCCCAACAGCGCTGCAGTGTGGCCACATCTAACACCACTTGCAGCGCTGGTTGCTGTAAGTGTGGCCACTCTGCAGCGCTGGCCCTATACAGCTGTACTAATACAGCTGTAACAACCAGCGCTGCAAAATTTTAGATGTAGACATGGCCTAACAAATTATTTGGGCATAAGCTTTTGTGGACTAGAACCCATTTCATCAGATGTCCACGAAAGCTTATGCCCAAATAAATTTTTATACTGTCAGTTTCTGACTTTACTGACAAAAACAGTTGTGCATTAATGTAATATTTACACAGAACATGTCAGTCTACAGGACCTTAGTTTAAAATTTGCTTTAAAAATATTTCATTAGTGAGCTGGTGAAGATTATAAAATCACATTTCTAAAAAATGCTTGCATAGAGTTTTAGATGCACAATCATCTTTAGCCTTAAATGTGTGGATCTTCACACACAGTTTTTTAAATAAATCCTTCAAAAGACTTCCCTTATCTAAAATATACATTTTAATTACTATAGTTAAAAAAAAAAGTGCTTCCAAGTCTTCCTGTTCTTTCTGTCCATCCCTTCACCAGCTCTCCCCCCACTCCCCACTGAAGAGAGCCCTTAAAGGGACAACAGTCCTTCCCTTCCAGATAGCTGGACAAAGAGTTCCCTTTCTTTACTTCTGACTATCCGACAAACTAGTTTTAAAAGAACCCTCCAGCAAAATCAGTACCTTAGTAAGACAAAATCCTTGTAATACCTAAAATCTTTGGAAACATATTTTTTTTAAAGTTGGTGAAATTTCATAACCATGTCTCTTGTTATGGAGATCACACAAAGTAAATTACTGTTCCCTTTTTCTAAAAGCAATGAACATTGTTATGAACACACTAAACCTCTCTGATTAATTTAAAAGAATGTCTTTGTTTCAGTGAGTTAAATATGTAGTAATCCGGAATGCTGGTTTAAGATTTGAGTACATTTAAAATATAAATTCAACTTAGAAATACTGATGAAGAAAATGTAAAACAGAGAAGAGCTGCATCATGTATTCCATTATATGTAATGCTGTATTCAGCAGGAGAGCTGACTCACCCTTACTATGAAGTTTTTGCAAATAAATCTCTGACAAACTTCAGGGCATATCAAAAACCCTGTGACTGACATTTTTTATTCCCAAATTTTAGTGCTTTTAATTAGGTACTTTCTTCATGTCCATTCTGCATGAGGGAGAGTGCATGGAAGTCTCTACGGGGAACTGTGACTCTCTGCCACCATGAGGCAAGCTGGGCCTCTCATTATCCTTTGCTGTCAAGTCCCTCCTCCCCCTCCCCCACCAGGCTGTGAGCTTGGGCTGCCATCCGGCATGGGGCACCAGTTTAATAATACTGCGTAGGGCCCCATAAATCCTAAGGACGGCCCTGGTAGCACTTTACTCCTCAAAGCATCCCCTGAAGTCACGTGCTACTCAGCCCCAGCAAGGGGATCAGCATCTGGCTTGCAATATCTCCATTTTAATTTGACTGGACTCCGAAAGTGCCAAGGGTTCTCTAAAGTCTCTACAGAGCAGGCAGGACCTCATCGCACTTGCTCTAGTGAAACTCCATGGGCTTTGCAGGAGATACATCAGCATGGGAGGAGAACCATGCCCCTGGGGCATGAGGGCTCACCTGGGCACTCCCTGCACAAAATCTTGCGTGGGACTGAGTTTCTCTACATCAGTAGGGAGCTCATGATCACACCCAGAGCAGGGCAGAGAATTGGCTGCCCTGGGTCTGTAACTAGCCCCAGTGAAAAGGGCTATATCAGAGCCCAAGAGCAGGATAGGTGACCCCACATAGGGATAATAAATAATATATGGAGATATACCTATCTCATGGAACTGGAAGGGACCTCGAAAGGTCATTGAGTCCAACTGTCACGGAGTGTGGGGGAGTCCGGCCCTGCACCCCTCTTCCTGGGACCCACAGTGACTCTTAACCAGCCAGTAAAACAGAAGGTTTATTGGACAACAGGAACACAGGTTACAGCAGAGCTTGCAGGCACAGTCAGGACCCCTCCACCGAGTCCTTCTGGGCTTTCAGGGTGCTTGGATCCTAGCTAGGATACCCTGAATTCCGCCCACACAGCCCCAAGCCCAAACTCAAACTGCTTCCCTCCTGCCACTCCCTTCCTTTGTTCCCCTTCCCGGGCAAAGGTGTTGACCTTCCCCCTCCCTTACCTAGCTCAGGTTACAGGCTCTGGCATCGTCCATCCCCTAAAGTCCTCCCCTGCTCTCCCACTCCCCACACAGACAGTCCCTACTCCATCACATCTCTCCCCCCTTCGAGACTGAACTGAGCAGGGTCACTCTGCCCAGTGACCTGGGGAAGTTCAGGGTCCCCTCTCCGGGACAACGCATCCGCTGTCAGGTTGGCACTTCCCTTCACATGGACCACATCCATGTCATAGTCCTGCAGGAGCAGGCTCCACCTCAGGAGCTTGGCGTTGGCTCCTTTCATCTGGTGCAGCCAGGTCAGGGGAGAGTGGTCGGTGTACACGGTGAAGTGTCGCCCAAAGAGATATGGCTCTAGTTTCTTAAGGGCCCACACCATGGCCAGGCATTCCTTCTCGATGGCCGCGTAGCTTTGTTCCCGGGGTAGCAGCTTCTTACTCAGGTACACGATGGGGTGTCTCTCCCCCTTTTCATCCTCCTGCATTAACACTGCCCCCAGTCCCGTGTCTGAGGCATCAGTGAACACCATAAAGTGTTTGTCAAAATCTGGGTTTGCCAGAACTGGGCCACTAACCAGGGCCTCCTTCAGCGCCCGGAAAGCCTCCTGGCACTGCTCAGTCCAGATCACCTTGTCTGGCTTCCCCTTTTTGCACAGTTCAGTGATGGGGCCGGCTATGGCACTAAAGTGGGGCATGAACCTTCGATAGTACCCCGCCATCCCAATAAAGGCCTGGACCTGCTTTTTGGTTTGGGGAGCAGGCCAGTCTCTGATCACCTCCACCTTGGCTGGTTCCAGCTTCAGGCAGCCGCTCCCCACCCAATGGCCCAGGTAAGATACTTCAGCCATCCCCACGTTGCACTTCTCAGCCTTTACTGTTAACCCAGCCTTTCGGAGTCGGTCTAGGACTTGTTTAACCTGGGACATGTGGTCCTCCCAGGTCTGGCTGAAGACGCAGATGTCGTCAATATACGCCACGGCAAAACTCTCCATCCCCCTCAGTAGCTGATCCACCAGGCGCTGGAAGGTGGCCGGCGCTCCCTTGAGGCCGAAGGGCAGGGTCAGAAACTCATAGAGCCCCAGAGGGGTGATAAAGGCCGATTTCAGCCTGGCATCTGCGTCCAGCGGCACTTGCCAGTAGCCTTTGGTAAGATCCATAGTGGTGAGGTACCGAGCACCTCCCAGCTTGTCTAGGAGCTCGTCAGGCCTGGGCATAGGTTAGGCATCAGATACGGTGATGGCATTGAGCTTTCGATAGTCCACACAGAACCGGATTGACCCATCCTTCTTGGGGACTAGCACCACTGGCGAGGCCCAAGGGCTGGAAGACGGCTGGATCACCCCCAAAGCCAGCATGTCCCTGACCTCTCTTTCAAGATCCTGGGCAGTTTTACCAGTGACCCGAAAAGGGGAGCATCTTATAGGGGCATGTGACCCGGTCTCCACCCGGTGGACAGTCAAATTAGTGCGTCCAGGCTGGTTGGAAAACAGCTGTCGGTACAGATGGAGCACCCCTCTGATCTCAGCGTGCTGGCCCGGGGTCAGTTGCTCAGAGAGGGGAATCGCCTCCAGGGGGGAACCAGCTTTTGTCCCAGGGAATAGATCCACTAAGGGGTCATCTCCCTGCCCCTCCCAATGTCCACACAGGGCCAACACCACATTCTCCCTGTCATAGTATGGTTTCATCATGTTCACATGGTACACCCGATGGTGATGTGCCCGGTTTGACAGCTCCACCACATAGTTTACCTCATTCAGTTGCTTGATAACCTTGAAGGGCCCTTCCCAGGCGGCCTGGAGTTTGTTTCTCCTCACGGGGATAAGAACCATCACCTGATCCCCGGTGGCGAAGGCACGGGCTCGTGCTGTGCGGTCATACCACACCTTCTGCCTCCTCTGGGCTCGGGCCAGATTCTCCCTGGCCAGGCCCATGAGCTCGGCCAGTCTTTCCCGGAAGGTCAGGACATACTCCACCACTGACTCTCCCTCGGGAGCGGCCTTCCCCTCCCATTCATCCCTCATCAGGTCTAGGGGCCCCCTCACCCGCCTTCCATACAACAGTTCGAAAGGTGAAAACCCGGTAGATTCCTGGGGCACCTCCCTGTACGCAAACAGCAAGTGAGGTAAGTACTTGTCCCAATCTTGCGGATGCTGGTTCATAAATATTTTTAGCATCATCTTCAGCGTCCCGTTGAACCTTTCTACCAGCCCGTTGGACTGGGGGTGATACGCTGAGGCCCAGTTGTGCTGGACCCCACATTTCTGCCATAAGGACCGGAGCAGGGCCGACATGAAGTTGGACCCCTGGTCCGTTAAGACCTCCTTGGGGAACCCCACCCAGCTGAAAATTGTCAGCAGTGCATCTGCCACTGTGTCTGCTTCGATAGAGGACAAGGCCACCGCCTCGGGGTAGCGAGTGGCAAAATCCACCACCACCAGGATGTATTTCTTCCCTGACCGGGTCGTCTTGCTGAGGGGTCCCACTATGTCCATGGCCACCTTCTGGAAAGGTTCTTCTATGATGGGTAAAGGCCTCAAAGCCGCTTTCCCCTTGTCCCGGGCCTTCCCCACCCTCTGGCAGGGGTCACAAGATTGGCAGTACTGTCGGACATGGGTAAAGACCCCAGGCCAGTAAAAGTTCTGTAGCAGCCTCTGCCTGGTGCGCCGGATTCCCTGGTGCCCTGCGAGAGGGATGTCATGGGCCAGGTACAGCAGCTTGTGACGGAACTTCTGGGGAACCACCAGCTGCCTCCTGATCCCCCATGACTCTAACTCCCCTGGGGGAGTCCATTCTCGGTACAGGAACCCCTTCTCCCACAGGAACCTCTCCTTGCAACCTCTCCTCATGGTCTGTACCGCACTAAGGTCAGCCCGGTCCCTGTGCTTCCGCAAGGAGGGATCTTTCTGTAACTCGGCCTGGAACTCAGCAGCTGGGACAGGAATGGGGACCGGCTCTCTCTTGCTGGCTGGGTCTGAGGCCGCAGCCTCTCTGCACCGTGCCCCTGGGCGTTCCCCGTTCCCTGAGTTAGGGTCCTGCACCTCAGGTCGAGTATCCTTCCCCGTTGTCGGGGAGCAGTGCCATTTGCCAACTCTGACTACGAGTCACGACCAGGGCATTCTGGGTGTTACTAGGCCAGTCGTCAAGGTCCCCTCCCATTAACACATCAGTGGGCAAATATTGGTGTACCCCCACATCCTTGGGGCCCTCCCTGGCCCCCCATTTCAGGTGTACCCTTGCCACGGGTACCTTGAATGGGGTCCCGCCCACGCCCATCAGGGTCAGGTAGGTGTCGGGCACCATCCGATCTGAGGCCACCACCTCAGGCCAGGCCAGCGTCACCTCTGCGCCTGTGTCCCAGTACCCAGTGACCTTCCTCCCATCCACTTCCAGGGAAACAATGCACTCTTTCCGGAGGGGCAGCCCCGCGCCCACCCGGTAAACCAAAAACCCGGAACCTGGAGCATCCACAGGTGGTATGTTGCCAACCCCCCTTTCCTGGGAATGTAGCCCCTCCTCCGATTGGGTTTTTACCCAGTCCACCCTCTGTGGGTTGGGTCTGCTTGGTCTGTCCCTGAGCTTGGGGCACTGGGCCCGTACGTGACCTCGTTGGCCACAGCGATAGCAGCCCATATCTCGTGGGTCTCCTTGAGTGGGTCGGAGGGACCTGCCGCTGGATGTTCCCCTTTTGGGGGGGTTCTCCAAAGGCCCCCTTTGGGAGGTCCCAGGATGACTGTCTCTCTGCGTTGAGGCAGGCCTGCTCCTTCGAGACTCCTCCCTGCCATCCCCTGCCCGACTGTCCACAAATTGGTCGGCCAGCTGGCCTGCATGCTGCGGGTTCTCCGGCTTCTGGTCCATCAACCACAGCCTCAGGTTGGACGGGCACTGCTCATACAGGTGCTCCAGTATGAATAGGTCAAGCAGGTCCTCTTTAGTTTGGGCCCCAGCTGTCCACTTGCGGGCATACCCCTGCGCCCGGTTGACCAGTTGTAGGTATGTGACCTCACGGGTTTTACGCTGGCTCCGGAACTTTTTCCGGTACATCTCAGGAGTCAGCCCAAACTCGCGGAGCAGGGCCTGTTTGAACAGTTCGTAGTCCCCTGCCTCCGCCCCTTTCAGTCGGCTGTACACCTCCACAGCTGTGGAGTCCAGTAAGGGGGTGAGAAATGCGATCTTGTCTGCAGGATCAAACCTGTGCAGCTCGCAGGCATTCTCAAAGGCCGTCAGGAAGGTATCTATGTCCTCCCCCTCCTTACGCCGGGGCAGCAAGTGCTTATCAAAGCTCTTTGTAGGCTTGGGCCCCCCCTCACTCACTGCAGCCGGAGCCTCACTGCTCCTCAGCCGGGCCAGCTCCAGCTCATGTTTACGCTGTTTCTCCTTCTCCTCCCACTCACGCTGGCGCTGGTTCTCCTCATGTTTACGCTGGTTCTCCTCATGTTTACGCTGGTTCTCCTCATGTTCACGCTGTTTCGCCTTCTCCTCCAGCTCTCGCCTCTTTAATTCGAGCTCTTCCCGTCTCAGCTCCCTTTGATATTCCAGCCGCCTCCGCTCCACGGATACCGAGCGTTGCCGGGAGGATCCCCTCCTGGGGGGTGAGCTTCGCCGTGAGGCTCCCCTGCTGGCCGGGGGTGTCACGGTGCCCTCGGTATACACTGGGCTCCTCCCCGCCCTTCCCCTACGCCTAGGAAGGGGGGGTCTCGGGAAGCCCTCGTCCACCGGCTGACCACTCCCAGCGGGGACAGACACTGGTGCCTGCGCTGCATCTGCCCGGCTGCTTCCCTCAGAGACAGGGCTCCGTTCATTCATGCGGTCTCCCTGCTCCAGCTGGGCAATCAGCTGGTCCTTGGTGAGCCTCCTCGGGGGCAGCCCCCTCTGCTTGCACAGCTCCAGCAGGTCGCACTTGCGCCGCTTGGCATACATCTTCCTGCTGGCCACTCACAGGCCGGGGTGCTCGCCGCTCCCCACGGTTTCCAGGGGGACCCCTAGTGCACCAGCCCTTCGTGAGGTCACCACCTCTCTGCCAGGGTCGAGCTGCCGACTCCTTCGCCCCTGGGACCGCTCGCTGCAATCCCCCGGGGGACCCTGTTACTGCAAAGTCCTTCTCACTGGGCACACACTCCCAGGGGTTAGTCACCCCTTCGTTTTACTGCTCCCCAGTCACTTACTGCAGGAAGCGCCGTCCACGGGGTGCAGTATATCCCACCGCTGCCACCAGTTGTCACGGAGTGTGGGGGAGTCAGGCCCTGCACCCCTCTTCCTGGGACCCACAGTGACTCTTAGCCAGCCAGTAAAACAGAAGGTTTATTGGACAACAGGAACACAGGTTACAGCAGAGCTTGCAGGCACAGTCAGGACCCCTCCACCGAGTCCTTCTGGGCTTTCAGGGTGCTTGGATCCTAGCTAGGATCCCCTGAATTCCGCCCACACAGCCCCAAGCCCAAACTCCAACTGCTTCCCTCCTGCCACTCCCTTCCTTTGTTCCCCTTCCCGGGCAAAGGTGTTGACCTTTCCCCTCCCTTACCTAGCTCAGGTTACAGGCTCTGGCATCGTCCATCCCCTAAAGTCCTCCCCTGCTCTCCCACTCCCCACACAGACAGTCCCTACTCCATCACACCAACCCCCTGCCATCACTAGCAGGACCAAATACTGATTTTTGCCCCAAAGCAGGTTCCCCTGTTGCCCTCCCCTGCAGGAAGTTAGAACCAAGCGGAAAGGTGCTGAGTTGTTGTGGGGGCAGTTTAGTAATACTAAGTATGAGAGAGGCACATGTGGTCCTCTGGTCAGAAGGAACTAGGGACACGGAAGTCCTACAGGGAGCCCTAGGAACAGCCAGGCTGGGGAAGAGGCTCATGTTCTGCAATTGCTATCTGAGCTCCCAACAAAGCCAAACAGGAGGAAGGAGGAGAATTTGATCCTATACAGCAGGTGCAGACTGCCTCTGGAGCAGGGCGGGAAAGCTGCTGCTGACAGGGCCATAGATATGGCTGGGCTGACCCAATCAGGACGTAGATTTGTGCCAGCAGAGGTGCTAGGCATGGCAAACCTTCCGCTTGGGGCCATTACACCCTCTCTGGTGGATACCTGGACATACAAGTCTCTCTACATCCTGCCCTGGCACAAGGGGGATGCACAGAAGGGAAGGCAGGTAGCAACATCCTGCCTAAAGACATTGGGAAACATAGGTACATGGGGGATGCATGGAAGAGAGAGCAGGCAGATATATCTGCCCTGGTACATGGGGGTTATAAAGACGGGGGACAGGCAGGGTACAGAGGAAGGCGGGCAGGAGAGTGGGAAATGGAAACTAGAGGTGGGGAGGGGTGAAGAAGGAAAGAGACATCTTGGGAAGTGGACAAAAAGAGTCAGAACATCCCTCTTGCTCAATATTGGCTGTTGGAGCTCGGCAAACTCTGCCAAATCCTGCTCATAGACTCATAGACTCTAGGACTGGAAGGGACCTCGAGAGGTCATCGAGTCCAGTCCCCTGCCCTCATGGCAGGACCAAATACTGTCTAGACCATCCCTGATAGACATTTATCTAACCTACTCTTAAATATCTCCAGCGATGGAGATTCCACAACTTCCCTAGGCAATCTATTCCAGTGTTTAACTACCCTGACAGTTAGGAACTTTTTCCTAATGTCCAACCTAAATCTCCCTTGCTGCAGTTTAAGCCCATTGCTTCTTGTTCTATCATTGGAGGCTAAGGTGAACAAGTTTTCTCCCTCCTCCTGATGACACCCTTTTAGATACCTGAAAACTGCTATCAGGTCCCCTCTCAGTCTTCTCTTTTCCAAACTAAACAAACCCAATTCCTTCAGCCTTCCTTCATAGGTCACGTTCTCAAGACCTTTAATCATTCTTGTTGCTCTTCTCTGGACCCTCTCCAATTTCTCCACATCTTTCTTGAAATGCGGTGCCCAGAACTGGACACAATACTCCAGTTGAGGCCTAACCAGCGCAGAGTAAAGCGGAAGAATGACTTCTCGTGTCTTGTTTACAACACATCTGTTAATGCATCCCAGAATCATGTTTGCTTTTTTTGCAACAGTATCACACTGTTCACTCATATTAAGCTTGTGGTCCACTATGACCCCTAGATCTCTTTCTGCCATACTCCTTCCTAGACAGTCTCTTCCCATTCTGTATGTGTGAAACTGATTGTTCCTTCCTAAGTGGAGCACTTTGCATTTATCTTTATTGAACTTCATCCTGTTTACCTCAGACCATTTCTCCAATTTGTCCAGATCATTTTGAATTTTGACCCTGTCCTCCAGAGCAGTTGCAATCCCTCCCAGTTTGGTATCGTCCGCAAACTTAATAAGCGTACTTTCTATGCCAACATCTAAATCGTTGATGAAGATATTGAACAGAACCGGTCCCAAAACAGACCCCTGCGGAACCCCACTTGTTATACCTTTCCAGCAGGATTGGGAGCCATTAACAACTACTCTCTGAGTACGGTTATCCAGCCAGTTATGCACCCACCTTATAGTAGCCCCATCTAAATTGTACTTTCCTAGCTTATCTATAAGAATATCATGTGAAACTGTATCAAATGCCTTACTAAAGTCTAGGTATATCACATCCACCGCTTCTCCCTTATCCACAAGGCTCGTTATCCTATCAAAGAACGCTATCAGATTAGTTTGACACGATTTGTTCTTTACAAATCCATGCTGGCTATTCCCTATCACCTTACCACCTTCCAAGTGTTTGCAGATGATTTCTTTGATTACCTGCTCCATTATCTTCCCTGGCACAGAAGTTAAACTAACTGGTCTGTAGTTTCCTGGGTTGTTTTTATTTCCCTTTTTATAGATGGGCACTATATTTGCCCCCTTCCAGTCTTCTGGAATCTCCCCTGTCTCCCATGATTTCCCAAAGATAATAGCTAGAGGCTCAGATACCTCCTCTATTAACTCCTGTTTTCAGCGTACGGGCTGAGGATGAAAGGCAGACCTCTGATTTATTTATCTATCTTCACCTCTATCTTATAGCCACTACCGGCATGGGTGGTTGTTTTATTTATTTATTTTTTTTTTTTGACACTGTGTATAGTTTCTCTGCACACTCCCTTAAAGGGATTGCACATGATCAGTTCAGGGTGGTGTGGAACTGGGAAGGCAGTTTTCATGTGTCTTCTCCATTATTTTGCTGGCATCTACTGCAAGGCCAGTGCACGCGCCCCTTCCCCCTCCCCCCTAGTCTCTGAACCATGCCTGCTGAACCGGTACAAAATGCAGCCAGGAGGGTTGGAGGTTGCAGGATGCAGACATGGAGCCCCTCAAGAGATCAGCTCTGAGCTGCTATGGAATGTCAGAGGCTTGTCCCAGAATAGTACAGGCCACAGAACAAGGAGCGAGAGAAACACATGGGAAGGATTTCTCAAGGCTAGGCAGGCTCACAGGAATTGCCAGATTGGATCATACATACAGGTCCTTCCAATCCATACTTCAAAGGCAGGGAGGATGAACCTTACCCTAAGGTGATATGAGCATGATGTGATGGGGCAATGAACTGAAGTACGGAGAACTGTTTTAGATCAAACAAAGGGCCTGAGCTCACCTATGGAGAGATTGGGATCATTCTGAATCTGTATTTTGCCCATTATAGAAACAGACTTGAGCTGCAAGGTTTGTGGCTAGCCTGGACCTTCGTCAGTGATCAGGATGGTTTGGATCCAGCGTTCCAGTGCTGGCCCATCCCTAGTTTGGACACAAAAAGAACCTTCATCTCAAATTTTGAATTTAGCTGCATGCTTCTTTTGGTAGGTTCCAAAGATGTTCAGAGGCCCAACCCAACCACTCAGCAAACAGCCATTGTTCCTTTCTGTGTCACCTCTGCATTTCCACATGGTGAGGAGCCCCATTAGAACAACAGTTCTACCAGTATCCCTGGTTCACAAGGAACAGCAGATACAGGCATCCCATGACAACAGGGGCAGCTTTAAGACGCAAAGGCCCAGACTGGAATCTGGCCAGGACGCCAAGGCTAACAAAGCTTAACTTTCCACCCCATGGCCTTATGGGAGTCGAGGGAGAGTTTCCTAATGAAACCTTGCATTCCATCAGGAATCCTGTCCAAGTTTGCCCACTTTGAGGAACCTAGGCTGTAGGGTATTCAGTGATCACTCTGAGACTTCGAGTACCCTGCAATCAGGAGCTGCGATCCCAGCAGATGTAAGTGTACATGAGAATTAGCTTTGATCAAGCTTACTTGCTCATAATTGAGGCTATGTTTAAGTCATGGGTATTTTTAGTAAAAGTCATGGACAGGTCATGGGCAGTAAACAAAAATTCATAGCCCTTGACCTGTCCATGACTTTTACTATATACTTCTAACTAAAATTTGGGCCAGGAGGCCACGGGTGCTCGGAGAGTGGTGGTCTGAGGTTCTGGGGGGTGGCTCAGGACCCCCGCTGGTGCTGGGAGGATTTTCCACCCATGGCCCAGTACCCCTGCTGGTGCTGGGGGGTGTGCATGGCTTGGGACCCTCGTTGGTGCAGGGGAGGGTGAGAATTGGGGGTGCTGGCAGGCTCCCTACTCAGATCCAACTGGCATGTCCCCACAGCAGCTTGGAGGAGGGACGGCCAGAGGGGCTCCATGCACTGCTCCCATCACAAGTGCCGGCTCTGCAGGGGAAGCTCCCATTGGTTGGGAACCACAGCCAATGGGAGCTGTGGGGGTGGTGCCTGTGGGCTCAGGCAGCACGCGGAGCCCTCCCCTGGATGCCCCTCCTCCTAGGAGCTGCGGAGACTTGGTAAGTGCTCCCCCCATTCCAAACCCTTGCCCCTGCCCTGAGCCCCCTCCCACACCCAAACTGCTGCTGCTGGCCACTGCAGAAGTCACAGAAAGTCACGGAATCTGTGACCTGTGTGTCAGACATGCAGCCTTACTCATAATAGCAGCATAGCCAGGCTGCACAGGCTAACTGCCCGAGTACATGCCTAGGGTCCTGGATGGGACTGTACTCGGATAGGGAGCTCACGGAGCCAGGACTGCACAGCTATTTTTAGCGAGCTAGCTTGATCGCATCCTAAGGTGCTTGACAGAGCTCTTCTCATTCAGCATCCGAGCTCTAACTGATCAGCATTGCTTAACATGAGCCACTACATAACCTAACAACCAGTTCCAACTCATTCTAGCCAGAGCCGCTTAAAGGTGCTGTTCCTCACAGGCCCAGCTTCAAATGAGCTTGAGCGTTTACAGCAAAATGGGCCAGATTCTGAGCAAACCTGAGCTGAGATGTGGGCAAACCTGGGCGGCTTCATGGCTCTTTGGCAAACCTCGGGACGTGCAGGGTTAAAGCAACAGGGTGGTATTGTTGGCTGAGTTGTGCTTTGAGTTTTGTGGCCCTGGTTCAAAGCCCACGTGGGCTGAAAGAAGTCAGAAAGAACCCTCTGAATGGAAGCTGTCATGCAGATCATAGCTCCAAAGGGACGGCATTTCTAGCAGATACTACCGAGACGGATCTGGTATGAATCCACAGAGACAAACAGATAGCTAAGCAAAACGAGTGCATTGTGGTCCCAGTTCAATACAGCTGTTGACTAGAATGGAAGAGTTTCACCTACCAGTGTCTTTTCCTACAGCCTCCTCCAAGCTCTCAGATAAGCCCTGAGCAGACCTGAAATGCTGCTTAGCTACAGCCTCAAAATGCAGCAAAGACCAAAAATGAGGTGATGCAGCAAAATGTAAAGCATCGTAGGAAACCTGAACGTCCGGGATTTGATTGATAGCTATGTACCAAACTTTCCTCCAGTCTCCACTGTTGAGTCAGGATTTCTGACATCAATAATTTGCAGCAGTAAATAGGGAGATAACAGGAAATCTGTGTGGGATGCAGGCAAACTTGGGTGAAGTGACTGATGGTTCTAGTTGAGAGTTATGCTCGCTGCTAACAGGATTGGGGAAGTCAAATAATTATAGCTAATGAGTCAAAAACCAAGGACTGTTGGAGGAGAAATATTTAACCCTGCTCAGTCCTGAACAGCAGGTATCTCCCTGATCCTGCAGTGAGTCCAGGGATGCAGAGATGTCCAAAGATGCAGAAATTCCATTGTTATCTACCAGACCCTAGGCTGCACAGACTTTCCAGCTGTCAGCAGAGATAGAGCTCAGGGAATCTTTGCCACCAAACCACAGACCAACCACATGAACTAAAGGGAACTTTCCATTCGCTGATTAGGGTTGATTGACTCATGGCTGCAACCACTAAAGGATGACATATGCACAGTTGAGCAGATCTGATATTCCATCCAGTAGCAGGACAGTGATTACTCAAAGACTGGCAACTCTTTGGGGTGGGGATCATCTTTTTGTTCGGTGTATGTACAAGGCCTAGCACAAGATCCATGGCCAGGGCCTCTAGGTCCTATCGCAATACCAAATAAACAAACAACAATAGCAATTACGCTGCCTGGTGCAGCATAATGAATCCATTTGCAAACTTAGAGCGGTTTCTAAAAATGGGAACCCTCACCCTTTCCCCACTCCTGTACAGGAAGGAGACGCACCCGGTTTACAGACGGGCTGAGCAGCCATAACACCCAGTGACTTCATTTAAAGTTGTGGGAGCTCAGCACCTCCAGAGGTTGTTCCTTGCAGGAGCTGGCTATGTCGCAGAGGGATGCCAAATGCAGTAGCACCTGGAGATGATCAAAAATCCATTACCCTGAACCTCCCTGGGGAGATGTGAGGGGCTTGGGTAAAACACAACCCAGATCCAATCCAGTCCTGCCTGGGTATTTTTTTAGTTTGGTTTTGTTAGAAATAAACCTCTATGCAGGAGCAAAGACAACCCTGGGTTTTGCTCAGTTCACTATTCAGTGCAGGGTTTTGTGCTGGCACCCATCGCCACAGGATCCGAGCATGTCCTGGGTTCATTAGATGCAGCAGAGATGTCCCCAGTGGACTTCATGGGGCTAAATGCTGACTCTGTGGCAAACAAAGGCAGTTTTACCATTGACTTCAGGGGGCCCAGCTTTCACCCATGGAGTTACCAGCTCATCTCCCTTTGCTAGAGGGAGGAAGCTGTTCTCTTAACTGGGTTTATTTTTAAGGGAGAGCATTCCAAGGGCACAAATGAGAAGTTTGGTGCTCAATTCCCACTGACTTTCAGTGACAGCAAAGAGCCTAGATGTCCTTTCTGCCTGTAAAAATCTTCCTCGGGCACCAATGCAAAAACCCATCAGTGGCTAAGCCATCAGTGTGCTGTGACTGCCGATTATAACACAGATCACAATTGTCTCATTGTTTCCTTGCCCTTTCCACCCCATCTGCCTGTGGTTCCATCATATGCTCAGACTGGATTGCAAACTCTTTTGATAAGGGTCATCGGAAAGGTCATCTTTTCACTACATCTGAGGCCCACACCTAGCAGGCAGATCTTAGCTGGGAGTTGGGACATCTAGGTACAAGCAAGAATAACGACAATTGTGGTTTTGGACTGTGAACGTAAACACATACATGAAAAAAGCCTTCTCTAAACTTGCCAATCTTTCAGTTTCCCAGTGCTCTTTTTACTGTGGGATCTAAGTGCTCATAAAACTATCTTGAGAATTTTACCCATTAGACTCCCACCATCACAAAGCACATCCAGATAAACAACTATAAGCTGGCTTGTGGACTAGCTCACTAGTCCATGCACCAAAGAACACTCTCCAGCCACAGGATTCCAGTCCCCATGTCTTCAGGGCTTCAGTTTTATTTCTCCTCAATAACGAATTGAGCATATCAATCATGTCCTTTCCCCCAGACCAAGTTCATCTGCAGAGGTCTCCCTGCAGGGTTACACTCCACAGGCTATGAACTACATTCTTTCCTTTGAGCCAGGGTCTCCTGCGAAACCTGCATACTCTCTACAATTCTCCATCCCTTAGGCTCTGTTCCAGGAAAGCTGCCCGTAGGTCTCTCCCATGTCCAGGCTCTCCCTGACAGAGCTGGGAGCACTCCTTTATACTTCCCAGCAAGTGGTCACACCACTCAGTCTCCTGGTCCATCCCCAGTGGGGTCTGATCTTTCTCTCTGCAACTTTACCAGTCCTGAGCACTGGTTCTTAAAGGGGTTCCACCCCAGAACAAGACTGGCTGGACCCATCCCCTCCTCCATTGGCCCTGCCTGTTACAATAACAGTGACCTCACCATCCAAACTCAAATGAATGATTTTGAGGACTTCTCAGCACCAGATGGCAGTTTCACATACACTGGAATTTGCCCTTCCTTTGAGGCAGAAGCAGGGCTGATTACCTTGCTCTGGCTGTTAGGGCTTTCACTTGCTAACGACTCACATTCCCAGGATCCAGTCCTTGTCTTTTTCCTGTCAAGAACTGTTTTGCTCTTAAAAGCTTGTCCCAGCCTCATTTTTACTCAGAAAGTTGGAAACCTAATTGCATTGCTTCCTGGGTCCTAATGAGTTCTAACATCATCCTTGTAATGACTGGGCTGGATTTTACAATGTATTTGGTGCTGTCCTCTGCCAGCCTTGGTGGGTGTGTGGATGTTCTCTGCTCATAACAAAATGAGCAAAGCTGGTGCTTTGGTGTATGAATTCAGCCCTTGGGAATGGCAACAAGTTTGGCATGAGGCCCCTGCATTACAAGCAATCTCTATGGTCTGACATACATTAGGGTGAGGGAGCTCAGTGATTTTACAGTTTATATAGCACCTTTTATTGAAAAGGAGACCCAAACAACACATCAGAATCACTTCATCTCTGCGGAAATGCAGCCACCTCTAGCGTGGCTTGCTGCAGCTGTTTAACAGCACATAGCAACAGTTCACCACAAAACATGAAGGAAAATATTAAATGTAGTTGAAGCTGTAGGGAGAGTTTGGGTGACAAAATGAGCTGGAATTTGGGTTGGAGAGTAAATTCCACTCCTGGAAAGAAAGCAACAGTATGATCAATAATGAGTAGAAATGGTCATGGCTTCAGACTGGTGTCATCTTGTTGGTGTCACTAAGCATAACCCTACGTAACTCGGGAGGGTGGAAGGCCACAAGAGTATGGAGCCTTCCTGGTTTTAGGCCTCAGCAGACAAGAGTCCATCCATGTTTGAACTTTAATCGACCTAAAAGGCCAGGTGTAACAGCCGTTATCAGTTGCAACAGTTCTAACTGGTCTAAAGCAGAAATAATGAGGCCTGTGCACCTTTAGCAGAAGGACAAGATAACTTGCAGAAGGAAAACTTACTAACGAGCTGCCGCGGCCAAGATTACTTAATGCACCTGCGCTTACGTAATTGCTACAGGGGGAGGAAGAAGGAGGAGGGAGAAGAAACGGGGGATTGCTAGTCAGTAAGAAAAGTTCTCATGGATATAAAGGAACAGACTGCTTGTTTTAGGTGTGCTTGATCTGAGTCAATCTCCCTGCACCGCTTTGAAATCTCAAATAAACTTGGTTTGCTTCTCCACCCTGGTGTGTTTATTGGCGCGGCACACCAGGCGACGGACCCCCCCGCTGTTGCTTGGCCTCAGGCAGTTATCTGCCGGCAACAGTTCTTGTCGCCCAACGTGGGGCATTGAGGCTAAAATTAGCCTTGCCTGGATCCCTTCTGGTGGTCGATGGATTGCGGTGACGACCGACGCCCAGCGCGCACCGGTGACTTCACCGGGGGCCTCGGCGGAGACGCAGTTCGACTGACCCCAGAGGGCACAACGGTGCAACGCGCTTGAGTAGTGGAGAAGCAGTTGAGGGCGACGGTGAGGAACCGGTCCCTTGGATAAGGTAGGAACAGTCCAGTGGTCTGGATTTTTGCCTGTTATGACCTGGGGACACCCAGTGTCACCCTAGGATATGGGGCAGGGACAGAGTACAGGCAGGGCACGGTGTACACCCTTAGAATGCATTCTAGCGAATTGGGAAGTGCTTGGATCAGATCCACTAACTAAAAGCAAACTAAAAAGTTCTGTATAGTAGACTGGCCTCAATATCAATTAGAGGACCAGAAAGGTGGCCACCGGAAGGATCACTTAATTATAACATGATCCTCCAATTACTCCTGTTTTGTCAGTAAATGGGTAGCTTCTGAAGCTGTTTGTATGGAGAGCTCTTGTAAAAATACCCCACTGTAGCTCCAGTTCTTCCCGCTGTCTGGCAGAGTGCAAGGATCCAAAAAGCAGGTTAGGGATAGTGCAGGGACAAAGGAGGGACCTGTCTAGAAAAGGGAGACCCTATGTCCTAGTGCACTCTCTCCCTGTTGTAGCTAAAAAGCAAGATCAGATGCAGAATGGTACTGGGGGCCAGTGTGAGTGACTGTTACCGGAAGACGCCCAGAGTACCCTGTAAAGCAAAAGCTCGTGACCAGGACTACTCTAACGCAAGCCTGGTAACTAGTGGATCTTTAGGAGGTCCGACCCATGGTGGGCTGACTTGGCCTGGCATTGTCCGGTGAGGAAGCTGCCTGGGTCTAGGAGTGTGTGTACCCATCTTCCCTTCCCCTTTCCTTTCCGTGTGTGCTACTGACAGTCTGATCATCTCACTGGATGCAATCAGAGTAAGCGGCGCCGTCTCCCAGAGACTAGCCGACGCTCTTTGCTGAAGGGAGGTGTAGAAGGGTCGTGGCCATCCTCGTTAGCCTCTCCTGTGTGAGTACCCTGTAGGGAAAAATCCTTAGTTTATGAGCCGCTAGCGCGGACAGGGCACCCTCCCTGTGTGTGTAAGTGGAAAATGGGTGGGGGGGGCAGTCTAAACATTCCACCTCACCCCCTAGGGTACCCCAGCATATTACATGTACGTACATTATAGTTCAACAACCTGCAGGTATTTAAAGAAATGAAATATTTACACGCGTGAAAATCCATCTAAACAATGCCCACTAAAAGGTACTTCAATCTAAATAAAATCATATATCTAAGAGGAGCGTTTAATCACCAAAAAGCCCTGACACAGGGTAAGCAAATTTGTCTATTAAGGAAAGGAACGGTTAATTTAAAAATCATCTTGGCCCAGGGATGGAAGGGGGGGGGATTGCTCTGCGTTCAAGGTCCAGAATCAAAGCAGACTATGCTAAGTACAAAGAAAAACTGCTTTCGGCCCCAGCTGGCTGTAAAAAAAAAAAATATAGACAAAGGCGAACCAAAGGCAATACAAGTTATAGAACTAAGATTACATTTGCAAAGCTTAACTGTCCAGTAAGATCCAACAGTGTGCCTTTGTGACCCCGGAGCCGGTGTGGCTTGGTGACACTGAAGAAGCCGCAGGCAGCTGACCTGGACTGGAATCTCTGAAAAAAACGCTTCAGAAGATTCCAGGGTGCAAGAGAACAGCCCTCCAAAGAGTGGAAGCATGTTAGAAATTCTGGACAAGCTGTATACAGAATAATCTCCAGTCCACCTCTCCCCCCTTCTCTGAACATTATACACAGAAGTGGCCAGTCTGGACGTACGTATGTGGGTATGAAAGGGGCTTGGGGCATTAATGTTTTCCTGAGTGATGAGGGAGCGTTCCCAACACTCTCAGTTGTTGTTTTATTATTTTATTAATGAAGCTTTAAAATTCAGTTATATGGTGTGTTTTCTTTATCTTCCTCCAACGATCCTGTAGTGTCAGCCTAATCACCTGACACAAGGAATAGATTGGTAACAGAAATTTGTCACAGTTTGGTGAGCAATTAAGAAGGGGGGAGCCCTGCAGAATTTACACCATCTATTTGTTTTACCCTTGTTATTTTGTGTTTGCTTTGCTTGGTACTGTTGGTGTTATATGTTAAGAACTGCATAAGTAAAACTGAGTCCTAATAGAATAAAAAAACGCTATTTGGTTCTGGTTCTGTTCTGTTTAACCGGTTACTGTTGTTTTCCTGCTCTGTTCATTTGGACGTTAGGAGTGTGGGTGGAACTGAACCTCTCGTTCGTAATTCCTCGGAGTGGAAGCCATGCGTGCAAAAAAGTTCTGAGGTTGAATTAAGATCCTTCTGTCCCGTCCCCTGTAGCGGTCAGTGTATAAAAGTGGGAAAGTCTAGCTTAGACTGTAATTCCCTCTGCTCTCTGTGTAATTCTCTTTTCTGTTTAAGTGTCAAACAAATAAATAAGTCTCTGGGTAAACCCTCTAAAAATAGTCCTTTAAATTATATGTTAAGTAAATGGCCTTTGCCCAATGGGCCATGTGTTTTTGTCCAGGTGGCAAGCCTCATGAAGAAGGACTTGGGTAGTCTTGTAAGTAAGAATGTTTAAGGGAAAAGACCAGGAGGGCTGGGGGCTAGTTGAAAAGCCCACCCTCCTAGCTAAACTGGTAGTGGAACAAGTTGGTGCCCATGAAAGGAACAGTTCAGCAAGAAAAGCAGGATCGGGCCCAGGCAGGCAGGCAACAAAAAAAAAAAAAAAAAAAAAAAGATTGAAAAGCAGGTTAAAAAACTTTAAGGGTGTAGTAAAAAAAAAAAGTCAGTAAGTGTAAGCATGAAAATTTCAAATACCCAGGACTTACTTGGAATGGTAATTTAAGTTAATAAAAGTGGCTGTTGAAAGACAAGCAAGTAATTTAAAAAAAAGTAAAAAGTTAACTCTGTAGTTGCTGGAAAAAACAGCAGTTAAACTTTGTAAAAATGCTAAAAAAAAAAAAGTTTTTGTTGTCTGTAAAATGTTTGTAAATAAATTCAGGCAAAAAAGTTATTGGATTGCAATCATTTGGTGTGGCTATGAACAATTTAGTTAAATTAGCTAAAAAATGTATACAGTGTTATGTAATTGAAAACCTGGGCTGCCTATGAAACAAATACAAAAAACTATGGGGTAATTCCTCTGTTTTGCCTAAAGCCAACAAGAGTATTTGTATATTTCAAGTGATGATTGTCTGCCCAGAAATGGTGGGTAGACCTCTTGTTTTTTTGTCTTTCAAATAATCAAAGAAAACTAATGCCAGCTGAACAGCATTCAACATACCATGCATTTACTGGCACAACAGAAATTATGTTTTGTGTTCTATGTTCTGTCTTGTGGTGTTTGTCTTGTGGCCGAAATTTTTGTGTTTAATATTTTTATAAAATAATCTAGTATAAAATCAAACAAAAAAATTAAATTAAAATGCAAATATTTGTTTTGTTCAACTTAAAATACAAAATGTTTAAATAAATCAAAAAAATGTAATATACTAAAGTCTAATGCATTTCCTCAAAAAAAAACAATTTCATTGGCCAAACTGTTAATTGCAAAAATTGTTGTTAAAATTTGCATACCAACAGTCTTTAAAAGCAAAGACATGAAAAGTTAACCCACTCCCCATATTGTACATGGGATCTTTCTGGCTACCTCAGATTTCTAGCCAGAGGGCTGGGGATGGTGGAAAGCTATTGGACTAGAGGTTGTATTAAGTTAACTCCTCAAAGTGGGTGTGCTTGTCCTGGCTTGTTGCTCCAAAGCTCTGTAATAAGGTTATTTTAGTAAAAGAATGTGTGTGGCATATATTAAATAATAAAACTAATAACTGTATAATAGCAATGTTTATGTCTTCATTGTTAAAAAAAAATATATAAGTAAAAAGTGAAAGTTTCCTTTGCAGGTTAAAAAAAAACAAGAAAGAAAAAAAAACAAAGCACAGAATAAGTTAACGGGAAAAAAAAAAGTTAGCTAGCAAGCTCAGGCTATAAATAAGACACTGACTCCATTCAAGGACACTGCTCACAGTTAAAACTTGGCTAACAACTAGAAAAAAAAGGGCTTAAATTTGCCCACGCAGCTATAAAATCTAAAAAACATTGCCAGGCACTAATAAAATGTGTTAAGTTTCTTTTCTCACAGGTAAAGAAGGGCTACCCAAAGACCCTAGCAGCCCTGCCACTCCTTAAAACCAGGAGACAGAATTGATGTAAAGGTCCACCAATGAAAGACTGCTCTGGCTACACCCTGGAAAGGCCCTTATTAAGTCCTGCTACCTACCAACACCACTGTGAAGTGCCAAAGACTAACTGCTTGGACCCAAGATTCTCACTGCAAAAAGACCCCTCCACATCGGGAAAATTCTCCTACTGATGATTAGCCTATTTCACCTTCTAGCTCCACTGTGCCTTCTGGACAGTAGGGAAAAAGTACAAGGATGCTGCACCACGACTGTTTTGGGAAAGAAGAAGGAACACTCGCTCCACTAAAATTGCCAAAGTCCAGGAATTCCTAACTAGAAAGGACATTAAAAACTGACCCTGGTAAAAAAACAAAGAATTATACACTGGTGGGAGGACATTTTGTGGGACCCATGTTTGGGAATGTGGTATTAATTGGATTTTGGGGTTTATTCTACAGGCTGCGCCCTGTGTTTTGAATAAATCCTTCAGTATATATATCTCTCTCTAATTGGATTTTAAATAACAAGTACCCAAAAAGTTTGTTCTGCTACTAAAAATTTTACCCGTATTAAAACCATTCCAGTGACTAATAATGTATGCTATTAATAAAAATGCCTTTTGACAGTACCTAAGAATAGTTAAATAACAGGTATATTATAGTACTACACCAAAAAAAATGGTATTAAATATAACTGAGGCTGGAAAGGCATTGCAGTGGAATCTAGTATGTTTAGGAATTCTCGATTTCCTAAATGACCAGCTGATGGCCATTCAAAGTGATCTTAAGTACCAGACTTGGCCCACTGCCCTTACAGATGCATCAGAAATACCATCTGATCTGTGATCATGGAGCCATACTTGGACACTTCCTGGGTGGAAGTGTGGCTTCCCAGGGCTGGGTGTGCGCCCTTATAGGGGATAAATGCTGTACTTATGTCCCAGAAAGCGCACAGGATATTAACAAGCACATCCTGTCAGCCAAACAGGCTTTTAAACAGTGGAAGGCCCAGGAAAGAAAACCTACTCTTTCTGATTCCCTCTGGGGCTGGTTACTCAACCTGGGAGAACTAGGGGAAGGCATTGTTCACCTCCTGCTCACTGGTGTGGTGTTGTGTATCATTACTCTTCTCTTGCTTGCTTGCTGTAAAGCACTCCAGCTCTAGAGCTTAATCACATGTTATCCTTTAAATGTGAGAACACTCAGCCAAAAGTTTGTTGAGTATTCTCAAAGGAGGGAGTTGTTGGTGTCACTAAGCATAACCCTACGTAACTCGGGAGGATGGAAGGCCACAAGAGTATGGAGCCTTCCTGGTTTTAGGCCTCAGCAGACAAGAGTCCCTCCATGTTTGAACTTTAATCGACCTAAAAGGCCAGGTGTAACAGCCGTTATCAGTTGCAACAGTTCTAACTGGTCTAAAGCAGAAATAATGAGGCCTGTGCACCTTTAGCAAAAAAACAAAATAACTTGCAGAAGGAAAACTTACTAACGAGCTGCCGCGGCCAAGATTACTTAATGCACCTGCGCTTACGTAATTGCTACAGGGGGAAAAAAAAAAAAAAAAAAGAAACGGGGGATTGCTAGTCAGTAAAAAAAATTCTCATAAATATAAAGGAACAGACTGCTTATTTTAGGTGTGCTTGATCTGAGTCAATCTCCCTGCACCGCTTTGAAATCTCAAATAAACTTGGTTTGCTTCTCCACCCTGGTGTGTTTATTGGCGCGGCACACCAGGCGACGAACCCCCCCCGCTGTTGCTTGGCCTCAGGCAGTTATCTGCCGGCAACAATCTGAAAAGATGACATTGCCACCGGCACAGTGTCATAACGCCAGGCTAGACCAATATTAACTGGCCGAAGATTGTCATTTACCCGATTACCACTTTAATGGTCACCCATCCAAATACTGACCTAACCCAACCCTCCTTGGCTTGTGCTTGCTGATGGACTCCCAGCACAAAAGGACTGCAATTTAATTTTGTTGCACTAGGAATGTTTGGAAATGATTTTGAGGCTTGATTCACCAATAGCTTTCACTCCTAAGCCAACACAAGGAAACCTCTTCCTGATTTCAGCCTGTCTGTCTCAGTCCTCTAGAGCTTGTAATGGACCTTGAAAAGACCCTGATCCTGGTGTGGGGAGAGGAATTCAATATCTGTTGTGTGCTCATGCTGTTCTCTGCTTCCTAGCACTCCTCTGCCAGCTAGCGTCACCGGAGGGCTGGGGAAAACAGGGGCAGCTCCAGGCACCAGCACGCCAAGCACGTGCCTGGGGCAGCAAGTCATGGGGGGCACTCTGCCGGTCGCCATGAGGGTGGCAGGCAGGTTGCCTTCAGCGGCATGCCTGCTGAGGGTCCGTTGGTCCCGCGGCATCAGTGGACCTCCAGCAGGCGTGCCGCTGAAGGCAGCCTGCCTGCTGTGCTTGGGGCGGCAAAATACCTAGGGCCACCTCTGGCTGGGGAGCGTGGATCATTCTATCTGGGAGTCCAAAGGAGAATGCCGTCTCTGTGGCCATTCAAATTTCTGGGTTCCTACACATTCCCCCACCAGGTCACAACCTGGCCCACTGATCAGCAAACCAAACCAGGCTCCGGTACAATCTCCATTAGGAAATGCATCAGCCATGGCCATGTTGAGTTGTGGTGATGAAAAACAGTTGCTGAGAGCAACGATGATAGGCAAGAAATTAATATCAGCCGGGTGGAAATCAGCTTGTGTACCCACCATAATAGATGGGGTTTTATCAATGAGTGACTTCGCAGCTCTACAGAGGGCATCCTTCACATTAGGCGAGACAGCTAATGCAATGTGCTTTCTCTCCATAGCTATATGTGATTAAAAATCCCCAAGGAACAACATCCAAACTTGCTCAAGCACATATTGCCCTAATAGGATGAGCGCATGCAATAAATCTGGAGTGAGATCTAGTGTGGCATATCCTGTCTCCTGGCTGTAATGTAATATACCTCTCCATTCTCTATATATGTTTCCTGTCTTGTTTTAAGCCACATAATGAGGGAAAATTTAATAAAACAATTAAATTGGAAATAAGAGACTATTGTGCTTGCCAGAGATTTATAGAGGATTAGGGGAGGAGGGTGTATTAGTTTAAAGGTGAGGGCTGCAAATCTCCGCAGGCTAACACAGAGCTGGGGTGAAATTAGAAACATCATTACCTTGGCTCATTTCAGTGGGAGGAAGCGCTGTTGGAGCGGGGGCAGGGTATTGGAGTCCTTTCTTTTCTTTATGTATTGGCTATTCGTAAGATTCACATCACCGTTGTCTGTAAGCATCTCACACCAAGTACCAGATTTAGTCTACCAACACTCTATTGGACAGTGAAAGGTTATTCATATTGCTATGACATGTAGACAGGACATACTTCTATTTTTTATAATTTTTACAAATAATATTTATTTTTTAAGCTTTGTTTTATTTGTATCAATTTAAATGTTCATTGCTGTGGGAAATTGGGGGGGGGTCAGACAGTAATTATTTAATAACAATAGACGTTGCAATTCAAAAAGTTAAAGCTTTATAACTGTTAAAAAACACAAATTGTCAACACCATAGGTCAAAATATACAAAGTTAGCATGCTTAAAACAAACTAAGTTCTCAAGCAGCATGTTTCTTATTTTGTCCATTTCTAAATTTCTGTTATCATCAATGGAAATATTTTTCCGTCAGTTTATGTGTGTACAATGAAATCAAGGTTTACCAATAAAAATCTAATCCTTCCAAGCTTAATTACATGTATTACAGCAGCACAGAGAAACCCCATTTGAGATCAGGATCAGATGGTGCTAGGCATTGTAGAGACACAAAATGAGAGGCAGTCCCTGCCCTGATGAGCTAACAATCTAAATAGCTAAAACAAAGTGTCATTATCCTCATTTTACATATCGGGAAATGAGGCAGAGAGAGATTAAAGGTGACATTTTCAGAAGTGTCCCATTTTCAAACAGGACTTGGACATTTAGGCCCAGATCCTCCAATCTATTTAGGCATCTAACTGCCACTGAAATCAATGAAGATTTGAGGATCTGGGCTTTAGAACCCTCAGTTTCCCTGAAAGTAATAGTCCTCAGTCCCTTTTGAAGATGGGACTTAAGCTTTTTTAAAAATTTTATCTTAATTATCTTGCCCAAGGTCACACAGAGAACCTATAGCAAAACCAGGCCTTGAACCCAGATGTCCTGGGTAGTTGCTTACTGCCTTAACCCCAAGGTCAACTAGCAGCTCTTGAAGAGGATCTTGTCTAGTAATTAGAGGAGAGGACTAAGAGTCTAGGATTCTTAGATTATTATGAAGAGCTCAGGTCCCATTTAGCATAAGGACCAGATTTTCAAAAGCACCCAGCAGCAGTTCTCATTGCAATACTTAGGGTCAGATTTTTAACAGCTCCCAGCCGGCTGATCTTTTCTGAAAATTGGGCCACTTATTTATGTGCCTAAACAGGAGCGGACCTCACCTGTAAATCTGCCCCAGAGTCGCTCCGTGCCTCAGTTTCCCATCTGGAATATGAAGATAATGACACCGACTCTATGTCTGTGCAGCACCCAGCACAATGGTGGCCCGATCTCAAACAGGGTCTCTATGTGCTACCATAATACACATAATATTAATGGCATTGGTTGGTTTGCAGGCATGACAGCAGAGGTGGGCTTTGAATAGGATTTCAAGGAGGAATGGATAGAGGCCTTATAGCCAGGGAAAGTGGTTCATACCTAGAGGCCACCGTAGACGACAGCCCAGAATCATTTTGGGGAGGGGGCCTTGAGATGCCTTAGAAAGGAGATGAGTAAGAGGGCACACAATAAAAGTACATAAAATAATGCGTGGTCAAGAGACGGGAGATTGAAAGCTTCTGTTCTCCCTGTCACCTAACATACGAGCAATGAAAAGTAAAGGTGGGAAATTCTAAACTGATATGGTTTTCACATAAAGCATAATTAGACAGTGGAACTCATTGCCACAGGATATGACAGAGGAACAGGATTTAGCAAGATTCAAAGAGGGGTCAGACATTTATATGGATAGCAAGAATATCCAGAGCTATCATAGGTAATGAAGACAAATTCTGGAAGGGCTATTAAATCTTGTGCTCCCTGGTTCAACTCATTTTCTATTAGAGCAGAAGACCTAATGTAAAGGAAGATTATTCCACATCTGCCTACTGCAGGGTTTCTTATGCCAGCATTTGCTGGAGGCCACTGTTTGAGACAGGATCCTAGACTAGCTGGTCTGGCAATCACTATGTTCCTATGAGAAACCCAGCTGAACGTTTCTCTAGATCAATGCAAAGCATTAAAATGATTTATTCTGCACCAATCCATTAGGTTTCTCCAGGCCACAGTCAGGGGTAGGATTCATAAATCCATTCCCCTTTCCTAGCCTTCTCCCTTTGAACTTCATCTTTGGTAGGTCTGTTGTCGCTCTTTTGTAGCAGGCCTTTCTTTCTAACAGTCAGAGTTGGGCAGAAACGTTGGCTTCTGGCAACTGTGCCTGTACCAAGTCCAGCCCTGGGATGAATATGGATGGGTATGGGCTACTGCCCTCTACCGCCCCCACGTACGTCAGCCATCACGTTCTATTAGCCAAGCAAATGGAGTTTTCCATGTGCAGGGAGTGGTCTTACACGGGAGACAAACGTTTCCAGCTGAGATCTGACACTCTCACCCAATCACATGCCTTTACACAGGCAACGCAGAGTTATTTCGCAGCGAGCGGCTGCAGTGCAATCCCATTACCGAGGTTGCTCAACCTCTGCACTCACCCAGGATTGTACAAGATTCGATGGGGAACGCATACAGCCTCGTATGTGCCAGCATCCGAGACCACAGAGCCTTACAGCACATGCCTGTGCAGAGCCTCTCATCCTGCTACTGCATGACATAGGCTCCAGGAACTCCTTCCCAGTATCTTTGCTAGGGGAGGTGAAGCCAGGATGGATCTGGCAAGTGGGAAGGAGAGACCTGGAGTTATTGAGGCCAGTGGGGCAAGGGCAAGGGCATTTCAGACACCCCGGGAGGGTCCCTTTCTGTTGCATCAGCTTTTCACTGCAGTGGCTGTTGCTATGACCCTGTGGGGCTCACTCATTGATCCCAGATCAAATTGTATGTGTCACGAATGGCTTGATTGGTGCAGTATCTAATTAATACACCATACAGAGTGCAGTATGCAGATGTTGGTGTTTGGTTTAGTCCTTTGCTACAGCACAGCAGATCCAAAGCATGTAGTTTTCATTATATGATATCAACATTTAACTCCAGCATTGGATACGTCAACCCATATTATTTTCAAGGAGTCTTGATGGCTCTGGGCATAAATCAATATAAATAATATGTTCATAAACTCTGAATCATACTCCTAACAGCATTATGCCCATCATTTTAATTAAAGAAACGGGGGCCGGGATTCCTCCTTTTTCTTTTTGGTTATTAATTGTCACTCTATGTTCATTTATGTGCTGTCCCCATCGTCATATTATATGAAGGAACGTGACCCTGTAATAAAAGGTACTGTATTGATTTGGAGAGCTGGAGCTATCACAGAGAGGCTAGCATGTGTGTGTCAGTGAGAGAGATCTACTCCAGTCTTAGTATCCATAACCAATAAAGCCATCTGTGTCCTGCAAGAGCTGGGGAAAGAAATGGAGGAAGTGGGAAGAGCAGAGGAGTGGCAAAGGGAAAGAAGGAAACCAAAGTAAGGAGAAAAGGGGCAGAGGAGAAAGAGGAACAAAGGGAGGGACGGGGGGGAGAGAGAAGGAAAAGGAGAGAGGGAAACTGGGAGAGGCAAGAAGAAAGAGGGGAAGGGAGGGTACAAAAGAGAGAAGGGAAGCGAACAGGAGAGAACTGAGGGGAATAAGGCAGGCTTAAATTGTCCGAGTATTTCTGCCCCGTGGGAGGTTCCGGGGCTCGGGGCTTGTGCCCCATGGGTTTGAAAATATTTACCGGAGCTCCTCTCTGGAAAAGCTCCGGCTGAATTAAAGCCCTGGAAGTAAGGGATGGCAGAGGAAAGCGGCAGACAGAGAGAAAGGGAGAAGCAGCAGAGGGAAAGAGGGTGGTGAGAGGGAGTGGGGCAGGGAGACCAGAGGTCCCATTATACAGTGAATTGACCACTCAGCCTGCCCTGACACCAGTCATATTGGGCATGGACCAGGGAGGAAGATAAATGGCTTCATTCCTCCTCTTAATTTACACAGGCAGTGAGCTCCTCCCTGGCACTGGGACGGCTGCAGGAACAAAATGGGAGTAGGGGATAAAGTGAGACAGGAAGGACAGCTGGCATAGCTATTATTGTTTGTATGACAGCGGCATCCAGAGGTGCCAGCCAAGACCAGGACCCCCTTATGCTAGGTGCTGTACATACACATAGCAAGATCCAGTCCTTGGTCCCAAATGCTTGAATACTGAATGGGTGGGTGGGTGGGAAAACAGAGGAATAGGAAGGAGAAGCGACTTAGCCAAGATCACTCAGTGGCAAATCATGGGATAGAATCAGGTCTTCTGAGTCCCAATCTAGCGACCTATCCACCAGGCCATACTGAAAGGAGCATGCACATAGATTCCTCTGAGATTGGCATTTAATTAAACTTAAGAAAGGAATTGCCTCTTACACCTGAAATTGGCTCTAATGAAATTCCTGGCTTAAGCACCCTGGCACCAGCACAGCTCTCCCCAGCTGCTGCATCTTGAGCGGAGGAAGGCTTTGTGAAGAAGGGACAATGGCTCCCCTGGGACTAGAGATGAGCAGCTATTTGAAGGCTTGAAGTTTAAAGAAGGAAGGAAAAGTGCCTGATCAAGTCAACAGCCAATAAAGCAAATAAGCCTATAAACTGATAGCAAAAAATGACAGCCGTAAAGAGAAAACATAATAATTAGACTTTTATTAGTGTCAGTGTCCCCAGCGTATGACTTCAGTGGAGTACAGAAAATTACTATAAACATATGAATTTACTGCCTGCTGTTATGTACACTGGTTTAAATCCTCCAAAGCCAACAGAAACTCACAAGTGTAAACTAAGCAAGCCCCAAATCTCATCAACAGAAGAGCTGTTTGCCCTTATGAAAAATGATTTTCTTTGGAAAGTATCAGACAAATTCCTCTCTTTGTTACTCTGGTGTGAATACAGTGGGAGCAATTATTATATATATGTATATATTACGGTAATATATTTAATTATGGTATTTTTATCTATAATGGTAAAGCCTGGAGGCCCTAGCTGAGATTGGGTCTCCATTGTGTGAGGTCCTGTACATCCAGTTAGTGAGAGAGAATTCCTGTGCAATGAGCTCACAGTCTGAACAGATAAAACAGATAAGGGGTAGGAGAAAGGAAGGATTATCATCCTAATTTTAACGATTGGGAGGACTGAAGCACAGAGAAATGAAGTGACTTGCCCAAGGTCTCATAGGATGTTGGTGGCAGTGGTGGGAAGTGAACTGAAAGCTTCTGAACCCTAGTTCAAAGCCTTAACCACCAGATCAACCTTCCTTATTTAACTCATGAATCATTTCCTAGAATCTAATGACATCATTTCATTTTTCTTTTAAACGTACAGAGACATTAGTGCTGGTCAAAGTTACTGCCCTGGAGGCTGCTTTATCTATAGAGGAGCTGCCTGTCTCCTGCTGACATGCCTCAACCCTGGAGGGACTTCTTTTAGGGGCTAGGTGTATAATTTGGCCGCCATCATCTACTCTATGCTTGGCTTCTGCCAAGACTGCCAACAAGGGTGACAATTAGCATCTGTTGCAGTGACAGTTGGTACAACCACTCCAAATGAGCAGTCCTTGACCTAGTGCAAGCTCCCTTGGGAATGAATGGGCTTGAGTTGAGGACTCCAGGCTTTGCTCTTATCCAGGGGTGGGGATGAGGGAAGCAGCTTCTGGTTTTCCTCTATTGGCCAGTGTTGCAAAGAAAGATTCAGCATCTCAAGGGAAAACAAACATGCCTGATCTCAGTGTGGCACAGAAGGACTTGGGAAATAGAACAGAAGATGCTGGAAGTCCCAATACAGGGCTAGGGCACAAAGGAAGTTCTACACAGATATTCCTCATCCCATTCAGCCCGGTTACTGGAACAAAACTTGTGGAAAGAGACAGCATTTAATGTTGTTAGAACTAACAGTTCCACAAAGGTCTCCTTACTGCTGTGATGATGTGACTTGCTTTGGAGGGTGTAACTAGACAGCACTAGAGCATTACTTCAGTGATGTGATGGTTCACACTCCTTGCCATTGGTTAGCAACTCCAGGCACAGGCTATTCAGCTCTTTGGTTCTCGTGTGTTTTCTTAATTACAGCTTAGAACAGCTGCAAATTTATTATAGGACATGCTGAACCTTTTATGGCCAACATCCCATGCAAGACCTCCAACCATACAGGGGCCAAGTGGCCAGCATTCTGAACATCAGTTCAATGAGCCTGGGGAAATATTTTGAAGCCCAGCATCACCCAACAAATACAGCTTGTGGCTTCTGAGGTCAGTGGATATGCAGTTTTCAGCTCAACCTTCGAAGTGGCACACAGCCCATATTTATTTTAAAGCCAAGTAAATGATCCACCGCATTTGGGTTTCCCTTGTGGGAATTAAAATCATTAATTCATCTTTACAAGCAGGTGACAGAGTCATTCTGTGTCTCTCAGCTCAGTCCTTTTTCAGTCACTTTACAGCTGTAATTTTTTTTTTTTACTTGTCCTGGCTAGACAAATGAGCTAACCAGTTCTGGATAAGGACAGGAGTCTCCCTTCTATAAAAGGCAATGCAGAACAGCACTGCAGGCTATCAACCTGTCTTCTGTTTGCCCCAAACATAGATGTGCCAAAGCATCCTGCAGTCCCTTGGCTTGGGGAGTCTCTGTGGTCCCATCGTCATCATCATGGCAAACTCCAAAGGGACACAGCCTCCTTGAAGACTGAACCTCAGGCTGGGCTCTTTAACTCCAGATCTCTCTGTGGTCTATGAGGCACTTATTCCTATAGATCTGAAGTACTCATATGGCTTCCATCACGGTCCTTTCTGAGCACTCCCAACCTTTCCTGTATTAATCCTCATGACACCCCAGGGAGGTAGTCATGCTCCTATCTCCATTTTACAGAAGGGGAACAGAGGCACAGAGACACTAAGTGACTGGTCCAAGGTCACACAGGGAGTCGAACCTGGGTCTCTGAAATCCACAAACCACAGGCCTACCCTTCCTCTTCTCAGTCTTCTCCTTTCTGTTGTACACTTTCTCAGTCCCCAAAGTCTGGAAAGAAGAGAATTTACAGAAATGGTTGTTCTCTCTTATCTTAAAGATAGTGTCTCTGTCATTGACTCTACTGTTCATAAACCAGAGATATGCTCCTTCTCTCTCATTTCAAGAATGCCTATCACTTTGCTATCCAAGCCCTCTTGCTGTTTTATTTACGTGGCAGTAGCTCCTACAGATCCCGTCCCATTGTGTGAGGCATTGCAAGCACGTAGAACCAGAAGGCGATCGCTGGCCCAAAGGAGTGTGTGTATAAAGTGAGCTGTGGATACAGCACAAAGGCATGGCGAGGAGGAGAAAGTAACAGTGAGTAAGGTAACAATGAGGCGATTATAATCTCTATGGCTTCCTATTATGTGTGCATATATAGTTATTCAGCACTGGTTTAACTCTGCTCCCACTGTAGTAAAATGCCTCATAGGCTCCTTTAAATAGCCCATCCTAAGTAAGCAAGGCATATACATTTCAATGGGAGCGCAGCACACAACTCCCTTAAGCTCCTTTGGAAATCCCAGCAAACATATCGCTATCTCGTCTATTCATAAAATATGTACAAGATACACACACTGATCTCATTACTACGCTATTCTGTACACACATTAGATCCTGCAGTGGGTGTTAGAAGCAGCTAAAAGCACCATGCCTGTGATAACAGCTGTGACGAACTGGGAAAGTTCTTAATGTTTTCTCTGAATACTGTATTGGTGCCTCAGTGTCCCCATGGCAGTTTTTAAGTATCTGGCAGAGCAAAGGGCTAGTGCACCTAAATGCCTGACACTCTGTCTCCTAGCAACTGATGGCCTGGGCCCCTCCCCTGCAAAGGTGCCAGCTGAAGGTGTTGGAGACAAAGGGATCAGGTGACCTCCTGGCCCGGGAAAGGGGCTGAGGAGAGAGGAGGGGCTGGGAGGGGTTGTTAGTCTGGAGCTGGCTAGGGTCAAGGGTGGAGGGCAGACCTGGGGGTCTGGCTCACTGCCCCCCAGAATGGACCCAGCCGAGGGGTCCGGTTCGCTGTATCTACAAGCTCTGTTTTAGACCCTGTTCCTGTCATCGAATAAACCTCTGTGTTACTGGCTGGCTGAGTCACGTCTGACTGCAAAGTGGGGGTGCAGAACCCGGTGGCTTCCCCAGGACCCCACTGGGGTGGACTCGCTGTGGGAAGCGCACGGAGGGGCAGAGGATGCTGAATGCTCCAAGGAGAGACCCAGGAGGTGAAGCTGTGTGAGCTTCTTGCCCTGAACAAGTCTGCTCCAAGGGAGAGGAGGCTCCCCAAAGTCCTGACTGGCTTGGTGGGGAGCAGTTCCAGAGCATCGCCCGGTGACTCCGTGACAACTGGTGGCAGAGGTGGGATGTACTGCACCCCGTGAATGGCGCTGCTTGCAGTAAGTGACTGGGGAGCAGTAAAACAAAGGAGGGATAATGAGGACCAGGCATGCTGAAGGCTCAGAGAGGGACGGTTTCAGGGGGCAGTTAACCTCTGGGAGTATGTGACCAGCGAGAAGGACTGTTGGAGTAACGGGGTCCCCCTGAGGACTGCAGCGAGCAGTCTCAGGGGTGGAGGAGCTTGCCACTCGACCCTGGGAGAGAGAAGGATTTTGCAGTAGCAGGGTTCCCCTGGGGATTGCAGGAGCAGTCCCAGGGGCGGAGGAGTCTGCAGCTCGACCCTGGCAAAGAGGTGGTGATCACGAGAAGGGCTGGCACACCCGGGGTTCTTCCTGGAAACCATGGGGGAGCTAAGAGCACACAGGCCTGTGAGTCCAGAGCCACTTGGGAACGATGAAGTGATGGCCTATCACCATCTCGAGAAGGGCATTGTGATCCTGTGCACAAAGAGAGGGTTACGCATGGGGAAATTCACCAAGGCACAGTTAATCGTGCAGTTGAAGGAGAAGCACCGCTCTGAGGAGCAGATTCCTGGCCCAGATGGGGCTACAAGAGGATCTGAGAGCAGCTGGAGCATCAGCCAGGCATCCCCGGGAGTCTGGTCCCCAATCAGACGAGGGTCTTCACGATTGGGTTCCCCATCAGGAGACTGGAGACGGATGGGATGGGAGCAGAGCCCGAGAGGACCATGAGAGAAAGGAAGAGCCCGAGGAAAAGCTGCAGGAGAAGCAGCAGCAGCGTGGATTGGTGATGGTGGAGCAGAGAAACATAGGGGGCTGCCCAGGGGTCAGCGGGGAAACACGCCTGCAGGGGCGAGACCCTTGGACAGAGAGAACTGTGGTGGTGCAGCCCCAGATGCTGAGGGACTGTGGGACCTGGGTGAAGTTCCCTGGGGTGAAGCCCCTCGCCCTGCCTATGGCCCAGATCCCTGTGCAGACCCAGAAGGGGTCGGGCTGGCTGGTAGTTGGGGTTCTCCAAGATATCGGCTGGGAGGCCCTGTTGGGGGGTGACTGTCTCCCCATGGGACAGGATCCAGGCCCCGCTCCTGTAACGGCCGAGGGTTTGAATTCAAATCCAGGGAACCAATTGGCTAGGATGGAAATGGTCAGTGAAAATGCAAATAACCTGGCTGGCAGGGGGAGGGGCTGCTGGGCTCAGGATACCTGCCTACCTGTAACCAGCCTCCTGGGGCTGAGTGGGAGGGAGAGATGCTCCCCGCCCCCCTGCACACCGGAGAGGGGGCTCACACTGGCTCTGATGCTGTGACCAGAGGAGAGAGCTCGCTGCCTGTCCCCACTGGGACAGCAAGGGCAGCGCTGAGCACAGGGGGAGCTGAGATCCCAGCTGAGTGGGGGGACACCCGGGCAGGACAGGTCAGCTGCCAAACAGGTTTGCCTGGTCCAGACGTGCTGCTGGGAAGTGATTACACAGCAGGGAGGGAGCTACCAGGGACAGGGCTCAGGGGGGCTGTGACCCCAGGCCCAGCCAGCGAGAGGGAGCAGGTCCCACTCCCTGCCCCAGCTGCTGAATCCCAGACCGAGCTGCAGAGGGATCCCTCCTTGGAGAATCAGAGAGCTTGCTGGCCACAGCGCTGCAAACCCCCTTGGGGAAGGCTGCAGGGACAGAGTCCTGCGGGAGAAGGGATTCCTGTACCGGGAATGGGCTCCCCAAGGGGAAGTAGAACTGGGGGGAATTGGGAGACAGCTGGTGGTGCCCCAGGAATCCACAGGGTTCTTCCCTTTCGAGCTGCTGGATGGGAGGAGAGTGAGGGGACCCCTGAACCTGAAGCGGGAGGATTGGATGAAGAAGGGGGAAGACCCCTGGGGGGATCTCTTCCCTGAGGTGGGAGACAATCTCCCCATCAGGTGTTCCCCGTTCAGAGTCACTGGGAAAGCAGCCCAGAACCTGGAGAGAGAGGTCAGGGACATGCTGGCTTTAGATGGGATCCAGCCATTTTACAGCCCATGGGCCTCACCCGTGGGGCTGATCCCCAAGCGAGACAGGATGATCTGGTTTTATGGGGGCTATCAGAAGCTTAAAGCCATCACAGTGTCCGATGCCGACCCCATGCCTAGGCCTGGGGAGATTCTAGACAAGCTGAGAGGGATGGAGAATTTGGCCCTGGCAGACACTGATAACATGTGCATCTCTAGCCAGACCTGGGAGGAACAGGTGTCCCAGGTGAAGAGGGGGCTGGGCTGCCTCAAGTAGGTGGGACTGACGGTAAAAGCTGGAAAGTGCAAGGGGGGGGGCGGCAGAGGTGTTGTGTCTGGGCCACAAAGTGGGAAGCGGCTGCCCACGCCCAGAGCTGGCAAAGGCCAAGATGGGGGCTCTTAACCAAGGGAGCCCGAATCACAGACCAGAGTGCTGGGAAAAGACCCAATCCCAGCCTGAAGCTCAGGGGTACTGGGGTGGCAAAGGGTGTGGGCTGCATAAACCTTCCCACATGCGGCCTGCAAGTGGCATCAAGCACACCCGACCTAAGGGAGGGCGTATGATTGGACTGTCCTGGTGTAACTCACACCAAGGGATGGGAGAGATGCTGGGGCATCCATGGGAACCTTGGTGGGTTTGAACTTCCCCAGGTCACTGGCTGAAGTGACCTCGCTCAGTTCGGTCTCGAAGAGGGGAGAGATGTGACGAACTCGGAAAGTTCTTAATGTTTTCTCTGAATACTGTATTGGTGCCTCAGTGTCCCCATGGCAGTTTTTAATATCTGGCAGAGCCAAGGGCCAGTGCACCTAAATGCCTGACACTCTGTCTCCTAGCAACTGATGGCCTGGGCCCCTCCCCTGCAAAGGTGCCAGCTGAAGGTGTTGGAGACAAAGGGATCAGGTGACCTCCTGGCCCGGGAAGGGGGCTGAGGAGAGAGGTGGGGCTGGGAGGAGTTGTTAGTCTGGAGTTGGCTGGGGTCAAGGGTGGAGGGCAGACCTGGGGGTCTGGCTCACTGCCCCCCAGAATGGACCCAGCCGAGGGGTCCGGTTCTCTGTACCTACAAGCTCTGTTTTAGACCCTGTTCCTGTCATCGAATAAACCTCTGTGTTACTGGCTGGCTGAGAGTCACGTCTGACTGCGAAGTGGGGGTGCAGAACCCGGTGGCTTCCCCAGGACCCCACTGGGGTGGACTCGCTGTGGGAAGCGCACGGAGGGGCAGAGGATGCTGAATGCTCCAAGGAGAGACCCAGGAGGTGAAGCTGTGTGAGCTTCTTGCCCTGAACAAGTCTGCTCCAAGGGAGAGGAGGCTCCCCAAAGTCCTGACTGGCTTGGTGGGGAGCAGTTCCAGAGCATCGCCCGGTGACTCCGTGACAACAGCATCAGCCCAATGTCGCACAAGTCCTTCAGCATCAAGTACAGAAAGAGGAAAGACCTTTGTCCCAGCCAGCAGGTGTGCTGGAGTATCAGAAGATACCCAGACATGGCTGCAGCGGGAAATCGACTGCCACTATTCAGAGTTTCATCAGACAGAGAAACCCCACTGCGGGCTTATCTGCCTTTATGGGATGGTGCCTCTGCATCTACTGTCTGAGGATCATCACCTTGCCTGGCACAGCAGGGCACATTTCCCTATAGCTCCAAGTCACCATGTTACTTAGTGCCTTGCTGTACTGGATGCCATACAGACACTGACAAAGATGAGTCTACAAGATTATTATACAGTGCAGCTTTGCTCCTCCTGATATTCTTTTTATCTGGCTGATGTTCCATCAAATCATTTTTGTTCAGAGAATGAAGACAAATCACCGCGCTGATCCATCTAACAAGTTATTCTTTTGCGGACTGGGAAGTTGTTGTTGTTTTTTTCATCTCCATAGATGGAGCATTCATGCTACAGATGGTTTGCCATACGCCAGGCGCCCCTCATGCTATCACCTTGTAAGCAGATTCTGTCAGGTTTAAAGAGGGAAAGCTTAATTAAGGAGCTGTGTGTGTGCAATTATGTACTTAATTATCTTTGGTTTTTACTTCTTTGTTGCATTTTGGTAACAGTTTGGTAACAATTATAGGCAACCATTCCCTGAAGCAGTAGGGGGGTGGTATGTGTGTGCACATGCGTGCGTGCACACACACATGTTAAAGTAAATTTAGTTCTCATCAAATAGGCCAGACTGACAAACAGGTCAAACTCCGGGCTGGTCTAGACTACTGCTGAAGTCGCTGTAACTTACATCACTCTGGGGTGTGAGAACAACCCCCCCACCCAAGTGACGTAAGTTACATCGACTTAAAGCAACAGCCACACCTCACTGTGCCAGCAAGAGACGCTTTCCTGCCAACATAGCTTCCGCCTCTCACAGAGGCGGAGTAATGACACCGATGGGACAGCGCTCTCCCGTCGGCACAGAGCATCATCATCAGACATGCAACAGCAGCACAGCTGTATTGGTGTCGCTGTGCCGATGTAGCGCAGTAGTGTAGACATGCCCTAAAAGTTACATTTTACAAAGAGCTCAGGGCCAGATTTTCAAGGGCTCAGCACCAGGGTCAGATTTTCAAAGGAGATCAGTTCCAATTCAGGCACTGACATAAGGATCAGGTTTTCCAAAGGGCTCAGCCTTCGAAGAGATGGAGCTCTTCTGAAAGTCTGCCTCTAAAGAGCTCTGATTTTTCCATTGCTATTAATAGGTGCATCACAGCAGCACCCAAAAGGCCCCAACCAAAATCAGGGCCCCATTATTCTAGATGCTGCACATGCGTATATGAAAAGCCAGCCCCTGCTCCAAAGAGCTTACAGTCTAAACAGACAACGGATGAGAGGGGAAAGAAAGGAAAGGACTTGCACAAGCTTACACAACAGGCCAGTAGCAGGGCTGGGATCAGAACCAGGTCTCCTGACTACTAGGATGTTCCCCTATCCACTACAGAGCACACTACCCAGTGCAAACTTCCTGGCCATCGCTCCGTCTACAAGTTTCAATTCTGACCTGACTCAGGGACAGCTGCTTCTAAGTCCTGAGAATGGAGTTCAGGACCTATTCATTCCTCAGCCTCTAGCTGCCAATGTAGGAGCCAATTAGAGCTAAAGCCAATGGCTCTTTTATTCCTTTTTCCTGATGTAGGCACCTGTTCTCTAGGCACTCAAACGAAGCCCCTCCACTTGTCCCATACAGCAAACCAGGCAGCTTCCATAGAGATGACTCTGCCCACTCCCGCCTCCTCTCTTTGCTCCTTGGTACAGTTTATAGCTAAATGTTGGGATCCAGGACGAGAGGTGGCAAAAATAACTGGCTTAATGTGCGGTGCTGTTTTTATTTTGTGTGTCTTAAGCACAAAGAGTAAGCTATTAAAAGTTGGTTTTTTTAATCATTTGTAAGATCTAGAAATTTGTCATGTTTGTGAAGCTCTCGCTAAAACCCCTTGCTTCTTTGAGTAAAACCTGACGAGCTGCTTGGGTTCCACTCTCCTGGAATGTAGCCCAGCTTTCTGGGCCTAAATATGGTGTGTGTGAGTTCCTTCATTGCCATGGGAACTTAGGTATTGCTGTGAATGTGGAAACAAACCGCACCATTTCAGCTATCCGGGCATCCAAATCTCATTTTGAGCTCAGCTTGTTGCAAGCAACGTGCTGGGAAATGCCAGCTTTTAAAGCCAGACACATAGAGGGGGCATTTTCCAAAGTGAGGCTTTCCCATTTGCAAACACAATTTGTATTCACAAAGCTTGGGCCTGCAAATTCAGTTCCAGTGCAAATCTGCTTCCACTTATATGACTGCAGGTGCAAATCAGGTCATTGGAGTTACAAGCCCTTGCAATTAGAGTGGGTCGTAAACATGTCGACGAAGCCTTTCTGCAGTTGAAAAAAATGCCATTTCATCCAAATAGAAATAGTTCGTCAAAACATGTGTGCTTTAACTGAAGAGAGACAGCCCCTCCAAAATAGCTAGTTCACCAGTGCTTAGAGCACTCACCTGGACGGTAGGAGCCCTAATCAGGGGAGGCTCCAGGCCCCAGCACGCCAAGCGCATGCTTGGAGCGGCATGCCACTGGGGCGCTCTGCTGGTCGCCTGGAGGGCGGCAGGCGGCTCCGGTGGACCTCCCGCAGGCACGTCTGCGGGAGGTTCACCGGAGCCATGGGACCAGTGGACCCTCCACAGGCACGACTTGTGGGAGGTTCACCGGAGCCGAGGGACCGGGGACCGGCAAAGCACCTCCCGCGGCATGCCGCTGTGCTTGGTGCGGCGAAATGTCTAGAGCCGCCCCTGGCCCTAATTCAGAGCAGGGAGTTGAACCTAAGTACCCCACATCCCAGGTGAGGGCCCTAACCACTAGGTCATTGGCTATTCTGGGGTGGTAACTCTCCACTTCTGTTTTCTCACTAACATTTTTCGAAAGCTCTCATTTTGGTTCCGCATCGGAATGAAACAAATGTCAAACCCGCGACATTTTTCACAATCTGAAATAGTTGTTTTCTGGCCAGCCCTCCCTGTAATTAGCTTGTCAGTGGAAAACAAATAAAACAAATGCAAGTGCCACTTTTAAATGGAGATTGGATGGGGCCCTACAGAACTGGTGATGGGTAGGGCCCTTAGCATATCAAAGAGAAGGTTAAGAAGCGACTTGATCAGTCTATAATTACCTCCCCAGGGGGAAGGTATCTGATTCCAGATGGCTCTTTAATCTGTCAGACAAAAGCATAACAAGATGCAATGAGTGGAAGTTGAAGTCAGTCAAGTTCAAACTGGAATGAAGACCCACATTTTTAGTAGGGAGGGTAATTAACCATTGGAATCACTTCCAAGAGATGTAGTAAATTCACCATCACTTGGACTCTTTACGTCAAGCTATGCTCACATCAACCACAAGTGCAGGAATCGGCGGGCCTCTGTTACACAGGAAGTCAGACTAGACCATCTGCTGGGCCCTTCTAACCTTAGAACCTATGAAACAGACACTTGCCATGGGAAAACCCCATGCTCCTATCCCAGCCTTTAACAATTCTGGGGAAGAGCAGCCCAGGAAGCTAAGGATATGGAAAGCATCCCATCCAGTGTGATGGAGGAGAATGCAATTAACCAGTCTAACTAGAAATTAACCAGATGCAGATATTCAGAACTACATGCAAACAACCGCACATGCATAATTTGCACACCCACATTGATCACAATTCTATCTTTAAATGCAGTAGCTAAGCCTGCAAGTGCTCACTTAGAGGTCTAGCTTAGTGGCTCTCAACCTTTCCAGCCAACTGTCCCTCTTTCAGGAGTCTGATTTGTCTTGCGTACCCCAAGTTTCAGCTCACTTAAAAACGACCTGCTTACGGAATCAGACATAAAAAGACAAAAGTGTCACAGCACACCAGTACTGAAAAATAGATGACTCTTTAATTTTTACAGTATAATTATAAAATAAATCAATTGGAATATCAATATTGTACTTACATTGCAGTGTACCCAAAGCCTAAGCCCCACCACCCAGGGCTGAAGCATGTAACTTATTAGCAGGGCCCTCTGTGGCATGGGCCCCCAGGTAATTGTCCTGTTTGCTACCCCCTAATGCTGGCCACGCACTTGCAACTCCCCCTTAAACCTGTCCTGTGATGCCCCAGAGGGGTTGTGACTGAACTAGACAAATATCTAGGTGAGTTGCTTACTCCTTGGAAGACCCCTGCATACCCCAGGGGTTCCTGTGACCCTGTTTGAGAACCACTGGTCTAACTGATCATTTGTACGTGCAATTGCCACAGCTGTGCATGGAGTTACAGCAATCCCACATGGGCACAGGATTTGCACAGACAAATAATATCCCTGTATTTTTCTGAGCATGCAGTAAAGAAAATGAGAGGCTGGTGAAACTCATGCTAGCACAGCATGTGTTTCAACCCCTATTCCTAGGGGAATTCTGTGCCACTGCGCAATGCAGAAATTTGCAGAAATTAACATCGTGTGCACAGAATTTCTCTCCCTCACCCAACAGAAATGGGCTGCAGTGCTGCTAGCTGCCACTAGGGACCACTGGACCCAGCAGAGCCCAGCTCGCACATAGAAGACACTCCTATGGGGAGAGAGTATGGGTATCTGGGCTAGGGGAGACCCAGGGCTGGCCTCTGGAGGGGAGAGGTTTCAGGTGTATTGGCTGTGGGGGACCCTGTGGCTGGGTTCTGAGGGGGAGAGGTTGTGGTGTCTGGCCCCTTGGCTGGGCTCTGGAAGGGCAGGGGGAAGGAGGCAGAGAAACAGGAACTGGGTTGTCATAGGGGTTTTCTTTAACTCTCTACTCCTGGGGGAATTTTTGTGTGTCTGTATTGTTACAGACATACTTACTGACAGGTATTTTGAAATAAATTACCAAAATAATTGAAATTGGCATGATTATGTAGTGTTATTTTGACAAATGAAATCTGCAGAATTTTAAATTATGAGGCACAGAATTTTAATTTTTTGGCACAGAATGCCTCCAGGAGTAAACCCCTCTGTTGGCGGATCCACTAAAGCATAACAACCATTTAATGCTATCAACTAAAGGAGTGGCTTGTTTAGCTCAAGGGAGATTTGTTCTTTGGACAGAGAGGTATGGGTCAAATCCCACTGACAACCCACCCTGAGTGTTACTGTCCGAGTGAACTGAAAATATTAAATCAGCAGCATGAATAGTGAGACGCATATAGGATGTTTTCAAACCCTTTCCAGTTTAACAATCTCAGATACTATTAATAACATTGCTCAGGACTTGATTCTGAATATATGATTTTTCTCGACAGTGTCCCTTTAAATCTCTTTCATTCCCATGAAGTTTCTCAGCACAGTGGAAGCATATTTTCCATGTGTCATATCTCTTTCCAGAGACTCACCCTCACTCTTTAACCACCCTGAGTGGAGCCAACCTCCACCCTTCATTTCAGGATTCGCTTTTAGTTGGAGATATATTTTTTTCCCCCAGTGTCTCTTGTTTATTCAGTTTTGCAGTTGATAACATTAAATTGATTTATCAAAGTTTGCTTTTCAAGGGGGGAATTTTAAGTCAGCACTTGGCAGTGAAGGGTGCTTCTCCATGGTCAAAAATGCTTAATACAATACCCTGATTTGTTAAAATTAGTGATTCCAAAAAAATAAATGCACAATATAGTTACCCCACATTTTGTCATCTGTTTGAAGAGGGTATCTGGCCATATGCCCACCACACTGGAATTACACTGACATTTTGGAAGTCAACTTCATTTTTCTCATTCACATCCTACATCTTATTAATATTTGTATTATGATAGCACCCAATCAAGGCCCTAAGAGAGACTGGGGCCCTGCTGTGCTAGGTGCGGTACATACACACAGCAAGCGATAGTCTCTGTCCCCAAGAGTTTACAGTCTAAATGAGCAGAACAGAGGGAGGGTAGGAGGAAGGAAAGATTATTATGGCCATTTTTACAGGTGGAGAAACTGAGGCACAGGGAGAGTGGACTTGTCAATCAGAGAGCTGAGAAGCCAGATCACCTGAATCCCAGTCCAATGCACAACCACAAGACCATATCTAGGGCAGGGAAATTAAAGTTTTTTTCAGTTTCTTCCTCATTTTTCAAAATTTCTAAAAAAAAGAAAAGAAAAGAAAAAAACATTTACCAGCTGACTAAAAAACTGCATATTTCACTAAAAATTGTCTCAATTTTTCCAGACACCTCTCCCCCCATTTTGAAATTTAGATTTTTTGACAAGTTCTAATTTTTACCCTCATTGCCACCTGCCCCTACAACCCTAAATCCCCAGCCTCTGTTCCCATTGCCATCCATTCAGAGCTCTTCCTCCACGAGTGAAGTTTTTTAAAAATTTAAAAAAAAAAAAGGCAGCAAAGCAAGCTGATCAGAAAATCTACACAGAAATGAAATATCAATGAAAAATGAAAACTTCATTCACATTTTTGCAAAAACTCCCCTTCCTGCTTTCTGACTAGTTCTAATAGCATAGAATGTACTATCACAAAAGGGAATTTAAATAACCTAATTCATTTAGGGATAGCCGTGTTTGGATCAAGAACAGCCACTCCCCAAATGTTCAAGAGACTCCAAACCTGTCCACTTTAATATTCGTGATTGAGAAATAAGAGATGTAACTGCTCTTTGTCTCTCTTTTGTGCCTGGTCCATATGCGAGGGTAAGAGTCTACTATAGCTTCCGGCTAATGGAGTGAATTAGTTCAAGTGAGATAGATTCATGCTTTTTAGCACCGGAAGTAAGGAGTTCAGACTCTGTTGATGACCCATGCAGTTGATAACAGGGGTGCAAGTGTACTGAAACCAACTGTTTGGAATCAGAATGAATTTTCATTTTCCAGCAGTCAGCTGGCTCTGCTCTCACCTCACCGAATCAAGAGGGACACATTAGTATTTTCTGTGAGAGCATCCCCACCCTGAACTTGCCTAGGCAGCTAAAAATACCCCAGTGCCTCTGTCCTATCACCAGCCTCATCTCTGCTGCAAGCAGAGAGATGACGCAGTGAGGTTGGCGTCCGCATCCTCAGCATCTGCACTGAGCATTGCAAAACCACCCCCCCTCTCCCTCAAAAAACACACACATCAGCTGTTGCTATATATTTCCACCACCATCCCAGCTCCTGTAATAGCTCTGACTCTTTAAACTGCACAAGCTGGATTTTATTGGCTCTCAACATTGTGTTTGAAAGCCGGTTCGGAGATTGGAAACGGGTTCCGAGAGTTATGACAGCGTCAGCTGACAAACACAATGCGGGTGCCTGAGGTTTGCAAAGATGAATGGACTCGGGCAACTTCTTAATAACATCTATGCAAATACAGCCTCGTCTCTGTTAAATCACCCCTCCCTTCCCCAAGGCCTGTCGCTGATACAGAACACAGCCCTGAATATGTGAGAGGGGAAGGAAGGAGACCCTGGCAGCAAAGGAAGAGGGGAAAATAGACAGAGGTGGGACCCTACCAATGGGGAGGAACTAGATAAGGGGTTAAGCCATGAAAGATGAGAGAGGGGAGAGCCCTACACGCATAGCCAAGGTTAAAGCCTGATTTGCAGAGATGCTGCAGAACCCATTTGACTTCAATGGGGCTTGCTGGTTTTAGTGCCTCTGCAAAATCAGGCTCTGGTTGGCGGGGCACTGAGATTTCTTCTTTCCCTTTAGGCAAGAAGGGACCAGCCTGGCAGCTTTTGGGGGCAAGGGGAGGAAGAGATGGAAGGAAGCATTTTCCCCCTTAGTGTGTAAGCGAGTGCTTGGCTCTGGGAGTCAACCGTTCAGGATGCTTCATGCTATCATCATCATCATCATCAGGGTGCTGATTCACTCCTTTGGCATCACAGCTGTGTGATGCTTTATGCACAATGCAGAACCCAAGAGTTTACAGGCAGGATCATGTGGGGAAAGGAAACCCCTTACTATGGTTCGTAGGCAGTATGGCCTGGGCTAGGAGACCTAGGTTCTGTTCCCACCTCTGCCATTGACCTGCTGTGTGACCAAGCCATTTCTCCTCCACTCCGTTCTGTGTCTTGTCTATTGAAACTGTAAGCTCTTTGGGGCAGGGGCTGTCTCTTACAATGTGTTCGCACAGCACTCAGCACAAAGGGGCCCTGGCCTCGGGCAGCAACAAATCAATAGTATAGTTACCTCCATGGTCAGAGAAAATTATGGATGAATCTGCACAGTGGTGGATCCACCTGCCCCAGTTCCTCCCCCACGACATCAAGGCTGTGCTCTGTGCAGCGGACTTCCAGTTCCTGCCCTCCACATGCAGCAGGACCCCATGAGTTCTGCTTTGCATGGGCCCTCTGTACCTGTGGAGGATTTGCCCCTTAAGTTATGAGGACTGGCAGACCCCGGGGTGCTATAGAGGATGGGCGGGCAGTTATGTCTGGTTCTGCCCCTCCAGAGCTGGCCATTACATTCCCACCTGCTGGCATCACTCTCTTTGTTCAATCCCCTTTGGCTCTGCAAAGTCATGAAGACTAACCAAAGACCCAGACGTGCCTATCGAATGGCCCGCCTTGAACTGTGGTCGTAGTCACAGCTGGTTGAGGCTGCCTTGCTCTCTGCACTCAAAGCCAAGCAGAAGGAGCAGGACCAGGAATGAACTGCAGCTGGCGGCAAGCAGTAAAGCAATAAATACATCAGCGCGCGCACGCACGCACGCACACACACACACACGGCGAGAGCAAAAACAAAAGGAGAACCACAGGCAGGGGGACAGAGAAATGCATTTAAACAGCTTTGGTGGCCCTGTTGGGAGCTGAGGGGGGCCACGGAACGGCTGCATGCCTGACACACATGTTAAGTGCAGCCTTCAGCTGGATTGTTAGTGAAGCTCATGGCTATGAATACACCTGCCTGCTAGTTTTAGGCCTGCTCCACGCAGGACATTTGCTTCAAACACAGCCCTTGTTTGTTGCAGTTGCACCAAGAGACCCCGCCAGTGTTATTTGCTCACCCCAGTTTCACAAAGTGGTTAGCTGCAGCTTTGCATAGGACAGCTGTCGCCACATACCCAAGATCTTGCACTGGTGCAGCTACGCTGATGGCTATAATTGGAGCACATCCCTAGTCTAGACATGGTCTTAGGGCTCACCTTTACTGTAGGGCTTAGCTGTTTTGGGGGTTCTGTTTTTAAATACTGGAAACAGGGTATTTGTAAATGTTTATGGGTGCTGTAGTCAGGGAGTCTGCACAAAGTATGTGCACCATTTGAGTCCTTAAAATAGGGTTTCAGTGGTGCCTCCGCTTTGCACAACAGTGCTGAATTTCAGCCAAATCCAAGTGGCCAAATCAGCCAAGTGGCAACCCCAGGCCTAGGTAGTCAGCATCAGAGAGAACAGCACAGAAGTCCATTGTGATTTTCACCTGCTGATTCTGCATCTTTCTTCGAGTGCGACATGTTTTTGCGGGGATTACTGGTCCACAAGTCCATAGCTGGCCGGGCAAATTTGTACATAGGGACTGGGGCTTAATTCTGGTTAAAATATCGCAAAGCTTTTGTATCCCTCTTTGACTCATCAGTCTTTGATCAGAGTGCAGTCATTTGCTTTCTGCACTAGTGGCATCGATGGGGATAAAAGCTTGACAGACACGAGGCTATCTGGGAGGACTTGTATGGGATGTGCGAGGGGATGTTTTTCATGGAACACCCCAAGAGAGGGATGTTTCCAGTAAATGGCGATTTCTTGGCAATAGAACTATGGTCCATATGAGTGGTTAAGTGTACAATAGAATTACATACAAGTGAGACAACCTGCTCTGGTGTCACCTGTGCTATTCAAACACTGCAAAGGGGACAGACTCTGGCTGTCAGATAGCAGAGCGTTCCCCAGCACAGGGGAACTCCCCTGGTGTCAAAACTAGCTCCTGTGGCAGCTACCCTAGTCCTACCCTGGCACAGGGGGTGTGACGGGGAGAAAAGGGACACATCGGGGAGGGGGGAAGGCATGTGTCAGAGCACTACTCCACCTCTGCAGCTCTTCCACTGAAGCGGGGTTCCTTACAGTCCCCCCAATCAACGGAGCAGCTCCACGGCTTCTCTAACCCAGACCAGCCCACAGGCACAGACCAAACTCCATTGTGCTAAGCACTGCACACGCACACAGCAAGAGATGTTCTCGGTCTAGATAGACAAGACAGCCAAAGGGTGAAGGGGAAACAGAGGCCCGGGCAGGGGAAATGACAGAGCTGGGAATAAACCCCAGGTCTCCTGAGCGCTGTTCCGCTGTCCCAGCCACTAGATCCAACTGCAAAAATGGAACATGCCACTGTTGGGTCTAAACTTTTGGTGAACTTTGGAGCCAAAAAACACCCAGACTGGCCGTCTCTGCATAAACCTTTCTGAACCTTTTTTGAACAAAGCACTGACCTGCAAACTACTCATGACACCCCCTTCCTCAAGTAGCCATTAGCCTTTTATCTCTATGCATTTACTTCTTAAACTTGCTCTTCCTGTAAAATCTTGATTGATTATGCATGACCATTATCTTTTGTTAATCACTTTGTTTACTTCTGTGTATAAATATTGATGCCCACCCCTAATAAAGGGGCCACACTTATTCTAAAGCTTTTGGGGTAGTGTGTGCCCGTTGATCAACGCATTTGTGTCTGGTCTCTGACAGAATTGTGGGCCCATATTCCAACTCCGCAGCAACCTCGGGTGTTGGAGAGGTGAGTGAGGACTTGCTTTATTACCTAACAATTTGGGGGCTCGTCCGGGATTCCTTCTGGTGCGGTACCTCTGTCCAGTGGTCAGACCACTCATATATGAATTGGCAAGGCGCCACAGGAGATTTCTCCTAGCCAATTCAATATTGAGAGGTCGTGTATTGGACAGCAGGGTAAACGCCAGTTGGAGGGCTCCTGTCAGACACCATGGGTCAAGGGACTAGCGTGCCTCTTGAGAGTCCGTTGGGGATTGTAAATAAGTTATGGAATGAAGGGAAACTCCCAGTACAGACAGGAATGTCTAGGAAGAAGTTGTACACACTATGTGTAAGGAATTGGACTGGGTATACCGCGGTATTGGCCGACTCGGAGATGAGGTGGCCTTCGTATGGCTCTTTCGAGCAGGCTGCCTTAAGAGGAGTAAAGAGCCAGATCGAAAAAGACCATCCGGGACAGTTATGTTACTGGTTTTGTTGGGACACAGCAGCAGAGCTGTGGAAATCTTTAAAAATTATGGCAGTCAGGTACTCTCCCGAGAGTGAACCCCCTCCAGGTTATTTCGATGAAGGGTGTAGACCACGGCGTGTTTTGACTCGTCAGCTGGTCCCCTCTGCACCTGCCCCTATTCCTCCTCCGCAGGGGAACTCTCTCCTTGTAGCAGAGGGGAATCTGCAGGATCCCAGATTGGAATTTGTGCAGAAGGATGAGGAGGAATTGGAGGGGCCAACCTCGGGAGGAGTAGTTACTAGGCTTAGGTCCAAGCAGGTACAGCAGGGTGCATGCCCCCCCCCTGAGGATAGCCTAGAGGATGTCTCTGTCAAATCTCTTGCGAATAATAAAAGTATGGTTATAGAGATGCCTTTACAGGTGCACGATCAACCTTATATGAGCAATGATGGACGATTGCAACATGCTAGTATTGTGGAATATAAAGGATGGCTAGAATGGGATTTGAAAGAGTGGGGACAGTTGTCAGGGTCTTTTGGGGAAAATCCCCGAAAGATCATAGAACTTCTAGAAAGATTGTTTTTAAGTTATAATCCTACTTATACGGATGTGGATCAGTTGTTAAGTAGAGTTTTGACTGGAGAAGAACGTAGTAGATTGTGGATGGCAGAAAGGACATGGGGAGATAGCAATGCAGCTAATGTTACTTGGATGGATAGGCGGGATCTGGCCGCTGGCTGGAATCCCCTAGACTGGACTCAGCTAAGGCTGACTCAGCTGCGAACAGATAGAGAGCGATTGTTAGAGAGACTCAAGGAAATGGCTCGCCGCTCGCCTAATCAGGCTAAGTTCATGCAGATTCGGCAGGAATCTGATGAGCCGCCCAGAAAGTTCTGGTCGAGGCTATTGGAGGGGGCCCGAATGTTCACTCAGATGGATCCTGAGAGAGAAGCAGACCACCCTACTCTTATTTCATTTTTTGTGAATCAGTCGGTGCCCCCTGTAAGGGATTACTTCTTAAAGTTTCGCCCTGGTTGGGGAGGTGAGTCAGTCACTTCAGTGTTGGAAGTAGCTGATTTTGCCTGGGAGAAAGAAAGGGAAAGTAGTAAAAGAAAGAGAAAAAGGAAGAATATAAGCTGATGGCTTTAGCTTTTCACGGTGGTGTTCGAGGCAAAGGCCGTGGCCGTGGCAGGGGATTCCAGGGTGCCCGGGGAAGAGGGTCCTGGCGACCCCAGCCATCAGGAAATTGTTTTCAGTGCGGACAGCCTGGTCACTTTAAACGTGAATGCCCCTGGGGACGCCCAGAAGGTCTGGCTGCATCCGCAGATGCTTACACAAGTGAGGAATACACCCCTGCACCACCAGCTCAGCCCATCCCCCAGGCCTGGATCAACTATGGAAAACAGCAGCAGCCGCAGCAAACTCAGCCTCCTCAATGACGGTACCCCGGGGGCGAAGGCAAACAATGTGATGGTCTTATTTCCTTAATGTCTTTAGCCGGCTCCTTTCTCACTTTCTCTCCTCCCAGCGAAGAGCCTCGTTTAACCCTTTCAGTCCAGGGACTGCCTGTCTCTTTCCTCATTGATACTGGGGCTACTTTCTCTCTTTTAAATCATGCCCCCTCTCCCTGGCTATCCTCTGAGGTTAAAACTGCGACTGGGGTGGAGGGCAACCCACAGTCTCTGGGACTCACTTTGCCTTTGAATGTTATTTATGCTGATAAATGTTTTTCTCACCGTTTTCTTTTTTCCCCAGCTTGTCCGATCCCTTTGATGGGCCGGGATTTACTCTGTAAGCTTGAGGCTACTTTAACCTGCACTCCTGAAGGGGTAGGATTATTGATGACAGTGTTAGGAGATTCGGCCCCTACTCAGGGTAATTGGGAAACACCCCCCTCTCTCTCCCCTGACCTCACTGACTTGCCTTCAACCCTCTGGGGAATTTCTGACACTGATGTTGGCCTGCTCCTTTCGGCAGAGCCCGTAAGGATTCAGGTAAAGCCTTCCTTAACCCCCCCGTCAGTCCCTCAATACCCCCTGTCGCTGGAAGCCCGGGAGGGCATCCGCCCCATTATTGAGGGATTCATTGCACAAAAGCTAGTCCGCCCTCAGCGCACTCCCTGTAACACCCCTATACTGCCTGTCAAAAAGCCTCCTAAAAAGGACGGAGACCCTGTTCGTTGGCGCTTTGTACAGGATCTACGAGTTGTTAATCAGTATGTGGTCCCTCTTCATGCAGTAGTTCCTGACCCAGCTACTATCATCAGCCAAATCCCCTGGGATGCTGAGTGGTTCACTGTTATTGACTTAAAATCAGCTTTTTTCAGCATTCCTGTGCACCCAGACTCTCAGTATCTCTTTGGTTTCACCTGGGAGGGACAAAGTTATGTCTGGCAACGGCTTCCTCAAGGCTACAGAGACAGCCCCACGATTTTCAGCCAGTGCCTCCGCCACGACTTGGAAGGTTTCACCAGTCCGCAGGGATCCACATTGGTCCTATACGTAGATGACATCCTATTAGGTAATCGCGAAGAAGCTGCCCTCCGCATCGATGGTAAGGCACTTTTATTATACCTACACACCAGAGGCCACAAGGTAGACCCTAAAAAGATTCAGTGGGTCTCACAGAAGGTCCGATATCTGGGCTTCCTGTTAACCCCAGAAGGAAGACAGATGGACCCAGCCCGCATAAAGACTATTCAAAACTGCCCTCTACCGAACACCAAGAAACAACTTCGAGGTTTCTTAGGATTAATTGGCTTCTGTCGCCCCTGGTTGCCGTCCTGCGGGGAGTTAAGCAAACCGCTCCACCGACTCACTGCTAACCTTGCTCCTGACCCTTTGCAGTGGTCCCCGGACACTATTCAAGCCTTTCAGTTACTCAAGGACAGTGTGGCCTCCTCCATGTCTCTCCGCCCCCCCAATTACAGCAAACCCTTTCACCTTTTTGTCCACGAGAGGGGCGGAATTGCTAGTGGTGTCCTTACCCAGCTGAGCGGGCCCCACCATTTCCCGCTTGCTTTTTACTCTCAGCAAATCGACCCTGTCGCTCAGGGAACCCCATCCTGCACCCGGACTCTGGCAGCAGCTGCCCTGCTGATCACAAAGGCAAAGAGCCTAACCCTGGGTCATTTACCACGGTTTGGACCTCTCATGCCTTGTCAGCCCTTCTGCGTAGGGGCACAACCCAAGTCTTTTCGGCCCATCGTCAGCAACAGCTAGAGGCCGAACTCTTAGAAGACACTAACCTAATTTTTGAAAGGTGTGGACCCCTTAATCCAGCTACCTTGCTTCCTGACCTGCCAGTCCCCCAGGACCAGCACGACTGTGTGGAAGTAGTTTCCAGCATCTTACAGATAAGAGACAACCTGTTTGACGTGCCACTGGACAACCCCGATTGCATCCTCTTCTCGGACGGAAGCTCCTTCTATGTTGATGGCAAGCGTTTCACTGGTTATGCTGTCACCTCTGAATGGGACATTCAAGAGGCCGCCTCACTGCCAGGCAACTGGGGAGCCCAAGCCGCTGAACTCTATGCCCTGGCCCGAGCTTGCCAGTTGGCCGCTGGTAAGACCGTTACCATTTTTACTGATAGCAAATATGCTTTTGGAGTTGTGCATTGTCATATCCACCTCTGGAAGTTTCGAGGTTTCCAGACAGCTGCCGGTAAACCCATTCAGCACCTCCCCCTCATCCACAAGCTTTTGGACGCCCTCCAAAAACCCTCCGTCCTGGCTGTAGTTCACTGCCGGGCCCATACTAAAGATAGCAGCCCCGTTACCCGTGGGAATGCCCTGGCTGACGCCTCCGCCAAGAAGGCTGCCACCTTACCTTTAGCCATGCCCACATTGGCTATTGCAACCTCCTCCTTTACTCCACCGCACCCCGTACCAGTACCCGCTGCTGAACTAAAATCATGGGAAAGCCTCGGGGCCACTCTGGTCAAAGGGACCTGGCTTATGCCAGATGGCCGAGCCTGCCTCCCTCGCTCCACATACCCTGTGGCAGTTCGCTGGCACCATGATAAAGGGGGTCACTACGGCACGCACGCCCTCGTGGACACTATCGCTCGCTTTTGGTATGCTCCAGGCATTCAACCCTATTGCCTATCAATAGTGAAAGCATGCAGCACATGTCAGCGTAATGGACCTGCTCCACCTCTTAACAAAATTAAGGGTGGAAGACCTCCGCCTGCTGCTCCATTTCAACATCTTCAAATTGATTTTGCAGATATGCCAAAGGCTTTTGGAAAAAAGCACCTCCTTGTTTTGGTTTGCCCTCTGACTTCCTGGGTCGAAGCTTTTCCTACTGCTAATTGTACTGCTGCCACAGTGGCGAAGATTCTCCTTAGAGATATTGTACCCCGTTTTGGCATCCCTCTTGTGCTCGACTCAGATCGCGGACCTCACTTTACTGGTCATGTCCTTGGCCATTTAGAACAAGGACTGGGCATTTCACACTCCTTTCATACACCCTACCACCCCCAGTCTAGCGGGAAAGTTGAGCGTATGAATAGGGAACTTAAGTTTACATTGGCTAAATACTGTCAGGAAACAGGATTAAAGTGGCCTCAGGTACTTCCCTTGGTCCTGTTTCACCTTCGTACTCGCCCAACCCGCGCATTGGGATTATCCCCCTTTGAACTGCTCTATGGACACCCCCCTTTCAAAGGCGGGGCGCTACCACGTGCTGATGTTTCACTATTGGGAGGGGATCATATGACTGCGTGTCAGTTTCTCTCCCTACAGGCTCGCCTCCGTACCCTTTGGAAAGCCTCGCAGTTTTCCCAGACCGTGCCGCTGGAGGAACAAATCCACCCGTTCCAACCAGGGGACTTCGTCTGGGCCAAAAAGTTCGTTCGTGACGACACCCTCCAGCCAAGGTTTACTGGACCCCACCAGGTTCTTTTGACAACCCAGACTGCAGTGTTCCTGGAAGGACGCAAATCTTGGATCCACCACTCCCACGTCAAGCCAGCCGTAGTGGACCACAGTGACGGACCAGCAGCTCTTGTCACCACTGAGGACACTGCCTTCGACCAGTGGACCAGCTTACCTCTCTCAGACATTAGACTTAAATTAACTCGAAAAAAATGAGAGGACCCTTTATTCTGACAACTGTATGTTTTTTATGCTTTTCCAGTTTATTTTCTGCTTATGAAGATAATGCTTTTATTAGATATTCCCATGAGGTTAAAACTCGTATTTTAGGAAATAGAAGTGATTGCTGGGTATGTACTCAATTTCCAGTAAATGCAGCACAGGGACTCCCCTTCACACCCATTCCCCTAACCACTGCTAATATGACTTGGATGCCACCGACTAGAATAAAAGATCCAGTCCAACCCAATCTTACATGGGACAAAACAGAAGTGCCAATTAACAAATATCTCAGGGTAACCAATCAAACAGGATCACTGTGTTTTGTTAAAGAAAAAGGGTCAACTTTTGTGGGAACAAGTAAATGCAACATATATTTTAATGGCACCGCCTTTAGTAAAAATCTTGGCTTCAAGCCTTGCGCATCCCACTTATCCCATATGTGGATCCCTCACCCCGATCCAACCTTTTCAACTTTTTCATGGAGGGGCAGGTTTTCAGAGTCAGTTTTTAAAAAGCCCTGCTCAGAGCTCGAGGGTGTCCAACTAATTGTTAAAGGATACACAATTGCCTTCTACAACTGCTCAAGCAGTACTACACTGCCCTTTGAGGAAAACACTACCAAATTGTGCCTCTGCAGTTCACACAACGACCCCTCTGCGTTACCAGGGGAACAGTGGTACAACGGGCGGTGGGTTACCTCCTACTTTGAGAAATGGAATACCCAAAACGCATTATATGGAACATACTGGGTGTGCGGGCCCAAGGCTTATTATTTCCTCTCCCCTGATTGGGCAGGGTCATGTTATTTGGCATGGCTAGCACCGCCTTCTCGGATCTCCCTCACCCCCCCTCATTTTCCCCACGTTCGTAACATCCGTGAAACTGACAGAGATATTAATCTCCGTGATGGTTTGTCCTGGCAGCGGTGGGCTGGTCACACTAGCTTGAAGGGTGCTATCATCCGTCTACAGGGACTATTAGAATCTTTGACCAATGAAACTGCAACCCTATTTGAAAACCAGGCCGGGGAAATGTCCCAGCTGCGCCAGTTGGCTTTGCAAAACAGAATGGCTTTAGATATGATGTTAGCAGCCCAGGGAGGAACTTGCGCCCTCATAAATGAAGAATGCTGTGTTTTTGTAAATGACACCTACTCTGACACTTTTCAACGTACCAAACACCTAAGGGAAATGGCTAAAAACTACTCCTCTGGCCAGCCACCTTATGATTGGTGGGGAGCCTTATGGAATTGGCTGCCCGGATTTGGGTGGGTTAAAAACCTCTTGGTGGGTGTTGCTGGGGCCATGGTAGTCCTTATAATACTGTGTTGCTGTATTCAGTGTGTCCCCTCCCTTATAAACTCATGTAAGTCAGTTTATTCTTTTCCCACTTCAGCTAAAAGCCTTACTCTCTTCGAATTGGCCCAGGCTGAAATTGCCAAGCGGCCCTTGAGATCTTGAAATAGGGTGTAGCTTTTTGATTAATAGTTATCTCAAAGCTACAAATGGAGGAATGTTGGGTCTAAACTTTTGGTGAACTTTGGAGCCAAAAAACACCCAGACTGGCCGTCTCTGCATAAACCTTTCTGAACCTTTTTTGAACAAAGCACTGACCTGCAAACTACTCATGACACCCCCTTCCTCAAGTAGCCATTAGCCTTTTATCTCTATGCATTTACTTCTTAAACTTGCTCTTCCTGTAAAATCTTGATTGATTATGCATGACCATTATCTTTTGTTAATCACTTTGTTTACTTCTGTGTATAAATATTGATGCCCACCCCTAATAAAGGGGCCACACTTATTCTAAAGCTTTTGGGGTAGTGTGTGCCCGTTGATCAACGCATTTGTGTCTGGTCTCTGACAGAATTGTGGGCCCATATTCCAACTCCGCAGCAACCTCGGGTGTTGGAGAGGTGAGTGAGGACTTGCTTTATTACCTAACACCACATTGCAATGCACCGATTCAAGCAACAACGAAGCTCTGGGGCAGCACCCAGGGAAATCACACAGCAGAAGGTGGACCTGCTACTAGCTAATGCACTGGATTTTAGTGACTAATTTAATCGGCGAGAGGGAGGGGTGGAATAAATATCACTGCGCTAAACAAAAGCAGATGGGAGTCGGGAGTAATACAATATTGCAAACTAGATTATGGAATTGCAAGAAGAGAAAGGCTGAGACTTAGCTTTTCATTTGGTCCTGCTTGTCACAGCGCCTGCAAAAACACACACTTCCTGCGGTATGCTGGGTTTTTGGACAAGGCAGCCTGCCATCCTGCTGTGAAAATGAATATGCTTTCCGTGTATGGTTAGAGTCAAGCACTCCTGCTCCCCTTGGTTCTGAGAGCTTAGGAGGCCCTTTTAAAGGAACACCTGTTAGCTGGATCTGTTTAATGGCTCATTTCAGGAATACACAAGGTTTTCCTGTGTTTAACAGCTTTCCAAGGGGTTGGGGGTGGGTTACTCTGTATGGGGCTTTTGTATCTGGTCTGACAACTGCCAGGTCTTCTGTTGGCAACATGGGAAGATTCTAGGGTTGTCTTTATCCGGATTGAATTTGCTGTGAAGGTTCATTTCATGCAAACTGAAATGCTACTTTGAAGCATTTTTTATCTGATTTTCTCAGAGTTTAGGAACAATTAACCAAGTTTCTTAAGTAAGAGGGGCATAGAGGAGTCAATTCACTTACCACCGAATCACAGCCACCTCTTGGGTGGAACAGGGCAGCTGTTTAATGGCATACAGCAACATTACATAACAGCTTCGAACAGGAAGCTAAGAAGGCAGTATCTCGCTGAGACTGAAGCTCAAAGAATGTATTAGAATTTGGCTGGGATATCAGAGAACACCCCTCCTCGGACAAAAGGGCCAGAGGATCTTTAACAGTCAACATTCAAGGCTGTGATTTTGTGTCTCATCCAGTGAGAGCACCTAGATCAACCCATTTCCCTTAACACCATTCGAGTTCTGTAATGACTCAAGACAATTGCCCAAACCACTTCCTGCAGTAAGTTAGATATTTCTTGGAGATCTCATCCACATACTGATCTTCATCGACTCTGCTTAGCCTGTGTAACAGAACCAGACCACAATGTCATATGGTAGTGAGCAATACCAGGCCACATTCAGTGGAATGACACTACAGATGTACATGGCTTGGTATCTCTAGCTACAAGAGGCATCAGACATGCCCACCAACTTCTGAAACAAACACAGGAGGAGAGAAATAATGTCTGTACCTTTAGAGTTCTATTAAAAACCACTGAACGGGAGACCTTTTTGGACAGACAGAGTGGAAAAAACAGTACCTTCGTTGCTTTAAAACAAGAGATTGTCTTCGCAAAGCAACACTTACTCTTTTAAGGGGCATGTTTCAGTGACTCCCAAATGCACCGCTGCAAATGTACAAAAAAATCTAATGCACAGAGAGGGATGAGTTTTGGGGGACCATGTTTTAGCAGGTATGAAACCCGTGCCTCTGATTGTGCATCCTCTTTTGAATTGAGGTCCAAGCCCCTGCACCTTTAGCCCTCGCCCTCCTCACCATGTCATATGCAAGCCAACGAGGCAGAGGCGTAAATACATTGATCAGCACCTGCAGCTTCATTTTGTAAGTTCATGTTTTACAGACGGCTGCGCAAAGAGGAACCAGACCCCGCCTGGCTGATAATTTAGGCCACAGCTATCAAAGTGCTTGAAGGAAAGATGAAGTTAATATCTTCAGTGTCTGCAGCTTCTATTTCCACTGCACCATTTGTTAATGTCTCATTAATTGGACACATTTCAACATCTCCTGCCTAATAAAAAGTGTCACATTTTGCATCCTTAGGGTGACAGACTCATTCAGTATAGCAGGCTTCTCGCGGTAAGAACGCAGCAGAGTGGAGATACCAGTGCCTGTGTATTTACATTGCATCGTGACCTCCTTTGTGCTCCAAGTCCCTTTGATCTTCTGCACAGATCTTCTCATGCTGCTCTTACAATGCTGTAGATCCCATGCTGTCTGGTTTATCTTCTGTTGTTCAGCTCCAAAAATCTCCACCAGGAATGTTCTCTCCTTCCATTTAAAAAACAAAACAAAAACCCCAAAACTAACATTCCCTAATCAGTAACTGCAGGAAAGACAGAAATCTTATGTTTGTTAACCTTAGTGCTTCATCGATTCAGCTTTTCTTCACCCCTTGGGCACCCAAAGCACTCAAGAAAACACTCCTGTTCCAGAAGATGTACCCGTGATGAGATGTGTTAATAATGTGCCACTTGAGATCAATATTTTTTAAAAACAAAACAGATTGGGGCCCAATTCTCCTCTGCCTGGTGTCTTGTGGGGTTATTTTAGACCCCTGCAACGTGGGTGTATGCATGCTGACAGAAGGGAATCCTGCCCCACAGTTCCTTCATTCCTGTCAGTGTTTGCTTAAAGTTGCTCAGTTGTACCTGACTAAATGTGAAAGGGTGAAGCTCAACATGTGTGAATCTGTGTGTGTGTGCAGGCACAAAGGTGTGCCCACGAATGTGCATGCAAAGCACAGGGAGTGCATGCATGGATGTGCGTGTGGCGTGCAATGCACACGTCAATGGGTCTCTCTGGATATGTGAGAGACTGAGCACACGCATGGTGAGCAATGTGTGGGCAACGAATGTGTGTGAACGCATGCATGACCGGACAGGTCTGTTTGTACATGTGGGTGCAATGCATGCATGTGAATGTGTGCCCGGCTGCATGCGTGAGACTATGCATGCATGAGAGCATACGTGTCTGTGTTGCATTCAGCATGTGACTGTCCAAACCACACGGAGTCAAAGGAAAGGGTGAGAGCAGTGACAACTGACAGTCAAAAAAAGATCCTTTTAGCAGCAGCACCAACAGGCTAATATGGTCTAAAATGCCATTCTCACCATCACTGCAGAGAACACTACAGCTAGCTGGGAGCTCGTCACAGCCTCACCCAGCATAACATATTGTCACTTGAAAGAGACAATGAGCTGCAAGAAGGCCACATTAGCGAGACAAGGCCTTGGCTGAGTTGGGCTCCTGACACAAAGCACTGCACTCTCTCCAAGGGAAGGGCTTGGCACCACAACAGAGAACAATCCTAATGCCCAACCCTTCTTCCCAGTATCAACAAGAGACCTCTACCAGGGTTGGGGACAGAATCAATCCTCCACCCCAAACCACACCGTCTGATCTCTGAGTGGGTGGTTGCCTACATGTATGGATCATCTGACTGTGCCCTGCCCACACCAACTTTGGCTTTAACACTCACTGAATTGCCATGGCCTGCCCACGCACAGCCCATGTAACCCAACTGGTTCCAGGGCTCCCTGGACCTCTGATGGCAAGACAGGATGGCCCAGGAGGGATTGTGGGAAGACACTGGAGGACTGGCACTGTGTACTAGCCTACATACACGTTACAGAGGAGTTGGGTTAGTTGGGACGACCAGCCTGTTAGCTGCCACACTGGGGACCAACCCAAGGCCCAGCAGAGCTAAAAGGATGAGCTGCTGTTACTTGAGTTCAATAGCCCAGGCCCCAAAGCTGGGGGCTGTACCACCACCTGTCCCCTGCAGATGGGCACAGAGGGGATCTGTAACACACACTCACCAGTGGGTTACATTAGCCACTCACGGAGGCTTTAGCCTATACCCCTGGCCATGCCAGCCAAGTCATGCCACTAGCCCTACTGCACGTGAGGGAGGGGGTTTTGTGTGCAACAGGGGACAATGGAGCAGGAACAACTGAGCTAAGACACGAGTTAACGCTGCAATGAAGACAAGCCCCCAATGGTGGGGATGGGATAGGGGCAGGATTTGAGTCTGAGGGATCATCCTCTTTGGACAAGCCCCTTGGCCAGCAGGTAGGGCATGTATGCAGGATGCCCAGAAAGTGGGGTGTGGTAAGGAGGAGGGGGGGACTCATGTACAAGCAGTAGGATATTAACTGAGGTCTGAAAAGGGAGAGAAAAGAAGGGCTGAGAATGGGATCTTTATATGGCTTGTCAGAAGCCACTGCGGCTGCTGCATTGTCAACAGGCTGAGAAACAGATGGGAATTTTCCAGGTGTCCTGCCAAACAAGGCATTGCAGCAAGTCAGTCCTGGAACATCCCAGAAATAGGGCTCAGCCGCTTGGCATCAGACAGCTGGTGACTTTTGCAATACTTCGTTGCAAGTGATAACAAGAGCTCTCATTATCTCAGTTCTAATATGAAGTTTTGGTGAAAAATCGGAAGCCCCAGGTGGCTGGGAGGGCCCCCAGCCTCTTATCAGGTTTTAATTTCCAGGCACAAGTTGATGCCTGATGTGCCATTTCCTGGAGGGGGTGAGGGAGGACTTGAGGTGGGGATCCCAGGTGCAAGGCTGGAGAAGACTTTCAAATGGGACACCCAAGGGCCTTAAAATCTCACCTGTCATGTAGAGACAGGGGCTTTATATGTTGTTCCCCTAGTAGAGCCAGTAGAATTGCACATTGCTAGACTGTCCCTCCCAGAGCGGAGCCCCTCCTGTTTCCTTACCTCCCACTGACTTCAACCAGAGTTGAAGCTGCTCCATGTTCTCTCCTGCAGGGCCTTCTGTTCTTCCCCAAGCATTTGCTGAAAGGGGCAGCTGCTGTCTTCCTACAAACTATCTTGGCTTAAATCCTTTCTTTGCTTGGGGCTGTCCTCCGCTACAGTGGGGCCAAATTTTCCAAAAAACAAAGCCCCCACAATTGGAGCCAGCTCTCCCAGAGGATTCAGCAGCTTCCACTGTGACAATGATGTGCACCCTGGGTGTGCTGGTCTCTTCTGAAAAAAATCTGGCCACTAATTTAGGGGCCTGACTGAGAACTGAGCCCTTATAAAAACCTGTCCCCGGCTGGGCCTTTCGGAAAATTCCAGCCAGCATTAGTGTCACAGGCTACAAGAGATTTTAATGTCTACAAGGTTAGGAACCCCTGCCCAGCAGCACCCCTTTAAATACCATGCACCCCCAATCCAGTCCTAGGGAGACCTCATGAGGAAATGAAAATACAGCAGCTACTTACCATTGGAGAAGAGAAAAGGGAAGCCTGCTGCAAAACAGCCCTATTAGGGCTACAGCTGCTTGGCTCTACCAAATTTAAAGGGCCAGCCTGAGATAGGCATGCTGGGAAAAAAGTTTCTATAAAAATTCAACTCTACATCAGGGAGAGTCAGCCAAAAAAAAAAAAAAAAGGCTGCTTTTGTGAGCTGTCTGTCACATAGTTATGATGATCTGCACTGCAGTAGCACCTAGGAACCCCAACCATGGACCAGGCCCCCAGTACCTGACTCCAGCTCTGATAGGCAGGATTGTGCCTAGTGCCAAGCCACGCCATAGCTGCTGTACAAAGACAGAACAAAAAGATAGTCCCTGCCGCAGCTAATAGCATCATTTCATTACCCTAAGCTGGAGCTCTGTAGGTGAGGGATCGCTAGCACTGGCTCGTGGCCGGCCCAATGCGGCATCCCCCGCACAGCTCTGCTCACCTTGGTATTACAGCACCCCCAGCTACCCCATCCTGAGTTCCTGGACAGCTTTGCCAATGTCCCTCAGCTCTGCCCTGCAGCTTCCCATGGTACTCCACTCCTGGGCTCCCCATGCATAGCTGCATTACTGCCCCTCAGGCCTGACCCTGCTCATCTGCTCTGGATCCTCCCAAGCAGCCACTGGCAAATCTCATGGGGGTTTGTGTGATGTGCACTTGGAGGGACCAGGCAAGCTTCCTTTCACTTGAACCCTACACGAGGGTTTGAACCCCAGCTCTCAGGAGGTAAAGTTTAATTCACGGCTCCCGCACCTTGGGAGTCAGTGGCAAAACTTCCATTGACTTCATTATGCCGGACCATGTTCTAACTCTGTATCATTATTTGCAATACATTTGGGGCCTCTAGGCATCATCAAAATCAGGGCCCCATTGTGCTAGGCACTGTGTACACACACACACACACACACACACACACACACACACACACACACACACACACACACAGAGAGAGAGAGAGAGACGGACACTCCCTGCACTGAAAAGCTTGCAATCTAAATAGACAAGACAGCCAAAGAAAGGATTATTATCCCATTTTATAGATGGGGAAACTGAGGCACAGAGCAAGGAAGTTACTTGCACAAGGTCCAAAGGGAATCTGACAGAGCCAGGACCTAGAGCTGCTGAGTCCTAATCCAGTGCCTTAACCATAAGGCCATACTTCCCTGCAGCCTACCCCCTCATCCCTTATGGAGAGATTTCCCTACTGAAATGGTGTGAGATCTAGCAGCGTGGAATATGGCGACTCCCTCATCTCTCTGGGCTGGAGAAGCTCCCAAGCCCTGTGCCATGGGCAGACAATACCTGACTCCAGCTTTGATGGGCAGTATTGAGCCTAGTGCCCAGCCATGCCAGAAATAGCTGGCAGAGGCCTGGAAGCCTGCAGGTCCCTTGCCCTGGCAGCATGATAAACTCGATCAAGTTGCTCACTCTCGCTCACCCTCTTCAGAAATAACGAGAGGGAAGGAGGAAGAAAGACAGATAAAGAAAGAGGCAGAGGGGAAATGGGGCAGGTGCACTGCCAAGGGGAAAACATCCCTGGAATATAAATATCTGGAGGTGAAGAGGTCCACTGCACACGGGCCCCTGTACACACACTTGAAAGAAGCCTTTGGAGGAGCCGCGGACTGTGCACATAAAACAGAAATGGCTCCATCTGTGGGAAGCTTTTCCTTCCTAACAGCTGGGCGGAAGGCACCTCTTGGCTATCAGCAGAGCTGCCCTCACCTGTCAGCATGTAATTAGACCTTTTATTCTATGATTTGAGGCCTCAAAGATGCCCATCAAAGCCCAAACCCTTGGCAGAGTGGCTTTGTGGCTAAGGGGAGGACAAGAGGGGGTGAGTCCATGGCTGCCTACACATTTTTAAATAAAATTAAGTTTTGTTTTCCTTAAAGACTCTTGGATTCCACCTCCGAAACAGCCAATCTCTCTTTATACAAAACCCAGCAGCATGTAAGGTAGTAAGGTATAACAGGGTTTCTACCAGGACAGCGGTAGCAGAATTTTATTGAAGGGATCTGCTTAGCTTGGCAGAGTGGACACCTTTAAACTCACAAGGCTGCAGGATGGTCCAGTGACTAGGGTGCTGGTCTTTGGTGTGGGAGACCCCTGGCTTCAAATTCCTGCTTTATCACCGACTTCCTGGGAAAGGTTGGGCAAGTCTTTTTGTATCCTGTGCGTAAAGTGGGGATAAAAGCACCTCCCTTCCTCACCAGGGCAACTGTATTAAAGATGGTAAGGTGCTATGTTAATACAGCACAGCTAATTACCTAGCATGGAGGTAGGCTTCCAGATTGGGTCTCGGCTGCAGGTGCGAGTAGATCACACGTAGGCTTAAATCTTCAGAAGTGACCATAGGTGCCTGACATGGGACATCTCAAAAGGGGTCTGATTTTCAGCCGGAGCTGAGCAGTTGCCCTCTGAAAAGCCAGTGCCTTTTAAGGTGTCACAAGTTAGGCACCAAAATTGCTAATCACTTGTGAAAATTCAGGCCAGCAACTGCAGCTACTGCCTAGAAGAGTCTTGCTTTGGCTAAGCCCGACTGGAGCATCTGTCCGCTTGTTGGCAGGTGCAAAACACCTGAAAAACTGCACTGATTTAACCTGTTCATCAGAATATATGTGCCTTCCGCTGGGCCATATTGTACTACACCCAGACAACTTCTGGGCAACATGGTAACCCCAAACCACGCCTGGTGGTCCCTGGTTCCCAGCAGCAGAGACCTTGATCTCTTCAGTGAAAGCTCAAAGGTCTGTGTTTCAGTGGCCTTTATAGGGGCAGGAAAGGAAACCGATGAACTTGGAAGGAATTCTAAGAGGGAGTGATTTTCCCTGCCTTCGTGGGTAGAAGGAAGAGCCGTAATGTAGTTTATCATCTTTAAAGATACAGAGAGAGAGAGAGAGAGAGAGAGAGAGAGAATGAATTCTTCTTCATAACCAGTTCCCAGGCTACTTTTACTGTGCACCATAAATTAGAATCTCTTTTTAGTTTTGTTTGATAGCCTGTCCCTGGCTGATTCAGGTGATAAATGCTCTCTTTCTCCCCTAGGGTTTTAGGAACAATCTCTTTATAACTCTCCATCTATTGCCATCTGCCCGACCTCTCTCTTTACGACGTCTCTCTGCCCTTCGCCGTCCCCAGTGCCACATTGATGAGGGCTGAGAGAGCTGTAACCTACCCACAGCGATGGCTAGGGAGTGGATAGTTGCAATCTTGAGGCTGTGGCTTAGGGACCAGCGGCCGGCCATGACCGCAGTAGTGCCAGTCATCATAGCCCTATGCTGCTCTCATAGACTTAATCCAGCTGCTAGAGTGGCTTACACAATAGTAGTTCTATGAGGATAGCGCCAATACCCATCACCCATCTGCCACTGGCAGCCCAGCTGCAGGGCTCTGAGCCATGACCCATCTTTGGTGGTGGCACAATCTCAGAGTTGGTCATAGCTGAGCTGTAGCAATGGGAGCCCTAGTACCCATAGCCTGCGGTCTATGAGGCTAGACTCTGTGCTCCAGCAGGGCAAGGTGCTGTGAAACTGCTCTAACCAGGCTCCATGCCACCCCACCCATTTCCCCATGGCAGCAAGCAGGGTGATGAAGGTGGCTCCAAGGCAGGTGCATGGTCAGAACGCTGCTGCACTCCAATAATCCCTTGCTGGCATACTTGCCATCTGGGGGCATTGCTACAGCCGTGTAATTAGAGCAGCCCTGAGGTGGGCTTCTATCCCTGATCCTGCCACTGAGCTGTGTGTGACCTTGGCCCTGTCACTTCTCCTCCCAACCTTTCTCAGGTCTTGTCTAGTTAGATTGTAAGCTCTTCAAAGCAGGGCCGGTCTCTCTCCCTCTGTGCCCAGCCTTGAGAGACCAAGCCCAAGCCCCAGCCACAACGTCAAATCAACGTCCACACAGGAATTTTCAGCGTGCTAGTGCCAGCCCATGGCCATAGTCTAAGAGGCTCACTTCTAGCTGCAGTGTAGACACCCCCTACCCTCCAGTGCCTTGCGGTAAACTCAGTAAAGCTCCTGCCTCTGGCATACTAACAAACTTGTCAAAGGTTTTAAACAATAAATCCAGAGTCTTTGGGGATCTTGTTTTCTTTGTCAAACGGAATTTCATTGCTGGGGACCAGGGTTGTCAATTGCAGTTGCAATGAGGGTGCCAAATCAGTGATGAGATTCTTTCAACACCAACTTCCCAAGGGATTTTTAAAAGCAGGCCAGCAACTATCTCTATCTCTGGAAAATGTCACAGCTCTGCTAAAAGCAGCAAAGAGTCCTGTGGCACCTTATAGACTAACAGACGTTTTGGAGCATGAGCTGTCGTGGGTGAATACCCACTTCGTCAGATGCATGTCCTCACTGTGACGAACTGGGAATGTTCTTAATGTTTTCTCTGAATACTGTGTTGGTGCCTCAGTGTCCCCATGGTAGTTCTTAAGTATCTGGCAGAGCAAGGGCCAGTGCACCTAAATGCCTGGCACTCTGTCTCCCAGCAACTGATGGCCTGGGCCCCTCCTCTGCAAAGGTGCCAGCTGAAGGTGTTGGAGACAAGGAGATCAGGTGACCTCCTGGCCCGGGAAAGGGGCTGAGCAGAAAGGAGGGGCTGGAAGGGGTTGTTAGTCTGGAGCTGGCTGGGGACGAGGAGTGAAGTGCAGACGTGGGGGGTCTGGTTCACTGCCCCCCAGAATGGACCCGGCCGAGGGGTCCAGTTCACTGTATCTACAAGCTCTGTTTTAGACCCTGTTCCTGTCATCGAATAAACCTCTGTTTTACCGGCTGGCTAAGAGTCACGTCTGACTGCAAAGTGGGGGTGCAGGACCCTCTGGCTTCCCCAGGACCCCACTGAGGCAGGCTCGCTGTGGGAAGCGCACGGAGGGGCAGAGGATTCTGAATGCTCCAAGGAGAGACCCAGGAGGTGAAGACGTGTGAGCTTCTTGCCCTGAACAAGTCTGCTCCAAGGGAGAGGAGGCTCCCCAAAGTCCTGACTGGCTTTGTGGGGAGCAGTTCCTGAGCATCGCCGGGGACTCTGTGACACTCACGCATCTGACGAAGCGGGTATTCACCCATGAAAGCTCATGCTCCAAAACGTCTGTTAATCTATAAGGTGCCACAGGACTCTGCTGCTTTTACAGATCCAGACTAACACGGCTACTCCTCTGATACTTGACAGCTCTGCTAGTTGCCTTCACAATTCCCCCCAGGCTGAGGGTGAGGAACAAAAATTTGAGGCTGTCTGTATTATTTTATCCATGTCACCTCCCCAAGGTCCATGTAGAGGCTTTTAAGAGGGGGAGGTTATCACACTAATGATGCTGTTTGGAATCAACTGGGAACCACCAGTTGCATCTCGTGCCAATAACTAATCTGTGTGGTAAGGAAAGAAGGAAGGCTGGTGGGTAGTGAACAAGAAGAGGAATGAATGACGAGCTGCCAAGGACCCCCTGAGGTGAATGAGTGCAGAGCCTCCCCATTCAATGAGAGCACTATACACTAAGCTCTTCTCAGACATGAGAAGGGGGTCATCCTCCACCCTGGTATTGCAACCCTGATCTTGGTCCAGCGCAGAGGGGAGGGGAGGAAGGGCAGTCCAGAAAGCTAGCGTACTCTGCACTCACCCTGCAGCAGTGGGTTCTGCAAGGCGGGGACCAGCTCCCGCCCTAGGCATTTCAGCCTGGTGCATGGGGTCGCAGCCCCACTCTGGTGTGCCCCAGTAGCCCCTACATCAGGGGCCATTGGCACAAACCTGAGTGGCACTGCCACCCTATGCACCGGGTTGCACTTTTCAGATTTCTGTGGGCACAAGTGAACCCAGGAACGCCCGCTAAAGCCATCCCTGCAGAGGAGTGACCTTATCTAGTTTCCTACAGTTTCATCAACGCAGTGCGTTGGCTACCGAGCCTGCACCAGAGGAATTGGTATATGAAACGGCAACAGGGTGAGGAGAAGCCAGTTCTGTACCAATCAGAACAGGGCCAGAAGCTCAACTGCTCTTCGCTTCCCCTTGCTGCCCCAGGCAAGAACTTCAGGGCTGTTATTTCATCTCCTGTTTCCTTCTCTCATGCAGAAGAGTCCCGATGTGATTCAATCTATGCAGCAGGGACCACTTGAGGATTTTTTGGGGGGATGGGGGAGAAGAGTAGCAGCCAGCATGGCACAGGGGGAGCCCCCACTTGTTATTATATGTATTGCAATAGCTCCTAGGAACCCCAGTCATGGTCCAGAGCCCCAGGGTGCCAGTGTTGTACAAACACAGAGCAAATAAACAGTCCATGCCCCACAGAGCTTCCAAGTGAAATTCAAGCTCTCTTTACTCCTCATCACAAAGAAATCCCACTCTTCCCCCTGTGTTTCCAAGGCTCCTCAGCCTCTCCTTTCCCTTTCCACCTTAACTAGAGTGTAAGGATCATGCATGGGCTATGCAAGAGCATCGCTGGCCAAGAATGATGCTTGTCCATTCAATACATTAAACCTTGACTAGATGATCACTGTTTGCCTTATAGCAGCCTTGCCTCTTTGGTCATCTGGAGCCCTCTCTCCTCTCTAGCCCTTCAACAGCTCCTCTCTCCACCTCTCTGCCTCCTTCCTGCTTGGTGCCCCCTTGAGGCTACAGGTTGGTGGGTCTCAGCCCCATTCCTAGTAGACAAGTGTCTACATCACAAAACCCAGCCTGTTGCACAAATGGGCGACTCACAGTCAATCTTAACAGAGGCACCAGGGGTCGGACAGGCCTGTGAGGATAAGCCAGCTTCTCCTCAAGGATAAGAAAGAGATGTCAGCAAAGAAAATGCACCAGCGGGAAGAACACAAAACACAGCAAGCTGCAGCCAGTTGCAAAATGGTCTCTTAAGGGGTCCCAGGCTCTGCCAAATTTAAAAGACCAGCTTGAGAAAGGCATTATGGGGGGAAAATCTTCCACTGGCAGCAAGAATTAGCAGAGGCCAAGAAGTCACTAAGGAAACAGCTGCTTCTGTGTGCTACACCCCAGCACTACATAGTACAGGGCGCTCCAGAGCAGGCCTGTGGCAGTTTATGCCTATGGGCAGGGCAGCATAGGAGAACCTTGCCTTGCCACTGCCCATGATGTACATGTCCTAGGGATAAAGAGAAGCCTCCAGTTTCCAGGGCTGTCCAGCCAGCACCTTCCACCAGCACTACTACAGCAGCCATTCTTTGGCTTGGTGTCGGGAACTGACTATGCAGGGGGTTCCTTAGTTTCATTTAGGATTTGGACTCCAAGATCCAGCTGGCACAGCCCAACGTTGGCAGCACAGGAGCGAAGAATTTTGGTGCCAGCCTTTGTTTAATTTCATTATCTGTGTCTGGCTACCTCAGCAATAGATTATTCCCCCAGGTGCCTTCCTCAGACTCTGCTAGAAACCTATAATACAATACAAAACAATCACCATGGTCTAGTCAGTAGAGGAGAAAAAGCAGTGGTCAGGACTCCTGGGTTCCATGCCTGGCTCTGCCATTTGTTTACTGTGTGACCTTGGTATTGTCATTCCACCTCCCTGCTGTACAGTTTCCTCATCTGTAAAACGGTGATAACACTAAATGGTCCTTGCAGGCTAAGACTGGTGAAGGGCTCAGAGCTCCATGGGCAGAAAGACCATGCTAGAAAAATGCAAATTTGTCGTTGTGCTGTGAATTCCACCGCACCATCATGTTCCCTGAAGGGGACGGCCGACCTGTTCTTTACGCTCACTAGGAGCCAGTGACCCAAGTACCCTCCATGGACTTTAAGCACTGGGGGCGGGGAGAGACGGTACACACTTTACAAGCATTTTACATGTCCATGTGCTGAATAAAGTTATTATAATAAAAATTATTTATTTGTATTTCTGAAGTGTCTAGGAGCCTCAGTCATGGACCAGGACCCCTGTGTGCTATTGTTTTATTATTGTGCATTATAATTTGGAATGTCTATGGGGAAGAGAGGGCTCATCTTTACTGAGTGGAATGTTCAGCAGCTGTCACTCAGAGCTTGGCTTTTTGGTTATGTTTCTTCCTTTGCTGGCCGACAGAGACATTGTGGTTGAAAGGGTTTGTGCTCGAGAGAAGGGGGGATTTTTTCAAACTTTATTCTAAAAACATTTGCAAACTGTTTCTGGTTTTGCAAGGCCAGCTGGAGAGGTGAGCCCATGGCCAAACCCCAGCTCCCAGCCCTCCTGAACACTGAGTCTCACCTCAACCTCTTAAGCCTCTCTCTCTCTCTCTCTCTTTCTCCCAAGACTGCGGATGTTTTATTCTTATTTTACCTCACTGCCACAGACCAGAGGTCACAGCCCAAAATGCTGATTGGGCAACACACCTCCCTTCTGGTCTACAGCACTCCCTGCTGCATCACTGTCTCCCTTCACGCACCTCCATGCTGACCCACAGCTGTCCTCGTACAGCTGTCCTCGTGAGCCAGCCAGGACTCTCTCAGGGTTGCCCAGTGCCCGTCACTCCTGATTTGCAGCACCCCCTGTTGTGCTGAGCCTGCACAATTCTGGCAATGCACCTTACCCTACCTATGGTATTTGGTATAATCCCCATTACACTCATATCTGAGTGCCGTACCACCTGCCTGGGAGGTAGGTAGTGTTATCCCCATTTCACACAAAGAGCAGAGGGGCTTACCCAGGGTCACACAGGGTGACTGCAGCACAGCATGGAACTGAACCCATGCCCTAGGCTCGTGCTATAAGCACTAGCCCATCCAGCCTGTAGGTGGTGCAAGGAGAAAAGAAGGAAAGCAGCTTTCATCAAAACCATTCCCCCCCCACCCGTCCCCCGGCACTGGTTCTGTTTGTATAGTGCCTGGCATGAGGTGATCATGGTCCATGACTGGCGCATCCAGGCGTTACCCTAATACACCTAATAAATCTTTTAAATCTCCAGTAACCTCATCCTCCTACTTCTACAAATAACATAGTGCCTGAAGATAGAACACAGGGTCACAGGGACACCCCAACACCAGAAGGTTTCTAATGGACTACTACAGTAGCACCTAGACACCGCAAGCGAGATCAAAGCCCAGTTGTGCTAGGTTCTGCGTACACACGGTCCGTGCCCCAAAGAGCTTACAGTCTAAATGGACAAGACAGACAAAGAAAGGGCCAGACTCCGCACTTTACAGACAGGGATCAGCTGCCCGGAGAGATGAAGTATTTTTCCCAGGGTCACACAAGGTGTCTGGGGACAGAGCAGGGAACTGTACCCATGACGGCCAACCCAGTGCCATAAACGCAATCCCACTCCTCTTCTCGCTACAGAACTGTTGCTAGTGACAAATTAGAGTGGAGAAGCAGGTTAAGAGCCAGGAACATGAACAGCCCGGTGCCTGGCTTGTTTGCTTTCTTAATGGCTGAGTGATTATTCAGAGGTAATTAAAAGGCAGGCGTTGTGTGTTGTTGCAACACCTGCGTGGATACTCTCCAGCAAGGGAAGGCTAATGAATGAGCAGCACTTGTTCCCCCATCACAAAGCATTCCCATGGACCGTGCTGCAAGCCAGACCAGGGCTGCATCCCAGCAGGGGTGTCTATGTATTTTGCCTCCCCAAGCACGGCAGTCAGGCGGCTTTCGGCAGTGCACCTGCGGGAGGTCGGCTGATCCCACGCCTTCAGCATAGCTGCCGCCAAATTGCCGCCGAAGCCGCGGGACCGGCGGACATCCTGCAGGCAAGCCACCAAAGGCTGCCTGACTGCTGCCCTCATGGCGACTGGCAGGCTGCCCCCCGCGGCTTGCTGCCTCAGGCATGCGCTTGGTGCGCTGGTGCCTGGAGCTGCCTCTGCATCCCAGGCAATGTCACAGAGTGCATCAAGGCAGTGTGGAGGCAGTAGGGGAAGGGCATGACATCCCAGTGGGAGGCTTTGGCCCTGGACTGGGTGGCTCTGGGGGCACAGGCTACTGAGCTTGTTGTTTGTATACTGCCATGATGAGGCCAGCTGTGGGCAGTAGGAACTGCAGCTCATGAGTAGTTGCTGGTGGCATTAGTGAAGGGAACTGGTCGCCTCAGCCAGCTCCTAGTGGGAAAGTTTCACTACTGCAGTTGGCACTAATTGGCCCCCCGTGGTGGCAATCTCAGTAGCAGGCATGGAACAGACTGAGCTGCTATCACCTTTCACCATTGGCATGGGGCAGTGCTGGAGAAGGGACTTTGGCCCCAGAGCCGAGGTGAGCGACTGGCCTTACTGCACGGTACCCCTCTGAAGGGGGTACTTCAGCAGGAAGAGTCTCCTTTCTGCAGTATGCTGGCATCTCTGCCTGCTCATAAGAGGGCTCTGTACGTCTCCCTCATGGAGCAGCAGGACCCTGGGCTGGGAGAAGGGCCTGCATATACCCTGTTGACTGCCAGCAGAGAGAGAGAGAGAAGCGCCACAGCAGTTTCCATGCTCCATGCAGGAAACTCAGTTCTCCTCACACACTTTCTGGCTTCTGCCTCCCTTCCATCACACGCTGGGATGGTGCCATATGGTACTGTTGAGAGACAGTCTTCCTCCGCCAGGGGACGCTGGAGGCAAGAAACGGCAGCAGGGTGAAGGCAGCATGAAATCTTCTGCCAGAGGGGCCTGCAAATGCTGAATGCCAGGGGACCAGAGGACCACATGGAGTTAAGCTGCTGGGAGGGGCAGGCCCTGCAGGAGAAGGGGTGGGTGAGGAGGGGTGACAGTGAAAAATGTTTTCCTACTTTTGCAGACACTGATCTGAGTGGGTGATTAAAGAATAGGATGGGGAGTGGGAGGCTGATCACACAGGTAGCTCTCCCATATGTTAACCTCTGGGTGGCCCTAGGATCTGAAAGCTCCCTTCCTTTTGCCATGTGGAATTATCACTCTTCCAGGCTGGGAGGTCCACTAGGCCAGTATATGCTGGGGACTGGGTTGGAGGTGCAGCAGGGTTATCAGGGTTGGATTTGATGCTCTCATGCTTTCGGCCCCAAACAGAGGGAAATCTTGTGTTGCTTTGGCCTCAGCTGGCAGTAACCAGGGGAGATTTCTACCGTCTGAGCAAAAATCTCTCTTCAGTGGCTGCTTTAGTATGATCACAGCCACATCTGAACCAGAAGATAGACCCCTCCCATTTTGGGGATCTGCCCCAGAACCAAAGCCATGGGGACTGGTTCTGAGGATGGAAATCAGACCCGAGACCTCCAACTGCAGTGGGGCTAGACTAGAGGCTGCAGTTTTGTCCCCTCCATAAAGTAGTAACTAAGGATGAAGTATCACAAGCACTGACCTGCAGGTCCCTGCACCATGCTGCTGAACTGCCCCCCCAGATCGGAAGAGTTCATTTCACTTTCTTAACCCCATTTTTGCTAGGTACCCCAGTTCCCTAGCATACAGAAGTGGAAGAGCCAAAACATCCCAGGAAAGGCTGTCTTCATGATACACCCAAGCCCACTGGGAGGAGGCATGTCGAATTTCATGAGGGATCATGAGCTTCTGAGATCTCAAGGCCAGTTCTGCAGGCCCCAGAGGCTGGTGTGCTTCACATCTAGACTTGTAGGTGCTCACCCAGCCCTTTGCACGTACTCAGAATTTGGAGCAGGCCAACTTGTCCCCTGTCCTCTTCCCTTCCTCATCAATCCCTCCTTCATACATGATCTCCTTGTACTGCTAGAGTTTGGTCACCAGCCATGTAAATACCACCTGCTGGAGGTGCCACTTCGGAACAGTTTCCATTTCTGTTTGGTGTCAACATTCCACGGTGCAAAGTCCTCCAGATCTGCAGGCCTTCTATATTGACAACCTCGCCCAGGCAGGCGTCTGATCTCAACACCATCCATGTACCCATGGGGCTCCTCTGGGTGCTGCTAGGGCCTTGAATGCCATTGCTTTGGCTCCTTTATCAAGCAGCATTGACAGATGGGATGCAGATCTTCCCCTTACAGAAGAAGAGCTGAGAAGGTGTGTACTGGGTGGATGCAGCATCATGCTGGGTCTGGGGCTCTGTCAACAAATGTGTACAGCCCCCATCACCCCCAGGAGGAGAACACTAGTGGCTAGGGATGAGCCAGCCAAATAGCAGAACATTTGCCCTAGTTTTGGCTCTGCAAGACAGGAAAGCCCCGTTCTCTGACCCACCTCTTCAAGGGGTGATTGTCTGAGTCAGCCTCACTCTAAAAGTTGGCAGCCCCAGGTCCTATAGACAAAGCGGTGCAGCTGCAAAAGCAGCAAAAATACAGGAGGCAAAGTGTTTCATTTGTACTGCTTCACGGAGGGCTATAAAGTGTCTGACTAACACTGCAATCATTGGCTGCTATTTCACAAGAACAATAAAATATCCCATCTGCTGCTGGGGACCTGGGAAAGGCAGCCTGCAAGGGAGACCGTGCATACATGAGGGAGGCCATGTGTGCACAAAAGGAGCCCTCAGAATCATGTCCCAGTGCCAGGCTGTAACTGAGAGCTAACCTCACTGAAAGCACCATTCCCCGTACCACACAGCCCATGCCCAAGGACTGCTCCCCTAACACTGGATTGTGGCTAGAAACTCATCTCCCTGGTTTTCTTCACATCCAAGGGCAGAGTGGAATATGGGAAGGGGCAAGGATTTATAGATCATGCTTAAATGGCATCTGTGCTGGATTCAGCTCTGGTGCAAACTGACTGCACTCAGACCTGGTGTAAGCTGGTGCTACTGATCTCAGGAGTGGTACCTGCTCACACCATCGTTGGGTTTGACCTGTTGGGAGTGACTGGACAGTAAGAATGAGGCAAGGATACCATCAGGCAGGTGGGTCTATGATCACCCACTTTCCTTCCCTCTATCTGGAGCAGCAAAGTCACCCACACTTCCCTTTGGTCAGTCACTCTGCTTAGCTCCTGACTTAGCTCCAGCTGGTGCCCCAAGTGATCAGGGAGATGTTTCTGGTTTTGGTGGCCCCACCAGGTATTCCAGACTGAAAGCCCAGCTACTGCTACTATTCGGGGGGTGAGATAAAATTAGAAAAAAAAAAAGCCAGCAAAACGTTCAACACATTCAGCCCTGCTGCATGCTGGGAAAGGGCTTGGAATTCCAGCTGGTGCCTCCTCCCTGCTACTGTCTTAATGAACCCAGCTGCCTAGCCACAAAGGGACCCTACACCTGCTGCTGGGAGAGCATCACAGCTCCTGTTAGCATCATGCTGCCTGCTTTATGCTTTTAAACACATGTGGCTTGTGCTGTCCCATTCCAACAAACTTTCCTCTGGTCCTTGTGACCATCCCCTCACGTGGTGGCTAATTAAAGCAGGGAGTTTGCTCCTTACTTTAGTATGCAGTGAGTGCACAACTCTCAGCTGGTTCAGGGTATCTGTAGCTGGGTTTTCAAATAATGAACAGCATCCAGGCTGATCCAGGGGGTTGAGAAAGATTGGGGCAGAGACAGCCTCACAGCGGGACAGTCCAGGAGATGAGCAGTCTGACGCTAAGATAGCAGCCATCAGCCACAAACACTCAGATGCTATGTCTCTGGTTTCAGGGAGAGACACCTGTAAGTACAGATACCAGGACAACAGGGCCGGGCAGTCAAAAAGGCTGATGTAAGAGCATTTAATATGTTTCTGATTCATAATTATTCTACATTTATGCGATCCCACTGGTCTCAGTAGTGTTGCGTGAGGCAGCAATGAAGAATCTGGCTCACAAGCTACAGGCATCTCACATGCTCTTATCAGTCAAGTGCAGGATTTATTCCTGGAAAGTTTCCCTTTGTTGGTTGGGTTTTTTTAAGGTTCATGTGCGTGGCTTTTTGCATTTACAGGAACTGATTGCTGCTAAGGGTGTTGTTTATGTTATTTATTACAGTGGTGTGGATATCATTTAATGTAATCATGCATGGGCAGAGATTGGTGTGTGTGTGTCTGTATCCAGCTATAGCTTTCTATATGCATGCATATGACTGAGCACACACAAATGCATGTGTATTTGATTGTGCGCATGAATGTTTTTGATTATACACATGTATAGGACAGGTAATTTTGTACGACTGTACTGTGTATGGGACTGTACTTTTGCACAGCACATGAAGTTTGTGTATATTATGTTATTATGTTATATATGCAATGGATGTATGTATGCAACTACTCAGGTATGCATGTGCATGTACATTATGTTGCGTCTGTTCATGTATGTGCTTATGAGTATATTGTATGTACTTGATCATGTGTGTATATATATATACACAATCATGTACAAGCATGTGATTTTGTGTGTATTTATACTTTTGTGCACATATTTATGCAATTCTGTTTGTCTATAATTGTATGCTTCATGACTATGCCTGTATATACTTGTATATGTGATCATACGTATCAGGATTGTACATGGGTCATGATTATGCATATATATGTGTGATAATACATGCAGAATATGACTATGCATGTAATTGTGTGCCTATCTGAAACTGTGTGCACACGTCTCTTGGTGTGTGTATGACTGTGCACATGGGGGGGTGCATTTGTGTGCCGTGTTCATGTGTGTGCATTGGTGTATGATCCTTTACCTCTAATTTCTTGGCAGAGCAGGCCCTCAGTGGAATTTCTGAGCAGCCTGCCCTCCCACAGCACTCCAAGCCTTCTAATTAATGTCTACCGTGTGCATTATTTATTACGCACAGATGTTAGTGTTTAAAGAGTGTTAAGAGGATATCCGTTGCTAATCAATTAATTTTAACTGGGTTATGTATTTACTGCAAACAGAATTTGGACTTCAGTTGCCATTTTAAAATATCTTTCATTCATTCTGGAGATGGGTATATTATAGAGGCCCTCGAGCTGTGGCCCGAGGACCACCAGTGATCTGAGGGCCCTCACAGCTGGTGCAGAGCACTGGCTGATCTCAGCATCCTTATTTCCCAATGCCACATCACCTTCAAGATGGCTACAAAATTCACTGTAACTTTTCCATGCAGCTGTCACAGGGAGGGGACCTGAACAGGAAGGGGATGGGAGGCCCAGTGCCCAGGGGAGATGGTGGAAATGAAGAGGAAGTAAAGGAGCAATGGCAGAAGGAAGACAGGTGCTGGGCAGTGATGGTGCAGGAGGAAGAGTAGGACCAGGCCCCCGCAAATGGGAGGGGGAGGCGTCCAAAGGAACCTTTCCGTTCTGGCCAACACTCAGAGAACATCTGAAAGCCTCCCATCTGCTCCTGGGGTCACCCACTGACTCTTCCGCAGCCTTCTTGCAAACTGCCACAAGCGTACAACTCTCCATTGGTACTGACACCCTGTCAATGGGCATCAGCTGAACTGCACTGATTTACACCAGTGGGATCTGGGCTAGAAATGATCACCGCTGCCAGGTCTGTCCCAGCATCTTTAAGTGCTAGCGAGCTGGCAGGGCCACATTGACAAACTGCAAGACTTCACTCCACAAAAACTCTTCTGAAAAAGAGGTGGACGCACATGTTCTGTGGGCCGCGGCAGAGCACTGAGGAGAGGCATGACATTGATGTGACTAAGGGATGGTATTGGAGCTGCCAGTCCAGGCCCACTTAAACCCACTGTGCCAGATCCTCAGCGCTGTTCAAAATCAACGGAACTATGCTCATTTCCACTATCTGAGGATCTGGCCCAGAAAACATCCTCTCCCAAGTTCAGAAGCGAAACTAAGAAAGGCTCAAAGGACCTTAAAATGGACTAACATATGCTTTCTTCGAGTCCTCTCAAGGGGATGATTTGCACAGTGGAAGCAGATAAGGGTACATTTACAAACCCACATCAGCAAGCCTCCGAGCTTGGGGTGACAGACTTGGGTGCACGCTATCACTACTGCACTGAAAATAGTGGTGTAGACCTTGTAGCTTGGGCTGGAACTCTGCCTCGGAGCCCAGGGAATGGGGTGGGTTTTATAGTGAGCTCCAGCCCAAGCTGAAACTTAAAATTACTGTCTCCACAGCTATTTTTAGCACAGTGGCATGAGCCCTGCAAGCCCAAGTCTGTCGAGCCATGCTCAGAGGCTTGCTACCACTGTCTATGTAGATGTAGCCTATGACCAGGGCCCTACCATGCTTGGCACTGTACAGATACAAAACAGGAAGCTGGTCCCTGCCCCAAGAGCTGACAATCTAAGGCATATTTTAGATTAAACTCCCTTAGGCTTACAGGGACAAATGCAAAAGGTGCTGGGCCTGGTTTCCCACTACCTTGCATCTTGGTGCGGCATTTGCCCCTGTGCAGAGAGAGAGAGAGAGAAAGAAAACAGTGGGCAAAGACAGCAAGATGGGCGAGAGACGCTGATAACACAAAGCCCCTTCCATAGCAGCTACTACCGACAAGATAGCCCAGTTAGAGAGAGGAAACGAACCCTGGACGCAGGCTAAAGGGACTCACACTTTAACACATCCTTGGAACATGACTGGAGAGGGAGGGGGGGGAATTGCTAACAGAGATTAGCTCCCCGAGGGATTACAAGGGCCCAGCCAGTCAGCTGCTTTCACTAACCCACCTAGGAGTAACGTGGTGCGACTCAGCAAGAGCACAGAGTGAAATCCATCCATGTGCAGAGAGGCCAGCACCACTATGTACCACTACATGTACCACTTACAGTCCCACCCAGGCCTCTCCACCATTTAGGTCCCACTCAAGCATTATGGGAAGGGCAGGGTAGTTGCCACCCCTGAAACCTATTTGCGACTTCCTCTCCCTCCTTCGGTTGAGAACCTGTGCTCTAAGCACTATATAGCACTGCTGACAGGTATCATTGCCTAGACACCACCCACAATTCAGTATTATATGGTGGTTTCCCTTCCTAAGCAGCTCTCAAAGCACTTTACAAAGCAATGCCTTAGACAGAAACTGGCAGTGCAACGACTTAACACAACAGGCACGATGCACTCCATTATAGCTCAGAGAGTGCCACAGTCATTAGAACCTGTACTATTGATCAGTAACAGCAGAGGCGTAGCGAGCGCCCTCCATACCCTCCGACCGGACGGGGCCCCGCAAGGAAGGGGGCCCCTAAAAGTGGCAAAAAAAATGTAAGGTATAACTAGGTAAGTGACATTTATTGACGCTATTGCACAATCCATGTCGGTTTTACTGACAAAACCGTGAAGTCATTATGATACATCATAATGCTATTGGCTACATCAGTTGTCGGTCAGTTTCGAATTTTTATTGGACCCATTCAAAGAATATGTATTTGCGTTCATAATGGCGGTCGGCGGACAAATGTTATTAATTTAGTTGTTTAGTTTTTTATCGTTTCCAACGCAGAAGCGTGCTTTGTGATGTCTAAGAGAATGTATAAGAGAGGAGCTAGTAAACGAAAGGCAGCAAAAGACGCCGAGAAGGAACTTGAGAAAATTCCAAAGTTGTCAACGTATTTTGCGCTGCAATCCAACGTACAGTTACAGGCACATGAAACGGACAGCGCTAGCAGTGACGAATTGTATCCAGAAGTGCTTCAAGTGAGGTCGAAGGTGAAGCCAGTTGTTCTACCAAACAAACTGTGACAGATATTCCAGCTGCTGCCGGGAAAGAAGTATCTGAATCTGAACCACTGACTGATGATCCAGGAGATTGGCCGTCTATAATATCGGACAGGCAAGTGTGTGACATCGTTGCACGTGGCCCACTGCAGCAGAATGAAAGTTACGAATTTCCATTTAACGAGGAAAGACGGAGGTTCACAAGTACTCATTTCTATCGAACCATGGCAAATGGCGAGAAAATAAGACGTTCATGGTTAATGTACTCAGTTCAGAAAGACGCCATTTTTTGTTTTTGTTGTAAATTATTTGGCACTGGCGACATACCGCTACGTTGTGGAACATCTGCTTGGAAAGCACTGTCAAAAAGACTTCAGCTGCATGAAACAGGCAAAGGTCATCAAGACTGTATGGTGAAATGGTTTGACCTTCGGTCAGGCATAGTAAACCGTACATCTATTGACCAACTCGAATTGCAGGCTTTTCTGAAAGAAAGAGATTTCTGGAGAAATGTTGTCAAACGCATGGTTGATGTCGTTATTTTCTTGTCTGAAAGAAACTTGGCATTTCGAGGAAGTAATGAAAAGCTCGGCGATCCTTCAAATGGCAACTTTTTGGGACTGTTTGAATTGCTTGCAAAGTATGATACTGTCCTCAGCGAACTTTTACAGAGGATTAAGAAGGCAGAGACACATGTTCAGTACCTCAGTCCACAGATCCAAAACGAGCTGATTCAACTTGTTGCCAGTAACATTCAAGAGGCCAACATAGCGCAGCTTAAAAAAGCAAAATATTATTCAGTTATTTTGGACTGTACTCCCGATGTGTCACATGAAGAACAGATGTCTGTGGTGTTACGCTTTGTTGAATGCAACGATGAAGATGGTGTCAATACTCGTGAAGCATTTGTTGGTTTTCTTAATGTTCATGATACAACTGGCGAGGGCTTATTGGAAGCGTTTCTTGAAAAGGCAAACAACTTAGGAATAGACATTGCTGACATGAGAGGCCAAGCTTATGATAACGGCGCAAAGATGAGAGGAAAGAATAAAGGAGTTCAAGCCCGCATGCTAGAAATAAAGGACTGTGCCTTGTATGTACCATGTGGAGCTCACACTTGGAATCTTGTGATCTCAGATGCAGCAAAGTCATCGAAATATGCCGTTGATTTTTTCGGTCTGATTAACAGAATATACGTTATCTTTTCTTCTTCACCTTCACGTTGGGATATACTTCAAGAACATATGCCAATATCTGTTAAAGGGTTATCGGACACTCGTTGGGAGTCGAGAATTGATGCTGTGAAGCCATTGCGTCATCACCTTGAAGAATTGTGCAATGCTTTGTCATCTTTGCAAGAATATGCGCGCGAAAAGAAAGATGGAAATACAGCAACAGAAGCCGATGCGCTTTTAGACTATGTTACTACATGGTCTAAAGTCGGTGCTACAATGAAGTTTTTGGAAGACTATCGAAATATAGGATATAATTCTGTGGTCACAAATGCACGTGAAATAGCATATCATATGGGTATTGAACAGGTGTTTCCAGAAACCAGGGTGCGACGTAAGAAGAGAATGTTTGATTACGAATGTGCTGATGATTCGAGTCGTCTTTCTGCAGAAGAAAAATCCAAATCTCAGTTCTTTCTTGTTCTCACTGATCAGGCCATATCTTCTGTTTCGTCGCGATTTGACGAACTCGTGGAGTGGTATAAGTTGTTTGGATTTCTGTACAACGCTAACAGCCTGAAGCAGTGTCACAGAGAAAATGAACTGGAGAATCACAGCAAAAATTTGAAAGAAAAATGGGAGACATTGATGCCAACGAACTCATAATGGAATTGAATCGTTTTATTTATGTCATCGAGAAAGAGAGAGGACTTGTCATGGCAAACAATTTTTTAACGTACATATACAAGAACAGCCTTCAGGAGATATATCCGAATCTTTGCATTTGCATCAGAATTCTTCTGACCACACCAGTTACTGTCGCTGGTGCTGAAAGGAACTTCAGCAGAATGAAACTGATCAAGAATATCCTGCGCTCAACCATGACAGATGACAGGCTTTCTGCGCTTGCAGTTATCTCAGTCGAAAACAAGATTGCCAGATCTCTGGATATGACGCATTGATTAACCAATTTGCGGAGAACAAGGCTCGAAAGAAGCGCTTTGCGTAAATACGGAATACATGTACACTGTAGGCCTATGTATACATAATATGAACCCTGTATATTGTATAAAATAAATACCGCATTCCAGTTTCTGCATTGTAAGGGGCCCCGGACATGTGTTCAGAGGGGGCCACGTTCTTTGTTGCTACGGCCCTGAGGAACAGCTTAGCCTGTTGCCTGTGATTATATCGCAGCTCCATGTGAAAAGCTACCATGGAACCTTGCCCTTGTGTCTTTACAGAAGCCAGAGGAAGGAAGAGGAGAATTAAGGACAACTTTCCTGCCCACCAGAACTATACAGTAGCAGATATGAGTCCGAATCCCAATGGGAGGTTGAACCTATAGCCTTCTAGTCAAGAGGAACCATATCGACAGTGAGAAGTGATTTAAGGTCACACTTATTATGGACTCCAGTTTTGTGCCTGTAGTCAACGGCAGCTCCATGAATTGCAAATATAAATTTAGCCATCTAACTCTCTTATTTTCAGGCACAACAAGGAGAATGTCTACAGTAGAGCTGCTTGAAAATGCCTATTTTTTGAGCGATTCCCCCTCGCCCCCATTTCCTGAAGAAATGTTTTTTTCAATGGAAAACTGAAACCAAACAAGTCTGGGTTTTCAAAACCAGATTTGTATTTATATTTTTTACTGCAAACTGAAAAGTTCTCAGAAAAAACAAAAACTTTTCAGTTTTATCAAAAAAAAAAGGGGGCAATTTCAACCCAAATGACAATTTTTGTTTTAGTGGAAAAGGCTTTTTTCCTAGTTAGCACAGCTTGCACCCAGTACTTCCAGCATCGGCATCCACACCACGTGAGCAAACAGAGTAACTCATGTTGGTGTACTTCATTCTACCGGAGCATGGGGGGGATGGACTTACTGACCTCTTGAGGTCCCTCTCAGCTGTACATTTCTACAACTGTATATAGCTGATTGCAATAATTCTCTTCACCTCTGAGGACCAGTCACCATAGGAAGACACGATACACACACTTGGCTAGCGTAGGTCCCATTGCCATTTCAATCCCCAGCTGAACAGGGACACCAATTCTAGTTACAAAACTAAAGGCCAAATGGAGGTCCCTTCAAAACTATGGCCCACATCATGAGTTCTATTATCAAACCATCAAATGCAGGGTACAGCTGACAATGGATGTTTTGCCGCTTCTGCCACCGGGGTGAGCCCATATACCCCCATCCTAGATTTATCACCTCCTGGGAACCACTGAAGTCTTAAAGAACTTGTCAATTGAGACTCTGGTTTAAGAACTGAAATGTCACTTCAGCTCTTAGCTTGTCACCATTTCGAAGAGATATTAGAAAAAGCAAGGAGGAGGGGGGAAAGAGAAAGAAATGGGGATGCAGCCAGGGAGAAGAGAGATTGGACAGAGTGAAAGGAGAAGGAAGGGGAGAGTCTGCTTTATAAGCACTACAATTAAACACACCCTGAGTTTAACTAGTTAAGTGACTGGTGTGAGGGGAAGAATCCCAAATGATAATTTCCTGGCAAATTGCTATTTCATCCCCTTCAGTGTCTCAGAACCCAGAAAGCTTTAGTGTCAATCAAGCCATGAAGCTGAGCCCTGGGGAGAGAGATTTGTAATTTAGTGGGCAAAAGGCATCTCTCCCTAGAAGCCTCCCAGGAAAGCACCATAAATCTTATTCTCAACTGCTACAAACAAACCAAACAAATAAATAAAATAAAAAAATGAAGCCATCCAGGAGAGTGAGCCTGCAGGGGCAGTGAAAGGAAGAGACTGGCCTGCACCACACTGACCAGCATTGCGGATTCCCCAGCCCCCAAACACCCTGTGAAACAGGAAATTAAACTTCCCAAATGTACACACCCCTGGATCATCTCACTGCTCCCCAGGGAGCAGGGGGGCACAGCAGAAATGAAGTAACAGCATCCTGAGTGTTGAGGGGAGGAGGAGAATGAAAAGATATTGCAGGAAGGCTGGACACTTGCTCATCTAGGGCCAGATCATTCCCTCACTTGCATTGGCAAGCGGTTCCTCCCTCAGGCAACCCCATCGGTTTCTTTGTGGGTAAAGAGGGGAACAACCACAATTCTAAAAAATGATCAGTGTTTCTGGATAGCATCTGCAGTGACACTACAGGACAGACAAGGGGTTTCCACCCTCATGATTCAGGGCATAAAATGATTGCTGAATTAGAGTCAGGAGGAAACCTCCTGTCCCATCCTGTCCCCCCTCCCCACGCAGCTACTGTTAGAGGGGAATCTCCGAGTTTTTTTAAGTTCAAGCTACACATTGTTCCCTGGAATGCTGTGTAGGAAATAATCTTGGATGAGCAGGGGTTGCACTGGAGAAGGTGGGAGGATGGGTCCTGTCTCTAGACTTGAATGGAGCTGTGTCAATTTACACTGGTTGAAACTCAAGTCACTGCTACATCCATCTGCATCAGCTGAGGATGTGGCCCCCTGATTTTACTTGAAGTCAAATGTTATGAAATGGTCAAGGAGGGTAAGCAGCAGGGCTCCAGCATTGTGAGTCACCAGCCATCACAGTATGGCATGAGCCTGGCTCAGAGGAAGTCAGGTAGTATGATACAGTGGGTAGGGCACTGGCCTATTATGGGTTAGAGCCCTGGGTTCTGACCCCAGCTTGGTCACGGACTTTTTTCTTTGCAAAATGGTTCAGGATCTATGGATGAAAAGCACTCTGTAATGGCGAAGTATTTTCAAAGAGATGTAGGCCAACACTTTCAAACTTGGGTCTCTAAAAGCCCGTTTAGTGGCCCGTTTTTCAGACTAATCACACACAGTTCCCACTAACTTCAAATGAGGAGCATTCAGCCCCTTAAAGAATCAAGCCACCTGAACATGGATTGAGGTGCTTAATTCTAGGCAGGGCCAGATTAACCTTTTGTGGGCTTGGCACCACTTGCCTGGAGGGGCTCAGCCAAGCCCCCCACACTGTTCCCCCGTGCCTGATTGCTGAGACTGGCCAGGCTTCTGCACCAGTCCCAGGCAGCTCAGCTCCAGGGAGACAGGTGGGGCCTCAAAGGTGGTGGAAAGCAGAGACTGCCCGGAGCTGGAGGTGCACTGGGGTCTGGCCAGGGGGCAGAGAGGAGCAAGTGATGGGTGAGGGGAGCCAGCGGGCTGGCAGAGTCTCAGGATGTAGTTCAAGAGAAGCAGGCCGGGGGCCCTTCTGAGCATGGACTCGGCTCCATGGTGCCATTGGCGCCATTGTAAACCTGGTACTGACTCTAGGTTGCCAAGTTTGAACTTGTTGACTTACGTGTCTTGCCCAAGGTCATGCAATGAGTTGATGACACAGCCAGGAATAAAACCAGGTCTCCAGACTTTCAGCCCTTGGCTCTAGCCTCTAGACCAGTGGTTCTCAACCAAGCGTACGCATATCTCTGGGGGTACCCAGAGGTCTTCCAGGGGGTACATCAACTCATCTAGATATTGGCCTAGTTTTACAACAGACTACAGAAAAAGCACAGCAAAGTCCATATGAACTAAAATTTTATACAATGACTTATTTATTCCACTCTATATACACTGAAGTGTAAGCACAATATTTATATTACAATTGATTTATTTAATAATTATATGGTAAAAATGAGAAAGTCAGCAATTTTTCAGTACTAGCATGCTGTGAAACTTTTGTATTTTTAGGTCTGGTTTTGTAAGGAAGTAGTTTTTAAGTGAGGTGTAACTTGGGAGTACGTAAGACAAATCAGACTCCTGAAAGGGGTACAGCAGTCGGAAAGGGTGAGAGCCACTGCTCTAGACCTCAGCTGCCTGCGAGGCTTTCACAGCTGCCAAACTCCTTCATATGGAGCGGAGAGGCTAGAAACCCCAAGAGCCCTGGCTCCAGCTGGGGTCCCAGGATCTTGGCTTTGCGGCAGTCCACAAGGCAGGTGAGCTGGAAGGAAACCAGTTGGGCTTCCATCATAAGATGCAATGAAATTGACAAGTTCTCACAAAATGTTCTGATCTCATCTAATCAGCATTTTCTGATTTTGGGTCCTTCACGTTTTGGGTGCCCGACTTGAGGCACCTGAGGGAGACGTGTGGCAATCTGGTTTTCAGGCCACACTGAGCACCTGCCTTCTGAAAAAAAACCAACCAGACCTCTCACCTTGGGTGCCCAAAATCGTTTTTTAAATTCTTAGTATTAATTAACTTAATTAAACCAAGTTAGGACAAAGCACCACTTTAGAGTAGCCAACTTACAGCTGTTGTGAATGGGGAACCCAGATGACTAGTACTGGCACTGCCCTGAGCTTCACCCCTTCCTTGCCAGTCTGTTTTGTGGCTGGGTGTTTGGCTCTGTGCTTTGATTTATTTCATCATTGGGAAGGGCAGGGTTTATACATTGGTGCTGGATTGTTTCCCCCATCCCACCACCACTCCTCTTCTCCAGACTCTGGATCAAACTGCTTCCTAGTGGAGAGAACCAGAGCTAACAAATTTATCTTTCCTTATGGCTTGTGTCTGGATTCCTCCTTCCCCTTTGCCTAATTAAAAGCTGGTTTTGTGCAGCAGCTTCATTCCAGAGCTAAGGCTGCTGCAGCCTGTACAGCAATGTGCGTGTGTGTGTGTAAGTAAAAACAGCAGGGAGTTAAGGGATTATCACAGGTGGAAGAATGCCAAGGAAATCAATAAGATAGGAGCCTGTCCAACATGATTAATCCCTGCTTCCCTCCACTCCTTGGCTCATCCATAATTCATTGCAACCTTTAGTAGGCAATGCACACAACTAGAATGCACTCTAGGTGGGGATAGCCTTTCTGCTGTCCACACTCCGGTTACTAGCACAGGTAGCAACTAAGCGCAGAGGGCCATTCTTACAAGCCATGGCTAGTCTTTGGTCATATCCCCATCTCTCCTCTGCTGCACTCAGTCATGCAAGGAACTGGAGACTTACTGCTTCTCATTGCAGCACACTACATCTGGTGCTTAATTTATAGTAGAATGGTAACACAATCAATGAGATACTGTAACACCTGGATATAAGCAATATTGGAAGGACAGGCCAGGTCACAGAGGTGGTGGAGAGTAGCATTGTACCAGCAAGATTCCATGGAGTTTAATAGGACACAGTTTCTGTGCAGAGAGAACCACACAGTGTATGGATACAGATACAAATCCAAAGCCATGTGCAAATCAGGAAAAGGAGACTCAGCATGCAGACAGCTCAAAGCAGCAGCTAAGGCCTTGCCTACACATGGAGTTCTCCTGGAATAGCTCCAAGTATGGACACTCTTATTCCAAAATAGCTGTTACTCTCAAACTTCACACCCCATCTTATTCCAGAAGAGCTTTCATGCATCGAAAAGCCCTAGGTCTAATGGCATGGTAATAATAGGGGACTTAGCACTCCACATATAAACTGGTCAAGCATCTCAAATGACACTGGGCTTAGAGAAAGAATTCCAATACTTCAAACAATTGTTTCTTGGGGAGCAACTGGTTGTAGAGCATAGATATGGATATTTGCCACTTAGACTAAGTAATACCAAAGAGTTGGTTCAAGAAGTAACTACAGCTGAGCCAGTAAGTCCCCATGGCCACTATACACTCAAATTCAAACATTCCCATGCAAGGAACCCCTAGCACCAGGACACTAACTTTCAGAAGGGGAGAGACTTGAAAACAGTGTGGAAGCTAGTAGTGGCAAGGAAGGAAATTTAATGCCTTACATTCAGCAAGGAGGCTGATCAAACACCCTATAGCAGAGTCCCAGAAGGCTGCATACCTCCATACACACAAGAGGAAAAATAGCAAGTCTGATTAAACACCAAGGTATAAGAGGTTGCCTGAGCCAGACAGGAATCCTTCTATGAACAGAAAACCAATCCAAATGAAGCACGGGGCGTGCACTACTAACAGCAGGTCAGACATCAGTTGGAAGTTAGGAAAGGTAAGAGGGAGTTTGATAGGGAACTAAGACAAGAAAAATAAATACAATTTCTTTTATCAGAAGCATGAACTATGCAAAACAATCAGTGGATCTCCTGGAGTGGGGGGAAGGGTGGGGGCGGCAGAAGGAGCAATTATGGAAGATAAGGACATCCCAGAGAAGCTGGAGAATGGCTATGCATCCTCCTCCACCACCCAGGTTGTTAAGATGACAGAGCATACATTTTCCAGTTCATATTGGAAGCCAATGAGCTGTCACAGGAGGCAGAGCCAGAACCAAGTGATACACTGAAGAACCACCAGGCTCAATGGTGAATGTCCATGGGGAAAGCCAAAGAGGAAAAAGCAAGGGCACCCATTCTCTAATTGAGAGAATCATGCACCACTAACCTCTCCAGAATGGGACAATTTATTTGTTCTACAGGACAATGAGAAGAGCTCCCAGACCAGCATGGTAGTTCACAGAGAGGTTACCATCCTGCTTTAACTACCAGGAGATACAAAAGCTTTGCTGCTTTATATTTAAAGCAAGGTTTAAACAGTAAAATCCATCTACTGATGGTTAAAGGATATTACAGCAGAAGGGAACATGATTTCTCAGCTTGAGCATCATATCCCACTGTAAAAAGAACAGGAGTACTTGTGGCACCTTAGAGACTAACAAATTTATTTCAGCATGAGCTTTCATGAGCTACAGCCCACTTCTTCGGATGCATAGAATGGAACACACAGACAGGAGATATTTATACATACAGAGAACATGAAGAGGTGGAAGTATGCATGCCAACAAGAAGAGTCTAATCAATTGAGATGAGCTATCATCAGCAGGAGAAAAAAGGTGATAGCTCATCTCAATTGATTAGACTGTTCCTGTCTCCTGTCTGTGTGTTCCATTCTATGCATCCGAAGAAGTGAGCTGTGGCTCACGAAAGCTCATGCTGAAATAAATTTGTTAGTCTCTATGGTGCCACAAGTACTCCTGTTCTTTTTGTGGATACAGACTAACACGGCTGCTACTCTGAAACATATCCCACTGTATTGGACTTGGGGAAGGGAACGGTTTCATTGCAACTTCATTTTCACATGCCTGGCACAATTTTTCCTCGGCTTCCTGCTGAAGAATAAATGGCTGTCAGGTAAGCACTAAGTGCTTGAAGCAGGGGCTTCTAGAGTCTATTCCCAGCTCTTCCAGATAATCACTGGGTGACCTGGGGCAAGTCACTGAACCTCTCTGTGCCTCTGTTTTCCCATCTGTAAAATGGGGATGATGATACTAACCTGCTTTGTGATGTGCTTTGAGATCTATGGATGAAAAATACCTAGAAAAAAGCTAGGTATCATCATCATAATTACTAACCCCCTTGAGCCAGTGAACTCTACCCCTCCTTAATGCTGAACTTGGTAAACCAAGGACTTTATTTCAGTAGGTTCAGAAATGGACATTAGAAAGCCGCATCCATATCTATTTTGTGATAGAAAGATGTTTTTAAATAAGTCCTCCCTGGAGCTGGACAGGACAGGGCACACTACAGGCAGAAGGGTTATTTGTTAGTCTCTAAGGTGCTACAAGTACTCCTGTTCTTTTTGTGAATACAGACTAACACGGTTGTTACTCTGAAACCTTCCTGGGTCTTGTGCATTGTGCAGATTGCTTCTACGGTTCTGCAAAGTTACCCAGTCAGACACCCAGTGGCTAGAGAACAGAATGATTTTTAGAGTCTGACCCTGGATCAGTCAGACTCTGGCAATCAGCAGACTCCAGCCACACCCCAACGCTGAGCTGCAAAGAGTCAAAGCATCAGCTTGACCGTGTTAAAGGCCTATGTCTATCTTTATTAGAATCACATCACTGCATCTTGTCACCACTTGTGCCCTGATGCTGTCATATTTCGCATCTCATTTCACCAACTGCTGCTCCAGGCACTTGGGATCACTGCTCCTTCTCTACTTTGGATGGATGGAGGTTTGTTTTTAAGCCACCTTTCAAACTAACTTCTTTTCTTTATTCTCCCCCAACTTTTCGATAGCTGCTGCTGCCCTAGTCATATAGCTTCGGTCTGAGCTGTGGGTGTCTTTAGTAGACGTATAGCTGACGCCAGCAAAACACACATGCAAGAGTGCAAAGATATCAGGTCCACATTCATGTGCATCCAAGTAAAAAGGCGAGAAGGCTGCGGCCCAGGCCAGTGGAAAGCATCAATTAATACACTCAGACTCTATGTTAAAGCTTAGCTCTGCTCAGAGAGGTGACTAAGAGCATCCCTTTTACACATCAGATCAGCTCCTGGGGTGCATTCAGGGCATGTCTACAGTGCAAACTGAACCTCTGTGGCTGGTCTGTGTCAGCTGACTTGGGCTCACAGGGCTGTAAAATTGCAGTGCAGACGTTCGGCTGAGAGTTGGGACCCCACACAAGGTCCCTGCCACAGGACTGTTCAATGAGTTCCAATCAGTTACACCCATGCGTACTCACCAACCATAACAGGCTTGCACAAGTGTCACGGGTTCGGCTGTGTTAATTTCACCCATCAAACTTCCATTACTGGAGATAATGCAAGAAAAGGACGGAGCCCACCTTAGCACTCAGATCTCAGGTTGAATCTGAAGGGCCGGCGGGTAGAAAAATCATCTTCAGCCTTGTAGCCGGCGCACATTTGACGTAGAAATTACTGACAGGTGACAAATGTGGAATCCCATCCAAGGTCAGTTTCACAGCATCACTGTGCAGACAATGACAGTTTCATGTTGATCGCTACAATTGCTGCTTTACTCCGTACACTGTCCTGCTAGATGTCTTCATAGAGCTCTGTAGATAACAGTGGGATTTGCAAAACAATCTAATGGAGTTAGGTGCCCAACTCACATCGGAAGCCTCAAAGCTCCTTGGAAAATCCCATGCAATAAGAATACTTAGTGCCTATATTGCATCTCCCAAGGATCTCAAAGCTCTTTAAAAAAGAGGTCAGTAACATTATTCCCATTTTACAGATGGGGAAACTGAGGTACAGAGTACAGAAATGACTTACCCAAGCTCACCCAGCAGACCAATGACAGAATCAGGAACAGAAACCAGATGTCTCAAGATCCAATCAGTGCACTACCCACTAGGCTACATTACCTCTTTAAATAAATGTCTCAAGCCTTACAACACTTGCTACAAGATTAGATATAGGAGTGGATCGCTCCAGCCACCAAACCTCTAGCACCAGGGAAAGCTAGTCAAAGTCATCCTGATAGAGCAGGCACAGCTTTTCAATTAAAGAAACAAAAGTTGGGACAAAACTGCTCATATCCATAGCCTTGAGGCTACAGTAGTGCTGTGAAGAAACATGCTCTGAAGGGAACAAACAACCCCACACACACGTAGGGAGGCAGGATTAGCACCCTGGGTCCTACCCCTGAAGAAAGAGATACTTACCAGCTGAGCTAAAAAGAAATTCTTCAGCTAGTAGAATAACTTCCTTAGCATCTCTGTGGGGCAGTCTACGCCAATGGTTCTCAACCGGGGTACGCGTACCACTGGGGATACTCAGAGGTTTTCCAGGGGATACATCAACTCATTGAGATATTTGCCTAGTTTTACAATGAGCTACGTAAAACGCACTAGTGAAGTCAGTACAAACTAAAATTTCATTACAGACAATGACTTGTTTATATTGCTCTATATGCTATACACTGAAATGTAAGAACATTAGTTCTATTCCAACTGATTTATTTATTTTATCTTTATATGGCAAAAATGAAAAATAAGCAATTTTTCAGTACTAGTGTCCTGTGACACTTTTGTACGTTTTATGTCTGATTTTGTAAGCAAGTAGGTGCAACTTGGGGGTGGGGGTATGGAAGACAAATCAGACTCCTGAAAGGGGTGCAGTAGTCTGGAAAGGTTTAACGCCACGGATCTAGGCAGTCACTGCGTGTATGGAATATACATTACCAAGCTCCTCCTCATTTTCAACCGTGGCTCATGGGATCATTGAACTCAGGTGAAATGGAGGGATGGTTCCAGAAAGTGTCCAAAGGAAGAGAACACTGCTTTATGACATGATGTAAAACTGATGGAAATATCCCATCTGGATACCACCCTTTTGCCTCTGGTATGGTAAATACAGAAGTCCTCATTCTGTGTGGTTGTTGCCCAAAAATATCCTCCCCCCAATGAATTTGGTGCAAAAAGCTTTATATTGCAGTAGATTAATGACCTTAGCAAAATGTAATTACACAACAGAGCTCTGCTCTTAATAACTGCATATTTTACTTGTCAATGTGCCTTAATTGAAAATGAGTAGGCGATACAAGTTGCAGTGGAGTTGGCTGGCAAGCCTTGAACGCTATATTAATTGTAGTAATTAGCAGTCACTTTATGTTGGAGTCATCTAGAAATAGGGGGTCCATTAGTTTAGCAGAAAAGTGTGATTTAAAATGCAAATAAAAACCAACTTATACCTATAAATCACTCTTTCCCCCCCGAAACTTACAATCTTACAAGACCCATGACAATTCTCCAGATGAACTTCGGTGGGTTTGCCCATCGGAAAGGAAGTGGGTCTGATTCTCTGTCATCTAATATCATGTGAGATCACTTGAACACCCACACAAGACTGCATGTCAAGGGAGAGTCCACCCTCAAGGCGGACTCTCTCTCACGCTCCGTCTCCTGCTTGGGGCCTTCATTCACTAGTCTGATAGCCAGCTCCTGAATAGCCTTTCCTCTGCATGCCACTGCTTTCTGCGCCCACAGGCTTTTGAATGGCAGGCCTGCTATCTCATGCAGTAGCGCGTGAGGAATGATGGCAGTTTTTAAAGCCAACAGCACCAGCGTTCTCAACTTCTGAGCCTAACTAGACCAAAGGAACTCAGCAGCAGCCTCCCTTTGCTCTTTCCTGCCCCCCACACTTATTTTGTTGCAGAAGACGTTCTTGTGTTAGTTAAGAGGGTTAATCATAGGGGTGTGCTGGTTCACAGCCCATTGGACCAGGAAAGGAGACAATGTTGCCAACTCTCATGATATCTTCTGTTGTTCTTAGAGTCTCAGTTCCTGGAGATGTGGGATGAGATGAGGATCTAAAGCTTTCCTTTTTTTTTTTTTAAAATTAAGGGCTTGTCTATACGAACAATTAGACTGTGGTAAGCTAGAGTGTGACTCTTCCCTGCACACAGACTCACTGTCCATGGGAACGCTACTGACGCATTAATAGTTCATTAGAGCACTTTGAGCTAGTCCTCTTTGAAATGGGACTAGCTCAAAGCTCAGGAACAGGGGTGGCCAACCTGAGCCTGAGAAGGAGCCAGAATTTACCAATGTACATTGCCAAAGAGCCACAGTAATACATCAGCAGCCCCCCATCAGCTCCCCCACCCACCGGCAGCCCCACCGATCAGTGCCTCCCCCTTCCTCCCCACACCTCCCGATCAGCTGTTTCATGGCGTGCAGGAGGCTCCAGGGCAGGGGAGGAGGGGAAAAGCAAGGGCAGGGCAGGCTCAGGCAAGAGGGAGGGAAGGGGTGGAGTTCAAGCAGAGCCAGGGGTTAAGCAGTGAGCACGCCCCCAGCACATTGGAAAGTTGGTGCCTGTAGCTCCAGCCCCGAAGTTGGTGCCTATACAAGGAGCCGGATATTAACATCTGAAGAGCCGCATGTGGCTCTGGAGCCACAGGTTGGCCAAAGGTGTCAGGATTCCACCCACTGTTACACAGAGGAGGACTCTGAGTAGGTCCTTCAGCCTCACCTGCTGACACACACTGTGTATGTGCAGGGCTCCGTGCATTATCTCCAGGAAGCCAGCAGCATGTCCTGAGTGGCATCCATCATTGTAAAGCCAAACAATATTGGTATTTGCACCTGTTCTACAATTCACAACAGGAAAGTTAATCTCGCTCTCAGTGGCCCTAACAGCTATTCCAATTTACTGATGCATGGAGCAGCTGTGCCTCAGGATCCGCCTCTTTCCCGTTGTCCAAGGGAGGCTTTCACAGAGCTCACAGCTGATGCAGAAAGACACTGACCTCTCAAAGCAAAAAGGCCTGAGTTCAAGTGAAATGAGTCTTCTAGTTTCACTCTGGTTCCTATTAGGCCCCGTGTAGATGTGCCACAACATCTGACATGGGTCAATATCTTAGCAAAGGCTCAGGCCTGCAATGGGAAGGGCATCAAGTAAGGGCTGAGAGGCTCTGGCAGAGCTATGGGAGTGAGGAGCCCAGAGCAGAATAGCAGGGGCTAGAGCAGGAGTATTGGCTGATCTGGGAGGTGTTGTCGGACTGGTGCTGGAGAAGAGATATGTGGCATGCCAGGGATAGGATGCATTGGTACAGCTATCACCAGGGTCATCCCAGGTCAGAACTGGGGTAAACTGATCTAGGGAACACGAGTCTGAAAATGCAGGGCTGGTGCAGATCATGATGGAGGGGCATTGACAAAGCAGTGTGGGGACCCAGCAAGGGCTCAGCAGACCATGACTGAGATGTCCTGGCATAGCCATGTCAAGACCCAGGATGGAAAAAGAAGGAACAGTGGCAGATCATGACTGAGATGCATTGGCGGCACTGCATAGGGGGAAATAGCACTGAAAACCTGCAGGGTGCTACAAGTTTGGACAGAGGTGCATTGGCAGGGCCCCCCCAGGACTGGAATAGCAGTGCGGGAATAAGGTGCATCGGCAAAAAATCATGGGCAAGTATAGGAGTGGAGCAGCAGAGTTGCAGAGACATAGGTGAGTTATGGCAGGACATGACTGAGGTGCACTGGCAGAGGATCATGCCATTATTTTCCCCGGGTAGTAAATTCACCTCCCAAATCCTCCTTAAAGCAAACAGTTGAAAAATTAAATAGCTCTTCCTCTCCCTGCTGTGTCTCCAACTACAGCACTAACTACCAGGCCCTCAACAGTGGCGATATATACACCATCCCCATGCCCTGGTTTGCCAAATACAGGGATGTGTAATAATACTTAGCTCTTATTAGTGCTTCTTGATCATAAAACTCAAAACACTTTATAAAGGAGGTCAGTAGCATTATCCCCATTTTGCAGCTGGGAAAACTGAGGCACAGTGTGGTGAAGTAATAATAATGTTTAGCGCTTAAATAATATATCATTTACCATTGGTAGATCTCAAAGAAGTTCACAATCTTTAAACACCCTGTGCAGTAAGAAAATGCTATTGTCCCCATTTTACAGATGGGAAATTTAGGCATAGAAGTTAGGAACCTAAATACCTTTGAGGATCTGGGACAGAGATAAGTGACTAGCCAAAGGTCAGCAACCAGGCAGAGTCAGGAACAGAAAATCAGGTCTCCTGGAACCCACTGCTATGCTTTATTCACTAGGCCACAATAGAGTTAACACAACTGCTTATGCCAGTATTATCAGGCAGAAAACCCTCCAGTAATCCAGGGTCTGAAATCCCCACATTACACATCCAGAGAGCTCCGTGTAATAACAACCCTTTCATAACATTGCTATTTGTTATTTAAAGTAATATTTTAAAAAAATATTACTTTATTAGCACAGAATCACATCAAATTACAGATTATATTACCAGGGGCAAAATAACCAACTGCTATAGAATACTGGCTCCAAAGCCTGGAGAAGATTTTGCAAACTTGATAATCTCTCCTCTGATGAAAGGATTTAAGAAAAACTCCCCACTACTGACCAGCTCTCAATTTAAAACAGGACTATTCATTTGTGGTAAATAATGAAGAGGACAGATCATTAATACAGAGCAGTCTAGATCACTTGATAAACTGGGCACAAGCAAACAATATGCATTTTAACACAGCTAAAGGTAAATGTGTACATCTAGGAACGAACAATACTTACAGGATTGGGGACTATCTTAGGAAGCAGTGACTCTGAAAAAGACTTGGTGGTCATGGTGAATAATCAGCTGAATACGAGTTCTCAGTGCAATGCTGTGGCCAAAATTATTAATATGATCCTTGACTGCATAAAGAGAGGATTCTCAAATAGATATAGAGAGATTATTTTACCTCTGTATTTGGCACTGGAGTGATGACTGCTGGAACAGTGCGTCCAGTTCTTGTCTCCACAACTCAAGAAGGATGTTGGAAAAGTTGGAGGAGGTTTAGGGAAGAGCCATGAGAATAAGTAAAGGCTTAGAAAGCGCCTTATAGTAATGGATGCAAGGAACTCAATCTATTTAGCTTAATAAAAAGGTTAAAGGGTGAGTAGATTACAGTCTACAAGTACCTGCATGGGGAACAAATATTTAATAATAGGCTTTTCAGTCTAGCAGAGAAAGGTCTAACATGATCCACGGCTGGAAGCTGAAGCTAGATAAATTCAGACTGGAAATAAGGCATACATTTTTAATGGTCAGAGTAATTAACCATTGAAACAATTTACCAAGGGTCACGGTGGATTCTCCATCACTGACAATTTTTCAATCAAGATTGGATAATTTTCTGAATGATCTATTCTAGGAATTATTGTGGGGAAGTTCTCTGGCCTGTACTATACTGGAGATCAGACTAGTTCGGAGGTGGGCAAACTACGGCCACATCCGGCCTGCAGGACCTTCCTGCCCAGCCCTTGAGCTCCTGGCTGGAGAGGCTAGTTCCCGGCCCCTCCCCTGCTGTTCCACCTCCCCACCATCTCAGCTTGCCATGCCACCAGTGCTCTGGGCGGCAGGGCTGCAAGCTCCTGCTGGGTAGTGTGGTGGCATGGCTGGCTCCAGCCAGGCGGCACAGCTGTCAGACACACTGCTCTGAGCTGCATGGTAAGGGGGCAGGGAGTGGAGAATCCCATGGGGCAGTCAGGGGAGAGGGGGCGGTTGGATGGGTCTGAGCTTGGGGGGGGAGTTCAGGGGATGGGGAACAGGGGGGTGGGGGTTGGATAGGTGTGGGAGTCCTGGGGGGCGTGTCAGGGGGTAAGGGTGTGGATAGGGGTCGGGGCTGGATAGGGGGCAGGGTCCCGGGGGGGAAGTTATGAGCAGAGGGTCCAGGGAGAGGGCAGTCAGGAGACAAGGAGTGTGGGGAGGTGTTGATGGGTTGGTGTTTCTGAGGGGGCAGGGAGTGGGGGGAGGCGGATGGGGGTGGGGGCCAGGCTGTTTGGAGAGGCACAGTCTTCCCCACCCAGCCCTCCATACAGTTTCAGAACCCTGATGTGGCCCTCAGGCCAACAAGTTTGCCCACCCCTGGACTAGATTATCACAATTCTCTCTTCTGGCCTTGGAATCTATGAATTTCCTCTGCTGGAATCATTCATGCCAATAGCTAGGGCTGTGGATATATTGATGCATGGCCATTCCAAAATAAAAAAGAAATATGAGTGTTAAAAAAATTATCAGTGGTTGGGGTCCACATTTTTTTTTTATCATTTCAATTAAAGATGCTTTTCTTATTAGAGTTTGCAGAATATTTCATCCATTTAATAATTTATCTTCTTTTAAAGTTATTACACAATAAAGATGAGAAAGGGGAAGAAAATATTCATATCTATCCATCTCCTCTCTTCTTTTCTCATTTTCTGCTGGCAGCACGATTATAGGGTGGGATGTTTTGTGGGCAGTGGTGGATGGGAGGAGGGGAGAGAAGGGTGGGAGGCCCTCACTGTAACCACTATTCATAGCCCTCTTTCATCCCCCAACTTTTATGCATTTGGAAGGAAAGGATTCTTGCAGACAAGATGCTAGACTGGAACTCAGAACTGGGTGCTGTGCCTCAATTTCCCACCTGTAAATGGAGCAAATACTCCCTTCTCCCATGTTTTGTCTGCCTTGTCTATTTAGATTTAGGAGCAGGCATGTCTCTATGGAGATGTGCAGTGTCCCGCACAATGGTACTCTGATCTCAGCTGGGGTCTCTCCTGTACCAGAATGTGCCAGACCTCAGAATCCAAATGCATGTGAACTTGACTCCATTCAGAGCCATATTTCAGGACAGGAAAAAGTTCATTGGAACATGAATCCTCAGACCTGAAGTCAGATCCTTGGCTTATATAAACTGTCGTCTCTCCACAGAAGTTCAATTGCGCTATGACAATTTACACCAACCAAGAATCTGCCCCTCACCTTCAGCGTCTATCTAGCCCAGTGCCCCATCTATAACAGTGGCTAGTACCAACTGCTCCAAGGAAAGGAATTTTCCCCATCCGTACTGCCCACATTCCACCTCCTGGGGCCCTGAGGAGCAGACTTGGTCTGCCATCGGTTTCATTAGCAGAGTAGACTGTACTTTTGTCCACACTTCAATGCTGCTCCTTTTGCAAAGGAACAAATAATACGTGAGCCATTTCAGCCTGGATGACAAAATGGGATTATCTTGTGCTTGACTTGCTCCAAAAATTGCTTCTCTGTTGCCCATTTATGCACATTAATTGAACGTCTGGCCCAGCCATGCATCTCTTTAAGTTCTCAATCAACCTCCTTTTGGATGGCTGCTAAATCAATAGGGTCATAATTTAACAAAGTCTGTTTTTAGTTGGTTTTTATAAAGTTGCTGATGAAATTTAATTATTTCCTATTTCTTTCGTTCTTTGGTGAAGCAGAAGGGGGAAGAGATGTCACAACAAGATACAAGGCTCCCCTTCCCCAATAGGATCTTTTCCAGATAAATGACCATATTGAAATCATAAGAACGTCCATACTGTGTCAGATCAATGTTCCATCTAGCCCAGTATCCTGTCTGACAGGGGCCAGTGCAAGATACTTCTGGCAGTCATATATTTAGGGGCAACCACAGGATTAGTTAAATCCCTCATGTTGGCTAATAGCCACTGATGGACCTACCCTCCATCAACTTATCTAATTTTTTTTAACCCACTTATACATTTTAACCTCCACAATGTCCCCCAGCAAGGAGTTCCACACATTGGCTGTGCATTGTGTGAAGTAATACTTCTGCATGTTTGTTTTAAACCTGCTGCCCAGCACCTCACATGGTCATTCATTACCCTAGTGGGGTGGGGCAGATCTCCATCCCACCCCAGTCAGGAAGGGTTAAAGAGCTCCTCTGGGCACAATCAGCCCCAACCTGGTGCACATTTGAGACCTGTCAAGACTGGTGATGGGCAGGTCCTTAAGGGGACCATCCACCCTTATGAACTCTCCAGGCCCTGGGGGAAGGAGCTGCTGACTTGGGAAATGGCTTGACAGCCTTAACTGCCCAAGCTCCTTCAGATAGGAGAAAGGCAGATACTTTCCTCTTTCCCTTCCCTGCCTATCACCCATCTTCCTAGAGGTCTGGGGCTTTGGTTATCATGGGCTGAGGAAGCCTATTGATTGTTTTGATTGGACTGCTTTGACTCCCCTCAGAAGGGGGTAGTCATCTGGGACAAGAGCAGTGCCCACCTTCTCCCCAAGGGGTGCTAGAGAGGCACAGCCGCCTGTACCTATAACCAGCAAGGGGCAGCAACTGATGGATCATGGCACCACCATGGAGCTGGGCAAAGTTTTTCTGACCAACCTTTTCTTAGGCAAAGAACGCAGATTCGGCCACAGCTAAATGTTTCACAAATGTCAGTTTCACTGAATTGGTCGCACGGAAAGTGCCCCCCCCCTCAACTTCCAAAAAAGCCAGAAGATTTCGTTCAGACATTTTTTAATTAAAAAAAAAAGACTTCTTAAATTTTCCACAAGTTTATAAAAAATAATTTAAGAAACGCTTGAAATTGGAACAAAAACTTTTTGTGCAACAGCAAATGAAACTTTTCAAAATTTCAGTTTCTGGTCTTCCCAAATTTTTTTTTCTGGAGTTGCCAGTGAACAGAAAAATCTGTTATTTGCACAGCTCAGATCCTGATGTGCTCTAAGCACCAGTAGCTCCCAACAAAGTCAATGAGGACTGCGACTACCTGGCTCCTTTGGAAATGAGAGCTGGGCCTTAGAACATGGAGTATTCAAAGCTAGAGATCAGTGGGACACGAGGGTACCCAGCCCCTCCCAGGACCAAGGCAACAAGGAGGAGATGTTAATAGATATGGGTGCACCAGTGTGGATAAAATTAGGATCCTCCCCAACTCAACCCTAATGGTCTGTGATGTTTGAAATAGCGGGTCTGCATTCAGTTCAGTTCTTCCTTCTGCACATGCATCTTTGGCACTTCAAGGGTCCAGCTGAAGTGTCAGAATACTACAACATAACAAGTCCATCTCTTGCACGATTGCCAGACCCAGGGATATTGCAGGGTTTGGATGCCCAGACAGGTTTGCGGTTGCTCACTCAAAACAAAAGCTTCTGGCCCTCATGAAAGTCTCATCCCATCTGAGGCACTGGTCGTTAGCGGCCAAGGTTTGGTAATGCCATTGCTGGGATCCTTTACTCACATGTTGACAAATCAAAAGGAGGAAGAGACCTACTGACAGCTGATTTAGTCCCATTCCTGGTGGACAACAGTGGAGGATTGTTCCTATAGTGCATTATTCAGGTTTTCTAAGGGATAGGACTTCCAGATCATCTTTGAGATGATGGGGGGAGACCTTCCAGCCCCCCAGTATCTGTCGCTGGGAAAACACGATGCTGAAAGCTTGGGAGCACAGCCTTGGCACTAAGCATATCTCCAGCCTTAATCTCATCCCATATCCCCTAAATATTCCCTCCCAGCCCTCTGAAGAGGTCACAGAATCCCCATCTTATGGATACCAAGCAATAGCTTATTCCTCCCGCTATCTCCTGGGCAGAAGTAGGCTGGAGGGGTCACAGGCTAGAAGGCAATACTACAAGCAGCATCCTCAATGTACATGCAACCTCTTCGTACACCCTAGATCCTGCTCCCAAACCCTCACCCAGCCTATTCCCCAGCACAGATCTACACACACCCCTCCGATCAGCCTTCACTCTTATCTCCTCTGGCTTCTTTGTCTGGCTAGGGGCCAGTTGTGCTGCAGATGATCCTTTCTGTCTTCCAAGAAGCACTTCCCAGCCTGCATCTGTGCTGGCCGAAGCTGTCCTCAGCCTCCTGCACTCTTAGCTAGGATTTTATAGCTCTGTTATTCCTGCCCCAACCCTTTGGCTTGCTCTTGTAACCCCCTCGCCTATTTGCTCTGCTCCCCTCCTGAAGAGGGAGGAATGTTGGTGCTGGGAAAAAAAAAAAGAAGCAGCACACCTGCTCAGGCTGAGCCAGTGCCCACTGAAATCAAGGAGCCTTACCTAGAGCTCCCCTGGGCAGTTGGTCAGGCCTGCAGGGCACCTCGCAGTGGGATGGTAGGCGCAGTCTAACTAACCTGATTTACAGCCTCACCGTATATGTTCCTTCTGCTTGGGCCGCCAGGCTCCTCCATCAATCTGTCTCCTGCCATGCCCCAGAGGCACACAGCACTCATTAAACACTTCTCGTTCATGAGGAGGATCTTTAGCCCGTGCCAGCTGATGAACGAACTCGCTGCAGTTAGAAGGCAACTCAATCATTTAGTCATTAGAAGCAGCCCTCCCTCCCTCAACCCCTCCTGTCCTCGTGCCGTCCCCCAGGTAATCAGTTCCCAATGAATGAGCATTATATGGCTCCCTAATAATAGAAGGGAAAGTGGTGGCAGAGGGAAAAACAAGGACGGGCAGATACTCGGCAGAAGTGACAGGTTTCAGAGCCCTAGCCCTGACAGGCCAACTACCCATCAGCAGAGGCCCCCCAAAGATCTTTGGATGAGATTTCCCAAAGGAGCCTAATGGGGTTAGGTGCCCTTCTACCCTTGAGGGAAGCTGGAATTCTGCACCTTCGGAAATCCCAGCCTTTACAAACACTAGTTACAGAAGCTGCACAGCCCACCCTGCAAGGGGCCATTAACTTCACTTTAAAACTGGGAGAACTGAGGCTCACAGGAGTGACGGTCACACAGGGAGTCAGTGGCAGAGCTGGGACCCCTAAATTCCAAGCCCTGGGGTCCAGTCATTAGACCCACTCCCTCCCCTAGACCATCTCCAGAAGGGATTCACCAGCCCGGGACATGCAGTGACTGTGGCCCTGCTGTTCCCTGCATGCCATGGTTCCAACCTGGAGTTCATCTTACTGCTAAAAAACTTGTCAGCCCTTTAAGCTGATAAATTGTTCCATTTTAACTCCCTTATTCCTTGGCTCCTCATTGTTAACTAAGGGGAATAATTCTCCCTCTCTTTGCAGTACCAAAGGAAAAACCATTCACAGTCTTGCCAACTACAAAACCAGTTTCTCTTCCCTTGGTTTTCACACCTCAACTGCGAGAAGAGGGCCTCATCCTCCCTGACTGAACTAACCTCGTTATCTCTAGCTTGCTTCTTGCTTGCATATATATACCTGCCCCTGGAAATTTCCACTACATGCATCCGACGAAGTGAGTATTCACCCATGAAAGCTCATGCTCCAAAACGTCTGTTAGTCTATAAGGTGCCACAGGATTCTTTGCTGCTTTTACAGATCCAGACTAACATGGCTACCCCTCTGATCTTTGCAGCACGTCTCTCTCTATTTGCAGGCCAGATTCATAATCCTCCCCGCTGCTCTGGCAAAGACTCTTTTCCCAGCCTGTACATGTTTAATTTTCCCTCATTTCTTTTCTCAGCCATTCCCTCTAAACCCTTCATCATGCCAGTGACTGCAACCTATCCTCTTCACTGTTTCTCTCCATCCTTTCTGCAATACAGTGCCCAAAGCCAGCTGCACCACTCCAGCTGTGGTTTAACTAGCACTGTGTCGGGAAGGATTGCTTCCCTGTCCTTATGCTCCATGCCCCTACTTACACATCCCAAGATTGTGTTTGCTGTTTAACTACTGTATCACAATCAAATGATCCTCTTTAATTTTTCAGTATGTGCTGTGACCAATTCTCTCTTCACGGCTTCTGTCCGGTCAACGCTTCCCTGTTCTGTATCCAGGTTTGTGAATTAAATCCAATTAATGTCTCTTCCCACACATTTCTCCAGTACTCGCTCATAAAGCTTGTTCCCTGCATGTCTTCCAAGGGCCTGGTTCTGCCTCCCAAACTCACAGTGAGCAGAGCTGATGAGGGGCAGGGGAAAGCCAGTACAAATTACCAGGGCCCGGAAGGGGGCCGGGGCCCGGCTTCATCGGCCCTCTTTAGCCAGTCCGCCCCTGCTGGGAGGTCCAAAAAAAAATTTCACTAGGGCCCGAACCCACTCTCAGCGGCCCTGACGGTGAGCGAGTAGCACTTCACTCTGGACAGTCATAGCCCTTGTTCCCCCTGCTCAGAGTGCGGCCGGCTGTCATGTGGATAACTGGGCTACTCTTCATTTCGAGGAAGTGGACAAAGGAGCCTGAGAAGTGCAAGGAGCCCCTGGCCATGGTGCCTCCACCGCTCACTGGTCAGATTGGCCGTCCAGGTGTACAAGGAGGTAAAAGGATGAAGTAACTTCTCCCCCAGAGCAAGGCAGGGATTGCACCTGAAGTCCCTGGGAGTCACTCCATCAATGTCAGTACTCAATGCATCAGGCCCGAATTGCTCTGCACTGAAGGATATGAAAATGCTTTACAAAAGGCAGGTAAATATTATCCCATGACCATGTTTGCCTCCAGGCCAGCCCCTTGTGGCCTGTCAGGGCACAACTTGCCCAGTTGTGGGTCTTTGCTGGTAGTTGTCTCTGAGATCCGAGACTGCAGTGCTTTGGTCCTCTGGCTAAGATATACATCAGCGTTCCCCCTTCCAGGATGTTAAAGGCCCAAAGGAAATCAGGAACAAAAAGAAAAAGAAAAACCAACAACTCAGAACAGGATTTTCCAACAAACTTTTGATGGACCATCCTCATCCCTCTATTCAGGACTTGTTTCTAAACAGTCCATGCTTCTGCCAATCCCCTGCAGTCTGGTCATCCCTTCTAGCAGGGGCTCACCCTGCCAGCAAGCCAGAGGTGCTCCAGTGGCACAATTGGTTAGCACACAGTACTTACAGAGCCAGCAAGCTAGCTCAGTCTCTGGGTTGCAGCTAGGCTGCTCTCCCATCAAGGGAAGCTTCAAAATTTGCAGATGATACAAAACTACTCAAGATGGTTAAAGTCCCAGGCAGACTGTGAAGAGCTACAAAAGGATTTCACAAAACTGGGTTACTGGGCAACAAAATGGCAGATGACTTCCAATGTTGATAAATGCAAAATAATGCACATTGGAAAACATAACCCCCACTATACATCTAAAATAATGGGTCTAAAGTAGCTGTTACCACTCAAGAAAGATCTTGGAGTCATTGCAGGAGGTTTTCTGAAAACATCCACTCCATGTGCGGTGGCAGTCAAAAAAGCTAACAATGTTGGAAATCATTAAGAAAGAGACAGAAAATATATTGCCTCTACATAAATCCATGGTTCACCCACATCTTGAATATTGCATGCAGATGTGGTCGCTCCTTCTCAAAAAAAGATATATTGGAATTGGAAAAGGTTCAGAAAAGGGCAACAAAAATGATTAGGAGTATGGAAAGGCTTTCGTATGAGGAGAGATTAATAAAACTTGGACTTCTCAGCTTGGAAAAGAAATGACTAAGTGGGGGATATGATAGAGGTCTATAAAATCATGACTGGTTTGAAGAAAATAATTAAGGAAGTGTTATTTACTCCTCCTAATGCAAGAACTGGGGGTCACCAAATGAAATTAATAGACAGCTGGTTTAAAACAAATAAAAGGAAGTATTTCTTCACACAATGCAGTCAACCTGTGGAACTCCTTGCCAGAGGGTATGTAAAGGCCAAGACTATAACAAGGTTCAAAAAAAGAACTAGATAAGTTCATGGAGGATAGATCCATCCATGCCTATTAGCCAGGATGGGCAGGGATGGTGTCCCTAGCCTCTGTTTGCCAGAAGCTGGGAATGGGCAACAGGGGATGGATCACTTGATGATTTTCTTTTGTTAGTTCCCTCTGGGACACCTGGCATTGGCCACTGTCAGAAGACAGGATGCTGGGGCAGGTGGACCTTTGATCTGACCGAGTATGGCCATTATGTTCTTGCTGGTCAGCCCTGAAATGGGCTAGGGTCTTCGCCTTTTAACTCCACCATCCATGTCTGACATTTGCTGCAGGTGTAGTGGGGCAGGAGCAATTCAGTCCACAGGAACTCATTAACCTTTGCATTGCCTGCATGGGGTCTAGCTGCCCCATCACATCCCCATTTTACAAATGGGGGAAAACTGTGGCATAGAGAGGCAAAATGAATTGCTTAAGAGCAGGACTGTGGCAGAGACAGAAACAGAACCCAGGAACTCTGGCTCTCCAGCCTGTCCTCTTGGTATCTAGATAACACTGCCTCCCATTTGTCCACACAGAAGTCTATGGTTATCTGTAAGCAGTAGATGATTCTTAAGTCCACTGACTGCTCAGAACAAAACAGTCTGGCTGAAATGAATGCCCTGATAAGGAAGAAATGAACGTCAAAATAGATCATCATTCTATGGTAGAGACGCTGTCTGACTGTGGTTCAGTGATATGGCTTCTCAATTTTCAGAAGCTATTCAGAGGTGTCAATGAATTCCCCAGCCCTCTTTAGTCTGCCAGAGTGGCCTACAAACTTCATGAGAGTGCAATTCAAGCACTTCTAATCAAGCTGGAAAATACCATGAATGTAACCTCTCTTGAACTCTCAAAATATCAATTGCCAGCCCCACTGGGAAGTACAGTGAAAATGAACAGCAATGGATCCAAGATGCCACAGCTTTTCTGCTTCATTGACATTATCACAGATGGGGCAGGCAGATCTCTACTGCCAGACTTACAAAGAGAGGAGGATAGGCCCAGATCAAACATCCAGCATCTATGATTCCCTCACCCCCCTCATCTCAGTATAGCAAAAGTCCCATTCTAAATCCAGCACCAAACTTTGCAGTAGATCACTAACTCTATAACAGCTGAATCTAACCCTCCCCCAGTTCAGCTCAGGACTCTAGTATCTAGGGGTTGGGAGGAGGGATTCCTTTTTTAAAATGCCATTTCAAGCTAAGCCCTTGCACAATGAAATTTAGCCTGCAGTGAATTGGTACAATTGACTTAGGAACTCCTGAAAACTGAGAGTGTTTTTACCATCAGTGCCTGTCAACATTAACCACAGCTGCACGGACAGTATTGCTCTAATTGATTTCAACACACAGACAGGGCTAGATAATGAAGCGATCCGCATATTTATCTGCTCACGGGAATGTTTTATCTGTGTGTCACTCCCTGGCTATCAGAATTCTCAAGTAACATTGCATTTGCTTTAAGTTTATTTACATACAGATGTTGGATTTCCCTAATGCTTGCGCCTCTTAATTGGCTCCACTGTTCATATCAGGTTTCATGCTTTCATTTCTCTGCATCTGTTGCTCTCAAGGTGGCAGCAGCAACCTCTCTGCCTCCTTGTCTCTGTCAAAATACCTTCCCCTCCCCACGAAGGAGAATTCCTCTCTTTGGAATTAGACAGTCTTTGCATTACATGACACCCCCGTGCATTCTGTTCGGAAGAGCAGCAAAGGTCTAATATTGTATCTGAAATTAACAAAAGGGAACCCCCTCCACTGAGACATGCATCCATTAGAGCAACTCATTACATGAGGATGTTTTAAAGGAATTAAACAACACAAATAGGGGCTATGCAAACTCTCTCCTCATGGTACTCCCAATCATGCCAATGAGAGGCGTACAAGGAGGTCAGTGCAGATCAGACCCCGAGGGAGAGCTGGGTGGGGAGAATGACTATTTAAGAGAAAGATGGATGCTACTTAGTATGACCCTGAAAAGGATTATGAGCTTGTAAAGGTGCATCTTGGACCAGTGCCTATGAAATGGTATTGCAAAGGAAGAGGGCATCATATGATTTAATAACATTATCAAACACAATGGTGCTGGAAAGACAGAGGCCCCAGTGGAATTTTGTTGGTTCACAAGAAGATTTGGGCCTCAAACAGGAATTCTGCATCTTCTGATCATAAAGGAAAGACACATCCTGACCCAGTATTTACAAATCCCACCCATTGGCATGACACCCTGAATCCAACCCCTTGAGGGAAGTTCTAGCCAAAATGTAGTTCAAGATCCCACCTCTATTTATAGCAACTTCCAACAGTTTAGCAGCTCTGGAGCTGACCCATTATTCTAAGGATCAGGAGCTGGAATGGAGGTTGTGGGCTGGACAGTCTCCAAAGCACGCTTAGCACGTCATCCCCTTCTTCAGCTGAGCCACCTCACAACAAACCCAGCTCCCACAACCCTACACAAACATAACCCCTGCTCCAAGCACACTGAAATAAACCCATATGAGCATATAAGTGTCCCAGAATTTTTCCAATTTCAAGCTTTTAAAGGATTGTTATTGTGAACAATACTGTCAAGAAGTGTATTTAAATTACAAAAAATACCTTGCTTTTTTTTTAAGATTGGAAAAAAATTGCCTTCTTTACTCTGAAGACAGGAAAAGAAATATACAAATCTCTGTAGCATTTCATATTTTCTTTCCACTATTATTGGACCAGATCCCCAGCAAGTGTAAGTCAGCGTAGCGCCATTGAACTTAATGTGACTGGAAATTAAATGGTACTGAAGTCAATAGCACTATGCCAATTGACACCAGCTGAGAATGTGGCCCATGGTATGCATAGGTCTCCATCTGTGTGTGTGTACGAACCCACATCTGTCCTTTGAGAATCAAACTTGAAAGCAATATTCATCCACTGTTTATTCTGCTTAATAGTTTAAGCTTCAGATTCTGGGACAGGAATAATAGAGAAGAGATTTACCATCCACCATAATAGCTGGGAAGTGGTGCATGTTATTTCCCCCTTCCCTTACTTTTCATCTCTCTTTTTGTTTGCCAAATTGAATCCATTTATTAAAGCTGCTGCAAAATGGATTTGTTCTGATCTATGCATGGCAACAAAGAGAAATGGGTGGTTCTGTTTTTGTGTGTCCGCACCAACTCCTGCTTATTAAGAAGCATAATGCCCCTGCCGTAAGGGAGCTGTTTGCTACATTTCAGAGCAGTGAAGGCCCATTAGAGTGAGGACACGTGACTTCAGCTGGATGCTCTGAATGAGGAACAAGATGGATTTAGCCACAAAATTTCTGACTGTTGGGGGAAAGCCACATAGCAGAAGCCTGGTGGAATTCACACAAGGGTGCAGAAAGTAGTAATGGGTGAACCATTGGAGATTAGTTTGAAATAGATTCTTCTCTAGATCTTTTGGGGTAGACACATGGTGACATTTTCAATATCCCTGATTCAGTGGGTTCAGAGCTTCCCGGAGAATAACCTTCTTTATTGTGCAGCAAAAGGTTGAGTAGATGGCCTCTGAATTGTTGGTGTTTTGAGCAGTGAAGGCCTGTATCAGAACTCACTCTTATCTGTGAAATTTTGAATGGAGGAATCTGAACTTGCTGGGTTGGCCTGGTCTCTCCTCAAAAGGTTCAGGCTGATTGAGCAGTCGGAAGTTTGAATGCTCAGTGACTCACATATGGGTGCAGTGATAGTTTAAAGAAAAGAAAACAAGTATCTCTTAGCATTCCTAGAATGAAGGTGCAACACCCCAAGCCCAGCATTGCAAGTGATCTAGCTGGTTCGGGAAGGTGTGTGTGTGTGCGAAGTATTCAACTCTCCTTGGGGCCCAGTGCTATACAGGGTGAAGGGCCAAAGGTTCAGCTGTCATCTAGCAAACCTAGATGTGTGCTAGATGTGGTGTGCCAGCACTACGCAGGACAAAATTCAAGGACTCCCTCTGGTCAAGACTTTGGAGGTTTGGATGAGAAAGAACTAGCCCTCAGAGGCATCCCCACTGTAGCAAAACTCTTAGGTCTACTGTTGGAGACAACTCCCATGGTGGCATCTAGACCCTCTAGGAAAGCCTCTTCTGGTCGTTTATTAGCTGTAGGGCAAGGAGACTATGGGATAAAGTTGTTTTCTTTGGCTCCCTAACCCCTTTGTCAATGCTTGAGTGACTGGTTCTAGGTGTGAGGGAAATGAGGGATTCCAAAGCAATTCCTGAACTTCCATCAGACCTTGTTTCAGCAGAGCAGGTCCATCAGCTCACAGGGAAGGGGGAAATAAGATGCTGGTCTGAAATAAAAATGTCAAAAAGCCCAGGTATGACAGGTTTTAATCCCCTGCGCTTTGACAGGGCTGCCACTTGCCATGTTCTGCCAGCATGGCACAGAGACAGAGCCTTAGTAACAGGTGCCCTTGTCACACTCCATCACAGTAATTTGACACAAGTGCCCTGAAGTGCTGGGGCTTTGGATCTCCCGTGACATGCTGGAAGGAGCCATGGGAGAGGGGATGTACCTGCTGGAGTTTCATAGGATGGTTTCCAACTCTTTGAGCTCACTCATTGGGGCAAGGGGCATTGTGTGTGTTGTGTGGGTAGTTCTGGAAAGATGCAAGGAGATGTCTTCCTCCCCAGCAATATTTCTCTATGGACTTGTCTATACTAGAAAGGTTTTACCGATAGACCAGTTAAACTAGCAAAGTTCTTCTAGTGTGCATGCAGTTATACTGGTGTAACTGTGTTTATACAGGTCTAGTGGACTCTGGTTTGGGGAACTGGCATAAGCTATACCAGTATGACTGTGTCCAGTCTAGGGCTCATTCGGCTATAGCTGTGTCAGTAAAATCAGCCCCCCAACCACTACCGCTTTACTTGTATAGCTGCTAAGTGTAGACCAGACACTGCATGGCTCACCCTGTGCCATGAAGATGAGAGCAGCTCACCTTGAACTCCAGCCTTGGGCCTTCCATTTTAAAAGGCTTTAGCCCCTAGGGTTTGCCCCAGACCACCTCACCCTTTATTCCTGCTGTATTCTCAGTTGGGTGCAGCAGAGAAGCAGATTCCCCAAAGTTCAGGGTATGGGGAGGAGCCAGACGTGATGACTGATGGCTAGATAAGAAGGTCTTTAGGCACTTTCTATGCAGTCCTCACTTAGGTTCAGACTATAAGGGCAGAAGGAACCATCATGATCGAGTCTGACCACCGGCACATCGCAGGCCACAGAACCTCATGCACCCACACTGGTAATAGACCCCTCAGCTCTGGCTGGAAGTACTGACATCTTCAAATCATGGTTTAAAGACTTGAAGTTACTCTAGTTTAAACCTGAAAGTGACCTAAGCCCCATGCTGCAGAGGAAGGCGAACCCCCACCTCACCCCACCCCACCCCAGGGTCTGTGCCAAGCAGACCCAGAGGAAATTCCTTCCCAACCTCCACTATAGTAATCAGTTGCTTGAGCTCCTTTTGATGTCCATGGCAGGAGTAAGCAGAGAGCCCTCTGGGCCTAATCCTCATCCCACTGGGTTTCAATGGGGCATTTTTGCCATTCATTTCAATGAGATCAGATTTTGGTGTTTAGGGTGACATTCATCCCTATGCAGTGGTATTGGCCCAACTCCTAGACATGACTGGAGAGTCCCACTATACAGCAACTTGGATGGAGTCACTCCAGTTTCACACCTGAATAGCAGAGATCAGAATCCAGTTGGTTAATCCTGGCACCAGGACAGGGGTCTGTCAGAGCCCTTTCAATACTATTGCTTCATTGCATGCCAAACCCCTCCCTCATTCAAGTGGGTAACCCCGCCCCACACACTTTTTCTAAAATTCAGTTTCTATTTTAGTGCATCATGCATGCGTGCATTAAGTCTGATGCCCTCCAACTAGCAGCTCCGATGCCAGATGGACTGGCAGATAAGTTCCCAGCTCTAGAGGGGGCCAGTCAGCATGTCTTTCTGAACAGACACCACAGTGGAAGCTTGTAATCCATAGAGCAGTGCTGTTTCCTCCCTGGAGCATACCCAGGAAGAGTCCCAGCTTTCACAGGAGGAGACAGCTGCCTTGCATCTACAAATTCCTGGAGTATTGCTATTCGGCACTAATGAAGCCGCACCTGGAGTACTAGGTCTAGGTTTAGTGTCTCTCCCCCCCCCCGAAAGAATGTGGACAAATTGGAGAGAGTCTAGTGGAGGGTAACAAAAATGATTAGAGAGCTGGGGCACATGACTTATGCAAAGAGGCTGAGGAAATTGGGATTATTTAGTTAGTGTGCAGAAAAGAAAAGGGCAAGGGTGGGATTTGAGAGCAGCCTTCAACTAGCTGAAGGGGAGTTCCAAAGAGGATGGAGCTCAGCTGTTCTATCATCTGCCACCACTGAGAACAAGGAACAGTGACCTCAAGTGCAGGGAGGGAGGGCAAGGTTGGATATTGGGAAACATTATTTCACTAGGAGGGTGGTGAAGCACTAGAATAGGTTACCTAGGGAGGTGGTGGAATCTCCATCCTTAGAGATTAAGGCCCTGCTTGACAAAGGCTTGGCTAGAATTATTTAGGTGGTGGTAATCTGGCTTTGAGCAGGGGTTGGACTAGATGACCTCCTAAGGTCTCTTCCAACCCTAATATTCTATGATACTAAATGCAATTGCCCTTATATCATCAACAACCTGAAGTAGGACAGGCATAGAATAATAGGCCTTAGTAGAGCGCCATTAATGCCATCTCTTATCGCAAGTCAGCAGAGTTACTGGGCATAAATTTGTCCCCAACATGTTTCAAAAAGCAGACATGGACCCAGTGCCAAAACCTTGGACCTAAATACTATCAAGTTTTGGGGGAATTTACCTCTTTGTCCAAATTTTGGGCCTCAATCCTACTTGTACCCCACACCCACAACCCTGCCTCAGGCTCTCTACCTCACCTTTTCTGTAAGATATCAGCATTTCTTGCATATCCATTAATTCACTCCTACAACAGCCCGGTAGCTACATATTGTTATCCCCATCTTACAGCAAGACGGGCACACAGAGAGGTTAAATGATTTGAAAGGTCTGGCAGCACTTCAGTGGCATAGTCATGAATGGAACTCAAGCACTCAACTCCCAGATTGCAATCCTTTTCTGATTCTATATGTTACATAAAAAGTTAACATTTCTTCCTCTGACCTTCTGGGAAATTCATAGGCCCGTAGTAGGCAGAGGCAGAAAAATTTATTAGACCCATGAGTCCATGTCACACCGAGGGCAGGATATAAACCCTATATTGTGATATTGTAATGTTGTACAGAAATGGGATGATGCAGTGTCTTTATGCCTCAGTGCAACTACACAACACTGCAGCCTAAAGTGAAGAGAAAATTCTTGCAACATTGGCAGAACCTTGTCCCATGGACATTGGCAAGAGCAGAGACTAGAACAAGCTGGGAAAAAATGTAGGGGAAGAAAAACGGCAAACATTGTCAAAGTCTCTCGACCCCCTAGTGAGACTCATTTAGAGCTAGGCAAATTAGATGTTGGACTGATGCAGCAGCAGCTATGTGAATTAAACAGCTAGCTTTGATTTTCACATTTAGCTGGATCATCCCATTGTCGTCTAGACCCGAATGGTAAGCTAAATGTCTGCAGCTGTTTCTCTTGCCCCTCACTGTTATAAGACTCACTCTCCCCTCCCCAGTCCTCAGTTGCCAAGCTGGCCCATTTCAGGCTATCCAGAGTGCATCACACAGAGCCAAATGTGACCAAGCATCCAACCAACTCTGAGGAGCGGTGAGAACCAGGCATCAAAGCCCAAGGACATGTATAGTATATAAAGCAATTTAATATCAGAGATGGGAGAGCTGGAAACAGCACTGGCCCCTGCAGTCCACCTCAGAGGGCATGCTTGTTAGAATACATGAGGCTTTGATGCCTGGTTCTCAGCATGATGCTGGGCTTGTTAGAGATCTCTGTGATTTGGAGCAGCACAAGCCATAATACACCTGCCTTGTTCTCAGCACCCAGAGAGAATGTGTTTGGTCCTCAGCTGGTATAAAAGTGGCATGCTAATTTTACACTAGAAGAGTAACTGGCCCAGTAACTATACAGCTGTACTGACATCAAGGTATTATCCCCATAGCATGACACACTGTTAAGTAGAAAGAGGGTGACATGATGAAATCAAAACTGATTCAGTACCATTTTTATGAACAGAAGCACAGAATTCAATTTGCTCCAACTCACTCTCTGCCTAATGAGGGGAAGGTGGAGAAGGACAATTTTGTTCAAGGTAAAATCGGATACCACAGCTATGAAGGCCACAGAAATGCCCAGACATCCAATCTGAAAGATGTAGAAAAAATGGAGTTGCCATGGGTTTTTCTGAGCTAATGAACAAGCAGTGTGTGACCCCAACTGACATCAGGGCTATCTAGTATATAGTGCTAGGTGCTGTACTTACTGTTAAATTGTGAGGGCTTAATGCCCACTATCAGGCCAGTCCTTGATCCCAAAAGACAATCACAGACTTTGTTCAAGTTAATTCTTGGCAAGCTAGTTCTTTCAGACTCAAATGGAAGGAACAATTAAGCCCATTTGTAACAGACTGCTACAAACAAGGGACCATCCAAGGAGCATGGCAGGTCAGAGCTAAGCTGTGCAGTCTCCTGACTGAAAACTCAAGGGCTAGATTAATGGTTTTGCAACCTGTGTCAGAGGCAGAGAGCCAAGGGAAGCAGTTGAGAGTGTGAGCGAGAGAGGAACCAGAGACAGGACTTCTTGGGCACAGAGCTTGCTGGAGTGGTGCAGACAGGGATTTCAAAGCATGAAAACTGCCTGCCGTTGTTTGTACTGCGTTAAAGGGAACAGGACTACGTAATCTTGTTTATTTACAATATATGTACATCAAGAATACACCTAACTTGTATCACCAATTTCTCCTCTTAAGGGAAACACTACAGCAAGACCCAGAATATTGGCAACATGCTTGGGCCATGGGAACACCACCATCCACAGTAAGAGTCACTACACCCAAGACCTGACAATCTAAACCAGGGGTAGGCAACTTATGGCATGCATGCCAAAGGCAGTATGCAAGCTGATTTTCAGTAGCACTCACATTGCCCAGGTCCTGGCCACTGGTCCAGGGAGGCTCTGCATTTAATTTTAAAGGAAGCTTAAACATTTTAAAGAACCTTATACATAACTAAACGATTGTATGGAAAGTAAATTAAACTTATGGAAAGAGACCTTCTAAAAATGTTAAAATGTATTACTGGCACGCAAAACCTTAAATTAGAGTGAATAAATGAAGACTCGGCACAGCGCTTCTGAAAGGTTGCGGACCCCTGATCTAAACAAAGGAATTATCATCCCTCTTTCACAGATGTGAATGGGATACACAGATCAATGTGATGACTCACCCAAAACCACACAGGTAGCTTACAACTGAGCCAGGAATTAAATCCAGATCTTCTTAGTCCCAGACCAGCACCTTAACAAAGCCACCCTTTCTCTCGCAAGTGCCACAGAAATTAAAATATCAACTGAAAAGTTGGAAAATAATTCACCATGGAGACTTAAGAGCCAGCAGTTAATAAAGGACTACTACTAATACTTGGCATTTATATAGCACTGGAAATTGCAAATCATTCAAAGCATGAATTACTAGTTATATTGTTTGCATCTATTATTGTAATGTTTATAATTTACACAGATACATCATGTGCAGGGAAATGTAAGGCTGTATCAGACCATGAGATTCCTTTCTGTAGCCAGCCTGAAGGTTGGTTGTGATAGGCATAACCTATTTATTTACTGATTGCTAATTACTTATCCTTCTTTTGAAAGAGAAACCAAAAGCTTTCCCTCTTCTTTGTTCCCTGCTCCCCCCCAACACATACACTGCAGCCTCCCTTTGGTACAGCAGATGGGGAGTGCTCAGACTGAAAACTCTAGCAAGGCATTCTTATTAGCGGAAGTGCTCATTTAAAACAACTACATTGTTTTCTGAAGATTTTGGTTTTTTATAACCTCCTTGGAGACTCATCATTGACTGCGCAAGAGAATCTAACATAGGCCACATAAATGTGAGGAACTTCGTTAGAAACATAGGAACCGACAGACCAGTAATCAGTCTAATCCTGTATCCTGTCTCCAACAGTACCAACTGCCAAGAAAGGTGCAAGAAGCCCAGCAGAAGGCAGTTTTGGGATAACATGCCCCAAGGATAGTTTCTTCCTGACCCCTATTAATTAGTGGTTGGCTTATGCCCTGGAGCATGCACATATGCTCTAGTTTTTATGAGTGCTACTGATTACATATCCCCGACATACACACAATTCTTGCACACTTGAGCTCCAAGGCCCTGACTTTCAGAGGTGCTGAGTCCCTAAACTTCCACTGGCTTCTGCAGGAGTTATAGGCTATCAGTGCCTCTTAAAATTAAGCCCTAAGTGACTTTGCTAGCTTGTAAAGAATCTCTCTTTAGCACATTCTTTATTTAAGCAAGTATTCATGTAACGGGATTTTGCTGCACATAGAGGAGAGCAAGCTTACAAACAAGCATAGGAAGCAGAGGATGCCAGCTTGTTAAAACAGTTACATGCCTTCCAGTGGTCTGGGGGGAAATAAGAGGACTCAGTTATACTGAATTTACAGGGGGATTCTTTACTGAGGCTGCTAGACACTGACAGATCCTGCAGTTCTGACTTTCTAGCTCCCAGCCCCTGCTCCCTAGATTTACCACGCAGGGTGTCCCTAAATCCTCGCCTGGACTACACAGTCATGGAAGGAACTGAACTAGACTCCAAAACCATAATGCCTGTAGCATAACTGTCCATTCAGCAGCTGGACAGATAAAGGACCATCCTTCTGCTTCACTCAGCTGATTGAGGAGTAGCAGTGATGTGTTACAAAGGAGTACTATCATCTAACAGCACTATGAAAAATAAGGACCCAAAAACCTTGCATGTAAAGGTAGGAATTAAAATGGAACATGCATGGAGTAGAAGAGCCACTGAAATTAAATAAAGCGAAGTTAGAGATAAGTTTCAAACACAAGCCTGTATCCTAGTACATATGAACTGTGGGAAAAGATTCAGGTCTGGATCAGAATCTAACTTCACAGCCAGTCACTATGGTGCTTCTATAATGAACTGATCCAAAACTCCAGATTCCAACTGGGAAAAAGTTCCACGGTCAGATACAATGTTGGGAGCAGACCCACTTCTAGCTGTTGTGCAGTAAATTAATCCTCTCAGCAGATCCATCCCTTCCAGTGATTAATTAGGAGGCGAGGAAGGAGTGCCATTGTTTTAATGAAACGTTTTGGCTGGGTACACAGAAAATGTACTCATCTAATAGATTATTATTCCTCCCATGCAGCAGGCCAAGTTTTCTAGGGTCTCATCCTCTGCTGCATTTGGAAATGTAGTTTATCCCTCCTTCAACAACAATCTTTTATTCCTACTTTAAAGCACGGCCTGCCAACCAAAGGAACCTAAAGGAAGAATCCAATATATATAAACTGCAAACATCACTGATGTGGTAGTGGTAGCTATGTGATAGACTGCAGAGCCACATGATGGACCAAGGTTCATGGCAAATCTATCCATTTTTGTACATTCTGCCCATCAAACCATCTCTTCCCCCTTCTGATATTCTAACTCCCCTGAGCAGCTACAAACAATTGTCATGTTTAAAACCAGTCAACAGGACAGGTTGAGAAGTCTAAGCTGATGTCCCTTTACCGTGTAATTTACAATACACGGGTGCAAGTTGAAAGGAGACAATTTTCATTGTTCACATCATTAGGGGGCCTGCAGGTGTAATTATGCCAGGTTAGACTCACTAATGTGATCCACAGTCTCTAAGGGGTTAACAGACATTAATAAAACTTAAAGAGGACTTTACCATAACTGGCAATTCATTAGGTGATCTCCTCCTCACTCTCCTGTTCCAGGGAGAAAACACAAGATTGGGAGTCAGGACTCCTGGTGGGACACTGACCTGCTTCGTGCCTTGGTTTCCCAACCTGTAAAATGGGGCTACTGATACTGACCCACTGCATGGGGTAGCTTATTGTTATGCAAGGGTGTGGGAAGTGGCAGGGGAAGTCCAGGAGATGACCTTCACATTGCAAACAGCAGTGCTGGGACAATAATGAACAGAACAGAAATCTGCATGCTGCATCTGGGTCTGCTTCCTAGGGCATTAGGTGGATAGGAAATAATTCAACAACTCACCTTGCTTTCATTTAAACCCCATACCCACCTCCCAGAAATGTCATGATGCTTAGCCAATGATGTTTGTAAAGTGCTTTGAGACCCTCGGATGGCAGGCACTATATATTGCAAGCAGAGTCTCAGACTTTGTAGAAAGGACAAGGTGCAGGAGTTCAAAGAGACATTTCTGACTGGAGAGAATTCTCTCAGCAGTTAGCCCAAGAGAAACCTCCACTACAAAAAATAGGTTTTTAATTTCTCCCCATACCCCACAAAACCCCCCAGATGAATCTTGTCAGAAAGAAGGGGGGAAAAGCTGCCTAACAGAAGCAGACTGAAAAGTTACAAACTAGCAGTAGGTGACAAGTAATTATCCAACAGGAAAACGTACTGGAAACTCGTTTGGGTGAGAAGTAACTGATGAATAGCCACAGAATTTATTTTCTTTATTTATGGCCTGGAGTTACAGCAAGTGGCTCTGAAACACCCCCATATACAATGCAGCTGGTGACAAGCACAGGGAATGAGGAGTCCTGGAAGAAATCAACCTGAATTATGACACCATTATTCAACCTCCCCTTCTCAGCTCTTTATAAAAATGACACGGTGCTTACGGGGGCACTTAAATGTCCACCGGCTTCATCCCACGCACAAGAAACCTTGCGCCTTCCTGCCTGCCACGCATCAGCTGCAGAACTGGCCCCTGGGCCAGCTGCCCCCTCCCCAGTCCCACTAACAGCCAGCTTGTAAACCCCCACATGCTGCCCTGTTCTTGGTTTTATGACACTTACTCACCTGCCACCAATCTCATTAAATGCAGCCCAGCCTCAGATTGTCAACATGACCATGGCTGCCTTTGGGAAGCATTAGCAACTCTGTACAGAATGTTGCTTGTAAATCAGCACCACGGACAGCGCTGGAAGGCTGCTGTGTCCCCTCTCAGGGCTGAGCTATTTAGGTGCACTTCAGGCCAGACTCTGCTATTGAAGTCCGTGGTTGATGCAGCTTTCAAGCAGAGCAAAATTTTTCATCCCTAGGGCCCGATGCAGCAGTAATGGGCAAAGTGGTGTAAAGAGGTCAGAGATGGAGTAATTTAGGCCTTCTTCTGGCCCTTCAGTGTACAACTGACAGCAGTTTTGATCCCCAACTTACAAGCCAGATCTGGGTTCAAATCCTGCATGCTCACTGACCGGAAAATCTGAAGTTGTCGTGACAGAGCTGTGTGGGGAGCCAAAGACTGGTTGAGGGGGGCATGCTGCAGGACAGGATTCACAAAAATTTGGACAGCTTGTGTCTGGTCTTAGTCAGCATCACTAGATCTTCCCTCTCCTGAAGCCTTGAATCCCATTCCTACCTAAAAATGCGAGAGACACGCCCTGTCAGAGAAAAGCAAAGCATGAAAGGCTCCTAGTCCGCTAGTTGGAGGTGGTTGGGAGGCAGCTGTCAGAGTTCCCTCCCTGGGATCAAGTACTGCTTTGATGGAGAATCATGGGCCACAAACAGGCAGCTGCACAGGGCCTCCACGAACAGCACTTAACTACTTACCTTCTTTAAAACCATGAATCACTGGGTTTGCAACCACATCACCACAGAACTTGGGGTGGGCAGCTCTGTGCAAGGCAAAGGGAGGCAATGCTGGGATGGTGGAGCTGAGCTGCAGGCACTGGTCCTATAATAGCTGAGGGTCAGGAAGCAGCTGAGTGAGAATCCAAACCACCCCCAAATAGTTTAGATCCATCTTCTCAGATTGCAACCTTAACTACAGAGCAGCTGCCAGCACTCTGCAGTCAGTGATGTGTTTCCCTCCCCAGCATCTTTGATGCCAGGCTCAGGAGGCAGGAAAGCCTCTGGCAGATCCTGTCATGCCAGATGCAGAGAGGAGGGAGGAAAAGCAATCACAGGACTCATCAAGGGGTGTATGGGGCAGGGAAGCCTCAGAGGAAGGAGAGAAAGCTACTCAGGGCAGAAAGCCAGTGGACAGATTCATCAGCAGGGGCAGTCAAAACAGAGTCCAGTGGCTCATATCAAGTCCCACATCCCTGACCTCAGAGCAGGCTTGAATTTAACAGAAGATGGAAAAAGCTCAAAAGCAACAAAGACCTTTTCCCATGCCAGGAAGACACCCATCCTTGGTAATAAGTAGCCCTTCCTGACTACTTGAAAGATCCCATTCCCTGACCCTTGATTCTCTCCTGTCTGCCACCTCTCCAAGGGGCAGGAACATAAGAACAGCCATACTGGATCATACCAGTGGTCTATCTAGCCCAGTATCCTGTCTTCTGACAGTGGCCACTGCCAAATGCTTCTTGCAATTAGAGATGTGGGGACACCAGGAGCATGGGGTTGCATTCCTGACCATCTTGGCTAATAGCCATTGATGGATCTGCTCTTCATAAACTTAGCTAATTCTTTTTTGAACCCATTTATATTTTTGGCCTTCACAACATCCCATGCCAACAAGTTCCACAGGTTGACTGTGTTGTGTTTGCTTTAAAACTGCTGCCCATTAGTTTCACTAGGTGACCCTTAATTTTTCTGTTACATGAAGGGGTAAACACTTCTGCTCCACACTGTTAATCATTTTATAGACTTCCATCATATCCTCTCTTAAGTCATCACCTCTTTTCTACTAGGAACAGTCCCAGTTTTTTAATCTCTTCAGATAAGGAAAATGCCATTTTCTTGAAATCAAAACTCGGTAGGATTTTGACATTTCATGAAAAACATTTTTTAAAGCATTTTGATAAGGTCAGAACATCCCAATTTTTTATTTAAAAACTGTTTAAAAATCTAAATGGTATTGCCATATACAAATGTAAAAGGTGGAACTAGAATGAGACATTTCAATTGATCTGAAACTTTTCACCGAGAGGACCAATTTTTAAACAAGTTTTGGTTTTGCTCCAAAATGGAACAAAAATGACTCTTGAAGTGTCAGAATTGCCCCTGCAGTGGGAATTCTGAGTTTCAACCAGTCCTACTCTCATGGCCTGAGAACTACAACTCCCAGTTCTAAAGGGTCCCAAGAACTATAGCAAGCATACTGACATGCATGCACATACCCAGAGTCCCAGTGTCCTGTTACAGGGCAAGGGACAGAAGAGAAATCAGAGGAAGGGCTTTAGGTATCCCTTTTTCCTGACTGAGGGTGAGGGAAATATGTGGAGGGAGAGTCTCGAGGATCTGCAAGGAGAAGGTGATGAGAGGAAGCCTGGCACTGAGCAAGGGCATTATTATAAGTAGAAAAGGAGTCCCCACCCTCAGACATTTGGGTGGGGGCAGGGGGAGGTGTGGAAAACAAAGAACCTAGATCTAATACCCACCCCCCCATAACCAATTCCACCCACAATTCCTCCCCCTAAAGTCTAGTCATATAGAGGCTGAAGTGTAGGGTGAGGGTGAAAGAATGACAGATTAGCTGGGGGCACAGTGGACTCAGATAGATGAGGTTGCTTGGCCTTTCCCCTCCTCCCAGAACATGCCAGCTGTGCAGAAGGGTTGAAAGAAAGCCAGGAAGACATCCCTGATAGGGCCTACTGCCATGCAGCACCCTGGAGAGCCAGAGGCCTCTGTGTGTTTACAGATTTCTGTCCATCTACCTACCGCTCTCTGCAGAACAGCCCTGAGTGCAGATTAGCCAAGCCTGGCCTTTGCTGTGGTGCAGAGAACAGAGCAGGCAGCCGCATCCTTTCCTGGCAGAGTCACTCAGTTTCTAATACCTATTCTCTCCTGCCCCCCGAAGCAGGCAAGGAGCAGAGCCAGGCAAACCCAGCACAGCAGGGAAGGGGCAGGGCATGGGCTTCCCACTGAAGAGAACCTAGTTGCAAAGAGGACCAAGTAAATTAATAGGAAATGAGGAACTCCCTTCCCTTTAATGACAGGCCTGTAAGACCTTTTGTCTTTGCTTCACATTGTGCCCATCTCTGCTCTGAAGGAGCAGACACACCCAAGAGCAGAGCCTGAGCACTAAAGCACCCTCAACAGGTGGCATAAACTTCAAATGGCTACTGCAGATAATCAACATGGCAGGATGGGCCTGTGTGCATCATCCTAGGAGATCCATCTGTGTGTCAACAGCAGCCATTAAAAGGCAGTGACAGACAGAAGTGCCAATTGATAATCATCTGACCTTCTACAGAACCTTCCCTCTGAGGCTCCCAAAGCACTTTAGAGATGTTGAAGAATTCAGCCTCCCAGAGGCAAATGTCTCCATTTATCACTGGGGAAGCTAACCCAAGGCACAGCCCAAGGTTACATGATACCTCTGAGGCAAAGCTGGGAATAGAAACTCTTGGCGCTTCTCCTTCGTCCACTCAGCCAGCCTTCCCCCTTGTCAAGCACCCGAGATGAGGTTATCCAGATACCCTGCTGAATCATTTTGTGCAACAAGTCTGCTACCTACAGCCCAGATTTCAAAGGATTTGCTTCCAGTTGGCTCTAAAGAGCAGAGGCTAGTGCAGGAAGATGCAGAAGGAGGATACAAATCTAACTAAGTGTGTACTTGGCCTTCATTACCATAGCTTCTCCCCATAGCCTGGGAGGTAGGCTGCTATTACCCTCACTTTATAGAAGTGACTTTCCCATGGTCACTAGGGAATCTGCACCAGAGGAGGGGATTGAAGTCATCTTCCTTGAGGGCCCATCCAGCACTCTATCCACTAGGCCATCCCGTCTACAAGGGTGTGCCCAACATTCTCCTGCTCAACCTGGGCACTGGTTCTGAATTTCTTCTCTTCATGTTGTCTCAGCCTGTGGGTTTTGTGCAGCTGCTGCCATTCCAATTAATTTAAAAAATATATATACCCAGCTCTGAAGATATATAAAAAAATATATACCCAGCTCCCCACCCCCACTCAGTCAATTCAGTATCCCCTGTACTTTGTGCTGTCAATCACACCAGTGCAAATTGTGCATAAATTGTAAGTCATGCCAGACTAACCCGATTTCCTTCTTTAACAAAACTGATTTTTTTAAAAATAAAGGAAATGCAGTAGATCTAATATATGTGGACTTCCTTAAAGCATATGACAGTACCCTATGGGAAATTATGAGTTAAATTAGGGAAGACAGGGATCAGTACAAAAAATTAAGGTAGATAAGAAATTGGTTATATGAACAGAAGTATTAATGCCATTGTACAAGACATGGTAAGACCTCAATCTGAATACTATGTACAATTTGGGTCATCAGTGTGCAAGAAAAATGAATTCAAATTGAAACAGGTGCAGAGAAGAGCTACTAGAATGATCATGGGAATGGAGGGCTTAGTTTATGAGAGGAGACTGGAGAAGCTTGGCTTGTTTAATGTAGCAATAAAGCAGGTGATGGGGCTAGGATTACTCACTATAAATACCAGGGATGGTGCAGAGCAATTTAAACTAAAGGACAGTGCTGCACAAGAACAAATTGAGGCTGGGCATTAGGAGGTTTCTAACAATCAGAGGGGTGAGGTTCTGGGACAAGCTGACACAGGAGTTCTTGTTCTCCCACACACACACACACCAATTCATTTTGAGACAGAGCTGGACAAATGTCCGAGTGTGACTGTGTGAAGGGTTGTTTGTGATGGGGTCAGGATTTGACAGCCCCGAGGGATTCCCCCTTCCCACTCCAATGTATCTTGGAATTACTACTTATCTCCTTCCTCTGAAGCACCAGGGATGGCCATGGATTGAGATGAGTCACTGGACAGGGTGGACCAGGGCACTGAGCCGGCATGGGGCATTCTCTGTCTCAGGTGATTGGCTGGCTGGTTTGTGCTCACATGCTCAGGATCTAAGGGATCACCGTATGTGGAGTTAGGAAGCAATTTCCCCCCAGGTCTGATTAGTGGTGATCTTGGGGGTTTTCACTTTCCTTCTGCAGAGCCTGGCTGTGGGTCACTTACTGGGACTATCTGGGTGTATCTCACTTAAATTTCTCTGCCATTTCAGGGGCCTCAGGCATTGGTGTGGGGCTCTACTATTCTAGGCCTGTGGCACATAGAAGCTAGGCTCAGTGAGGCTGTAATACATCCAAATTTCAGTTATTGTGTTTAGGGTCCAGGTAGTCTGTGACATACAGTAGGTCAGACTACATGAGAGCACTGGCCTTTCTGTGCTTAAACTCTATGCTGCTAAGGTCAGAATAGTAGCAAACAGAAGCCTTTATACACGTGTTTAAACACTACTAATGTGGTGGCAGTGGCAGAGCTACACAGGCACACCTGTGTGTACACGCACACGTACAGGAGTGAAACACCATCACTTCACTGTTTACAGAGAGAAGGGAAAAAAGTTCCCTTCAACCTTTTCATGAGGCAGGTGGAGCTAAGAGCTTTTACTTAAAAGAAACAGTTGTGCAAGTCAGCTTATTTAAATGCAAATGACAAACAACTTTATTAAAATGCAAATTTCTCTTCAAGCCTGCCACCTCACCGTGTGTGTCACACTCTACTGGACAGGAGCACAACTCAAAGCCCTGGGATTCCCAGGTGCTGACAACATGAGGGGCATCTTGTTAAAATGCTATGAAAGGAGAACAGAGGAGCGACCATTGTAATCAGAGGATGAGGGCTTAGCCCTGGGTCTTTCCTAGAGGAACTGGGAGGGACTACGTACTCCTGGGAGGGACAAGACATGCCATTTTTTGAGAGCAATGCAGTTCAGAGCCCAGTTACCTCCCTCAGTACTGTTTGCTGTGAAAGATGTCAGTCTTAAAGAGCTTCGCTTCATAAGATTTGGAAAGCCAATGGCCCAGAACTGCTATGTCAAAATGAATAATTGTTTTCACATTTCCTCAGAGCTTTAAGACATTCTACCACTGAGGAGGAAAAACAATGACCAGGATAAATGCTAGGGGAAGCCACTCACGGGTTAGCAGAATCAAGCCTTTAGTAGCCTGCACCATCTTCAGAGGCAGCTCAGGCTTGGGGCGGAAGGAGACAGAGGGGTCCAAGCATCTGAAATCTTACCTATTCTTTAGTTGTTGCCCACGGCAGGTGATTGGATGTTGATGAGAGCTCAGTCCCAGCCTCAATGAGAGGACAATCAAGGAGAGAGAGAGAGAGAGGCTAGAGGAAGACGAACACAGATTTAGAGGTCTTGTTTTAAAGCAAACAAGTCATGTCACTGCACCATAGGCAGCCTGGCAGGAACTGGTTTGGAAGATTCTAGCCCCAAAAGCTGGCACCCCCTGCGACTCCCTCCACCTCAACACAGGCACACGCGCGCATGCACACACCAATTGAACACTCCCACAAGCAGCTTCCTGATAGTTTTGTTACCTTGCTTTTACCACAGTGCAGAGGATGCCTGTGCCAGCTGCAGAACAAAGGAGAGCAGAGCCAAGGCAGCAGAGCCATTTCAATCCCCTCCTAGCTCCCTGTTCCTGGACACGCTAGTGAAGGACTGTCCCTTTTCACATTTGGAATCCGAGGGCAGCACAGATGGCTGAGTTTGTCTGAACTGATGCACCCATTGAAACAACCTCCGCTTCTGACTTGTTACATAGCAGGGGGCTTAATCATTTTAGAACGAGGATACACTGTAACAGAGTACCTAGCATTTATCCAAGCAGGTCTGAGCCCTACATGAACACAAGTTAAATAAACCTGCTGCTCCTCTTCCATGTGGTAAATGAGTTTGGTGACTTGCAGGTTAGTTTCCTGGGGGAAGAGTAATCAGTGATGTATAGTATAGGCGTTGTGTTCTTTTGCATCACTTGTTTATTCACACTACAGCCACCAGTCCAGAAACTGGGGTAGTCACAAAGTACATGCAGACAACCCTTCTCTTGTACCACCAGCTCCCACTTCCCAGGAACCAACTCTGCACCAAGATTCTAGAGAGATTAAGAACAAATCCTCTTGCTGTTTGCAACAGCTCCCCCAACCAGTCTACATCACAAAACTAACAGTACACGGTTTCTTCAGAGACTGAACACAGTTCACCTGTAGATGAAGACTTGTCACAAGGTGATGAAGTGAGCTATAGCTCATGAAAGCTCATGCTGAAATAAATTTGTTAGTCTCTAAGGTGCCACAAGTACTCCTGTTCTTTTTGCGGATACAGACTGAGGCCATGTCTACATCTAAAATTTTGCAGCGCTGGTTGTTACAGCTGTATTAGTACAGCTGTATAGGGCCAGCGCTGCAGAGTGGCCACACTTACAGCAACCAGCGCTGCAAGTGGTGTTAGATGTGGCCACACTGCAGCGCTGTTGGGCGGCTTCAAGGGGGGTTCCGGGAACGCGAGAGCAAACCGGGAAAGGAGACCAGCTTCGCCGCGGTTTGCTCTCGCGTTCCCCGAACCACCCAGCAAACCGCAGGGAAGGAGACCTGCTTGCTCGGGGTTCCGGGAACGAGAGAGCAAACCAGGAAAGGAGACCAGCTTCGCCGCGGTTTGCTCTCGCGTTCCCCGAACCACCCTGCAAACCGCAGGGAAGGAGACCTGCTTGCTCGGGGTTCCGGGAATGAGAGAGCAAACCGGGAAAGGAGACCAGCTTCGCCGCGGATTGCTCTCGCGTTCCTGGAGCCACCCAGCAAACCGCAGGGAAGGAGACCTGCTTGCTCGGGGTTCCGGGACGAGAGAGCAAACCGGGAAAGGAGACCAGCTTGATTACCAGAGGCTTCCTCCTTCCACGGAGGTCAAGAAAAGCGCTGGTAAGTGTCTACATTGGATTACCAGCGCTGGATCACCAGCGCTGGATCCTCTACACCCGAGACAAAACAGGAGTACGGCTAGCGCTGCAAACAGGGAGTTGCAGCGCTGGTGATGCCCTGCAGATGTGTACACCTTCAAAGTTGCAGCGCTGTAACTCCCTCACCAGCGCTGCAACTTTCTGATGTAGACAAGCCCTAACACAGCTGCTACTCTGAAACCTGTATCTGACCTATCAGTCTCCATCTTCAGAGGAATCTGCACAACACATTCGAAAGACAAGCCTGGGAGTTTAAATCCATGACTGCTAGACACTAAACATCAAGGACTGAAGAGTCACTGGATTTACAGTTTATTACTATCATCTGTAACCCACTAACCCTCTTTTTATCCCATGACTGCAGAGGTGTTAACGAGCCACTACCTTCAATGCTCCCTTAGAATATGGGCCAACTACTTATGCTAAACAATTGTTCTCTCTTGCATTTAGCGGTGACCCTCAGAGTACTTTCCCCAGACCCGAAGAAGAGCTGTATGTGGCTCGAAGGCTTGTCTGTCTCAACAGAAGTCGGTCCCATAAGAGATCTTATCCACCTTGTCTTTCCAATATCCTGGGACTGACACTGCTACAAGCACACTACACACAGTTACCACATGAAGAAAAAACTTTGAAGAGCATATGTAATATGGCCAGATGGTGACTCCCCACTGTAACACCACTCTTGCTGGGAAGCACATGGGGGATATACTCTGGGCACTGCACTATTGCACAGGTGGCCCCACTCCCACCAGGTGCTTCTAAGCAGATGACAGACCAATTCTTCAGAGACTTATGCAGCTGCACCTTCCTGGGGAACCTAAGGACTACAGGAAACAGGCAATGAAGCTCTTTGCAGTTTTCATTCTAACCACCATGATCTAGTCTGACTGCCTGTACACTGCAGGCCACAGAACCCTGCTGACCCACCCCCATAACAGACCCACAAGCTCTGGCTGAGATACTGAAGTCCTCAAATCATGGTTTCAACACATCAAGTTACAGAGAATCTGCCATTTACACTAGTTTAAACTGGCAAGTGATCGGTGACCCATGCTGAAGAGGAAGGCAAACTCACCCCTACCCCAGTTCTCTGCCAATCTGACCTGGGGGAAAAATCCTTCCTAACCCCAAATATGGCGATCAGTTAGACCCTGAGCATATGGGCAAGACCCAACCAACCAGACCCCTGGGAAAGAACTCTTTGTAATCACTCAGAGCTCTTCCCATCTAGTGTTCCGTTACCAGACGGAGATATTTGCTGGTACCTTACATATATTACTTGGATTGTAGGCTCTTTGAGGTAGGGACCATCTCTTTGTTCGGTGTCTGTACAGTGGGGTCGTGGTCCAGGACTAGGACTCCCAGGCGCTACCACGATACACACAAAATAGCAACATCACAACCCTGCATCTTTAAGGCCTGCACCCTGCAGCCCAAGTGAGCTCCACTCAGGTGCAACTCCCTGCAGGCAAATCCTAAAATGAAGGCTCAAGGAGAGGGCTTTTTTCAGCCTCACTGCCAAACAAAAAGAGCAAACAGGGAGTCTCACACACAGCTTTTGTGGCACAGCACAGCAAGCCAGCAATTGCTTCAGAGGCTCCTGAGGTCCAAGAGCTTCCTCATTAATCTCCCAGACAGCCAGGATCTCCTAGTGCTAGTAGGCCGGTTTAGCCCTTCCTTCTCCTGATTAGTCCCTGCTGCTGCGCTCTCCCTCCCTCATCAGCAATTGCAGCTGGCCATGGAAAACTCTCTCCCCTAATCCCCACAGTTGTCTTTTAATGCTTTCCCTGCTTAACTTGGGGTACACACCTCTATCGCTTATGTCCTGCCAATAGCTAGCTTCCCTTCAGCTCCCAGGGGAGCAGGATACTTTGGGGGAGTTAGAGGGACAGGATGAATTGAACCCAAAAGCTTATTCATCGTCTTAAGCTCTTCTGGGGCAAGTTGGGCTGGTTCCAATGGATCAGAGGCCAGGTGGAAAGCCCACCCTGGTGCAAAGAGCCCCTTTGCTCTGCACTCCCTGCACAGGAGCCCTAAGGCACAGGGGATGGGCCAGAAGCAGAGCAGGGTCAAAGGACCCCCCACCCCCGGATGATGCTGCAATCCCACAGTGAGGTCACTGCAAAAAGAGGGTAAGTTGGGCACCCCTAACTCTCTCTCACACACCCCCAAAAACTGCCAGGCCCTCAAGTATATTTTACCTCAGGCAAGGGGGTCCTTGCCCCCTTCTCAGCCATAGTTGCTACTACACTTCCACATATGTAGAGATTGCCACTGCTGGGGAGGGCCAGTGCACCAGCTCCATCTCTGCAGGGCTGGGGCCTGGACCGCTGGGAGCCTCTAAGGCTGAGGCTGCCCCATATGAAGCTAAGGGGGCAGGGGGCTGCAACCCACCAAAAGGTTTGAGCCCTGTGCCATCAGGCCAGGGCTCAGACTCTCTCTCCATGCCCCACACTGGTGGGGGGCCAGGTCCTCAGCCCCACACAGCAAGAATGCCTCTGCCAGGGTGGTACCAAGCTGATGATCAGCCTCAGTGTGCACGAAGCAGCTGGTGGGAGTGGGGCAGCCTGTGCAATAATGCTGTGCCCCACTGCACCTGCAGGTTCCACGCCCACCACTTCCAATAGGCAGCAGGTGGTGGCGGTCGGGGACTCCCTCCTCAGGGGGACTGAGTCATGTGCCATCCCGACTGGAAAACCAAGAGGTCTGCTATTTATCAAGAGCTAGGATTCACGATGTGATGGAGAGACAGACTCATCAAGACCTCAGATCTCTACCCCTTCCTGCTTCTCCACCTGGGCACCAATGATACTGCCAAGAATGACCTTGAGCCGATTACTGCAGACTACATGGCTCTGGGAAGAAGGATAAAGGAGTTTGAGGTGCAAGTCATGTTCTCGTCCATCCTCCCTGTGGAAAGAAAAGGTCCAGGTAGAGATTCTCAAGTTGTGGAAGTAAACGAATGGCTATACAGGGGGTGTTGGAGAGAAGGTTTTGGATTCTTTACCATGGGATAGTGTTCCAAGGAGTGCTAGGCAGAGACAGGCTCCACCTAATGAAGAGAGGGAAGACCATCTTTCCAAGCATGCTGGCTAACCTAGTGAGGACGGCTTTAAACTAGGTTCACCAGGGGAAGGAGACCAGAGCCCTGAGGAAGTGGGGAAATGGGATACTGGGAGGAAGCACGAGCAGAGGACTCCTGTCTCATACTGAGAAAGCGGGAAGATCAGCAAGTTATCTTAAGTGCCTACACACAAATGCAAGAAACCTGGGAAACAGGGAGAACTGGAAGTCCTGGCACAATCAAGGAACTATGATGTGACTGGAACAACAGAGACTTGGTAGGATAACTCACATGACTGGAGTACTGTCATGGATGGTTATAAACTGTTTAGAAAGGACAGGTAGGGCAGAAAAGGTGGGAGAGTTGCATCGTATGTAAGAGAGAAGTATGACTGCTCAGAGCTCTGGTATGAAACTGCAGAAAAACCTGACAGTCTCTAGATTAAGTTTAAAAGTGTGAGCAACAAGGGTGATGTCATGGTGGGAGTCTGCTATAGATCACCAGACCAGGGGGATGAGGTGGACGAGGCTCTCTTCTGGCAACTAACAGAAGTTACTAGATCACAGGCCCTGGTTCTCAGGGGAGACTCTAATCACCCTGATATCTGCTAGGAGAGCAATACAGCAGTGCACAGACAATCCAGGAACTTTTTGGAAAGCATAGGGGACAATTTCCTGGTGCAAGTGCTGGAGGAACCAGCTAGGGGCAGAGCTCTTCTTGACCTGCTGCTCACAAACCAGGAAGAATTAGTAAGGGATGAAAGAGTCAATGGGAACCTGGGAGGCAGTGACCATGAGATGATAGAGTTCAGGATCCTGACACAAGGAAGAAAGGAGAGCAGCAGAATACGGACCCTGGACTTCAGAAAAGCAGACTGACTCCCTCAGTGAACTGATGGGCAGGATCCCCTGGGAGAATAACATGAGGGGGAAAGGAGTCCAGGAGAGCTGGCTGTATTTTAAAGAATCCTTATTGGAGGATGCAGGAATAAACCATCCCGATGTGTAGAAAGAATAGTAAATATGGCAGGCAACCAGCTTGGCTTAACAGTGAAATCCTTGCTGGTCTTATACATAAAAAAAGAAGCTTACAAAAAATGGAAGATTGGACAAATGACCAGAGGAGTATAAAAATATTGTTCAGGCATGCAGGAGTGAAATCAAAGGCCAAATCACACTTGGAGTTGCAGCTGGCAAGCCGATGTTAAGAGCAACAAGAAGTGTTTCTTCAGGTATGTTAGCAACAAGAAAAAAGCCAAGGAAAGTGTGGGCCCCTTACTGAATGAGGGAGGCAACCTAGTGACAGAGGATGTGGAAAAAGCTCATGTACTTAAGGCTTTTTTGCCTCTGTCTTCACGAATAAGGTCAGCTCCCAGACTACTGCACTGGGCAGCACAGCATGGGGAGGAGGTGACCAACCCTTTGGGGAAAAAAGTGGTTCAGGACAATTTAGAAAAGCTGGACGAGCACAAGTCCATGAGGCTGGATGCGTTGCATCCGAGGGTGCTAAAGGAGTTAGCAGATGTGATTGCAGAGCCAGTGGCTATTATCTTTGAAAACTCATGGCGATTGGGGGAGGTCCCAGATGACTGGAAAAAGGTTAATGTAGTGCCCATCTTTAAAAAGGGAAGGAGGAGGATCTAAGGAACTACAGGCCAGTCAGCCTCACTTCAGTCCCCGGAAAAATCATGGAGCAGGTCCTCAAGGAATCAATTCTGAAGCAGTTAGAGGAGAGGAAAGTGATCAGGAACAGTCAGCATGGATTCACCAAGGGCAAGTCATGCCTGATTAACCTAATTGCCTTCTGTGAGGAGAGATAACTGGGTCTGTGGATGAGGGGAAAGCAGTGGATGTGTTATTCCTTGACTTTAGCAAAGCTTTTGATACGGTCTTCCACAGTATTCTTACCAGCAAGTTAAAGAAATATGGGCTGGATGAATGGACTATAAGGTGGATAGAAAGCTGGCTAGATTGTCAGGCTTAATGGGTAGTGATCAACAGCTCCATGTCTAGTTGGCAGCCAGTATCAAGCAGAGTGCCCCAAGGGTTGGTCCTGGGGCCAGTTTTGTTCAATATCTTCATTAATGATCTGGAGGATGGCATAGACTGCATCCTCAGCAAGTTTGCAGATGACACTAAACTGGAGAAATGTTAGATAAGCTGGAGGGTAGGGATAAGATACAGAGGGATCTAGACAAATTGGAGGATTGGGCCAACAGAAATCTGATGAGGTTCAACAAGGACAAGTGCAGAGTCCTGCACTTAGGATGGAAGAATCCCATGTACTGCTACAGACTAACGACCGAATGGTTAGGCAGCAGTTCTGCAGAAAAGGACCTAGGGGTTACAGTGGACGAGAAGCTGGATGAGAGAGTCAACAGTGTGCCCTTGTTGCCAAGAAGGCTAATAGCATTTTTGGCTGTACAAGTAAGGGCACTGCCAGCAGATTGAGGGACATAATCATTCCCCTCTATTCAACATTGGTGAGGCCTCATCTGGAGCACTGTGTCCAGTTTTGGACTCCACACTACAAGAAGGATGTGGAAAAATTGGAAAGAGCTCAGTAGAAGGCAACAAAAATGATTAGGGGCTGGAGCACATAACTTATGAAGAGAGGATGAGGGAACTGAGATTGTTTAGTCTGCAGAAGAGAAGAATGAGGAGGGATTTGATAGCTGCTTTCAACTACCTGAATGGGGGTTCCAAAGAGGATAGATCTATACTGTTCTCAGTGGTACCAGATGACAAAAAGGAGTAATGGTCTCCAGTTGCAGTGGGGGAGGTTTAGTTTGGATATTAGGAAAATTTTTCAGTGGGAGGGTGGTGAAGCACTGGAATGGGTTACTGAGGGAGGTGGTTGAATCTCCTTCCTTAGAGGTTTTTAAGGTCAGGCTTGACAAAACCCTGGCTGGGATGATTTACTTGGGCATTGGTCCTACTTTGAGCAGGAAGTTGGACTAGATGACCTCCTGAGGTCCCTTCCAATCCTGATATTCTATGATTCTATGTATCCCCCATGTGCTTCCCAGTGAGAAACCCTGTGCATAGCTGGGGAGCTGTTCTCAGCTGAGATCTGGTCCGAGGTGGAGAAGGTGCTGTAGCAGGGAGAGAAGCACCCTACCCCTGGAGGAGCAGTGGAGGAGGCTCTCATGTCTACAGCATGAAGGGTAAAAGAGGAGGCAGCCAGAGTGAGGTAGCAGGGGCCAATCTGGCAACTAACCTGGATCCCCATTGTAGGAAAACTCTGGTTGCATCATTGAGGCCCACTGAGCCATTTGGTTGTCCCCATCCCCCTGCAGACTGGAGTCCTCTAGCATCTGCTTTTCCTCAGGCAGCAGACAGAAACCCACTCCCTGCTGCTTCTGAGCACAAGCACAAGGGAAGGGTGTTCACTCCCCAAAATGCTTTCTCCTGCTGCAAGCTCTCCTCATTCCATCCTCCTATTAAATTTTCCAAATCCATCACTATTGGGAGGGGGAAGCATCACTCAAACCTGCCAGGAACCAGTTGCTCAAATCCCCAAAGTGGCAGCTGCAACAGCAAATCAGCTTCCTCTTCTGTGCATATTAATAAGCTTGAGTCTGAAGTTTCTAAATGGGTTTACCTCAAAATACCTGGGAAGGCCTTTGATAATGCAGCACCAGATTAACAAAGATGTCTTCTTGCCATCCATCTGTCCTCAATATAAGGAGCCATCAGCTGGACTTAGAGAGCTGAGAGTGAGGTGCTCACAAGAAGAGTGCTTGGCGATGCACTCAGGAGGGCCTTAATGCCTGGCTCTGCTTATCCCAGCTACAAGCCTTCCCCACCCCGGTTTTTCTTGCTGAGCTAGGACCATATGTAGCATCAGCGCTGTGTTGACTGGTGAGAGACCTTACACAAAGACCCAAAGTCTGAGCCTGCAGCAGAAATGCAGCACAACCGACATGGACACAGCATTTGGACAAACCATATATAGCCATATGAAGTCTGTTAAGATAATGAGCCTGCTTGGTTAGTTCAGGCACTCAAGGCTCCTGCTTTCAGACCCAAAAGTTGCTGATTCAGTCTCTTCACGTGACCCAGCCTGGGGTGGCCTTAGAGCAGTGTGCAGGGAGACTCGTGCATATCACAGAAAAGCCAGTTGACAGGGGGAAGTAGGTATGAAAGGACAGCAGCACCAAATCAATAACACATAGCTAGAACGGAGTGGTAGGTGACACCCACACTCTTCCCATCACCACACAGGCCAGCTATAGGGAGCAGGAGGCATTCACGTATAAGCTAGATGTGAGGAAGTCCACGCTGGGTTTCTGCATGGTTCCTGTTTGCTGGGTCCCTTGCTTCCTTTCAGAGAAATACAGGGTAAGAGCAGTAAAAGCGCACAGCAGCCATCCTTCATTGCTCTGGTCAGGTCAAACTTAGTTCACTCAGGGCATCTTCCGCACAAGGAGCGCCCGGACCCCCAAGCACCCTCTTTTGTGTAAGGGGAGAACTCAGAGTCCTGAGCTCTCTCTCACATGGCTCCACCAATGGCCCCTCCTCCAACACTCTGGCATCAGGAAAAAAAGTTTCCCCATCACATTCAGTGGCCCTAGGCTTCTCTCCCACATCTAAGAAACTTAGGTGGCCTCCATTAATATCCAACCTGAAAAGTGCCTAATCATTACTGTATTTGTTCTCACAACATCCTTGGAAGATGGGGGAAGTGAGATACAAAGATGAAGGCCAAGATTTTTAAAGGGATTTTGGTGTTACTCCACTCACCATTGCAAGGCCTATGTGACAAACAGCCAAGTCCCATTGTCAAATGTTGCCTAGGCTTTGGGGAGCCCAAGTATCTCTGGAAGTCAAAAGGAATTTAGCCTCCTAAGCACTTAAGTCACTTCTGAAAATGGGACTTGGGCATTTAAGTCACTCAGGCCCAGATTTCTGAATAGATTAGGCTTTATTCTGCTCAGCATTGCCCACAAAAGCTTGGCAGGGAAATGAATCCTGTTTAGCTGCTGCACCACTAGATCATCCTTCCTCGTGAACCATCTGCACCAGCCATGGATTCCTTGCTAAGGGAGCAGATTCCCCCCAGGACTATTACAGTTTTATGCCGGTGTGACTCCAGTGATTTCAGCAGAGTTCTACTGGGTAAAACTGCAGTTATGTGTAGGAGGATCAGACCTTCCTGGAACAAGAGGAAAATCCTGCCTCTTGGCTCCTTGTTGTTTACCTTTCATATGGCAGACAAAGGCTCCTCTACCTTCCCTGCCCTCTGGTTATGGAAGGAGCCTCTCAGTTCCTCTCCTAGCCATTACATTCCCAAATGGATTTGTTTATCCACTCCATGCCAGCTGGAAGAGCACATTGCTGAAACTAATTAAATGTTAATTACACACTGCAGGCTCTGTGCTCCATCTCTGTAGAAGCCATCAAGGGGAATGATCATTCTTCTTGCTCAGCAAATGGTGCAAGTGTGGATCAGGCTTCATCCGAACGCTATCCTGCATGCACTGTGCTGGTTGGACTGCAGTGGATAAGGCCACCGCAGTGACCTGAGCGCATCAGAGATGGTCCCTGAGCTAGAGCAACCTCCTCTGGCATCTGCCCACTTGCAATCTGCCGTAGCATGTTCTAGTATGCAGGTGAGAGAATTTCCTTTGCTGGGGGATTTAGTTCACTGCACTGAGAGGGGAGACATGCTTGTCCTTCCTTACACCTCACGTTGAACAGACCCTTTCCCTAAAAATGTGCACCCTGAGCTGGGTCTGGATTCCAATCCTCACTTGGGGGAAAAAAAAAAAGAGCCATCTGAATCTATGGCTTTGCTTAGGACCATGTCTGCTTATGCTATGCCTTGCTGCATGCAGTAAAGGAATCAAAGAGGGCATAGGCAAGACACTTCTCCAATTAACCCCTTGCTCCCCTAGTGTTCTCATATCCAAGGGGTGGGAGATGTATTACATTCTCCAAGGCAAGGGGAGGCAAAGCACTGGTAGGTTCCTGTCTTATGCCTGATTTACTCCTGTCATCTGCCTAAAAGGCTGATTAGCAATTAGCCTTGCACAGGTGCTGATCTACATCTATTCTGTGTAGGTTTATCATTTCTAACAGTCACTGATCTGTTTAGCAACAACAATGCACATGTGCAGAAGTGGAACCATGCAGACCTGCATGTGTCAGTCAGGCACACGCCATCCGGGACCCGTACAAGGGTATTATTCACACACTCCAGCAGACTACAAGCATGAATCCATTTACAATTATAGGGCAGGTTCTGCTGCAGGCATTATATAAGGCTAAAGAGGGCTACAGCTTCAATTAGGGTTGATGCTGGCTTTCCAGTAACATATGAACACACATCCCTCTAAGGCTCCAGTTTATTTGCATTCTAATTCTTTAATTTATTTGCATAACTCATCCATAGGCTTCTGGTTTTATTTCTCTTCAATTAGTCTGACTGGCCTGGCACAGCCAATCCCTATACTAAAGCACAAGGGTGAGTGACTAGAACATGGGACAATAGGTAACATGGGCAGTGATGCATCTTTTAAATCTGGTATGTTCCCGACACGTTGCATGACCTTGGGTGAGGCAGCTGGGCCTGTATTTTGGGGTGCCTCCACTTCTGAGATTCCTCCAGGTCTGGTTTTCAGTAGTGCTGAAAACCCACAACTTCAGTAGAAATGTTTCCAGGATTGATTTCAAGGAAAAATTCAGGGTCAGATTCTCAAGTGCTCAGATTAGGGGCAGCTGGTCAACATAGTTCAGCACTTGATATGTTGAGGTCTTCTGGAAATCTGGCCTTGAGTGTCTGACCCATTGAAAGGCCTGGCCCATGCATTATCCAGAAGGCCCATCCTACTTCTCTTTGAAGAAATTTGCAAACAGCAAAGAGTTTAACACAATAGCCTGTAGAAGGGTTTAAAAAGCTGTCATCTACATCCTTTGTACCAGGACAGAAACTTCCAAAAGAACACACACAGCTTCTTCCTGTAACTTCACCCAGCTTGACTCAGTTACTTGCTTCCCTGTCGATCTGTGCATATTTATAACAGCCCGCTTTTATACTTCTCCCACCTTTCAACTTTCCTCCCTTCTCCAAAAACTCCTGGTGGTCAGCTCAAGCCGCTGGCTAGTTTAAGTTCCTGGAAGATGATTAAAGATAGCAAGGACTGGAAAAGGTCCAGACTGGCTCATTCTTTCTGATGCATTGTGTCCCCCAGGATAGCATTTAATTGCTTTTTGAATGATCCCAGAGTCAGTCTCTCTAAAGAAACCTTCCCCTGACCACCCAGCCATCTCTGATATTACTCCACAGGGCCTGATTTCGAATTTGTTTTCCTTTTGCCTTCGATTACTGCTCCCCTAATTCTCTTTTATCCTGGGCACTCATCCATTCCTTTCCTACCCCTTGCTGTTCATCTCGCTCCCTACACCAAGGCTTGGAATAAAGGCTTTTCACATACATTTCTTTATATTCATGGAGAGCCAGACACTACAAGAATTATGAACCACAAGAGATGGATCCAGAACCAAATGTCCACATGTAAACACGCCTCAGCTTTCTGTTCCAAAAACAAAACCCAGCAGCTTTGCAACAGATTAAACTCAGTTAGCAAACTGTTACTTAGGGCAGGGGTCAGAAAAACTTTCCCTGGGAGCAGCTTATCCTAGAACTGCCTCACACAGCTGGTGCTGGCCAGAGTCAGACAGGATCCTGGACAGGATTGATCCCTTGTCGGATTCAGTATGGCAGCTCCCATCCCACCATCAGACCTGATAAAGTCTAGATCTAGACTTCGTTTGGATCCTCATCTAGAGTCAGAATTTGCTACTTGAGCCTGTGGCTGTTAGCAAACTGCCGCAAACATGTCTTTATTAGTTATATAATCCACCCCCAGACTTCATTTGCACCCCTAGCATGAGGCCAGACACTTAAAAGGTATTTAGATTCTTGCTTCTCATGGGTTGAAGGCTCTGGGCCCAGTTGCCTCCAACACCCAAGAATCACGGCTCCCACAGCAACCCTGCTTCTCTAGGGTGTGCAATTCCACTGCTAGAGGCAAATTGTTTTAAGGGAGATGGAACACAGGCCTCTTCTTTTCATGTCTGCCATCACCAGTATTTACATACACAGCTGGTTTTATGGGCCTGCAAAGTGGGTAACTGGCTACAAATATGGGGCGATTGTGTACAGACTGTACAGATTTTTGGGGGGTTTTTTGTGCAAGCTTGCAGTTCTGCCAGCTCTCTGTACTGAAAATCTGCCCCAGAAAATAACAAGACCCCTGACTCTGAGGTACAGAAAGCAGTCATCTGAATCCTTAACAAAATAAAGCTTTATTGTCTCATTGTTTCCTTGTGCTTCCCCCTCCGCCTGTTGTGTCTAATCTCATGCTTAGATTGGAAGCACCTCGCACAATGGGGTCCCAGCCTGGAGGTGCTACTGTAACAAGCCCTAACACAAGGCTCCAGCTCTGTGGCTGGGATTTATGGTCCTGTTACTTGTAATACAAAGTACTTAGAAACACCAATCAAGATTAGGGCCCCATTGTGCGAGGTGCCGTACAGACGCACTTTAGGAGACAGTGAAGAGCTAACCATCTCAATAGGCAAGACCAACAAAGCAAGGATCATCCTCCCCACTTTAAAGGGGAGAAGCCGTGGACCAGAAGATGACGTGATTTAACCACAGTAGCTGTGCCCAAGCCAGCAACTTAACCAGAAGCCACTTCCTTATCACTCCTGCATGATGGCTCCTTACAGCTCCAGTGTCAATTCTGCTGAGTTCGGCCCTCAGGTTGGACTCTTGCTGCACCAAACCTATTCCTCCTTCAGTCCTGCCCCAGTATTTAATTACCACTTGGCATTGAGCATCCAGTAAAGTAAGTGCATCATGAAATACATGCGCCAATTTACTGAAGTATAACCTCATCCATCTCAATCTCCCTGGCCATCTGTCTCACCCTACCTATCACCTGGCCTTCCTGCACTTCCAGCAAATGTCCAACAGGCTCCATGCCAGTCCTGAAGCTAAAGCTGCTGGAGAACTAGCCAGGCTTGACATTTGGGAAACAGAGCTCTGCCTGCTGCTGGAGAGCCACATTTATTTTCATTAGATTTAATCCACGGATATCTTCCTCCACCAGCCTCCCTCTCCTGCTCTGCTGAAACAGCAGTGCTAGACTAAGATGCCACCCTCTGGTTGAGCTCTTATCGTAAGGAAGCTGGTTTCATGGTCTCCTGCTGTTTAATTAAAATGGGATGAGGATGGGAGAGCTTTCCATCGAAAAGGACTCCACTCCCGCCTTGCTGGAGGCCAGAGGAAGCTGCAATGCATTTCCTGTTCTTAGTTCCCAGGGCAGATGTGGGTAACTGGAAGAGGGTTGCTATTTCTTGAGGATGCTGCCAGTGTCTGCTGTCACTGGTGCAACTCTGCTCAGTGCAGGGGAACAACAAGAGAGCAGAATTCAGTCTCATAGCTTCAGTCCTGTTCTGCTCCCTCTCCAAATAATGCAGTGTTGTATGTTATACCCTGAACTCTCCAGTGGGTGCTTGGATTGCTCTGTGTGTGGGTTTTGTCACTGGTAGACAAATGACACTTGGCTCCAGTCCAGAGAGGCAGATGGCAGGCCAGAGACCTTGACTTTCCAGGCACCCACTTCCCCTTGGCTCTGATGGGTCATGTACCTTGGAGTGTCTGTCTTGTTCTCCTCCAACCAGGTAGCAGGTAATGGCTATGCTGGCACTGAAAGCACATGGCATCGTGCCAAGTCTAAGCAAGACAGAGAAAGAAGGGTGGGAGTAATGGCAAATGAAGTCCCATCTGGAGAATCCATTCCCTTTGGGGCAGCTCCATTAGTTCACATGAATTGGTGGTGTGACAGGTTGGATCACAGAAACCCCCTTGGGAACTGACAAGTGATGTGCCAAGACTACTTCTGCCCCTGCTTTCCCTGCCAGCTTGGGACCCCAGCACCCTGTCCTGCTGAGCCAGGCATGCCCATCTGCTCCAACACAGACCCAGGGTCTGAATTACTTGCCCCAAAGCTGCAGACAGGTGGCTTAACCTTTTTAGTCTAGGAGGAAGCTAATTCCTGATTCAGGGGCTCCTGTCTCCATCTCCACAAGGCAGCTCAGTGTTTCCAACTACTTGGTACCCACTCACCTCACTTCAGCTCAACAGCCTGGCAGCACTGGGCCCTAACCCTCCACTGCTAGCTTAGGCCCTGTGACGTTATTGATATAAACTGGGACCATACAGAACATGGTTTGCAACCATGGTCCTGTAGTGGCACCACATCCTATGTAAAGGGGGTCATATAATGTGTCTAAGACCAGGTTATGGATTACTGGTTATGATTATGCTATCTGTATCATTATGTAGTTGAAGTTATAAGTATTGGCTGTATACTGTCTGTATTTCAAATTGGTGCTGCAGTTCTGGGAAACACCCCAGGCAAGTTGGTGTTAGCTCTGCTTAACCGGCTTGATGGCCCATTAAGGACCATCAGCTACACAACTGACCCACTGAGGGGAGGCAGATACGCCATGTAACTCAGCAGGGTGTGCAGGGACTTGCCCATGTGACTCCAAACTCCATTTGGCCATAATTTTCCACAGTAAGAACAAAGAAGTGTTCTTACACCTGAAAGTGCCTATATAAGGCTGATGCCTCATCTCCATCTTGTCTTCAATCCTGCTTCTTACCTCTGGAGGGACTTTGCTACAAGCTGAAGCTCTGCAAAAAGGACTGATGACCCATTCCAGCGGGGGATGTTCTCCAGAGACTTGATTTGAACCTGCAGTTTATTCCATCACTGCTACAAGCCTGAACTAAGAACTTTGCCATCACTGTATGTAATTGATTCCATTTAACCAGTTCTAGCTCTCATCTCAATCTTTTTCCCTTTATGAATAAACCTTTAGCTTTTAGATTCTAAAGGATTGGCAACAGCGTGATTTGTGGGTAAGATCTGATGTGTATATTGACCTGGGTCTGGGGCTTGGTCCTTTGTGATTGAGAGAACCTTTTTCTTTTACTGGGGTGTTGGTTTTCATAACCATTCATTCCCAGGACGAGTGGGACTGGTGGTGATACTGGGAGACTGGAGTGTCTAAGGAAATTGCTTGTGTGACTTGTGGTTAGCTAGTGGGGTGAAATCGAAGTCCTTTTTGTCTGGTTGGTTTGGTTTGCCTTAGAGGTGGAAAAACCCCAGCCTTGGGCTGTGACTGCCCTGTTTGAGCAATTGGTCCTGAATTGGCACTCAGTTGGGTCCCGCCAGAACTGCATTGTCACAGGCCCTCAGATGATGCTAACAGCTGCAGCATTAACCACTATCCGTGGAAGCAGCTGCAGTCTCAAACCTTTTATATGGAGCATCTCTGAGGGAGACCAAAGAGCTCTCCTAGCATGGAGCATCACCCAGGAACAGGGATTGGCTCCACAGTCCCTAGCTGCCCAAGCCACACAGCTTTATAGGTCAGCATCAGTAGCTTCTGTTCTTCCTGGATACTCAACCCCATCACCACTGCAGGGATGAACCACCACACAAAGTAACAGTCATTTGGAGGGGGGGGGGGGAAGAGATGAGAAACCACAAGCTGAGAGCAATGGAGAAAGTTGCATCTAAACCAGGTGAACTGAAATCAAGACGGGTGATCCAAACCTGCCCTGATGCGGGTAGGATCAACCTGTTTTCAGTGACACAGGCAACACCATTTTGTGAGCAGTGAAAGCTGAGAGTTCTAGCAGAAGCTAGGCTAGCAAAACTGGTGCAAATAGCTTGCTGGGAGCAGATTAGCCTCCTCTACTCACAGAGCATCACAAGACCCTGGCTTGCCCCAGAAAAAGTTTCAAGAGCTGGTCAAGAATGTTTGACAAATTTTTCAATTGGGAAAATGCAGATCTGTCGAAGCAAACTTTTAGAAGAAAGAGGCAAGGCAGGTTAGATTCTTTTATTGGGCTCAAAAAAATTTTTGGAACAAAAACGGGCTTGAGATTTGTCAAAATAAAGCTGATTTTTTAAAATGAAAAATCCCAGTTCTCCAATTCAAACAGTAAGCTGTTTCAAATGGTAAGCTAATTTATAATGAAAAAAGTGAGATGGTCAAAATCAGAATGAAAAGGTTGCAAAATTGTTGGGATGAAATGTTTGTTGAACCAAAAGGAATTTTTTCTTTGAATTTTCTATTCATGAATGTGTTCAAGATTTTGACTTTTCATCCCAATTTGGGATAGAATTTTTTCCTTTCCATACCTAAAAAAATTGCATGTGACCAAAATTAAAAATATTGTCCATCCAGTTCTAACCATCCTATAAACCAAAAGCATACAAAGTACCCTAGGGAAAGATACCTTGGTCTGAATTCACCAGTGTCTCACCCTTTGGCTCATAACTCAGATATGCACAAAGAATAGGTTGTTCTGGGGCTGTCCAGTATCTAGTGGATGTGAAAGGCTGCAAAATAAATAAATAAAAATAAAATCAAGCTGTCTTTAGCGGAGTGCCTGATTATTCACCCCACTATTAGCCCTTGAAGCTCCATCAATCCCATCACTGCTGTTCCACCAGCTTTCCTTCTGCCTCCACTCTCACTATAGTAGCCTCATGTCCACCAGGCTATCATTCCAGTCTGGAGCTAAGGTGGCAATACATACCCACAAAACCGCACTTTTGGCATAGAATATTTTCAAGCTTTGTCTCCTCCCAGCCCAGGAGATTAATTACCTCAGCTATCCCTGGCTGTCACCTAAACTCTCCCAGATGGCAGGATTTGAATTACAAATGAAATGTCTCCATTCTTTCTGTGCCTCCCTCCCATTCCTCTGCACCTGTTTTAAAAACAATGGCTAAATAACTTCCTTCTACTCAGCTGCATAAATCACCCTGCTCTTAGTTAAGTGACAGAGGCAAACAGTTAAGGTTTGAGGCAGTTCCTGGACAGAAAAATTAGGACTACTATAGCAACTCCGAGAGCTATGCTTTGCTTTTGATCTAGGTCCCGAACTTGTACTTAGAAGCATAAGCAGACCCTTCATCTACACAGAGCAAGGTTGGCTTCAGTTGGGCTATGCAGGGATGCAGTGTATAGTCTTTAGTGCAAGATAAGGGTCCAAAAAGGGACTTCACATGGGAATCACTCTTAGGTCTAGGCACCCAATAGAGTCTTACCTGGGTCAGTAGGGCATTTATATGTGAGCTGGATTTTACACAATAGCATTGAGTGTGACCAAATGCACCCCTGAATTCACACCCTATTGTAATAATCTTTGTACTAAATAGACTTAGTAAGGTACCATTTGAAAACCAATAATTCGCTGGTCAGTAATATCATGGTGAAATATGTAAAGTTATAAATTCCCCCAAATGATGTTGGTAGCACACATTCAGACCCATACAGCCCCGATGAGGCAGGAGTGGTCAAGCAGGTTTTAAACAAAGGAACATGTATTTACCTCAATTTACATATAAATAGTAAGCAAGATCCTTGAAACAGCAAAGGGGAGGCAAATCTGCATTTTGGCAAACAGCAGCATGAAGTCTCTTTCATACTGTGTCCTCATATCGCCAACCTCACAGCTGGCAGGAACTTTATCTAGGGGTAACCCTCAGAAAAATGCCTTTCAAAAGATGATTGAACTATAGAAGTGAGGGAGCAAAACCACTCCCAGTTCTTTCCCTATCCATCTTGCTCTTTTCCATCTTATGACTTGGCTACACTGGCACTTTACAGCGCTGCAACTTTCGTGCTCAGGGATGTGAAAAAAACACTCCCCTGAGCACTGCAAGATACAGCGCTGTAAAGCCTCAGTGTAATAATCAGTGCCGCAGCTCCCAGCGCTGCAAGCTACACCCGTAAGGGATGTGGTTTACGTGCAGCGCTGGGAGAGCTCTCTCCCAGAGCTGGCGCTCTGACTACACTCACACTTCAAAGCGCTGCCAAATTTCAAATGTAGCCATACCCTAAGATGAGAAAAGAAACAGCCTATGGACTGTGGAAGCAGATCCTGGCCTGGGTAGCCTTGATGCTGAGAGCACATGGTAAAAATTTCACATCGAACAAAGTCTAGTTTAAGTTTAGAAAGTGTTCTTTATTTTTCATGAAACCATTTCTGACATTAACCCTTATACCTATTTCCGTGTAGTTAAACTTATTTTAAGTCTTTAATAAAAACTAATCCAGTGCAACCTGTTTGGATAACTCCATTTAAGGCTGCCTACTGTTGTATATTGATCTCCTTAGCAGGGCAATGGGTCTGATATATCTGGACAGTCCAGGAGAAGGCTCAACAGCAAAGCACAAATGTTGGGGGAAGGGGGGAAGAAATATGGAACTGGGAGCGTGTTGGGGTCACCCTGCAAGTAGTAACCAAGGCTGCTGGAAGCCAAGTGTGGGGCTGGTGTTTGCTAACAAGCTGCAGGGGTCAGAGTTGCTAGATCAGGGCTGTGGTGACACACAGAGACACTCAGGCCATGTCTACATCTAAAATTTTGCAGCGCTGGTTGTTACAGCTGTATTAGTACAGCTGTATAGGGCCAGCGCTGCAGAGTGGCCACACTTACAGCAACCAGCGCTGCAAGTGGTGTTAGATGTGGCCACACTGCAGCGCTGTTGGGCGGCTTCAAGGGGGGTTCCGGGACGAGAGAGCAAACCGGGAAAGGAAACCAGCTTCGCCGCGGTTTGCTCTCTCGGTCCCGGAGCCAGCCAGCAAACCGCAGGGAAGGAGACCTGCTTGCTCGGGGTTCCGGGACCGAGAGAGCAAACCGGGAACGCCGCGGTTTGCTCTCTCGGTCCCGGAGCCACCCAGCAAACCGCAGGGAAGGAGACCTGCTTGCTCGGGGTTCCGGGACCGAGAGAGCAAACCGGGAACGCCGCGGTTTGCTCTCTCGGTCCCGGAGCCACCCAGCAAACCGCAGGGAAGGAGACCTGCTTGCTCGGGGTTCCGGGACCGAGAGAGCAAACCGGGAACGCCGCGGTTTGCTCTCTCGGTCCCGGAACCCCGAGCAAGCAGGTCTCCTTCCCTGCGGTTTGCTGGGTGGCTCCGGGACCGAGAGAGCAAACCACGGTGAAGCTGGTTTCCTTTCCCGGTTTGCTCTCTGGGTCCCGGAACCCCGAGCAAGCAGGTCTCCTTCCCTGCGGTTTGCTGGGTGGCTCCGGGACCGAGAGAGCAAACCGGGAAAGGAAACCAGCTTGATTACCAGAGGCTTCCTCCTTCCACGGAGGTCAAGAAAAGCGCTGGTAACTGTCTACATTGGATTACCAGCGCTGGATCACCAGCGCTGGATCCTCTACACCCGAGACAAAACGGGAGTACGGCCAGCGCTGCAAACAGGGAGTTGCAGCGCTGGTGGTGCCCTGCAGATGTGTACACCTTCAAAGTTGCAGCGCTGTAACTCCCTCACCAGCGCTGCAACTTTCTGATGTAGACAAGCCCTCAGTATCTGCATGCCATTCAGAAGGAGCCCAGGTCGGGAGCTACAGCAGAAAAACTGAGGCAGCCCAGGTTGGAGGGCAGGGGTGATAACTCCTCACACATCTGGATTGCACCCTGGAATGTCATCCTGAGATCAGGGCCTTGCTTCACTAGGAGCTGCACAGAGATAGACAGTCCTTTCTCTGTGAAGGTCAAAGATAAAAGGAGTGGAAACAATTTAATGTCACTACAGTTCAGCAGGAAGGCATAAAAGAAGAACCCAGTCCAACATCCCACCTCCGGGACCACAGTGCCTCTTGATTCTGCCCAGTTCACCACACTCAATACGTACCATGTGCAGAACAGGAAGAGAAGCACCACTTGCAGAAAATACTCCTAGAGGAGCAGCACCAGAGACCTCCCAGCAGAAATGATAGTTGAGAGACCTCCTCTCCAATATAAGGTACCTTCCGAGAGAAATGTGGGGGAGAGATAAAGAGGTTTAAGGCTAGGCCCTCTGAAATAATTTGTCACCAATTACACAATTATATTATGTAGCATAAGTTAAGGGGGGGGAAATTTCTGAAGCTTAAATTTCCCCTACTGGAGAAATTACTCCCTGTTTAGAAACAGTAATTATTCCCTTAAAACAAGGATGCACTATAAGTAATTTAAGGGTTTTATCACTGGTGCTTTGCAACAGTGTAATTGAGCAAGTGGCAATAAATAAATCTCAGAATGAAACAGAGGTGGCAGACTGCATGTAGAGAAACTAGCAGAAAATGTGAGATCACATTTAACATCAACAGAACACAGGGATCACCATTCTGGAGCAGCCCAGGGATCCAGCTAGTCCCATAACCTGCCTCCATCACCAGCTGCTTTAGGGAAAGGACCAAGGAATTCTGCAGTGATAGAGCATCCTGCCCTCAGGGGCAGTTCGCTCCTTACCAGGTAGAGGTTGGCTCATGCCCTGAAAAACGAGGGTTTAAATCTCATCCAGAGCTCTTAACTGGTTGTTCTGATAGGACTGGATTTTTATATAGCCATTCTGAATCTTGCTACGTTCTTGGCCTTTATGATATCTTCTAATAATGAATCCCAACAGCTAAATATGAATGGTAGAGGCGGTGTGTGGGGGGGAATACTCTTATTGGATTTCAATTTATGCTTGTTGTAGCTGCCAAAATGGAGATGGGTCTGGCTCAGAACTCCAGATGTGAACCACATGGGACTGATTTATGAGGCCATTATGTGTGCTGGGCACCAGGTGCAAAAAGCAAACTGAAACCTGGTGGATATGGCTCCTGCAAGACTGCCCATGGAGCTGTCTCACAGGGGTTGCTTTTCTCAAGGCCAAGGCAGTTACTGGTACAGTAGGAGGAATGCTTGCATGGTGCGGTCTGCCTCATGGATCAAGAATCCTTTAGAATCCAGATTTATTGATGCCACATATCAGTTACCGGGGCTATCACCACACCAGATTAAATAGCACCTGCTGAATGATCCAACACCCATTGAATTCAATGGCAAAGCATCTATTGGCTTCAAAGGGCTTGCCATCAGGCATCCAGCCAATGAATTATTAGGGCCCAATCCTGAAATTCTTACCATTCCTTACTCAAGAATCCATACTCCTCTTTCCCAAAAGCCCTCTGGGTCAATGATCAGGTCCTGGAGCCTTTACCTAAGTCATGAGTCCAGGATCAGGACCATTACTTAACAGCTATGAAATAAAATGTCTCCACTCCATCATTAATTCTCAGTTAGTACGTTCTTAATATTCAATTACTATTTATGTAACATGCAGCAAAGGATTATCCTATTAAACCTAATTTAAGTGTTTCATGTGTTAATTAACACATCTTATTTCAAGAGCTGCCAACATTTCTCCCAGGAAGCAATATTTAAAATCATACAAAAATGCACAAATCAAAAAAAAAGAGGGAGTTTACTTATTGCCTTTCAACTTTTGGGTTGCTCAGAGGTGCTGAAGGATTATGAAGCCTGCTCGGAATTTACCACTGGAGAAATTTTTCAACATAGCAGCACAAGAAAAACAGCAAGCCAAAAAGTCATCAAGAACTCATCTAGGTTTGTGTCCTGGCTACCTTACGTGTTAATGGAGGGGAGGCAGTGTGGATGAGTTGATAAAGCACCGAGCTCAAGAGGCCTGGGTTCTATTCCTGGTTCTGACTTACTCGCTGGATGACAGTGGGCATGTCATTGTAACCTCTGGGCCTCGGTTTCCCCATCTGTACAATAAGGATAATGATCTTCTTTGTAAAGTGCTTTGAGATATATGGGTAAAAGTGCTATATGAACTAGATGGTACATTACCTCTTCCTGGATTGTGTAACTGGTTTGACACACCCCCCATCTGACCCAGTTACAGAAAATCTAGTTGAGTTGTGTCCACACCAGCAGCTCATTGCACCACAGTCATCACATGTCAGCCAGATTTAGAGAATCTACAGCCTCACTGCCTAGTCACAGCTGCAGCATTGCTTACTGGGAATCTGGGCACCTACCCCATAGCGCCTCAAAGGATGCAGAGGCCGGAGTGCAGAGAGCGTGCACGCACCAGCAGGCTGGGAGCAATGCATTCTGAAATGTTCTATGGCACGAAGGGATGGGAGGCAGGACGTCTACTAGCTGAGTATCAACCATGTGGTGTGTGGGCACAAGCTCATGTTTAGAGCCACCCCTATTACTAGCTGGTTAGAGCCTCAGTTACAAGTCATAGCAGAAACAGAGTCTCACTCTAGAGGATTGGGGGGTGAGGTGGAGGAACAACCATTCTCGTGTGCTCTGGCATCAGGAAACTGGAGCCGAGCAGCAATTTCCAGGGAGGAGTGGGAGGCTCAAAATCTGCAGATCCAAACACTTTTGCTTTCCCCATCAAGGGAAAGATAGAGTGATGGTCACATGCTGGGCTAAGTTCAGTCTCCTTGGCTTATTAACCTGCATCAGCGAAGCAAGAGTGCCCCATGTGATCAGAGAGTGAGAGAATCTCCCTTCTGGGGAGAAGCTAGAGAATTCCACTGTCAACATTCACTTCGAACTAGAGTTCTCCACTATCCTACCACATATTTTGCCTGCAGAATATCCCTAAACCTAGCATGGAATTACAGCTACTAGCATCCACAGGGTTTTGCACTTAAAAGCACTGGTCAAATCTAGATTCAGTTCATGGCTGCGCCACAGACTCCGTGTCTCCTTGGCAAAGTCCCTTAATCTCTCTGTACCTCAGTCCCCTGTAAAATGGGAGGACAAGCCTTCTGTTCTCCCACCCTTTGTTTGCCTTGTGCATTTAGACAGTTTTTAGGGGACAGGAATGGTCTCTTACTCTGTGTACATACAGCACCTAGCACAATAGGGCTCTTATCTCAACTAGAGCCTCTAGGTGCTACTGCAATACAAATCAACTCAGTGGGAGTTGAGTCCTTGGCCCTTCAGAGTTTGGCCCCTGCTGTTCCCTATTCATTGATGGCCCATTCCCACTGCCATTCAAGCTATTTGCAAAATCTCTTATTAACTTGAACGGAAGCAAGGTCACCTCCTGGTTATTAAATTCCTGGGACCAAATTCTCCCTGGTGTCATTCCATCGACTGTGATAGTTACACAAGGGATGAATTAGGGCTGTAATGCTCACCCCATTAACAGACACAAAGAAATGGCATGAAATTTAAATCAAATAGAGACATTTTTCTAAACAAATCCTTTCCCAAAGAACCAAAACCAGCCTTCATTACAACAACTCAATTATACACCAGGCTGAGCCTCTGTACGTTCCAGGAGACAAGAAGTTCACTAAGTATTTTATGCTTCATTCAAATTATAACCTCCCTTCAATGCAAGTGGGAGGCTCAGCTATCAAAATACATTTCCCCCAATGCTGTTCAGAAAAATTGTAACAGCTTTAATCCAGGTGCGGAATTGTCAGTTGCATATTGACAACTTGCTATTCTCATTGTAGGGCAGCTTTGCTGACTGGAGAAGTCTTGGGGAATGTAACAAGGGATGATCACCTTCCTATAGGGTCATAAGAGCCATTGTGTAGAGTTTAATAGAGAATTCTATCTCCGTTGTAGGGTGAAATCCTAACCCCCCTATGTCAATGAGAATTTTGCTATAGGATTCACTCAGAGGATGGTTGCCCAAAGCCTGCAGAAAGAATCTCATTCTCTATTCAACTCCAAAAGACTTAATTTTTACAGAGATTCTTACTAAACTTCTGTAGAGCCTTCTTGCCCCCATCCCCTCCTCCATTAAAATTCTACAGTATTTTTTCCTATCTGGAATGGATCTTGGCTCCCTCCCTACACACAGTCCAGGGAGTCTCCGAGAGACCTGGCCTCGAATTTGCCAAAGTGCCAAGTGATTTCTGGCACTCAGCTCAAGACATCTTACAAGGACCTGATCTTCAGAGGGTGGGTGCTTAGCTCTGTGCTAATCCAGCTACTTTAAAGGTTGCCTCAAGTTGGGTACCCAAAATCAATCACCTTAGAAAATTCAGGCTTTCGTTTTGATCCAGTGGAATCTGGCTTCTTGTGGGACAAGCCAGGAAACTTGTAGCAAAATAATCAAATAAAACAAGACTGAATATTGGACTTGACTTGCATTAGTCAGGAAGGTGACTAAGAAACTGATATGAAGGATTCCACTGTAAATTATACCTTAAGGATTTCAGATCAAATTTACCCAGTTTACAAGTCACAAATTGCTTTTTCTAATGGCTAGTGCTTCCAAACACCACCTGGAAAATGAAAATCCAATTCAGCTGCCTTTCACATTCCCAGGAATAAAGATAGGAATAGACTTGGGTAAAGTTTTCCAGATGAGACTTTTTGGGGAGTAGGAAAAGTGTAGAATTTGCAACACCAAAACATTAAGCAAATTCCAGATAGTGTCGCCAAATAGTTTCAGTAAAACAAAATCCTTAAATTGCCTTTCAACATTTTTTTGAAATGTTTAGATTTTTTGGTTCAAAATAATAGCTTTTCATTTCAGAATTTTTTAAGTTAAATAAACAAACCCTAAAACATTTTTTAAAGTTCAAATGGAAATGTTTGTTTGATTTGATTCCCTACCTTACACCCCCTAGAATTCCCAGAGAACCAAAAATTGAATTCTTTGCCCATCTCTAGTCAAGACATGGCAGATATTGTGATGATCATGCACAAGGCCTCCTAGAACCCAGTGGCTCTGTGTTCCTTCTGCAGGGCTAACAGGAGCAAGTGCCTATTTAAGACCAGTAAAAGGGGATGTGACCCAAGGCATGTCCACTCTGCAATCGGAGGTCTGACTGCAGCTCAGCTAGACAAATACAAATAGTAAAACCATGGCAGCACCGGCAAGGAATGCCTGTGTTCCAGCCCAAGCTGTTTTTAGCAGAGCTAAGTAGATTAAAACGAGCACGGGGATGTCCACCTGAGCTGCAGTCACACCTATGACTGCAGTGTATCCAGACTGTAGACACAGAGGTGGAGTAAGAATGGGACCTGTTTAGGACCATATCATCCCCCAATCAACAAAACATGTTTGGATGAAGTATGGGAGAGGATGGGAATACACATTAATAGCCCACAGCTCCTTTTCCTCCCCCTCTACACAAGAATCTCATTCCAATCCTTGTCTCCAATCCTTCAGCCCAAGTGCAGCCTTTTGAACTAACATTTTTCAAATGGCAGGTGCAATGCCTGAAAAGGCATGCCGCCCTGCCTACCACACCTAACTTGCTCCCCTAGCCCTCCCCAGTACATGTTCTACCTGGGGTGAGGGAAGAATCCCAGATCTCTATTCTCAGGTCGTTACCAGGCACAGGCCAAAGCGTTGCTCCTACTTCTGCCTCCTTCTCTTGAGCCCATTGAACTCAGCAGAAAGTCTCCGAAGCCAGAGTTCAATAGGCTTGAGCTCCTTGGCAGAAGGCCAAGGGCTAAGAGTGATTTTCAGCCCTGTTTTCACCCAGGGCCTGTGCAAAGCACACATTCATTTCAAAGGGTTCTGATTCAGGATGTGAGGTCCAGATCTTCAAAGACATTTAGGCTCCGAACTTCTATTGAAATAAAATACTTTCAAGATCTGGGCTAAAATTCATTACTTTCCAAATGGGGAAACTGAGGCTAAGAGTAAAAGGCAAGTCAGTAGCAGATCCTGAAAGAGACCTCAATGTTCTGCTTCTCAGAAGCCTGTTCTAACCACTAGATCATGCTCCCTCACTCTACAGGACAGTAATAGTGACCATTGACCACTTTGCAGTGACCTATGAACTTAGTGTCTCCCTCCCCATCTGCTGGTTTTCATAAAAGCAGCTACTTTCCCATACTTACATGGCGAGGTCACCAGATTTCATCTTCTTTACAGAAACCTATCAGACTTCCTCACTACCTCAAAAGGCCACAGGAAATTCTCACTAATTTTCTGGGGAAAAGAATTTACAGGTAATTTCCTGTCAAAAGTCCCTGTCTATAAATACAATCAAGACAAGACTGACAAGGCAAATAGTGCTTTTTCCTCTGGAATTATTCAGTTCATCACTGCCTTTTGCCTTCCTTAGTTTACTTTGTTTAGTTCAGTCAGGAAGCTAGTGCCAATAAGCTAGATGATGACAGGCAACAGCAGGATTTTGACAAACTCCTCCTGAAACCTTTCAAAACCTGGACTTTGACATCTTTTCTGGGGCTTGTACACACCACCACTTACATCTGTATTAAGCCACCTCCCCCACCCCCAGGCAACAGTTATATGGACTTAAGGCCCCATGTAGACAGTGCTATGTCAGCATGCAGCGCTTCTGTAGCACTTCTAGTGTAGACTAGGCCTTGTTTCCCCACCTCCCTCCCAATTTCACCACTAAGCCACAACGAAAGCGTGACGTGTTGAAATGTAACACATGGCAGCAGGTTTCTTTATCTGTGGATTTAAAGGTTGCAATCCCTGAGACTGAAAGTTCACATGCTGCTCTCGTCGCTGGCCCAGAAGGACCCCTTTTCTGCCTGAGGAAGAGGAGAATTAGAGGCCAGGATTTCAGAAGGTGCTGAGCACCCCATCTCCTGGTGGCCTCAAGTGGAGTTATGGCAGCTCAGGAGTTCTGGAGATCAGGCCAGAAGAAGACTCCATGTATATGGAGTCCTGTCACTCTCCAGGCTGATCTGCCCATCTGCCTCAAAGGGAGGAAGCATTACACACCTTAACCACCAAGAGCTACTGCTCAGGGAAGAGTCACTCTCAGGGACTGATGGAATTTTGAAACGTCCCGTGTGATGAAACTAGACTGAACAGAGCTCTAACAGCTCTTTGGGTAGGGTATAGGGCTCAGTGACAGCTCCGTGACAGACTCCTTGGGCAAGTCACTTAGACACCTAAATCCCTTTGAGGATCTAGGCCCAAGGGCACATCTACACTTAAAATACAGCACCAAGGCTGCTGCGGTGCTTGAAGATGCTCTAAGCCGACAGCAGAGAGCTCTCTTGTCAATGTAGCTAATCCACCGTCCCAAGACACAGTAGTTCTCCTGAAAACGTTACCGACATGGGGGCGGGGTGTTAGGTCAGTATAACTGTCACATGGGGTGTGGATTTTTCACACCCCTGAGTGACAGTTATATTGGTAAGTCTGTAGTGTAGACCAGACCTCACTGACATTGATTTCAATGGAAGTTTGGAGCTTAAGTACTTCTGAGGATCTGGACCTCAATTCCTCTGTGCCTGAAGAGATCACCCTCTCCTGGGCTGAGAGGAATTTGCTTCCAAGATTTATTAACTTCATTTTAAAAAAAAAATTCTTTGTTGCACATAAAAATGCTGTTTACAAGCAATGAAATAAAAAAGCAAATAAAAAGATTGGGCTGTAAAAGAAAACTGTTTCAAAGCAGCCAAATGAGATCCAGAGCAACAATTCAATTACACACAAGATTAGTGTCGTTCCATCTACAGAGCCCAACGTTTCTTACTGTGATTTTGAACTCAGTTGAGATGATGCTTCATAAAATACAAGTCTGATCAGAGAGAGATGGCGTAGAGAAGCAGGAAAGGAAAACGTGAGTGAAAAGAAAAAACCTTGTCCATATTGAAAAAAGAAATTCACAATTTTCCTCTCAAGTGTTGGCTCCATATTCATGATGGGCAACATTTTTTTTTTAATAGTGTATTGATCAGCAGTTAGAGGTTTAGCTTCTTCTGTGCTGCTTCCCTATAACCAGGGCCGGCTCCAGGCCCCAGCGCGCCAAGCGCGTGCTTGGGGTGGCATGCCGCAGGGGGTGCTCTGCCGGTTGCCGGCAGGCGGCTCCAGTGGAGCTCCCGCAGGCGTGCCTGCAGAGGGTCCGCCGGTCCCGAGTTCCGGTGGAGCATCCGCAAGCATGCCTCTGGGAGCTTCACCGGAGCTGCGGGACCACCGGACCTCCCGCAGGAAAGCCTGCGGGAGGTCCACAGGAGCCGCAGGACTGGTGAGCGGCAGAGCGGCCCCCACAGCATGCTGCTGTGCTTGAGGCAGTGAAATTGCTAGAGCCGGCCCTGCCTATAACTTCTGCAGGAATTTCAATTGGAAAATTCTATTTTTCCTTCCTCATCTGCTCTGAGAGTAGAATTGCCTCCTTATCCCATCCCTGCAGTGGTCGATCCCATGACAGCCTGCCTGGAAATCATTCAGGGAGCCTACTGGACTGTTATTTTTCATTGTCACTGCAATTGACAATCTTGTTCACGGGAACCCTCTCCCCTCTGTCAGGAAGAAACAGCATGTGATGTTTGCAATGAACTCGCTCTTAGGATAATGTCAAACACTGAAAGGGAAACACCCTGTATGATATACTTCATTGTACATTCAGGGGCGAGAGTCAGGATCTGATTATTAATAGCCATTAATTGTATTGTGGTGGCATCTATGGCTCCCACAGTTTTTCTAAGTTCTATACAAACAAAAGGACAGAAGACTGTCCTGGTCCTGAAGATCTGCACTAGGAATGATTTGGGGTCAATTCTCTGGCCTGCGTGATTCAGGAGGTCAAACTAGATCCACCACAATAGCCTCTTTTGGCCTTGGAATCTATGAAGAGCTTCCAGTCTAAAGTACTTTTGCTATCTGCCAGTTCTACCAACAGATCCCACTACTGACCTGGAGGGGCCCATCCAATTGGTCTGCAGGGAGGAGAGAGGAATTTTAACTGTCTCGTTCAGCTGTTGAATTGGGGCTTCTTAGGATAGTTCCACTACTGGAGTTTTACATGGAGGTTCAAGCTGCAATTGTGCAAAGCTGTGAATGTAAAAAAAGTTAGCAAAAAATGAGAGCACAGACTGGGGATGAGGGGCACAGAGGCAGCGATTCCGTGTGGGGAAGGGGGGTGTTCAGAGACAGCTCCCCTACAGTCACAGGGAATGGCACTTTGGGGCAACACTTTCCTTTCAAATAAAAGGTAGGGTTGAATCAATTTAATATGCAGTCCTCAGAATAAGGACATCAGTTTAATATCTGATAAGAATACAACTTAAAACATTGTTTCTATGTCTCGGTCCAAGAGACACAGACAAGGCTTTCATCTCAGGGCCAAAAGACCAAAATCAAGACACTTGATCATAGTCTTTGATAGGCCAAGAGACTACTTGCACTTTGATCTTAGCAGGGTAGTTTGCTCAGAACAGCACACCAGACACTTAGATGGTTGGGAGAGCGGGGCTAAGTCTGCAAGAAGGGTGGGGAAGAGGGTGAGATCAGCCTTTAGAGGATTAGCGCTGGCAGAAAACTTTGATAGAACAGTTTTCCATTGGAAAATGCAGTTTCCATTTTAAGGAAACATTTAAGAAAAATGAATCTATTTTGACAAAATTTGATGGGAGAACGTTTCAATGATTTGTTTAGGCTATCACTTGCATTAGACTGCTCTATTATATTAAATATTGATTCATCTATATTTATGTGTTCTTAGATTCTATGATAAGATAATTAACATTCAGTTTCATATGTTTTGACATATCAAAATGAAACATTTCAATGTTTCCAAATCAATTTTGGGGAGTATTTAAGGGCCATGGTAAATTTCAACTGGAATAAGGATTTCATAGTTTTCCAATCAACAGAAACTCCATTTTCAGATCAGCTCTGCTGAGGATGCTGCTCCAGACTGACACCCCTGAACACCTCCCTGTTCTTACCCCCATATTCAAAAATCAAACCCACAAAACGGGGTGAGGGAATCATTGAGGACAACAATGACAATTTGCTTGGCATACGATTTAAGTTGTCCCCTTTACCCTCTCAAAGGTGCAGGCCTGAGCTGAATGGAGCAGACGGGCAGGAGTATTTTAGAGAAGTAGCACCATAACACATCCTCAGTTATGTAGGCTTTGCAGGCCCAGGAACTTTCCCTTTAATGAGCTATAGTTCTGAGATGCTGCTCAGCCTTGGGGTGCCCTGCCAACACTGGAGCACAATAAGGAGAGGAAAGAAAGTAGGGAGGTGCCTTCCAGTCCTATTGGATACAGAGAATTTCATGGAAGAACAGCAACAGCAAATATACTGTTCCAGTACAGGGACCATCCCTCCCCAGCAGGGCTGGGTACTGGGGGAAAGCCAGGGGCTTGGTGCAATAAACCTAGTAAGGAAGAGGAATGTTGTGACCAAGGCATGGGAGTGCGACTCAGAAGACCCAAGCTCAAATCTTGCCTTTTCCACAGACAGCTTGGGCAAACCTCTTGATCTCACCACACCTTAGTTTCCCTTCTGTACAAATGAAAATCATTCTGAGTCTCATCTACTTAGGGTACTGTGTTCCTGTGTGGTTTTTACAGCATCCAGCACAGTGGGGACTCCATCTGAGCTGGTGCAGTAAGCTCCACAATAATTTAAATACTAACTGCAAAAAATTCATGGTTTTAAGGGCAGGTGTGGGAATGGAAGAGCCTGTGAAAGGAGTGAAAGATAGAGAAGCATTTTTTAAAAAAAGCAGCAGCATAACCTCCTAGGGAATTGATTTAGGAAAATTGCAGGCATCTCCTAGGAACTAGAGGCCAAGCTACCCTCTTTAGGAGCATTTTTTAAGCCTTTTCATTGAGTGCTTTGTAAAAAGGGGAAGGGGGAGAGGGGAGAAAAAATAAACTGATGTCTCTTCCGATAATTTGTGAGGGCTCCGCATGCATTGTAAATATCTGCCTTTATCCAACAGGCAATTTGCTGAATTTCATAGACTGCTTTTGTATTGCTATTTGCCAAGCCACGGTCTCAGCGGAAATCTCGCCTGGTTTAATGCTTTCTCTCACTCTGCATAATTGCCCGGTGCGATTTGCTCCCTGGAAAGGTTACAGAAGGAAGAGGGGGTGGAGGAAGGAGGACTTGGGGGAGAAAAGGAGACAAATAGGGAAAGCTGACAGTATTTGAAATTCAGTTGCTTTTGAGCTAAGAAATGCAGCAGTGAAGCAAGCACCAGCCAAGCACACCTCTCCCCCACACCCATCCCACTGAGATTATCAGATGAAGAAAATATCGGGACACGTGGGGGGGGAGGTCCGCCAGCGGAGAAGAAAAACAAGTGCTCCCGGCAGAGCAAAAAACCCCGAGTGCTGCCGGCGGAGCGAAATATCGGGACAAATTGCATCCCGACCAAAGACTGGGACAAATACCTAAATATCGGGATGGTCCTGATTTTATCAGAACATCTGGTCATTCTACATCCCATCTTAAGTGTTGGAGGCCTTTCTTGCTGCCCCATAGAAGTATCACTAGGGCAAATGGAAGAGAGCTTAATGCCCAGAGAAACAAGAGCCACCTTGGATTCTACAACAGGGGCTTGGTCTTGGGCTGGAGCCCCACTCGAGGGGACTCAGGTTATTTCCCATTAGGAGCAAAAGGTGGCTGCAGAGAGGGGAATGCTCAAGTGACACTGTAGAGTGAGAGGCTCCTGCAGGGAAGACCCTGAGCCCAGGTGAATTGCTCCAACTAGGAACGGCTGGAAGCAGTCTGCAGAGACAGGAAGGACTGACCAGAGCAGGGAAATTTGAGCTATCCACAAGCTTAAGACTTGTGCGTAGTTTTGAACTTTAAGGTTATAAATCAAACCCTAAGGAGGGCTGTTGTGAAGCTGGAAAAGCCCTGTGTGGAGAGGACTAGGAATCCACAAAGTGAAACTGAGGTGAGGGGCTGGGTACAATAGGGCCCTGCGGCGGCCACTCATCTACAGATTCCACTTGGATTGACTAAAGCCAGCCAAGGGGCATCATCTGCCCCAAAAGCCAAACGAGCATGCTGAGAGGTGCCTCCATTGCCCAGCTGTTCGACCTCACTACGTGCTCTCTTAATAGCGAGTTGCTCTTTACTGAGCAGACGAGTTTGCCATTAAATCTAGCTCACTCGCCTAATGATGCAAAAGGAGTGACTCAGACTACCAGTAATGAGAAACCGCACCTATTACATACATTTACACCTGGTCTCTGCCAAGGTTTGTGCAAAAACATCACGGTGACAAGTGGGTTCAGGCAGTACAAGCCTGATCCAGAGCTCATTAGAGTTCATGGAAAGGTTCCCAGTACTGCAACAGGCACTGGATCAGAGTCAGGTCTGCTAAGAATTATACCGAGACCCACCAATTCATTCCACAAAAAAAAAAATCTAGTGACTTGGGACTCAGGCCTGATCTACACTAGGAAGTGTTACTGGCAAAATTGAACTTTCTTCCCAGAAGTTAGGGACAGAAGGGACTATTGGCCAGTCTTATCTGAATGAGAGTGAGAGACACATATACACACAAGCCATAGACTTTCACACAGTGCCATATTTGAGGCTCTCAGTCAGCACAGCCTGGCACGCGTCCACACTGAATCCCTTCTCTTTTGCTGGAGTCATTATTCCCCTCTTCTAGAGGGGCATAAGCCGCCCTAGAGATAGCTCTAGCAGCACAGCAGTGTGAATGCACATGGACCTGTGCTGGTACAAGATCATTTCCAGCAACAATTTCACAATGCAACAGCCCTCCCTCAAGCAAGGATTTGGCTGATAAAGGTGCTACAGAAGAGTTTATTCTGAGCCCTTTTGCATTCTCCTCCAGCATGGGCTGTTCACCTAGGCAACACCTTCTCCTCTCACCAGTCTTGCCAATGCCCAGGCATCTGTTACTCCCTCCTTTGGCCCCTCTGTACACTGGTAACACCTGTGGTTCCAGCTAGCAATCCTCTGTCTGGATTACTTCTGCCAAGGTCTTACACTCACCACAAGCGACACGTAGAGCTGTGCGCTTTCCTCTCCTGTATGGCGCAGGGGTGGAATAGCAAGCCATCTCTAAGCTGCAAAAAAATTCTCCACTCAGGCATCATATAAACTGGGAGGATGGCAGGCACACGGCTGCCAAAGGGGAAAAGGGTCTAGGCGAAGCAGGAGAAATTATGCTGTTGCTCCCTGCCATCATCAGCTGTTCCACTGCTCTCCCTGCTCCCAGCAGAGCATAGAGTCAGCAAGGAGGATGGATCTTCACATGCAGGACTTGCCCTCCTGAAAAAAAGGGACACAATGTTGCAGGCTTGATCCTGAAACCTTCATTCCTACCTGCAGGCCTTGCTCCCAGGAATAATCCCTTTAAAGGGCAATGGGGCTATCATTGGGGATAGTTGGATGGGGTGGAGGGGATTGAGGGGTGCAGGTAAGGCCTATAGGCCTTACAGAATGAAAGTGAAGCAATGAAGCCACAGAAAGCACAATGGGGGAGGGCGTATAGAGGGATAGCAAGAGCAAAAACTGAAGGGGAAGAGTAAGGGAGAATAAGGGGGAAACCAACGCAAAAGGAAAGAAGAGTAAGAAAGGATTCAAGTGAGAGAACAGGAGTGACTCAGGAAAGGAGGATACAGAACACAGAAGGAAAGCAACAAACAACGGAAAAACCAGCAGGAGGGCGGGGGAGAACGGCACAGGGGCAGCAGGAGCTGCGGAGACGGCAGGCAGTGTTTATTAATTTTCTGCTTGGCTGCCTTTGGAGCCATAGCTCAGAGATCATGAAGCTGCTACACACTCTATTAAATAATTCAATCTGCAAAGAATCCAAGTGTGTAAGCAAACACTTGTGTGTCTTAAAATTTAATTGTGAAGCTAAATGAGATTAAGTGCAAGGAGAACATAAAAAGACATGAAAATAGATACTGGGGCTTTTGTTTCTTTAGAAGTCCGAGCCTGAGAAGGAAGCGTTTCCCATTTTTCACTGTATTTCCACTAAACAGCCTGAGCCTCTTTTCATTTCCCCCGTCTGCTCTTGCTCCATTTACAGCTGTGTTTGCAAGCGACAGGCTTGCAAATCACTTAATATCCATCCAGGCAGCTCCACTTGTACTGCTAGGTGCCCAAGGATGGCAGCCTCTCCTTGTGTTTGCAGGGGTTCCAGCCTGCCTCGCTTGCTACGGCCCTCCAGTCTGCTCCTAAGCACTCTGCTAATTGTTTCATTTTTCTCACAAGCCGCTGCTGCCCCCCTATTTTCATCTTAAAACAAATTTAGTGCAAGTGAAAGATGCTGGCTTGGCAGTGCTGGAGAGCAAAGCCCATCCACCCACCGAGCAGGTGCAGCTGCAGCACAAGCTGCCAGACAAAGGTCCCTGGGTCCCAGGAAACAGCCACAGGGGTCATTGAGCCTCCGTCCATTCAGTCACAGCCCTCCCTCTGGTGCTACATGAATGTTACCAACTCCTGCAATTTTGTCACAACATTTGCAATATTTGATATTCAATTTGAAGCCCCAGCTCCTAGATTCATGTGATTAGCTGAGAATCTCAGCTTTCAATTAAAAAGAGTAAGTTTCTAGCCCTCTGATTGCTGAGAAAAGCAAGATAAACCCTAAATGCTCAAACTATAAGGCAAATAGAGAACAACAAGCTATTTAAAACAATTCTTAGTCACGTGATATGTTTTTTTGATTATCTGGGGTTGGCAATTCTGCTACCAGAGGGACCGGTTGTGATGGGGACTCCTGAAAGCCAGATTTTCAGAAGAGCTCAGCATGTTGGGGGCTGATCATTTTAGAAAGCCTGGCCCCTGTTGTTGGTGCTGAACTGAGCTGTGCAAGTAACGGCTTTTACAGTCTACTGTGCTTACCAAACTCAACAAAATCCTCCTTGCAAAAGGGTTGACCCCCAGCGAAATTTGTTTTGGCCAACTGAACCAGTCAAAAAACTTGTTTAAGGTCAAATGAGTGTCATCCGACCCAAAAACAAAGCATTTCAAGTTTTTAAAAGAAAATAAAAAAATAAAATCCCAACACAAGTCATTTCCAATTGAGAAACCTGAAGTGTTTCATTTCAAACAAAAAGGTACAAACTGACTGTCACAGTTCAGGGCAACTGCACCTGTTTCCCTCTTCCAGGGTCCAGTTTGGGCACTCAATCTAGGTTCCAGGTTCCTGAGCCAGGTCCTCTCCTGGGAGGGTACGTGTCTCCCTCCTGACTGTGGTGTTTCCTGACTGCATGGTTCCGTGATCAAGCTGTGATTTTTCCCAGCAAAAGAGTCTGCCTAAGCAAGCCTGCTTCACTAGTCTCCTCAGAAATGGTACACAGTGTAATTGCCAAAGTTCAGTTACCCCACTAGTCTAAGCAAGCTCATTTATTCTTAAGGTAAAAACATTGCAGAGAAAATATTAAAAACCTACTCATGTTAAGATTAGCAGAGCCCACATTTCCACTGTTCATGGTGGCAGGTGATAGAATTGCAGGGGGAGGTTTAGGTTGGATATTAGGAAACACTTGCACTAGGAGGGTGGTCAAGCACTGGAATGGGTTACCTAGGAAGCTGGTGGATGTGACATTGCACTCTATGTAACTGGAATATGTTTCATGCAAAAGATCTCTTGTAAGGTATCACTACAAATCTTATAATCTACTGAGTGTGGTCATCCTATTTGAATAAATGTATCATTCTTGTATCTGAAACTAGAAATATGAAATATAATTCTAAGGGCTTATTGTAATTATGCAAAGTGTGGGCCATTAATGGTTTGGAATCTTGATGGCTCCCATCAACCAGGACATTTGACTGTGGATGGCTCTGTTTGCAGGCAGGTCTTCCTGTGAGTCAGGGTGGGAGGAATGAAGGCTTGGGGTCTTACAGTAACACGTGATCATGTCACCTGAACTGGAATCCATTTTTAACCTAGTGCTTTTCTATTAGAGGGCAGTGGGATTCCCGCCTTATGCAAAAGATATATAAATGGGTGGAACAGAACAAAGGCAAGAGCCATCAGGAGGAATCCCCTAGCTACCACCTGAGCTGGAACAAGAGCTGTACCAGGGGAAAGAATTGTGCCCAAACCTGGAAGGTGTCCAGTCGGGGTGGGGCGCAACTTACTGAAACATCTCCAAGAGTGAGATTATCTGTATTCACTTTGATTAGACAGATTCACGTGTTTTATTTTATTTTGCTTGGTGACTTACTTTATTCTATTTGTCTGTTACTACCTGGAACTACTTAAATCCTACTTTCTGTATTTAATAAAATCACTTTTTACTTAATTAACCCAGAGTATGTATTTATACTGCGGGGGATGGGTGCAAACAGCTGTGCGTCTCTCTATCAGTGTTATAGAGGGTGAACAACTTATGAGTTTACCTTGTATAAACTTTAAACCCAAATCCGTTTTATCCTGTATAAACTCCATTGGGAGTTGGGCATCTAAACGCTAAAGACAAGAACACTTCTGTGAGCTGCTTTCACTTAAGCCTACAGCTGTTAGGGGACATGATTCAGACCTGGGTCTGGGTTTGTAGCAGGCTAGCAAATCTGGCTCAAACCAGGCAGGGCACTGAAGTCCTAAGCTGACGGGGCAGGAAAGCAGGGGCAGTAGTAGTCTTGGCACACCGGGTGACAGCTCCCAATGGAGTGGGTTCTGTGATCCAACCTGTAACAGTGGAACCTCCATCCTTAGAGGCTTAAGGCCCATCTCGACAAAGCCTGGCTGGGATTATTTAGTTGGTGTTGGTCCTGCTTTGAGCAGGGGGTGGGACTAGATGACCTCCTGAGGTCCCTTCCAACCGTAATATGCTATAATTCTATGATTCAAACAAGGGCTCTGGCTGGTAATTAGTCCTTCAAACCCCATGGTCACCAGTTCATAACAGCTTTTGCTCAGACCTAGCGCACACAGGGCTGAGAGTCACTGTATCCGTCTTGAGCAGAAACCCATCTGCTGGTTATATATTCATGGTTGGTTCCAAGGTGCAACTTCAAATGAGATCTCGGGATCCATCTTTTTTTGCATTCCCCTCCTCCCAAGCATGCCCTTGGAATAGACTGTCTAGCACTTTGTTTTAAAGAGTCCTAGGGTTATATTAGCCAATCCTTCTCCTTAAAGGAGTTACAAACAATCCCACAGCACACAAACATTTCCATAGTTAATACAAGCTCCTAAAATACTTACAGTTTAATCTTATTGAATTTATTTAATTCAGTAAGGTTTGAGGATATAGGAGAGTCTCCAATCTGTCACAGGAACATAAGAATGGCCGTACTGGGTCAGACCAAAGGTCCATCTAGCCCAGTATCCTGTCTACCAACAGTCACCAATGCCAGGTGCCCCAGAGGGAGTGAACCTAACAGGCAATGATCAAGTGATTTCTCTCCAGCCATCCATCTCCATCCTCTGACAAACAGAGGCTAGGGACACCATTCTTTACCAATCCTGGCTAATAGCCATTTATGGACTTAACCACCATTAATTTATCCAGTTCCCTTTTAAACGCTGTTTAAAAGCCTTCACAACCTCCTCAGCTAAGGAGTTCCACAAGTTGATTGTGCACTGCGTGAAGAACTTCCTTTTATTTGTTTTAAACCTGCTACCTATTAATTTCATTTGGTGATCCCTAGTTCTTGTATTATGGGAATAAGTAAATAACTTTTCCTTATCCACTTTCTCCACATCACTCATGATTTTATATACCTCTATCATATCCCCCCCCTTAGTCTCCTCTTTTCCAAGCTGAAGAGTCCTAGCCTCTAATCTTTCCTCACATGGGACCCTCTCCAAAACCCTAATCATTTTAGTTGCCCTTTTCTGAACCTTTTCTAGCACCAGTATATCTTTTTTGATATGAGAGACCACATCTGTATGAAGTATTTGAGATGTGGGCGTACCATGGATTTCTATAAGGGCAATAATATATTCTCAGCCTTATTCTCTATCCCCTTTTTAATGATTCTAACATCCTGTTTGCTTTTTTGACCGCCTCTGTGCACTGCATGGAAATCTTCAGAGAATTATCCATGATGACTCCAAGATCTTTTTCCTGACTTGTTATAGCTAAATTAGCCTCTCATCATATTGTATGTATAGTTGGGGTTATATTTTCCAATGTGTATTACTTTACATTTATCCACATTACATTTCATTGCCATTTTGTTGCCCAATCAGTTTTAAGAGATCTTTTTGAAGTTCTTCACAATCTGCTTTGGCCTTAACTATCTTGAGCAGTTTAGTAACATCTGCAAACTTTGCTACCTCACTGTTTACCCCTTTCTCCAGATCATTTATGAAGTTGAATAGGATTGGTCTGAGGACTGACCCTTGGGGAACACCACTAGTTACCCCTCTCCATTCTGAGAATTTACCATTAATTCCTACCCTTTGTTCCTTGTCTTTTAACCAGTTCTCAGTCCATGAAAGGACCTTCCCTTTTATCCCATGACAGCTTAATTTATGTAAGGGACTTTGGTGAGGGACCTTGTCAAAGGCTTTCTGGAAATCTAAGTACACTACATCCACTGGATCCCCCTTGTCCACATGTTTGTTGACTCCTTCAAAGAACTAATAGATTAGTAAATCACAATTTCCCTTTACAGAAACTATGTTGACTATTGCTCAGTTTATGTTTTTCTATGTCTGACAATTTTATTCTTAACTATTGTTTCAACTAATATGCCCAGGACTGACGTTAGACTTACCAGTCTGTAATTGCTGGGATCACCTCTAGAGCCCTTTTTAAATATTGGTGTTACATTAGCTAACTTCCAGTCATTGGGTACAGAAGCCGATTTAAAGGACAGGTTACAAACCTTAGTTAAGAGTTCCACAACTTCACATTTGAGTTTTCAGAACTCTTGGGTGAATGCCATCTGGTCCTGGTGACTTGTTTATGTTGAGTTTATCAATTCCAAAACCTTCTCTAGTGACACTTCAAGTTGTGACAGTTTCTCAGATTTGTCACCTACAAAAAGCCGGCTCAGGTTTGGGAATCTCCCTAACATCCTCAGCCATGAAGACTGAAGCAAAGAATCCATTTAGTTTCTCCGCAACTACTTAATCATCTTTAAGAATTCCTTTTGTATCTCAATCATCAAGGGGCCCCAGTGGTTGTTTAGCAGGGTTCCTGCTTCTGATGTACTTAAAAATATTACCACCTTTGGAGTTTTTGGCTAGCCGTTCTTCAAACTCCTCTTTGGCTTTTCTTTTTACACTCTTGCACTTAATTTGGCAGTGTTTACGCTCCTTTCTACTTGCCTCACTAGGATTTGACTTCCACTTTTTAAAGGAAGTCTTATCTCTCACTGCTTCTTTTACATGGTGGCTAAGCCATGGTGGCTCTTTTTTAGTTCTTTTACTGTGTTTCTTAATTTGGGGTATACATTGATGTTGGGCCTCTATTATGGTGTCTTTAAAAAGCACCCATGCAGCTTGCAGGGATTTCACTTTAGTTACTGTACCTTTTAACTTTTGTTTAACTAACCCCCTCATTTGAAATTTTTCAGGATTTTGGGGAGGATTATATCCCTCTGCCTCCCCCTGCCTGCTTGAAACAATCCAGCAAGTTCAACCCAAATGTGCAAAAAGTGTTTCGGTCAGACCCAATCTGCCTTTTATGGCAACAAACATTTCATCTGAAAAAAATCTCAAACTCTAGCGCTGAGTGATTGACAGTCTGGCCCCACATTGCTGAGGACCGGGCCATAAATTCTAAACTTCTATACTGACCCTCACCAGGTAGTATTAACTTTTGGGAAAACTGGCTTTTTTTAAATGGCCTGAGCTGCAGGGGCCATGCCCAGCAAGAGAAGATGGAATGGTCTGGGGAAAAAACAGTTCTTGGCCTCTTTTCTCAGGGTACCATGAAGCAGTCCCCCATGTGGTGGTCCCAGAATGTGGACATCAAACTCAAAACCATCTTTCACTGGTGGGGTGTTCACCCCTTTGTTTGAACTGGGCCAGTAGCTTCCAGACTCTGCCCTTTTCTGTGCTTTCACAGTGTTGAAGCCATGTTGGTCCCAGGATCTGAGAGAGACAAGGTAGCTGAGGTGATAACATTCATCCAACCAACTTCTGTTGGTGGAAGATGCAAGCCTTCGAGTGACAGTTCTTCCTTAAGTCAGTTCTGAGAGCTGATTATCTACAAGTGCAGAAAGGAAAGCAGTAAGAGGATCAGGGAAGGCAGAGCCTGCCTTTATATTCCCATGGCTGAATTGGTTTTGGCAAGGGAGAATGTTCTGGCCATTACCTGTGATGGGAACACAGGCCTTTCAGCATTTCTGTCAAGAATGGAATCAAAACCAAGAATTAGTGAAGCAAGAGGAGCCAATATGGACTGAGCAGAAGCAATCATTTCTTCCATTCGCCCAAAGGTGTGTCACATGGCTGGGCTTGGTGCACCTGTAGGGTGGCTGAAGTGCTCTTATCAAGTCCAAGACTGGTAAGCCATGCTCCTTTAAGCTGTGAAGACTATTATCCCCATTCTAAAATGGAGAAACAGGCTATGTGATTTGCCCAAGGTCAGATAGTCTGTGGGGGGAAGTGAGACTTGAACCCAGCTCCCTCAAGTCCTAGCCAGTGCTGTAGACCCTCCTTCCTCTCTAGAGCTGGGTATTGGCATGGCCTATTGAGATGGGCCTTGCTCCCCAAGAGCTAGAGGCAGGTCAGGCTTCTCTTGACATCAGTGGCAGCTGTGCTAGGATTACCTCAGTGCTAGATTTGCTCCTATTGATTCATATTACTACAATAGCATTAAGATAGTCCTACCCTCAGCTCCTGTTCTGCTAAGCATTTCCAAACAGAGCAAAAACCAGCCCCTATCCTGAGAGAACCTAACAGACCAAAAGGAAGTGGGGGGTGGGGGGGAAGGATCATCCCCATTTTACTGAGGAAGAAACCAAAGTCCAGGGAGATTAAGCAATCTGCTCAAGGTCATGCATCAATTTAGCAGTGCTTGAAAGAGAACTTGGCAATCCTGTTCCTAAGCCACAAGATTCCTCCCACTTTCTGCCAGGTGGGTGCCTGCAATTGCAGCTGTTTAAGTGTAAAAACACAACCTACTGTCACAGAATCCCCAGGTGATACTCTGGAACTGCTCCCCACAAAGCCAGTCAGGACTTTGGGAGGCCTCCTCTCCCTTGGAGCAGACTGTCTTCAGGGCAAGAAGTTCACACTGCTTCACCTTCCTGGGTCTGATCTTGGAGCATTCAGCATCCTCTGCCCCTCCATGTGCTTTCGACAGCAAGTCCACCCAGGTGAGGTCCTGGGGAAGCCAGAGGGTCCTGCACACACACCCACTTCACAGTCAGATGTGACTTTTAGCTAGCCAGTAAAACAGAGGTTTATTAGATGATGGGAACACAGTCTAAAACAGCTTGTAGGTACAGAGAATAGGACCCCTCAGCCGGGTCCATTCTGGGGCCCAGCAAGCCAGACAACTCCATCTGCCCTCACTCCCTCTCCCCAGCCAGATCCAAACTGAAACCCCCTCCAGCCCCTCCTTTCTGACCTTTGTCTTTTTCCCAGGCCAGAAGGTCACCTGATCTTTGTGTTCACCTTTAGCCATCCCCTTGCAGGGGGGAAGGTCCCCAGCCATTTGTTGCCAAGAGACAATGACAGCCATTTATGCATGCTGGAGACTTAAATGCATAGGGGAAACTCAGGCACCCACACAGCATTCAGAGGAAACATTAAGAATAGTCCCACTTCGTCACACCTACCCCAGAAGATGGAGATGTCTTTCAACCAGTGGGGAAAGAGTCAAGGGAAACTCCCTGTGCTGGAGAGTGGTGGAAGTCAGCACTGAGATGCGAGGTGGTGGGAGGGAACTGCTACTTCGTACCTGATGAATTTATCAGCTTTTAATTACAATTGTCAATGATGATTTTGTATAGGAAGAAAGTGAAGCCTTTTTATGTAGGAGTCTGGCAGGAGGAGATGCAAGGGCTTTACCTGTCATGCTGTGTTCTGTCATCTCCTTTGAATGCAGGACCCTGTATGATCTAACTGCACTCTCTCCTTTTCTTTTCTGTTTGCAGTGCTGCCAGGGAAGGAACACTGGAGCTTATATGGTTTACATTCCTGAAATTGGCATCTAGGGTTTTTCCCCCACCACCCAATTACCTCTGTGCTGTTCATTGCATCAATGGTAAAGGAAATCTGGGTTTAAAAACAAAGTGTTATAAAGTTGCCCACATCACTCTGAAATTATAGCCTTGTGTAATAGGAATCATTGTATATCACTGATATTACCCCTAGACCCACATGGGAGCTGTACAAAATGTCACCACAAAAACAAAAAACACGTGAAATTTAAGCTTCCATGCATTTTTGTTCCAAGAGCAAATCCAACTTTTGCTCCTTTCTGAGAAGAGAAATGGCCTGTTTTGTCTTTTGAAAATGGGAAGAGGAGGAAAAGAAACATGAAAACAGATGCAAGCAAAGATTTTCAAGGGTGTCCCTCTTTGTACAAAGGTGTATATTCAAGAAACTTGTAAGAACTGGAGCTCTGCTTTGCCCCCCCCAACAGCCAAAGAAGAAAACCCTCATTGCTTGAAATTTAATCAAAAAGCAAACTACAAATAAAAAATGGGAGGCACGACATCACCCGAAATTTAAAAAGAGCAAGCAAGTCACACTCTTGCACAGCCCTGATACCATAACCCACATATTGGAGATGGGGTTGAGTCATGGAATTCAAGCAGACCAGCTGCCCCAAGTTCCAACACAGTGCTTCTGTGGCTCATCCAACACACACCCCCTCCTCCCCTGTTTAACATTTATAGTGATTGACAGATAGCCTAGCAACAAGCAAATTAAACAGACTGCCCCCGCCCGACAATGGCGGTAAACATCAAAAGATCAGCCATTATATTCTGAAGTACCTTTCCTACTACTGAGCAACACCAGTTTAGATGATTGAGTGGAAAGGAAGATGTGCAGTGCATGCAAAGGAGAATGGGAGGCTCTGAGCATCATTGAACTCTGGTCAGTGAGGGCAAGCCACTAGTGGTATAATGGCACTGAGCAACCAAAATGCAGCTGAGGTCGATGGGTGCTGTGGGCACTCAGCACTTTGAATATCAGAAGTGCTAGATACCCATAATCTGGGCCAGGATTTTCTAAAAAGCTCAGCACCCAAGAGCAGTTTGAGAACCACTAAGGAAAAAGCCAAGTGGTTGATGCAGAGCACTTATTGGGTCACTTCATATAGGTCAGCTTCAAGCATCCCACACTGGGCTCCTGGAAGTGAAGCTAATCAAAATTAGCAGCCATTCTCCCTCCATCCCCCCACAACTCTGGTAATCCCATATGCAGAGTGAAAAACCTGCCTTCCCACTTCCTAGCCTCACAGCAGCTCCAGGCAAGCTCCCGAGGCTAATGCAGTTGTCAGGGCCACCCTTAATTTAATAGGTTATCCAGCTCTGGTTTCTCCCATAACCTGGAGAGAGCCACTTAAGGCATGAAGGGAGTTCAGGCTCTACTGCGCATTCAGTGGAAGGCTGCTTATGTTGGGTGGCCTCTCCCATGCTGGAGTGAGCAGCTTCTCATTCTACTGGCTGTCTGTAGGCCCTGATCTCAAGGCTAGTAGGAATCAAAAGATCTAGTCTGATCTTAGGTATCTCACAGACCAGAGATTTCCACCCAGTTGCTCCTGTACTGAGCCCAACAATGCAGTATTGCAATGACAAGGCGTGAGCCTGCAGGGAGCCTCAGTGACCCCACGTGAGCACAGGGGCCTGCATGTATAGAGCTCCTTGCAGGACCAGGGCCTCAGACACTATAGGCCTGGGGAAAATTTAACTGGCACCCTTAAAGGGAAATGGCCCATTCCAAATGACAGTCCCGGGGCTGGCTTTGGGGGCAAATTAGATAGGTTCCTGACTGGCTGTTCCCTCCCACTTGCTCTGGTGGTGGTGGCAGCAGCACCCCAACCTCTGCCCCACCAGACCAGCAGTGGAGACTGAGGCTGACTTCACCAAAGTATCTCTGAACAGGTCCCTGAGACACTAAGAGCATGAGGTCCAGGGCTCAGACACCTGGGGTCTTTTCCCTGCTCTGCCATCCACTCCCTTTGTGGAGTAAGGGTAAAATTTTCCAAAGCTCTTAAGTTTAGTCAATGAGACTTTGGCACTTAAGTCCAGGGCTTCTGAAAATTTCACCTTTGGCTTCTGTGTCCTTCAGTTCCTCCATCTGTACAGTGGGGGTCCAAGCACTACCCAGCCTCACAGGGATGTTGCAAGGAGAAGATTGTGAGGGGCTAAGATACTACCCTATCTGTACCTGTACCAGATAAGCACCTTAGATAAAGATATTGGTTATTTACTGCATAATGAATATTCCATGAAATCAAAATGAAACCTTTATTTGAGACACTTAAATGCTCTGCCTGCCTTGCACTTCTCAAGGCTAATGTAAAGAGCCAGTAAAAGTTAACCAATTTAGTGAAAATGTACTGACCCAAAATAGACCCATATCCCTCCCTACCCCCACCCTACACGGACAGCTCCTGATAAACTGCACAGAGAGGATTAGTGTTCCAAAGACAGCTGCCTTAAAATATTTATTTTGCTGTAGTGCCACTTTAAATCTAGAGCTATTGAGAATCCAATTTGCACTTAGAAGCATTCAATTTGTTTGCAGGTGTTATCCCTTTAAGTCATGAAGGGTAATTTAGCCTGGCAGAGCAAGCACCCTTGGTCTGAGGCAGAGGCACTAAGCTGCCAACTCACCCAGAGGTTGGGGTTTCATCAGGTAGCAGGAGGATCAGGGGGGTTGAAGTGGCAGCTCAGTGTGGAGCTAAATTAACTTATTTAAAAATGGAAGCTGCAAGATATGGACTTCATTGGACTCCATCCCTTTCTTCAGCCAGGCACGGAGGGAGGAGAAAAAGCTGTCCTGGAAACTCCAGTTCAAAAAAGAGTCACATTAGATGCTGTGATCCTTGCTCTTTCCAGAAGACAGACAGAGGCTTAAGAAATGAAGGTGGTGAGGGAGAGTACTGCAGAAAAGCTCACCTGGGAGGATGGGAAGTCTGTAGGAGAGGAATGATCCTGCTCTAGGTCAGGAACCTTGCTCCTCTGCCTACTATGCAACTATTGTAAGACACACCAGACCAGTCTAACAGCATAGGGCTAGACAGCATGCTAGGGGTTGAAGAACACTGGCCATACTTCATATGCAAGTTCTGTTTCTGATTAGTTTGTAAAGCATTTATACATGATTGTTTAAGGAATTGTAAGAGTCCACCACGGGAACAGAAGTTGCTTAAAACCATAGCCTTTAACTAGAGCTGGTCAAAGCCACACCTCCTCAAAAAAAAAGTTAAGAAATTTTTATCAGAAAAATTCAAAATTAACCAAAACTTTCATTCAAGTTTAAGATTGGAACCTTTTCTGAAGTTTCAAATTGATTCCCCCCCCCATACCAGCAACTTAATAGAATGAACATCTAGTTTCTCCCCACACAAATTCCACTCTCCCCCTGCCACCAAACTTTTCAAAACTTCTCCAAAGCTTTGAAAAATTTAGTGGCAAAAGGAAAAATTCAATCCCTCTACTGCTCATTGTTGAAGAATTCTGTAATTTAACAATAAGTTTGTTCTTTTTTTCCTTTTTGCCAGTGGCTTCTCCAAAGTTGAATGAGTTCTGAAAAGCTGAAGAAAAACGGGTGGTGAGGGAAGACAGACAGGGCCGTAATCCTTCAAACCTACACATGGGCTTAACCTTACTGCTGAACATTCAGAAGTTGACCTCAATGGGGCAACTAAACTGTTTTATGACAACGGAATTTTGTGGAAAGATGGTTTTCATTAAAAAAGAATCAAAATGTTGGTGTTAATTTCATTTATTTTTGATTGTTGTTTTTGTGGAAAATGCCATCCCCCATTTCCTGACCAGCTTTACTAAAACACCTGGCTAGCACAGAAATCTTCCTTCTATTGGAGTCCTTTTGGTGGAATTACTATCCTTCCTACCTCCTGCAGCTGCTCTGTGTCCCATGAAGCAACCTGAAAATCAGGTAAGAACAGGTTCTTTGCAGGACGTACCTGGAATTGCAAAATTCCAGCCAAGCTGGAAATACAATCGCTCCTCTACCCCTTGTATTAGTATCACGTGGAGCACGAGATGGATTCTGAACTTAAAGGTACCTGGAACCATTTGTTGTGGGGAGATGAAGTCAATGTACAATGAAAAGGGGGAGTGCCTTGGAGTGGAGATTTGTCCAGGGCTGGTTATTTGATTTAAAAACAAACGTGAAGGAAAAGGCTCAAGTTTGTTTCTGTCATATCTGAGCAAGACCTAGAAGACCACTGGGATCAAGAGGATAAGGAAGACAAAATCCTGGAATGGAAATTGTGTCCCTCAGGTCAAGATGTGAGGAAGATCAGTGGAAAAAGAATAGGACCGGAATGCCAGCGACTGAGTCAGGCAAAGACAGTAGGTGCTGAGGGAAGCTTCTCACAGCTCTACCAACATCTCAATCCTGAAGTTTTCTAAACTGAAAAAACTGCTCTGATGAGATTAGTTCCATCCCAGCCAGCCTCTAACATATCCAGGCTGCAATGATCATTCTTACATGGTTGAAAGCGGCTGCTGCCTCTGAAGACAGTGCACTGTCTGTAAAGAAACACTGTGTTGAGTTTTCAGTTTGTAGGACTGTAAAGGTAAAGACAGAGGGAAGGTGTTTGTTCCCTTGGGCAATGAGCAGGAGTCTGAGTCCAACCACAGTTGGTGAAGCTACCTGCCTAGCCATGGCATCTTTTTTTGCTAGGTTATTCACTTCAAGGAACAAAACTAGATTTCCTAGCAGTGTAAAAGGCTCTTGGAGCAAGTAGTGATGCCCTCTGAATACCTCCTACAGTGAAGGCCTCCCTAGTGGGCCTAAGGACTCTGCAGTTGCTCTGCTCCTAGTCCTACAATACAGAGCACCCCAGCCTGACCCCAGGGCATGGCCAGAACACAATGTCCTCATGGGAATTGATGGTTCCCCAAGATAACTCAGGTAGTATGCAAGCGAGAGCAACCTCCAGGCTACTCTAACTCATAGCATGTTCCTGTATGGCTCTGGAATATAAGGAAAACAAAGGAGGTTTAAAGCCACCCTCCCCAATCCTAACCGAAGCACAACAGCAGAATTGGAGTATTAAATGCCAAGACTGAAGAAAGCACTGAAAACTAGTCCGGGACTAGCATGGGCCCAACACACACGTACACCACTCCTTCCCGACACGCATGCACACCGCTGCATTGGCTTACATAGAAAACACCCACAAGTGAATTTTTCTACAGCTGCCTTCAAAGAATTGCATGCTGCCCACACTATAGAGCTTAACTCAGTTGTTTCTTGTGTCATGCAGGTTATTCATATAGCGATAGTGTTTGCAATCAGTATGTAACCACACTGCTACATCCTGAAGACAAAGCATTGCTTTTCAGTCTGGGAACTGTTGCATTGCATAATGCAATGAGATCAGGGTTACTACACTTCCAGCCAGGCAGGCCAGAGTTTTACTCTGATTTTCTTTAGAGGGAATGAGGCCAAATGAGTCAGGTTAGGTTTTGGAACAACTCAAGGCACTAAATATTTATGATTGAGCAACAGCATTTCTTAGTGGTTAGAGCAGGGTCTGGGAGACAGAGTGGGGAAAAGAACCCAGGTATCCTGGCACTGGATTCACTGACACCTTAGACAAGTCACTGAGGCTGAAGTGCTCAACAATAGCTTTATTCAACCTGGCTCACAGAGACCCCAGTGCTTGGAGCCGCTAAGCACATACAGCTCCCACTTGTCTTCACGGGAACAGAGTGCTCAGCACCTTGAGCATCAGGCTCTAGGCAGGCACCCCAAAATCATGCCCACTTTTGAAGATGCAGGTCTCAACGTCGGTGCCTCCATTGCACCAACCACCTGCACAGCCTCAAGGACAGCTGTAAGAGTCTAGCTCTGTGGGAAGTGCTAGGAATTTCACCCCCAAGCCATTAGGAGTGGTGGGTTAATGCCCAGTCACTGGCTCCTTGGGCCCTGGACAGCGACCTACCCTGCTCACACACACAGCATCGACTCTAGGGGAGATGGTTGCTCTAAGATCTCATCTCTTCCCTGCACTGTGCAATGACACAGGCAGGGAGGAAGAGCAGCGCATTATGAACATGGGGCATTTGTCTCCTCACCACACATCCCCAGTGCTGCACTCCCATCTCCCTGGCATTTCCCGGAGCTTATCTGAGGCTTGTGGGTATTGATCTTCCAGACACTTAGCTGATTGGTGTCTGAAATCAAACGTCTAAAAAAGTCCATCCGAGTCCAAACCTCTCAAATCAAGCTGACATGTTTAGGAAGTGCCCAGCGCTTCATCCTCTCTGGCCTGATGTGTAATTATGTAAGTGTCAGTGTGATATAGGTGCTGCAAGAGGCCATAAAACCTCAGAGGCTCCAACAAGCTGGATTGTGCCACTCCATTCTGTCTATGGGAGCATTGCTGCCAATCTGCCTTTGTAGTTAGACAAGGGTAAAGAGTCTCAGCCAGCTGAGCTTGCACCAGGAGAAGGGACTGTCCTGGGAAAGGAGAAGCAATTGGCATTGCCTGGCAAGAGCAGAGGGCTAGTCACTGAATAGTCTATTCTTACTGCTGCCTGTATGATGGGTCTGACTGGCAGTGTAGTTACTCCATAGGGCACTGGAATGGGACTCAGGATTCTAAGCCCAGCCCTGTCCCTCCCCTCCCTGCACCTCATTTCTCATCCCTTTATCTGTCTATTCAGACTGAACATGTCTCATCTCATGATCTGCATGTGCAAAAGCCAGCACCATTGGACCCTGGTTTCAGTTAGTGCCTCCAAATGCTACCATAAACCCAAGGACAATTATTCCATCCTCTGACTTCAGGTCACTGTTCACATAATCAAATGGGTAGCAGTCTTGTCTATTGTGTGGAGCACAGGCCTGCCAATCAGGAGAGCTCAGTTGTATCATTGGCTCATGCTGTAAATTTGCAAGTCACTACCCCCTTCTGTGGCTCGGTTTCCCTATGTGGAAGAGAGATGGTACTGAATACCCAGTTTTGCAAAGTGTTTTGAGATCCTCAGATGAAAGATGCCCATCTGTGGCTTGAGAGGCCACTGATTTTTGAATGCAGGAGTTGCCCTGTCAGATCAGACCAATGAGCCAGCTACTCATGTAATGTGCCTTCAATTGTACCTATACAAGACCCTTCCTTGAGTTTCCCGTAATATTCTAGTAGTGCCTAGACATTGTGCTGGCTGTTGCATATACATAGTATGTCCCTGTTTTGAGCAGCTTACAGACTAGGTAGGCAAGAGGTGGGAGAAAGGAATACAACATGCAAGCCAAAACCGAGGGGGACTGAGGCACAGGGTATATCAAGTTACTTGCTCAAGGTCAACCAGGGCATTGGTGGCTCAGGCAGGAAGTGAATCCTGATTGCTAGCATCCCAGCCTAGTGCCTTAGCTGCAAGGCCACCGGGTACACAGACTGCAGGGATGAGAATGAGACAGTCCCTCTCAAAGTTATGAATCCAAGTGATGAATCCATGGGGAACTGAGGTGGAATCTCCAGGATCCAGGCACTTATTCATTGGGTCACAGTACTCTGCAACCTCCAAAATCCACTGGAAACCAGAATCGAAAAGCCAAACAGATTCTGCTGCACCTCCAACATTCCTTCCAACCTTGGCATTTTGGGGCAGTGGGAGGCAGAAATATCTTCTCTCCGCCCGATGTTCTCTGAACAGCGCAAGCCAGTCCCAGCAGCTCAATTCCTCTCATCAGAGCTTGGAAAGTAATTTTTCTTCACCAATATATCTTTTGCTTGACGAGTTGATGGCAGGAGAATTTAATCTCTCGTTTGCTCTCTCCTCCAAAGCCAGTCAAGTGAAGGCACTTCATTACAGAACCACTCAGCTGTCCTTTTCTATCGACCAGCCCTTGGCATGGGTGACCCTGGATCGATAGGCTGAAGATTATTTAGTGCCTTCCCACCCCCCATCAAGTGCCAGTCTGGACAGATGCCAATGTGCCTGGATGTAGCCTCGGATTTGGGGCACGTGGGAGCCAGGACCACCAGAGCTCTGCGGCTAAGTGACTTACATGGCCAGACTCCTGGACTGGGAACAGGGCACTGCTATGCTCTGTGTCCCCCAATAGCACCCATTCACTGCAAACCATCTAGGACACTGGCTACGGGACTCAATTCCTGGCCCTGCCACAGGCTGGAGAGTCAGCAGTCGTTTCCCCTTCTCTGTACCTCAGTTTCCTCCTTTGTAAAATGGACTAATGGGTAGCTTCACCTGGGGGCAAGAGAGCCCACGGCTAAGCCAAACCTACAGGATAAGCCACCTGTGGACAGTGAAGGGGAGACAGGAAGAACAAACTGCTAGGCACAAGCAGGCTCCAGACAATGCCTGGACTTTGGGACTAAGACCTCAGCCAGGAAGGTCTGGGAGTAGCCTTCGGAGGCAGGACAGAGCCTGGGTGACCAAGGTGGAAGAGTACGAAAGCTCTCAAGGCACAGAGGTCTGGGAGTAGGAAGAGAAAGGTTTGGTTGTGGATTTGGGACTTGGAGTTGTTTTCTGTCAATAAACCCAGCCCCCAAGGAGGGGAGAAAGCCTAAGGAGCAAACAGTTAGCAAGGCACCATAGAAGCACCCTCTCCCAGACAGGGTGCTCAGCAAGTGGCCACACCACTACAAGGATCACAATACCAACCTTGTCTGTAAAGTACTTTGGGATCTACTGATGACAAACAAACAATGTCGGATGTAGGTATGATTGCATGTGATTTTTCATCCATCCAACTGGGTCCATCTCAAGTGCCATTCCCGGGCAGCACTATGCTCTGAGCCAGTGGAAAGGACATGCACACACCCACCCTCAGCAAAGAAACTTAAAAATCAAGACAGTAAACAATTAATCCAATCCTTTGCTGCTTTTGGAGGTGCAGAAGTTGAAGATTATATATTGCTAGAAGGATTATGAATCTGCTAGTCAAGTTACTTTTTATTTTTTTTTCAAATACCTCATTTCAAATCCTACGTACCATAGACGCTCTGCTGGAATCAGTCTTGCCACCAGCCAACCAATCCTGCATTCAATTTCCTGTCCCTAAACACAAATTGCTGACTCTGGGGAGATAGCACACTTTCTTGGTTCGTCTTTCTTTAACCTTGGAACTGGCAGGTAGTTGAGAAGTAGAGAGGGTCAAGGATCTGACCCTATCCATTTTGCCTACCCACAAGGAAGGCTCTTCCCCCCTGCACCACAGGACTGTGGAAAAAGCAAAAGAAATTAGGACAATCTTCTAGTGCTCCTACACATCTTTTGCTAATGAGGAGTTTTTTCACTCAAAGGAGGGAGAACAAGCCAGCCTCTGCCAAGCAGGGAATCTGTGGATGCAGGAGGCCAGAGATCAGCAATGCCCAAGGACACTGCAATACAATACCGTAAAACAATCAAATCAAAAACAGTCCCTTTCTTCCTCCCCAAAAACCTCAAACTTGGTCAAATTAATGACACCAGTGGGGATGTGGGGGGGAATTGCATTTTCTATCTAATCAAATTCATTCCACTTTGGTTCCTGCCAGCTCCTGTCCCTACTGATTCAGGCAGATTAATATTAGCTTGTTAGCACCTGGAGGGAGCAAGGTTTGATGAGTTGCAAAGTCGAAGGGAGCATGCAGAGAAAAGCCTCCCCTACTCCAGGCAGGTACTCTAGACAGAGGATTGGTTCACTCCTGTGCACGCTAGGGAAGCCCTGTGAGGCATGGAAGCACAGCAGTAGGTGTTTGCATTTTAGCACAGGGAGTACCCCAGCTAACTGACACTAAATTAGGCTTTGCAGTCAGCTCCTACTTTATCATTGAGGCAAAGCTGCATCTCAGAGAGGCACAAGGATGAGGGGGAAACCTACAGCATTTCACACCAAAGAGGGGATCTTCTGTGAGATCTCTACCTGCAGACCACATCCCATGCAGCCAGCTCAGAATGACTGAAGGCACACACGAGTTCTTAGTGGAGGACACAAGCCAGCTAGTTTTCATGTAGCTGGCGAAACTCCACCTTTGTGGCACATGATGTCCATGGGTCTATTTTCACTGCAGATGTAGAGTTATCTATGCTGTAGTTGGTTCTCTCCAGTTAGGCTAACTCAACTGTGAATGGCCACAGTGATGCCACACTGGAACTGCTCTCAATGGTGAGTCGCTAGGATTTCTGCATACATGCCCCATCATTCCTTCCACTGCACCAAGCTGAACCACTCTGATTTCTTGCCCAGTGAGTTGTGGGAGAACTTGTCTGTCCTTTCTGGGCACACGAGGGGAATCATGGGAAAGCATTGGAGGACAAATGACACTAGAGTACAGCTAGCTGCATCCACTCTACAGAGTGGTCATGTTAGCAGCTGACGAGCTGTGTTAAGTTGAGCATTAACTTATACCGAGATAACTCAAGTTACTAATACAATCACATGAGTTAAGCATTTCCATGTGTGGTCACAACTCGCTTTAGGGGCACCACTAGAGTTAGAACTCAGATTAACTGTGCAGTGAAGACCAGCCTTACGAATTAGAAGGGCCTGGATAACCCAACAGGAAACCCAGTCTCCAGATTGCTGGCCCCTTTTTGAAGTCTCCACAGGTTTGGATGGTTCTGTATCATGACTCCCAGGCTCTGCTGCCAGCTAAAACTACCCGCTTTAGCTCATTGGATAGAAGGTGGTGGCCCAGGCGCAAGCAATTATTTCCTTTGAGAGACTAGGGAAATACACAAGTCTAGAACAAAAGCAATGTGCTAAAGCCCTTCACTGAATCTTCAGACCCACAGCCTGCCTCTGCACAGCACACACTGAGGCAGGCTCTTATCAGTACAGAGTCAGTGACCATAGAACAGAGGTGGAAAGTGGCAAATCGAAAGCACATTGCAAGCCCAGATAGGAATGACTGTACAATGAGATGGAGAAGGGATTTAATGGAGATATGTACTACTACAGTGTCCAAAATAGTAGAAAAGAAAGCCTCAGATTATCAGCAAAGAGACGAGACTTTCCCTGCGGGGATAAAGCACTGGACTGGGAATCCCGAGACCTGAGTTTGCTTCCAAACTCTGCCACTGATCTTAGACAACTCCCTGTGCCTTCGTTTCTCCATCAGTAGAGTGGGACAACTATATTGACCATTCCTTTGTGAATTATTGAGGTCTACAGAAAGAGTAATAAAAAGCAAAAAAGTTTTGGGGTGGCGGAGAACTAGGCATAAGCTTAAGGGAAGGAATGAGATAGCATTGCAATAGAGAATCAAGATCAATATTTTGCACTTGGCCAGTGATTTACATCTGTGCATGGCAAGGCATCTTGCCATGGCAGGAGAGTGTCCTTATTCCCATTTTTGTGCTTTCCCATCTCTAAGAATGGAAGCAACTTGCCCACCAAGGCACAGCAATTTGGAATCAGAGCCAGAAACAGGACCCAAGTGTCCAGGCTGCCCTGTCCATGCTATATCAGATGGTCACAAGGAATACTACCCCATACATGACCCATGCCCTTGGTGCATCTCATCTCCCTGGAAAGCAATCTATAATTGGCATTCTTTATGCTTATTGGCAGCACACAGACCACCCTGATAAATAAGGTATATTGGGTCAAACTGACAAGTTCTTTGAAGGAACAATTTTTTCCTATGTCTTGTGGGGGCGGGGCTTTTGTGCCTCCTCCAGCCTTAAGTGCCTCTCTACAAAGGGCACTGAACTGCCCCTGTTAAAAGGCTGATGTCTTATTGCTCATTTAGGGCCTAATCCTGCATCTTCCCATTCCAGCCAAGTCAATAGCAGCTGCAGACACATGGCACTTCACAGGATCACACCCCTCAATTCCCTTTCAGAAAAGGCTTTTCTTGGCTGTCTCGCAATAGGCTCAGCACTCTGTACACTCCCCGCTGTATCACCCTCCCCCTCGCTGGCAAAGAGCTCCTTTATCTACCCAGGCAGGGCAGCCTTCTCCACCGCCGCCCCCCCCCCGTCCCATCAGTGGATTACCAGGAATTTATTAGGGGACAAAAGACACTTAGGAGGAGGGTTCTGACACTGTGAAAGGCAGATAAGAAATAGTGCAGCTTGTAGACACAGTATGGCACATCACAAGCTATGGGACCATGTTAAGAATAAACACATGTGACATTGGGTGAATCAGATTTCACAACAGTCTAATAGTGCTGGTGAAACATGAGCAGGGGGAAGACTCCGTCATATGATTCTGCCAGTGAACAACAGCCCTGGCCTACAGCACCCCTGCTGTTCCAATCCCGGGCCACTCCACAGCTGTGCAAATGCACTTCGGTTCTGTCCTGGAGCCCCTCCTCTGCTATTCCAATCCTGGAATCCTACCCACATATGGCACAGCCTAGTCTCTGCAAAGCAGACAAGTTACAAAGAGCTGTGCAAGAGATTCAAGAAGAAATCTGAAAATCCCATGGGATTCTCCTGGTTGTATGCAGCATGTCAACATTCAGCCAGAACCCAAACACCAGGTCCCAACATGCTTTAGGAAGTTCCTCTCTCAACTCATATTTTAAGGCTTGGGCCAACTCTAGACAAAAAATCAGATGAAATTCATGATTTTGAGTTTGTGGTTCACTCAGATCAAACTCAACCAAAATTAGGGAGAGTAAAACTTTGCTTCTGAGGAGATGTTAAGATTTCCACCCCCCACCTCCCCCCAGTCTCTGTACCCAAAAGCTGTTGAGTTCTGCATGGTTCTGGTCTTCATGCTCAGCAAAGCAAGGCATTGTTTTATTTGTATTGTGATAGCACCTAGATGCCCCTACCTAGCCCTGCTGCCCCATTGTGCTAGGTGTTGTATATGTGTTAAGGCAATCCCTGCCTTGAAGAGTTCAATAGACAAAACAGAGGTGGATTATTCCTGTTTTACAGGTACACAGCTGAGGCATGGAGAGATGTCTTGGCTAAGGTCACACAGGGAGTCTAGGGCCAAGATGGGAATCAAATCCAGATCTTAGAGTCCCAGTCCAGTGCCTTAACCATGAGCTTGTGCTTCCTCTCTATGCTTATGTTCACAAAGCTCCTTCAGTTTTCCCTCCTGAGAAGCTCTCAACCTTCATTGGGTTCCTTCCATCCTTCATCAGGACTCTGGGTTCCCCTTCCTGCCAGTGATTCGCTATGTGACCTTGGGTACAAGTCCCTTCCCCTCTCTATAGTTACCTCATCTACAAAACCTACTGCTCTGAATACACTGGTGTTTATAAAGTTCAGAGACCTTGGAATGGGAGGGGCTGAGGAAGAACTATTAGTTAACCCAAGAATAAGATTTAAATCCTCCCTCGGACTCTTGATGGGCAGAAAAACCAAACTATTTCAATCCAGGTGAACATGTTAGAGGAAAAAGATCCCAGGAGTCTTTAATTCTCCTTCCGAAGTTCCTAACATCGCTACTTCTTCACCCCTTTTCCTTTCCTTCTTTTAATTAAAAATATAATGAAATTCAATTCTCTTGCAATCCATTCCAGTGCAAAATGGCCCTCTGCAGACTCCAAATGGCCCAACTAATAGAGTTAGAGGCTGTAAAAAAAAAAAAAAAAAAAAACAGATTTTTCAGCTTCTCTATATTAATTTTCTCTGCAGAACCACGATGCTGTGGTTGTGCTAAATAGGCCTGAGCTCAACACTTGTGCTGTGAAAGGGGATATGGGAAAGCAGGCACTGAAAAGCTGCTGGAATAGACAAGGCTTTTGTTGATTGCACTTGTCACCTTTCAAAGTTTCATGAACAAAACTGAATTTCCCCCTTTGGGGCATAACGGAGTACTCCCGGAGATATTTTCTGGCTACTGGCACAGTCCCTGCCACCTCATGTAGCTCAACACCACTGGCCACACACAGCATTTAAAGAGACAAACGCACAGCTGGTAAATAATGATAGTGATCTAACAATTTCGAGTCTATGTTGCACCTTGCCTCTAGCTGCAAACTAAAATGCTTTACAGATTTTTACCATTGCATGGATCATGGGAATAAGCCCACCACCTAAATGCAGCCACCTCTGGTGGTGCAGAACATTGCAGCTTGTTTAATGTTTTAGGGGGATGCTTTGCAAAGCACAAATGGAGGACCAGTGCCAGACTCCCATCGAGCTTCAATAAGAGGTGGGTGCTCAACTGCCTTTTGTGCCTTTGAATGCCCCCATCCCATAATTTCTACTACTTTTAAGAACCTAAGAACAGCCATACTGGTCAGACCAATGATTCAGCTAGCCTAGTATGTCTTCCGAGAGTGGCTGATGCCAGATGCTTCAAAGGGAGTGAACAGAAGAGGGCAATTATCAAGTCATCCATTCCCAGCACCTGGCAATCAGAGGCTAAGGGACATCCAGAGCATGAGATTCCATCCCTGACCATCTTGGCTAATAGCCATTGATGGATCTACCCTCCAGGAACTTACGTAATTCTTTTCTCAACCCTGTTTATAGTATTGGCCTTCACAACTACCCCGTCAAGAAGTTCTGCAGGTTGACTGTGTTTGAAGTACTTAGTGTTTGTTTGCAACCTGTTTATTAATTTCATCATGACCCTGGTTCTCATGTTCTGATTCTGAGAAGTAAACACTTCCCTATTTACTTTCTCCACACCAGTCATGATTATATAGACCTATATCATACCCCTACTTAGTCTTGTCTAAGAACAGTCCCAATCTTCTTAATTTTTTATACAGAATCTGTTCCATAACCTTAATGGTTTGTTACCCTTCTCTGTACCTTTTCCATTTCTAATACATATGTTTGGAAATGGGACTCAGGCAGTATTCAAGGTGTGGGCGTACCAAGGATTTATAGAACAGCATTAGAATTTTTACTTTCCTAAGAGTTCCTAACATTGTTAGCTTTTTTTTGATTGCTGCTGCACATTGAGCAGATGTTTTCAGATAACTATCCAAGATGACTCCAAGATCTATCTTGAGTGGTCACAGTTTAGACCTTATTTAATATGCATAGTTGGAATTGATTTCCAATATGCATTACTTTGCATTTACAGTATTAACATTGAATTTCATCTGCCGTTTTGTTGCCTGGGGACTCAAGTTTTGTGAGATCCCTTGTAACTGATAGTTGGACTTATCTTGGGTACTTGATCTGCAAACTTTGCCACTTCACTGTTGACTCCTTTTTCTAGATCACTTATACATTTGTTGAACAGCACTGGTCCCAGTACAGATTGCTGGGGACAGCAATTTAGAGCACACAGAAGAGAAAAGAAGCACTTTATAGCACAAAGACAAAGCACAAAGTTGCCAGGAACTATCAGTGTTGAGTTCATATCAGGTTGTATTGCAGCTTCTCTTGTAACAGGACAAACCACTAGTTGTCACTGGTCCTTGGATCTTCTCCAGAATCCTTTATGCTTGGACTGGTGGGCTCTGGTATAATGCTCTGGGGCTGAACTGGCTCAAATGGTGAGAGTAGATACTCTTCGTGACCTCTTGGGCTATCCTGAAGCCCTAGAGCAGTTGTCCGTAACCTTTTTGTGACCAGTAGCACATTCATGTTTTCAGAAGAGCATGGCAGGTGCCAACAATTTTTCAAGGCTTATTTTGTATTTGTACATTAAATACAAAAAACATGTTACATAATATATGAATCCAGAGAGAAGATGGAGAAGCTGTGAGGACAGAACACTGGTGCCCGCAGCCCTGGAGTACTCTGTATCCAGCAGGTGCAAGGCCCCAGATTCTCTTCTCTTCTAAGTACTAGGTGGGCCCCACACCCGCCAGGGACCGAGAACACCAGTGCCTGCAACCCCAGAGTGCTCTGTCCCCAGCAGGCACGGGGATGCGGCTTCTCTCTGGCTTAAGCCGCGGCCCCGCACCTGCCAGGGACCTAGAACACTGGTGCCCGCAGCCCCAGAGTTCTGTCCCTGGCAGGTGTGGGGCCGCAGCTTCTCTCCCCTGCTGGGAATTAGGCAGACCCCACACCTGCCGGGAACAGAACACCAAGCCCGCAGCCTTAGTTCTCTGTCCCCAGCAGATCCCCTGCTGGGCACTAGGCGGGCACCATGTTGGGGACCACTGCCCTAGAGGTTGAGTATCAGTGGAATAAGCCTGTGCTGGGTTACCACCACTCTAAATTTCTACTGACTTGGGGAAAACTATCTTCTTGCTCAAACATGCTCAAGAGATACACCCCAGGGACCAGAGTTAGTGTACGTCTACACTACTTTTGCTGGGAATGGCACAGCCACAGTGCTGAAGCTGTGCCACTGTAGCATCATAGCTGAGATGCTTCTTCCTACATCCACGGAAGGGTTTTCCCCCCTCCCACCCACTGATGTAGTTAATCTGCCTCTCAGAGGTAGTAGCTAGGCCAAAGGAAGAATCCTGTCAATCTAGCCATGTGTATACCAGGGGTTAAGTCCATGTAACTACCCCACTCCTGGCACAAAATTTCGCCCAGCCCAAAGGAGTGTAGCTAGGTCAATTTAATTTAAGATTAGACCAGGCTTTGGGGTTTAGGTCAAGAACCCATGAAAATACTTTCAATGCACCCTTGCTTTGATATTAGACTCTGCATTCTCCTATTGAGTGGTGATTGAGTTAAAAATGCAGGAACTATAGATCTCTCCAGCCTAACAATCTGTAAACAAGTGTGCTAACGAGCAATCCTACAGCCATAAAAATGATTGGTGACAGCACTTCAATGACCCAACTTTTCTGTTTTTTAATCTGCTAACAGCAGCAGAAAACAGCTGATTGTTATAAACCCATCAATCTAGTGTTGGCTCAGGGAGATTTCCAGATTGCCCCTGAGAGGACAAAGAAAATACAGGGAAAAAGACAAGAGTGAACAAGCAAATCATTTATAGCCCTGGTTATTTTGATCGTTCCAGAGAATGCCACCTTAGGAGGAGAGAGTCCAAGGGTAGAAGTCACAGACCAGATCTACACTAAAGTTAGGTTGACCTAGCTACATCACTCGAGGGTTGAAAAAAAATCAGTCAAGGAACCTAGTTAGACCCTTCTAGCTCCCCATGTAGACAGCACTAGGTTGATGGAAGAATTCTTCCATCAACCTAGCTGACTTAATTACCATCTCTCAGGGAAGTGGATTAACAGTGATGAGAGAACTCCCTTCTGTTGCTGCAGTGAAGACATAGCTTAAGTCCCATTTTCAAAATCAGTTTAGGCACTTGAGAAGCAAGCACCTTTTGGAAATGGGACTCTACACTGAAAACGTTCCAGTGGCACAGCTTCAGTGTAGACTCCCACCGCGACAGGAAGAGTTTTCTCCCATCCCTATATAAACCCACCTCCCCAGAGGTGCTAGCTAAGTTGACAGAATTCTTCCATCAACCTGACACTGTCTACATGGGGACTTAGGAGACCCTGGCTTCTAGTCCTGGCTCAATCACTGCCTGCCATGTCTGGGGGCATGTCTCAGTTTATCTTGGTTTCACAGCTAGGATGTGATGCAGATGTACTGCCTGGGGCTATTATGAACCAATCATTTACAAAGCACCATTGAGATTATCCACAGAAAGTGCTGTGCTAGAGAACACACTTAGGAGTTAGGGCAGGACTTAAGTCCACAGTCTGAGTCTGCAGGCAGGATAGGCCAGAACTGTATCTCCCTGCCCTCTAGGGCCGTATGATCCCTCCCTTCCTAAGAGAGGATCTGCTGACACAGGAACAGCACTGCAGAGTGCCCTGAAGACCAGCAGCCTGAGTCCTTTCCCACCAATGATCCTGCACCTCAATCCAGCCCAGAGTCAAGGACACCAGGCCACATTCTCAGGCAGTATAAGATGGGGACTCCAGTGGAGCCCCACCTGTTTACACCAGACAAGGATCTGGCCCATCCTCTGTCTGTAACTCTGCCTTCCTCAGCAAGAAGAGGCACTGCAGTAACCAATGTCAATAGCTTCCAGGAGTGAGGGAGGCAGAGGGGCCCCTCCATGCACAAGACTTACCACCCTGGGAGAGGCAGGAAGATGGATGGATGGGGAGGAGCAGTGATACAAAAGATTAGCCACCACCACCGGTGAGGGGGGAAGGAGAGAGAGAATGAGACAAGGCTCAGTTCTCAGTTACTCTGTTCCTGCACTTGGCAAAGGAACAAGGGGTGAAGTGTGTTAAGCCACCTTCACACACTGTATTTTAAGGCAGAGCAGGGGCCTGCCTAGCCCATGGCATGAAGTACAGCAGCTTCACTGCTACTCTAATTTACATTCTGCATCCTAGGGCCTCTAGGAAGCCAAGAGCAGCCATAGTGCAATGCACTCTGGCTGTGTCCCTGATCCTCACCACTAGGCTGAGAAGCTGGGAGCAGAACTGATGTACAGCCTTAATGCTGGTTCTGAACTGGAGGAGGGAGAGGATTCTCAGCCATTTCCACCCACCTTAAGGCTCCTTACACTGCCAGTGTACCAGAGGGGTCTAGTGTGAACAGAGGTGGGGAGCAGCTGGGGGAGACAGACAATTACTCCATCATATCACATAGCGTAGAGATAGAGCACAGACAACTAAAGCAGCTAAGGGGCATGACAAGAGGCTCTGGCATACAGGTTTCATGCCGCTGACTCAAGTTAGCAAGGCCTCTGCTTAATCTTTTATCCTGGAAGATGGCAGATGCCTCAATCCACTCTCTCCAACACCAGTTCTACCTTGGCATCAGAGGTAAAATCAGAGTGGGACTGGAATTAAGCCTCACCCTTTAAACACCATAAGATGAGCCACTTCAAGCACCAGGCTGCCAAGAGGAAGAGCAATAACTGAGTTCTCACACCTCTCCACTAAGCAGAGACCAGCCCAGACTCTGCTTCACTTAGGAGACCTGAAGAAGCCAGAGATGGTGTGGTATGGACTTTGAAGCTACACTACTGAACCAAATAGAGTCGTTCTCCCACATCATAGGATTGACATTACAGTTTACACCCACATCCATTAGGTTATGAAAGCCTTACTAATAGGGCACAAAACAATGCACTTTCTAGATGTATAGCTATTGCATCTCATTGATTGTGTGTTGCATCTTATAGGCAGCTTATTCATTTTATGCTTTCCAAGCATTTGTTGTATAGCTAACAAAAATAAAAGGTGTGAAAGATGAAATTGTTTAATGTGTAGCTTGTATACCTCCCAAAACCCTCTAGTTTGAAGGGACAGGCGTAACACCATAAGAACGGCCAGATTGGGTTAGATCAAAGGTCCATCCAGCCCAGTATCCTGTCTTCTGACAGTGGCGAATGCCAAGTGCCCCAGAGGGACTGAACAGAAAAGGCAGTCAAGTAATCCATTCCCTGTTGCCCATTCCCAGCTTCTGGCAAACCGAGGCTAGGCACTCCATCCCTGCCATAATAAATCCCATTAGGTCTTTATTTCTCCCTGGACAGACACAGGGAACAATTCTGTGTTGGCTCTAACAGGGTTAGCAGGAGCCTTCAGCATGCCATGGACATTCCCAAAGACTGCTCCAAAGAAGGACAAGTGGCAGTGGGTGACTCCAAGGGATTGGAAATGGAGTGTTTTTAACCTCTACATTACTGGAGCAAAACCTGTCCCACTAGAGGCAGCCCCTTGAGGGCTGTAGGTGCAGTGAGTGGATCTCAGCCCAGTTTTCAGAAGACAAGTTATACCTATGGCAACACCCACCAGCTCAGCAGGCACTAATTTGCTGGCATCATCTACAGATAGAGCGAGCACTGGAGACACACTGCACTCTATCAGCCACCCCACAACAAGGGCCCTCAGGGATACAGACTATTGCATTACCACTCCCCAAATTGCATTACCACTCCCCAAGCCATGGCTTCTCTAGGGTGGAAAGGGATGTTAACCCAGCATTAAATTCACTTTCAAAAGAAAAAAGATAGAGGTCCCCTTCCCCCTTATTGTACTGGTTTGCCACCCTGAGTGTTGCATCTGAATGGCAAACTATGGACTAGAGAATCAGACAGGAAGCTGAAGCAGCAGCAGCCAGGTAGAGGAGTAGAATCCAAGTTTAACTCATCTATTACTCCTCTACAGGCAGAGGTGAAAGGAAGCCAGTACGGTCTGGTACAGTGTATAGCTAAGAGCTGGTACACAGCCGATTGCACTGGCAGGGCAATTTAAAGGGCCCAGGGCTCCCGGCAGCAGCCAGAGCCCCAGACCCTTTAAATCACAACCGAAGCCCTGGGGTTCCCGGCCGCCGCTGCAGCTACTGCTACCATGGGGTTCCAGCAGTGATTTGAAGGGCCCAGGGCTTCCAGCTGCCACTATTGCAGCTGGAGCCCCAGGCCCTTTAAATCTCAATTTAAAGGGCTTGGGGATTTAAAGGCTCCACCTGTTCTGGTTGAGATCCCACCCCCCTGCTCAGGACTCATACTGGTACATCCTTTAAGTTACTGCCCACAGGGTTCTACATCTCTAGACACTGACTGGTGTAGCCCCTGCTGTCAACATATTGACAACTCTGCAGTTGTGCGCAGATTAGGTCTGAAGATGCAAACGTATAAGCCCCAAGGCAGACAGCAGCCAGTTATTGGGGTAGCAAGCTGAGTCTTAGTTATTGGACAAGAAGGTCAAGGAGGAAGGCATCAACCCAGTATTCTGCCTCCATGCACCCTAAAAACAAAAGCGATGCTGACAGACCAGGTGCCAGTTCATGCCAAAGTCCCCATGCCTTGGATACTGACAAATACATAACTGCAATCAGTTTGGCTCCCATCTTAGTACTGTTAATTCAGATATTAGAATCATCACAATTTAGTGTTAAGACATCACTGAGTTACTGCATGCATTAATTCACTTTTAACATGTACCCCACATTGTAAGGTGATATTTGCACTGTAAACCTCTGTAAATCAGACAAGAGAAATTACTGTAACATTCTGATTTCCAACAAAGGGGCTACACCCTGCCCAACAGGAAAGATCCATGGACACTAGGTAGATTATTGTGGGACAATAAAGAGGACAAAAGTTGTTTGTTCTCCCCTCCACCCCCAGGGAGAGAAATGACAAGTGGATTCTTCCCATCAACTGAGTTTGAAGCTCAGACCACAAGGGAGGAGGGAGATTAAAAACCCTTAAGAAGAAACTGGATCTCTATGCTTTGACTCAGGGAACCAGGTTTACTAGGTATAAGGAAGAGATCCCCAGTGCTGTGCTTGGGTTAGTCCTAAAGGACAGAGAGCTTCCTTGTTATAGGAACTTCTATTACCTTTGAAATTTAAGATTGTAACTCATTTGTGTATCTAGGTTTACCCACAGTAATCTTGTAAATAACTCGTTTCCTCTGCCTACTTAAATCTATTATAGTACACGCTACAGAAGTTGTCTTTGGTGTGAGATCTAAGGTGTCATTGACCTGGGATAAAATTAGTCCTTTGGGACTCTATTGCTGTGATTCTTGGTGTAAGGGACCATCTATCATAAGGCACACTCATCTGGGCGAACTAGATCAGAGTAACCAAGGAGACTGTCGGACTCCACATCACTGCTTGACAGGGGGGACCCAGTTTAGCCTACTAAGATGGCTCTGCTTCCTTTCCAGATACACAAGGAAAAACTGAGTCACCGCTGTCTGACTTACAGGCAGGTAACACTGCTGCTGTCCGTGATCACTGAAAAAAGAGGCAGCCTCTCCTGATGAGAACACTGCCTTCCCAAAGAGAAGGGCATCATCTGTAGAGGGGGATGGAACCACCTCCCATCTCCCTTCTGCCCCAGAGAGGAGTCCAAAACGGTCTCACTAGTTTAACCTCGCATCAGGATGACCATCTAATGACAGAAGCTAACCCATCCTGTGATAACCAGGAGTGCTCCCTAGACAGGGGATCTGCTGCTCCCTAGAGACACTGCAAGATGCTTTTTCCATACCATTCCCCAGCATCTGCCCGTCTGGGGAGCAAGGGAGCTAGCTGACATCTGGAGCTCAGACTCATGTGGGAGGACTTTGCACTGTGAATAGTTGACTGGCAGATTGATTAATGGGGGAGAGAAAGCCAAAGCAGCTCTGTTTATATACGCACCCCGCTCCTCTCAAAGCTGCGTAGAGGGAGGGAGGGACAGGGGATTGTGCCCATTATGGAAGCAGAGGGCACTGGTAACCAAAAGCCGTTCCCAGCTAATGTCTTCCGTGGTTCTATGTAAAGCAAGTTGCGGGTGGGTGTCTTATTCCACTCCACCACCACCCCCGCCACCAAAGGAGCACCACCACATTCACATGAACTGGAGTCTTGTTGGTAGAACCAACAGACGTTCATAGAATCCCGGGGCTAAGAGGTGACTGCCATGGTTGTCTAGCCTAACCCCCTGCCAAGACTCAGGATTTGTTACAATTTCATAGCCCATCTCACCTGTCAGGAAATTTCCCCCCTTCCCCCTAGCTTAGAGTTGACACACACTAGCCTGGCAGAGCAGGGAAGCTTGCAGTGTTGCTGCACCTGGTCTGGGGATAAAATTTAGCAGAAAATTCTTAGATTATGGCCAACTGCAAAGGGTGCTAGTCTGACGCTAGAGATCAGTGTTCTGTTCCTGCATGCAGGACTTTGGAGCAGAGCCCAGAGCTAGAGAGTAGAGAGTAGAGCAGAGGTTTTTGCCTGGAGCTGGAGTGGAGCCAGAGCACAGCTCCAAAGCCCTGCCACCATCTGCCATTGACCTGCTGTGTGACCTTGAATAAGTCTCTTCTGCTTTGGGGGATGCTATAGCCTCTCCCCATCCTGGGCCTTGCCTATTTAGCTTGCAAGATCTTTGATCTCTCTATTTGTACATACAATGCCTAGTGCACGATTGCCATGATCTCATCTGGGGTCTTGTCGGTGCTACAATGCAACAGCAAGTTATAAGCTTTTCTATAGGGTTGCCCTCTCACCCAACCTACAGAGCTCAAGTTCTATAACCATCCTACAGATTTCTACTGCAGGCAAAGAACCCTACAGAAAGTATCTCATTCTTTACTTAGCTCGACAGAATCAAGGTTTCATTCCGATTCAATCTTCAGATGTTGCGGGGGAGAGAAAAGAGGAGAAAAACAGAATTTCAGTAATAGGGGTGGGAGTTCAAGTTACCTAGAAAAGGAGATGGCCACAATATTTGGAATACATTAAGAATGAAGCCAAAGCATCTGCCATTGAGCAGCTGGAGGACATGCAAAAAGTGGTCATTTGAAATAATCCCTTGTCAACACTCCTTGGAGAGAGATATTTTATGGACATTTAACAGAGGTCTTGTTTCTGCCCTAAGCAAAGAGTAGGAAGGTTCAGATTCAGGGTTGGGGAACCAGTTCAGCACGGAATTTATTTCAAGGGAACAGGTGGTGGAGGGGCAGCCAGGTGGTAAATTGCAAATCCAGCTCTGGTTTTAGACTGATTAGCCTCTACAAAAAAAAGAGTCAATGGGCAAATGCCTAAACCATTAGCCTGGACCAAAGCAGCTCCATCGAATGGCTAAGTCATGTCCAAAGGGCAGTCCTGTTTTGAGCATTGGTTCTGCAAAAAGGCATCCTGGGGCTTCTCATTTGTTCTCTCCTTGGTAATTCCACATCCAATTTGCTTTAAAGAAAAGCCTTCTGCATTTGTAAACCTCACTGCCTGAACTCCATACTTAAGCTGGGATCTGAAAGCCAAGCTCTGTTCATTCCAGCTCCCATTCCACCATCCATAAGGGATATCCTGCCATGCAAATTGGATTAATTCTGCTGCTTGTGTGCAAACCAGACTATAATTCAGCTCCCACACAGCTGTGTTGGCTTTACAGCACTAACAGGAGGAAAGAATCAGTTATTCCTAATTGCTAAAGTCAGCAGATCTGCCTGGCACACACATGAGAGGGGCAGAGGTGAGGAATAAAGTGATGATGTTTTTATGTACTCTTTTCTGTGCTGCCCTTTGATGGATGAGATTTCATGCCAGGATCTCCAGAGAGCTTTATAGTGAATTCTCGTTCTGCCTTCAAGGTTACTATCAATCCCTTCTTACATATGGGGAATGAGACAGACAAGTAACTTGCCCAAGGTTACTGTCAGTCAACAACAGGAGGTGGCAGCAGCCCTGATGCTTAGTCCTGTGCCTTAAACAAACCCAATTATTTGTATGGCCCTCACTTCTGCTGTCTTGGACCATCCTTCCACCCCTTTCTATGAAAAAATAGAAGGAGGGGGTCTCTCTCAAGACAAGTAGAATCACACTTCATCACTTAAGAGGTTTAAAATTAGATGGCCAAATGCCCCAAAAAATATATCGGGGGGACTTTGTGCCCTGGACAGGGAAGAAAAGTCAACCCAAGATCCAATTCTCCAATAGATTCAGAGGCCAGTACATATACATACACAGCTGGGTTACTCCCACACTGCCTTACAGATGGAAAGTAGGCAGCAGCCATGCACAATCTCATACTCCTGTGGCATAAACTGATGGGGAGAATAAAAGAATATAAGAAATATAGAATAAAAATTGGATAGAAGAGGAAAGGAATCCATGCCATCAGCAGAGCTCCGATCAAAGCCTTTTTCAATTTTCAATACAAATAAAAAGCCCCTCTTTAGGGAGGCATGGAGAGTTCATTGGCTAAAAATCAAGTAGTTAACCAAATGGATATTCCAAGAGAAAAGTTGAGTCAACCTACCCTCACTGGCCAGATGTTGGTAATAAGCCACACAGAGCCCTGGATAGATCCAGCAACAGCATTATACAAGAGCTTATATATATTCTATCATACTTGGGCTTCAGATGCCCACATCTGCATGGAGCCTATAGAAGTCTGACATCTGTAGTACGCAAGGTCTTGGAAAAAATTTTGAAGGAAAATGTAGTCAAGAACATTGAGGTCAATAGTAATTGGACAAAATACAACATGGTTTTACAAAAGGTAGATTGTGCCAAACCAACCTGATCTCCTCCTCTGAGAAGTTAACAGATTTTTTAAACAAAGGAAATGCAGTGGATCTAATTTACTTTGATTTCAGTAAGGCATTCGATACAGTTCCACATGGGGAATTAGAAGCTAAATTGGAAAAGATGGGGATCAATATGAAAATTGAAAGGTGGATAAGGAACTGATTGAAGGGGAGATTACAACGGTTCATACTGAAAGGTGAATTGTCAGGCTGGAGGGAGGTTACCAGTTGCGTTCCTCAGGGATCAGTTTTGGGACCAATCTTTTTATTACTGACCTTGGCACAAAAAGTGGGAAGGTGCTAATAAAGTTTGCAGATGACAAAACTGGGAGGTATTGCCAATACAGAGAAGGACCGGGGTATCATACAGGAAAATCTGGATGACTTTGTAAACTGGAGTAATAGTAATAGGATGAAATTTAATAGTGAAGAGTGCAAGATCATGCATTTAGGGATAACAAGAACTGTTATAAGCTGGGAGGCATCAGTTGGAAGTAACAGAGGAGGAGGAGGACCTCGGAGTATCGATTGATCACAGGATGACTATGCGCCACCAATGTGATATGGCTGTGAAAAAAGCTAATGTGGTCTTGGGATGCATCAGGCAAGGTATTTCCAGTAGAGATAAGGAGGTGTTAGTACCGTTATACAAGGCACTGGTGTTACCTCATCTGGAATACTGTGTGCAGTTTTGGTATCCCATATTTAAGAAGGATGAATTCAAACTGGAATAGGTTCAGAGAAGGGCTACTAGGATGATCCGAGGAATGGAAAACCTGTCTTATGAAAGGAGATTCAGAGCTTGGCTTGTTTAGCCTAACCAAAAGAAAGCTGAGAGGAGATATGATTGCTCTCTCTAAGTATATCAGAGGGATAAATACCAGGGAGGGAGAGGAATTAAGCTCAGTACCAGTGTGGACACAAGAACAAATGGATATAAATTGGCCATTAGGAAGTTTAGACTTGAAATTAGAGGAAGGTTTCTAACCATCAGAGGAGTGAAGTTTTGGAACAGCCATCCATGGGGAGTGGTGGGGTCAAAAGACATATCTGGCTTCAAGACTAAGCTTGATAAGTTTATGGAGGGGATGGTATAATGGGATAGCCTAATTTTGGCAATTAATTCATCTGACTACTAGCAGTAAATATGCCCAATGGCCTGTGATGGGATGTTAGATGGAGTGAGATCTGAGTTACAGAGAATTCTTTCCTGGGTGCTGGCTGGTGAGTCTTGCTCACATGCTCAGGGTTTGGGAAGGAATTTTCCTCCAGGGCAGATTGGCAGAAGCCCTGGGGATTTATCAACTTCCTCTGCAGTGTAGGGCACAGGTCACTTGCTGGAAGATTCTCTGCACCTTGAAGTCTTTAAACCATGATTTGAGGAGTTCAATGGCTCAGACACAGGCTTGAGTGGGTGGGTGAGATTCTGTGGCCTGCATTGTGCAGGAGGTCAGACTAGATCATAATGGTCCCTTCTGACCTTAAAGTCTATGAGTCTAAGTTAATGGGAGTTGAAGTCACCCTACAGAATTTGAGAATTCTATAGGCCAGAAATGTATGTTGGCCCAACAAAAAGATATTACCTCACTCACCTTTGTCTCTCTATAGAACTCTATAGGATGGATATGATTCTGTATTAAATTCTCCAGGGCTTTTCCATAAGGGCAATTTTTAGTTTGATTGTCACTTTTAATATGCGGTGTTTTGGCATATCAGTCCCCAGATAAGAGACAAGGTGAGTGAGGCAAATAGCTTAGCATAAGTAGTCCCTTAGAGCAAGTGCTAACTACACACTCAAATGAACTCTCAGGAAAATTACAAGACAAAAGTCATCTGTGGGTGAAGACTTCACAAAGCAATCACTCTTTAGCTGACCTATCAGTCCCCATCCTCAAAGGAAACCTGCACAACACTTTCATGAGACAAGCCTAGGATCATAAATTCACAACTTTGCAAGACACTGGATTTATGGCTTATTATAACCATCTAACCCACTAATCCTCCTTTTTGTCTTACAACTACAGTGCTCTTAATGGGCCACTTCACCTTGAATGGTCCCTTAGCTTAGTGTAAGTAGATAACGTACATTCTATCTGTTCAACCTCCTACACTCAGTGCCTTTCCCAGACCTGAAGAGCTTGTTTCTCTCACCAACAGAAGTTGGTCCAATAATACAGAGTATTTCACCCACCTTGTCTCACTCTGGGGTGGGGGTCATCCTTATGAAATAGAAGACAAGTAGGGTTTTCATTTAATTTCAATAAGGAACATTTTTTAACAGTGAGTAATTAACCATTGGAACAATTCACCAAGGGTCAATGGTGAATTCTTCATCACTGAATATTTAAATAGAGATTGGATGTTTTTCTAAAAGATCTGCTTCAGGAATTATCATGGGGCAGTTCTCTGGCCTGTGTTATACAGGAGGTCAGACTAGAATAATCACCATGGTTCCTTCTAGCCTTGGAATCTGAATCCTGATGTTAACTGTTGCTACCCAGTATTAGAATTCAGCTGTCACAACTTGGGGTGGGGTGTGTTGGATGTGACGGGTCCCAGGAAATCCAGAATTGAAGCATGGAACACTGTAGATATGCATTTACACACTGTGGTGAATTGGGAATAGGTCTGTGGGGTGTGAGAACGTGCATCTGTCAGACTACAAACCCACCTTGCATGCACACAGCCTTTGCCTCCTCTAGGGTCAGCTTTCCTCCACCTTGGGTTGAAAATTCAAAGTCTAATGGCAAAAGTATAAAGAGCAGCTGACGTAAGTACCCAATGACTACAAACCAGAGTAAAAGGTGGGTTCCTGCCTAGGAGAACTGGGATAGCAGCAGGAGGTTACCTTGGTAATGAAGTTACCTGGCTCAGGTCTGTGCTTGTGGGGAAGCTAGCCACGAGGTCACCTGCCACAAGCAGGCTGAAGGCTTTAGAAGGGCAGAAGCTGTTTACTCAGGGGACATTTTCTCCAGTCCACAAGGGAAAAACCACTCACCATGTAACAGTCGTGACAGGGCCCCCCTGCCTTCCCAGATCCAGATGGTCCCCCCAAAACTCCAAGGAAGTGTGAGCTAGAAAGATGTTGTGGTTTCGGATGCTAGTTGTTTTCGTCTGTATCTCCTGTGCTTCATGCAGTTAAATATGAAAGAGCATAAAAGGTGAAACTCTTGCCAAGCAGAGTAGTTTCACAGCTACTGCATGCCCCTAGAGAGTTTAACTGTAACCAGAAGCTTCACACCTTTCCATGCTATCAGGAAGAGAAGTATGTAAGTAACTGGGCAATCTTGGGGGTCAGCGCTGGTCCTGGGGCCTAGGGCAGGTGGGCTGAGAAGCCTCCTTTCTTAGAAGGGGTAACTGACAGCACCTGTGCCTAGGAATTGTGCCAGAAAGGTTCATGGGAGGAACCAACACTGCAGCCTACTGAGGCTCTAGAACAGGGATTCAGACCCCACAGGGGGTCATGAGGTTATTACACAGGGGTTGCAAGCTGTCAGCCTCCACCCCAAACCTCACTTTGTAACACCATTATAAATGGAGGCATATATTAAAGTGTTTTTCATTTATGGAGGGGGGGGTCGCACAGAGGATTGCTGTGTGAAAGGGGTCACCAGTACAAAAGTTTGAGAAGAACTGACACTGAACAACTCCCAGGGGATCCAGAGCAGACCGGTTTGGAGTCCCCTTCACAGCAGCCCTAGGGGATGGCCAGGAAGGGGCACTCACTAGGATCAGTCACACACCCCAGCCTTACATCACACACTTATGTAGCTGGCAGTTTGGCCAATGAAGCCTTCCAAGGATTAACAGAGTGAAGGAGCTCTTTCCCAGTGTGCTAGACCTTTTCATTAGCAGTCACTTGTCATCCTGACTAGTTGGCACCCTGGGATTGCCTCTCACCCCACTCATGCTCCCCAGTGAAATGGAACCAGGCAACCTTCAGGAGGGGGTGCTGAGTGTGTCCCTCTGCTCTCTTTAGTTACAGGAACTAACAGGACTCAGTAGCGGCGTTTCAGCATCCCCAGTATTGTGTTTTGGGTGACTTGTGGGCAAGACTCCCTGTTGCCCTTCACCTTGTGTTGTCATTTACATCAGTGCAGGGAGCTTTATTGAATCAGAACAAGCATGTTTCACACCCACTTTGCTCTAATGAGTGACGGGCACAAGGTGCAGGGCTAGTGAGAACCAAGCCCTGTTTTTGCCTATGGGGAGGAGTAAGAATTCTGTGCAATAGGCTCTAAGGCATAGTGTGCATAAACATGGGAGATACAGCCCCGAGCCTTCTTTTAGCTAGGCATGCTTGGCTTGTGTATGAATATTTTGGTCCCATTACACACTGTTCATGCTGCGTGGGCACCTATGCATAGCTGACTGTGGAAGTGTTCCAGGATGCCAGAGTTCCTCAAAAAGCCAACCACTGGGACATAGCACAGCTACATAATAGTCAGCATCAATGTGGCTGCACGGCATGTATATCTATGCACAATAGTAACTAAAAGTGCCAGAGTCAGTGCACCCAAACAAAAACGCTTGGACTGGATTTTTTGATGGGGAGAGGAGGTGGGGAAGGGAGAAAGGTAAGGAGCCTTTTCTTTGTTTGTTTCAAAATTCCAACCAGAAATCAAGAAAGGAGATTAAATTAATCCGCAGGCATACAATACAAAGTGTCTGATTTATGAGTGTTTTCTTACACCAGACCGTATAGGCACAATGGCATGTCCAACACACAGTTGTCAGAACACCATTTACAAACATCTAAGCAACCATTGTAGAAAGTCCAGTAGAACAGATAACTTTGCTAAAGAATTTAACCCACCTGTAGAATTTTGTAGTGGAGATGATTCCCTATTCAGTTCCACGCATACTTGGCGCATAGAGGACTTCCCTGTCCATAGGGGTCAGTCCAAAAGCATGCAAGAGCATTAAATCTATCTGCAGAAAGATCCCCCAACCTGGTGATGTATCTCTTCCTCCCAGAGTCTGTCTACCCCTAGCTTTTTCTGTACTGAAAGAACAGCACAAGGAAAGAATGCAAACAGAAGGATCACTGCTGCTTCATGCATTCCACTACCCCTACTGGGCATCAGTTTGAAACAATTTAACTACCCAAGGCTCAGTAGACAGCAGTTCCCCTCCGCAGCAGGCTTTGACACTCATTAAGTCATGTACTGCAGCCAACAGAAATCAATTTATGATGAATTGGGCAGTTCATTGGCAGTGTGGATTGCCACTTTTCTCAAGTGCCATTTGGAGACTGCGTAGATACAGTCACTGAGCAAAACACTTCAGAAAGTCTTTGCAGCCAATTAACATCACTGGATCCCCGACAGGCAGTGCGGGAGATTAAAGGCAACATAATCCATCCAGGCACAGAAACTCAGATTTGTTGACAAAAGATGAGTTTCTCTATCTCATTGGCTGGATTGTTTCCTCTAGGGATTCCAGGGTGAACCAAGGATGCCAGATATTTCTTGCAGACGGAATTGAATTTACTTGCTTTGCTAGGTAACTTTCAGTGCCTTCATTGGTGGAGTGTTACAACACCATGTCCTTCTGTTAGACCATCTCACTCCCTAGCAGGGCTGTCTCCACACTGATCTGTCCCAGATTCACAACCTGAGAAGCAGCTCTTTCCGTACCCTCTTTCTCCCTGACATCTCCTCTATCCTATATTAGGTCTTTACATGGCCTCTATTGCCACAGTATCTGCATACCTCTGGATCCTCAACATATTAATCCTCATAACATATCCCTGTGAAGTAGTCAAGTGACATTATCCCCTTACAAACTGCAGGGAACTGAGGCCCAGAGGGCACGTCTACACTGTTAAAAACACACAGCAAGTCTCAGATTGGGGCTTGCACTCCGGCACTAAAAACAGTTGTGTAGACACTTAGGCCATGGCTACACTTACAGTTCTGCAGCGCTGGTAGTTACAGCTGTGTTCGTACAGCTGTGTAGGGCCAGCGCTGCAGTGTGGCCACACTGAGCTACCAGCGCTGCAGTGTGGCCACATTTGCAGCGCTATTGGGAGTGGTGCATTGTGGGCAGCTATCCCAGCATTCAAGTGGCGGCAACGTGCTTTTCAAAAGAGGGGGGTGGGGTGGGGTGGAATGTGACAGGGAGCATGGAGGAGACAGACAGAATGGATTTTTGGAGTTGACACTTCTCAGCTCCCTGCCTTCCAAGTTCTAAGGACTGGAAGACACACAGTGCCTACCTTCAATCATTTTAAAAGTTCTGACTCCCCTCCCCCACTCCTCTCTCATTCACTAAATGCAAATTATGCACTCCTAAATACCCGTCAGACCAGATAAGCAACCCCTCTGCCATGTGAGAGTGCTGTCTCTCTCTTCAAGCAAACAGCTGTGAACATTCCAAAGTAATTCCCCTGCCTGCCTCCGCTCACTCAGCAAACAGGAGCTGTGTTTGTTTTTTAAATAAGCAGTTTGGCTGAACTCCGAGCTCTCCCTTTCTTCCGATTTGTTGGACAGGAATTCTGGGATACCTCCTTATACCCCGGAGGTCAAAAGCGCTGGTGGGGTCCACACTTGCTGACCAGCGCTGGATCACCAGCCCTGGAATCGCTACACCAGAGGCTCGAGCGGGTGTACAGCCAGCGCTGCAACCAGGGAGTTGCAGCACTGGCTGTGCTTTGCAAGTGTGGCCACATCCTAAGTTGCAGCGCTGTAACCCCCTCACCAGCGCTGCAACTCTCTAGTGTAGCCATGGCCTTAGGCTGGAGCTTGGGCTCTGAAGACTAGGAAAGGCAGTGGGTTTCAGAGCCTGAGCCCTAGTGTCCATACTGCTGTTTTTAGCACCATGGCACAAGCCTGAATCTGTGGGATCTGCCTCAAGGAACAGGGCTAGAACCTTCCAAGCACCAGGCTAGCATCTCAACCACTGGAGCACCCTTTCTCCGCACTGCGGGGTGAGGTCTATTTCCCTCTGTCAATATTCTACCTTCTCTTCCTTCCCCCGTGCCATCTAAAGAGCAGGTATTAGGTTCTCCATAGTCTGCCCATCGTTGATCCAGCTCTGCTCTCAGTGGGGAGACAAAGAGGCATGGGGACAAAGCAAGATGGGTCTTTGGGGACATCTAGGCTCCTTTATTCCCTCATTCATGCTTGAGCACACTGGGAGGGAGCTGACGCTGAAGACAGAAACCTCTGTTGAAGGCAGAGGGGGCGTTGTCATGCCAGAGCAAACAGCATGCTATGTAATTAAAGCACAATTGCATCCTAAAGCTCGCACTGCATTTAATGAACTCATTCAGTTTAAAAATCCGCTCCAAGTCAAGTAAAGGCAATGGCAGGTACTGTCCAGCCCCCCAAGGGTGGGGAGAGGGAGAGAAGGTAGAACAAGGTGCAACCTGTGAGGAAAGGGAAGCTTTTTATCCTCATTACAGCTAAGCCACAGAGCTTGGCAGTAACCTTTCCAACACCTCTCTCAGTGAACCACTTAATCACGGTAAACGAGTTAGTTTCTATAATTACAGCCAGTAGCTACTTAGCCTGAAGATGCTAAGCTGTCACTTTAAAGGCAACTAGGTGTCAGAATAGCTCGCTGGGAGGAAGCTGAAGAGAGAACCTTTAAACAGGCCACCATACTGAGCCACAGTGCAGCTCTCCTGAAAGCGCCAGCTTCTCTGAATTACTCCCAACTCACTGGTCCAGGGTGTCTGGTATTTTCCTTTAATAGTAGGTCTCAGTGCTAACTTGCCGTGTGCACTTAGAAGCTGGGCAATTTCACCATGGCTCAGTCAATGACGAAGCAGTAGCAGCCTCTCCACAGTCAAGATTGGAAACAGCTTTCAACAAGCAGCCCTATTTTTCATCCTCTATACTATAACTGTCTTGGGAAATGAGTTTGGCTGAAAAGTTTCTACATTTGCACTGCAGGACAAAGAAAAGGTTTATGTAGTTGCAGATCAAAAACTGCGTGTTTTCATCCAAGTAATTTAACAAAGTGACACGGATTTCAATTTTTTGTCGAAGGTTTCATTGTCTCCCTCTAGCTCAGTGGCTACTAGTAACTATGCCATCAAGCTTTCTGAACAGTTACATGCCCATGGAAACTCATGCTCTGGTTCCCTCTGATGGAAGTAGACTAACCAAACAATGTTATTAACTTGTTGGGGATGGTTGGGAACCTACATCTACTTCCACTGCGGTTGCTGGCAATTTCTTGCCATTGGCACCGTATGTTTTTGCAAGCATGTTGCCTGCAGCTTAGATAGCATTCTGTTGCTGATAATTAAGGTCTCAATCCTGGAAACAATTGTTTCCACTTCACTTTATGCATGGAAATAGCCCACTGAATGCATTTGAAAGTGACATGATTTCTCCATCACTGGAGCTGTCCAAGGAAAACCAAACAATTAGTGGATGACAGGCCATTTTGGAGTATTTCCTAAAGCCCAATCCCACATCCCTTGATGTCCAGGGATAGAGTAGAGATGCTCATTCATTCCCATGAGTTTTGGATCAGACTTGTGAGGCCATATTTTCAGGAGAGCTCAACACCCAAACTGCACCCAACATGCTCACTGCTTTAGAAAGTTTTACTTTTAATAACTAACACCAACATCCCAGGATGTTTTATCACTAGTACACTGTTCTAACAAATGATTTCTAGTACCTATGACCAATATATGGGGGTGGTGTTTTGCTTGTAGACAATGCATTTTTGCCATTAGATTCTTTCCACTTTCAAAGTTACAAGACATTAGAATGTTGGTTGCCACCCATTATTGGCATGTCCAGCAGTGCTCACTCCTTTAATAACCCACTGGCACTTGTGTGTGTTTAAACAGTTTATCATGATAGCATCTACAGGTCCAAAATGAGGGAAGGACCCCACTGTGCAGGATGCTGATCACACACAGTAACAGACCATTCCTGCTGCAAAGAGCTTACAAGATAATAAAAGACAAAACAAAACATGGCAGGGGGAAAAGTAAAGCCACTTGTCCAGTGACAACATGTTTGTGATTGAGCTAGAATTAGAACCTGGTTTCCTAAGTCTCAGCCCACTGCTCTACCCATTGGACCATGCTGCCTCACCTAAAAGACTGAAAAAAAGGGAAGTGGGAGCTGGACAGGAAAATTCCAGAAGACTATTATCAAAACCAGTTAAATCACAAAGCAGTGATGTATGTCTGCATCATATCATTTACAAAGTAAAGCACCTGAAAGCAAAGACATGAATAGTTTATCACTGTGAAGTATTTTCTTTTAAACTAAATGTTATGGGAGTTTTACAAACACTTCAGAGGTTCCACAAGAGATGGGATATGCAGAGTTATTCATACCAACAATATTTAGCACAGAGACTGTTTCATGTTCAGTGACTCATGTAACACCAATTAAACTCTCCTTGGAAGTAAGCATTTCCCCCATTTCACTGATAAGGAAACTGAGTCAGGAAGAGGGGAATGGCTTGTCCAAGCTACTTGGTTAGAAAGTAGAAGAGCAGAGATTAGAACTCATGCTGTTAGGCTCCCATCCTTGAGCTGAGTCTACAAGATCACAGTCCCTGCTGCTGTATACAACATACAGGCAATACTGCAGTCTGTCAGACTGAGTGATGGGGTATGTCTACACTACAGGATTATTCTGATTTTACATAAACCGGTTTTGTAAAACAGATTGTATAAAGTCGAGTGCATGCAGCCACACTAAGCACATTAATTCGGTGGTGTGCGTCCATGTACCTAGGCTAGTGTCAATTTCTGGAGCATTGCACTGTGGGTAGCTATCCCATAGTCTTCCTTCCCCCCCCCATTGGAATTCTGGGTTGAGATCCAAATGCATGATGGTGCAAAAACAATGTCGCCGGTGATTCTGGGTAAATGTCATCATTCATTCCTTCCTCTGTGAAAGCAACGGTAGACAATCATTTCACGCTCTTTTTCCCTGGATTGGTCTAGCATACACCACAGCATGGCAACCATGGAGCCTGTTTTGCCTTTTGTCACTGTCACTTTATGTGTATTGGATGCCGCTGACAGAGGCAGTACTGCAGAGCTACAAAGCAGCATTCATTTGCCTTTGCAAGATAGCAGAGACCGTTATCAGTTGTTCTGTACTGTCTGCCATGCCATTGTAAACTGGCGATGAGATGATGGTTATCAGTCATTCTGTACCATCTGCTGCTGTCATGGGTGTTCCAGACTGAGGTCGGCCAGGGGTGCAAAGACAAAAATGGGCCTGACCCCCCAGGTCATTCCCTCCTTTATGTTGTATCTAAAAATAGTCAGTCCTGCCTAGAATATGGGGCAAGTGTGCTAGAGAACCAGTATACCAGAAAGCACAGCCGCTCCATGTCAGATCCCGCAGAAATAATGAGCTGCATGCCATTATAGGGGGTGCCCTGCCCATTGCTTCCCTGATCCCCCAACCCTCCTGGGCTACCGCTGCAGTGTCCCCACCATTTGTGCGATGAAGTAATAAAGAATGCAGGAATAAGAAACACTGACTTGTCAGTAGGATAAAATGAAGGGGAGGCAGCCTCCAGCTGCTATGATAGTCCAGGCAGTACAGAATCTTTTCTTTAGACATGAAAGGAGGGGGCTGATGGAGCTCAGCTCCCAGTTGCTGTGATGAAGACGGTTACCAGCCTTTCTGTACCATCTACTGGGAATGACCAGGAGTCATTCCTATTTTTACCCAGGCACCCCCAGCCGACCTCACCTGAGGCCAGCCAGGAGCACACTCAGGCTGATGACGACGACGATGGATAACAGTCATATTGTACTGTCTGCCACCAGGAAGGGAAGGTGAGAGGGTGCTGCTGTTCAGTATCGCAGCATCGTGTCTACTAGCAGCATGCAGTAAACATAGGGTGACAAAAAAGTCAAACAATATTTTTCCCTTCTTTCACCGAGGGGGAGTAAATTGACAAGCTACACCCTGAATCACCCCAGACAATGTGTTTGACCCTACAGGCATTTGGAGCTCAGCCAATAATGCAAATGCTTTTCAGAGACTGCGGGATAACTGGAGTCCTCAGTACCCCCTCCCTCCCTCCATGAGCGCCCATTTGATTCTTTGGCTTTCCGTTAGGCTTGTCATGCAGCACTATGCTGAGTCCCTGCTGTGGCCTCTGTCTGGAGATTTTTTCAAGTGCTTTGGCATTGTGTCTTCTGGAACGGAGCTCTGATAGAACAGATTTGCCTTCCCATACAGCGATCAGATCCAGTATCTCCTGTACAGTCCATGCTGGAGCTTTTTTTGGATTTGGGACTGCATCGCCACCCATGCTGATCAGAGCTCCAAGCTCGGCAAACAGGAAATGAAATTCAAAAGTTCACAGGACTTTTCCTGTCTACCTGGCCAGTGCATCCGAGTTCAGATTGCTGTCCAGAGCGGTCACAATGGTGCACTGTGGGATACCGCCCGAGGCCAATATCATCCATTTGCGGCCACACTAACCCTAATCTGATATGGTAATACCGATTTCAGCGCTACTCCTCTCATCGTGGAGGAGTACAGAAACTGGTTTTAAATGCCCTTTATATAGATATAAACGGCCTCGTTGTGTGGACAGGTGCAGCGTTAAATTGGTTTAATGCTGCTAAAATCGGTATAAATGCGTAGTGTAGACAAGGCCAGAACTATAGCCAAAAGGAGATTGCTATTCAAAGCACCATTTTCAGAAACATGCATTTTAGGCCCCTACATCACAGTCAAAGTCAATGGGATTTAGGTACTTTTGAAAAGTTTCATGCTTTGAGAAGTTTGACATTTTAAAAACACACTTTAAGATGAAGTAGACAGAGCAAATGATAGTCCCCAGGGAGGCCCCTACAGAACAGTTACAGTCAGAAAAGCAGATCTGTAAAATGAACATTTGGTATTCCATATTTCATTTTCCCAAACAGCAACTTCCAGATCAAAACTGCTCAGTTTACTAGCAAAAGCAAATGTATTTCACCCTACCAGTGCAGGCTCTGCTCGCCAAGTCAAGCTGTGCTCTTTACATCGCTACTGCCACCCAATAGAAGACTCTCCAGTCAGAACTCTGTTAGCAATTGCTTCATTAATGCCAAGCTCTCTGCTGCCCCTTGCTCACTCATCTGTTTGTGGTACGGAGCCGATTCCAGCTGCAAAGGCAAAAAGCTAATTTTCCTCATTAAACTCCCTCTGACTCATCAAGCAACATGCACATGCAGTCAGCCAGATACTGATCTCAGTGAGTAAGTCAGGTCAGAGCAACTCTGAGGAAAGTGGAAGAGACATGGTCATCTAACACTATGTTCAGCTAAGGTCATCTTGGAGCATTGAGGGCAACATCTTCCTTTGTGCTCTGTCCACAGCCAAGTGCAGTGTTGGGCACACAGAATAGAAGTTCTCCTGTAACGAGGGGATACTTATATGCACCACTGTCCATGCATCCGCCTAAGTGGGTATTCACCTACAAAAGCTTATGCTCCAATACATTTGTTAGTCTATAAGATGCCACAGAACTCTTTACCACTTTTACAGATCCAGACTAACAGCTACCCCTCTGATATTTGTCCTTTACTGGATTCATCACTGCTTCTCAAGGCACATCTTAGGCCCCATATTGCTAGCAGCTAATAGAAGGGAGGATTCTCCCAGAGTTCTGCTGGAGGGGCTGCTTTTAGGGAGAACAGTCAAGACCCAGGTGGCTGCAGATTTGCAGCAAGAAACATCTAATACACTGTAATGAGCACAGTGCATGGTTTGCTTTGCTCCAACCCACCTCCTCGTGAGGTATCATGGAGCCTTTCCCATTCTTCGACATAGTTCCTTTGTGGTTGCATAACAGCTGCAGCTATCTGCAAGGCCGCCTGTGTTTACCATGCTGGCCATGTCATCACTAAACCCCAAGGCATGCAGGATCTCTTCCTTGGTGTCCCATTCCCCTTCAATTCTCTACCTCATAGCCCCTTCCTCCACCCTCCCTTACTTCAAATAACCCACTTTCCATCCCAGAAGCCTCTCTGGTGCATTTAAAAGATTTCTGCCATCAGGCACAAGGAAATCAAATGGTGATATCAGAGAGCATTAGAATTAACATGGTTTGGCTCAGTGCCTAGCTACTGAGCTAGGCTCCAGCCCAAGCTCAGTCCTGAAATCTCTTCAGCAAGGCAACTTCATGCCTCTGAGCTGAATCGAGTTGGACAGTGCTTAGGGAAAAAGGCTCCTGAGGGAAAAGGCAGCGGTGGGGGGCGAGGGAGGTTTACAATTTATAAAGCTGCTTTCAGTTTGACTCATTAGCTTTGCCTGAGGCTCCAGAACATGATGAAAGCCAGCCAGAGAGGAAGAGGGTGAGCAGGGGAGGGAGAGAAAGCTGTAATTGCAATTGCTGGAATTCACTTTTAATGTTAGCTTCTGAATATAGTAAACACACTGAGTCCAGGGAATAAGCATTGATATTTTGCAAGTGTTCCAGTGAAAAGCTTCAGTCAATCCTATTCTGTCAGACTTGCCTCTTGGCCTCCAATTACTTGTCTCTCCCCACCACATACACACACCCTACACTGAGGGAGCAGTATTTTAAAAGCTACTCCTCCCCCTTCCAGCTGACAGGCCACAGGGTTGAGGAGCTGAAATTTAAGAGTGGCATGCTAAAGCATACAAGGGACCATGCACACAGCATAGAACACCTGGGCCCCCAGGCAATTAGAAAGGTGTGCACACATGTGGGGCAATAACGTTTGCTTGATTGGCTACTCCTAGTGTTTCTAATGCCACATCCTGGCTTTGACCAGGAGAGTAAAGGAGAAGACTCAGGTTAAGAGTGTGGGGAAGAGATTGAGCAGACAGCTTGAAGGTTGAGGAGAGGGGCCTCTTGCATTAGGGGGAGAGATGCTACAGAGGAGCAGTCTAAGATGTCAACACACAGGAGTCTGAGGGTGAGCCTATTACCTGCCATATTTTTGTTTCCAGCCTAGGGACCTCTGGAAGCCAAGGGCATGAAGACAGCCTCCTCCCAGAGAGGAGCAAAGAGGGGCCTCTGGGGCAACTCAGCTAGCCAGCCTCTTCCACAAGGAGAGGAATGGTCAGGAAGGTCTCGCAAGGAGACTGACTTAAAGGTCATTTAAACAGTGAAGGAAACCCCAGAGCAGCCTAAAGCACAGGGAGGTTGCAATGGCTCATGCCAATACATTTTTAACTGCCCAGACTGGGGGAAATACCCCTTCCCCTCAAGCAAGGCCTCCCCACTTTCCTCCACTCACCTGTTATTTCCCCTACTTGCTAGTCCAAGGCGACCAACCCATCCCAGTGCCCCAGGCTTGCTCTGCAACCACTTCAGTCAAGTGTTTAGGACAGTGCCAGGTGTGGACAGGGGGAGATGTTCTGACAGATTAGCCTGTGTGTGCTACTGAAACTGATGGAGTGGGTGGGGTGGGAAGGGAATGAGTCAAACGGAACAAGGGTGGCAGACATGGGGGATGCTGTGCGAGTAGACTATGGGAGAAAAGCCACATGTGGGCTCACAGCAGCTAGTGGAGCCTTGCTGAGGGAACAGTTAGGCTAGGACTATTCCCTAGTACGCAGTAGCAGAGAAGCAAGTATGAGGGATGAGAGTGACTGATCCATCCAGGAGTTGGAGAACCAGATTACTCCATTCCTGGTGAGGACAAAGGGATTTGAAGTCCTATATTCACAGAAATTGCCCCCCTCCTCGCCAATGTGTCTCAGTCCTGAGCCACAAGGACCCTCTAAGGACAAGAGGGCAGTTAGTTTCCCCATGGCCACCCTCTAACTGGGTCCTGTTTGGGTACTTACACCACTCCTGTCACCCTTGTTCCTGTAGCACAGTGAGCAGGGCTGGTTGTGTTTGTGAGGTGCCACCCAGGAATCGAAGGGTGTGGGAGGTGTGTACTGAGGTGACACTGACCAAAAATTGCATTTTCCACTCATATCTAGCGTCTCTTCCACTGTAATCCCCAGGTCCTTTTCTGGAAAGCTGCTGCTTAGCCAGTCAGTCCCCAGCTTGTAGAAATGCCTGGGATTCTTCTGTCCTAAGTGCAGGACTCTACACTTGTCCTTGTTGAACCTCATCCAACCTCTTTTGGACCAGTCCTCCAATTTGTCTAGGTCACTCTGGACCATATCCCTACCCTTCAGAGTATCTACCTCTCCCCCTAGCCTAGAGTCATCCATGAACTTGCTGAGGATGCAATCCATCTGGTCATCCAGATTGTTAATGAAGATGAATTAAACAGGCCCCAGGACCCAACCCTGGGGCACTCGGCTTGATACTGGCTGCCAAGTAGACATTGAGCCATTGATCACTACCTGTTGAGCCCAACAGTCTAGCCAGATTTCTATCCACCTTATATTCCATTCATCCAATCCATACTTTAATTTGCTGGCAAGAATACCATGGGAGACCATATCAAAAGCTTTGCTAAAGTCAAGGTATCTCACATCCACCACTTTCCCCATATCCACAGAGGCAGTTCTCTCACCTTAGAAGGCAATCAGGTTGGTCAGGCATGACTTGCCCTTGGTGAAGCCATATTGACTCTTGCTGATCACTTTCCTCTCCTCCAAGTGCTTCAGAATGGATTTCTTGAGGACCTGATCCATGATTTTTCCAGGGACTGAGGTGAGGCTGACCAGTCTGTAGTTCCCCAGATTCTGCTTACTTTTTTAAAGATGGGTGCTATATTTTCCACTTTTTCCAAGTGTTTGGAACCTCCCCTGATTGCCACGAATTTTCAAAGATAATGGCCAATGGCTCTGCAATCACACTAGCCAACTCCCTCAGCATCCTCAGATGCATTGCATTGGGGCCTGCGGACTTGTGCATGTCCAGCTTTTCTAAATAGTCCTTAATCTGTTCTTTCACCACTGAGGGCTGCTCACCTCCTCCCCATACAGGGCTACCCAGTGCAGCACTCTAGGAGCTGACCTTGTCCCTGAAGACTGGGCAAAAAAAAGCATTGAGTACTTTAGCTTTTTCCACATCTGTCACCAGGTTGCCTCCCCCATTCAGTAAGGGTACCGCACTTCCCTTGACCACTCTTGTTGCTAACATACCTGTAGAAACCCTTCTGTTACCCTTCACATTGCTTGCTAGCTGCAACTCCAATTGTGCTTTGACCTTCCTGATTACACCCCTGCACGCTCAAGCAATGTTTTTATACTGCTCCGTAGTCCTCTGTCCAAGTTTACACTTCTTGTAAGCTTCCTTTCTGGTGTTTACGGTTACTAAGATTTCTGTTAAACCAAGCTGGTCATCTGCCATATTTGCTCTTCTTTCTGCAGATCAGGACATTTGTTCATGCGCCCTCAATAAGACTTCTTTAAAATACAGCCATCTCTCCTCGACTCCTTTCCCCCTACTAGCCTCCCAGGGGCTCCTGCCCATCATTTCCCTGCGTCTGCTTTTCTGAAGTCCAGGGTCTGTATTCCACTGCTTTCCTTTCATTAGGATCCTGAACTCAACCATCTCATGGTCACTGCTGCCCAGGTTGCCACTCATTTCTACTTCCCCTAACAATTCTTCTGTTTGAGCAGCAGGTCAAGAGGAGCACAGCCCCTAGTTGGTTCCTCCAGCACTTGCCCCAGGAAGTTGTCCCCAACACTAAAAGCTCCCTGGAAGTTAGTTCTCTCCCCACTTCCCCCCCACCCCCCCGTTTCTCTCCTTCTCTCCTTACAGTCTTAAGTAGTTTAGGCAGACAAGGTTGTGACAGGTTCAGTCATAGAGACCCCCTTGGGACTGTCACCTAACATACTGAATTTACCCTTGAACCTGTTTTCCCTGCCAGCTTGGGACTCTAGAACCCTGCCCTGTTGAGCCAGACATTCCAGCCTGCTGCAACACAGATCCAGGTCTGGTCCACACCCCCAAAGCTGCAGACTAACCAAAAACAACTCAGCAGGTCACCTATCTCCAGCACCCAGACACCCAGTTCCCAATGCGATCCAAACTCTAAATAAATCCATTTTACTCTGGTATAAAGCTTATACAGGGTAAACTCAAATTGTCCACCCTCTATAACAGAGATATGCACAGCCGTTTGCTCCCCCAGGTATTAATCACTTACTCTGGGTTTATCAATAAACAAAAAAGTGATTATTAAGTATAAAAAGTAGGATTTAAGTGGTTCCAAGTAATAAGTTAGAGAAAAATAAAGCAAAACGCTCAAGTCTAAGCCTAATACATTAAGAAATTGATTGCAGATAATCTCACCCTCAGATGTTCCAATAAGCTTCTTTCACAGACTTAACTTTTTTCTAGTCTGGGCCCAGTCCTTTCCCTGATATAGTTCTTGTTAGTTCCAGCTTAGGTGGTAACTACGGGATTTCTCATGACTGGTCCCCTTTGTTCTGTTCCACCCCCTTCTATATCTTTGGCAAAAGGCAAGAATTGTGTCTCTCTGGGTTTCCACTCCTTCTAAATGGAAAAGCACCAGGTTAAAGATGGATTCCAGTATCACGTGTCCTGTGATACCCTAAGCCTCTATTCTTTCTGTCCTGACTCACAAAGGCAGGAAGGCTTGCAAGTAAACAGCCATTTACAACCAATTGTCCTAGTTAATGGGAGCTATCAAGATTCTAAACCACCATTAGTGGTCCACACTTTGCATAATTACAACAGGACCTCAGAGTAATACTTCATATTTCTAGCTTCAGAAACAAGAATGATATATTCATACAAATAGGATGAACACACTCCTATATACGCTTTGTAATGATACTTTACAAGAGACCTTTTGCATAAAGCATATTCTAGTTACATTATATTCACTTATAAGCATATTTCCATAAACGTATGGAGTGCAACATCACAAGGGTGAAAGGAGAAAGACAGGGGCAGTGATTTGCCCATGGTCATACAGCAGGTTAGAGGCAAAGCCTGGAACAGACCCTAGGTCTCTTGACTTTGACCTGTGCAGTCTCCTACATTCAGCCTCCAGCACCTAATTCTACAGGAATCCTCACCTGTTCAGTGAACAACATTTCAATAAGGTCCTACACCTGACCCTATGGATGAATGAAACACTGACTTAAGGACCTAACTGGGGACAGAGATGGGTGCTGGCACTCTGCCCTGGCTGAATTACCTTACAACCATTGTCACTGACACAGTAACAAATACCCTTAAATTGGAGCTTTGACACATTCAGGACACACTTGGAGAGGCTTAAACTGGTAAGTTTGCCTTTCCATGGTGTATACCCCCCTCTAAGCAGAGACAACAAATGGAGAATTAAGCCCCATTTGTCAAAGGTATCTTGGCAAAGACACTTAATTGCCCAAGGGATCAATGGGCAAGCAGCAGAATTCCATCCCACTGCCCAAATCTTAGATGCTGGCCATACAGAAGCTTAATCTCACACAGCCTAAGTAGAAATGGGCAGGTCCTTGGGGAGGCAAATACTGCCCATCAACCAACGCAGTAGTAGAGCTCAGTCTGCAGAGCAGTTCTGCCCCAGCTCAAGTTCTTTCCTGGAACCAAATGAGTTCATCCTAGTAAAAAGCTGGGATTTGCAAAGGAGTGCAAGGGAGCTGGGCACTCACGTCCCACTGAATATCAATAGGGTTGGGGTTCGTAGCTTCCACTGGCTCCTTTGAAAATCTCACCCCTAATACTTCATGTGTACACAACTCCCCGCTTCCCTTGTACTTTTGTTTGCCTGCACACTAGCTGCACAGAGACTACCAAAACCTCATGGCATGGAAACACTGACTGAAGCCGTATTGCAATCACAGGGAAAGTTCCTGTTGCATTGACACGGCCTTCAACTTTTAACAGGCTAGAAATTCACGTCTGACATTTCATGCATCCAGCACTAAATTATATGTACTGTATATCACTTAAGAATAATCACAGTATTTGTAGTGGTGTGTTAGGCACCAAATTATGTAGAGGCAGAGCAATTATACCGCGGGGCACAGAGTGGTTGTTCATGCAGTTAATGGCCCAAGTACCACAATTTTCTATCAAGACATTTTGCAGCAAGTGTCGTGTTCTCTGTGGTGTCACGTAGGAATCCACAAAGCTATTACTTTCTCCTCCTCCAAATCTCTCCTTAAAGGCCACCTGTACAGCCATGCCTACACAACACTTGACAATGGTGCAATGTGACTGCAGCTACTTAGAAGAATCCCAACAGTCTTACTAGTTAAATTATGTCAAATGTGCTGTCCATTTCAGGCTTAGATTTTAAGCTCTTTGGGGCAGGGACTGTCTTCTCATTGTGAGAGAGGCAGGAGAGGGTGCCTAACAGGATCCTGACCCAAATAGGGTCTTGAGACCCTACATCAACACCCAATTAATAACCACCACCCATGGAAACAGAGGCCTGCTGTCACAGGAGGTGAAAACTTCCCCATCACCTCTATTGTGGATCCTCTTAGGTCTTCACCTTGGGTTAAGGAGCGAAACCCTTTTCTGTAGGAGGAAACCTCGTCATGCATATGTGCAATACAGGCACATCACGCCAGAGCTCAAATTCAGTCAGCCACTCTCATCCAAAAGCCAAATCAGAGCCAATGTGGAAAGGAGCAATTTTGTTTCTTGTTCCCCCAAGAGATTTTGGGTCCATCCCTAAGAATTCAATGACATCAGCACTCTGCATGAGTAAGGAAAGCAACTTTAAGGCCTCAGTTCTACACACGCAAACTCAGTTTTATTACCGTGAGCAGTGTCATTGGTTTAAGGGGGGCATTAGCAACCTGCCTGGAACTTAGAGAGGCGCAAAGATTGCAAGAAAGAAGAGTTTGGGGAAGGCATCAGTGCACATGGGTAGAACATTGAAGTTGCCACATCTCTGTAAACAGTTAATAAAGATCCTGTTTAGTTTTAGAAATAGAGTCTTCCCATGTTATTACCCAGCATGTAGTACATGAAACAGGGGCTACTCAGAATGGTAAAATTAAAACATACTATGATCCTGCAAACACTTGTAATATTTAGCTTTTTCTCCTTTATCCATGGATCTCCAAGCATATTGACAAATATCTACATTCTACACCTGCGTCAGGCAGGAGGGCAGACTACATGATCATAATGGTGTCATCCAGCCTTTACTACTAATACTATTAGAGTGATTAAACCAAGAAGAGAGATAACTAAGGTTTGACTATCCTTCACAAACTTTCAGCACACCGTATGGAGGCAGGAAAAAAATCTCTAGTTTATGAGAGGCATTTCTAAATTTCTAGAGACCAACGTAACTCCTCACCATGCCCCTTACCACCATGCAAGATGAAGCAGAAGGGGAGTATGGAACCAGGACTGCAAACCATGTGCAATATGTCAGAACAAAGAGGAAAGCAAAAGCAGAGAAAAACCCTGGAAAAAAGCTGCCAGTGCCCTTGATAGATCTCGCTCCAAGGTTGATGAAGCTGCTAGGAGATGCAGCATGTTTCTTTTATTGATTTATCAAAGTCTGTTTTAAAGACAGGATTATTCACTTCTGATAACATATCAAGGTCACTTCTGATCAAAGTCAATGGATTTGAGCTGCTCTGACTCCCTTTAATTAGATAGCACTGCAAATACCAAAGGAGCAGAGGAGTCCCTGTCCACAATTACTCTGCTTGGTGTTTCATGAAAGGGATTCTCCTAAACCAGAAGGAAAGGATTACTAACAAATGGATTTAGATGAGACAGACCTTAACCTTCCGTTCCTCAGCTATGAAAGGGAAAAGGTGCATTTCTGTCATCTCAACAGCTCAATCCTCTCTGCAACAGCTGCTGACACCACTGAGGGCCCTGAGGTCACCAGGAGCATTGCAGGAAGATGGGGTGGATTGAGACCCATGGGGACAAGTTGAGATGCAGATGGCTGCTTCTGACCCAGATGAGGGAATCATTCTGAAGGATTCCCCCGCCCCCATAAAAATGCAGGGTTTTCCCTAGTGCTAAGATAATTGCTATTTCCCTTTTCATTAGATCACTTGATTATCGGTTCTCTTCATTCATTCTGTAGCACCTGGCATTAGCCATTGTTAGAAGACAGGATACCGGGCTAGATAGACCTTTGGTCTGACCCAGTATGGCCATTCTTCTGTTTATGTAATAGGATTTATTTTGTTCTCCAATCGGAGCCAAGATCCTGCAGGGCTACTCAGATCTTCATTGGTGGGGAATGAAAACAAAGGCTCAGGTCAGAATTGCTTTGGATCTTAGACTTCAAAGTCTGGAAGTGCCCGTGCTATCGTAAGGGTGGGCAGACCCATTCACATACAATAGGAACCAACCTAATCTTTGCCCAACATGCAGGAAACTTTCTGGACCTCAAGAGGTCAGTTCAATTCTCTCCCACATGCCCCATCTTCACTGGCAGAGACTAGAAACACCACCACTGGAATACTATGGGGAAACTGCTTGTGCAAATGGTGAGGAACTCCCTTTCACAAAAACCAAGCGCACCTCTAACAGGGTGGTCTGTCCCTTTAAAGGAAATGGGACTTCGTCTAGCCCAGTTTGATATTCAAACCTAGCTGGGAAGCGTGAGGTGATCCATATAAAGGGCTAAGAGCACTCTGTTTAGAGGAGCTGCAGGAAAAAGATTGTTTCCTCCGAAGCAGTGGATTGAAGAGAAAGATGTCCTTTTCAGAGAAGACAGAGGAAAAGAGCACTGCCAGTATCACTATATGCTAGAGAAGGTTTGCCGGGAGGCAGGAAAATGGGTCCGTGACCTGGCAGCCCCCTAGCATTTCCTTGGATATCTCCCCTCTGAGCACACATCACTCTAAAGCACCAACACAGCTCTGCAGCATCATGCAGCCAGGCTCTGTCAGCAGAGAAGGCAGACACTAAGGGCATGAGTCCCTGAGACCAGATCTTTGCCATGGAACCTGGCAGGATTCTCAGGGTTGGCACAAGTGGTATCAGGGCCAGCTCCAGCTTTTTTGCCACCTCAAGCGGTGGGGCAAAAAAATAAATGAAAGCTGTGATCAGCACTTCAGCAGCAGCTTTACTGCAACGCTTCATTCTTCAGCAGCAGGTCCTTCACTCTGAGGGACTGAAGGACCCACCACCAAAGACCTGGACATGCCACCCCCTTTCCATTGGCTGCCCCAAGCACCTGCTTTCTGTGCTGGCGCCTGGAGCCAGCCCTGAGCAGTATGCTCAGAACAGCAGGCACCCAGATTCATCTGTTGATGTGCAAGGAGGGAGATGGGGGTTAGAGAATTCTCTTGCATATGGCTAGTGAAGCACCTCGCAGGACGCGCGCATGTTCAGAACCTCATGTCCTGCTGGGGCACTTGTTTGAGTCCAGGTGGGATGCATGTGCCATGTAGTAGAAAGAAGCCTGGAGCAAGGGGCCTGGTGCTCAGCCAGGTTTATTGCTCTCAAGACACAGAACTAGCTTCCCGGATGAATGTCTGCAGGTACTTAACATGAGTGCCTAGTGGCAAAGACTCTGCTCAGTCAGCAGCAGTACTTTCTGCTGCCCCCTAGGCAGGGCACAAATGTCCCTCCTATGGTCTCTTTTATACATTGTGCTATGAGCTTAACAGACAGAACAGACTGGAAATTCTCTGCAGCCAGGACTAAGTACACTGACTGTTTCTACCAGTAATTTTTTGTAGCACTGATTGAAAGGTGAAGGAACTAGGCTCCAAAGCTCACTGAAACCAACAGACTCCCATTCACTGCATTGTGGGTTATTGATCAGGCCTTCCAAAGTCTTTTTTTTTTAATGTTCAGTGCCAGTAATTGGAGACATATGTAGGAAAGCTCAACTCCCAGGCACCTAACTAGAGGCCAGGTTTTTAGAAGCACACTGCTCCCTTGTGATGTTTCTCTAGAGTTCATCCAGTTCAGATCAACTGTTTACAAGCAGTCTAATCCCCACTGTGACAGGGCATTGGCGCAATTCCCAGTTCTTACTGTTCCACTAACAGCAGAACCTCACCCCAGTTAAGCTCCTTGTTTACAAGATTCCTGGGTCAGCCTGAACCAATCCCAGATCTCTGTTCTCCTATTGCTGGTATGTGTGAAATGGAGTGAATGGAAGGAGGAGGGGCAAAAAACTAAACATGTACACAGGAAAGTTTCACCAGTGATAGCTATGTAGTTACGTGGGTATAATTACATCCTCCTGTGTGGTCACTCTTATTCCAGGAGCAGAGTCCCTCTTTTGGTTTAGCTTAAGCTCTTTTTAAGAGAAGAAAGATGAACAGCAAAAAGACACTTATACCAGAGTAAGTCTCTAGACCAGGGGAGAGAGGATATTATACCATTATAACTATGTCTGTTTCAATTCACAGCTTAGGGTATGCGAGAGACAGAAGCCGAGTCGACAGGGGAGTGGTGGCCGTTGATCCCACACCATGAGGATGCGAAGTAAGTCAATCGAAGATATGCAACTTCAGCTACGAAATAGTGTAGCTGAAGTCTATTTATCTTAGATCGATTACGCACCCCCCTGTGTAGACCAGACCTTAGATTCCACTGAAGTTCTTCCATATACCACCTAGTTCTTGTATAGTGCTTTTCATTCATAGGTTTCAAAACACTTCACAAACAAGATCAGTATCACTTCCTTGTTTTACCTATGGGGAAACAAAGGCACAGAGCAGCGCAGTGACTTGCCCAAGGTCACAGCAGGCCAATGGCAGGGCCAGGAATACAACCAGGTCTCTTGAAGCTCAGTGCTCTATCCACTAGATCAGTGATTCTCAACCAGGGGTACATGCTCCCCTGGAGTGCAGAGGTCTTCCACGGGCACATCAACTCATCTGGATATTTGCCTAGTTTTTACAACAGGCTACATGAAAAGCACTAGCAAAGTCAGTACAAACTAAAATTCCATACAGACAATGGCTTTATACTGCTCTATATAGTACATTACTGTTTCTCAAGCTGGGAGTTGTGATTTCTTTTATAATTATATGGTAAAAAGGAGAAAGTCAGGAATTTTTTTCTAATAGTATGCTTGTGACATTTTTGTATTTTTATGTCTGATTTGTAAGCAAGTAGTTTCATCTCATTTCAAAACTTGGGATGTGCAAGACAAATCAGACTCCTGAAAGGGATACATTAGTCTGGAAAGATTAAGAACTACTGCAACAGGCAACACTGCCTCCTATATAGAGAGACCTATAGAGAAAAAATTTCATGGGATTGACCCCTAACTAGCTACACTGAGGTTTTAAAAAAATACTTGCACCTTGTCTCCATTAGGATTTTACATCTCAGTGGAAACAGACTTGCTTGAAGTGACAGTCTCTTACACACATCCTACTACCAGGGGCAGCTCCAGGCACCAGCGCTCCAAGCACATGCCTGGGGCGTCAAGCCGTGCGGGGCGCTCTGCCAGTTGCCGCTAGGGCAGCAGGCAGGGTGCCTTCAGCAGCTTGCCTGCTGAGGGTCCACTGGTCCCGCTGCTTCGGTGGACCTCCCGCAGGCAAAGCCGCGGGACCAGCGGACCCTCTGTGCTTGGGGCAGCAAAATGTCCAGAGCCGCCCCTGCCTACTACACTAGACTTATATAGCAACAGTGGAGCTGTAATTCATCACAATGACAGCTTAGCCCTGAGCCTCCTTTCCACTCATGTTTGTTAAATTTAATTTTTACAGTAATGTTGTTAATCCTAAAAAGATGATGCTTAGTGCCATTGCGAAGGGAAGATTAACTGCATAGCCAAAGATAGACCACTAGATCAAGTCATCTGACAGATGTCAAACTCCTCTGCCCCCATTTGGTTCAATACAAGTCTCCCTTCCTCCCCCCCACACCACCCCATGCTCCTGGAGCCAAATTTGCTATTGTAAATTACACATTTGAGCCCACGTTTGAGGAGGAATCATCTACCCTTTCCAAGCAACACTGGGAGCCCTAGTGTAGGCAGGACTCCTGCTGCCACTGCCATCATGGGCTAGGTCCTTCACTGATGAACAATGGAGCCATGTTAATTTATCGAAGGGGCGCATCTGGCTTCATGTGATTCCTATCTGCCATGAGCAAGGTTAGATAGAGCATTCAGAACAATAGCACAGTGTCAAGTTGGTCCTGCAGTTGAATTCAGGAGATCTAGGTTCAGTTCCTAGCTTTGCCATGGCCCATGTGACAAGTTGGGGCAAGTTATTTGCTCTGTGCCAGTTCCCCCACCTGTAAAATGGAGATAATCCTTCCCTTGCTGTAAACTGTGGGGCAGGGACAGGCTCTTGTTCTGCGTATGCACAGTGAGTCACTGATCTCCATGACGGGCTCTAGGTGCTATTGTAATACAGCCATCACCACCACACAATGGCCGTCTCCACTAGCAATCCAACCCATGGAGCAGCACCAGCTGCAAGTTATTTCTAAACTAGGTTATTGAGGGACACCCTATAAAAGCTGAGGCAGAGGAGGCACTGCTGCTGCACACACATGCTGTTGACCTAACAGCCTGTCCTTCCACTCTGGTTATTACAGCTCAATGGCTTTGTACCTCTGAAAGGGGCATTGACAAACAATTTCACTTGGAGTTCTCCAGCAGGGCCTGGTGCCATTTAAGAAGTTTGAGTCTGGCTGGCCTCCTGACACCATTTGCTCTGGGTCAGGGCTCTGATTTGTCTCACTTTGCTGTTTCTGCAGGTTGCTGCAGCAGAGCCCAGAGCAGGTCATGGGGAGTTTTGCTATTGCCTGTGCTCTGTTTTGCAAGTTTTATTTTTGCTTTTGGAGAGAATGCAGTGACCCTGAAAGGTGCTAGTTTCACAGCTCAATCAATGGAATGTCTGTCTATCCCAGATATACAACCCTGGCAATAGCATAAGATATCACCCCTCTCCCTTTCTGCACACAGGCAATTCACTAGATTCCACAGTCTTGCACCATCATTTACACCTGCAGTCTAATTTGATCCCTACCTTTTCTCTTGGACCTAGAAACCCTACCTGAGATCAAGGGCCTCTGTGACAGGCAGGCAGAGACAGCTCCTGCCCGAGAGCTAGCAATTTAAGCATGGAAGGGACTCATGGGGCAGGTGGGGCAAGGGACTCATGAGGTCATAGCAGGTCATCCATTGGGCCATGATGCCTCTGCCCCATGCCTCCAGGCTAGGCCTTGCGTGGGTGGATTGTGTCTATGCTGGTTTCAGAGTAGCAGCCATGTTAATCTGTATCTGCAAAAACAGAAGTACTTATGGCACCTTAGAGACTAACAAATTTGAGCATAAGCTTTCATAGGCTACAGCCCACTTCTTCAGATGCATAGAACGGAACATATAGTAAGGAGAGCTATATACACACACAACATGAAAAAGTGCTCAATGTACTCAGATGGAAAATTCCTCTCTGTTTTAACCAGCTCTGTTGTGAATTTCTTTTAAGTGCGAAGTGAAGATATTTTAGCAGATAGTGACATTGAAGTTACAATGCGGAGAAGACCCAGAGCTGTCAGAAAACTAAGTCCTGACATGCAAGCTGTCTTGGAAGCTCTGCAGATTCCTCATGTCCTATTTTAACAGCTTTTGATTTCTTCTTGGCTGTGCAAGAAGGAAGCATCTCCCCCTCCTCAGGCCCATCAGTGAAAAACCCAAAGATGGATGAAATAGCCTGTGAAATTAATGGGAACTTCCATTTCTTTGTGAAAAGCAGGATTTCCTCAGTGAAGAGGCAGGCTGAGACAAACGACCTCCCCCCTCTCCATAGCAAAGGAACCACAGCATGCAAGTAAGTGCTATGTTAACATGGAGGTAATGTGGTCCAGAGGGTAAGGTACTAGACATGGATTCTAGAGCCTTGCATTCTATTCCTGGCTTTGCAAGTCACTTCACTCTGACCTGTTCCTCCTGCACATCAGTAAAATGGGAGAGATTACTCACATCTGTGAGAAGTGCTTCCAAGTTGTATTATGGTCACATCTAGAGGCCCAGCTTTGACCAGGGTCCTATAGCACTAGATGTATGTGCATACAGCAAGAGAGTGTCGGTGCCTCAGCAACAAGGTAGAGGAAAGGTGGGAGTGGAGAATTAGTGTGTTGTAAGTGGCCTGGTACTAGGAACCTGCAGCTACAAATATCCACAGCTTCCTGCACTTGAGGCAAGTGCCCTGCAGAGGCTATTCACTCACTTATCAGCATCTCTTACCGGGAAGAATACCAGTGCTCCAGGAAGTGCATTGGCTTCCAGCTACAATGTGGTTCCACTTCTGTGTTCTGGTATTGACCCACAAAACCCTTCACCCTTTGGGGAGGGGGGAATTCTGCTTATCAGAGATGTGCCTCACTTCACCTGAACTGGACAGCTGGCATAAGCAGGTACACCATGGCTACTATATCTGCAGGAGGTGGCAGCAGGAAAATGAGACAGACATTAAGTGACTTGCCCAAGGTCACTGAGCTAACAATTGAACCTAACTCTCCCAAGATCCAGACCGATGCCTTAATCACAAGACCAGTCTACCTATCCATACCTGTGAGATTATAAGCCCAAACTGACAGAGCACTGTGTGTGTATGTTTCCTTTGTAAGAGTTGATGGCACCTCTGAAAACAAAATAGCTGCCATCTCTGCATGCATCGAGAGTTGTTTAATTTAAAGGTGCAGTATCACCATCAAGAGATGCACCCCTCTGATATGCAGCCACCTCAGGGAACCCACTGAACAGCTCATGGTAACATCACAGTAGTTTAGGACAGGAAACAGAAGATACTATGTCCAGTTTATATTACCAGGAGAAAGACCAGAAGAGTCACTTAACAGGCAGCCACCCCATTCCCCCTCCTACAGATGAGATTCCTTGCTCATTAGACATTCAGCATACCTGCCTTGAAAAGCAACCAGTGCTGCCAGACCTGACCTGCATTCTACAGGGGCTTTGAGACTGGTGGCCAATGCCAGCAGAGCTATTAGCACAAAGACATTAAACCAACCATGCTCACTTACACGATTTCCATGGTAACGCCCGGCACAGTGTGAGAAACACTCCATTTGTTTATTGATTGAGCCCCAGTCAAATTCAATCACAAGTGAAAATGGATTTTTTAATGCGACTATTAGCTGCTTTGGAAAGGCAAATTGGGTTCAGTTATACAGAGTCAGCCATCAAAAAACAATTTATCGTCACCCAGACAGTCCCGATTGGAGCCTAGCTCTGGTGAGAGCGGGAAAATGAAAGAGGCACAGGGAAGGAAAGTAATGCTCAGCAGATTTGCAGTAGAGACATCGCTATTGTCCTCCAAGTTTAAAACCTACCCTTTGCTTGAGGGTAGCAGTGTGGCCTAGTGGATACGGCATCAAACAGGAGACATCAGTTCTAATCCCAGGCCTTCCTGGGTGACCTTAAGCAAGTCACTTCTCTGTGCCTTAATTTCCCCATCTAAAATGGGGGTAAAAACAAACCTGCTTTGAGACCAACAGGGGATAACACTAGGTATTGTTACTGAAGACAGTGGGAATGTTTGACAGTTTCAGATTAATCTGGGTCAGGCCTCTGGGGTTGATGAGCCGGAGAGGAGGCCGTTTCCAAACTCTGGAAACTGTTGCAAGTCACAATTTATGCTTGGGCTTTGCATGGATTCCACTGCAGCGATACTGCTGGCCAAGACCCCTAGCCGACAAGGCCTGAAGTACATTAAGGCTAGACTCCTCTTTGCTTGGTGATCAGGTGGAAGAAATGGACATTGGAGGCAGGAGGAACACTACTTAGGAAACAGGCAGCTCTAGGACTTACTTGAAGAAAAAAAGACGTTAGAAGTCCATTAAAAGTACTTTTTGTGGGATGGGCAAAAACTCATGGAATCAGGACTGTGACTGGCAAAGCAGGTGTCAGCTCATGCTAACATCCCCATGTCTCAACTGAACACTGACAAATACCTGTTCCAGATTGGTTCCAGTGCTTAGAATTATCAAAATGGTATTTAGACTTCATTGAAAGTGGCAAGCTGCTGCATGCATTTATCTCACTTATAAGATCTGTATCCAGGGCCATAAACAGGTGGGACAAGCAGAGCAGCTGCCCAGGATGCAAAGCCGTGGGGGCAGAAAAATGGTGAAAGACCAGTAGGGGGCCAAATAAGTTTGCCCACCCCAGACACTAAAATGCTTAGTTATGGCACTGTCCATATCCCCTCTCGCAAGATAATATATGAGCATTTGCATTGTAAGCCTTTGCAACTATGTAGATCACCAGACAGGAGAGAAGCATTGAACTATGTGAAAGATTAGCCTCCAACAGAGGTGTTATGTCCTACCTCACAAGGAAGGCTCAACACCACCAGGCGGACTAGAGTGGGACATTAGTAGGCACCAAAGACTGTTCACATTCTCCCTCCCTGCCATGAAGACAAGACTTGCAAGTGGATTCCCCCGCATCAGCTGAGTTTGCATCTTGAAGCAGGGGAGGGAATAAAACCCCTTAACATGGAGGAAGTTTACGCTGCTTGGACTTTGTGCCTAGTAATCCTTGTACCCAATCAGAAAATCCCCAGTGCTTTGCCTGGGTTATCCCTAAAGGACACGAAGAGCTGGTTTATATAAGCATCTACTGCTTTTTCAAACTTAAGATTGGAACTCATTTGTGGATGTGGGAATATATGATGTTTACCTGCTTTAACCTTGTACATAGCCTCTCCAGTTAATAGTGTGATGGGGCACGGCCAGATGGCTACAGTAAAGTACTGAGAAACAGGTATGTTAGCCCCAGGCTAAACAAATCCCTAGTACCCTGGTAAACAAAAGGCCCCGTGGACATTTTTATCAGGCCCCTGCCCCGTGGACCCAATCGGCCCCCTCACCCTTTCACTGCCAGCCGGCTGCATGATCTGCAGCCGGTTTTGTTCCAGACCGCGCCACGGAAACATCTGTACTCGCTCATGCTCCATACCCTTCACTACCTCACCCTCGCGTCCCGCCCCGATACCAAATGGCGGGACCTCCTGCCGCCTCTCGAGGGTGAGGAGCCCCGGTGGGCCAGCTTGTACTTTGCACTGGTCCCGAGGCCCGCCGGGGATATCAGTTGGCGGCTCCTTCACGGAGCCATGAGCACGGGCGTGTACTTGCTGCGGTTCACAACTGTCCCTAGCACCTGCCCTTTCTGTGGTGAGAAGGAGACCTTGGCGCACGTTTATTTGGAGTGCGCCAGGTTGCAGCCCCTGTTCCGGCTCCTCCTGAATATTTTCCTGCGTTTTTGGTTGCACTTTTCCCCTCACCTTTTTATCTACACGCTCCCCATCCGTGGCCCCACAAAGTTGCAGGATCTCCTTCTCAACCTCCTCTTGGCCCTGGCCAAACCGGCCATCTACAACACCAGGGAGAGGAGGCTGGCCGACGGGATTTCCTGCGACTGTAGGGCCTATTTCCATTCCTCCATCTGCTCACGCATCCGGGCAGAGTTCCTCTGGGCAGCGTCCACTGGCTCCCTTGACACCTTCGAGGAGCAGTGGGTGTTGTCCAGGGTTCTCTGCTCGGTGTCCCCATCAGGTTCCCTTCATTTAGCCTTATGACCTCACTCCCGATCCTGTTTTTTCATTGTTGTCCCCTGTAATTACTTGGTGTCCCAGACCTGTGGGTCCTCCCATTAGGCTGGAGGGAGGCCCTTTAGAAGTGGGTGGGCTTCACCCGCCCACCCCCACTGGATGCCAATAGGACCCTGGTAAACAAATGGCAATTGCTCCAGGTTAATCAAGGCACCTGGGGCCAATTAAGATCTTTCTAGATGGCAGTAGAGATAGCTACTTTAATTAGAACACCTGCAGCCAATCAAGGCAGGCTAATCAGGGCATCTGGGTTTAAAAAGGAGCTCACTCCAGTCAGGCAGGGAGGAGCCAGAGGAGAAGGAGCATGTGTGAGGAGCTGGGAGCAAGAAGGCAAGGAGCTGAGAGTGAACTGCTGGAGGATTGAAGAGGACAAGCATTATCAGACACCAGGAGGAAGGTCCTGTGGTGAGGATAAAGAAGGTGTTTGGAGGCCGCCATGGAAGTAGCCCAGGGAGTTGTAGCAGTCATGCAGCTGGTACAGGAGGCACTATAAACAGCTGTGATCCACAGGGCCCTGGGCTGGAACCCAGAGGAGAGGGCAGGCCTGGGTTCCCCCCAAACCTCCCAACTCCTGATCAGACACCGGAGGAGCTGACCCAGACTGTGGGTTCCATCAGAGGGGAAGATCACTGAGGTGAACAAATCCGCCAATAAACGCAGGACCCACTAAGGTAGAGGAGGAACTTTGTCACAATAGTTATTATAAGATTGGCTACTGCTAGTGTGAGATCTAAGGTACCATTGACCTGGGCTAAGTGACTAGTCATTTGGGACTGGGAGTAGCCTGAATATTGCTGTGATTCTTGGTGTAAGGGACCATCTATCACAAAGGCAGGCTCACCTGGCTGGGGAGACAGATCCAAATATCCCAGGGGACTTTCCAACTCCACGTTTAGGTTGTTCTAGTGTCTGGGAAGTTTACACTTTTTAATTGGCTGATGAAACTTAGGTGTGGCTCTCACAGCCAAATGCCCTGCTTCTGAAATCTGCACAGAAGTTGGCCATCACACTCCTCCATGCAGCACAGCTTGGAACAAGCTGCAAATATTTCTAGCTATTTACCATATTCAGAATGAGATCACAGATCTGATCCTGCCATTTACATCAGGGAGATTTGATGTGAGAAACAAACCTTGATTTCTAAGGCAAGCCCTGTGCTTTTTATTATGGGCAGAAAAACCTAGTCTGAAGTGAGGCTGGCACAGGCTGGGGCCAATATTTATTTTATTTACACAGGCTTCCATTGGACCTTTACTTTCCTCTTCCTGCTGTAACAATCGACTCGCTTTTACCTGCCCTCTCTCCCCCCTTTCCATATACAGCCTCCTCCCTGTCCATCCATCACATGACTCTCAAACCCAGCACTGTCCCAATTACAGTCAAAACTCATGTTTGAGTTCAAAAGTCAACTGAACAAACTGAACTCAGGATTTAAGTTTAAAATGAGGATATTTGAAAGTTCATTCTACCATGAAAGCATCTTTGAAGGAAAGGGGGAGGAGCAGATTTTCCTAGAAAACTCAAGGGTCAGATTTTCAAGGGTCCAGCACCCACAATTAGGATCAGATGTTCAGAAGAGCTCAACTCCCATTTAGACCTGTAAGTAAGAGCCAGATTTTCTGACATGCTCAGGATCCTAAGGGCAGAGTTTTTAAAAATCTGGCCTCTTGTGGTTGCTGAGCTTGTGAGAATTCTCATCTTCATGTCACAGGCCTGATCCTGCAGAGGGCTGTTTCCTTAAGTCAAGTTATCCACATGCATATATACAAGAGCAAGACTAGAATTCTGCAGCAGCAGCAACTCAACAAGTTTCCAAAACACTTGGCTTTACAAGGTTCTATTCTTCCTCTAAAAGCCTGTAGTCTAAGCTAATGAAAACAGAATTTAACCATGTTAACAGTGAAAAAGTGTCATTTTGCAATTACTGTCATTCGAATGTTATTTATTTAACCTGCAGCCACATTATATTGACTGCAGAATTGCCTTCATTTTTACTTTTGATGGCTCACTTATCGAGCAAGGCTTGAATAATTCTGCTTTGCATTCCCAGTCACAAAATGATTACACACACACTGCATCAGGACCTTATGCCTTTTGGGTTTGGGATGCTTTTTTGGCACCTCTTCATCCCAATTCTGTGCAGGGTGGGTGTCTGCTTCCCACCTGCTGCCCCACCTCATCTCCTGTTTGGGTACAAACCCCTTTCTTTCTGATACTTTCTATGTTCTGTGCACCAACAGATTCCACTCTGGGGGATAGATCTGTACCCCAGCATAAGCCACCTTGGACAGGGGAGGGATATGGCAGGCTATGGATTCCTCTACCACCTAGATAAAATGCCAGGTGGTGTAGCTACTCCCTTGCATCCCAAGCACACCTTTACATTGAAGGCTACACAGAGTGGACAGTCACACATACATGTCCTGCACTGCTCTTGCATCAGAGCAAGTTTCCCAGGGGGCTTTACAACCCCTGCCTGATCCAGCTCTGTATACCTGGCAACCCAGCCACAGGTATTTGGCTTCCAGCTCCACTTTAACTTCAGGAGTTACTTTACTGAAAGCCCAGAGCCGCACTAGCCTAAGAGTCAGATTGGACACACTGGATTTTTAAGGCAGAAGAAAACCAACACAAAGTATCCTTCTCTGGTGGTGAAATGGCTGTTTAAAGCAGCCTGCAGTGCAATGCAACGCCACATATTTAGCTCACCACCCCGTCTAATTACAGAGCAGTAAATCACAGAACAATGTTTACAAAGCACCTGAAATATAATAAAGGGAAGAATCTTTGCCAATCAGACAGGAGACAGCTTTCCCAGCAGCCTCATAGGGCTAAGGAAATGCAGAGCCCAGTAGACAAGACCTAAGTTTGTCAGATAGTGACAGGGGAGAGAAGGAAACTGCTGCCTGCCCCCAAGGGGCAACATTCAGATTGGAGAGTCCCCAGAGACAGAGGTGATGCAGGTGGCAAGTTTGATGTAGCCAAGTGTTCAACCATTTCAGTTCAGTGACACTATTTCAAGTCTAACCTTTTTGCAACGCCCTTACATTTACTGTAGAAGAGGAATAATAATTTGTGTACTGTGCATTTCAAAAAGTTGACAATGCTTGACTTTGATAGGTCAGGATGTGGGAGTCAGATTTTCTTTGCAATAGATACTAATAATTTTCAAGGCCTCAAACCCTATGACCTACCAGTTGAGAAACATTGCCTTAGAGAGATACCAATGGGACTGTTGAAGTGCGCTCCAAAATCCAAGGGAAGCAACTGGGCTTGCCTTTTACCTGGGGGGAGTGGGGTGGGGGGTGATTTAGGCACAAATCCAGGATCACATTTTCTTCCTTTGTCCACTCCATTTCAATGGATGAATTGGCCTCAGGGGTGCACAGCTATTGTAACCAACCCAACTATGGCCATCAATGGGATAGGAACCTATGACCATTGCCCCAAAAGATGAAGTCTTTAGAGTTGAGCTAAAGTACTTCATTACCTGACAGCTATAGTAGACTCTTATCCTTGGGTGTGGATCAGCCACTAAAGAGATGAACAAAGTCCACCCCTACCCCTTCTGGTGGGATTTTAATTAGCCAAAAGGTCATATCTATTGAAAGCACTATAAAGGGCCCAGTTCAGTAGGATGTTTAGGATGAGACAGCTAGGGTTCCCTTTCAAAGAGATTTTCAGAGTCATAGATGGGACTTAGACCCCCAACTCCCATTAACAGTCAAAAGGCATGGGTGCCTCGCTAATTTGTGGCTTTGAAAATCCCCACACACACACACCTCACACATCTGGCTGAAGATCACACCCACTATAGAACCTTATTCAATCTGAGCGTCTGGTAGATGGAGTAATATCCTGATCAGCATAAGGTAGAGTGGATAAGGAATATACAAGCACTCAGGGGACCTTAGGAACCAGAAACAAGCTTTTTATCTGGAATAACATGCCTACCTAGACATTCCAATGAAGTTAAGCAAGTCATGCTTCCTACATGGAGTCCGCACAACTAGATGGAAATAGGACCTTGTCTTTATTTACTGATAACTGAAATTTTATCCTCCAAAACAGTGACAAATGGTGTTTTTTCCTAAATATCTATTGGGTAGAAAATTCTAATTTCTTCCAAAGTCTTTCACCTTCTGAAAATATTGGAAGTTTGCCATAAAAAAGGTAGACTAAGCTCTTTGGGGCAGGGATCACCTCTTTGTTCTGGGTTTGTACAGCACCGAACACAATGGGGCCATGGGCCATGATCAGGGCTTTAAGTGTTTATTGCAAGTTTGTATTTGCAGTTTCTCACCCATGATCACACGTGAGAACACATGCAAATGACCAGGTGTTTTAAAGGAATGAACAATGCACATATTTACTCAAGATACACCCACTTGACATACTGTGTGCAAACCAGTGGAGTGCACTTGCCCTGCAACTGCCTTAAGAAAAATGAATACACAGCAAAGACTTGTCACAGCACTGTTTTTTCCTGTGTTGTTACAATAAGGTCAGCTCCCTCCAATTTCCTAGGTCTCAGCCGAGATACTCCTTCTGCTAGGGGGAAAACTTATTGTGGACTTCTTCAGGCTTGTATGGCAATAAATTCCTTCCTATGGCTCTTGTTGCAGAATTTTTTTCTGCAAAATCTTGCACAAATTCACTTCACGAGCAGCTAAGCAGAGTCCTGACAAGATCAGACATTAGGTGAAAACTCACTGACAGCTGGCAGGAGGGAAAAAACTGGTGCAACATTAGTTGCACTTCACGCACCTGTGTTTGAGGTAGAAGAGAGAAACAGGATAAAAATTAGACAAGCATACAAGACTTACAGGGGACCACAGTCCAGTGGACAGGACACTGGAATAGGTGTCTGGAGACACTGATTGTATTCCCAGCTCTATCACTGAGTTGTTGGGTGACTTTGGGCAAGTTACTTCTCCCTTTCTGTGCTTCTGCCTCTCTTCCCAGTCTGCACCAGCCTTGCCTATTCACACTAGGAGTTCTTAGGGCAGGGATTGTCTTGCACCAGGTGTATGTACAGCACCAACCTCTGGTCTCAGTTTAGGCTTTAGGTGCTACCACAAAACAAATACAATTCATCTGTTTGGAAACTGGTATTTTCCAAATATTTTTAAAGAAAATGTTTTAAAGGTTGGGGAAATTGTGGGTTTTTCAACCCAAAATAATTATTCAAACGCCAAACAATGGGGTTTATGTTTTTTAAAGCAAACTGTTTATTTCCTCTCTCAATGCCTCCTCAAGTAAAAAAATCCAGAAAGTTTGAGAAACAAGATGTTTTGGAAATTAAAATTTTCTTGGAAGGCAGCCATTTTTCATAAACAAATTGGCCCAAGAAGTTTCAGCCAGTTCTACAAATAAACATGCTTAGGAAAAAAATGACTTCTACCAGCCTATACAGTATATAATCCTAGCCCTCTCATCCATCCCTTTAACACCTATTTGTGGGGATTAGCCCAAGTGTCTCCTGTGACTGAGGGACTGTAGCTTCAGTTACAACCCGATTAAGGCCAGCTAGGCCAAAATATGTGTTTTCAGTTACTTGGGCCATCACATACAGAGTTCCTGTTGCAGTCCATGGGAACTGGGTGCATCTATTGTGAATTCAGTGTTCCCAGAAGATCCAGAGAGCCCCGAAGTCTCATATCCATAGAGCTCTAATAGGCTAAGCTCCCCTGTATTGCCCCAAGAGTTTGCCTTGAACCTTATCTGGAGGAATCACTCCTAGGACTAAGCAGGCCCCCAAAGAGGTTAAATCCACAGTGTACTATACAAAATAGAGGAGATCCAGGACGTTGCTCAGACTGCATGTGAATGCCAATCCTGCCAGTGGCAGGGTCTGGTGGGAATATGCTGACAAAGGCTTGGGGGATAGAGCTGGTCAGGACAAAATGTTCAGTGCAGGATTGAATTTCTGAACATAATTGGAAAAGGTGGGTGCCAAGCACTCCCCCTCGGATGGGGGAGACCCAGCATCAAGCCCCTCCATGGTCTGATTTAATTCTAACTCCAGAGATTCTTGTCATCCTTGTCAGTGACCCATGTTTGGTCCCTGGCCAGTTGGGAGAGCTGGATTCCATTATGCTTCCAGCATAGCACTGGTGACAGAGCCACACTTCAGCCTGCTGTACCACAGGGACAATGGACACCACCAAGTAAGTGCCAGTGGCAGAAGCAATCCTCAGCCAAACCAACCCAGCAGTGCTCTCTCAGATGCAGTTTCCTATGACCTAGGAGGATGGGCTCTATCCAGGCAGATCAGCCCAGGAGTCATGGGCAGTAACATCCTCTTCAATAGCTGGGGAAGATCCATGAATAATGGTAGAGTTGCCTAGTTAGAAATAAGCCAAGAGAGTGGGAAGAGCAACATGCCAACAGCTATGGCAGTGAAGGGAAGAGTTGGGGGTCAGAAAGCCCCAACACCATATTTAACCATTCATAGAAGACATCACATTGCTTCTATAAATGCTTTTTGCATATGCAAATGAAGCCATCCTCCAGCAATTACATGGCAATCAGAGGCCAATTACACTCTTGCTGTTTACTTTCAGTGTCCTTAATTAATCCAGTTATTAGACGATTAATGAAGCTTGTTTGGTGAAAAACTCATAGCATTTACAGAGCGCAAGTTGCACATGGCATGCGGCTGGCTGTGGTAAGAAATATTGGTGAAGCTGCAGCAAGTCAGACCCTAGGATCTGATGCACTAGCCAACCCAGAGCAGCTGCACTGATTTCAATGGAGTTACTTCAGATTCATACCAGGGTAGCTGACTGTTTGACTTAGTGCCTAGAGTTCATAGCCCTAGGGGCATCCCCCTGAGCCCTCAGGTTTATGGCTCAAGATGTACAGACCATCTGCTACTTGGAGAGGACATGGGTTCTGATCCTTCCCTAGAGGGTGCTCTGACAAGTGGAAGACAGATGGGTCCCCACTCAGGATAATCCATCAACTCTCCTCTCCTTTCTGCACAGGGCCTACCACTGAAACAGGCTGGACATGCTGCTTGTGAACTTCATACATTGTCCCACTCAGGGCTATCATGGTCCATAAGCACCCAGGGAGAGAAGGAAGATCATTTAAGAGCCATTGTAGCATTGTTTGTCCAGCTGGATTTCATCCAAGTACACCCATGAACGTAAATTAAGGTTAATAAAAATACTGGCCATGTCTGTGTCTCAAAGGATCTCCAGGAGGTTGAGATCACAATGAGACTCAGCACCAAAGTCCCAGTGAGATTAGGTCAATCTTGTTAACCCTATAGTACAGACTCTAGGTGCTTCCATCAGGAAGGGAACTACCCCTCCCCTCCATTTAGGGTGACCAGACAGCCAATGTGAAAAATCAGGACCAGGGATGGGAGGGTAATAGGAGCCTATATAAGAAAAAGACCCAAAAATCAGGCTGTTCCTATAAAATTGGAACATGTGGTCACCCCACCCCCATTGTACAGTGGTGAACTAAGACGACCAGAATTTAAGAATGCTAAACACCAAGGGCCAGATTTTCAGATTAGCTCAGCACACAGAGTGGCAATCCACTTCTGAAACCCTCTGGCCCCACTTGCCGATGCTGAGCTGCTAAACATCTGCCACCACTTGCCTTTCCCAGGGAATTTGTGACCCATCTCCCACATCCCAGTCCAGTGCCTCAACTCCCCCTTGACTCTGTTACAGCTGTAGCATAGCTGGCACTTCAAACCACAGCCTTCTGGAAAGCTGCCAGCCAAAGTTTTAACCCACACAAAGATTAGCTTCAGTTCTCCTTTCCCCACAAACTCCCATCCCATACTGCCCTCCCAGAGGTCACCCTGGCTTGTGTTTGGTTAAGCCTTTGATAATTAAATGGCATGTTCATCTAATGATCAAATAACCTCACCAGGCATGAGGGAATGAGGAGAACTAATTAAGGAGCTGATTTGCATACTCCAGTATTTCCAGCTTATGGGGGGGTTCCCATAGCAACTAGCACCAAAAAAGGGCTCCTGTGTGGTTTTAGTGCTTTTCCTTTCTTTTGTTCCCATGAAGATAAGGAAGGCTTTGTAATCAAGGAAGACTGGCACCCAGCAGAAGAGGTGGGAGGTTTCCATGCAGGAGATTCGGAGTTTGATACGAAGCCAGGATGAAGTTTTCATAAGCAAGTAATCCACTACAACATGGGTGTACAGATGTGTCATCTCAGGTACGCAAAGCTCCTGCCAGCTCATGATTCAGAAGGGCAGAGACCACTCAGCCCCCAGGGAGCACACATTGTACAGTGACACTGCATTACTGTGACCCCCTGCCAGGATATTGGGCCTTATTCAGAGACTCACTTGAGGGATTGTCGCAATTGCATTTTAACAAACTCAAATCTGAATACAAGATGGGTTCAAACTTATTCATGTGTCAGTAACATCAGTCAGCCCCAACTGAGATCAGGCCCCCATTGAGCTAGGCTCTGTACAAACAGGGAGCCCGCTTACATTGCAATCAGAGCTGTGATTGTAACTCAAGGGGCACACCCATGCTAGCTTTAATCTAGTTACCCTGACTAAAAGTAGCAGCAAAAACTCAGTGGCATGGACTAACACGGCAACTACACACCCAGCGTGTGGGCAGTCCGATACAGTCCTCACTGAAGCACCTAGCCTAATGAGGACTGGAAGGCAGTATCAAAATACCCATAGTGAGAGTCTCTGAAGACTTTACAAGTTGAATATGCCAGAGAGGGAAAGGGCAGGAGGCCAAGTGAGGTGAAGGATTCTGTCCAAAGTCACCCAGCAGGCCAGCCGCAGGGATGGGATTAGAACCAAGGTCTCCTGGCTTCCAGGGCAGTGCCCCATCATCTGGACCATGCTGCTTTTCCAACATGCCAAACTTTTCTGTTGTAGCTTGCTCAGCTCCCCTAGCCTGACAAGGAATGAACCTGGGCACCGCTCTGAACTCTGCAGCTCTGAACAACTAATTTCATGAATTAAAACAATGTTTTCACTATCCCTGCAACATTTCAACTAGTGCAAGAATTTGTAACAAGCAATTCAACAGGGATTTGCCTCTTTCTGGCTGCAAATTGCCAGTGAGCTGATTACAATTTCCTCGAATGTATTTGTTACTCAACATTATTCAGCAGCTGATTGCCAGTCTGTAAATTGCAGGTGAGCAGCTCATTGAAATGGGATTGTTGAGATCTCACAAAACAGTTCCACACCAGGAGTCTGCTTCCCTTGAGCTGTCATGGAGCAGTGCATCACAGCAGATCTCTGCATTGCACAACTGAGAATATGGTGTGAGCAACTAGTCCCTGGCTTCAGAATTAGACAGAGCTGCTTCCCAAATACCGTACATCAGGAGCTGCAAATGCTGCTAGAGCCTGAAGCTACAAGGAGAGGTTCCACAGATGCTCTGCAGACTACATGGGTCAGGAGGGATCATTCCATTCCCCCATTTACGTATCCTTTGTCTACATGGCTTAAGACCAAGCTCTGCGTCTGCCAGTCTGACTCTTCCTTTGATCCAAGCCACTTCATCAACACACCCTGTATTCCATGTATGAAACCAAGGTTGTTCTTGGGACAGAATTCATGCAGCTTTCCAAACCTACATCAGACATTTGTGGAAGAGACCTTATTGAGGGAAGCACCACGCCCCACAAGGAAAGAAAACAAGTATCTTCCATTTTGGCACTCACACCAACATAGCAGGCTTTGTGCCAGAGCTTGGAATTAATATGCTGAGACCTAGCATCAGAACAAGTTGGTTACTGGTTGTACTGAGCTCGTCCACTGTACTAGATAGCTGCAATGATCTGTAACTAACCAACCCCGAGGTACTCCACCCCAGGCAAGCAATATCTTTAGCTAAAACTTAGGGTGGGTTTGGAGCTCTATCTGCTTGGGTCAGGCAGGGGGAACTTCAGCACTGATCACTTGCAAGTCCCAAGCAGTATCACCCAACAGTAGCTCTCCATCACATCAGTGTTCGTTTCCAGTTTACAGGCATTCTTTGCAACACAAAAATCCAGAACCCCATTTGTCTTAATGAAGCCACTGAGATAGGGCCTGAACAAACTTATATGCAGCCAGCCTTTGTCACCCAGGGTTTGAAGCAATGAAGCCAGCCTGAGTTTTGTAAATGGCTCCCATCTTTGTAATAGGTCATATAGCAACTCCATATTCTTTACACCCCATTGCCACTGGATCAGGACAGACATCTAACCACCACAGAGTGGGAATTTGACAGAAAAGTCCCTTCTAGGCAGAGACAGCAAGTAGATTTAACACTATTGTGGTTCTGTCATTACCCTCAGAAGCTACAGGGATGGGAGTCAAGAAAGTATCTATATTAGGAGCTAGTGACAAGGCTAAATCCCTCTGTCCGTATGATTCACATCTGCAGATGCAAGCTCCAAGCTGTGGCTGTTTAGCCAAACCAACCTAGGGGAGATTTCTCTCCCCATGACAGATCCTAACCCCCATCAGCTTCTTGGAAAGGCCCCTTGAGTAGCAGAACCAGAAGAAATCCCCTTTAGCCACCGTGAGTCTTCTCCCCCAACATTGTTTTCATCCCCTCCACATTTTTTTTTACTCAATAAAAACATAATTACAGGCTTTTAAAACAAGCAAATTATAGTGACATACTTTAATTATCCCCAAGCAATGGAGGACTAAATTACAGTCAGGGAATTGGAGGTTACCTAAAAATAAATGCAAGAAGCTTCATTACATGCTAATTGTCGCTTTTGCCACTGAAGTGAGATTTTAACAATCTGCCATTGACTTGTTCGGCCATGCACAAGAACAGCGGTAACGGGGAGAGACCCTCGTGCATAAGCCACACATGCACTGTTCTACTGAGAGAGCAGGCTCAGCCTGCAGATCATACTTCTCCTTTGGAGAGAGGAAACTTGATGCACAGCCTACACTACAAGACCCAGCTGTGACAGGGACCAGTTTACAGCCAGGTGTCCAACCCCCAAACATGGTTAACATACTGCATTCTGCACTGCCGATGGGGACAAGTTTATTAACTGCCCAGGTCCCCAAAGTGAGACAGGGGCCTTGTTAGTTTTCCTTAGTTTGTGGTCTTGCCCACCTGGGCAGGAAGCCTTCAGCCCTTGCAAACTCCAGCTAGTACAGAATGCTACAGCCATCTTCTCAGCAACCCAGTCAACTGCACACACCAGACCTGTCCTCTACTCCCTGCACTGGCTTCCCAGGGGAGTGTCAAGTTCAAGGCCTCAGTCCTTATCTTCAAGGCACTCTCTGGTCTAGTCCCCAAGGTCCCTGATGAAGGATTTGGTCAAGAACTCTACCCTTCAGGCACAGATGAGCTTCCTTCTTATGAAGGAAAGTACTGCTGTAAGGGAGTTCAGGGGCTGGTCCCAGACTGTGGAATGAGCTCCCACAGGAACTAAAGACACCCCTCTTCCTGACTGCCCCACCTTCCAAACTAAGGGCAATGTGCATTTCTTTAACCTGCTTCCTCTCCGATACAGATATTTAAAAAAAAAATCCACCAGAGCCAGGCAGAGCAGGGCCTTGAGCCTGGGTTCCTAGCATCCCAGGGGAGCACCTGAGGGGATCTCTCAAAGTTGGCCATGAACCATTTCCAAAGGTCTCATTTTCCTTGTCTTGGAACAAGAATTTCAAAGCCTCAAATGCTCATGAAATGGAAAAAATGCTGTTTTCCAGCCAGGCCTACTCACAGGTGCCTTATCCAGCTCTGCATCCAGCCCTTAGGAGGTGGGACTGAGCAACTGAGGCAGCAGGAGAAATGGACCATCGCCATTTAGGACCAGGAGAGTGTTAAAATATTCCACTGGCATCCTGAGGGCCTACTCTAAATGTGCTAGGCACAGTACAAACACCTGGGAAAAAGAATCCCTGCCCTGAAGAGCTTATAATAGGGATGGAGTTTTCCCCAGAGAAGCTGAAAGGAATTTTGGCACCCAACTTGGTTTCAGATGCCCCTAGGCCCCTTGCAAAATCTCAGCCTAACATTATTCAGAATAAGCTCTGGAGTACATCTGCAGCCTTGCAAACACCCAGACAGACATTAACACATGGCTTGGTTCCACCTGTACTGCAGAGCAGTGCTGTATATTAGCCACATTTGGGGAGCAGAAAACTGAGAGTTCCCCCCTTCTGAGAAACCATCCCTAAATTCCTACAGGTATCTGTGTCCACGTGTGCTTATCCTCTCCTCCCATCACCCAGACAGCCAGTTCTTCTAGGAGCAAACAGTTCAGCATGCACAAGGAAAGGAACAGCCAGCCCTGAGCATGACAGGAATGGACACTCCTTCCAACCTTCCAGAGATGCTAGCTCACAAGAACCAGTAGCCCTCTGGCTGTGCTAGGAGCAAGGGAGCCTTGACTGACCTGACTATTCCAGCCACTCTGGTAGGGCAGGAGAGGAGGATAAAGAATATTGACTTCCTGTCATAAGGCAGGTTGTTGGGTCCCTGGGCTTCCCACCACTTGTGCTTTGCACAGGGGAATGCCTACACTGTCCCCTTGTACTGTGTTCCATCCCCACAGGCACAGAGAAGAGCATGGCTGGGCAAACTTTTTGGCCTAAAAACCACATGGGGAAATAGAAATTGTATGGCAGGCCATGAATGCCCCAAAAATTGGGCTTGGGGTTCGGGAGGTGGGGTCAGCGCTGTGGTTGGGAGGTGTAGGCTCTGGGGTGGGGCTGGGGATGAGGAGTTCAGGGTGTAGGAGGGTGCAGGAAGGAGTGTGGGTTCCAGCTGGGGTGCAGGCTCTAGGGTGGGGCTGGGGATGAGAGGTTTTGTGCAGGAGGGTGCTCCATGCTGGCATCAAGGGGGTTGGAGAGCAGGAAGGGGATCAGGGCTGGGGCAGAGGGGTGTGTGGGCTCTGGGTTGGGGTGCAGGAGGGTGCTCTGTGCTGGGATCGAGGGGTTCAGAGGGCAGGAGGGAGAGAGATCAGAGCTGGGGCAGGGGCACAGGGAGAGGCTCAGGAGTGCAGGCTCCAAGCTGCACTTACCTCAAGTGGCTCCCTGAAGCAGTGGCATGTCCCCCTCCAGCTCCTATGCATGGTGCAACCCCCAACCCGGCTCCCCAGTGGGAGCTCATGGGCCAGCTTAAACCAGCTCATGGGCCGGATCTGGCCCATGGGCTGTAGTCTGCCCATCACCCCTCTAGAGGACTGTCAAGTAGTCAGGGGATTTCCCACATCACTCCTATTCCTTTCCACTTGCAGCAGCACAACTAAACCCCTTCATCCGCTCCCACAGCCCTAACCCATGCCCCTTCTCTGAGCTACCCATGGGAGAGGAGAGGTGGCTGTCTCCCCCTTGGAGTCCACCCAGAGCATGGTCAGCAGCAATGCCCCCTGGAGGCAGGTCCAGCCCTAGACCAAATGGCACCCCAATGAAGGACATCTTCAGCACCCCCTCCCCCATTTGTTAAAGTTTTGAATACCTTATTTTTATTGCATCCATAGCTCGTTTCACAACACCAATGCGTGATTCGCCCACATGGTTTCTCTGTTCTCAATATCACAGCTGGGCTCTCACTTTACTTCAGTTCATTCTTCTATCTCACTGACCGGTGACACCCCAGCCCCATCTACCCGCGAGGGCCTGGCTGACAACCTTCCAGGAGCTTTGAGGTACAGGAGCTCTCAAAGTCTGGAAGGTGCCATGAGATTCCACAAAGGTCCAGAACATTCTGGGAGGCTAATGACAATTGACTCCACATACAGAATACCCAAAACACATCACTTCAAATGTTCTTCCCTCTTTGTTGCCAACAAAAACACACACCCCCCCCGAGTCAGGTGGTTGCCTGCCCCTAAATCTGGCCCTGCCTGGAGGAGTCTCAGACCAGAGAACTGCAACAGCAGCTCCCTGGAACAATGGGCAACAGTGCTAGGATGCAGCCTGTGCCTGCCACAGCTGCCCGACCCAGCTCCTTTCATTCCTCCTCCCCAGATTTGCCAACTAATGGAATAATGATTTTGCTGTCGCTGTCACCAACTGTTCCATCACCGCCCCTCGCCAGCGGCTTCTATCAGCCCCTGTCAGAGAGGAGCAGGAGCTAATTTTGCACAAGTCTGTAGTATTAAAGCAGAGGGAGAAGGGGGAGGTAAGGAATTCAGAGAAATTTTGTTTTTTCCATTTCCTATAGCATTGGCCTAATTGTGTCGCTAAGTCTGTAATTTGCCTCTCACAGAGCAGAGTTAATGATAGGTCCTGCATTGCTGCCTCTCCGCACAGGGTTTGATAGATGTGTGCGCGTGTACACTCTCTACCATTCCAGGATCTCTAGCCCTTGGGGATCCCAGGCATGACTGGGCCAGTAACAGCATCCCTAAAACAGCAGCTCGGCTCACCCCATGCTTACAGCCCTCTGCTTTCACTCTAGGTGGAGCCCTAAGAGCAGGGACTTGCAACACTTGCAAAAGAGCCCTAGAGCAAGAGGAACAGGGATTGTGGCTGATGGGGAAGGCCAGCACCCAGGTCCCTGTTATACAGCAGCAGTGGGAAAGGAGATGGCAGGAGGGCTCAATGCACAGGAGGGGGGTAGGTGTGTTGCGGAGACAGAAGGAGGCAGTGAGGCAGGGAAGATGAAGTATGGGCAGTGGGACCAGGAAAGGGAAGGCAAGATTGAGGGGGAATGAGGAGAAGGAATCTGAATTGATGAGGGGGGAAGACAGACAAGATAGAGAGACAAGGGGAGAAAACTGGTAGGATAAGAGAAGGGAATGAGAAAAGATGAAATAGAGCAGGCAGACACTGAACTTTCCACCCTCAGATTTGGTTTATTTTACTGTAGTTCCCTAGCAGGGGATGGGGAGCTGAAAGGAGGCAAGGTAGAAGGGACAGTATCCCAATGTAAGCCCTTGGGCTGGGGAGTTTAAGGGCTGAGTGCAGCCCCTGCCCTTTCAAAATAGTCCTGCTCACACAGTTAAAACACATTAAGCTAATGGCCACCACCATGTGCAACTGGCACTGTAGGTTCACTGGGGTATTGGAGGGGATGGCTTGATTCTAGTTCTCAACCCCACCCTGATTTTGCACAATTTGGCAGTTAGGTAAATGCAAAATACTCAACAGGAAGGATCAGGTTCTGTCCAAGTTTGTGGTGTTTTCCCCCACCAAAACCATTTCCCTATTGTTCCCCACACCCCCTGCAAAAAACCCCAAGCCACTCACTCCCCAGTGCCAGTGGGACTCCAACCTCCCTCTGGATTTCCTCCTTCCTGCCTATCCTCTACCTGTTCTGCTACTTCCCAGTCTGTCCAGTTACGTTAACTTCCACTTAACCTGAAGAAGCCTTTTCTGGCAGACTTAAGACCTCCTTTAAGAGAGTCTCAAGTAGCATCTTTATTCATTAGAGAACCCAACACACTCTCCCCATCCCATCCTTTTCCTGCAAGGCACCAACAAAAACCTGCAGCTTCGAATGCTAATCTAGCCCTGTCTGGACAGCAAAACTAAAAACCCCCAGCAGTAACTCTGCTCCCCTTAAGCATTCCTCTAATGCAGGATCACAACAGAACTGTGCAAAGCCAGAAGCTTCCAGTCTTTCTTCCCCCTCCCTAAGCTTTCAAAACAAAAACAGATGTTTAAGGGACTCTAGCATTTATTTTAGTTTTAATTCACTGACCCTTTCAGAAAAACAAGCCAAGGCCACCCGATTGCATGAAAGGGGAGGAAAAAATTGCAGATTTCTCAAGATAGTGGAAAACAGTTTAAAAATACAAAGTATTAAAAACTAGCAATTCCAAGAGGGGGGTTTTCAGTTCAAAGAACCATTTCATCTCCCTCATTTTGCTTAACCACTAGCACAAAAGCATTTGTCAGAACAATCTAGATCCTCATAGATGCTAACCTGTTACTGAGATCCCAGCCCCCTCAGAAGCAGCTGTAACCTCTCTATTAAGAGGTGCTGTAGCTCATCTTTGATCTCTCATTCTGCCTCCATCTCCCTGCTTGTAGACAGACCTCCCTCTTTCAGGAATGTTTCAAATCAAACAAATGTCTACATTTTACCAGCACTTCATCCTGCAATGCCATACAAAGTTAACAAGTCATTCTCAGTGGCACTGGTAATGTAGACAGTTCTGGGGTAAAATGCACCAAGAGATGAGCACATTTTTATGGAGGGCAGGGGAATGGCTGGTGGCAGACCCAAAAATATATTCAACTTTTTCTGGTTCATTTCAAACTAAAACTGAAGTTTTCCAGTTTCTTCACAACACAAGAAGAAACAAATGCATTTCTGATAGAATAAGGCATTGTTTAACCTGCAGCATTGTTTGTTGTGTTTCATTTAAGGTTCTGGGTGGGTGTTTTACCCTTTTCTGAAAGAAATATTAAATCTACCTAAATTTCTGAACAAAATTTTGAAGATTTCACAAATAGTTGTTTTTCAGCACATTTACTAGGCAACTGACAAATTGCCCTCAACCCTAAATGCTACATTCATTTAACAGCACACAGCAACAAAGCAGAAATTTAAGACCTTATCTACACTTAAATTGGTCCCATTTTTATTATATCTGTTTAGAAACCAATTTAACAGTATCAGCAGGAGCCCCTTTGTGGGTACACATCTGTTTAGAGTGCCTTCATATCAGTTTAGCTTAAGCCTACAGAGAATCAATCAATAAGGCACCCTTAAACCAAAATAAGTTTTCACACACAAGAGGCTGCTGATTTTTAAAAAGGTTTAGTTAAATTAGTGTGCCTTTTGGGTTTAGTCAAGGCTTAACACAACTTGTATCCAATATTCATTTGAAAAAACTACAAGGAAGTTAATCAAGCAGCTTAGAATTTGGCCAGGACCTTGAGGCTAAGCGTACTTTTGTGAAATGCATCATGGGATCTTTCCCATGTCCAGCCAGGACCCCAGTTTCACATGGTCTCCAATAGATTGTACCTGCAGCAGTGGCTTGATACTGACAGAGGAATGAGCACCACCTACTGACAGGACTCCTATAGCACCTAGGTTTTCCTTAGTCTGGTCTTCACAGTATTAATTTCTCCCACATCTTTGCCACCTGGAAGATGTGGATGGGGCTTTTGCAGGAGGCAGTTGGCTGAGTTAGATGATGCAGCTAAACTCAACTCTTCAAGCAGCTGGAGTTTTGCAGTTGTCCTACTATAAACCAGCTCTGCTTCACTTCAGAGGAAGTACCACTCCTTGGATGGGAGAGCTACCTAGAAAGTCTATTGGCTAGAAGTTGTAACACTGATGATTCAGTAGGTCGCATGTGTGAAAGTTCCTCCTCTACCTTGGTGGGTCCTGCGCTTATTGGCAGATTTGCTCACCTCAGTGATCTTCCCCTCTTGTGGAACCCACAGTCTGGGTCAGCTCCTCCTGTGTCTGATCAGGAGTTGGGAGGTTTGGGGGGGGAACCCGGGCCTGCCCTCTACTCCAGGTTCCAGCCCAGGGCCCTGTGGATCGCACCTGTCTTATAGTGCCTCCTGTAACAGCTGCATGACAGCTACAACTCCCTGGGCTACTTCCCCATGGCCTCCTCCAAACACCTTTATCCTCACCACAGGACCTTCCTCCTGGTGTATATTGCTTGTCCTCCTCAATCCTCCAGCAGTACACTCTCTCTCAGCTCCTTGCCCTCTTGCTCCCAGCTCCTCACACATGCTCCTTCTCCTCTGGCTCCTCTCTGCCTGACTGGAGTGAGCTCCTTTTTAAACCCAGGTGCCCTGATTATCCTGCCTTGATTGGCTGCAGGTGTTCTAATTAAAGTAGCTATCTCCACTGCCTTCTAGAAAGATCTTAATTGGCCCCAGGTGCCTTGATTAACCTGGAGCAACTGCCATTTGTTTACCAGGGTCCTAGGGATGTGTTTAGCCTGGGGCTAACATACCTGTTTCTCAGTACTGTAGCCATCTGGCCTTGCCCCATCACACATGTTACTCTAGGTCAGTACTCCCCAGCCTGAGGCTAGGGAGAACAGCCTTTGGGATGAGCTAAGAGGGTCTTCCTAAGACTTCGGCTCACTAAAGGTCCCATAGTACTTTTTTGCAATATGCACAGGGACACTAGCTTCAAATCCCAGTGGGGGTAACTCTCCTTCCCATTCCCTATGATTCAGTTTAACATAGGCTTCAGCTTTGCTGCCCTGTGCTGCCATACACCATTACACAGCTGGCTCAGTGTACTTCAGAGGTGGCTGCAGTACAGTGCTGGCAAAGATGGTCTTAGATGCTTTAGAAGGAACGACGCTCCATCAGTGACAGAAGCATGACTAGGGAACAATCAGAAAGCAACTGGCCCCAACTAGCAGCCATGCACAATTCCCTAGTCAAGGGCTCTCTCCCGCAAGAGCCTGGCATTCCATACCACTAACAAGGCTGGAAAGAAGTGGCTGCTGTAATTCAGATGGGCTCAGTAGCTCCTATCACTACAGAAGATAGAAAATTACTGTAAAAATAGCAGTGGTAATAGCTCCAAATGGTATCAGAAGCAGGCTACGGTTTATGAGTCTCCTGAACTAGCTGGTGTTTCACATCCCATCAGAAGATGATGAATGTGGAGGGATGGAGTCATTTTTTTCCTCGCAGGAAGCTCCTCCAACAAGTGTGATTTTATCAAGATTTCAGGCTTTCTATTTTATTTTTTTTAACTCCTGTCTTCAGGCCCCGCTCTGTCCTCTCCTCACTAGCAAAGAACATTTGCTTTTTCTGCTATTGATTGCCTTTCCCATAGCCAGCCTGCCCTTGCATGCAGAGCTAGCAGAACAGAGCTCTCCTTTCCTCCTCACTCCCAGACAACCAAGGAGAACAGCATGTCTGCTCCCAGCCACCCCACTTCCTAACTGCAGCCAGCAAAGCCTCTGCCATGCCTAGCTTGGGACAACAAAGGGGATGAGAAGCTTGTTGTTAAATACGGCTCCCTCTCTCCTCCAAGTCCCATCCCCTTGGGAGAAGGGTAAGGTAATTACAGGCCATGTGCACATAAGGTGCCTGATGTGTGCACATGGAGACAGGAATGGACCCCATGGGGGGCAGCACACTGTGCATATAGGCTGATTAGTTCGTTTTCTGTGCAGACAGCTGAGGGCAGTGACAGCTCAGGAGCAGCAGAGGGGACCATTGAGGCAAAGACCAACCTGTAGCCACCACCAACTGAATGCAGGTTAGAGCAGTAGCTCTCAGCCAGGGGGACATGCACCCCCTGGAAGACTTCTGCATACCCCTGGGGCACATCAACTTATCTAGATATTTGCCCAGTTGGACAGCAGACTACATAAAAAGCACTAGCAAAGTCTGTACTGACTTGACTTATTGTACTGATATTTCAGTGTATAGAGCAATATAAACATTTATATTCCAATCGATTTATTTTAGAATTGTATGGTAAAAATGAGAAAGTCAGCACTTTTTCCAGTACAGGTGGCTGAGACACTTTTGTATTTTTATGTCTGTATTTTGTAAGCAAGTAGTTTTAAATTGAGGTGAAACTTGGGGTACAAAAGACAAATCAGCCTCCTGAAAGGGGTACAGGAGTCTAGAAGTCTGGCAACACAACATGAGCACACAACAAGGCAGAAACCAGACAGGCCCAGTTCAGCCAGCATCCCATGGTATTTGCATGCTATGCACCCTCACCTCCTACAGCAGCCTGTGGCACTCACTGCCCCCGGTTGGCTCTGTCAGCAGCACAGTTCTCACTCATGTCATGTCAGGGGGGGAGCAGGTCTGCAGTGGAAAGACTTTCATCAATCCCAGCCATAGCTCTTGAGCAAGTAGAATGCAAGCAGCACCAGCCTGATGCTCCTGATGCATAAGGCAGCTCAGCTGTGCTCCTGCTCTTGCAAGGTTATATCTGGTTGCCTGCTTGCTGTGCACCAATCACCATGCTCAGGATCTTGAGCTCAGATCTTTCTCTGCCCTGATCCCCTCCCAGAAAGAACAAAAGGCTGCCATGGGACTCGAGACATCCCCACCCAGCAGGAGCCTTAGCTCCAGCCAGCCACCAACAGTTTCATGCAGCCTGGAAAGCCATTTAAGCAGAAAGTTTTTCCCCAGCCAGCCTTCCATGACAGGCGCCCTTGGCTTGCTGCAGAGCACAAGAGCCAGGACAGTCGGACTCTCGTGCAAAAACAGGCACTTTCTATGCAGTCCTAGCAAAGCTCTTGAACATGTTCTTGTGAGGAGTAAAGCAAAGTTCAACCAAGCAAGTCAGGGCACTGCTGGAGATGGGGGAGGAGAAGTGAAATGCACACCTGAGTTTGACACTGACCTGCAGCCCCCTGCTATTCTTGTCCTGGGCTCCCCCATGCAGCTCTGCCAGGGCCCCTCCGTGCCATTACTGTCCTGGCCCCCACATAACAGTGCTGATGCCCCCAGTTCTGCCCTGTCTGTCCCGGTATTGCAGTTCTGAGCCACATTCAGTAGCTGTACCAGTGGCAGAGGATTGCTAGTGAACCATGTTGGGGGCATGGACACTGGGGACTTGCATGGGCTGCACGGGACTCATTATACAGCTCTTTGGAAAGCGCTCCCAGCCCCCCTCACCCCTGCTGGGGCTGCTCAGCAAAGGCAGCAGTGCCAGGACCCATTGCTGCATTGGCACTCCCTGCTGGGATGCAGGAGCAGACCCTCCCATCACAGTGCCTGCCTCTTGCAGAGAGGGATGTTAAATTAACAGCCGGGAGCAGCATGTAGGATTAAGACCAAGGCAAATTGGCCTCTGTGAGTGAGATCCCTGAAGGGCAGAGATGCAATCAGCCCCAGAGGAGGAAAGGCAGCAAATTAACCCCTGGAGCCCCCAAGCTACAAACACTCATCCCCCTGCTGCCCTTCATCATACCAGCCACCTCCCTACTCCTCCAGCAGCCATTTGAGGCAATACTGTTCCCTTCCTAACCTCCAGCCCTGTGTTTTGCTCACAGCCTGTCCGGCTGCCTAGGGATGTTAGTCTCACTTGAGTTTTACAACAGCAGCCAGCTCACTGGATGGGCCAGAGGCATCTCCAGCAGCACAAGAACACTGGCCGTGCCAAAATGAGGGAGCAAGCAGCAGAGGGAGGAGAGAGATGGGGATGGGGTGAGAGGGATATTAATGGAAAAGCCAAGACTAATGAGCAAACCTGTCACTAGCCCAAGTGGGGACAGCCTAGCTGCCAGGGCTGCCAAGACTGCAGCAAGATCCAATCTTACAGTGCAGGGAGCCGGCAGTTAGCAATAAGTCTCCACAGCCCATTCAGCCCTCAGCCTGCCTCTAGCAGCAGCCAACAGGAGCACAGACTACAATTAACTCATTTTTGGTGCTGCAGCCACTTCTCCACTAGGAACATGGCAGAGGCCCACCAAACTCAGCAGACACATGCACCACCCATCAGCCTTCAAATGGAAGCAGCTTTCAGTTCTCCCAACACCATCCTGGGGTAACAGTGGTTTAAGGGCAAGGAGACAGTTTCTCACCCAGTCTGCAATGTACAGCCACACCCAGCCTGGAGAACAAGCAGCATCCTTGACATACAAGTCCAGCACAGACTTCTGGCATCATGGAAGTAAAAATAAATAGCCCTTCACAGCCAGGAGTGGCATACAAAAAAACCCTGGGAGACAGATAATTAGGTGGCCAAGGACTATGCTATTTGTTTCCTACCTTCCCAGGCACACACCAGACTCAGCAGTCCAAGGTGACACACAGCAGCTTGTTGGTCCTGAGAACAGATCCTGCCTTTCTCCCCTTCCAGGGGACCAAAAACCCTCCCAGCTTCCTGCTTTATGGCCTGTTGCTAATTAGCCCCAGCTGGGGCACCTGTCCTCCATGATTGGGGTGGTTTCTGCAGCTGGGAGCTCTGGCGCAGGACCTCCTGTTAACCCTTTCCTGTATATACTGTCCCAACACACTAGCCTCCCCAGAGCGCTTAGTGTGCAGTTCTGCTCTGAAGATCAACCAAGTAAAATTCCACCTTCTTGCCTCACAGATCCACCTCCCACCACTCCCTGTGTATTCAGAGTCCTAGCTGTTGAGTTCCCCAGCAAAGGAAGTTACAATTGTGGTGCTCCAGCCCTAAGTGATTAATTTGGGGCTTGTTTCCCCAGCTCCCCAGGCACTCAGCTTCTAGCACTGTTCTGGAGCATCGACCCACCTGGAGCAGTCTGCGCTTGTAGCAGCATTGTCTGGCCCCAAAAGGAACCACTCTCAGCCCTAACTGTCAAGATGCAGAGTTAGGCTCCCCTAGCGTGACAGCTGCCATCTTAGCCAGCCAGAGTAGGAACTGAATGAGGCCCCTCCGCCAGCTGAAAGCCCCTATAGTTAGGGGCAGGGACTGCATCTTACTGTGTGTCTGTATGTTCCCAGATCCAAATGATCCCATTTGTTTTTCCAGCTCCCCAGCAGCAGGGTGCAGGCCCAGCACTGTCATTGCTGTCACATTTCCACATGCAAACTGCAGGAACTGCCACCCAGCTCTGCAAACCCAAGAACACCGACTAGTACAGAGAAGCACCCAGAGCTCTGAACTGGTCGAGGTTCACTCTCCACTTGCTTTAGCCACACAGGGGGCCCCTAGGCTACAGACTTTCCATCCAGACCTGAACCTCAAACTCCTCCCCTGGAAGTGGGGGAGTTTGTGTCTGGGCTTGTTTGGATTATTTATGACTTCAGGTTACACTAGCATAACGAAGCCCGAGCCACACGCAGGGCCCAGTTGTGCTCAGTGCTGTACAGACACACAGTAAGATGCAGTCCCCGTCCCTACAAGTAGACCACAGATGGAGTAATATCCCTCTTTGACAGATGGAGGACTGAGGCACAGAGAGATTAAGTGATTTACCCAAGGCCATACAGAGACTCTGTGGCAGAGATAGGACTTGACGCTCCATTGCCTGAGATACAAGACCTTCCATCCCACATTGGCTCTGGGCCTTGGGTCCAATCTCTAGTTTCCGTTTCTCTCCTGCAGCCGCAGCCTTTACTCTGGCAGTCCAAGACAGGGGTTCTCACAATAAAATGTTTGGTGACTTCAGAGTGCGGCTACCAACTCTTGCTGGTGGCTGCTCTGACAATTTTGCCTAAAATACTTAATTAACCTTAGGAAAACCAAATAAATATGCACAGATACATGTCCAAATTATTGTAGTTTAATCTATGTAGGGTTTGGGTTGTTTTGCACACTCAATAATAAAAATAATGTACAGGTGTCTTTATTCTTTACTGCACCTAAACAGAACAGAAACACAAATAAGGTGCTTTGAATTCAATTTTTTCTTGCTTTTTTCTTTTTTTCTTTTTTTTTAGACTTGCTAGCTACTAAGTGTGCTGTGAAAAGTGATATTAAAAAACAGACAAATACCACTTTTCACAGCAGATTTACTCAGTCCCGGCAAGCCCGGGGGCAAATTAAACCCTGGATAGGGAGGTGAGTACAGAGGCAGTGGGGCCCATGGGCAATGGGGCACTGGGAGAGGCAGCAGGGGCCAGGGGTGATGGGAAAGGGTGAGCTCAGGGCCAGACCCTGCCACCGCACAGCCAGGGAACGGAGCTCAAAGCCCCACTCCAGGGGACAGGTCCTGGAGATGTAGCCTGAAGCTCCATGGCTAAAGTCTGCCACCCACCACTCCAGGGCTGAAGCCCGACCTCACTGCCCCCAGGAAGGTGGGAAACTCACTGGCTGCCTGCTCCTCCAGCTTGTACATCTCCAGAGGTGGGCAGGGTCTAACCACTGCTGGTGCCCCTAGGGAAGGGCAGCTGCTCCCTCCCCCAAATCACCGTCCAGGAGGCTGTGACTGCAAGAAAAGCCCCAGTGGCAGCATTTGAGAATTGCTGGTCTAAGTGTGCACTCTTGCATGCTGTATCCTCCATTTCTCTGGCTGCCACCTGACCACTGAGAGCATTTCAGAGGAAGGATTGTTTGGTGCTGGGTTTAATAAGCAGCACACTGGAGTGAGCTCAGAGGTGCCAAGAGCCACATGTGGATGAGTGTCTGAGCAGCCTGCTGGTAGGAAAACAGGCCGAGCCTCAGTGCTGTGCAGCCAGGAGTGCTGGGACCAGGGGGCCTGGTGACGGGGGAGCACTAGGAGGAGGGTCAGCTTCACTGCTGCAGGCATCAGTAGAGTCACATGAACAGGACTCAGTGGACCGAGGTGGAATACTAAAGGGCTGGGTCACACAGAACATTGACTAGCTGCTCTAATGGCACCTGCCACATAAGCAGAGATGGGTCTGCGCCACCAAATGCAGACACAGCCTGGGTCCTGAAGCAGCTTCATCCCTCTCCATAGAGCAGACCAGCACCAGGGCTGGACCTACCCTCTCCCCACAGTGCAGCCGTGCACCTGGGTCCAGATCTGGATTCACCATTCCACACAATGCAGCCACACACCTGGTCCCGATCCATCCCTCTCCACAGTGCAGCCACGTACTAAATCTGGATTCCATGCCTCCCCCCCCGCCACGCCTCTAAGTGTAGACACACACCAGATCCAGATCCATCCCTCCCCAAACGGCCAACACATACACCAGTGTCAAACTTGCCCAGAGGCATTCAACTCTGGCATAGCTGCTGTAAGCCCATCTGGAAGGCTAATGATTAGCCCTAGTGTATCATGCCAAGCTGCAATCATTGTGGTACAATTGTTCCCAGATGCCAGCACACTCTCACACAGCCTCTTTCACCAGTCTCACTCCCGCCCTTACCTTAATGAGATGTCTCTACACCCCATGGGGGCTGGCTACCTCTGCGTCCAATTTCACCACCAGTGGTGTTTAACCATTGTGACCCTGTGGGTGGAGTGTTTCAAGCTCCAGTGCTGGTGCATGGGCAGTGGCAAAGCCTAGATGATTGGTAGAGGCGCCCTAATAGGCTGGGAGCCCCAGATGAAGGAAAGGAGTCTCAAGTGTTTACTGCAGAAATATGGCCGCAGAGACCATATTCTCAGCTTCTCCCAATAGGAGGCACTGTGTGGGAGGCTGTAGCTCTTAGCACTTGTGATGAAAGAACAGCGCACGCTTGGGCAGGACGAGTGGCACTGCTCTGCCTATGGATTCTTTGCAAATCAAAACCTGTTGTATTGCACCTTTGTGTACAAGCTGCAGTCATGCAGGAGGCAGGCAGCCCTCCCGGGGCGAGAACATAATTAAAATGCTAATAAACCTGACTCACAGAAAGGCTCTTTGCACTGTGTGTGCCTTTTTGAAATGGTAACAAAAGGTGCTGATTGTAAACAGGGACTAAAGGCCCCTTTCAAAAGGCTCCTGTGCCCAGGGATGGGCCCTTTGAGAGCGTGTGCAGCTGTGGAAACGCTGCCATGTATCACGCTGTGACATTGCGTCTCCACACGCTAATGACAGTTCTGACGCCCCACGGACAAAGGAGATGCAGCTGGGTAAAGCAAGAGATTGAGATGACCAAGACCGGGCAGCAAGCCAGTGAAGCCTGCTTTACAGAGGCATGAGTTTGTGGTTAAGAGACTGGCCTGGGACTCAGGCAATCCTGCCCCTGCCACCAGCTCCCTCCATGGCCTTGGGCACATCACTGCATCTCAGTCCCCCATATGTAAAGGCATAATGAACCTTCCAGTCGCCCAGCCTTCTCCTGTCATGTCTGTTTAGACTGTGAGCGCTTTGGGGCAGGGAGTGCCACTAGAAGTAGGAATCTCGCATGCAAGGGTCCCTCAGCTCATGTAGGGCCTTGGGGCAGCACATGTAGTAAAAGGGCACAGGTCACTTGCCCACACACTTTAATGACTGCAATTGACATATGAGTTGTATTGTGGCTGTGGGTGCAAATGGCCAGGGGTGTGAATGTGCCAACTGCAGCTCGCGAAAGTGAGGCTGGATGTCAATGCTTTTGAAAACTTATGCCCAAGGGGCTCCCAGGCTGGGCCAGGCTGTGGCGCTCAAAGACAGAGCCGTGGGCCGCAGTAGCTGAGAAAAAGCTGACCAGTGAAACAGCCGGGGGCTGGAAGCAGCAATGCATGAACCAACTGCACCATAGCAGTGTGGTGTTCAGTGAGTGCTCCATGCTTGATACTTTGCAACAGCGCTGCTTTATTCTGTGTCTGCATCCACCTGGCTGTGCGCCACCAGCACCCCATTGAGCCTTTCTGGCTGGGACGCTCAGTCCCTAATACCCCATGCACGGCTTTCAGCTCTAGCTGTCTATAACCCTGGGATTTAGGGTATGTCTGCATTGCAGTCGGGTGTGACAGCACCACATGTAGACATCCCCACGCTAGGTTTGACTTAGCTAGTACCAATAATAATAGCAGTGAAACTGTGGCAGCAGGGGGTTATACAACCCTGCCACAACCCTGGGGATGTACTCATCTGACTGGCCCACACAGCTCTACTGCTGTTGATATTCGTGCTAGCTTTAATCTCATTGAATCAAAGCTAGCTTGAGTATTGCTACATATGCTCCAGTCTCACTGCCTGTTTGCAAGTCAGCTATTCCATAGATTCCCTGGCCAGCCTGGGACTGAGGACAATGTGAATGTTGGGGAAGGAAGGGAAAACAGGCCCAGGTCATAAGGCAGCAGCAAAGAGAGGCTGCAGGCCTAGCCCAGGGGAATCTATGCTAGCATAAAATGATCGCCTCTTGATAGTTTCTAGGCATAACAGGGGTGATCATATGAGCAAAGCCCTCTTCTTCCCTGGTTTTCTCTCTCCACGCACCTGTTTCTCCACCTCATTGTCCCTTTTCACCTCTGCTGATCTACTGCTTTCAGCTAGTGTGCCTGACGAGGAATGCGAGCCACAAGGAGCAGAGTCACCCTCCAAACTCTTTGCAATGTTTAGTCTTTAATTAATTGCCAGCTGGCGCTGACACCCCCAAGGGAGAAGGGATCCCAAGAAATCAATGGCAGCAACTTCTGAACTTCTTTAAGGGTCATGTGGACCTATGCTTCCTCGTGCTGTTCTTTACACTGGCACAACCGTTCCCTTGAGAGGCCAGCGTTGGTTTGGAAGGGACGTGAGGTGGGCAGGTTCAGTTGCAGGTCCGAACTAATTCATTTGACAGCTGATTGGTTGATTAAGTGTGAATAAAACTAGCCACAAAAAAGCAGCCCTTTGCTGCACTCCTGAATTATTTGCAAACCATCCTTATCTTTCCAAATTAGCATCCCTTTGTGCTAGCTACTGTATATACACCTCATGAGAGAGGCTCTCTGCCCCTAAGAGCTTATAGTCTAAATAGACAACTGATGGGGGTGAAACCAGAGGCCTGCAGAAATTAAACCACTTGCTGAAGACCCAGCTAATGCATGACACTGCAGAGCCTAGAACCCATAATGCCTAACACAAGGATTAGAGTCTTATCCACTAGACCATGCCACTCTGCAAGAAGCTGGCTAAGCTGTAAAGCAAACCCTGTGGTGCCAAGTCTTGCCACTGGGGTCAATTGACTCAGGCTCATGAGACTAGGGCAGCAAAGCAAAAAATTGCATTGGAGCTGTTTGGCCTTGGACTGGAGCCTGGGCACTGAAATTTAGCAAGGGCCTCAGAGCTGGAGTTCAAGGCTAAACATCTGCACTGCTAGTTTTAGTCTTACATGAGTGAATTGACCCTGGCTCTGGGCCTCAGAGCCATAGGTTTTTCTCTGCAGTACAGACAGAGCCTGAAGGGCTCTGGACCCACTGAATGGGTGACACAAACAATTTGATCCCTGTGACCTGTTCATGTCAACAAGTCCCTCTTAGCCACTGGGTCTCGCTTTATAGTGTTCCTTTTGTCAATAGTTTAGAAAGGGTCAATAAATGACAAATGGCCCTTTAACAATATGTAACAGCCGTGAAGTGCATGTGCTGTAGAGGGTTATTGAGTTGGCATGTTCTTTGGGATGGAGAACCATCTTTTGGTTCTGTATTTGTACAGTACCAGGCACAATGGGGTTCTGGGACTCCTGTGTGCACCACACCGATAAATAAATACTCATGGATGGGGCTAGTCATACCAAGGATAGCCAACACCCAAAGCCCTGTAAGGTCACCCCCCACCCCCCAAACACCTGTGTGTGTCTTCATCAATACTCAGCGATCAGAACTCTTGTGGGTATATTCCCGGCGAAGAGGGGCCCTCACAGACTGCCTGGTGCAACCTGTTGACTACCCCACAAACCTTACCCAGGTAGCGTACTGGTCCCAAAAGCATAAAAAATTTGTTTGGTCTCAACTTATACCAATGAAGATGTCAGCATAACAGCAGCATGAGTGGCGTGACCCAGGCTGGAATAGTGCCGGTGCCGGATAGCAGCAGGGCAGGCTGGGGTCAGTGGGAGCAGATTCATCAGTGCAGGGACTCAGGGCTGGACAAGTAGGAAGTGCTTCAGGACAGGGGCAAAGTCCATCTGAAGCATCCCAGGCTGCTCCTGCCTGCAGTCAGTGCTACTAGGCTCTCAGGTTTCATGAGCTCTGTGACCCTAAAAGACCAGGTGCCAGCTCATGCCAATGTCTGCATGTTTCAGTTGAAAGCTGATCAAAACATAGCTGTAGTTGGTCTGGTTCATCTGTGTGTATTGTTAACAGAGGTGTTACACTTAGAATGTGTTTAGTCTTTACGCTTTATTGAATGCTTATGAACTGCTGCATGCATTAAGCTCATTTATACCGGTTGTGTGTCACACTGTAAGGCAATATTTGAGCAGGTGTCTGGGTAAATCTGTCTCTGTGGCTGGGTAAATCACCAGACAGGAGGGAGCCATTAGCTAATGTGACATGCTGGTCTCTAACAGAAAGTGTTACATCCTGCCCAATGGGAAAGGTTCATTGACACCAGACAGATTATCATGGGATGTCAAAGAGGACAAAAGACCTTTTTGGTTGCCCCCTTCCCCCAGTGAAGAGGAGTCATACAAGTGGATTCCTTCCATCAGTTGAGTTTGCTGTTCAGAGGACAAGGGAGGAGGGGGATAAAAACCCCTAGCAAGAAGGAACTGGGTTTCTGTGCTGCTTGGCATCTGGGGGGCCAGGTTTACTAGGCATAAACAAGAGATTCCCAGTGCTCTGCCTGGGTTACCCCTAAAGCCCCATTTAGAAGCTTCTATAAGAAGCGATTTCTTTTTTAAACTTGAGTGTAACTTGTTTGTGTGGCGATGTTTACCTGCTATAACCTTGTCAGTAACTCATTTCCTTTTCCTACTTTACAAATCTTTAGATAGTTTATTACATTGACTATGGGTGTTGTGAGATCTAAGGAGCAACTGACCTGGGCTAAGTGACAGGTCCTTTGGGACTGGTAGTAACCTTAATATTGCTGTGATTTTGGGCATAAGGGATCAGCTATCACAAAGGTGGGCTCACCGGGGTGGCGCGTGAGATCAGAGTACTCCATGGGGATTGTGACACTCCACGTTAAGGCTGTTACAGTGCCCAAGGGGATTACACCTGATAACTGGTTGGTGAAATCTAAGTATAGAACTCAGAGCCAATGTGGGGGTTGTGCCTGGCTTCTTAACAGTCTGCCCTGAGGTTGGGCCTCACACTTTTGGGTCACTGCAGTCAGCTTTACAAGTTCAGAGTGATTTTTTTCTAAACCTGGTGTTTAGAATCTTGCCTTTCATTGCTGACTGAGCCATGTCAGACACATCAAGCACTTCCTTCATCTCTCCTGGCACCATTTCCCTGTGCACCTCCTGCCCGCGGGGCTCCAGCAAAAAAGGCTATTAGGAGCCATTTTAATCCCAGTGCTGGGGCTGGTTGACAGCCTTGCAGGTTGGAGGCCTTGCCCTGATGCTGCCTGCTCTGTAGCCAGACAAGCTGATCCTGCTCTGCTTTGCCAGCATGCCTCATCCCCGCTCTGAGGGAATCCCACGTGGGGTGAGAGGACAGGAGCAGCTCTAGCCATTTTGCTGCAGCCACCAAGCCAGGAACCCCCAAACGGCCAATCAGAGCTGAGCCGAAAAATAAAAAAGCTCTGGGCTGTGACACCTGCTGGAAGTTGGTACCCTAGGCAACCACACTGCTCACCTGCCCTTAGAGCAGGCCCTGAGAGAGGCTGGCTCTGCCTCCATAGCCCAACCTATCCTTGGCCTCTCAGCATCCATTGGGATGAGAGAGGAATCAGGCGCTTTGTACTTCAATGGAACCTCTTCAACTGCAACCCATTCAATCCACTAGTGCAGTCAAGGCCCTCACCTCACTCATTTCCAGGCCAAAAGGGACCCTCATGAGCATCTAGTCTGACTTCCTGCAAAACACAGGCCAGGGACCCTCCCCCTAAAATTCCTGGAGCAATAGTGGCTGGTTGAACTGGAGCACATCTTTCAGAAAGTGAGTCAGGGTGGAAGTTGCAACCACTCCAATGTCTCAGGGTATGTCTGGAGATGTAAATTCCAGCTCGAGTAGCCATACCCATGCTAGCTCTGATCTGTGTGGCAACCCCAAGTGTCACAGCCAGGTATGTAGTTGGGGGAGCTAGTCCCTCTCACACCACTATGGCTACATTCTATTTTTAGCACGCTAGCTTGCTCAGAGCTAGTGTGAGTATGTCTCAGTGAGCTGGGGACCAAGGTATAGAGGTGCCCTCGAAAGCCATTGAAATTTATGCTTCTAAGTCACTTGGCTACGTTTGAAAAATCCCACCTATGATCTTAAATTTCACGCCTTCACAAGCTGGAGAATCCACTGCATCCCAGGTACACTGTATGGATTTTCGGTTTTAATGGAGAAACACCAATAAAATACCCTAGTACAAAAACAAACAAAAAAATGATGTTTATTGGATAAACACTAGAACTGGTTATTTGTAGCTAAGGGCTTGTAACGCAGACTATAGTGTAGTGATTTCTAGAGCTCACTGACACGTGGTGTATTAATTGATCCGTGTGTCCCCCTATTGGTGGTGGGCACTAAAGGTTCCCTATGGCATTTCAACATAGTGCTGGGTGAAACTATACTGTGTTAAAGTACACAAGGGAACATTACAAAGCAACCACTCACTACAGTATATACTGCTGTAATGAGCAATGTATATAATATACAAGGAAAAAGTCTTGCATCCTCCCAGATTTTTGGACATCTTCATAAATCTCAGTTATCAACACTGCCCCGCCCCATGAAATTAACAAACTCTGAAGAACAAAAGCCCTATGAATAAACCTCCCTTAAAAATGTGCATCTTATTTCTAGCCTGAATGTATCTCATTTCAGCTTCCAGCCACTGGATCTTGTTCTGCTTTTGTATGGTAGATTAAAGAGCCCTTTGATAGAAGAAACCCTTTCCCCACACATGTACTTATTGACTGCGATCAAGTCATCTCTTCACCTTTTTAATAAGCCAAAGAGCCTCCCTTGAGCTAGCCATCGACATGCACCAATAAAAGAAAAAAGCTGAGTGCAAAACCATGGTCTTTTATTAGAAAGTTCCTCGTATAAAAATGATCATGCTCTACACTTTTCATAGAATAATTCATAAACATCCAGGCACTGAACTTAGGGGGTTTTTTTGTTGGTTTTTTTTTCAATTGGTCAGTACATAAAGCAGACATAATTCAATCCATATGGTCATCACATACATCAATTGTACCACCTATAGAAATCAGTACTTTGAACACAGTCTAGATTTTATTTTTTTGTTGTTTATTTTTTAAAAAAAATCTTTAATTTTTTTTTGCAACACATAGAACTTGGTAGGAGAAAAAGAGAGAGAGAGAGAAAGAGAGAAAGAAAGTGAAGAGAGGCAGAGGAAGAAGACAACAAAAGAAAAATGGAAAATGAACAAGAGAGAAAGAGAGAGAGATTCTTCACAACCACAAACGATCTCACAAATTGTGGAAAAGGGAAAAGGTATCTGCAATTTATTTTATTTTTCCAAGATACAGAAAAAAATCCCCCAAAAGATTTATTAAAGTCTGTCACCTCTGTCCCACTGTACGTGCACCCTGGTGGGTTGTTCCTCTTCCTCCTCCCGAGAGGCGTGTGTTTTGACGGTTGGTTGGTTGGTTTTTTTGCCGACGTTAATGGCCATCTTCCCAAGCAGCATTGTCCACCAGCCCAGCCAGTAGAATTAGGCACCTGCAATGCCCTCTTTCAATCGAATCCAACTTCCCCACCCCCCAACTTCCTGCAATGAGCAATTCGACTCAGCTCTCTGGCTTCGCCGCCTCCTCCCCAGCAACTCATCCCGGGGTGGTTATGATCAGATGGAGTTAAATTGCATGGTTGCTATAGCTGACGTAAGTCTGTTTGGTAGCCAGAGCTGGATGGAGAAAGAAACCACATATGTATCATTAATGAAGCCTTCCCGTACCGCGACCTTGAACCAACCTTAACGCCACTAGAGCTTGGGTGGGAATATGAGATAAGGCTCAGTCTCTGCAATGGTGCTGGAACAATTTTTATAGTGGGGGTGCTGAAGGTGGAAACCATGTATTTGGGCTGTAATTGCTACTTCAAGCCAGGGGGTGCAGTAGCTCCCCTAGTTCCAGCACCTATGAGTCTCTGAAGACTATCAGGCAGAGATACAACCAGCTGCATCCAGGGTAAATTCTGCAGTTCTATGCAAAGGCAGTGAGCCACGGCCTAGATTGCAGAAGTGCTCAGCTCCTGCTGGACCCAAGGAAAGTCTCAGGCATTCAGCACCTCCGCAAAGCAGGCTATTAGGCCCCAGTTCTACATGGCCCACGACCAGGACCAGCGCTAGGGGTTTGAGCGCCCTAGGCGCACGGCAATTTCGCCACCCCGCGCGCTGGTCCCGCGGCTCCGGTGGAGTTGCCGCAGTCATGCCTGCGGGAGGTCCACCGGAGCCGCGCAAGCAGCCGACCGTCCGCAGCCACGACTGTAGCAGCTCCACCAGACCGCGGACCAGCGGACCCTCCACAGGCACCACTGCGGCAGCTCCACCGGAGCCGCCTGCCGCCCCCTCCGGCAAAACAGCACCCACCAATTATTCTGGCGCCCTAGGCGATTGCCTAGGCTGCCTAAATGGTAGTGCCGGCCCTGCCCAAGACGCAGGGAGGAGAACTCCTACCTCCACCTGCCCCACACAGGATGCAGAAGGTGGAGTCTCAGGGCTGCCGAAGATGGGGAAAGAATAAGTTTAGCATTCAGAACAGGTGCCTGTGATTTTGGAGGGAGTTAAGGGAGGAGTGGAAGGAGGTTTCAAGGGAAACAGGACGAAGAGGGATCCCGAGATATACTCTAGCCACTGATAGAGGCAGAGATGTCCTGACTCCCTGGGGATCTCAAGCCACAGAGCTCCCAGCCAGCAGGAGGCAGCTGCTATGAATCCTCATGGCACTGGTCTGTGAGCAGCAAACATGCTAGCCCTGGTGGAGCCCACAGAAGCGGAGACAGACTTCCTGCAGCTGGTGGTTTGGAAGCCTTGCCTGAACAAACCCTGACTACAGATAATTGGGCCATCTCTGGGTGTTCATGTCTGGCTAGACTAGGGAAACTTGCACTGGCTGCAGTTGTGGCAATGAGGTTACACCTGTACAAACCCCTAATGCAGACACAGTGCACCCAGGCAACTCAGGGCTTGCACCGCACACAACTTGCCACCTCCTCACGTCAAGTTGTAAGTGGCACCAGTGGCGCTTCCGCTTTACACCGGGCCAGCTCATCTGTGTGGGTGTAGAAAACAACAAACCCAGAAGAGCGAGTGCCTTAGGCAAACGGCCTGCGTTCCAGGAGAGTGGAGCCTGAATGGCGACTGGAGTCAATGGGCCCATTTCTCAGCCCGCCTGCTCCTTGCGTAGTCAGGTACAGCAACATCATGTGTGAGAGAACTGTACCCTGCTGGCAGAACTGTAACTAGGTATTTTTGCACCCAAGGCAAGAATATAAAATTGCTCCCTCCCCCAGGGTCGGCTCTTCGGTGGCAATTTGGCGGCAGGTCCCTCAGTCCCTCTTGGAGGGAAGGGCGTGCCGCCAAATTGCTGCCAAAGAATGAATGAAGGGGCGATGGTAGAACCTGTGATTTTGGGAGGGGGGTCAACTCACGATTAAGATAGGTGGCAGGTGCTGGATATCAGTAGTGGTCACTAGGGATTAGCAAGTGTCCTGAGAATGCTGAGAGTTCAGGTCTGCAGGGCAGGATCAGGGGTGGCAGGTTTGTAGAAGTTTTGGTGGTGCCCAAAACCCACCCCCACCCAAACTGTGCTCCCCACCACCTGCCCAAGGCTCTGGGAGGGAGTTTGGGGAGGGAGGAGGTCTGGGGTGCAGGCTCTAGGCTGGGGTAGGGGATTGGGGTGCAGGCTCTGGGAGGGAGTTTGGGGATGGGAGGGAGTGCAGAGGGATGGGGTGCAGGGGTGAGGGCTGTGGGTTGTGGCTTCAGATGAGGGGTTTGGAGTGTGTGTGGGGGGGCTCAGGGTTAGAGTCCGGGTGAGGGCTTTGGGACTGGGGATGAGGTGTTTGTGGTGCTGGAGGGGCTCAGGGCTTGAGCAGAGGGTTAGGGTGTGGGGGATTGAGCATGGGCGGCAAGTTATATACCCACGTGGTGCCCGGGCACCAGCAATATTCAGAGCCCAGGGGCCCAGCTCCACCAATGTTTGGGGCCGAGTCTCCCTACCTCGGTCCCACCTGCTGCCCCCCCCCACGCCTCCCCTGGCTCCTTGCTGGCCCTGTGCATGTCCCCGGCCCAGAGGGAGCAGAGCAGGGGCACCCAGAGGATTCCGGGAGTCTGGGGCCATCGGCCGCAGGCGGCTCCGGTGGACCTCCCGCAGGCGTGGCTGCCCAGGGTCCGCTGGTCCCGCGGCTCCGGTGGAGCATCCACACGCAAGCCTGCGGGAGGTCCCCCGGAGCCGCGGGACCAGCGGACCCTCCGCAGCCACGCCTGCCCCCCCCCCCGCGGCAAAATGTCTAGAGCCGGCCCGGTTCGGCGGCGGGGGGCCTTCCGTTCAGGGACCCGCCGCCGAAGTGCCCCGAAGACCCGCGGCGGGGGCCCCCCACCGGCGAATTTCCGCCGAAGCGGGACCCGCCGCCAAAGTGCAGCCCGCTCTTCGGCGGTAATTCGGCGGCGGGGGGGGCCCGCCGCGGGTCTTCGGGGCACTTCGGCGGCGGGTCCCTGAACGGAAGGGCCCCCGCCGCCGAATTACCGCCGAAGAGCGGGTTGCACTTCGGCGGCAGGTCCCGCTTCAGCGGTAATGCGATGGTGGGGGGTCCGCCCGCCCCGGAGCGGAAAGACTCCCCTGCCAGCGAAGACCAGGAGCGGAAGAAGCTCCGGGGCCCGGCCCGCAAGAGTTTTCTGGGGTCCCCGAGCGAGTGAAGGATCCTGCTCCAGGGGCCCCGAAAAACTCTCGTGGGGGCCCCTGCGGAGCCCGGGACCTGGGGCAAATTGCCCCTTTTGCCCGCCCCCCCGGGCGGCCCTGGAGCAGCGTGTCCCTACCTCTTCCCTGCAGCTCCATGCTTCCTCCCTGCAGCAACTGTTGCCGCAGGGTCCTAGTGCCCGACACATCGACTGCCAGGGCAGACTGACTCTGAGCCTGCCCTTCCACCTCAGACACTTCCCTTTTTTGGTGGGACCCTCCACCCCAGTCACTGCTCCTGCCCCATGCTGGGCAAGGAGGCAGCCCCATCCCTCACCCCCAGTGAGACTACAGTCAGGGGCAACAGCAGGGGAGGAGGCGCATGCAGCACCCCCTGGCACCCACCATGGGGGAGGTGAGGGAGATTCCTGGACCTGAGTGGGGCCCAAGGAGCACATGCAGTGACAGTGGTGGGGGTGAGTGCGCTTCTTGGGGGGCAGGAAAGCGGGGCTCCTCCCCCAGAGCTCGCTGCTGCTGGCAGGGAAAGGGCTGGGGGGAGTCCTCCTCTCTGTCCCCTGTCCCGGAGCAGCCTGCCTGCACCCCAAACTCATCCCCAGCCCTGCCCCACCCCAGAGCCCACACCCTCCAGTCAGAGCTTTCGCCCCCCTCACTGCACCCTCAACCCTCTGTCCAAGCCCTGAGCCCCTCGAGCACCCTAAACACTTTATCCCCAGTCCCAGCCAGAGCCCTCATCCCCCCACACCCTGACCCTCTGCCTAGGCCCTTCCAGCACCCCAAACACCATATCCTCAGTCCCAGCCAGAGCCCTCATCCCCCCACACCCTGACCCTCTGCCTGAGCCCTAAGCCCCTCCAGCACCCCAAACACCATATCCTCAGTCCCAGCCAGAGCCCTCATCCCCCACACCCTGACCCTCTGCCTGAGCCCTAAGCCCCTCCAGCACCCCAAACACCATATCCTCAGTCCCAGCCAGAGCCCTCATCCCCCCACACCCTGACCCTCTGCCTGAGCCCTAAGCCCCTCCAGCACCCCAAACACCTTATCCTCAGTCCCAGCCAGAGCCCTCATCCCCCTGCACTCCAACCCTCTGCTTTAGCCCTGATCCCCTCCAGCACCACAAACCCCTCATCTCCAGCCCCAGATAGAACCCTCACACCCCTCTGCACCACAACCCTCTGCCCTAGCCCTGAGCCCCTCCCACACCCCAAACATCTTATCCCCGTCCCAGACAGAGCCCTCATTCCACCGCACCCTGAGCCTCTGATCTAGCCCTGAGCCTCTCCAACACCCCAAACCCCTCATCCCCAGCCCGAGCCCTCACCCCCCAGATTTCTACTCTTGCCCAGAACCTCTCCCATATCCCAAACCCCTCATTCCCAGCCCCAGACAGATCTCTCAGCCCCTACCCCCTACCCCCTCCCACACCCCAAACCCTCATCCTCAGCCCCAGCCAGAGCCCTCATCCCCCTGCACCCTAATTCTCTGCCCCAGCCCTTAGCCCCCTCCTGCATCATGAACCCCTCATCCCCAGCCCCACCCCACAGCTCTCACCCCACACCCCAACCCTCTGCCATAGCCCTGAGCCCCCTCCCACACCCCAAACCTCTCATCCCCAGCCCCACCACTGCATCCCCTCCCTGCCCCAAACTCCCACCCCGAGCCTCCACCCCCTCCCTCCACACCCTGTCCCATCCCCAAACTCCCTTCCAGCGCCTGCACCTATCCTGCACCCCAGACCTCCTCCCCTACTCAAACTCCCTCCCAGAGTCTTGGGCAGGTGGGGGGTGGAGTTTTGCGGGGGCAAGTTGAGGTGGGGGAACCACCAAAATTTCTACAAACCTGCCACCCATGGGGATGAGCGCTCTGGCTGGGACTGAGGATATGGTGTTTGGGGTGCTGGAGGGGCTTAGGGCTCAGGCAGAGGGTCAGGGTGTGGGGGGATGAGGGCTCTGGCTGGGACTGAGGATATGGTGTTTGGGGTGCTGGAGGGGCTTAGGGCTCAGGCAGAGGGTCAGGGTGTGGGGGGATGAGGGCTCTGGCTGGGACTGAGGATATGGTGTTTGGGGTGCTGGAAGGGCCTAGGCAGAGGGTCAGGGTGTGGGGGGATGAGGGCTCTGGCTGGGACTGAGGATATGGTGTTTGGGGTGCTGGAAGGGCTTAGGCAGAGGTCAGGGTGTGGGGGGATGAGGGCTCTGGCTGGGACTGAGGATATGGTGTTTGGGGTGCTGGAGGGGCTTAGGGCTCAGGCAGAGGGTCAGGGTGTGGGGGGATGAGGGCTCTGGCTGGGACTGGGGATAAAGTGTTTAGGGTGCTCGAGGGGCTCAGGGCTTGGACAGAGGGTTGAGGGTGCAGTGAGGGGGGTGAAAGCTCTGACTGGAGGGTGTGGGCTCTGGGGTGGGGCAGGGCTGGGGATGAGTTTGGGGTGCAGGCAGGCTGCTCCGGGACAGGGGACAGAGAGGAGGACTCCCCCCAGCCCTTTCCCTGCCAGCAGCAGCGAGCTCTGGGGGAGGAGCCCCGCTTTCCTGCCCCCCAAGAAGCGCACTCACTCCCACCACTGCTCCATATGCTCCTTGGGCCCCACTCAGGTCCAGGAATCTCCCTCACCTCCCCCTTAGTGGGTTCCGGGGGATGCTGCATGCGCCTCCTCCCCTGCTGTTGCCCCTGACTGTAGCCTCACTGGGGGTGAGGGATGGGGCTGCCTCCTTGCCCAGCATGGGGCAGGAATGATGACTGCAGGTGGAGGGGCTGTGCTGCTGGAGGGTCCCATTGGAAAATGAAAGGGTCTGAGGTGGAAGGGCAGGCTCACAGTCAGCCTGCCCTGGCAGTGAGATGGGGGGCACTAGGAGCCTGCGGCAGCAGTTGCTGCACGGAGCTGAAGTGGCTGGGGGAAGCAAGTCAGGACCGGGGGACACTCGGGGGCGGTGCGGGAGATCACCTCAGTTGTAGCTATCTCTGTGCCCGCCAGCGGCTTTTTTTTCCTTCACCACTTTCTGCGCCCCTGGGCTTTTTGCACTTGAGGCAAGTGCCTCACTCGCCTCGCCCTTGTTACGGCACTGCCGCTAGGCACGGGTGGAAGGGCGGCAGAGAATCAGGCCCAATAGGATCAGCACCTCTGACCATGAGCCACTTGGTCTCCAAGTGCTGATCCATGACAAAAGTCCAGGAATCTTAAACTCCTTCATCAGTCTCTTGTTTTTAGGCCAAGCCCTCAAGACAAGGGTGTTTTAAAATGAGTCCAGGCTGGCAGCTTTAGCCAACCATTTAAAGAAGCCATGCACCCAAATACCTTTTAACCCATAGGGCCGTGTTATTAACAAGCTGAAGTGAGTGAGGTGCTTTGAAAAATGGATATGACTATTTCTCATTTATATTACCCTAACGCCTAGGAGCCCCACTCACTGCCCAGGACTCCATTGTGCTAGGGGCCGGACAAACAGAACAAGAGGTAGCACCGCATATGTATGAATATCTTTGAAAGCTCTGTAAAGTGCTTCGTCAGATTATTAATATTACCAACCAGAGCAGAAAAGCTCATCTCAGATTTAGGCTCTTATGAGAACTGAAGCTGGAGCAGACCCACTAGAAGAGCCAATATACTGCTCGTTGTGAGGTCTGCTGGGCAGAGTAAGGGGGGAAGGAAGTCCTAACTCTCCTGTGTGAGCCACTGGCATTACCAAAGATCACACGGAGGTGGGGCATGAAAACAGCTGTTCCTCCCACTTCTGTGCAGGTGTGCATGGAGTGAGTGGGCAGCAGTGGAGAGTGAGCAAATCCTTGGCTCCATCATATCCCTCCCCTCCCCTCCCCAAACACACCAGCAAGCGCAGCAGAACTGGACCCCAGAGTCAGAAGTCAGCAAGCAGCTGCGCTTGGACAATCAGGCTCATCCTGAGCAATTCACCTCTCTCCCCACCTCCCCCCCGGGGGTAACATGCATTGAACTATGAATAATTTCCAAAGAAAAGGCAAACGATTTCCCAGGTTGGTCTCAGGGCGCCAGAGTTTGCGTGAGTCACTCGTAATTAAATAGACATTTCCCAGTGGGAACCTGCCTCTTTTATGGTAACAGATTAACCTCATGGGGACAGAGAAAGGGCCCCCCCTTCCCAACTCCCCATCCCTCCTGTATTGGCCCCTTTGAAGTTCCAGTGTGAACACATGGGCCAAATTCGCAGTTACTCTACGGAGCTTTAATGCTGCTCTGATGACTTGAATAGGTAAAATTGGATCCCTGAGAAACCGCTGCCCCCCTGCCTTGGGCTCCGCTCCAGCTGGTATAGAGATGGTGTAAGGACGCTACTCCAGCCCTGCTCCCACCTCCCAGCACTGTGGATGGATCAGGGACATGGTCAGAATCCTCGGCAGTCTGGCTGTTCTCCGCTTTTCAGGGTCCAGAGGCTGCTGTAATTTACACCAGGAGCTGGGCAAGGCTCTACATGGCCCCAGAATATGGGGGGCACAAAGATGGCTTAAATCCACTTTTGCTCTCTCCTCTCTCCACTTCAAAAGCAGGAATGGGGTAGCTGAGTAGCAAGCCCTATAACTCTGTGCGATCATCTCTGGGGCCAGGCAAAGCTCAGGGGGTGATTTTGGTTTCTGCAATACCCTGAAAATTGGGATTTGGTCTTGAAAGAACCAAACTCCATGTGCTTTGACCCCGGGGTCCATCTTCACTGAACCCCCTTCAGGTATCGGGGTGGGGCTTAGGAGGTTCTCCCCAGGTCTGGAACATCACAACTAGAGAGGGGCTGGATCAGAGTTTTCAAGCTGAACTTTGGGGAAGTTCCCAGGTGCGTCTGGATCCAAATTTTGCAGACAGCACCCAGACCTGTATTGCAAGTGGGCCCAGGTCTGAGCTGTGTGTGAGAAACCCGGCTGGAAAGCAGGCCTCTGACCGGGTGGCAGGGTGTGTGACCCAGCTGAGGGATGCGTGATTCGCTTGTTGAGCTGCCCTGCTAGCAGAGTAAGAGACCTACCTACAGCTGGTGAATCAGTTTTGCTGCCTCGTGGTGGCAGATGAAGCCTGTAACTCCATCAGCAGAGGGGAGAGATGGGGCAAGCGGCCCTCGGGTCAGAAGGAACCAGAGACAAAGAGAGAGAGATCCTGCACGTAGCCCACGAACTGCCATGTTCGGGGAGAGGTTCTGCTATTGCAAGCTGAGTTCCCAATATAGCCAAATGGGGTGAGTTTGGTCTTAGCCAGCAGGTGCAAACCTTATCTGGAGCAGGGCGGGGATGGCGCCTGCTCATGAGATCAAAACTAAAAGCCACAAAAACTAGGACCATTTGGATTTAGATCTGGATTCTGGACCCCCAAGTTGCATGGCAGCGCTTAGAGGCAGGAGCACTGCCAGCTTTTCTGGCACCCTAGGCGGCGGAAGGTCCCGCCCCCGAAATACCGTCGACAACCGGGGCAGCCAAAGATCCGGCAACCACGTTCACTGCTCCCCAAATGTTAGCAACCTAGGAGACCGCCTAGGTTGCCTAATGGGTTGCACTGGCCCTGCTTAGAGGCCAAGTCCCCTTTGTGCTAAGCCCTGTACAAACACATGACAATGAGATGGTCCCTGACCCACAGTGCTAACAATCTCTGTTACTTCAGCAGTGTTTGGATCCAGGGTTTTGATTGGGACAACTCTGGAGATGGAGGGCCTGGTTTTCCTCTGACTAACACTGGTGTAAAGCAGGAATAATGCCACTTCAATCAATGATGTTGCCCTGTTGTTAAACTGGTGTAAGTGAAAGCAGCACCAGGCCCACAAACATGGTCAAGATCCATAGTGCGGACCCATGGTTTTGGTTCTGATCCATCTGCAGTGCATGGGGGACGGCACCAAAACCTGGACTTCCAAACTTGGAAGCAGTTTGGCTCTGACTATTGCAACTCTGGGTGCGATCCTCAGCAGGTGTAAACCAACAGAGTTGCACTGACTTGGACAGAGTGATGTTGATTTATTTACCCCAAGCAGGGATCTGGTCCTTTCTCAAACCCCTCTGAAAGCTAGGGATGTAGATGGCACTGTAAACAGATCTCTTTATGGAACAAACTGGAGGCTATTTATTTGTCCTGTAAATGATATGAGAGAAAAAGCATGAAGTGTGTGACCTGCTCTGTATTTCAAGAGGGATTCTAATTAGAAGAGGGTCTGTGGAAGAGTGAGATTACTTTCATATGAATATGCCCCGGTACAAGCCCTCAATTACAGTTTTAAGGGGAAATATCTCCAGTTGGAGGAAACTGGAGCTGACCCTTCCTTTGAAGAAGATCAGAGCTAGCGGACAAGCCTCCCGCTCCTTTGTCAGTTTCAAAAGCCTGAGCATCAGCCTCCCACCCTCCCTCTGATCTGTTTCAAAACCCTGGCAGAGGTGGGGCTTGTGCAGTAATGGCCAGAGCCAAGGCAGGGAGCCTAAAGCCAAAGCCTTAATGCTGAGGGGAGTTTGAGCAGTGGGGGGAGCGTGCCAGTGCTGAAATTGGTCAGACGGAAGGAGGGGAGGGTACAAACACAGACGGAGAGCAGCATGGGGTGATACAAGCTCCCAACTCAGATTCAGTGCTTGTCTCTCCTGTCCCAGGACAACCAACCTAAAGTAGGGTAAAGTCAGGGTGCAGCTCCCCACTCACACAGTAACCAGGATCACCTTAATTTCAGGCTCCAGCTAGCATGTGAGTGAGTGCCAGCACATGGCCTCATTTCCCCGATGGCTCGTCTACAGGGACTGAACCCAGGACCTTTACATAAAAACAAAAAACCCCAACCCTCTGGCCACTGCCTGAGCTAAAGGGCCAGGTCTATCAGCATGGTGATCTTAGCACGTTCAGAAATCTTTTACTTGGTCTGGCCACTAGTAGGGAACAAAGACACGCTTGGCCAGTGCGTTAGATCTCCAGGTCGAGATGCGCCCTGTGCTGCCCAGCAACCTAAACCGCGAGCAGCTCAGTAAACGTATGCAGCCCTCAAGAGCCCTACAGTATGACCCACAACAGTCTGCTCCAGCTAAACTCGGGGTGGTTCAAAGCACAAAGTCGCTGCTGCTGGTTCCCACTCGCTTGCCACAAACACAAGTAAATATTAGGGCCTGCACATTTACAATTGATTAAAAATGTATATATGTAAATAGATATGCAAATCTGGTGCAGCCCTCCGGCTCCTTGAATGTTGCCACCATAATCCTCAGTGAATGGATGCAACCATTCATAAGCAAAGAGGGGAGAAGACAGAGACACCATGGAAAAATTCATGAGCGCTCCAGCCCGTAAAACACTGGAGAGGAGCAAATCCCCCTCACCACCTGCCCCAGCCCCTCTGGGAGGCAAAGCTGGTGACAGCAGGCACAGGGTCAGGAGAGGATGGTCACAGACTACAGGCTTCATTTTCAGACCCATCTTAAACAGCCCCCCCTCCATTTTAGTTCCTGACATTTTGTAGGTGCAGTTTAGGTCATTTAGATGCATAGATTAGACAGACCAGAGAGAGGGAGAAATTCCTTGAATACTAAAGACAGACAGGCAGACACCTAGATACCAGAAGACACCTAGATACTACAGACAGACGGAAGCACCTCCTTTCCAGGTCTAGATAGGCTCGTAGTCATCCCAATTGTATGATCAGAGCAGATTATGCTCTGTGCCCACATATTGTAAATGCATTAAAAAAATTGTTTTTAAAAAACCCAGTCTTAAGTCTTCCTTATTTATCCACAGTGATTTCCCATGACCTCCCCCACCCTGTGCATGGTTAAAGCTGTGCTGATATCACTGTCCACTGGTTGGCGGCTTTACAGTGTCTGAGATGCATGATGGCAATTAATCCCTGAGGGGCATCCATCCGGCCCTCGCTCCCTCTCAGTCTTCCCAGGATTCCCTCACCCTTTCCCTCCAGCAGCTAGGGCAGATTGTGGCAGTCAGAGACTTATTTATTTATTTCTCTCCCACCCCTCCATCCAGTGCCAGTGCATCCTTGACAAATGAACCTTATTGAAGATTTCAGACGCTGTTATCCTCAGATAACAATTAGATGGGCCATAAGAAATTAGAGCTGACAGCGCTATTTGTTAGCTGCAATGTTTTCATAGCCAATCTGCTTGCAATCAAGCCCTGTAAATTATTTATTCTGTTGTTTATTTAAAGATACGTGACCTGCCAGTGACAGAATGAAAAACAGCCCTTCCCTTCCCGTGGTTGACAACTCTACAGCCGCTCCCGTCCCTCAAATTAATAATGCAATCGGCTTCCTGAGACTGTTCCTGACACGCCGCGGTGCCAGCTTTCTCTTCAGGCTGAGCACCCACATTCCAAATGCAAGACACATTCGCGCCTGAGATACTGCAGAACAGAGCCTTGTCTCTCGCTGCTGTGCGCTTCCACCGGCCGGCTGATATATACAGCTGGCAGGGGCTCCCATTGCCCACCACCTCAAAGCATAGGGAGCAAAGTGAACTGGGATCAGTTCCTGGCTCCTGTGTAAACCTGTCACTTCGTCGCTCAATGCCTCAGCTCCCCCTCTGTAAAATGGGGTAATAATTCTGTCTGGTTTATTTAAACTGTCAGCTCTTTAGGGTAGGGTCTGCAGAGGGTATGGGTCTGCAGAGGGTAGAATGGGGCCCAGCTTTTGGTTGGTTTCCATAATACAACCCCCCCATAAAACAGATCAGCATGCTTTGGGGGTGAAAGAGCTGAGAGGGAGCAGGGAGAGGAGTGAGAACAGGCACTGAGAGTCTGGACTTTTGGATTCTATTTCTACTTCGGCTACTGATTCACTGTATAGCCTGAGGGAGAGTCAACCTCCCGGTGCCTCTGTTAAACGGGTACCTGACCACCTAAAACAGTGGGGTGGTGAGAGGGTTATTTACAAACTGATTGTATGGGGCTTTGAAATCCTTGAGTTAAAGAGGCTATATCAGTGCTAAGTATTGTTATTGCTTTGACAATAGCATCTCTGAAAGGGGTAAGTCAGGTCAACCCAATGGAAAAGCAACATCTTAGGAGAAAATGCTGAATAGTGAGATGTAGTCCAGTGACTTTGGGCCCCAGATTGATATAGTTCAGAGGATCCAGATTGGGTGATCTGAGATATTAGTGTAATACACAGAGGAGCCACTAGAGGGAGACATGATCACGCACACTTTGCGCATCCTCCTGTTGTTGATGCAGGCTGAGAACGAAAGGACAGGCAGCTTCTGGAGTCAGGTATTGTGTAGCTCCTGCAACCCCCGGATCTCCTAGTCCTTTGTACAGGCAAGAATGCAGAGAGGCACAAAAGCCAAAGGAACTCTGCAGCGGGTGGTGAGTCACAAACCAGTTAAATGGACTGTGGAGGGAGTCAAAGGTGGACAGAGGAAAGAACAAAGAAGAAGTCCATTGAAAGGAGTTCTGATACCTCAGTGATGAGAGGGGTACAAAACCGCACAAGAATAGAACAGAACAGAACAGAATGGCCCTTACTGCAACAAAACAAATCTTGTCTGTGGGACTTCGGTGGCTGCAGGCGCGGTGGCATGAAGAAAAGATCACAGAGGTCTGAGCACAAGGGGAACTTGGGACCAATCCAAAACCACTCATGGGGAAATCACATGGACAACTCTGCCATCAGTTAACACTAATTAAGGCATACTGGCCAAGCCTCCTCTCAGACTCTAACGTGGAAGGGGAATGGGCAGAAGCCATGGAGAAAAGAAGGTACAGATAACAGAACTCAAAGGGGGGCAAAAATTGTTGATATATCTGTTTAAGGCACATAGAGAGGGGGGAGGTATGTAGATAGATATTGCAAGTATGACAGACAGACACATTACATGATAGATAGAGTGAAATGAAAAACAAACCATGAAATTGCATGAAAACGTATTTATGGTTTCTATCTTGGTTATGTTGCGACCGCAAATTTCTCCTCTCATGAAATGTTAGCAAATTGGCAGGTTTCTCACCCAAACACAGGAAGATTCCATTCCCTGGATATTTTCCTGTGAAAATTTTGCCCCAGTGGAATGTCACATTTTGAAATTCTACCCATTTCACAGATTTTGACTCTTTCTCGCTCACAAAAGCTCCTGTTTTTGCAAATTCAAACCAAAAAGGCGCAGATCTGGCTTGGCTGTATTCCCCAGTCCTCCTGGGCCAGACTGTGAACCTTTTCCTCCCACTGGAGAGCTATTCCTCACCCAAGCAGGCCCACTGAAGTCAATTCAAAACCCTTCGTCCCAACGTGGCCCACTGTAAATAGCCCATGCAGACAGACAGCAAAGTCAGCGCTAGTGATCAGCCATGCTATTAGTCAACAAAATCTCAGCCCTCTTGGAGTGCCTCTATGCTAAGTACCCTACATTATAAGGTTCATAATGGTCATCATGTTTATAACAGCTCCTCTGGTGGGCAGTCATTACTGGCTTTCCCCGTGTATCTGCAGTATCAGAACAGATGTATAATGCCTCTTACAAAGCAAGAACATTAGTAGGCTTCTAGCTTATTTTTGGCTGACAATGATCTTTATGGGATAAAGACACAGGAGGGGCCCACTGGAGGGCTGGGAAGCGCCAGGAGCAGAGTGAACCACGTGAGATCAAAAGTAGGGGACGCCCTGTCTTTCTGAGCATGGTTGTTACAGTGCAAGTGTGGGGCCTTTGGGGGGCATAACCGACCCGGGCTCCCCGCATGCCCATATGCCACTTGATGGCTTTGCTTGCAAGTCTGAGGCGAGGTGACAGGCTCCTGCGGCAATCTGCTCTATCTCCTGCCAGGAATGACAGGAAACCTCCAGGAATGCTCCAGGCCTGCTCCTGGCATTACAATGAGAGCATCCGTTATTTATAATAAGGGAGACACAAGCAGCTCTGTGGTCTGACAGGACACAACCAAGCCGGCTCGAGGGTTAGTATTATGCCGCCCATGACTGGATGGATTTTGGCAGTCCTCCTTGAATTGTGTATGAGTTGGTGGTTGTCTCGGCCTCTGTTGGCCAGGGTATAAAAGAGCTACAAGGGCTCATGTGGGTTCTTCTTTGCCTTAGAAATTAGAGAGCTAATTTCAGAGGCAAAGGTGGTGAATTCTAGTCTCCATACTTCACGGTGTGCGACTCGGTGGACAATAGCCAGGTGTGAGTATATGAGGCCATGGATCACTCCAAGGAAGCGACACTGGCAGTAAGGACACAGCTATTGTCCTCCACGCTGCACTGTCCAACATTAACCACAAAGCCCGAGTATTATGACAGGCGTGCAAACAGAAGCAGGGAGAAGTTATGTGGTTTGTGCAGGGTCACAGAGGGAATCAGTGCCAAAACTGGGATTACAACTCCGGCTTTCCGAGCTCCCAGGCCTGTGCTCAGACTTCACCTCTATTGTATGAGTATGATTATGAGCAGCTAGCCCGCAGGGGCAAACACAACACAACAGTAAGAGAGAGGGCCTGATTCTGCCCTCCCCTGCACTCCCTTGCACCGTTCACACCTCTGCCGAGTGTGAAATCTCTATGGAATCAGAAAGCCGCTATGCCTTGCAGTCGGGGTAGCATTTTACACACTTTGCACTTATGTAAATGGCGACCTGAGGTGCAGCACAGGGAAGAACCAGGTCCAGGAGTCTTCCCGCAGGAAGCTCTGGATTTCAGTAGCATCAACTGCACACACAACCCACCCCAAGCTCCCACTGAAGTTCTGCTGACAATCAGCCCCTGCACTGGGATTAGCCTCGGTTTGTTATTCTTCAGAGCACTCTTGGGATCCCATCCTAGGGGAGAACAGAGGGAGGGTTGCTATGGAAACAAACTCATACCAATTTTTTTTTCTTTGCCTACTTCCCATGTATTTGTTGGGTTTAGTAACAAAATGCTGCAGGCACGTTGAACCTACAGGGGGCCTAGATGGGAACACAGAAACTTTATTATTACTTGTATTGCAGCCCCCTTAGGTGCCCCAGCCATGGACCAGAACCCCCACTGTGCTTGGTGCTGTACAAACATAGAGCAAAAAGACAGTCCGTGCCCCAAAGACGGACAATCTGTGACAAGAGACAAGAGGTGAATACACACAGACGGGGCATCTACAGAAACAATGAGACAGTACCGGTCAGCATAACGAGCAGTGCACCCACAGTTGCCTAACTGTATTTACAATGCTGCCCAATCTTACTAAGAGAGGAAGACAACTGGCCAATCATTTAACCTACTCTATATTAGAGGTGGATCAGAACTAAATCCCCAGATCCAAACTCCCCTAAAATTTGGGAAATGTAAAACCCAGATCATCTTTGCGGCCTGGACCCATTCACTCCCATTAATAAATGACTATGAAAAATGACTAGATTATTACAGCAGCAGCCAGAAACCCTGACTAGGATAGAAGCCTCTTGTGCTGTGCATCTTATGATGGGGGCCGTATCTCATGATCTTTAACATATTTGTCCTCACAACACCCCGGTGAGGTAAAGACGAGCTATTTTACAGGCAGGGAAATGAGGCCCAGAAACGCTAAATGACTAACCCAAAGTCACAAAAGAAATCTGTGGCAGAGAAGGGAATTGAGCCCAGGTGTCCTATGCTAGACCCCTAACCACTGGCCAGCCTCTCTCTCAGCTGACTATTGTATTTTAGAGAAAGAAGAGGAAGAGAAAGAGAGAACACAGGGATGGACAATAGAAAGGAAGGCTATTCATTGTGTGTTTGGACAGCACCTTGCACAATGGGACTCAGCTTGGTTGTGATTTTTGGGTGGTATCGTGATACACACATTAAACAACACCAATCCAAATAATACAAACCTATGTGAAATATACAACCAATGATTTGCCTGGGGGGTTCACACAGGTAACACAAACCAAACACCATTCTTAGCTCAAATGAATTGTCCATTTCCCAAAGGGCCAGGGGCAAGTCCCAAGCTTGAGATTTAAGAGAGTTTAAGGAAACGGACCAGTTCCCAGTATGACACCTTACATTCTGATCCTGCACAGACTTAGGCATGTGCTTAACTTTAAGTCACTGACTTCGGTGGGGCTATCCACATTGTTAAAGTTAAGCATGTGTATTTGTCTTTGCAGGATTAGGGCCTTAGAGATCACTTTTTGACTCAAGTACATTGCACTCAAAATCAATCAGGAAGCGAGGGAACAACGAGGAACCAGATCTAGTCTTCGTGTTTCATCTGCTACAATGTCACCCTCCTCTCTCTGCCTTTTTAAGTCAATTTTTACCAGGGGCTCGCAATCTTTCTAGACTACTGTACCCCTAGCAGGTGTCTGACTTGTCTTGAGTACCCCCAAGTTTCACCTCACTTAAAAACTATGTGCTTACAAAACCAGGCATAAAAATACAAGAATCACAGCACAATATTACTGAAAAATTGCCGACTCCCTCATTTTTACCATATAAAATAAATCAGTTGGAATGTAAATATTGTAGTTACATTTCAGTGTATAGCATAAGAGCAGTATAAAAAATTCATTGTCTGTATGATATTGTAGTTTGTACTGATTTCATGAGTGCTTTTTATGTAGCCTATTGTAAAACTAGGCAAATATCTAGATAAGTTGATATACTCCCTGGGTGACCTCTGTGTACCCCCAGGGGTACGTGTACCCCTGGTTGAGAACCACTGATTTGTACTACCTGCCCTGCAGGGCTCTGGCACAAAGCCCACCGGGAGATATTTAAAACCTGAAATGCAGTGAATTTAGTGCTGGATTCACAGCCCTGGAGATTGGAGTCCTCTGTCCACAGCATAGCGTCCACTTCGCTGTACCACCAAAGTGCCTCACCCCTGACTCACAGGGACCGCCTCTAAAGGGGAGCTCATCCCATGGCCTGATCAGTCTCAGACTCAGAGACTTTAAGGCCAGAAGGGACCATTGTGATCATCTAGTCCTTGGAGACTGGCAACAAAAGGTGCCAGCTAGTCTTAATTTATGGTTGTGGCTTTTGTGATGCGTGGGGCCAACAATCCCACCTGGGAACCGGGGGCATAATCTGGATGATCTAACACATTTTATCCACCTCAAGCATCCATGATTCTGTGGTTTTATGAGTTAAAACACAGTCTGCAGTTCATGGTGCGGACACCATGTGACCATCCACCCTCCCAGGAGCAGCGTGAGGTTTTTTGGCGCCCTAGGCTCACCAGTCCTGCGGCTCCGGTGGACCTGCCGCAGGCGTGCCTGCGGATGCTCCACGGGAGCCGCAGGACCAGCGGACCCTCTGCAGGTACACCTGCGGGAGGTCCACCAGAGCAGTCTGCCACCCTCCCAAATCCTGGCGCCCGGTCGCCTAAATGGAAGCGCCGGCCCTGCAGCCTCCCAAACCTCAGTAGCTCACCACAGGTTACTTGTGTCTCTGTGGGGATTTTACATGAAGGCAGGCTCCAAAAGGGCCCCCTGAGGCATTCAGAAAAGTCAGTGAAAGCTGTGAAGCCCCAGTACACAAACATGGGAAATACAAATGCAGCTTCGAAAACCCAGGCAGAGCCCTTCAGGACAGGTCAGCTGGACAGCTCTTCTACCACAGCATCAGGCAGGGGCTCTGACTGACTGCTTCTCCAGGCTCCAAGGGCAGGAGAGGGAGGAGGGGCGAGAGAAGACATCTGAAAATTAAAACCTATTCATATGCCCTCACAAATTAAAACCAGCCAAGGCATTTTTCAGTTATGGGGCTATAATTAGAGAGCAGCCCAAACCAACTCCCTGCACCTGGATTCTGGGGAGGCTTAGACCCAGATCTGAAACTTGCACCCCCTCTCTAGCTACTGAGGCCGTTGCCTTGGGGGTCTGAGGATAATGGAATCCACTAAAGCATGGCTCTTATCTCTCGCTCTCCCCATACACCCTGAAGTCGGTGGGCGTCTTTCCACTGATTTTCAATGGGAGCTGCATTGGGCCCATAATTCCAGACATCAGCAACTCCTCAGTGTCCTTACACCTGGATTTCACAGCTGCCTGGTACAGGGACCCCCATCTCCTCTTATTAAAGCCAACAGCACAATGCCTCTCGACCTCCACGGAAGCAGGACTGGGCTAATATGCAGTATCGTGCAGGGTGAAGTTCACCCCTTGTGCCGAAGAGCCACATGAACCCTACGCAGCACTCTCTCCCATTCTGAGGGTTGGTGGTACGCCTAGTCGCTGTGCTGACCCCTCTGCCCAGGGCTGAATGTCACCTGCAATGTGCTTTTCAAAGGAACAAGCTCATCCTTTTCACTGAGTCAAATGGAGCAGCCATAATCACCCACTGGCAGCCCACGCACCGCCAAGGATCCTTGGCCCCGTTTCCTTGACAGTAGGGAAGGCTGGCCATGCAGCTGAGGGGACGTTACCTTGCGTTTCAAGATTTTCACACAGTTCTGATTTGGCTTCTCCATTGGGTCGGAAACCTCCCTTCTGAGTGAATTTGTTGGACATGGTGGCGGCCGTCACTACCGCTTTGAGGCTGCGTTTGCGCTTGGGGACGTTCTGCTCCGGGTGGAAGAGGATGATGTACACCTTGGGCATGTAGAGCATGCCCAGCGAGACGGAGGCGCTGAGGCTCACCGAGATGGTCAGCGTCATGGTCTGGATGTACATCTGGAAGACACAAGGTAATGCGCTCAGGCCTGCGAACCCCTTCCCAGACACGTTCATCCCCCCTCCCCTCTGCAACTGCCTCTATGTCGAGAAGCATCCAACTAGGGACAAAGACAACCAAGAGGAGAGGGGGAATGTGGATAAAAAGATGATGGAGCAACCAATTGGGATTGGAAATGAGGAAGGATGGAGCAGATGGAGATCTGGAATAAGGCTAAATGGAAAGAAATAGGAGGGATGGAATGTCAAAGCAGCAAATGAACAATGAGATGGATACAAACATTAAAAGATGGCTGTTTTGATGGAAAGTAGGGCTACAGAGGATGTGGGGTGTACAGTTGGGAGGATAAAGGGAAAGAATGAAATGGAGAAGGATTTCTGCTGTCTAAAGTAAGGATCTTGCATTTGGGTGGATCTGTTTTCCATAACCACCTTTTACACGGTAGAGATTAGTCTTCAGGCTAAGGTCAGGAACAGGTCTCAAGTGCCCCAGTATAAACCTGGAGTAACTTAAGTGACCTCAGCACAAATATATAAAATACAGGAAGCAGCCATGTAAGCTTCCCCCCACACCCACCCATATGATCACCCCAACATGCCTTAATGCTCTGGCAGGACTGCAGGTGAGCTTGCACAGAAGAGGCAACCAGAGGTGAAAGGCACCCTTACCAAACTGAGCCCTCCAAGCTCTTCTCCAGAGCAGGACACAAGACATTTCAGCTTCCACTCCGCATGCCTGTGTTGTGTTATTCACTGGAGCTGCTGGAAGGGGGTGGGGCAGGGGAAGAGCTGTTGGGTTTAACCTAGAGATGGGATCAATCCATTCAATCAAAATGGGCATCTCCAGTGCTTTGCTGGAATGAGGGTATTAGCAGTACTGGGGTGGGATCAGTACTTCCGTCACTTCACCACGGGAATCAGCAATGTGGACTCGGGGGGATGCTGGGAGGAGAGGTTCTGCTGGCATGCAAATGGTTTCATTGCCCTGGGAACATGATTGCACCAACAGGTTAACATCCCCAGGGCTTGGCTCATCACTTCAGAGGAATGGGGATAGGGGTGGGGCAGTCAGATCGAAATAGTTCAGCTATGAGGAGGAAATCAAGGGGGGGATACTTGAGCATCGAGTGGGAGTCAGGACTGAAATCATTATGTGATACTTTGGATGGGAGAAGACAGAGGTACAGATAGTTAATTGTGCATCAAAACACAGAACATCATTTGCCTGTCACTGTGGGGGCCCCGGGCACAGGCGCACCTCAGTCCCTTCTCTTCTCTGCCTGTGGCACAGAACAGTCTAGTCTCCTGAGGGCTGTCATTGGTTGGTCTAGTCTCCGTTGTTGGGTTTAAGGTGCAGGCGCTGGGGGATCTTGCTGACCTGTGATGTACAGGAGGTCAGACTGGATGATCTGGTGGCCCCTTCTGCTCTTAAACTCTGTGACTTTATCTGGCCTCATCTCAGGAGCTGGCGTGTAGGAAAACAATGTATCATTTTGCGCGCTACTGATGAAGGCATGGTTGGGTAGCTACTGCAGGATTCTGGGCATCAGGACTCCAGGGTTCTATTCACATTTCCGCCACTGACAGGCTGTGTGATTGCAGGCAAGCCGTTTTCCACTCGCTGTACCTCCGTTTCCCCCATCTGAAAAATGAGGCTTCTGATCCTGGAACTTCCCCACTCCTCTAAGCCACTTTGTGGTTGTCAGGTACACTCTAGTAGTGCAACGGATCGCTGGGCAGAAACCACCAACAGCCCTCCCCGTACAGCATCAGTACAGACATAGCAAGCCGACTTATCAAGGCATCAGTGGCAAACACAAAGTTTGGAAAGCCCTAGAATCAATCAAGAGAGAGACACAGAATCCTTCCGCCCACACATCTCTATTGCACACATCCCCTCTTGGAACAAGACTCAAACCCATGTCTGCACATACCATTGGCAACAGACGGGGGCTCAGATACCCCTGCAAAGGGCATAGTATGGAAACCTGACTACAGAAACACATATATGCCCCTCCAGCATCCACATGCTCCCTTCTCCCTGTGCATACAGATGCGGCCCTGTCTTCTTTCAACAGGTAATTCTCATTCTCCAGCTCCCTCCTTTAGCCGTTGGAATGTTAGTCACATATTACATACCAACGTAGCCTTTCTGCGGTCAAAACTAATTTCACGCTCACTGTCCAGGACTAACGGTGACAGATGTTTTGCAAAATGAAAACCCATTAATCTGACTGTAGAATAATCCATTTTTCTATGGAAAGGGCTTGGCAAGCGCCTCACGAACTGGAGATGTGTCAATCAGTTGGCATTAAGAGGGGGAGCACCCACATCTGGCCCTATCGCAACAAGGAGGCAGGGCTGGGCAACCTCATGGCACCCTGCTTGCATGTCCCTCCTCCCTGCTCAGTCCCCTTTTTGGCATCATCTTCTACTTTCATCTCCCCACCCCGACCACAGGTTCTGGATTTCAGGTCGGCCCCAGATTTGTTCCTGGCTGTGAACTCCAGTTGCTAACAAGGATTCAGACGATGCTCAAGGTGGCTTTCGAACGTCATCCTCTGGCTCAGCTGCGGCATGGTGTCTGCTTTATAATCATCGCTCATGTGGATTTTAGCCCTGGCAATAGGCATGAGGGTTGACAGCACTTAGACAGTGCAGTCCTGGCTGATGGCCCATGGATTAGGGCACTAGCCTGGACTCAGAAGACCCAGCTGCAGTTCTCTGCTTTGCCATAGATTTCCTGGGAAACCTATGGCAACTCAGGGTGCGACTCACAAAAGTATTTAGGCACTTAACTCAATTAATGGGAGTTAGGTGCCTAAATACCTTTGTGAATCCCATCTTTAGCCTGTCTGAGACTGTTGTAGGGCTCTAGGAGTCAGGACTCCTGAGTTCTATTCCCATTTCTGCCACTGATAGGCTGGGTGATTATGGGCAAGTCATTTCCCCAGTCGCTCTGTGCCTCAGTTTCTCCATCTGTAAAACCAGGTTAATAGCACTTCCCTATCTCACAGGGGTGTGGAGAGGAGATGTACACTAAAAATTGTAAGGTGAACAAATATGACGGTAAAGGGGCTGTATAAGCATCTAAGAGAGAGAGATTAGCGGTGGCACTAGCTCACCTGCACTGATCTTTGACTCTGTGTTTCAAACTGAGCTGGAGGGAGCCCCATATATGGGACAGAAAGGAGTTTGATGTCCATTCACTCCTCAGCTTCTCTTCTGAGACAGCCAGAGTGCAGGGAGGTGTTGCGAGTGAGCCTGGCTGCTAGGACATGCAGTTTCCATCCAAAAGGGCCAAGAATTCCAAAATTCCCCAGGCTGTTAGAGCCCTGTCTGGCAGGACGCTTTGGAAAACCCACCCGGTTAGGAAAAATTCTGCTTCTCTCTCATATTTTCGCTGCCTCTCTTCCCCTCTTTTGGCTACTAAGGACAATTTTGCATGAAAAAAACATCTCCTATTTGTCTGGTCCCAAAGCAGGTTAGCAGACTGGATAGGCCAAGACTGACTCTCGCCCCTGGTATATAGAAAACCAATGCCCCAGCATGCCCTGGGGGCTGCCATACAGGTTGGGGGCTGCCATTTTCCAGTGTGATTTAAAAACAAGGTCCTGACCAGTCACGGTGATTACAGATCCCATGGTACTTTTCACAGCAGTACAGGCGTGAACCCTGTGTGTTGCCAGGATACCAGTTTACACTGGTGCCTACATTCTTCAGGAACAGGATGGATATGAGTCAACTCATCTCAAATAGGGGCCCGCTCCATTTTTGATCACTACTGTCCTAGGTTAACACTGAACTGGTGACCAGATCCAGAGCGAGACTGGTGACAGGAATGGAATAATGCAGAACTTGGGGAGGAGGGGGAGTGAAAGCATCAGATAGTCATTTGGGTCAAAATTTTCACAAGTGGACATCAATTGTGGCTGTCTCAACAGCCCAAACTAAGACACCTCAGGTGTGATTTTTGGAAGTGCTGAGACTCCCAGTGCCAACTGTATCCAAACATTCTCCCCTGGCTGCACTTTTCCTAAGGTTCTTGCTTTAGGCCCGCTCAGCCCACATCCTAGATCTTGCTGGCCAGTCACTGACACTCCTTGTAGAAGCTCCCCTAGAATCCTGGTGTCCTGACTGCCAGACAACTGCTCTATCAGACCCCAATCCCTGTGGACCAGAGAAGTTCAGCTGATTGCAAACGAAAGCCCTGCCATTCTAGCAATGTAGCCTGCGTGAGCCTCACCCCTGCTGAGCAACGTTACCCCACTATGGGGGTCAGCAGAAGGGACGCATGCCTGCAGCAGGCTCCAGGTACCTGACAAGGTTTGCTAAGGTCTGGACAGACATGGAGCGGTGGAGATCATCAGCTTTCATTAATGCTCTTCTTGGCTCTCTCATCCATAATTCTCCCTTCGCACTTGATGGATGCCTTTCAAAGGGGAGTCAGATCAACAGAGATTCATTTTTGCTTCTCAGGCCTCCTGGGGCCAGAGTGCGGCAAACCTGCCACTCCATATTGTTGCTGCAAACAGACAGCTGCAGCGGTGACTGGTTTTTGTTCCCCCTCATTTTCTCTCCAGACTCAGACCCAGCACAAGCATCGTGGTGGAGGCAGAAATGCAGCAATTACCATGTTTCCTGCCTAGGCCTATATATCAACTCCCACCTGAATTTTAGACTCTTGGGTGTTCAGTGCAGATGAATGGCACTGGAGGTTAGAATCACTCTGGCAGCCTCAGTACAAGCTTCGCACAACCAATTCTTTTGGTGCGCCTCTTTCTTGGTCTGCAGCACCCTGTTACCACTGAGCTCCCACATAGCTCTACCAATGCCCCTCAATCCTAACCCTCCCCCAACATGCCCTGGTTTTCCAGTCCCGGGCTTCCACACAGCTCTACCAATGCCCCTCAGTCCTGACCAGCACTATCCCCTGCTGGCCCCTCATTTAACACATACAGTTCTGCCAGTGCACCTCACTGTCAACAAACAACTCCCCCTACCCCTCATCCTGAGCAGAGCCAGCCTGCCATGTCTTTGAACAGTGTGCTGGTTTTTGCAGACTAAAGTCCACCGGGGATTAGACAGAGACCCAGCAGACCCATTCTGTTTGTGACCCAAAACACAGTTCATGGACCAAACTTTCTGCTCTGAGTTACACAGGTGTGGAACCAGACGCCATCAAGTCACTCTGGATGTACATCAGTTTAAGTGAGCTAAGAACCTGGCTTCAACTCATCAAGCACCCAGAAAGGCAGGCAGATTGGAACCCGATAGCATCCGGACAGATGTTCCACATATCTAACTCATCAGTACGCGCTGGATCCCAAGTCCAGTGAGGCAAATGAGAAGACTCCAATTAATTTCAACTGGCTTGGGGTCAGATCATTGCAATAAAGGATAGGCCTGCTAAGGCAGCAAAGTATGTTGGCTAAGGGAGAAAGAACAGATCAAGATCAACACACAGGCTGGAGGGGGAAGTGAGACACTATACAAGTGTACTCAAAGTAACAAGGAGTGTGACTGATTTCCAGACGCTCTGAAAGACTTTCCCAGCGACTCATGAATCCCCATGAGCTCTGATGATGCATATAATCCAATACTCTCTGAATGCCCCCACAGAAACACCGCAAACAACAACAACAAAAGGGGTCAGTACAAATTGCTACATGTGTCATGTACAAAAGGGGACCCATGTCGAGATGACTTGAGCATTATCTTTGCATTCCAGGCCCATGTTGGGCTGTTAGCAGCAATTAATAAAACAGGCAGGGGAAGGGGAAAACAAAAGGTTATTTGGATTCGCTAGCCATGAGGGACTCCAGCGGAAACAACAGCATAATGATTTCACTGCCAGCCAGGAGCTGGGCAGTTGGACCAGGCTGGCAGCCTTAAAGGGAGGCTGTCAAGACAGACATCATGGGCCACACCCCCACCTGCTGTAAATGCATGTAGCTCCATTGCAGGGAAAAAGTCAGACTGATTCCTCCAGCTGGCTTCAATGGATTTAATTCCATTGTTGCCCAGGGCCCTGATCCCCGGCTGGTATCAATCAATGTACGTTAGTTGCTGGTCTGACTCTATAGACCACTTTCTGCTCACGCTCACCCCATTGCAAATCCCGATTCATCCCCTTAAAACCAAGGGGCCTGATTCTCCTCTCACCGGTGTAACTCCATCCACACCAGTGAAAGCAAGAGCAGACACAATAGATTTAGAGCAGTGTAACTGCGAGCAAAGTTTGCCCACCGGGACCACATTTGTGCTTGGTGACACTTTCCACTGAGCTCAGGGATTCATTTGGCCCCGTATTGCTAATAGCTCCTTAGCCGACCCAGGTGAAAGGATTTTAAAGCTCTAACTAAAGAATCCCTTATGTTCTGGAACACTGTTTGCATCCACTTCATTTGGGGCAGCTGTGCTGGTCAACTCCATTTGCATTCAGAATCCTTAGGCCAAATCCTCAACACGTATAAATCAGTGTAGTGACGCTGACCTTTCTCTTTGTTGACTTGCGGTGGCCAAGCCGGGGAACGCTGTTCTAGGAGAGCGCATGCAGTTATGGGATTGTCAGTATTGTTTTGTCTCTCATGCCGTACCTCTCCTAACATTCGGTTTGCTTTTTTGAGCACCACTGTGCCTTGAGCAGAGGTTGTCATTGTGCTGGCCACAGCGATACCCTGGTCTTTTTCCTGAATGGTTACAGTTGCATTTAAGGCTCAGCAAAGTGCGGGACTAGTTCAAGCTATTCCCTCTAGCACACATCACCCTGCATTTGTCTCCTCTGGATTTCATCTTGTAGCCTGCTGGCCGTTCACCTAGCTTTATAAGAGCCCTCTGAAGCTCCCACCATCCTCTCTAGCCTTGATCTACATCAGTAACTTTGTCTCCCCTTCCTGTTCACCTCCTTTTCCAGATCAATGATAAATATATTAAACACTGGACCTAGCACATAACCTTGAGGCACCTTGCTGGTAACCTTTCTGCCATACTGGAAATTGTCCACTAATTGCTAGCCTTTGTTCCCTGTCTGAGCCTGTTTCTGATCCACGACAGTACTTTGCTTCCCACTCCATGACAACTTAGCTTCCTTAATAGCCTCTTGGGAGGAACTTTGTCCGAGGCTTTTAAAAAGTTGTATCTTCCAACTTTAAAAAGCTATATCTTCCAATTGTTGTTATGATGACACACGCAAAGAACTCAGACCCCTCTCTGGCATAGGGCCTTCTAGATCATGACCAGCCCCTTGAGTTGCACATTGAAGCAAATAGGCAGCCAGTGCAGAGATCAGGGCACCAGTGTCTTGTGCTCAGAGTGACTCAGCCCACAGAGATGAGTGGATGCGGTTGCTGCATTGAGCCAGCCAAAGCTGGTCTGGGCTCTTTTCAAGTGCAACCCGGAAGACTGCGTATTGAGTTGATCCAGCCTGGGGCTTTTAAAGAACTGTAACACTGCAGTGAGGTCAGCCAAGTCACAGCCTGCAGATGAGTCGCAGATGAAACAATCACATTACGGGCCAGTCCATGAGGATCCAAGAGCTGCACTGAATCCAGTACGACACCAAGGCTGCAAAGCCTCTGAGTGACTTACCAAGAGCAGGTGCAGCCCACCCTTCCAGAGCAGCGGTTCTCAACCCAACGTCCTGAACTGGTGACAGGGGGTTACAACCACCATGCCCCTCCCACATTGTTAAATGGGAGCACGATCCTGGCTAGGTGGGCAGGGGTGTATCCCCCTGTATGGAAAAAGTGGAGAACCATTGCTCTAGGGAACATGTCTAGTGGTTAAAGCGGGAAACCTGGGTTCTGTTCCCAACTCTGCAGCCTGGCTCTGCACCTCAGTTTTCCCACCTGTGCAATGGGGATAAGATCCTGACCTACCTTCCAAGGGGAGCATGAAACTGGGTTAATTAAAGAGAGAGCCATGGAGGGAGCCTATGGGAGAGCTGGGAATGGCACCCCACCTATATCTACCACCCATATATTTGTATGGTGACCGTGTGGTTCACCTTACCTAGAGGCCTGAGATCTTTTGATGTGCCTGCATCATCCTCTAAGTATCCAATAAGTGCTGGCTGCGCTCAAGGAGGTGAGAGAGCAAAGGATCCCATCTCTGATCCCATCCCAGACCATGATGTAGTTTAGAGCAGCCTCAGGGATAGTCTAAATTAGATCAGGCCCTCCCATGGGTCATTAATACAGCCGGGGATCATTGCATCACAAAGGCACATGCCCCTTCCTTCTGGTCACTTCCCCTGGGCCAGAGCCTGCGAAGCGGGTAGCCAGGTCAGTTAAGCAGAAACTGCACCAAGAGTCCACACAGCAACCCAGCCACTGGGAACATTTAAACAACCATGTCCTCTATTTTCGCCTGGCTCAGCCCTGTTCTCCTTCCCCTTCCTCCCCTGTGCTCTCTTCACTCAGCCCAAGCCTCTTGTCTGGCTGCTGCCCCATCCCATTCTGCCCTGCTCCCTTGCCAGCCCCCGGGCCTTTCTCCAGGTTGCACTCCCCTCCACGACCCTATCTGCCGTACCATCTCCCGCATTCCACAAACCATCCTTTTCTAGGGGGCCCGAAGCTATGAGCCTCTTAAACCTTTACACACAAAGAACATTAGAAACAAACAGCAACAAAATGATGTTGCCTCCAAGCCATGAGCACCAGCCTCCTCAGGGCTTGAGCTAAAGCCCACTGACTTCAATAGAAGTCTTCCCATTGGCTTCAACAGAGTCTAGATCCAAACCTAAGTGGCTGCATAATCCCCCTGCACACTTCTTGGTCACGGAGTCATAGATTTTAAGGCTAGAAGGCAGCATTGTGTCTGACCACCTGCAGAACACAAGTCACATCACTTCCCTGAATTAATTCCTGTTTCAGGCCCAATAGCAGTGGTTAAACAACAATAGTCTTTTAGGAAAAACATCCAATCTGGATTTTAAAACTTCCAGCGATGGAGAATTCTCCAGAAACCCTAGTAAGTTGTGCCAATGGTTAATTACCCTCTCTGCTAAAAAATTCCTCCTTATCTCTAGTCTGAGCTTCAGATTCCTGCCACTGGCTCAGCTCCCATAGTTCCCATCGCCTGGCCAACTGCACAGCACCCATCTCTGGTGCTGCTAATCCGCTGCCTGTCACCAGCACTCAATTCACTTTAAAAACTGCAGAGTAGTCAGATGGCCTCAGATCTAGTGTAAATGGGTGCAACACGTGAGAGGTCAAGTGGGGACACAGGCATGGTAGGAGGTTGAGCCAGGGGAGCTAATAAGTGGAACAAGCAGTTAAATCTCCGTGGGATGCTTTTACATTGATACCCATCCATCAAATCCTTTGTATCATTACCCCTCTGTACCCATCCCCTAGACATTCTATCTTGGGGCTCTGGTGATATGGACAAGCCATGTGAGAGTCCCATTCATCATTTCATTACTCCTTGACAGAACAAGGAGTAATGGTCTCAAGTTGCAGTGGGGGAGGTTTAGGTTGGATATTAGGAAAAACTTTTTCACTAGGAGGGTGGTGAAGCACTGGAATGGGTTACCTACGGAGGTGGTGGAATCTCATTCCTTAGAGGTTTTTAAGGTCAGGCTTGACAAAGCCCTGGCTGGGATGATTTAGTTGGGGATTGGTCCTGCTTTGAGCAGGGTGTGGGACTAGATGACCTCCTGAGGTCCCTTCTAACCCTGATATTCTAGGATTCTATGATTCATTTCACCAAGAGCCCTTGTGAAACAAACAAGTGGCCACATTTTATCCTCTTCTCTCCATCTGTGAAAGCAAATGTGATAAACAGAGAAATTTACAATGACTCCGCTCTTCAGCTTCTGCCTTATCAGAACAGGAAATTGTCTCATTCTTTAGATGCTCTATTATTGCTATTTCTGTAATCCACCGGGATCTGCAGGGATAAGAGGCTCCTTTGAGAAAGGGCTCGGGGACTTGTTATAACAATATGCCTCCTCCATCCAAAATTGTAGACACAGGGTGGTGGGGAGGGGAAGTAAAAAAAAAATTGAGATCTCATCTGATTCCTTTAGTAGAAAACAATGAGCCAGCCTTGCTCGCATAACTCCAATGGGACTTGAGCACAGATGCTTTGAGGGAGCGACTAGGGTTTAATCTCAGCCACTGTCAGCAAAACACCCCCATCCACCATGAAGCCATTTTAAGGGTGCATCCTTAGATCTGGGGGGGGCGCTATATTATTTGTGTTGTGGTAGCACCTAGAGGCCTCATCTAAGATCAGGGCTCTGCTGTGCAAGGCACTGTTTGTATACCCCCCCAAGAGATGGTCCCCTCTACCCCAATGGGTTTACAATCAGAACAGATGAAGGATTATCATCCCCAGAGGCACATGAATGCTAAGTGATGTGCCCAAGGTCACATGGGGAATCCATGGCAGAGCTAAGAACTGAACCCCTATTTCCCAGGCCAGCACTGTAACCTCAAAGCATCCTTTCTCTCAGCTTCCTCATCTGATAGTAGTAGACTCCAGTTCCACCATCTATACCTGCAACGGAGGGCCCACGGTTGAACCAGCATTCTCAATAAGCTTCGGTTTAGCGTGCAGAATGGCAGAGGCCTAGATCCACAGACAGAAGGGCAGAGGGCTCAGGTGTGATACCGCCTGTGCGGAGCAACTGCTGCTATGTACAAGCACTGGGTGCAGCTGGGGAACCCAAAGGATCACACGGCCAGGCAGGGCAGAGCAGAGAGCTGTGAGGAGCAGGCTCCAGGTTCACATGCTGTTTGACAGATGCAAAGATAAGAAGGAAAGAACGTCTTTGTTTAAACACAAGCTCCCATGGACAAGAGCTCGCCGGCTGTCACTCCGAACTTGAACAGAACTCCAGGACTCCGAGGGACAGCCCAAAAAGCTTCATTAACATTTTTTGCCCAGTTGGGCCCAGGAGCATGCAGAAGACCGGTCTACACGCGTCTTCCGCCCCCAGATGCAGAGCAAAGAGATGCAGGGCCCGGTTTCTCACCTGGGTGTAATGATGGGGAAAGCAGAGTTCCGGGGGAGGAGACGGGAGGAGACTCATGCCCCTCGGATGTTTGGAAATGCTCAGGGAAGTGCTGGTGCAGCATCTGAAATTCAAAGTGCTTTATCTGAGGAAGCAAAGGGAATGTCGGCCCCTGCCGGGGTTTAAAGATGAAATTAAAGCAGGGGGAGAGGGACTGTCAAAGAGATGCCAATTTGGACCATCTTCCGACTGGGATTGTCGAATGGAAACAGAGAGTTAGGCCCCCTGTTTTCCTTCATCTCCTGTGGAAATATCAAGTTAGCCCCCCTGCCCGCCCTTATGGCAGCTTGGCATATAGCCGCTGTAGAACCTCCATACCAAGCAGGTGCATCCCAGAGCCGACCGTCCCCAGCAGGGGAGGAAACGGTTCTCTTACAGGTCAGTGGCTGCAGAGGGAGTGGGCACACTTTGACGAGAAGGGCGGCTGTGTTGTCTCCAAAGGGAGCTGGGAACAGCATGGTGCTAGCCTCTAATCAGCTTGTTAGCAGCCTGAGCACTGAGGAGCCCTGCACGGTACAAGCCCCTAAGGGGAGGGGAGCCTTCTTGTCGAATTGCTACTTGACAGCCAGCTTTTGGCAGCCCTAAATTATCCCTTGACAAGTGGCAGTGAGGAGGTGAGCAACCTTGCGCATAATCTACAATCATTATCATTTCCATCTTTATTACCTACAGTGTGCCGAGCACATTACGGCAGCTTTAAGGGCGCTTTTGTTTTGCAATAATTCCTTAAGAAACCTGCTTTCATGTTAGTATCTCCCCTGCCAGCTCATCAAAATGGAAATGCTGCTCAAGGCTCCATTTATTTTCTTTAATTCGCGTTCCTACTTTTAACCGGAGCAGCTGGGCTTGGTAGCAAATCTCACCTCTGGTACCTCATGCTGGAAGGTTTAAATAGCCTGGCGGGGTTTGGGTTCATCTGCATGCTCTGGTGCCCTGGTAGGTGCCATCTCCTCTGGAGGGATGTTTAAGCACATGCACCAGAGAAAAGGATCTCCATTTAAGAGCTCATGGCAGGTTTCAAAAGGACTGCAGGGACAAGCCCGGTGCCCAGAGCTGGCACTCCTCCGTGATGTAACAGGTTCTAACGTCCAAGCCTTCAAGGAGCCATTACTGAGTACAAGGCGCCACTGTGTCTCCCTGCACAAGTGCTATTCCACCACGACAGCTGGCATGAAGGCAGCCAGGAAGGCACGTTCTAGCACTTCCCTGAGTGCAGGCTCTGGATCAAGGGAGATTCCTCCACTGGTCCACTCTGGTGCAACAACCATCACCAGCAATTCCCAGAAAGTCCGCAGAAGCCTCTGCAATGGGGGGTGAACGCAGCACATCGTGGCACGTGAAACATCTTCAGAAGAGCACACAGAGCTGGGAGAGCAGAGGCCTGAGAGGGGAGTGGAGCAGGTGGACCCTGCAGTAAGAATCAGTGAGGGTAACAGCAATATGATGGGAGGAGCAGGCCTGAATCTATTACCTATCACACCCCTGCCTACCATCTCCAGCCCTGGGAAGTGCCCTGAGATACTATCGGGTACAAGAGGAACCGAGAAAAGACCAGGCCCGATTAAGCTTCCCACTCCTGCAAGAGGGAATCCAAGATGGCAGCCAGGAGAGAAGAAAGTGAGATAGGGAAGGGCTCATCCATCATAGATTTCAGAGGGACGACAGCATAAAGGTTCATTGTCACAGACCACAAGCTGGGGCAGGGAGTGTTAGTGGTGGTAACTTTGAAACTGGACTTCTTTTCTGGCTGGGAGAGGGAATTTGGTCAGCTCTATGGACAGTGATGTTCTTTATCAAATTCAGGATGCTCATTCTCACTTCATTACAAAGGAGGTTTCTTTAGAGCTAACTTTATGATGAGAAAGTTGATACCATCAATAGAGAAATACAGAGATGCCATGGACAGATAGATACTATGCAGAAACCGTCCACAGAAGCTGTGGACAGACATCCAGATAGACAGACGCCATTATAGACAGAAACCTTAGATACACAGATACTCTATTACATGTACATACACCATCAATAGGTAGAGAGATACCTAGACAGATAGCTCGCTAGACATATAGATAGATACTATCGATATATGCTGTAGACAGACACAGACACCTAGACTAGCCAGACAGATGCAACTGACAAACACCATACAGATACCGATGATAGATGCTGCAGACAGACAGACAGGCACCTAGATAGCTAGACAGACAGATAATTACAATCTCAATTTTTTATTTTCAATAGCATTTCTCACCCACACTGCTGACACACTGACACTGCTAGAGGATAATAGGCACCCAGAGTCATAGACACAGCTATTGAAAATGTGACACTCCACCACAGAGAAGAATTCTAGGTTTCTAGTATCGCACAGGGTGTAGTGAATGCTGATCAGTGCCTCCTTTTTTATATCCCTCCCACCGCACATAGTACTGCTCAATGACGTTAATAACCATTGGTTATTGCAGTACATCATAGTACTGGAGTTAAAGATGAGCAACCAGGCCTAGATCATCTCCCCAAGATGAACAGAGCAGAATATCGGAAGCAACACACACTTTCGTAACTAACAATACTCCTCGTTAACCACAGTCCTTTGAGAATATGATTCACAAGACTGGTCTGTCTGTCCTGCTTCTATCTACACTGACTGCACAGTTGCTTTTAACATCATGTTAGTCAGAAGGGCTCCTTGGAGTCATGGCCTGACACCACCTAATTTGCTACTGTAGACAAGGCCCAGGAGTGATGGTGAGTGGAGCAAGAGGGTTACGTTTTCCGCTCGCCCTGTTTCCTGCTACAAGATGCGCTCTCTCCCCCATGACAGCCAAGAGGAGGAATTTGTCACAGGAGCTTGTGTTGCCAAAACACGCAGGTGTTAATTAAAATCACAGCAACCCAGTAATCCAGTGAGAAGCAGCAGAGTCAAGGGGCTGTTTTTCTTTTCCTCTTTGTCTCTCTCCCCAGATCTCTTGGGCTGGTAATGCCGAGAGTGTCACTGTTACGCAACTTCTCTGTTTTTCAGTGAGTTTACTGCTGGGCAGAGGTGCCCGACTGGCAACCCTGGAGCCCTCTGTTTATACACAGGGCATGGCTGGTGGCATTGCAAGATTCCCGGGCATACCCGGTGCCTTGAAACTATCCAGTGAGTCAGATGGGGGTGCTTATTGCACAGAAGTTGGGGCAGGGAAGGGGAGAAGAGAGGATGAATGGAAGCAGAAGAGGACCAGGCAGAGAAGAGGTAGATCCAGGTTCTGCTCCCACTGTCTCCTGGCGTGACCTCGGCCAACTCGCTTAGGGTCTGGCTCCACTTCCAGCTGGAGACAACAATCCCAGCTTAAGGAGACGCACTACTCTGATCGAACTAGCCTGCTAAAAATAGAGGGGTAGCCATGGTGGGCTGAGCAGCAGGAGGGGCTAGCCACCCCAAGCAGAATCCCATCCAACAGGCTGGCATGTATTTGGGGTAGCTCACCCCTTCTTTTCCCAGGGCTACCCTTCTGTTTCTAGCACAGTAGCCCACTCAGAGTGAATGCAGGCGTGTCTCCTCAAGCCGGAAGGGACACCTCCACTCCCAGTGCAGATGCAGCCTAAATCTCTCGCTGCCTCAGCTCCCCATCTGTACAACCAGGAGAATGGTCCTTCTTTGGTCTGTCTTGTCCATTTAGATTTTCACCTTTCACGGAGAGACAGTCCCTGCCCTGGGGGTATGTACGGGACCCAGCACAATGGGGCTAGGCACCAGCAGAACTCAAACAAGTCATCCCAGTTAGAGAGCAGAGAAGAGGAGTTAAGGGTCTCATTCTCATCTCCCATTTGAACAGAGTGAGGAGAGACCAGATTCTGTGGATCCATCCATTCCTTGACCTGTCTGTTGAAGCTGCCAGTCACAAGGGTGGCTACTGAAAGTGGACACTTGGCCTTTAGATGCTGGGCCGAGACCTGACTCCTGGGTGGCTATCTGCACTTGTGCTGGAGAGTTATGAGATCCTTTGGGCATGGGAGGCGGCATGTTTCCAATGCCCCACACTTAGTGTTAGGAGGACATAGCTCATCTCCAGGCTGAGCTTAATACCAGCCAAACAGGACAGTATTTACCTAACACAGGCTGGGAATCTCTCCAGGATTCCCAGCAGAACCACCAGCCATTAGCTGTGTTTCCAGAAATGAGGTTACTCTGGGGCTGAGGCAATGGGGGGCAGCCAGAACACGTGTAGCAGAAGGCACCTGGCCCCCTTACAGCTTCTGCTCAGAGACTCAGCATCCTGGCAATGGCAGCAGTCACTACCAGCAGCACATCCCATTTCTCAGCACCAGGGACATGAACAACAGTCCAGGAGATGTTGAGTCACCCCCACCCTCCGAGAGGCTCAGGCTGTAGCAGCTCGTCCTTTTAGCTCTGGAGGTCCCAAGCTCAATGCTCTCTGTGTCAGCCAAAATGGCAGCCATCATACGAGTGGGGGCTCATCCAGCCAGGGAGGGGGACCTATAACACACGTTCACCAGTGATGAACCAGTCCATCCGGAGGGCATATATAGGTTGGGTAGGAGGGCTTTGCATCTGGTTTGGTCAGTGTTAGGGCATCGGGGTATATTATGGGCACTGCCAATAACTATGGGGGTGAGGACACAGCCATAAACCATCTGGGAGATCTCCCACCCATGCCCACTTTGTCTGAACACAACAGCAGCCAGATTCCCGATTTGCTGGGATGCTCAGACTGGGGAGAGGGTTGCAATACCCATCGATTGTGGGAGCAGGAATCTTCAGGTGCCAGGGAGAACCTTGCCCGGCTATCTCACTCACCCAGGCTCTGCCTCCGTCAGACTCCCTGCATCCTGGGCCAGAGTCCAATTTCAGCCAACCCAGCAGGACTCACACTGCCTGGCTTTCAACATAGCCTTATCTGACAGGGAGTAGATGGGCGGGAGGACAAGAGAGAGAGAGAGAGAGAGAGAGAATATTGGGGAAGAGAAAGTAATAAAGAGAGACACACAAGGAGAAGGAAACAGGGGAGTGAAAGAAGAGCACAATAAAGATGTCATGAAAGACAGAAGGTGCCGGGGGAAAGGAAGACAGAGCAAGAGGGAGAACCAGCAAAGGCAGTGAGTTCACTCTAGTCTGGCAGGTCTCCAGTGGGAGGGGGGGTCCCTTACCCACTGGGATCCCGAATCCAGAAGGCTCACAGGGGGAAACCATCACACCTCTCTCTGGACATGTTGCTCCCCGCACAGTGTGTTCTTATTCCTTTACCTTCCAGCAAAGCGAGGGAGATGGAGCATGAACCAAAACCACAGGCTGCCCCCTACCCCCTCCCTCTTACCTTTTCCGCCGACTGTGACGTCCCAAAAAATATGGGGATGAAGGCTAACCAGACGATGCAGGTTGTGTACATGGTGAACCCGATGGGTTTGGCTTCATTAAAGGTCTCCGGAACCCCGCGGGTCTTAATGGCGTACACAGTGCATGTCACCATGAGGAGCATGCTGTAACCGAGCAAACAGATGAGGGACAGGTCAGAAATGTCACATTTGAGGATACCCCGGGCAAAGAGGGGGTCCGTAGTCCGCTGGTCCTCATAGTCAATGATGGAATGAGAGGGATCCACGATGAACCAGATGCATACGCCCATCAGCTGCAGAGAGATGAGGCTGAAGGTGATGACCAGCTGGGAGGCGGGGCTGATGAAGCGCGGGGCACTGACCGACTTCTTGCCCTGCTCAAAGATGCGGTAGATGCGGTTGGTCTTGGTGAGCAGGGCCGCGTAGCTGATGCTCATGCCCAGTCCCAGGAAGATACGCCGCAGTGAGCAGGTGCCCATGCTGGGCTCAGCAATCATCAGGAAGGTGGTGGCATAACAGAGGAAGATGCCCGTCAGCAGCACGTAGCTGAGCTCCCGCCCCGAGGCCTTGACGATGGGCGTGTCGTTGTAGCGCACGAACGTCACCACCACAAAGAGGGTGGCGATGATGCCCATGAGGGCAATGAAGACGGGCACCACGGCCCAGGGTGAGCTCCACTCCAGCTTCACAATGGGGATGGGGACGCAGCTGGTGTGGTTCTCATCGGGGCGCTCGTTAAAGCGGCACATCTTGCAGTGGAACTCGTCCAGCTGGTACTGGTAGCCGTCGCAGCGCTCGCAGTGCCAGCAGCACGGGATGCCCTTCACCAGCTTCTTCCTCTCGCCTGGCTTACATGGCTGGCTGCAGATGGAGCTGGGGAGCTGGTGGGCCCCCCCAGGCCAATGCATGCGCTCTATCTGTGGGAAGAGAGAGGAGAGGCCTCGCTGATCAACAAGGAACTCAGTCCTTTGAGTGCACAAGGGGCTGGTAACACTGACTTGCTGTGAGCCCAGTGTGGGCAAGTGTTGGGTGAGCTTGCCTCAGTCACTGGTAGCCTAAGAGCTTGTCTACTTGGGGAATTTAAACAGAATTAAGTCAAGTTAAAAATCGAGTTAGTTCATTTTGTCATTTGTGTGCCTGCAATGCCATTGCAAACTATTTTGGCAGTCTCCCAACGGCTACCCGACACTGCTTTGTGGGCAACCTTTACTGATCTCCCCTGCTCGGGGGTCAAGTTGACCTATGCTCCCCAAAATGCATGATGGGATGATGCTACATTTTGTCCATTAGCTTCTGGATTCAAATAAACGACAACAGTTGTGATAATACCCAAGAAACCCTATAGCATGCCTCAAGCGGCCGCATGGAGCCATGCCAAGATGCTGGATCCCATCAGGAGCTGGGGAGAAGCATGATGCTAGAAGCTCTCATGCCAGCCACTGCAATAAAGACCTTTTTTGTGTACATTGCTGGGCAGATGACTGCGAGGGCTATGACCGGGATGCTGGAACAGTGCTAGATGAAGAGCAAACAGCTCAGGAGAATATATGTTAAAACAAGAGATGACAGGAAAAGGTCCGGTGGGAAACATGCAACTGGTCCATTTTTTGAGGAGCTGGGCAGGACTTTGCACAATTACGTGACCACTCAACCAAGGCAGATAGCAGAGCCTCCTGCTCACTAACACCTTCTGTCTCTTCCAAGGATAACCAGCAAGACTCATCGGAGGATGAGCTCAAAGAGGCCAATGAAGAAATCTCCCTGGAAAGCAAGATCTCTTTGAGACCAAGTACCCTGATGCCAGCCATGTAGAAGACAAGCCCCCTTTCTGCTCTGCAGCAATCAACCCCAATTCCTAGGCAGCACAGCCCAGGCCAGAACTGAGGAGGCTGATCTTATTGGAGGGAACCTCAGCATGTACATTTTAATTATTATTATTTTTTAAATAATGAAATATTTAAATGTTAATGTATTATGAGGATGCCATCCTACCATGCTAGCTTCTGTTCCAGGTGCCCCATGGTCATCACCATTGTAGGCAGGTGTGAGCGAGAAGCCTTTCTGAAGCTGAGGTCCATACCTCCCTCCATCGATCCATGCTTTCTGTTCAGGCCTCTGGCTTCCCTTTCCAAAATGGCGGCTCTTCTGGCTGGGCTATCAACCTCCATCTCATGCTAAAGCCCCAACTATTGCCTGTTCTCAGACCCACATTTTAGAGGGCACATGGCCATACCTATTTTCTTCTCCCCTTCCCTCAGTTGTCCTGCATGGCAAATGCCTGCCCTCCTCCTCACACCCTGTCTACCAGTTCAAAATGGCGGCCGGCAACATGGTGCAGCTGTGGCCTCTACCCCATCACCACCTGTGGCAGATTTGCATAATGCTTATGCCTAGGTAGGTTGTGGAATCTCCATCCCTGGAGATTTTTAAGAGCAGGTTAGACAAACTCCTGTCAGAGGTGGTCTAGATAATACTTAGTCCTGCCACGAGTGCAGGGGACTGGACTAGATGACCACTCAAGGTCCCTTCCAGTCCTATGATTCTATAATGGAAACACTCCTTTATGTGACAGGAGACTGTGGTTACAGCAAAAGAAGCTAGTGTTCTCATTTTACGTGAGATAGACAAGAGCATTGCATGCCTGTAAAGCTACAGAGAGTACAGATTGCAACTGAGGTAGAAACGCCCTGTAACGTGCATTCTTACAGTGAAACAGCTTTGCTGTGGGGATAGAAAAGCTCTTCATGGCTTTTCACAGGCTTATGTACAGAAAGACCGGGAACAGTGAATGCTTCAGGCAATCATTGCAAAAGCCGATCTATTTTCCTCTGCACTTTCACCCAGTCTGCAGGGGCAATAAAGCAAAATCTAAGGCTGGAAAAATTCTCAGATTTTGTCTAGACATTATGAGGATTGGCAGCACAGCCACTCCCCCAGGATAACTCCTGACTCCTGTCCACTCCTGCAGCAATTCCTGGGGACCATCTTGGGGAATAACTTCCCAGCATATCTCATTGGTTGGCCCTTCATCTTCTTAAATAAAGCCATTCTCTGCCTTTTAGGCCTGGTCTACACTACAAACTTAGGTCAGCAGAAGCAGCCTTAAGTTGACCAATAATGTATGCGTCTACACTACCAGCTCCCTTCCGCCAACCTAAGTCACCTGTAACATTGTCTTCTGTACTCCACATCCGCAAGAGATATGGCACTTAATTCAATTTTGATGGGTTGACAGAGAGGTAGTGTAGATGCAGCACTAGTCACCTGCCTCAGAATGTCATCCAGAGTCAGCACAGCCTAAAAGGGAGGCATCCCGCTGGCCCCCATGTTCACACCGCTAATCCCTCTGATGCCACATAAGTACCTCCAAGGCAAAACCAACCCGGGAACATAATTCCTGATCACAACCCCATTAAATCCTCCTCCTCCAGCCACCAAGATACAAAGGCAAAGCCGAACAGACAAAAATACCAATGCACACACCATTTACCATCTCCAAGGTTCTCCAAGCCTGAGAAGAATCGTAGAGAGGTAAAGCCAGAAATAGATACTCCTCCCCACCACACACAGAGTCATAGCCTCTCTAGAATACAAATAATAACCACTTGTGAGATATTTACTACTGCCACATCCCTGGCACCTGCCCTATCCAAGCCCCCAAGGACAGGGGCCATCAATGGCTGAGCATCTGGCCAATATCAGGGGAGGGGAAACTCCTGATGAAAAGTTCACGGACATCAGTGCTGAACCCCAAACTCCTGGACACAGCAGAGAGGTGATGGCAGTATCTGAGGATGGAGAGGGAAGCAGACAAGGGCATCTCCAGGGAGGTCACTGCAGTGGCTAAGGAGAGTGTGGCAGTTGCCAGGGAAAGCATTGTCATGGCCAAAGACAGTCTAGAAAGACAGAGGGAAATGGAGAGGCAACTGCTGGAAGTGGTACAAAGCTAAAATGCCCAGCTGCCGCATGGGTTACTATTTGGACAGCAGGCACTTCAGTACTTGCAAACCAGCATCCCAGCCACTTTATGCAGTCCCTGGGCAATACGAGCTTCTGGCAACAACAAAAACTCATCCCACCATGCCACCAAATCATGGTGCCAGAGAGGCCATTCCCTTCACAGACCCTAGCCCAGGGCACTAAGAACCGCGGCAACTGGGACCCCAGTTCTTCTGAACCCTTTATCGCCCCTGGTAACATCAGGCCTTGGCAGTCCACTTCAGAAGGTCCATGAACCAGAAGAGGCAGAGCGAAGGGTATACTTACCTATGGCTTTAAGCCCCCACGCCACCCCTTGCATTGTGCCCTGTTCTATGATGTTGCATGTTGCTGCTCCATTTCGCGGCTGGTTTAATGAAATGGTTCCTTGTCGCTAGAGAATAGACTGCTTTTTAATGTGTCATTTAATAATTAAAAGCCATTGTTTTATTATCATTTCAGTTCAAGGTTCATTTCTCTTTGTTACATAATAGATTGTTTAATAATAAAAACCTGGAAAACATTTTTTATAAGGTGCTGACTGTTCCTTTTCCACAGAAAGCCCTTAAGTTTGCCCTAATTCATAAGGTTTTACAACACCATGCAGGCAAAGACACAAGATACAATAGGGACTGCTACAGCGTTGCACTCCCAGGGCTCATAAACCCTGAACTCCTCAAAAAACTTCCAACTCTCCCTCCCGCCAGGTTAATAGCTGGATGTGCAGCTGCACAAATTCAGGCCTGAGACTCAGAATAGGAGCAACCTGACAACATTGCCCCGGCTGCTTGTATTTTGTATTCTACACCTACTGGCTGCTGTGGAATACAACGCATTGCTATAACCTTTGTAATGTCTGTTTTTAATGCTGCTTCCAAACTAGTCCACCAAGAGCACCATCTCCCTTTCAAACAGCCAAACGCACACTCTGCTGCCATTCTGCTGTTCCTGAGGCAGCAGTTAAATAGCTCCTTCCTTCTGTCCAAGCAGCCTGCAAATGGCTTCATTAGCTGGAGAAGCAGAGGATGAACCGGAAGAAATGTCCACACCATTAATGTCCGTCGTGTTCCTGGGGGCAACCAGCCCTTTCTTTGTTAAGATAAATTAAGCTGAGTTCCAAAGTCTCCTAGCATTGGGATCCTTTGCAGAACATCCTGCGTTTATGTCCGCAAATCTATCACCAAATCTATCACGGTGGGCAATCAGCCTGTGGAGCACCATGGAGACATACCCCGTTGTGTTTATGAATTCTGAACTCTGAGTAGAGCAAACAATAGGCAGCTGGGTCCCATCAGTTGCCCCAGTACAGTCTGGGAACCCGTGTGTGCAAAGCCATCAATAAACTCCTGACCATTACCAAGCTTCAGAACCCGGTGCTACAATCTCTCTTCCATGGCTTCACACACTTGCATGACAATCTCCCCATACCATACTGGTGCACTATGGACCGGTTGCATTTGGGGGTGGCCAGCTTCCAGATGCCAGTAGTGACCCGCTTCTCCATGGGTATGGGGCCCTGCATGTTGGTGTGCTGCTACGGCAGCTCCCGGGATTAGTTCAGCACATATCTCGAAAAAGGTTGCTTTTTCCATCCTGAAATTCTCTCGCAACTTCCTGTTAGCTCAGAACAAAGTTCCCTCACCAATCCCAAGCCCCGAAGCGTCGCTATGTGCTGTGAAGCTGCTCCAAGAATCAGTTCTGTACTATCACTTGCTTGGTGTCTTCCTCTGGTTCTTCTTTGTCACCCTGGTTCCACCATCACTGAAAACTCTCCTGCTGCTGAAGGAACTGCTACTGTGACATCAGCTGGTTGCTGGTTCAGTAGGAGAAGTCCAAAGCCAAATTTATCTGTCTTTGAATGCTGAAATACCCTGCAAGTGGCCACTGCATATTGAAGATTGCCAGCATAGTGGCGCAAAGCATTGTTGGGTCCATGCTGGCCAGCAGAGCTTTAAAAATGGCACTAGCCCCCCCACAAAGAAAGTACGGGGTGGAGACTGATGAATCATGGGAAATTTTTAAAATATGAATTCACCTGGCTGCCGCTCTGCGTCCCACTGTTCACGGCGAGAAAAATCCCAGAATGCACTGTTCAGCAGTGAAACAGAGCACCATGGGATACCACGTCCTGAGTCTGCAGCAAACCGCCGCCCCAGATACACAATGACATGCATTGATAAAGGGAACACCATCCCGCGTGTACGCTGCTACTGCAGCTTGTGTATTGCGAGTGAACTGATGTGCATCAAAAAGCTGCAGGTTAAATCCCCCAAGTAGACAAGCCCTAAGATAGATAAGACTCCAGATCCCTAGAATGACAATGCCAGTGCATTCATCTCCTAGCACACACCTATCTGCCCACCATGACAGAAAACTGGTGTGAAAGGGTGGAGCTCTGAAGTCCAAATGATCTCAGCCGTAACAGAGGGCTAATGGGCTCACATGGGCCTAACCACTGGAAAATGCAGGCGCTAGGCAGGTCAAGCATCTTCTATTCTGAGCGGGCAGCTGGAAAGGGTCAGAACCCAATACTTCCTACTCTTCACTTATAGTAAGTAGAAGGACTGACTACCTCACAGGCGTAGTTTGACTTCTGTATTTGAATGGGCAGCATCAGTCAGACCAGTGGGGCCGCGTTGGGGCGGAGGGAGGCAAATTCCATGCCTGCTGGAGGCTTGAAGTTTGACGACAATGCCCACCTGCCCCCCACCCCAAACTACACCCATGGACTATCCAGGTTACCCACCTAGCTTACACCTACACTTCAAGCTGGATGTGTGATCCCCAGCTCAAGGAGACATGCCTGCGCTAGCTCTGTTTGAGACAACATGCTAAAAATAAAGTGTAGCTGCAGCAGCACAAGCAGTAGGGGGTTCTAGCCTTCCCGTGTAAGATCCCATCTGCAACTGTAGGGATGTATTCAGTACAGCTAGCCCCTCCTGCTGTGGCTACAGTCTATTTTTAGCATGCTAGCTCAATCAGAGCTAGCGCAGGTATGTCTCCTTGAGCTGGGAATCACACCCCAATGCCCTAAGTAGGGTGACCAGATGTCCCGTTTTTAAAGGGACAGTCCTGGGTTTTGGAACTTTTTCTTATATAGGCACTTATTACCCCCCATTCTCTGTCCTGTTTTTTTCACAGTTGCTATCTGGTCACCCTAGCCCTAAGACACCACTTGGGGCATGGATAAGAACAAAGAGCCTGCAGTTCAGGAGGCAAGACTACACACAAGAGCAAAATGGCCCCTCAGCAGAGCTAGTCAGGAATTTTTTGGCAAAACATTTTTCCATCAGAAAATATTGATTCATAAAGGCTGAAACTCTTCGTGGGGAAGAGTCAGTTTCAACTAATTTCCTCTTTTGAAAAGAGCTGGGGCAAAAAGTAGATTTGAAATTGTTGAAATGTCTGTTTAAACATTCTTGAATCCCAAAAAATTTCCATTTTTCCATTTGAAATGACTTCTTTGAAATTTTAAGTTAATTTAAAGAAAAATATAAAAAGGCAAAATCAAATCAAAATGTTTCCACTGACCCAATCCAATTTTTTTTTAATTTTCAGTTCATGAACATTTTCAAGATTTTGATTTTTTTGTCCAAATGTGCAAATGAGAAATTGTTTTTGGAATTCCAAAAACATTCTCATGGGACAGGAAAACATTCTCCTGTCCAGATCTACCCATATGTTGCTGGAGCAACTAGTGTTTGAAATACAGGCGGAAGGATTAAATTGTTGCCTGAAAACCTATTCTTGGCTGCGATGATACGATAATGGCATCTGTGAATATACCACCACCCACTCCATGATGCTAAAGTACACAAATAACTTCACCGACCATACAGGACGATTTCAACAGGCACTGAACTGCAGCCACCTCTGGGGTGAAAGGAGGCAAAGGCTATAGGCAGAGAATCATTGGTTTCATTAGTCCCCATTCAAAGACCCAACACAGACCAAGCTGTGAGCCACAGGGAGAGAATAACGAGCCCCAAGGCCCAGAACAAGACTAGGGGAAAAAATAAATTGTTTGGTCCAAACATTACAAAATTATGGCAACTTTTTCTTTGAAAAGCTCTAGCGCCCCCATGCTGTTAAAGAGGGATCTGCAATTAGACGGGGGCATGGTCCATGTGTCAGCGATGTGCCTTTTGCCACCCAGGGTGAAAATCAGCCTGATTTGGGCCAAATTATAAAACCTTGGGGGAAAAAAATAAGAGTGGAAAAAGTAGCATGGGGCCATGTAATTAAACACAATATCACGATGCAGACATGTAAGGAGGGTTGAATTCATGTAATACAAGCAACTTAAACACTGGTGTTTCCTAACTTTTGACTGCTTGACTTTGCCAACTTAATAACGTTCTTTTTATGGCAGGTTGGTTTGTTTGTTGTGGGGTATGATATATCTTAACGGTGTATCAAGCACAGGCTGGGAATGGTTCAGCACAATTAGTGGAATTGGTTGGTTTGTCTAGTTTCGGAATTCCCAATGCCTTTAAGCCAGCTGCCACGTCACCTCTCTTCGACGAGTGCAAAGCAACGCTCCCTAATGGAAGCTCTAGGGACCCAGGGATAAAGCTGTTGGCCCTGTCTCTTTGCTGCGACCATCTTCACTGACTCCACAGCCAAATGCAAAACCAGTCCAAGGTCTTACTTTTAAGTGCAGGTGATCGGTCCATTGCCCAATGACTTTGTACTCAGCGGTGGAGTTTTTGATCTGGTATTGGTAGATGTCATAACGGCCAGGTGCATCTCCATTCTCGTTAAACGTCACTGGAGTCCCAGCAATGCCTGCAAGACAGAAAAGTTTTAACATCAGAAAACAAAGCAACATCTGCTCCAGTGATGTGCAGTGTGTTTGATCCATCTAGCACAGTATTCAATTCAACTCCTGCTAAAATCAATGGGATCTTTGCTATTAACTCAGTGGAGTCCTTAGATCAGAGGTTCTCAAAAACTGTGGTCTGCGGACCATTAGTGGTCCACAAGCTGCATTCAGGTGGTCTGCGGATAGTGCCCTCTAAGGGGCACACCTGCGTGGTTGAGGGAATGAAGGGCCACCCTCTTAATTAGTGGAGCATAGCAGGCGTGGATCCACTAATTACGTGCCTGGACCCTGGGGAAGATGCACATGTAAGGTGAGGTGGTGGACTTGAGGGAAATAGAGGGTAGCTGGGAAGGGGCAGTGAGGTTGGAAGAGGAGGTGGGGGGAATGTGGGACATGCAGGGCTACGGTGGCCAGAGAAAGAGGCGACTGTCCCCAGCTCCAAGGCTGCCAGGGAGAGACAGCCCTCCTTCACAGCTTCAGCTCAATGGCTGCCATGGCAGGGGAGAGACCCCTCTCCTTCCCGGCCTCAGCTCAATGGCTGCTGCGGCAGGGGACAGACTCCTCTCCTTCCCAGACTCAGTTCGGGGGCTGCTGCAGCGGAGGAGAGAGGGCACATCCATCGCATTAGAAAGGTAAGACTACTGATATTAAAATATGAATTGTGTACTTTTATTTGTAGAACAAAAACTTTTAATTATTCTTAAGGGTTTTTTTATATAGTGCTTTTATCCAAAGCACTTTGCATTAGTTAGCTAACGGTACACACAACATTTGGAAAGATCATTAAGTGGTTCGCCGACACCCTCAGCAATTTTCAAGGAGTCAGTGAAAAAAAAAGTTTGAGAACCACTGCCTTAGATTATTCTCTTTTTCCATGGTCTCTTCCCAGCGTCACGCATTCTGGTGACATTTGATAAATACTATTAAAAAAAATAAACCAGCCTTGCAAACCTGCCAGAACAATTTACCAGTCTGTAGAGACAGAGGACAAATGGATACTTAGCTATATGGTTACTGTTAATTCAATAGTCAGACAAAACTACATTTGCCTTCTAAACAAAGAGCACATCTGTCCCAATTTTTATTAACAACATTTGGCTAGAAATGCCTGGTTTGATAAATATGCATGAACAGAAGTTTCACTCCATTTAATAAAATCACAGAAACAACACATCCTGGGGGGTATAAAGGGGCTCCCTCTGCAATATGCCAACATCCTTTACTGCATAAGGTTTCTCTAAACAAAAGCTCACTGTTGTACTGACGATTGTAGAGACACTGGGCTGGAAGGGACCTCGAGAAGTCATCGAGCCCAGCCCCCTGCACCGTGGCTGGACCAAGTAAACTTCAAGCCTCCCTTACAGGAGTTTATCCAACCTGTTTTTAAAAACTGCCAATGATGGGGGTTCCACCACCTCCCTTGGAAGCCTGTTCCAGAGCTTAACTACCCTGATAGTAAGTTTTTCCTAATATCTAACCTAAGTCTCCATTGCTGCAGATTAAGCCCATTACTTCTTGTCCTACATTCAGTGACCGTGAAAAAGAATTGATCACCATCCTCTTTTTAACAGTCATTAGCATATCTGAAGACTCTTGTCAGGTCCAGTCCCCCTCCGTCTTCTTTTTCAAGACTAACCATGCCCCGTTTTTTTTTTTCCATTTAACCTTTCCTCACAGGTCAGGTTTTCTAAACCTTGTAGCATTTTTGTTGTTCTCCTCTGGCCTCTCTCCCATTTCTCCACATCTCTCCTAAAGTGCAGCGCCTGGATCTGGACACAGCACTCCAGCGGTGGCCTCATCTGTGCCGAGTAGACAGGAACAATGATCCCCTCATGTCTTACTTCTGACACTGATCGTTTCGTCTCTGATATTTACCCGCAAGGATTTGTCAATTTGTTAAAACATCCAAAATAAACAAACAGATAAAAAAACCAAATCCGCTTGCCCATGCAGATGAAGATAATGAAAAAACAAAAACGCACGGAATCAGATACTCAGCTGGTGTATGTCAGTGCAGCTCTCTTCAGCACCTGGCCTCCTCACCTGGCAACAACTACTTAATTGCCTTTGGCCACGGGTGATTAGAATTTAGCAAGGTTGAAATTAATTAATAAATATCACCTCATCAGTGCCTAGATGCTGCAGGGAGGGGATCCTTAGAAATTCCTTGGGCCTGATATGGAAGGCTGTTGGCCTGGCAATGGCAGAACCGTTTGGAGAGACTCTGGGGCTAGTATTCCCCAGTCTCGCACTTGTGCGATCACTCTTAGACCGTAACTCAGCAAAGCATTTAAACCACATGCGTAATTCCATCCCTCTTCAGCCAAGCATGGCGCTTCACTATTAGGAAGGGCCGAAGTCTCATGGCCAGTGGGACAGATGCATGAGCGTAGGTGCTTTGCCCAGTCAGGCCGGCCTGTTGAATTGCAGCCTTAGGCCAGCGCAGAAAACCTCCAGAACAGAGTTCTCCACTCACGTCGGTGGTAGCAGTTCACACCCCCTTTGCACAAGTGCAAATGGTTCTAAAAGGTGCCAAGTGGGGAGGCGAGCTGAGATGTTATGACAGAGAGGGGGGAGGGGAAGACGGGGGGCACATTATTTAGAAAGAAAAGAGAGAAATGACACTACAAAGTTATGTTGGCTTAACTACATCACTCAGGGCTGTGCGAAATGTCATGCCCTGTGCAAACTAACTAAGCCAACCTAAGGTCCAGCGTAGACACCACTAGGTCAACAGAAGAATTCTTCTCTACACCTATCTACTGCCTCTTGGAGAGGTGGATTTACTACAACGATGGAAAAACCACTTCTGTCGCTGCAGCACGTGTCTATATGCCAGTGCTGCAGCTGTCCTGCTGTAGCATTTCAGTGTAGACAAAGCCTGAGAGAGAAGGACTAGAGTAGATGCCAGAAGAACTAATTCACTCCCATGTGGAAATCAGCCTGCTTTTCCTCACCCGTGTCATTTATCCCATCAATCACATTACCTGTGTAAAGCAGATTGCAAAGGGCACTCTGCAGGGCTCCCTCCCCACCCGCTAGCAGCCTGCACGGTCTCACACTATCTTCGGATGTCTGGGAGTCTCATTCCTAAATCACTGAATAATAAATCCATATACAGTGTCAGGGCATCGTGACGCTACATCATTCATTCAGCAGGAGTGGTGATCTCCTCTCAGCAGTCAGCTATGGAGCTTGCTGAGGAAAACAACCACACAGCATCTCTCACATTTATATACAGGCTGGGCGAACGGGGACTTCGTGAAATGGAGGGGCTGGAAGCAGTGGCTACAAGCAGGCTTAGCCCAGACAGATGCTGTGCATAATTTCTCTGCACAGTTCTGCTGGTAGACCCTCAGTCTTGACCATAACCTCCCTCGTTATTCCAGCCATAGGCTTCCCCCTGAAAGCACTTCATCCTGACCTGCCACTCTCCTGCTACTCCAGTCCTGGACCTCACACAGTTCTGCCAACTATATTTGCAAGAGACACAGACAGTGCAGAGAAATAACCAACACATCCTACCCCTGCTCCCTGAACACCCCATGCTATCTGATCCCTCAGGCTGGGGCTCTGCTCAACACAGGCTGCCAGGCAGGCACTGAGCTTTGTGATGCAGGCCGACAAGGAGCAGAGATTATTCATTAGGCGTGTTTAACTCGAGGCAGCCTTTGAATCCAGGCCCCTGGGGCTGCACTAACCCATTCCACTACCAAGCCTGTCAGATGAAGAAGCAGGGTTTGCTTCAGACTTGGACTGAGCAAGGGGATCTCCATTGGTGTCAGTGGCCCACAGAGCGAGGCAGAGAAAGGGGGAAGGAACAGGATGGCTTGCTTTTACTGGCTGTCATGGTGCCAGCCCGCTTCTCACTGGACATACCGGTCAGGGTGGACACCCTCCATTTGCAAATGGCAGCTCCGCCGCCGGTCCTTCCCCTCCCCACAGCTCATGACGTTTGACGTACAGAGTGATTGGCTTTGACATCTCCTGCCACTAATGTGCAGCAGGAATTGCCCTAGCTTGGCACTCGGGGATGTAGCCCGAGGAGGGAGAGTGGGTGGGAGCCGGGACGCAATACAAACACTTCAAAACAGTGGCAGCCAATGCTCAACCTCGCCTCCACACCAGCTGTTTGCTGCACAGAAACATTTCCCGCAGCGCACAAGAGATGGCAGCTGGAAGGGGCAGTTTCGCCGCCTGCGGCTTTGCCACATTATAAAAAAAATGTTACTTTAAAGTAAAATCAAATGAACTGTGCAAATAAATACGAACACAAGAAGAGAACAGAAAATCGAGCAAGAGAGGAAGAAGGAAAAATAAATAAGGAAGACAGATTGCAGAGGAGATTGCAGGGGAGAGATAAATAGAAGTAATAAGAAGGAAGGGACAGAAAATGTTTATTGAAGAGATATAGTACAGGGAAGAGATGAGTTTCCAGAGGAGATCTGAAGGAAGACAAAGCTGTAACAGAATGAATCAGACGAGGATCTTATTTCAACAAAGGAGGAGAGGAAAGAGAAAAGGAATGGAAGTAGAACAAGAAATGGAAGCTGAAAAAGGAATGGGAGTGCTGTGTTAAGGCTTGAGGCTAGCACTGTAAAGGATCTAGGTTTGATTCCCGCTGCTGACTCCCTGTGTGACCTTGGAAAAAAAATCACCAGAGTTTTCAGGAGGGTTCAGCTCCTTAGATAAGTGGTCAGTGTTGGGATTTCTGAAAGCTCCTATGTGACTTAGGAGCACAAGTCGCATTGACTTCCAGCATCCTCCTACGTCACTCTGGCGTTCTTTAAAATTCCTAGCCTTAATTTTCAGAAGCGCACAGCAGCTTGGGTGCTGAGCTCTTTTGAAAATCTGCTTCTTAATCACTCTGTGCCTCAGCTCCTTCTCGATAACGTAGGGACGATAATAAAACCACACCGCCTATTTAGATTGTAGGCTCTCTAGGGCAGGTACTGTCTCTTACTGTGTATGTGTATCTCAGCTAGGGCTTCTAGTTGCTACCATAATACACATAATAAATAGAAAGTCCAGGCCGGGAGCAGAAGAGACCTGGTTCCACTTTCATTCACAGCCCTGTAGATCTGGAGTAACTCCAGTGACTTTACCAGACATTCTACAGTTACTCAGAACATAATTGGCCCCTGTTCCTCTCTTACTGCACCCCCCACCCCCACCCCTCCGCCATGTTGAAGGCCAGACAGCGTGACCCCCCCTGCAGACAGACAGACCTGAGAAGTTGACGTTACGGATGTACTTGAGCAGCTCCACGCCATCCACCGGGTCCATCCTGGGGCAAAGGCCGACCTTGCCAGGACACAGGCTCTTGTGCATGTTGTGCAGGGCATGGCCCATGGCATACACAGCATCAATGACGAACTGCACCTTCCCCTCCTGCTCGTACGAGGAGTCCTGTCCGATCCGCTCACGGTCTGCAAACACACAACACGGGGCCATGGCAGCACCAGCTCTCTGATCGCTCCTTTCAGCCAATCCCACCACAGCCACCACACTTCCCACAGTTCCTCTCGCTGGGATTGGCAGAGCTGGGAGTTGCCGATGGCCTCCCACATTTCCTAGAGTGATTACTGCAAGGAAAGACTGAACTCAAGTCTGAGAGAGTTTTCCCAGAGCCAGCATATGTTCTCTTGTCCCTATGGTACCAAGTATCTGGGATGGGGATGGTACTAGTGTATCTGGGAGCTCACAACAGCTATTTATTGCTGCTAGAAAAGCTGGCACTTCTGCCTTACACCATTCCCGATACAGCCAGGCTTGCGGGACCTAGTAATGCGGAAAGGCTCTGATTTGAAAAGTGGCTCCCATTAAGTTCAGTCAGAGGCGCAGGTGCCCAGCTGTTCTGAAAACCAGGTCGAATAACAAACGGGCAGGAAGGACAGCCTTGCGGTTTAAAGCTGAGGATTCATGCAATCTACTCCCAGCTCTGCCTCTCACCTGTTCTCACCTTAGACCAGTCACCAGAGGCCTGCTTTTTTCAGACAGATGATGGCTTGCAAATCCCGTGACGGTGACTGCGGTTGGAGCTGTGGGTTCCCCACATCCCTGAGAATCTGCCCCTTTAATGTTTCTCTGCACCCCAATTCGGCCACTGCAAAACAGTCATTTCTTTGTCTGCCTTGTTTATTTGAAAGGAGCCTCTTCATACCAGGCAGATATGTTACATATAATAATAGATACATCCTATCTAAATTCATAGATAGAACCATTACTCTGATTCAAATACTCCCAAATACTGAGATATATGTAATCCTGATCTGAATTTTATACTCTGAGCACATCTCTAACACGTATATTTCTCTGGGCGTAGCTGTGAGCTGCTAGACATTATTGCGCAGAAATTCCCCTGAGATGCATAGAAGCATCATTCATTCACTTATAGTTGTTTTGCACTTCCATCTTAACACTCATCTCTACTCCAAACCCCATAAAATTCTTCAGCTAGTTAGAACTTATCTTTCCCAGCCAGGAAGTTTATGGTTCATAAATTTAACACAGTAAACAGCATCAAGGTGAAAATATATTCCAAGCAAGCCCCAAACTCTTCACGGAACTTGAATGAGGCTGCAGTGAACAGTTCTGAAGCTATGGCAAACTATAGCCAATATCCAAAGTCCGGCACTCATGGCTGGAGTGGAAAGATGTCATCCCACTGCACTGCAAGCCCTGCCTCAGGGAGATACCTCCTCCAGCTCTGCCAAACTTCCCAGGACTGAGATAAACATTTCCAGGAAGCCCCACTTTCCGGAGGCAGGGCATCCAGGAGCATTAGAATAACCTGGCACATCCTCTGCAAGCCATTAAAAGTGCAGAGCTTGTCACACTTCCTTCCTGGTCAGTATGATCACCATTACACAGGACCTCTGAAATACTTAACAGGGAGGCAGGCAATGTGTTACCCAGAGCTTATTTGGTATAACTAGACACGGTTGGAAAATTTCAAGTTTTCAATGAAAAATCAAAAACTGAAATACTTCAGTTCAAAATCAAAATATTTCAATTCTGAAATGCCACCATGGTGCCTAATGGGGGTTGTAGGTTAGGTACCTCATATGCCTCTATAGGCTGGGTTCCCTGGTTGGACTACATGTCCCATGATTCATAATGACACTACCACCACCACCCCCAAGAACGGAGGTGATGCATCACGGCAGTCGCATGCCACAGTGCATCCTGGGAGATGAAGTCCAACTGGAGAACCTGGCATATTATGCAACTGGACTACAACTTCCAGGAGGCACAGTGGTGGTATTTCAAAATCAGATTATTTTCATTTTCAGCCAAAAACACTTCCATTTCAGTTGTTCTGTTTTTAGACAAAAAATTGAACTATCCCACAGAAGGCAGATGCTGTTCATGTAAAATTCCATTTTGTCACAATCCCAATTTTCTGTCAAAAAACAGTTTTGATAGAATATTTTTGGCCAGTCCTGAGCAGAATAATTCCTGATTGCCCATAGCGAGTCACAACACTCTCACTTCACGACTGGAAGATGCTCCCTGTACACCTCTCCCTGGGGAGCTCAGGACTGTGGCTAGCCCCTAAATTCAGACCCTGTCCTGAGCTTCTCCTCCACTTCACCCCTGAGCCTGGCCTGTAGATTGTTTTATTTACATCACACTAGAGCTGTCTGCAGTTGGCATTGGGCCACACAGCACATATTCTCTGGCATCCCCAAGTTCATATACTCCAGTCACAGCCTGAGCTACAGCTTATGCAAATATTATTCAGCCTCCAGCATGCTGGGTTCATCAATCTCACCATCAGCTGTGACAGTATCAGTCTCTCGGGAGCTATCCGCAGTGTCAAGAGACCGTCTGTGCAACATCCGTCACTAGCCACGCATCCTCTACCATGCTTTCTCCACTCCCTTTGAACTCTCCTCCCATCTTACTGCCCCACCCACCTCTCCACTCCCCCAGGCGCTGACCCATAGATTCATTCCCCACCTCGCCCGCCAGCCCTAGATGGTGGACTCATTCAAGTGTGCTGTAATTACCAGCGACAGCTGCCTGCCTTTCCCTGTCATAACCGCTCCTACTGGGACTTGAAACATGTTAATCATTTAGCGAAAGACACCGATTAACGTAACATGCTGTTAATTAGAGCTAAGAAAGAGTCCCCCGTGGTGTGGCGCTGCAGTAGTGAGTGGCCGATAGGGGCTTTCCCGCTACTCCAGCATCACATTCAGTAACAGAACCCTTCAGATGCCCAGCTGAGTGACACCAAACACAGGTGGCTGAAGTCATGGGAGCTCAGCAAAGCAGATGGGGGCTTTAGCCCAGGGCAAGGAGTGGGCTTTGTGAAGTGAGGGCCTGCGAGGAACCATCCGAGGAGTGGTAGGAACGGCACTAGGGAGACAGCATGGGGGGGGTCAATTTTGGGGGTGTTGTGCACTGGATTGTACAGGACAGAAGTTCCTTCCAGGGCTTCTGATTCCAGGCTGGGCCTTAGGGAGACCCTGTGTGATAACTCCAGGCAGCACAGGCTGGGACTTAGAGAGCCAGAGAGAACCACAGGGTCTGTCCGATTCCAGCCACCTGAGTCAAGAATCCCCTATATATTCACTACGTCTCTCCTCTACCACTGGGGGGCTCTAGGAATCAGGCTACATGTGGCAGTCCCTGCACAAGGGTAAAATGTCCCCAGGCCACTCAGTACCCAACCCAGTGAGGTGCATGCCTCAGGAGATTGCAACTGAAGATTAGAATTTGCAGCCAAAGGTTCAGAAGCCTCCAGTGCCTTGAGATGGGCTTCCGTCATCCCCCATGCCATGGTGTAGCCATGGGCGATGAAGGGTCTCTGCTCCTCCCCATTTCCGAGGAGCCCTGGCAGCAAGTTCCCAGCTCCCCACAGCACCAGGCAAAAGGGGCGAGGGAGAAGCTGCACCATGAGGAATCCCTCCTGCACTACCTACTGGATTTCCCACGCTACTCTGTCTTCCCTACCCCACCCAGTTGTGCTAGGAACCTGCCAAAAGACCCCAAGACGTGCCAGGCAGGAGCCCCAGTGACTCTAGCCAAAGCTAAGCAATGGGGCAATGCCAGGTTTGATCTCCCCAGAGGCTAGCCTGGAAGGGAGTCCCCTAGAGAGGCAATGGTTAAAAGCCTAGAGACACAACTCTAAGCCTAGAGACGCTTCATGGGAAGTCATGACCTTTCTGGTTAGGAGTGGGCTAGAGCAGCCAAGCGAAGCTCCTGATCTGATCAGATGGGGGAAATCTGTGGTTACAGGTCAGGCCTCTCTCTCTTTTCTAGCAGGGTTTGGAATCAAGATTCCGCTGCATTCACATGGCTCATACGGAGCCCCTGAGGGAAAAACGCACGTAAAATTGGAAGTTATCAGCTCTTCTGAACCATGAATGCAAAGAAAATTCAGGGCAGGCCCCGGGGGACGGGAACTGAAGTGAAACGTCCCCTCTGCCCCCGCAAAGCGACACCAACAAGGAACTGGGTTCAAAGCCAGTCCATCCAGCTGGTTCTGGCAGCCGCCACCTCTCCACCAGGCTTCGCGCATATCAAAGCCCTGGGGGGATGGGAACACGAAGAGCAGTGCGTAAGCAGCACAAAAGCTTCTCTGGGTGGGTTTGAAGCAGTCCCCCTAGGCATCAAGCCCTGGATGGGCTGGAGAGAAAAGGATCACTGAGAAAGGAACACTGCTTGTTTAGTCTGCAGAAGAGAAGAGAGGGGGGATTTGATAGCAGCCTTCAACTACCTGAAGGGTGGACTGATGTAGGACTGATGTAGGCTGTTCTCAGTGGTAGCAGATGACAGAACAAGGAAAATGGTCTCAAGTTGCAGTGAGAGAGGTCTAGGTTGGATATTAGGAAACACTATTTCACTAGGAGGGTGGTGAAGCACTGAAATGGGTTACCTAGGGAAGTGGTGGAATCTCCTTCCTTAGAGGTTTTTAAGGTCAGGCTTGACAAAGCCCTGGCTGGGATGATTTAGTTGGGGAATGGCTCTGCTTCAAGCAGGGGGTTGGACTAGATGACCTCCTGAGGTCTCTTCCAATCCTAATCTTCTATGATTCTATGAAATGTGAGCCTAAGAGCCCAGAACGCGATGCATCCCTCTGCAGAGCTGGAAGCCAGCACAGCATGTGATTAAAAGGCACCTGTCCCATGCCGAGACTGGCTGGCTCTGGTCTTTGCCATGCTTCAGGCCATGATGCTCTCGCCTCCCGTCTGTTCTCCCTGCCTCTTGGCATGTCTGAGAAGAGTGGAGACAGCACAGCATGTCTGATGGCCGAGCCACACCTGAGCCACAGCTAAGGACATAAGGAGATGGCTGGGTTTGGTCATCTGAGGAGGTGAGACAAAGGTAGCACAGAGAGAGATAAGGGAGTGCTGCAGTGAAATTCTGTCTTACACCTGGGAGTGGTGCTGACATGCGTACCCTGCAAGTGCTCTCCCAGCCCCTTCCAGCAGGGGCGCCATGTACACTTCCCAAGCAGAGTGTTTGTGCTGGGCATCCCACATGCCCAGGCTGGGTGGGGACTTGGGCTGGAGGAACAGGAGAGAGCAGAGAGAGCAATAAGAAGGAGATGGATGGGGAAGAGAGGAGGAGATGGAGACTCAATCTCAGGCTTGCACAATAGCCCAGAGGCCAGTTCATCAACTGGATTTGAACCTGGTACATTCATCACCAAAGGAGAAGGCCTGGGTCACCTGAGCTAGAGGAGTAGCTTTGTTAGCTGGTAACAGTAGTAGGCTGTTGTCCTCTGTGTGACCAGCCAGCAGAGGGAAAGAGACAGTGTGCAAGCGTGCTCCTCTTGCTTGGAACCAGAATCGCCTCTGTGCAGCTGAGCCAATGCCACCTTTGCAACAAAGTCCAAATCAGCTGGGCTTTAATCATTCAGCTACCAAAGTTCTGATCACAAATGGAACAAAGGGGCCAGTGCTCAATCACCTTCCCAACAAGCCTGAACCCAGAACCTCCTGTCGCTCTGCCCTAGCCCCTTCCCCAAAAGGGCATCTCTTTCTAGGACATCATGCACGGCACTGGATGCCACCTGCCCCACTGCCCGTGGTGACCAGCCAGCACCATTCGTTGCCATTCAGTGTCTTCTGACTGCTCACGGAGCCCCCACGCGTGACAGTTGGGAGAAAAGCCAGCAGTAGGGGAGCAGCATTTGGTTATTTGTAGCTGTCTTTGGGACTCCTCGCACCACCTCAGACAGTGCAGACAATGGAGGACACCAGGGTACTGTACCTGCAGGCCAACCCACCTAGAATCACAGAAATGTAGAACTACATGCTTTCTGAGTAGCTAGACCTTTGGCACACAGCATAATTCATGGTTCCCCAGGAGGTCTCGTTGAGGGCTGAGGCTTCAATGCATCCTGTTTAGGTCCCAGCAATGGGTAGTCCTAGGGATTGCCTCCCTTTATTCACATCCTTCCTCCTTCACTTCTCCCACTCTGCGATACCCCAACACATCATTGCTCCTGAATCATCTACGCTCTGAGTTTCCCACTCCTCTGTCGCCAGGGCAGAGATTTCTGTTCTGCTTTTCTCTGTACATAAATAGCCACATAACCCAGTGTCTGCAATGCTCCATTGAGATTAAAGGGCCAGAAGCCAGGCAGAGCAGAAGTGAGAGACAGCATGGTGTGCACATTCCTGGAGGTAACACGTGGCATCTCTTCCACCACCTAGAATGTAAGTGGCCTGCCCAGGCAAGCAGAAGGGAAGAGAGAGTCGTAAGAGTGATGTAAGCCGGTGTCCCCCTTTCCACGCCCCTCTCTCCACCTTCACCTCGGAATGAGAGTGCGGACATGTGCCGGGCGAACGAAGCGCTGAAACAAATGGATAGCGAACTGACCAATAAGATAAGATTGCATCAAGGAGGTAAACTTATAGCCCATTCTTTGAAGTTATCCATATGCTTGTGTAGTACATGGAGATTACTCATAGGATAACTTGATGGGTTTCACTTCTTCCACGTTATTGACAAGGGCTATTAATCTTCTCCTTCAGCATAGGGTCCTTCCACACATTCATCTCTCACCAGGCAGACAAGCCACTCTCTCTTGCCAAGATAATTAACCATTAAAGAAAGGGTGTAATAGACTTTACTCCAAAGCTAAGCCCCAGGGGTTGTTCCCCCAGGGCCTGGCTATGTGGGGCTGCTATCTTTCAGCTAACGCATATTATGCCACCACAGGACACTAAGCATGTCACATGTGCACTGTCCCGTCATCAGGTGACATTGAACACGTGATATGTGCACTACACCATCAGATAAAACTGAGCACATCATATGTGCATTGTCCCCTATGCTCTCACATGACAATGAGCATGTGCTACTTGCATTGTCTTTGTACATGATCATGTGGGGCAGTGTATGCAAATACCACCATGTGACACAGCAAACAAGATACGGGCATTGTCACTACACTCTCAAGAAAGACCGAGCATGCGTATGTTATCACGTGATTCTGAGCCTGTGGAATGTGCGTGATCTGTCCATTTCCCACTTTTCAGTCACTAATATAATCTTGCAGTTAAGGCACTTGCTTAGAACCCAGGACATACAGGTTCAAGACCCCAGCTCTCAGACATCCTGCTGACTTTGGGCAAGTCACTTAATCTCTTTCCCCATCTATATAATGGGGATAAGAATTCAGCCTTGGCTTTTTAGATGACAAACTCTTGTGTGCAAGGACTATGTGAGTACGGTGCCTAGGACAACGAGGTCCTGATCTGAACAGCGGCCTTGTGCACTCGTGAAAGGCTTTGGATCCCATTACAAATCACCCATGCTGTTCACTCTCCCAGCACTGACTGGCCCGCTCATTGGCAGCCTGAGCACAGAGCACAAGGACTGAATTCCCTCCTCATCACTTGCAGGGCTCCCTCCAGTCAAGGTTGAGCTACATTAGCCAGGGTGCTCTCCTCCTGCTTCCATTGCAGCTTGTGCTGTAGATAAGTGGACATCTCCAGGACTGTCAACCCAGCACCTTTCATCCAGACTAAAATGTTTTCCAACAGGAAATGAGGTTGTGCGGGGAGAGAAAAATGCAGATCAGCGAACAGAGTTTTGCAATGGCATGTTCCAGACTAGAGTACAATAATTCACTCTGAAGTTCTCAGTAGATTAGGACGGCGAAGTCAATGTGACCCTGCTGATTATAATAGCCGGGTCGTGCATCGTTCCACCAGTCTGATAATTAATTTTCAAGTATGCTATGCATCAAGCTGGGCACCCCTCCGAGAGCAGCCGTAGCTATCTTCTCAAGCGATGCATAAGAAAGGATTAGCAGCAATTCCGATCACATCCCCAGCACTGGCTTTCTGCTGGAGTTAATCAAAATCACTCCCTATGCTTCTTTTGAGAGCTGAAGTGATGATGCTCCAGACCACCGGCGGCTTCTGTATCACCACTTCCCCTGGCGTGAGAGTCGCCATGGAGAATAATGAATGGTCACCAGCCAAAGGGGAGGCATCCACATACTACAGTCTCTGCTTCTCCTTCAGATGATCCTGTAGAAAATTGTGCAGGAGCACCGGTTGTGAGGTGCTGACATCTATTCTTGTCCTGCCTTTCCCAGCAAGAGGTTCTACATGGAGCGGGTCAGACACACTGGCCATGGAGAAGCTCAAAGCTACTTCAATCCTGGCCTCTTCCAGCCAGAGGCATCTTTCTCCTGGTGGAGAGTTTCCCTGCACAGGGACAGCTCTTCACTGACTGGGCCATGTAGTGCAAAGTAGCCTTAGTGGAGCAGAGAGTCCTGCCCTAGGACTCAGTTTCCCCTTCCTTTCATGGTTTCCTATGTGCACTAGCAACTCAGCAGGGGACCACAGTAGCTGGCAGCAGTGAAACAATTTCCTAGTGGGAGGCCAGCTTGAGCCTGAATTTCCAGAGCTGCTGAGCCCCTGCCACCCCCACTGACTTCAGGCAGAGTCATGGGCACTCAGCACCTCCGCAACCCAGACTCCAGGTACATCACGTCCCGCATCTAAAACAATGGAGGCATGAGCAGCCTCTTTAGAAAGCAACTTGCCCGCAATGACAGAACTAGTGCAGGAGCCCAGATCCCCAGCCAGGGATCTCTCCACTCCCTCCAAGCCAGCCTCATCTGACTTATCCACTTAAGCAAGAGGTGCCCAGGACAAATCCTCACATATGTTCGCCTGCCTAATATATGCTGCGGAGGAAAAAAACACCACCACCACCACATCAGCAGGAGACCAGGGAGGAACAAAAACATAAAGGCAAAAGAATACGAAGAAGATCAGCCCCCAAAAATCCCCCCTCCATCCACATTAATATTCAGCATCCATCAGTATGCCTGATCCTAGCCGCTTCACAGCTGTGTGGAGGATCCCCAGCCCAATTTCAAGGCAGCATTAACATTCAACCTTGCAAAAGTAAGTTCATTAGTTAGCTGTCTAGTAAAATAAATAAAAATAAATAAATAAATAAATAAATAAATAAAATAGCCAGTGGCCACTGGGAAAACCCTTCTGGCCTGGAGCTGTCTGCTTGGATTGGGGTTCTAACCCCCCCCCACTGCCACACGCCCTCCTGTCTCCCCTCAAGATCCCCATTACTGCCCTTCTTCTGCTCCTCAGACCCCATTGTCAGTTCCTCTGCAGGTCTCGTTACAACAGCGCTCCCCACACCACCTCTTTCCTGTACTGATGAGCCTGTGAATTATTCAAGAGGCAGCAGCAGGCAAGGAGCCTCTTTGGCCCGTCTGTGTGGGCCACACTGAGTGGCAGAGTAAGAGAGGAGCGCCAGGAGCCACCGCCAGTTCAAAGACAGAGCATCTGTAGCCCCTGCTTCCATGGGGAATGTGGGGCTGTGGGAGACAGGTCCTGGCTAGAGCCTGGCGAGATGGGAGAGGTGTCTTGGCTACCACCAGTGAGAGAGGAGAAGGGTCCCCACTAGATCTTAGCTAGACTGGAGAGGAGTCCCTGTTTATGAACGGCTGAGAACCACTGCCTTAGGTGTTCCAAGTGAGCGTAGGCTGTGGGATGGGTCACAGAGGGACAAGAGGAGGACTGTATGACAGATGCAGGATTTCTCTCGCCCTTTATGGGAGCAGGGGCGTTGCTGGAATGAGAATGGTGAGAGGCAGGACGCAACCGCTGGAACCGGTGGCTATGTGAAGCAATAAGGGCACTCATATCCTGTTGCTATTAGAGGAAGTAAATTCACCAACACATCACAGTGATAACACCACACACACCATTTGAAGACATCCTAATTGTGTCCTGGGGCACAATGAGCCAGACAAGAAGAGGCAGGAGTGACAATTGGGGGAACTGACTCACAGAGGATTCTCACCCATCAAAGCGCAGCAGCTACCGTTACTACGGAGACCGCAGCCTTTGTTTGCAGGTTGTAAACTGTAATTGAAATGAATTTTCAAGGTTGAGATAATCATAAACCCCTAAAAAAAAGAAAAAAAAAGGAAAGGAAAAGGGGAAAAAAGAAAAGAGAAAGGGAAAGACAAGAGGAAAAGAATTTCGTTTCAAAAAACCATTCCAATGGACAAAGAAAACTACAAACAGTGGGGGTTGCCACACCCCTGGAGGATGGGGGGGCATGCTTAAGTGTATTTTAACACAGCAACATTTTCTCTTCATTTATCGATTAGGAAACCTCTCCCCAACTCCTCTCTGTCTGTCTCAGCTGAACATACATTTCCAGTCCATAGGATGCTCTGATAGCAGAAGGCTTGTCTCTCATTGCACATACCCTATTTAACACTTCCCAAGGATGCCTGCCAACGCACCAGGGGCCAAATTCTCTACCGGGCAGTTTTTTCAAGGGTTTGGCCCTCACAATCAGGGCCACCTTTTCTAAACAGCTCTGCAACTCCCACTGGGACATGGGTGGGCAGATGTTCTACAGAGCTCAGCACCCAATGGGCAAGGTGTCAGGCTGGTAGACCAGGTGCCAGCTTATGCGGCTTAGGCTGCAAGCGAACACTGTCAAGTGCATAGCTGGAACCAGTCTGACTCACCTGTGGGGGAGCATTGCTAAAATAGATATTACAATGGTAACAATGTTCAGTCTTTAGACTTTTGCTTGTAAGTTGCTGCATGCATTAATTTACTTACACTATCTGAAACCCATGCTGCAAGGTAATACTTAAGCATCTGTTCTGTAACTGTAAATCCAGTCCAGAAGGAAACATCACCGAGTGCAAAATACTGGGTTGCACCCATGAGGAGGGTTTTCTCCAGCCCATCAGGAAGGCCTATTGAATCCATTGTAAGCCAAGGACTTCGTTGATTGCTCCCAGCACACCCATGAAGAGGGGGACGAGTCAAAGCGCTTGTCCCATCAGCTTGGACTCTAGGGACCCTGACCTGAAGGAATTAGGGTCTTTTTATGCCATTTGAATTCTAAGGGGCAAATATTCCTAAACCCAAGCAAGAGATTAACCTGGGTTAGCCCTAGAGGATTTATAGCCCTGGCATATTTCAGCGGCTCTATCACTATCTGAAACCTAAGACTGCAACACATTTGTGTGTGTATGGTTACCTGTTTTAACCTTGTAAATAACTCTTCTTAGTTAAAAGCGACCAAAAGTCCTGTGGCACCTTATAGACTAACAAATGAATTAGAGCATAAACTTTCATGGGTGAATACCCACTTCACTGGATGCATGTAATGGAAATTTCCAGAGACATGTATAAATATGCAAGCAAGAATCAGTTTAGAGATAATGAGGTTAGTTCAATCAGGGAGGATGAGGCCCTCTTCTAGCAGCTGAGATGTGAACACCAAGGGAGGAGAAACTGCTTTTGTAGTTGGCTAGCCATTCAGTCTTTGTTTAATCCTGATCTGATAGTGTCTTAGTTACTAAAACCTTAGTTTACTATAGGATTGGCTACAAACGTTGTCTTTGATGAGAGATCTAAGGCACAAATTGACCTGGGGTAAATGACTAACCCTTTGGGACTGGGAGCAGCCTGAATATTTTGTGATCTTTGGTGTAGAGTGACCATATATCCCAGAGTCGAGTTTGCCTCGGTGGCCAGATAGATCGGAGTACCCAAGGGCACTGTCTGTGACCCCATGTTAAGACTGCTATAGTGCCTGAGGAGTTTACATGTGTTACTTGGCTGGTGACATTTAAGTATAGAACTCACAACCAGTTTGGGGTTTGTGCCCTGCTTCCTAACAGTCTGCCCTGAAGCTGGTATTCTCACTCATGAGACACTCCAGACAACGTGATGCAGGGCTCTCCTAGAAACAGGACGGCCAGACAGCAAGTGTGAAAAATCAGGATGAGGTGGGGGGTAACAGGAACCTATATAAGAAAAAGACCCCAAAATCGGGACTGTCTCTATAAAATCAGGTCACCTGTTCACCCTACCTGGAAATCTGAACATTTATTTTGGTGCCTAATTGGGAGCTGAGCTCTCTTGAAAATCTGGCCCTAAATGTAATGAACTTTGGGGCACTTGGTTTCCTTGGAGCCATAAAATTCTCACTCTATTGGTTCAGATCAGGAAGAGATGTTTTTTTTTAACTTTTTTTTTTCCGAAGGGAAAGCATATCACTGTGGATGGAGTCTTTTCTGGTCATGGTGAATACGGTTGAAGTAGCTTGCTGACATTCTGACTGTTGTGGCTTGTCATTATGTTTTGATCATCAGCCCATTTCCCCAGCTAACCCCTGCCCGAGACAGATGATGACAGAAATGCCATTTTCAGAGGCTTGTCTGCTGAGACAGACTGAAAGCTCCTGCTCATGTGAACCAATGGGGCCAAAATCTAATTATTTTAATAGCAGGTGGAAGTTCAGTCTAACAGTCTGAGTGCAAGGCTAAGAATCAGAACTCCTGGGTTCTATTCCCAGCTTTGCCACTCATTGCAAAACCTTGGCCAAGTCACTTTTACTATTATAATTTGTTTCTATTATCATAGTGCGTAGAAGCTCCAAGACCCAGTTGTACTAGGTGCTGTACAAACACAGAACAAAAAGACAGCCCCGGCCCCAAAGAGCTTGCAGTCTCTGTGCCTCAGTTTCCCTATTCATAAAATGGGTAGAATACCTGCTTAACAGGAATGTTGCGAGGCTTCATTTCACCAGAAAGAAGGGGTTAGAGAAGGAGCAAAACAATGTTTAGTACAGCCAATGATCTGCCATGACTTAGATCCCAATTCAGGAAAACACTTCTGTTTGGGAACATGCTTATACCCAAAGTACGTGCTTTCCTGCATTAGGGCCTTATTCCCCAAGCAAGAGCAATGAAGTTGGGGTAGATTGGGCCCAGGGGCAGCTCCAGGCCCCAGCATGCCAAGCACATGCTTGGGGCGGCATGCCGTGGGGGGCACTCTGCCGGAAGGGCAGCAGGCGGCTCTAGTGGACCTCCCGCAGGCGTGCCTGCGGGAAGTCCACTAAAGCTGCGGGACCAGCGGGAGGTCCCGCGGCATGCCTGCGGGAGGTCCACCAGAGCCGCCTACCGCCCTCCCGGCAACCGGCAGAGCGTCCCCCGAGGCATGCCGCCCTGCTTAGGGCAGCAAAATGTCTAGAGCCGCCCCTGATTGGGCCAGATCCCCAGCTGATGTAAATCAGCATCAATCTACTGAAGTCAACAGAGCTGCCTGATTTCCACCAACTGAGAACGTGGCCCTAGAGCTATAGGATTTTGATGGAAGAGCAACTGAAACAGCAGTCTCGAGAGAGTTTCACTGGGAGATTGAGGGTTTGCTCAAACCTAAGGGAAAACCCAGGAGCATGAACCCCAAACAGAACAACTGCAAAGGAAACATTTGCACAACCCTGGGAAGCGAGACTAACTAGCTCCAGGCATCCAGATTATTTATTGCCAGCTGTAAGCGCTATTATTTCCCCTCTCTGTTTATCTGGTAAATAATCATCCTGGAGACAATTTATTTGCGGAGAGATTCAGCTAATTTAAAGACGATCCCTAGGATATCTGTCATGGCTCAGGATTTCAACTGCCTCCGTTGATACTGTGCCCTTAAAATACCACATGTAATGCTACATTATTATTAAGATGAAGAGTTCAGCAGCTTGTGGCAACTGACAATGCAACCAGTGGGTCGCTTCCCGGTGCTGGAGGATCTCCGGAGCCAATAGCGCTGAAGTGTTCCTTAAGGTCATGCCCAGGTTTTGCATTTCATGAAGGCACAGACACTATGCAAATATTAGTGTATGCAGATAACACAAGCACTGCTAAGGGAAAGAGACAACGGGAAGGAGAGACGACGAGATGGAGGCAGGAGAGACGGCGAAATAGAAAGGACACAGGGTATAGAGGAAAGAGACAACCCTTCACCACAATTTGTTTCCTTTACCTTTTGCGTTTTGTCTTTAACACAGCCTATAAACTCTTCAGGGCAAGGTTTGTCTTCTTAAAGCTTGATGTCCCTCTACCACCATGCTTCATGTACTGCATGTTGGGTGAGAACAGGTCAATTAAACCAAACCAAATCTGTATTTCTATATCCGGAGCTACACCACCTGCAGCTTAATCTTCCTAGCCATGTGCACACAGACCGACTTCCTGCTGCCTCAACCAAACTTTTCCCTCCCTCTGCTTCCCGGTCCCCTGCAGGCTACAACACAGCACAAAAGGACCTAGATCCCTGAATGGAACCTGTAGGTGCTACTGGAATACAAATAAATAAAAAGGAAAAAAGTCAAACCAGCATGGGAGTGGGGTGATTTTCTTAAGAGTTCCATGCACGTGCCCCAGATGTAGAGGCCTGGTTTCCCAATGCCTTGCCCTATGTGTGGTCATTTCTATCATTCTGGTTCCCACGGGCGTGAATGGCAACACGTGGCATGAGGCAAGGAGTCAAATGCAGCATCTGCTCTAGTGGCTCTGATGCAGCTCAGCCAAGCACCTTCGACAGGAAATAAGGACACATGGTTCCTTCTGCAGCCCTTGTCACGAATGTGCCATATCCTCAGTTTTGACGAGGGGCTGCACATCTAATTTAACTCCACAAACATGTCATTGTTCATGATACCTGGGGAAAGACATATCACACCCCTGTCAGGTCACGGGGGGGTGAGGGGGTAGCAAGGGGAATTTACTACTGGGGGGTAGGGGATTAGCCATGGCTTTCCTCCCCAGGAGACATGATGCAAGCACTGGGAGAGCAACTATGCAGAGCCATGGAGATTCATCACCTTGGACATGTCCACAAAGGGCTTGATCCTAGGGGATACTAAGTACCCTCTGTTCTCATTTAAGTCAAAAGGAGGTGCAAGGGGCTCAGCACGGCTCAGCTCCATTGTTTGTGGCCACATCAAGGGATTCCCCGCCTTCCCTTTCCCTTCTTTGGGTTTCACTCTTTGGAAACCTATTCAGAAAAGCCGATTTACAGTGTCAGGGCCCAGAACCCCTTTCCCGCTGGATGACACAGCCCCCAAACCTGCTATTCATTTATCGCTCAGATGCATTAAGGAGCAGAGCACTGGGCCTGGTGGGTGCTGGCTCCAAGCTCTTCTGAATACCTGGCCCACAGAGCGTAGGACAAAAGGTGAACATCTGGCTTTCACGCGTCCCTCAGGACAGCCAGCAGTGCACATCTCAGGACTTGCCCGCATAACATCACACCTCCATCTGGCTAGCACAGGGACATCTCACGCATGGGGCACAGTCCAAGTGAAGCCGCACTGGCATTGTATCCGCCAGGAGATGTCAATAGCTCACGTTGCTATCAGTGGGACATGCGGAGCCTGGGATAGAACCCAGGAATCCTGAGTCCCAGCCCCCTGCTCATTCCTAGACAATAGTCCCTGCCAAAGCCTGGAATAGACCCTAGACACATGAGTCCCTGCTGCCTGCTCTCACCACTTCCTCCCTGATCAGGAATAGACACCAGATGTCCTGATGTCCAGTCCAACACTCTAACCAGTGCCTCTTATGTTGCAACTCTCGTCAGACGAAGGTGCTGTGCAATACTCCTGCTATATTTAGAACAAGCCCAAATACACAGTCCCTGGAGGAGAGCACTTCTGGTGTTTGAGATGACCTTTGCAAACCACCTTAATACACTCATAATGCACAGATGCAGACGATGCATGCATCCTGTACAGACCCAGAGAGCTGAAAGCACATTCTGTGGTGCAGGCAAAAATGAGCCAATGAAAAACAACTCAGTAGCTGTTCCAGAGAGTGGACCCCGCAAGCCAGGTGGGGCTAGCTCAATTTCATCTCATCTCATTTCACACTTGGCGTCTTTTACATGCCTCTGCTGCCTTTGCAGAGACGTCAAAGTCCTGGGCCTCCCCCAGTTCCTGCCTCCTAGGAGGGGAAAGATGTCAGAGTCACCAGCTGCAGCCAGGCTGAGTGGGGGCATCACCCTTCTGGATGCAGACAGAGCAAAACAAAGGTTATTTCGGTAAACTGGGTGCAAACAAACAAACATGTTTTTCAATACAGCCAAATGTCAGGTCATGGACCTAGGAACAGAAACTGTAGGCCATTCTCACAAGATGGGGGACTCTCTCCTGGGAAGCGGTGACTCTGAAAATGGCTTGGGGGTTATGGTGCATAATCAGCTGAAGATGAGCTCCCCGTGTGATGCTGTGTCTAAACAGGTTAATGTGATCCTGGGAATCACGAACAGGGGCATCTTCAGAGAAGTACAGAGGTTATTTTACCTCTGCATTTGGCACTGGGGCGACCACTGCGGATAGCGACAGTTCAAGAAGGATGATGAAAAACTGGAGACGGCTCAGAGAAGAGCCACAAGACTGATTAAAGGATTAGCAAACCTGCCTTATGGTGCTAGACTTGAGGAGGTTAAGGGGTGACTTCATCGCATTCTCAGAGTACCTAGGTGGGGAACAAATATTTGATAATGGGCTCTCCAGATCGAGCAGCGAAAGATCTAACCTGATCCAACCGCTGGAAACAGAAGCGATAAAAATTCAGCCTGGAGATAAGGTGCACATTTTTAACAGGGAGGGTAATTAACCAGTGGAGAACGTACCAATGGATGTGATGGATCCATCATCACTGGAGATTTTAAAATCAAGATTGGATGTTTTTCTAAAAGTTCTACACTACCTGTGCTATGCAGATGGCCAAACCAGGTGATCACAGTGGTCCCTTCTGGCCTATCAGCCAGGAATTTACTGAACTAGACCTTTTGCATAGGAGGCAGAATGGAGGTTGGGAGCAGGCTGACAAGGGACAATGCCGGTTGTTCTGTAGCGCCCCTGCAGCTTGCTCAGCCGAAGCGCAAATGAGTTCAAAAGGGGACAGGGCAACTGACCTGAGATAGGATGGGATTCAAAGGAATAAGTGGTATTACCGGGAGACTCCAAGAGACCTATAAAGACACTCCCACCCCAGAAAAAGAAAGAAAAGCTACTGATAACTCAGGGTTTTTCAGTAATTATTACTACTGTAGATATTATGCAGCTCCTGCATGCCTCCACTGAGATCTGGGGCCCCTGTGCTGAGCATTGTACAGACCCTGCATCGAAGGCCTGACAGCGTAAGCAGTCAAGACACAGGTTGGGAGAAAAGACAGGTTGTTACCCAGTTAAAAAACTGTCAGGATTTCACTGAGATGAAGATCCATTTGCACCTTGAAACATGCAGAAATTCTAACCTTGTTGCGCTTTGGTGCAACACCTGCCGCCTTGCCAACCCCCCGAACCCCGAACCCCAAAAGCAACATCTCTGGATCATAAAATGGCTGTGGGCAAAACCATGAATTTTCCAAAATTTCACACTTCCCTGCAAATCATTTTCAGCACCACCCAGCACAGATTGGTAGAGACAGACCCACATCCCTGCCCTACTGGGTTCCCATGTGGCATGGCACTCCAAGGGTTAAGGTGGTTTCCCGTTGGGGCTCATAGGTGAGCTAGCATATGTCCTGAAATCTCTCCTTGTCTCAGTCTGAGAGCCCAGCTGTTATCTGTCTTCCCCCAGCACCAGGCAAGCAGTAAATCTCTCCAGTCCTTCAGTAAACATGTCACCTCCTTGAGCCTCCAACCGTCACCCCAATGACAGGGCTGTCACCAAGACAGATTCCCTATTTGCCTTGTTTACTGCTTTCATCCCTAGCTGGCCCAGGCTAAAAATGCAGATGGTCAGGTAAGAGGTCAGGGTGGTGGCTGAGTGCCAGGGTCCCTTGTGGTCAGGGACAGGTCAGGACCTAGGTTGGGACACACGTCACTGGTTGGAACAGCCCAGCTCCAAAAGACGATGGGGCCTGATTCGCCACTGTGTCACTTTCACGCTGGATTCACTCCTGCTTTACACCAGCCCAAGGCAGAGGAGAAGCCATGCAAACACACACCTTGCCTCCTAGAGTTGCAAGGAGGTCCCTTGGCTTCCATTCTGCTGGGGCTTCCTAGGACCGTCGAGAGCCCCATCCTCACAGCACAGAGGGGACAGCGGGCTCATACCGAACAAGCAACAGATGCATTTGGACTCCCCTGTAATGCCTATGGGCCTGCAGTCCACACCAGGGCAGCACATAACCAGATACCAATATCTAGACTAGGCTTCAGACTACCCGTGGGCAGGGACCATGTCTGCCTCTATTCTATACCACGCTGACACATTCCCCCTGCCAGCCAGGGAAGACACGTTATCCTGATTCTGTCCGCAGCAGAGGAAATGGAAGCATGGAAAGTAACATTTTCTAAAGTGCTTAAGTGACTCAGGAACATCAATCCCATTGTGTGCTGGGCTCCAAGCAGTCAGAGGCTAGCCTGGTACTGAACAGTCCCAAGTTCAGCTCCCTTCTCTACCACAGACTCCTTCCAAGCGTGACGTCGGCCCAATCACTTAGCCTTTCTGTGTCTCAGTTTCTCATCTGTGCCCTGGGGATAGCAGCCCCACCCTGCCTCACAGGGTGTTGGGAGGATAAACACATTAAAGACTGTGAAATGCTCAGATATGAAGATGACAGAGTCAGATAAATATCTTAGAAATCTACCCCTCCTTTAACCCCCAACAGCCAAACATGATCAATTGGGCAGAGGGCACTTGAATCCTCCTTCCCAAACCCATCGGCTGTAGGCCAGGGCCAGACTCCCAAGAGGGGATGTTGCCTCTAACCAGCAAGTCCCTCTGTGACTTTCCTGAGACGTGGCCACGCACAAACATGGATGCAAAATGACAGATTCCCTGGTGCTCGCCACCTTTTGCCTCCAGCACCAATTAAAATATTTCACTCTATAACGCCACTTAGCCTGGGGAAATGCAGTGAAAAGTTGTTGTTAGAGGGGGAAAAAGGAAACCCCGGAGACACTGGCTGCCACGTAAATGATACCAAGTCCTGGAGCCAGGGGCACAGAAAGTGACTGAAGCCCTTTATCTCAAGGCTGTCAGACCAGCTCCTGCTCCTTGCCAGATGCTCCACTGCAGCTGCTGTTCAAAGAACTTGCCATGGGGCAGGGAGCTAGAGTGGGTGCACTACCTGAATGCCAGAATCCACAGCAAGCAAAGCAGCCCCCGGCATGGGGCCATATCCTCAGCCGGTGTGAATCAGTGCAATTCTCTCACCACGGCCGGTTTACACCAGCTGTGGATCTGACCCGAGAGGAAGCATTAATGCAAACCCAGTGCAGGGCAATCTTAGGGCTCGAGAGTGAGGGCAGGCGTGTGGCTGGAAGCCAGTTTGAAGGTACATTGGACAGAGGGCGAGATCATTGCTTGGGGCCACAGAGCGTAGGCGGACAAGGTGGCTGTGATTCTCAGCGGCCCCCAGGCTCCTTCACATACCCCCTGGCAGTGTGAAGGGCACTTGGAGAGAGCATAAATGTAATTTATACCAGATTTAAGGCCCCTTTGTGCTGCTGGAGCGGCATCAAGGGGCCTGGGTGTAAATGGAAATCAGACCCATGCAGCACTGAGTGAGAGAGAGAGGGGGATGGGGAAAGGCAGGGCCAGCAGACGTACAGCGAGTGGGCTCATACTCGGCTGTTGTGAAGGGATGAATCCTGTGGCACTGCACCGGTTGACACCAGCAGAGAAAGCAGCCAGTCCAGCAGAGGATGCTTGCCTACTTGCTGAAGCCATATGCCTCAGTGCAGACTCATCTCTAGGCAGGAGTACAGGCTCCGTGCTCCATTCAGCCCTTGTTTTCTCTATCAAGGCGGCTGTCGAACTAGACAGACAGTGCCTGTTGCGAGGGCGGCTTTTAGCTCTGGCCCTGCGGCAATGGGCACGTTATAAATGCGCGTGCTCAAATAAATCACAGTACTGCCCTTTGTCCAGCAGCATCTGTGCAGAGAGCTCGCAGCTTGTTCCACCAAACAGTCGCAGAAGCATCACTAAACCAAATTCCAGCATGGGGGTGAAATGTTCCCTGCCCCATCTCCCGTCCCCTTTGCAATGTGCTTACAGATTAACATGCTGCCAGAATGTGAATGGTCAACACAGTGCTATTGCTCAAAGCACGACCCCATTGGGTGAGTCATACAGGTAATTAGCTGCTTACACCAAAGGACTTACAAGCAATCACAGCCATTCACAGGCAGAAGGAGGGATCACCCAGTCACCCATTGCAGCTTGGGCTCTCAAGCCTAGGGGCTTAGAAGGGTTTCAGAGCCTGAGCTGCAATATCCATACTGCTAATGTTAGCACGCTAGCGCCAGCCCCATTGCCACGACTTTGTCGACCTCACTGTCAAGACGCAGTGTAGACATCCCCTAGCTGAGTCTGGGGTTGAACTTGAGATGCTAACCCAAGTTAAATGCCGAGTTGCTGAGTCTTCACTGCTGTTTTAACTGCGGTGTTAGCCAACGTGGGTTAAGAACGTGCCTTTTGTTCGCAGGACAGACACACACTGAATTGTAGTGGGTCTGTGCTCCCAGAAAACTGCCAGGCACCTCATTGGCTCTAGGTGGCGGAGGCAGAGGGGATGCAAAGATGATGAGAAAAAGAGAGAAATGGAGTGAGAAAGGTGGCACACGCATTTCAGTGGGTGTGAGGGTACATGCAAATGAGCGCACGTGCAAACATCTGAGTGTGTGTCTGTGTTAAAGCATGGATGAGTGTGTGCTCACATACATGCAGAGGAGTGTGATTTGTGCAGGGGTTACAGCAGATCTGTGTGTGGCACATGGAAGTTACAGGATATCTGTGTGCATGGAGACCGTGAGCGCCATGCATAGGTGCCTATGAGTGTGAGACTGCTCACAGTCGCACCCAATGCACTGCCAAATTGACAGCTTCTGAAAGGGCCCCATGTCTGTCTGATCTGGGTTGCTCGCCTGGGCAGTTTTCGATGCATGGCCTAGTTGAAAGACACGATGCAACTCACACTGTGGCATTCCGAGCTGCGGGTAAAGCATTAAACACTGAACAGGAGCAAAGGCGGCTAAGAGAGATTCCTGGCTGTCAGCTCCCATTTCAGAGGAGAATCAAGGGCAGCTCCAAACCAATGAGGAGCAGAACCAGGCAGATCTGAGAGGCTGGAAGAGGAAACCAAAAAGAAACATTTTTAAAGCCGCTCCAAGTAGAAAATATTCAAGACATTCATACTATCATCTAGCGGGCTGGAGGGACATTTCCATAGCTCTGCCTCCCTACCCAGCACAACTCTCTAACCTGTCTGAATGCATTTTTTAATAAACTATTTTCAACGAGTTTTCTCAAGGGAATAAAAAAAGAAGATGCCAACAACTTGGCAAGGAACTGTCTAGATGAATCTGGTGGTTTAACAGAAATTTACGAGCAGATAAGAGGAAGAATTTGTGCAAAGGGAAATTAATGCCTAAGAGAAGGGCTGTTTGGTGGGAAGGAGACCCTGAGGAGAGAGCAGAAAGGCGCCCCCCAGGAGGAGAGGGGATCTGCAAAAGGAGCTTTAGGGAGGTGGTTAGATAAGTGCAATCGATGCTATTTTACTGCTCATGGGAGATGAGGGATTCCACAGCTTCCCCATCCAGCAGACAACGTGTCCCAGTCCTGCCGAGCCACAAGCCCTGCTATGTCTGTCCTCAGCCCCCACTGCCCTGCCAACGTAGCTCAGTCCTGACCAGCAGCCCTCCCTGCTATTCCAGCCTCACACCTTCCACCCTCCTCTGCCAATGCACATGGATTACAACCCGTATAATACACGCCTGCTTCTCCAGTCCCTAGCTCCCAGGCAGTCCTCCCCATGTACCCTAATCCTGACCGGAAGTACCCCCTCACTAGTCACATCCTTGGTTCCTGCCCAGATCTGCTAGGGCACCCTAATCGTGATCTACAACACTCCTACTATTTCTGCCCTGGGCTCCCCACACAGCTCTGCCAATGCACCTCAGTGCCCACCTATAGCACCCCTGGATATTGCAACACTAGACCCCACACACACACACCCATCTGCCACATCACCTCTTTCCAGCCCTATCCGCCTGATTTTCCCTGTAGGGTAGAGATTGTGAGAGTCCAACAGCATTGGTAAGGAGGTTGTTCATGATATGCACAAATGCCCACAGAGCTGTATGGGTCATAGGATGGCAATCTAGGCTCTGTTGCATGAGCCCCATTTGACCCCAGATGTCCAGGGCTGAGAGGTCTGTCAGTACGTCATCTCCCCTTACCCAGCAGAGTGACCCATGAACACCAATGACAAACCCCACCAGGCTTCTTCCAGGCTGCTCCAGTCTATTTTCACAGGGAGTCCCTCACCTTCCCTCCCTCCTGGGACACCAGAGTTCCCCTTGTAACATGGTCACAAAGGGCCCCTTCTGCCACTCCTCCTGGCGCTGGCCCAATGGGGCTCCTCTCCAAACCTCTCCCATTCCCACCCCACCTCTTACTCGTGCATTTCTTGATGTTGCTGCCCTTCTTCAGCGCGTGCCGACTCAGCTTGCAGTGGAAGTTGTCCTCCCAGAACTCAGCAAACCAGATGTTCCGCCGGTTATTGTCCAGCGTCCGGCTGGAGAAGTATCGGTCGAAACCTGCCAAGCGAAACAATAGAGGGAAGCGTGAAATCCCAGAGTCAGCTGGAACAGGCGCAGCTGAGTCTGAAACAAGTTGGAGAGGGAAGAGGCAAGTGGGTGAAGGGACCATTCCAGGGAACCACAAAGATCCAGTGAGCAATTGTCCTGGTCAGAAAGTGACAGAGCAGCTAGGGAGAGGCATCATCACGGGCTACAATGGGAGATGAAAGCCTCCAGCAGCACCTCCCAGCTCTGCATTCTGCAAGCCTGGACCCAAGGGTTGCATGGACTGGGGTAATATTTAGGTCATTTGGCTAACTTGTAGCTTAGAATGAGGGAAGGGACCTGGGACCAGCTGAGATGGGCTCTGGGAGAGGAGGATTCTGGGCTGGTTAATGTGAAACGGATTTTGGTAGCACTACCATGTTTACACCAGCCAAGGATGTGGTCCTCTTGAGTATAACCCCTGGGAGATGATGTCCTGGACTTGGATATTTCACAGAATTATAGAAATCTAGTCTGGAAGGGACCTCAGGAGGTCATCTAGCCCATTCCCCTGAGCTGAGGCTGGGCCAAGTAAATCTAAACCATCCCTGACAAGTGTTTGTCCAACCTGTTCTTAAAATCCCTCAGTGACGGGGATTCCACAACCTGCCTAGGTCACCTGTTCCAGTGTTGAACTATCCTTGGCCTTCAAAAGGTTTTCCAAATACCTACCCTAAATCTCCCCTGCTGCAAACTGAGTCTATTGCTTCTTCTCCATCTCCACCCTGGGTAGTACAACAGTTGCTCACCTTTCTCTCAACGACCTTTTACATAGAAGACATGTTATCAGGCCCGTCTTCAGCTTTCTCTTCTCTAAACTAAACTTGCCCCCATCTTTCTTCCTACGTCGCATTTTCTAAACCTCTTATTTTTGTTGCTCTCCTCTAGACTCTCTCCAATTTGACCACAGCTTCTTCAAGTGTGGTGCCCAACACAGGACACTGTACTCTTGCTGAGACCTCACCAGTGCCAAGTAGAGCAAAATGATTCCCTTGCATGTCTTACGTATGCCACTTCTGTTAACAGACCCCAGAATGACATTTGCTGTAGCATCACATGGCTGACTCAGCGATTCAGCTATTCACTACAGCCCACAGATGCTTTTCTGCAGTACTGCTGCCAAGCCATTTATTCCCCCTTTTGTATTTGGGAATTTGATTTTTTTCCTTTCTTAATTGTAGTACTTTGCACTTGTCTGTATTGAATTTCATCTTCTTGATTTCGGACCCATCCTCCAATTTACCAAGATCATTCTGAAATCTAATCCCTGTCCTCCACAGTGCTTGCAACCCCTCCCAATTTGTCTCATCTGCAAATTTAACAAGCGGACTTTCCATTCCATCATCCAAGTCATTAAGGAATCTGAATAGTATTTGACCCAAGACAGACCCCTGTGGGACCCCATTAGATTGATCCTTCAAGTTTGACAGTGAACCATTGATAACTACTCTTTGAATGTGGTATTTTAACCAGTTGTGCACCCACCTGATGGTAATTTCATCTAGATCATATTTCCCTGCTTTGCTTATAAATGCAACAGCATAAATAACCCACAACACTTCATACATCCCCAGTGGGCAAGATAAGGTTATTGCAAGCAGCTTGACACTAAGCCTTCCAAAAAAAAACAACCCAAAACCCCATGAGTGTACAGGCCCAGTGCATGCAATTGTGTCTCTTTGAACAGCTGCAATGACTCTGCAGTTTATTCTCACAATTAAGTTTTATTTCCCCCCACAGTCCAACCCCAAACCTGGCCCCTTTATGCAACTGCAGCTCTTGGAATAGATTCTGTGTACAACCACCTGTGAGAAAAACCTGAATGAGTCCCTCTGCCCTCCCCTGGAATGGGCTTTGAGAATAACACCTGCCAAGGCCCCATCTGTCAATGAGTGCCATTGGTCTTTATCCATAGGGTCAGATCCTGATGTCCCCTTATGCAGGCCTGGAGAGAACTATTGAGGTCCCACTGCTTATGGGGGCAGCATTCCAGAAGCCTGCAAAGGGAATACAACCTCCTACCATGCCCCACAGAGCCCGTGGCGGTAGGACTACTTCCACTACAGATCCCGAGGGAGGCAGGAGAGATGTAAGGGAGGACCTGGGGCAGAAATCAACCCCTCCATTAAACAGCTAGAGGGCTGCTCTACTGTTTAGGAGGGAGGGTTTCTTCTCCCCTCCCAGCCCCATAACCTGGTGGCTTAGGCTGTGCATTGAGTAGCACTGGGATGCAGGGGACAGAGTGTAGGTAGACTCTCAGTCGGCTTTTGTTACAGTCCCTTGCAAGAGGCAAGAGCCAAGATAAATGAGGGTTGAGAGGAAGCCCAGAAGAGGCTGGGAACAGCAGATAAATGAGACATGGCTCTGGCGGAACAGAATTCAGTGCAACGAGGTACAAGGCATGGCATGCTGGAAGGAACAATGTGAACCATTGCTACACAGTGATGGGGTCTGAATTACCTGTAACCTCTCAGGGAAAAAAACATCCAGGTGCCACTGTGGACACCAGTCAGTGGAGGGGCCTGCTCTCCGCTTTGAAAAGCCAGCAAGAAGCATTCAAGGCACCAAGAACAACACGTGAAAGATGAGGGCATTATAGAAACTGACAGCACCATTCTCCTGCTAAATGCCATGGGGCAACTCCCCAGTGGGTGCAAACTGGCACAGCTCTCACCATCAGCGGAGCCACAGCGATTTACACTGGCCAAGGATCCGTTCGGTCACGTATTTAGTTGTGCTGACTTTCTCTCAAAAGAGAGGGCAAGGATGATTAAAGGCATCCGAGTGGGAGAGCGCAAAGGGCATCTGAAGCAGGAAAGAGGAAAAATATGACAAAAGACAAGTACGATGGAGGGACTGAAAATAAAGCAGAGCACAGAGAAGGCTAATCAGGCTCCCGTTTTGCTGATTTTCCCAAAATCCCCGCAACAGATGTTTGAAGTGCTCGGTAGGGGCAGCTGGGGCAGACGTTGAACAGAGCTCAGCACAGACTCTGCTCTTTGGAAAAGCTGGCCCGGATGGTGGCTTCTGCACATGTTGACGTTTGCTGGCCCTGCGATGCAGCATTTTGCATGCCCAGATCTCACAAAGGCAGAGCTGTCTCAGTACTGCCATTTTACAGATGGGGTAAATGAGGCACCACAGTGAGTCAGCAGCAGCAATAGAACCCAGGTCTTCCAATTCCCGGCCCTCAACCTTACCCACCACCCCTGACGGCCTCCCATTTGTCACGACGGAGAACATCTCCACAGCTGCTGGGAGGGCACTTCCCAGTGTAGACAGACACACACTAGCTCTTCTTGCGCCAGCGAGCTGCAAATAGCGACGTCGCCACAGCAGCGCAGGCAGTGTCTCAAGCTAGCCACCCAAGCACAAGTCCAGTGATACGAGACAGGTCCTGGCTCTCTGCCTCCCTTTTGTGTTTCACCTGCCTTTGAAGCACCAGATCCAGGGAAAGGCACTGTCTTGTCACCACTGTGCCCATGTGACTCCCCCGATGTCAATGGGAGTTGTTTCATTTGTGCAGTGAGACAGGAGCTGATCCTTGGACCACACATCGAAAAGTAGGTCCCTGGGGTAGCATCTGCCCCCATGTTCCGATTCAAAGATGCAACAAAGCGTACGCACGTATAGACACGGAGGGGCCCCCACGCCCCCACAGTGCCCCTGGCCCTTTCACCCCATTGCTCTGCAGCATCTGCTGCAAAGGGTAGAGAGCATTAGCGTCCTGCCCCCAAGTCTCAGGGAGCAGCCGTCAGAAGCTTGCAGCAGATCAAGGCGCTTGGTGGTTCGGTTTCTAGACAGGTTAGTGATTGACGGCAGGGAGCGTAATGTGCCCTGACAAGCTCTGTGTCTTGCAGTCATTGCGCTGAGCAGGGAACAAACAAGGAAAAGGAAATTGGGATTGTCAATGTCACGGGGAGCCGCTGCCCATGAGAGAGGCAAAGCAGCCCATGGGGGGTACATCGCAGGATCTAGTGACCACATGGCTTCATCTAATATCGATCCCCTGGGTTAGGGGCACTCAACAGATCCCAAGCTCAGATCCAGACCCAGGGGTTCCCAAAGTTCAGGGGAGTGTTGGGAGCCAGGGCTTTGGTTCAGATCATTATAAAGGTGGAGCCAGCCACAAGGCACCCAGGTCTGATCTGGCTGGGACAGGGAGAGTTGGGATCTTTGGTTCAAGAGCTGAAGAGCCACAGAATAATAATACTTCAAAACAGTTACTCTGTGATGGCAGCAGGATATGCACTGGCCAAGTCAGGGGCTCTTCACACTCACACAAACCCCGGCTGCTGCATCTTCCACCCCACCCATCTCTGCCCATCTTGTGGCTGCTCTGGGAGGGGGAAATCCCCGCCATTCCACCCTTATCCCACACAGCAGACGTAGGGAGTGTGGCTCCCAGCAGTTCCCGCAGTGCTAACAAGTTTGCGCAACATCCTCTGTGCTCCCCAACAACCAGTGCTCTACTCAAGTCTTGAGCATAAATGAGTGGAGCCTGGCTTGGCCCCTGGAGCCCTGAGTGTGGCACGGCAGACTCCACTCACATGTGACTGACATCAAGTATTGCTGATGGATCAGCTGGGTAGGATAGCCTCGTTCGCTTTGTGCTCTAAGTTACTCGGTAATGTTGCAGTGTGCTGTTAAACAGCAGCCCCCTTCCACCGCAAAGGTGGCTGCATTTCAGCGGTGGGCGGTCACTCCTGTCAGATTATGTTGTCCTTCCACAGCACCTTCTATCCACGTATCTCACAGTACTTTCCAAACACTCCTTAACCAATCCTCCGATCCACCCAAAGAGGCAGGCATGAACATCTCTGTTTTACCAGGGGGCGAGGAACTGAAGAAAAGGGAAATGAACTGATTTACCCAAGGTCATACAGCCAGTGAATGAGAGAGCCACGAATAGAACCCAAGCGTCCCCCCTGTACTCTCACCACTGGACCATACTGCCATTCTAAAGGCCAGATCCACGGTGCTGCTGGCAATGGGGCCATGCTGATCCACCACAGCTGAGGATCTGGCCCACAATCCGCAAAGCTCATAGGCGCGTTCTGGCCGCCGGTGTTCTTGCTGCTATCACAATGCTGTGTGATGCTGCCCAGACTTTAACGCAAGAGCTTCTCATTGCCATTCTCCCCAGGTGGCCCTACCTACCCTCCCCCCCCCCCCCGATGGCAGAGGATGCACAGAACCCAGGAAAGCTGCTGGCTTTGCAATCAGTGCCTTGGCAGGGTCCTGGTCTATGGTACCACCTCTGACAGCGGCTGAGTGAACACCTCAGCAAAGGAAGTGGGACTGCACTAGGAAGGGGGAAAGGGCCTCAGCATGGAGCAGGGTAGAGCCAGAGTAGAGCAGTATTCCCCACTTCTAGGGAGCTAACGAGAGGGGGTGGCCCCTTTAAGGCTGAGCTGGCTGGGCATGGAAGATGGGGTTGCTTCAAGCTTCCCAAACGCGGATGCTTTCCTGGATGGGGAGCCTGGTGTTCGGGTAACAGACCTGCTAATTGTGCAGCTCTCACCCTGTGCAGAGATGCACTCAGCGAATGTTCAGCGGCCACCCACCCAGAGCAAAGGAATGATGATACTTTATTGAATAATTCACTGCAATAGCCCTGATAATGCCTTCATTTGCCAGCCTTTCATCCACTTTGCTTGGGAGCCATCTCTCACCGTAAAGCTTCAGAACAATTACTGGACTCTTCCAGAGGAATTCTCTAAGCCGAGCATGTGTGAGAGGGAGGCGGGGGCTCTCTGCATTCTGGAGACACACAGAAATCCATTTCCAGCTCTTCCTCCTCCCTTAGGGACTATGCCTAGCACCCCTGCCAGCAGGGCACAGAAATCCAGTTCCAGGGTTCTTCCTGCCGCTGCCCAGGGCTACACCTAGATTTCTTTCCAGGTAGGCACTCGCCCTATTCTCCTCGCTATTCAAAGGTCATTGCATGATCAAGGGAGCCTTCTGGCTTTGGGCACTCCTGCAGATGCACCAAGGTTTGTGTGTCCGTGTGGAATGGATTCTGGACTTGCCTCTGCTTGGTGCAATTGCAAAGGAGAAAGGAGAGAAACAATGGTATAACCGGGTGTGTCCCAAGACAAAAGGCAGAGGGGACAGGCAGGTGGGCGGAGGAAATGGGGTGGCACAGGACAGTAGAGTGGACAGGGAAGGTACTGGATGACCCCTATGTCAGAGAAGCAGTAGCACTCAAAATGGAAAAAAGTAAGTGACAGTACTCACCCAAGTCCCACCTACTCTCTTAGCTCTGCCCATAAACCTGCCCCAGTTCCACCCCAGGGGAGCTGCAGACTCCGGCCCCACGTACCTTTGACAGACACACGCTTGGGCAGGATGGTGACCGATCCCTCGGCCACCTCCTCTAGGTGGAGCACAGGGGAGATTTTGGAGCCCCAGCTGTCTGAGCCCATCCAGATGAAGTGCCCGGTCTGGTTGGCCCTCTTCGCTGCCTCCAGCACCCTCCTGTGCAGAGAAAAGCCAAAGAGCAGGTTCTGAGCTCACAGTCATTGCACCCAGGTCAATGTGGGAGAGAGAAAGCAGGGGCAGGATGGAGAGCCTAAATCACTCTAAGGACTGTTTTCTAAGCCTATAAGCATTCTCGTGACTCTTCTCTGAACTCTCTCCAATTTATCCACACCCTTCTTGAATTGTGGGCACCAGAACCGGTCACAGTGTTCCAGCAGCGGTCGCACCAAATATAGAAGTAAAATAACCTCTATTTCTATCTGAGCTTCCCCTGTTTATGCATCCTGGGATCGCATTTGCTCTCTTGGCCACAGCGTCACACTGGGAGCTCATGTTCAGCTGCATATCCACCACAAACCCCAAATCTTTGCAGAGTCACCGCGTCCCAGGATAGAGTTCCCCCCTTCTGTAAGCATGGCCGACATGCTTTGTTCCTAAATGTATACATTTATAGTTAACCATATTAAAACACACATTGTTGGCTTGCCCCAAGAGACCCAGATCGCTCTGAATCAATGACCTGTCCTCTTTATGAGGAAGCAAAAAAGACACTGTCAATACAGAAGTTGATTAAAAAGTGATTAAGAGAACACAGGTACTTGGCAAAATAAACATCCCTATATAAATCAGCAGGTCAGGAAGATGTGTATCCCAGGTCTCTGAGGCCGTTACTCTGGGAAGTCCCAGGAAATGCAGGAAGCAGCGGAGGACGGTGAATTGTGTGTCAGGAATCAGGCCCTGCCGCAGAGTCTCCAGGCAGCCTCATTAATACAGCTGACCTGCAGCAAGCTGCCTGACTAGCCACAAAACCTGACTGTTTGCTGAGGCCAGCAAGCTGGTTTATAGGCCAGCAAGCTGGTTTATAAGCCAGCAGCAGCAGCAGCAGCACCAGCTCCCTGGCTTCTCAACACTCATGCTGCTTACCACTGTGCCTGCTCCCATGTTACCTAGTTCCTGCTGCTCCCGCCTTGCATCCAGCCTTGCCTCTGTCCTACCCCTGCCTTGAATCCCTCATTGCCTCAGTTCCTGTCCCTCAGTCTGACCCTTGGCTCCGGCTCCTGACTACAGCCTCTGGCTCAATCCCCCCTGGCTCTGATACCCAGTTTCTACCTCCAGGTTTTCCCAGTGGCTTTGGCTCCTGACCACAGCTCTGACCTGGCCATGAGGTCTGCTGCCCACTCCGGCCACAAGACTAGACCGCCCTCATCCTGGTCAGCTGACATTGCGGTATCAGTCTTCAAGGGAAAAAACAGAAATCCTGGCAATTATTGTGGTGAGAGTCTAACTTCATCCCCTAGGAAAATGATGGGACAAATATTTATTTTAAAATGTAAGCAACAAGAGGAGGTGAGAGCCGTGATCAATAGGTTAAGAAAATCCTGCTCTCACTCTGCATGCCGATCTGAAAGCAGAATTTGATGCTATGGGCCAGATCCTGAGCTGCTGTCAATCAGAGCAGTCCCATTGACTTCACCAGGGCTCTGCCAAGGATTTGTCTAGGCACAAGCATGCACTGGTTTGTTAAGCCGGTGCAGACCTCTGCGTGGATGGTCTAATTTTGCGTTAGGAGTGGCTGATTTTAGTTAAACTGATTAGGAACAGGTTTCAGCTAAACATCACTCCTTCAATGACATGGGCGAACTGTGCCTTATGCTACATCATAACAGACCTGTTTAAACCAAAATTAGAGCGTCCACACAGCCTTTGGCTCTGGTTTAACAAAATCAGGTCAAAGCAGCGCAGCGCTCCATGAAGGCACACCCTGATTTACACCAGCAGAGGGTCTGACTTTCCGCCTTTCACACAAGACAAGCTGGACGCACTTGTGTCAATGGCATAACAAGAAAAGCAAATAGAGGGCATGCAGAAGATGCGATGCACCTGGGCTGGAGTAAAGTGCTTCACCCAGATGTGTCGCCTTGATTCTTTTAAATGGGCTCTGTTCTTCCACCCTCTTCCTTGCTGTCTCCATCCCCTCTCCTATCACAGACGCTGTCTACCACCCTTCCTGCCATGCTACCTGCCATTTACCCCTCCCTGTCTCCAGCCCTTTCCTGCCTGCCATCGCAGCTGCTGGGCTGCCCAGGGAAAGAGAGGTGAAAACTCCACTCCCTGTTCTGACTAGACCCAGTCCTGCCTTGCCACGTGCTGTCCCTTTGCACAGGCACAAAGGGAGCAATGTCACGCTATCCCGTTAGAATGGTCCCCACCCTGTCCAGGATGGAAAGGACTATGGCAGCAGCAGGCCAGGGAGAATGACACCCCTGGTATTTACGCAGGGAAGCACTGCAGGCAAGAGAATTATTAAATATTGCAGAGCATTAGGCAATCAGTGGAAAATTCACTGAATAATTTACCCTGCCCTGTCCTTCCATTGGTGTCTGCCCTGTGATTCTAACCCAGCCTGCAGGGCAGGCATGCTCATGGCCCGGTGGGCAGGAAGGCAGGAGGGATGAGATGAGTGAAAGAAAGGAAGAGGTAGGGTGGATAGAGCAAGCGAGGGGCAAGAAAAGGGGAGAGCCAGGAGGAGGAGGAGGAGGGAGAGGGAGAAAGGAGGAGAGAAGAAGCTGAGTGAGAAAATGGGGAGGATGCCAGAGGGAGACGGCCCTGACCCACAGAGCACGGGGCTGGAGTTCATACCCATCTCTAGTGAAGAGGGATGGCAGGAGGCCATAGCAATGGGTAAAGCGAGCAGGTGAACTGGGACACTGAGGTGCATGTTGCAGCCAGCTACAGTGACCTGCATCGTTCTGTGACTCTCCCCTGCCCAGCTGGAGCAGTGGCGTGAAATGTACAGATGGCCCCAGCTGAGCGACAGAGCATGCAGCCAGCCAAGTCCCCGACTCCACCGCACGGCTGCAGCTTCCAGAGGGAGCTGCGTAGAGAGACTGGCTCTCCAGCTCCATTTGCATATTTGCTGACAGGTAATTGAATTCCCCCTTTAATTACTGAACATTAGGGAAAATCAGGTTACACAGCAGCAGGCTGGAAAGGCTCCAGCGCTGAGGAGGGGGTTTCATGCGTGCAGGAAGGCAACTCGGAGCAGACTTGTGAGCCGCCTGAGTGAGACAAATGTTCCTACCGGTGCCAGTGCAACCACTGAACTGGGCGCTGCCGGGTGATTGAGTGCCACTCAGACAGACCGCCAATGCCAAACTGCTGGCGATCCTTGCCACCCAGTGCCAGCCCTCTCTCCCCAGCCTCGATCCTCAGCTAGTGCAAACTGGCATCTTTCCACTGAAATCAACGTACGCCAGCTAAAGATCTGATCCGCTGATCAGCAGAGCTGTGCCGACTTACACCCACTGGGAGTATTTTTTTGAAATGTTCTGCACCACGATTTTTATTGCATGGCCCTCAGGTACATTGTAAGCTGTCTGGGGCAGGGCCTGCATTCCTCCGTGTGTTGGTACAGCCAGGGCTGGCGCTTCCATTTAGGCGACCTAGGCGGTCGCCTAGGGCGCCAGGATTTGGGAGGGCAGCATTTTGCGGCCCTCGGCAGCAATTAGGCGGCGGGGGGGGGGGGGTCCTTCTGCACTCCATGTCTTCGGCGGCAATTCGGCAGCGGGAGGTCCTTCCACACTCCAGGTCTTCAGCGGCAATTCTGCGGCGGGTCCTTCACTCGCTCCGCGACCTGCTGCAGAAGTGCCCCGAAGACCGGGAGCGTGGAAGGACCCCCACCTAGGGTGCCAAAAACCCTGACACTGCTCCTGGGTGCAGCCCCTCAATCTCTGGCCTGGTCTCACTGATTATGGCCTCCCAGGCCCTGAAACGTGACCTCCTTACTCTCTCCAAGTCCCTTGAGGGCTTGATCCTGAGAGGCACTAAACACCTGCAATGTCAAGAGCGCTCTGCACCACTCAGCATCCAGCCGTCTGTCTATCTAAGCTCTCATACCAGGGCCCATCAACCTCAGCAGCACTTCTGTCCTCTCCTATCCCCCTTGCTTGTTTCATCGTCTGTCTCCTTCTCCATTTTTCCCCGCCACCCCACCCTATCAGCCTCTATTTGCAGCATTGCACAGGTAACGAGTGGGGACCTAACACAGAGCTCACTGAGGAGACTGACTTCACTGCCTTTTGGAGTGAGCCCTAGGTGCAGCGTTGGGAAGAGAATTTACCCATCTCCCACCCCCAGTTGTTTCTCATTAAGCATCAAGGCAGATTTATGACTCACACATCCTATGTCGGGGATTTAATTACTTGCTACCCAAGTCCAGATGGTATTATTATATTTTTTTTAAAAGCCACACTCCACCGAGCCGCAGGGATGCCGAACATCTGTGACATGGCACTGGCCAATCAGCATTCCCAGCTGCGTTGCCACTTCCCTAGCTCCCAGTGCCGGCTCCCCCCGCCCAGTGACAAGCACGAGGATCACCCAAGCCAAATGGGAGGGTCAGCAAGTGGCACAATCCCAGGCCGACCATGGGACTCAGACCAAGTGGCTTTGGGAGGGAGTTGGGGGCAGCTGATGCACACTGGTCTGACTGTAGATTTGCTTCTATTGGTTCTTTCCAGTTGGCATATAGGACCAGCTCCTAAGCGGGTGTAAGTCGGTGTCATTCTGTTGAAACCGATGAATGGAGCTACGCCAAATGACACCTAGCCCTTAAATAGTTTCCACCACGGTTTTTATTCCAGGTCACTAAATTAAACTTTAAGCTCTTCGGGGCAGGGACCGTATTTTACTGTGTTTAGCACCTACCCCAACGGGGCTCCACTCCCGATTGGGGTCTTGGCGTGTGACCACAATCCTAATGAAAGATGATTAATTTAGACTTTCTTTGAATTACCCTAGTACCTATGAGCCCTAGTGAAGAACCAAGCCCGCCTTTTGCTAGGCACTGCCCAGCTTTGTGACAGGCGCATGACAAAAGGGTTAAACACCCATGCCTGGGCCAACTCCTCAGCTGGTGTACGTGGGCGCAGCTCCATTAATGTCAATGGAGCTATGCTGATTTCCATCAACAGGACAAGTGGCCCATAAAGAATAAGCGAGCTGGTGCTGCATGCATCTCTACTGAACAGTAGGCAAGGGGGCAGCCCCCGATCTCATTTACACTGCTGTAAATCTGGAGCAATCTCACTGATGTCAGTGTCATTCCTCTGGTGTAACAGAGCTGAACCTGGCCAGCAGCGGGCAGCAGGCTGCTGCCACACAGAAAAAAACCCCACATTTTCCAGGTGTGTGTCAATGAGTGCTAATGAGATGTAATTCCCCCGTTTACACAAGTCCCTCGCCTGGATAAATGTTTACAAACCCCTGTTTAGTGATGCTTGCCATTTACACAGCAAGGTAAATCCCAGATTTCTCAGTGCATAAGCAAGAAAGCATAAATGTCAGTTTTCAGACATTTCTATTAAGGAGGGAAAAGAAACTTAGATCGTTTGCATATCTGATGTAAACTGCTTTAAAATCTCGGTTTACCCACATTTACATAATGTTTGCTGATTAATAAATTAGACACTTACTAAAATCAGGTGTAAATCAATGTGAATCATTAGGCTCCATAAACAATGTAAGCCACACTACATCACCTTGATTTGCCTGCTGCCTGTAATCCTGCAGCTCCCCACTGCACTGCAGGGACGGAGCATTTTCTTAAGGGACTCAAGTGGGGCTCCCAGAAACTGAGGGCCCCAAAACTAGCAGCCCCTTCTGGAAACATGGGTCTAAATGACTTGTCTGAGGTCACACAAAGTCAGTGGCAGAGTCAGAAATAGAATCCTAGAGCCCCAAATTCAGCTTGCTTCTCTAAACATTAGCCCCCACTCTCCTCATTATAATTATGTACCCTATGCATCAAACAACACCAGTGCTGTGATGTGGTTTGTAAAACAGGCTACCGGGTCCAAGGAGTGCTAAGGATCTATAGGATACGCTGGGGGGTGGGGCTGAACAGCGTTGGGAGGTACCAACACACAGAGAACCTTGTGTTCCCCCTCCTCACTTCCTCCGGTTTGCCCCACACCCCACCCACAAGCCAACCCATTCTCCCCTCACCTGATATCGTCCTCATTGGCAAAGATGATGACGGCCCGAGCGTGGGAGGTCTCCAGGAGACGGCGAATGATCTTATCAAACTCTCCCGCCTTGGGCTCCCGAGGGATCTTGACCGACTGGGCCACGCACACTCCCCCTGTGGGCAGACAAGACACGGCGCATTTAGAGAGGCCTTTGAACCAGCCAGCCCCACTCAAGCTCCCTTTGGGGGGATACCTACCTGCTTGGGGGGCGAAGGAGGGTTCACTCTTGGGGTCCACATGCTTGAGATCTATACGTCTCTGTAAGCGGCTCAACCCCGGAAATGAGCAAACCTCAGTGCCCCCTGCTGCTGATAGCGGCACACTCAGCCAGTACACAGTGCGGGACCGGAGCCTATGGGATTTGCATTGCAATCACCTGTGTGGAATGCCGGTTATTGATAACTCAAGGAAACCAGCGAAAGACCAGTGTGAAGCAATTTAACATGGGTAGGGGCAGCAAATACCAACATGCTCTGCATTACAGCTGCACATAGAGGCTCCAGTCAGGATCGGGGGGCCCCATTTTGCTGGACGTTGCACAAACACATAATGAGAGACTGGCCCAGCCTGTAGGAATCTAGGCCTACATGGGACCTACATAAATTATGGTTGTAAGATAAGTTTGGATGTTAGCATGAGAAACAGGCTCCCAGCATGAGACCAAAGAGAACAAAATCCTGAGAAAAAAGAATTGTTGAGTTAACTTTGCAGTGACCCGGGGAATACCACCATTACTGTCTTTAAGGCTAGGGTGGAAGTAACAGAAACTGGGAACCTGCTCCCTAAAACTCCCTCATCTGGCTTTGGCTAAGGGCCAATATCCAGCAGTAACATCACTTGTTTATTATAGCATATACAAAGCAAGGTTCTTTGGGGGCTCTTTCTCAGAGCTTTGCCTCACCCTCTGGAGTCACACCACCATGCAAGGTGTCTCCTGGGCCTGACCCTACTGTAATTATGTTGGCCAACGCTTATAGGAGTATTGTTGCTCGGGCATAGAATAGAAGGCTGTATACGCTTGTATTGATATTTTGGATGTAACCAGCACCAAGTGGCCTTTGAGGCTAATCAAGGAATGTGTGTGTGGAAACTGAGTCAGGTATAGCTTCATAAACTCCTTAGGATAATTATTCCCAACACTGCCCCAAAAAGCTCACTGCCTAAGTAGACCAGGCAGACTGCAATGGGAGAAGGACAGTACGGCCACCCCCGTGTTGTGGACAGGGAACTGAAGACATGAAGAGGTGAAGTGACTTGTCCCAGCAAGTCAGTGGCAGCACCAAGAACTGAGCTCAGATCTCTTCTCCTCCCCTGTGTCTGTTTGGTCTATAGACTGTAAGCTCACTGGGGCAGGGACCATCCTTTACGCTATGGGCGTGTGCACACAGCACTTTGCACAACAGGGCCATGATCTCACACGGGGCCTCTGGATGTTACTGGAACAAACAACAATCACAATGCCATTGTGAGCATTGGAGCCCTTACTCAGCCAGAGGTACCGGTGACTGCCAAGGGGCTCTCTTTCTCCTCCTTTTGCACCAAGGGCTGACACCTGTTGACACTAGCGGGCTCCGGAGTGGGCCCCTAGTGCTCTGAATATATTTGCTCAGTACGTTCTTCCCTCCTACGGTGCATGCCCAGGAAGAGACAAAAATCTTCCCATTATTTCCACTGCCACAGATTGTTTTTTCACACATCACTTTGATTTGTATCATCATCCTTTTGTTGTGTTGCTCCCTCCGTTCAGCCGTCTCGAGAGCTTCTCTCTACCATCCACCTACTCCTTTTATTATCTGTCATTTCAAGCCATAACCGCGCTTTCCCTTCCTAGTCTCAATTCTTCTGCTGTTCCCGTCTCTAACATCTCCTCCAAGCCTTCCTCTGCATTCACTCTTTCCATCATCTCAGATCTCCAAGGAGCGTCCCCTCCTCGCTTTGCCACTCTTCAGTCCCTGCTTCCCAAACAGCTTTCAGCTGAGCTCATCATTTCGGATTCTTCTTTTTGGGTCCCAGCCTGGCTTCTTGCAACTGTGTGTGTAAATGCCACCTTATCACCTTCTGGATTTCAGACCTATTGCCCAAGGCTTGGCCTCTTAGGGCTCGAGCTCCCTGCCCTCTCAGAAATAGGCATCACCAGTTTAGCCCCTATTCTGGTTATGGATGGACCACAGAGGTACTGTTCTAGTTACAGAATGGCTCTGGAATACTATGGTAATGGGGCCATTAGAAATACATATAATGTATGTACAATTATGATCTATTTGTATTATGGTAGCACCTAGCTGTCCCAGTCATTGATCAGGACCCCACTGTGCTAGGTGCTGTACAAACACAGAACAAAAAGCTTACAAGCTAAATAACAAGGCCAAATTCATCTCAAGTGTCACCCCATTGAATTTCATGAGAGATGGGCTTGGTTTATAATTGGCAGTTATGTCAGGTAGGCTAATAAGGGCTTTCCATCCTCATACTCCAGGCTCTTGTTGGGTCAGAAAGAAATTCAATGAAAGAGCTCAGCGCCCATTTAATGCACCAAAATAAGTGGTGGCAGGTTTCCAGCAGGTCTCTGCTCATGGGCTGCTGAGTTCTTTGAAAAAGATGGTGCTGATTGTGGGTGCAGAATAGCCAGCCCTTAGGAACACTGGGTGAAATTCACCCCAGCACGAGGCCCATGCACCAGGTCCTAGGAGTTTAAATGGTGCAAGGCCTCAGGCTGGCGCCTCCACGCAGGGGAGCATTTCACACCTTGCAAAGGTTTCACATATTCCCTTGAAGCATCTGGCCACATTCACTGTAATAGACAGGTGACAGGACCAGATGGTTCTCTGACCTATTCTGCGATAGCAGTTCTTTCACTCCTCCCTGGACTAGAGTGACCTCTTGATCACAGAGATGGGAGCTCTGTAACCTGCTCACCAAGCCAACTGCTGAGCATTTGAAATAGCAGCTAATTAAAACTTAAAAAAAAGAGAGCGAGAACAAGAAGAAAATTGGATGAGTAACCACGCTTCTGTCTGCTGGGCTTTAACCCTGAACGCCTGCCAGCCCTGGCCCCGCCAAAAGCCAACAGCTCCTTGCTGAAACTTTTTGGCAGGCACCAGTAAAAAAAAAAAAAACAAACGGAAAAGAGATAGGAGAGAAAATTAAACATTCCAGGACCTTCTGGATATAATTGATGGTCTCAATTTGCATAGTAAATGACAAGGCTGATGCCTCGCCTGCCGCTAAAGGATCCCCACTTAAGCAAAGGTCAGAGTAATTAGCACACAACTGCCATTGCAGAGATATTTCCCAGAACTCCTGCCATCCAGAGAGGACAACCCCCTCCTCCAGATGAGAATCTGGCAGCCATGCAGCTGGGGAATGACAGCAAAGGAACAGCACAAGGCGCTGGGATGCAAAGGAATTCTTAAACTGAAGCATTCATCCAGCTGGCTGGGGAGCTCCCAGGGCCAGATCCTGGGCAGGTGGAAGTCAGCACAGCTCCACCGATGAGCACCAGCGGAGCAGCTTGCCCCTTGGCTCAGACCTGCAGCCTTAAGCATGAGATTGGATTATAAGTGTTATTTGTAGAGCCTAGGAGCTCCAAGTAGGGACTAGAGTTGGTGGGGGTCTTAGGGACTGTGGCTATTCCATCAGAATCAGAGAGAATAATAAACCTCAGCTCTTATCTAGCACTTTTCATCAGTAAATCTCATAGCTCATTCCAAAGGACAGTATCATTATCCCCGTTTTACAGATGGGGAAACTGAGGCACAGAGCAGGCACAAGACTTGCCCAGCAGGCCAAGCCAGGAATAAAACCCAGGTCTCCTGAGACCCAGTCCAGTGATCTGTCAACTAGGCACACTGCCTCTTATACCACCATCCACTCCCATAGCACCTTTCATCGGAGGATCCAAAGTGTTTTACAGTTGGGTGACATTCACACCAGTGCAGCTGGCTTCTGCATTACTTTGGTCCCATTGGAGGGATTAAGTGGCCTTTAAGCAGTGCTGACAACTTGTGCTGGTCCTCTGCAGAAGGGCAGATTCCACATTAACCCCACTTCCACAAGGCAGGCAAGGCTTATGATCTCCATTTGACTGATGGGGAAACAGAGTCACGGGAAGAAGATGTGAACAGCCCATGGTCCCACACTGAACCATGAACAAAGGCAGGAATAGGCCCAGGCCTTGCATTGGATGGGAGATCCCTCCAAAGACAGAGCAAGGGAAGGCAGGGGACACAGGGAGGAAAGGCAGATGGCTCCAGAGCTGTTTTCTTAAGCTTATCAGATGGAGTTCCTTTTTTTTCCCCTGGGGACAGAAGTGGCTCTGACCTCATGGACAGCACAAGGAGAACAATCAGACCAGTCAATATCTTCACATGGATCCAACATGCCATCACCCATAATGTGCCCTGTTGTGCTAGGTGCTGCACACGAGTGGTAAGAGACTCCTCCACTCCTCTTGGCCAGCTCTTCCCTCTCCTCCTTCCCTTTTCTCCATCTGGTTCCATCTTGGGCTGATCCAGATCCAATGATCTGCCATTGGGAGCCTTTCCATTGCCTCCTATAGGTGCTGGATCAGATACCCCTTTGGCTAACCCATGGAGACGGGGTCACCTCACGACTCTTTAATTCTGCCTCTTCTATCCTTGGTGTGTGTGTGTGTGTGTGTCTCTCTCTATCTCTTTCCCCCGCTCCCTTCTCACCCCACCCCTGGCTAAGCATCCCCTTATTCAGAGACAAAGCCATTTGCAACGTGCTCATTTGCTTGCTGGCTGTAATTGCCAGAGCAAAGGAGAGAAATGGCATCTCCCTGACAAGAGGAGCCCCTGGAGGTGAAAGGTTAATGGAGAGCGGCTCATAAATAACCATGAGCACAAAGCCTCAGGCCTTTCATAAGGTCCAACAGGCAACACCCTAGAGGCACTGAATGCAGCTGTCTTTCCTGTGGTGGATTCATGGCTGCCCCCATCTTATGCCACAGAGCTAGCTCAGGTATTCCTAAGGTGCCTCTCCCTTGGGTTTCTAAGCTCCATGTCTTGCTACTGAAACCACATCCTGGCTCTTCCTAACACAGCACAAAATCCACCCCTAGGTCTTCACACTGTGTGCAGCATTGCAAGCCCCCCGGGGGCCAGCCCGTACATAGCCCCAAAGAGCAAGCATGCTGGAGATGGAAGGGTGACAGATGTCAGTGTCGAGGCAGCAGCTGGAGGAGTTGCTCCATAAGGATCATGCAGCCTCATTTCCAGCGTGTTACACTCAGAGCCTTGGAAAGAATGTGACAGAGAGATACTGTGTGTGTGTGTGTGTGTGTGTGTGTGTGTGTGTGTGTGTGTGTGTGTGTGTGTGTGTGTGTGTGTGAGACACACACACACACTGTGACTGAGAGAAGGCTGAGTTGTGCCTATGAAAGACAGACTGACAACAGGCCCCTGTGCACCTGTCTGAGTGCGTGATCTCGCTGTGCATAAGTTGGTCTCTTTGCAGCTGGGTCTCTGTATTTGTCTCAGTCTGTCCCCTAGTGCACAACATGATCTGTGCATGCGTGCGCACTGATGGGAGAGGAATAAGCTCCATTAGAGTGGTGGCACTGACATGTGTAGTGGGATGAGATCTGGTTGTGTCAGCGAGTCCTCAGCATAGGCAGGAATGGGTAGCCTGGCTCAACCAGGAATCCCTCAGAGGCCCCTAGGTAACTGTTAGATCCCGACCCCCTGCACATGTTATTGGCCACAGAGCCATGGTAACCAGAAGGCTCCCCAGCAAGGAGCCATAATCAATAATTAATTAATTATTGTTCTCTGCACTTTTCCATAACTCACTACTTCACAGAGAGAGATTTCTCCCTTCCCTTCACAGCAGGTTGCTTCCAGGGACCAGAGCTGGTCGGGCATCTTTCCACAGAATGATTTTCTGGCAAAAAATGCCAACTCAAACCCAGACCTTTTTGTGGGAAAAGATCAGTTTGGATGGAAGTCCTATTTCCAAAACAAAATTGGGGGAAAAAAACACATTTTGGAATTGTCAAAAGGAGTTAAACATAAATGTTTGGGTTTCCAGTTCAAAATTTAAGTTAATTTATATATTAAAAAAAGTTTACAACAGTTTGACAGTGATACAAAATGTTCCAGAATTATCTAAATGAAACATTTCTCATCGACCCAAACCCAATTTTTGTGTTTCATGATTTTTAGTTTGCGGAAACTTTCCAGATTTTGACTTTTCTTCCTGAATCAGAATTTTATTTAATTAATTTATTATTTTAATCCAAAAATGTTTTTGTGAGATGTGAAAACAAACAAACAGTTTCCCACTCAGCTTTGCCAGAGACCACCTTGACTGTGCCTGGCAGCGTGAGTGGCAGGAATCCACCAGCTGCTTCTGTCATCCCAGTGTCCCTCAGGCCACGTCCAGACTACCCGCCGTATCGGCGGGTTAAAATCGATTGCTCGAGGATCGATATATCGCGTCTAATCTCCAACGGAGTTCCGGAATCGGCAGGGAGAGCCGCGAACATCGATCCCACGCCGTGTGGACGGGTGAGTAATCCGATCTTAGATATTCGACTTCAGCTACGTTATTCACGTAGCTGAAGTTGCGTATCTAAGATCAATTTCCCCCCCGTAGTGTGGACCAGCCCTCAGCCTCACTCTCCCCTGGAAAAGAGACACAGATCCGAGGGCCAGGAGAGGACTTGGCTGCTAGCGTCAGTCTCACAGCAGAAAAGGACAAATCCCGCCTTCATTCCATTCCTTTCATTACTCAGTTCAAGGGCATGGTCCTGCCCAATATAAAACCATCTCCCTCTCCCCTGGGAATCCAGTAAATCAGCAGTTCTCAAACTGTAGGTCGAGACCCCAAAGTGGGTTGTGACCCCATTAAAATGGGTCTGGCTAAGATTTGCTGGGGCCCAGGGCCAAAGCCAAAGCCCGAGGGCTTCAGCCCTGCGCAGTGGGGCTAAGGTTATGGGCAGAAGCCTTTGGTCTTCGGCTTTGGCCGCCTATCCTGGGGCAATGGGGTTTCCTCTTTGCCCCCCCCCCGGGATGGCAGAGCTTGGGCAGGCTCAGGCTTTGGTCCCCCTTCCTGAGGTTCTGTAGTAATTTTTGTTGCCAGAAGGGGGTCGCGGTGCAATGAAGTTTGAGAACCGCTGCAGTAGATATTGGACTGAGCTTTGCCCCATCACCTCGTGAATGGCCTGTGGTGGGCATAGTCTGAGAAATTCTGATGCCACCTCAGGTTACCACCAGCGCCCAGAATCCAGGAAGGTGCCTGGGTGTCTTGCAGGAAGAGCGTCACTGACAATAAGGCCCAGCAAGGTGGGAGCATGTTAACTTGGCTGCGGCCCCCTCAGAAAGCTAGTCGCTGTGTGGCAACAAGGTGAGTGACTGCTAGTCCCGGGTGACCCCCCAAAGGTTTGGAAGGTTCACATTCAGAGACACCTCCCCTGCCATTCAGAGGTCTGAGATATTTTCCAGCTCTCAGTAATGATCCCTAGCTGGAGCTCAGGGACACAAGACTCCACTCCTTGTATCTTCTCCAACCTGGCTCACCCGGCCCCCGCCAGGAGATGTCAGAGAGCAGTTTGGTTTAGGAGCCGTTCGAGTCCCAACATCGGCTGTCTGTCACCAGGCTCTAAGCCTGGAACTTCTGAGCACCCCTTTTAACAACACACAGCGCATGGCAAGTCATGCCACATCCTCTTACGTTCAGTTTGATTCAGGCTGACAGGCAGGGAAGCTTTCAACGACACAGTATCTATATTCTCTCCTCCTGTCAGATGCCTACACAAAGCTAGGGAGCAAACAAGCTAGAGATGCTTCAGTGTATGCAGAGCTTCATCTGGCTTTCCTCTCCTGATGGGAATTCCTGTTTGCTACAGGATCACAGGCCAGCAGATGCTACAGAGAGCAGTGAGTCATCCACTCCAAACCCAGCCTGGGATCCTCCAGCAACTCCCCTACTAAGGAGCCCTGAGAGAGGAGGAAAATTGAGGCAGGGTGCCACAGAGCCACCCCTGGCCATGAGGGGGTGTGCAGCAGGTGGCCGGCCCTGTTGCATGCAAACACACACACTTGCACACACACACCGATATAAAACAGCTAACATACCATTGTATGCGTGCACACACACACACGCAGGCCTACAAACCCACTCAAAACTCTGGTTGAACAGTGACAAAAAATAGATCTTTGCAAATATTCTACTGGGTAACTGTGGAATTTGCTAAATATGACAAGCTCCCGTCCAGCACAACCACACTCACTTAGACACAGCCATCCACATAGACACAGCTGCATATGCCCATGCCAAAAAAAAAAAAGGCACATGTATCGCATATGCTGTCCTCCCGAATATTTTTGGAAAGTGAGTTGGTGAAATAGCATTCCATGTACACACACATATACACCCCTTGAAGAAAGATATTGGAGGGGAATTTTTGGCATGAAATTCAAACCTGACACCACCACACAAACACACCCATCTCCCCACTGAAGTCTGGTCTCATTTACTTGGATTGTAAACTCTTTGGAACAAGGACCATCTCTTTGAGTCTCTGTTTGTACAGCCCCTAGCACAATGGGCTCCAGCTCCGGGACTGGGGCCAGTAGCAGCTGCTGCAATACACATCATAAATAATCACAGTTTATACCGGTGTTTTACTGCTGTAATTCCATGGTTTTCAATGGGGTTATTCTAGATTTACACTGCCATGAGAACAGACCAAAAAACCCTCAAACCTCTCCACACATGGCTTTTCACCTGATGCTGACTCTGCCTGACCGTCAAATTTGATGCTCTTCCCAGCCCCAAATTCCAACAGAGATTGCACCCCACAGCCGTCACTCGGGCAAAAACAGGAGAAGTCCACCTGCAGCTGGGGATGGGTGATGGAAAGAGGAGGGATATATTATCTGCATTCACAAACAACGGGATTTGCATGCTCAGAAAGTCAACAAGTTTGCAGGGACAAATCTACAAGGGTTTTACCAGCAAACACACAGATCTCCAGATGATGTGAGCTTTCTCTGTATCCCACCCCCATAAAGCCCATCCAGTATATGACACCTGTGGAATACAGGAGAGATGCACTCAACTGGACCAGAATCACAACCCAAAAGACCTGTAATATAAATTAGTCTTCATAGCACCTAGAAGCACCAGTAGACATCAGGGCCACATTGTACTAGGCGCAGTACAAACACATAGAGGCAGGAACTGTCTTTCACTAAGTGCTTACAATCTAGCTGGACAAGACAGACAAAGTGTATTATTAGCTTCATTTTACAAATGGGAGCACCAAGGCCCAGAGAGATTAAGTGACTTGTCCAAGGTCCCATAGGGTGTTGCTGGCAGAGCCAGGAGCTGAAGCCAGGTCTCTAGACTCTAAGGGTACAGTACGTCTACACTGGAGATGTGGGAGTCATTTCCAGCTCAGACAGGTGTACACACGCTAGCTTTAAATGAGTGAGCAGGTTACAAATAGCAGTGTGGCCACAGCAGCCATGTACATAGCAAGGATCTCTATTGGGATTGTATCTGGGCAGCTAGCCCATGCCACCACCTGTGCCATTGCAGGTACACTCTTATTTCTATCATGCTAGCTCAATCAAAGCTAGCACGAGTATGTCTGCATGAGCTGGAAATTATACCTCCTGCTGCAGTAACCCTAAAGCCAGCGTGTGAACCACAAGCCTCTCCTTCCTGTTTAATTAGTAGAGTTGCTACTCTTCAAATATCGCCAAGTACAGGCTATTTTTATGGGAGGAAACTGGGCCAATTTTTTGTTTGTTTCCCATATGGGAAGGCAGATGGATGGAGAGGAGGAAGTTGGATAAACAGACTCCAGGACAGGCAGGCAGACCAGCAAAACCAGAGACTCAGCACATGGCAGTGTCAACAGATACTGGATGATCCACTCCATGATGAGTTATTGGGGACTGGCTAACCCACCAGGCCTGGCTCCTGAGCCCCCAGGACAGGCTGGGGCTAACACCTGCATAGGCATCAGAGACACCAGCTCTTTAAGGAGCCGCCACAGCTTAATTACTGTTTCCATGGCAATCAAGAGAAAAAATCCAACATAGGGAGCAGTTTGCAAACATAAGAGTCTTTCATAAAGTCCTGGCGCATGCATGCAATCACACTTGGATGTACACACACTTGTATTTACACGCCCATACATACACATTCACATGTTCATAAGTCCACGTTCCCATAGTCACTTGTCTACCCATACAAGCGTTGCCATATACACACAACGCAACCTGCACATCAGGACACAGAGGCAAGCCCAGGGCTCTGAAATGCAGGTTGCCACAGGATGCCCCTGGAGACCCATACCCTTCCCCCAGTGCAGAGAGTGTCCATAGGCAGCCCAGACATTTTAGGTCTCCCACCTTCATTGGGTATGGGGGGGCTGTGTTGGAGCCCATCACCCCAGTTGCTTGTGGTGGGGAGCTGCATTCCTGAGTGATCAGAACCTGCCCCACCCCGACACCCAGGGACTGAGCATCACCCGACCTCCATCACCACAAGGGGTTGAGAGGCTGAGTCCATGTATCAGGGCATGTCGGTGAGGAAACGCTGTCACCTTATATCCAATCACCCAATGCAAAAACCTGAGCACCTGCAGGATGAGGATACAGGACAGGGCTGTGTATGCTAACCCTACACAAGAAGCATCAGCTCCATCCCACAAGCCCTGTGGGTCGGAGCCTGGCAAGAGACCAGCCTCTCTCTCCTTCTGCACTACATCGGCAACCTAAGGGACTTCTAATCTTCATCAGCATGTGACTCCGTTGACGTCTAACTCCTTGCTGTCATCCCCTGCTGTCACACACACTAACTGGCTCAAACTCTGATTCCGCCATGGCTAGTGCTGCCCTGATCACAAGGTTTACAACAGTGGTTCGCAGAGATCCAAGGACAGGGTGGGATTTCCCCCTCCAATTACACTCCTCCCTCTGGGGGTTCAAGTCCCACTGCTACCAAATTAGGAAAGAAAAAAAGTAATTAAAATGGCAGGTTTAAAAAGAAAAAAACAAGACTAGAGAATGCAACATGTGTCTTGCTCTCGATTCTGTAGTGCAGGGTCTCAAGTGCGGGCACGGCAAGTGTCCAAAATAACAGCCTTTGCATCAGATCAGGCATGATCTTTACCTGCTCCAGACACTGTGTGTGTGTGTCTGTTTCACCCATCCACTGTCAGTCGTCATCTGAGCGCTGCGAGGACAGCGGGAGTGAGCATCAGCCGAGGGAGCCCTGGTAGGCTGAGGGGGAGCTCCTTTGAAAGAGAGTGGCTGGCCACCGTTTGTCCCACGTTACATCAGAGAATGGCGATGTGGTGGACAGCAACTGCACAAACAGGGTGAATCGGTGGGGGGGGGGTACCTGTTATCACGTGCAAGTCAAGCCTGCTGAAGGAGTGGAGTGGGAACGGGAGCTGCCGTGACTGGCATAGCAGGCCGCGTGGGGAAGGACCAAATGGTTTACTGAGGCCTTGAGAGCAGAGGGAGAGAAAGCCACCTGAGACAGACACAGCACGAGAGGTGGGTGTGACTGAGTGGGCGAAAGGAGCAGAGTGACTAACATGGCTGAGCGCTGAAAACAATGCAGCAAAATAATCAGGGAAGCAGCAGTGACCAAAGGGAATCAGGCCAACGATGCCGGCGGCTTTGGGGGGAGGGCAGTTTCATGCAGAGCCAATTAAAGCTGGGGAGGGATTTTGGAGCTGGGGCCGATCTATTTAATGATGGATGTATATTTGGAAGCCTTGTGCAGAGGTGACAGCGAGTGGTCTAACAGAATCAATGATCCATCCCATGCCTTCTTTACTTGACTGGAAGCACTCTGGGGCAGGGACTGTCTTTCTCGGTCTGTCATCACTCCAGTTAGCCTGGGTAAGTGGCACTGGGCTCTGAACAACCAGGTGCCTGCAGTTCGTTCTCTATGCTGAGATGCTCTAGGATTCCTTCACAGTCAATTGTATCAATTGCAGGAGAACTTGTCTGACCTGCAGGGGAATTGTGGGAAGGCACTGGAGGACTTTCAGGCCTGGAGTGATTTCCCTGCATCCTCACTGCAAAGTTGGCAGGTTCCAGCATCATTTAAAGTGCAACCCAGGCTCTCATCTGCCTCCCCAGCTGGCTCAGATAGCCCAGGCTTAAAACACCTCCACACCTCAGCCAGGAGGTTTTCTGTGTGGACAATAGGGGGATTAAGGCTAAAAGCTAAGTAAAGGGCCTAGCTTGACTCTGCACTGAAGAAGTACAAACACAGAAAGATACAGCACCTAGCACCATTGGGTGCTGGTCCATGACTGGGGCTCCTAGGTGTTACCACAACACAACTAAACAATAAATAATAATGCCTCACCAGTCCAAGCTAGACACGAGGGGACCCTGTGCAGTGACACAAGCCACACAAACTGGGAGCTAGAGAGAACCACGGGGTCTGTCTGTGTCCAGCAGCCACAGTAAAGAACCCCCTTTATATTCACTACAGCCAAGTCCAGTCTGGACCATGAAGGATACCGACGAGAACTACAACAGCCAAGGCCCAGCAATCCCAGCAAGCCGTGGTGAGAAGAGAGCAAGCCGAGGGGCGCTGCCCAAGGGAGCCCAACGCTGAGAGCTACAGGAGACAGCCTACACCCCTAGGTAGGTTCATGGGAAAGGACAAGACATCAAGGGAGGAAACAACGATTTAGGAGTAACAAGGCCACAGGCGAGAAGCCTGAATGACATAATAAGCAGCAATGAGAGCAGACCAGCTGCCTCACTGTTGTCAAGCGTTTTGTAGATAGTGCGGCCCGAGAGACTCGTCGGCAGGACCACGTGATGGTGTCGTGGTTTTATAGGGAGCAAAGACCCAAACAAGACTGTCGCCAAGTCAGGTTTGCCAGAGATAGAGAAAAGGGCCCCAAGAAAGGCTGTGTGAGGCCAGGTTAGCTGTGGGGGTGAAGTGTTTCTTCATATATTTCAGAAGCCATAGACCCACTAGTAAATGAGAAGGGAGACTAAATCAATGGTGATTCTGAAATGGTTGAGAAGCTGAGGAGCTAAATTAAAATCAGCCTAACACAACACAATGGGATAGGGACAATTAGGGAGTAAGGAAGACCTTGGTAATGGGGCAGTTGATAGGAAGCAGGTGAGGGAATACAGGGGAAACTGAATATCTACACAGCAACAGCTCTGGGTGGTGCACCTGGCAAGGCCTTAGGAAAATTAGTTAATGTGCCATTGGCTGCATCTCAGATGGAGGCGGCAGAGGAGAGGGTGGGAAAGCTAGAGGAATACCAATCTTTAATACAGATGGGAAAGCCTGAGCCTGGCGGTTACTGTCTGGTTAATCTAATGCCAACCCTTAGCACAAGGGAGCCGTTACCTATTCAGAAAGAAAGTAACTGATCAGGATAAAGAGGAGACGGTATCCAATGAAAAATACACAGGAAGGGCTCGTAAAAAGCAGCTCATACCAGAGAGTTGATACACTTTCACAACACAAGCTGAACAACAGAATTAGGGCCTGATCTTCCAAGCATTTGAGTAACTTTACTCAATGGAGAAGCCCCACTGAATTCATAGGGATTGCCGGGTTGGGTCAGACTAGCTGTCTGTATAATCTGGTATCCAGTCCCCAACAGTGGCCACTACCAGTTGCTTTGCAAGAAGCTGTAAGAAACCCTGCATGGACAGCTATGGGATAACCTGCCCTCAGGGAAAAAAATTCTTCCTGTCCCCTATTAATTAGAGGTCTGTTTGTGCCCTGAAACAGTAGGGTTTATAGTCCTTCTGGAGCTCTTCATTTATTTACTATGGTGACTCAGGATGTCCTTGTTATGCATATAAATGTCCCATCCTTTAAAAAAAAAAAGTTAAGTTCTTGGCCCTTATGATGCCTTGCGGCAAGGAGTTCCACGGGCCAACTTTGCACTGTGGGAAAGATTACCTTTCCTCTCCTTAAAATGAGCTTCATTTCAGTTTCACTGAAGGCAGCATTGCCAACCCTCAGCACGCCAAAATCATGAGTTAGGCCCCCCCAAAATCATGAGACTGGTTTAAAAATCATGAGCTCTTAAAATAATCAATGTGGGCTTCTGTTTGTTTGGTCTGCTGGGTTTTGAGATAACATTTTAAAGGTTTTCTCTGCAACTGCAAGAGCTAGAAACTTTTTTTTTTAACATGATAGCTGAGATTCTGTCATAACTGCATGACTCTAGGAGACGGCGTTTTAACAAAAACACCAGATATTGCAAAGCTTGCAATACAAATGCAAGAGCTGGCAATGCTGTACATGTCCCCTTGTTTTATCGTGAAAAAGGATGAATATAAGTTCCTGATTTAACATTTCTCCCACTGGTTATTTAGTATGCCTTTATCATGTCTCCTCTAAGCTCAACTGTCCCTATCTTATCAGTCTGCCTCCATATGGCACTAGCCACATGAGGGAAGATATGCACATGCTAAGTGGCTGCAGGATCTGATGGGCAAAAGACATAATGTTTCCAGGATTTTTAATAAAGTTTAATTATAGATCTTCACATAATTTTACTTGGAAATTTAATTCGAAATTGACTGGGGTGTAAGTACCATCGCATAGGCTGGAAATTAGCAGAAGGAATGTAAACACTTTAATGCTAGGCAGCATTGTGGCGAGCTGAGAGAGATACCCCATGGGGCAAATGCAAGAGACAGGTGCTATGGCTGGTTTTATTCAGCTTCTTTATTAATGACTTGGAAAAAGAGGCAAACAGCAGGCTAATCATGTCTGCAGATGAGATTAAACTGAGAGGTGTTGCAAGGCCCAGTGAGGACAGATGAGCAAAGGGACCTAGGGAGTTAGCTGTACTGACAGGACAACCGGAAATCAAACACAAGCTTCTCAGTTTTGGAGAAATGCGAACAAATAGAAGAATAATCCAGGGATTCACAGATTTTTAAGGCCAGAAGGGACCATTAGATCATCTTGTCCGACCTCCAGCCAGCGAGTTTCACTCCTGTAGCTATTTCAAATCGGAAGAGGCTCAGACAGTTGTAATGCCGCCCGTGACCTAGGGATGAGAGCGGTCAGCAAACTGGATGAGAATTTGCAATGCTATACAGCTGAGAAACACCCAAGGGGCGAAAGATCACATACCGGTCTTTGGGATGCTCATGCAAACCCTGATCCTGTGGAGGTGCCACTCAGTAGTGAAGGAATGGGAGGGATAGCTTAGTGGTTTGAGCATTGGCCTGCTAAACCCAGGGTTGTGAGTTCAAACCTTGAGGGGGCCACCTAGGGTACTGGGGTAAAAATCTGTCTGGGGATTGGTCCTGCTTTGAGCAGGGGGTTGGCCTAGATGACCTCCTGAGGTCCCTTCCAACCCTGATATTCTATGAAAAAGCAATGGGGTGGGGCTGGACGACCCATGTGGAAGAGACTTGATCCTCCACCCACAGCATTGCCATTCATTCTATACACCTAGCACAGGTTAGACCAGCAGAGGGCACTGTGCCCACCCAGCACAGCCTCTATAAATAAAGAGGTAAGAATGGATCTCTTTTCCCAGGCTCCTCTTTCCAGGAGAGCAGTGTAAAGAAACTACTATAAGGGCCAGAATCTGTCCCCAACCCTACCTATAATTACATGGAGGCGGATTCTGGTCCATGCAATAGCTCCTTTACACAGCTCCTGTGGCACAAAGGGGCCAGGAAGAATGCCTGGGGAATTCCCCCAGTGCAGGAATGGGGTGAGGTCACATATCTGGCCCTACCCTACTTCTTCCCACAGCCCCTGGGGTAGGACCATACCAGGACTTGGCCAAGGGGGGCAGAGCAGAGACAGAAGGTGTATCAGTCCATGCTGTGGTCCAGTCCAGAGGCAGGCATAAGTTAGAGGAGCCTATGAGGCTGCTCTAGCTTACCCCGGGCACTGGATCAGGCAGAACTAGGGAAGTGTCCTGGGATATACCTGCTGGCAGCTGCAACACAGATATGAGAGAGAGAGAGTGTGTTGCCCAGGACTCTGTCTGACCCAAAAACGGGCAGCACTCAGCTGACCTGGATATCTGCTGGCTGTACCAGTGCCTACTGTACAATGGCAAAGGGAAAGTGAGAACAGAGACGAGAGCTCATCTCTCTCCTTTCTCTCCATGATGGCCTCCATGAAGCTTTGCAGCCCTCCTGCTCTAGCAAACCCAGTCCTGAATCTGCATGAAGAATTACAGTGAGACACATGCCCCTCCAAGCTCCCCAGCTCCAAGGCGTCACTGGGCAAACTGGTGTGCCTCCCCCCTGCACAGCAGCCAGCAAGGCATTCAGGAGCAGTGCCTTAGATCAGGAAATGTGACCGCGTGTATCATTTGGCCACAAACTGTAAAGTGACAGTGGAGGGAGGTGGAATATAGGAGGGAGACAAGCAAGGTCGGCTGCTTTCAGAGACTGTTTGGAAAGCATCGCTGTTGGCATCATTTAGATTACTGAAGTCTGCACCATAGCTCACTCAGAACAGAAAAGCAAGGAGAGCAGCTAGTGTCCAGAGGATAGGCTGGCAGAGGCAGCCTATCCGGCTATTGCTTGTGTAGATGGAACCAATGTAGGTGTGTCTCAGAGCAGCCACAGCAATCAGCATGTTCTTTCCTGTTTTCCCCACTCATTTCCAGAGTTGTCCAGAAAACTTGCTCGTAGACACCATCCCTGTATTATCTTTGCTTGCCATTATATCATTCGGCCACGAGATGTCCCTGTGTGCTGTAGAGAATTCCAGGCACTGTGAGGCCTCTGGTAGACAAAAGACAAAGCTGGCACTCGAGTTATGTGCAAACCTGTTTCTGACTCTGCAATTACAGTTGTTTTCTTTAACAAAACACTTTTTCCATAAGGAGGGCTGTGAGTCCTCACATCACAACAATCCCCAGGGAGCTTCCTAGTGTGGGAAAGTGCTGATTAGTGGTTACTAGCTCTCTTCAGCATGTTATCTCTGGGTATGACTGTAGCCCAAAGCCATCCCCTCTGGACTTTGAAATAAAGATGGTTATTCAAAAGCATGTAATGTATATCTGCTGTTTGAATGCCATTTGCCATAAGCACACACACACACTCCACTATGAGCCTGTAACTAAAAATTAGCCTTAAGCAATTCAACTTCACAACCCCACATGTAAGTTAGGTGTGGAACCTGAGGCAGAGAGAGAAGAAATGACTCATCCACAGCACTGGTTGGATTCAAACCCAGGTCTGCTGACATTCAGTTCTGCTCCTTAAGCATTTTCCCCCTCAACATGGTTAGCAATGCACAGCTATACTAGCACAGGGAGAATCCCAGCTGGCACAAAGCCAGCTCCACGCTACTTTATACCAGCTCCCCTAGAGAATGAGTGTTGTCAGGGGTGGTTAGGGCAGGACCTGGCCCACTCCTATTCAGACACTCAGGACTCCATGCCACCAAAACTACGAGCCTGATCCACGGTCATTCTAAGGCCCTTTTACACTGCTGTGCTGTGAGAGCACAAAGAGTGGTAATGGCCCCCTAAGAAGAATCCCTGCACTGGGGGCTTCCCTATTTAGGATAAGGGCTCTAACGGGTGGCTCTGCTCCCAGCCCCACCAGCAAAGAGCCATAGCCAGAGTGTAGAGCATGATATTTTCCACTGCCTATATAAGGCCGCAAGAGGTGAAGCAGCCCTGAGGTCGTTCTAACTTATCCTGGGAGATGAGCAGGCCCCTGCACCATCCTAGAACATGAGCAGGACAAAGATGGAGTCAAGCCGTTCCCCTCTGCCCTTGCCCCAAGTGCTGGAGCACAACTACAGACACAGGCCTTGCATTTTAAGAGAAACAGCACACTTCCTCCAGCTCGGAAGGAAGCAGGTGGAGAGAAAGGGTCTGCTCGCTCCCACATCTCAGCACTGCTGTTTGAGGCAGGAGGTCATCAAATAAAACCAGCCACAATTTTCCACTCTGATGATCTGCCCATTTGGATTCCCCCTCCCCTCCTGGGAACTTGAGAAAAGCAGCAACTGCCCTAAAGCTGAACCGCTGCAAGGCATCAGGAAGAGAAGGAGGCTGCAGCACCTTCTAAATATAGCTGCTGCTGCTGCTGGATCCACTCCTGATTCTCAAAATTAACACAGAGGCTGTAATGGGGCCAGGAGTGGGAAACTGACTCCTGCTGTCAGGCATTTTCTGCTGCAGTGATCCCCTCCCAGAGAGGAGACACTCTTCTTGTTAAAGAGATGCTGCTGTTACCAGGGAAAGGACTGAAATTCTTCTCCACGAGGGCCAGGCACCCCTCCTCCCTCCTCCCAGCTTCATTATCAGGCAAAAACTAGCCGGAATGTGTGCGCCACTGCCCTCTGCTGGGAGGAACTGGATCTGCTCAACTGCATCCCATAGGCCCTGCAGTGCTAGCACCCAGTAGAGATTCTCCTTTGGCATATGCATCGGGGGACTGCGTTTTCAAAGCATGAGGTCACACTCTCCTAGAGTCAGAGTTTAAGGTCAGAAGGGGCCACCAGATCATCTTGCCTGACCTCCTGCATATCAGGACACTAATAGCACCCACTAAAACACAGCAACTGGAATTAGACCAAAGTGTTACAGCCCTCAGGAGCTAAATTATTACATGCCACAGGCAGAGAACAGAAGTGAGGGAGGTGCAGGGAAGTGATTAAATGAGATATGCCCAGTAATTCTAGCAATTGACCCATGCCCCATACTGCAGAGGAAGGCAAACCCCATATCCCACCCTGGGCACAACCAATCTAATCAGTTCCGTGACAACTCATGAACTTCCGTTACAGTCCAGTCCAGTGACAACCATGAACTCTTGGCAGGAGGGGAGTGCAGAACCTGCACAGTTACTGGGAGGAGGAGAAGTTTGCATTAAAAGATCCACAAGCCAAACCCACCATTGAGTCTGCCCTGGGAGCAGGGGGCAAAGGAATCCAGGCATGCAAGAACAGCGCTGGGCCCAGAGGGTTACAAAGAAAGAGATTCCAGACACATTGTGCATGGACTCGGAGCCCAGAACCCCATTTGGAGGAGCAGAGAGGATATTCCAGGGACTAGCGTCCTGTCATGACATTCAGCAGGATGGAGGGGTAGGACATTTTTGCTTATGTCAGCTGGTCTCTTGCTGAAAATGACCCCACTGATCTTTGCCATCTGAAGGCAGCTCCCTTTAGCCTCACTGTGCAGGGCGCAAGGCCTTAGGGCTCATGCATCCCAGAGTGGCTGCCACAACCCTTTCAAACTGGAAGCCGTGGCTATAGGTCACCAGCTTGCCTCTAATCATGTGCCCTACAAGAAGCCCCATTGAAGGCATCCTGCCTCTTATGCTGGGGGTCAGATAGAAGAGAGCCAGGCTCATGGATGGAACCGTGGGGGGGCTCTCCCCCGTAGCCAGGAAGGGCTACCCAAAGGGGAAGGACAGGCCTCTCACTTCACAGCTGTGGAAAGCAAGAAAGGTCTGTTCCTAGGGGCCTCTTGTTATGTTTTGAGCCTTTTTCTCTTCTGACGCTTAGTAAACGCGCCCCGAGGCAAGTGCCTGGATCTATACTTGAGCATGTGGGAGTATACATGGACCTACACTTGAGCGCATGGGAGTATATATGGACCTACACTTGAGCACGTGGGAGTATACATGGACCTATTCTTGAGCTGCGCTGGCACATCTGCCCACCAGTTTACACTCCGCTTACAAAACAGTTGCCTTAGAGTCCCCAAAGTCCTCTTCAGCCTCCCAGCTGCGGAGAAATAAACACACAGCCTGTCTAATCAACCATTGGCAGGGACTGTGTGGGGAGAGCGTTGCTGTTTCCAGTGCATGGCAATCGGCAGGCACATGCCACACGTACATCGCCCTACGTCCGAGCACCACAGAACATCCAGGCAAGGCAATGCTGTCTGTGCAAAAACTAGTAACTAGCTAGTGGGTCTGGCATTGTGATCTGAAAGGGTTAAAGGGATGCATTTCCGTCTAGCTTCCCAGAGCCAGGAAATGTTCCAGAAGGGCTAGAAGCTATTGACTAGCTCACCGGTGGAACAGAGAATTAGTATTAGAGAAATCTCTGAATCTTCCCCTTAGCTGCAGAGGAGGGATTTTCATAAAGTAGCACTTAACACCCTAGATATGCTCAACAAACCAGGGCTGGGCAGTCCTGCTGCACCTGCTAGGGGGAAAGTTGGGGCATAGTGGTCATGCTGAGATGGGCAGGGCTTAGAAGCAGAAAGAAGCCCAAGACGTGACATTCATATGCGGAATTGGGGGTGGGGAGATGCAGGTGCGGCTTTGGCTCAGTTCGCTGGAAGGTCAGGGGCCATTTGCAGCAACTGAATCTGAATTCCCAGATCTTGCAGGTGGTCTTGAATCTGGGCTTTATCTAAATCTTTTGAGTCTGCAAAACAGGAGCATAGAATCACACTGAAGCAGGCTGACAACAGGATCCCCAGTCATTCCCGCTGGATCTATCACAGGGACTGCCTTTCTGGGGGCATTTCTAGGTGTCTGGCTCTGTCTGGATCCAGGAAGCACCGAGGAATGCGGCAAAGATGAAAAACAAGAGGGAAGCTTAAGTTGTGGGATTCAGCCAGGCAGACGGAGTTGTCATGTGTTACTGGGCCCTCAGCAAGGGCTGGGTTTCGTTTAGGTTTGGACTTTGAGTCCATTCTCATTTCATTTAGAAATGAGCCCAAACCAACCCCCAGATGCAAGTTCCCACCCTCCCAATATTGGAGTGTGTTTGAAATCTCACCCACCTGACCCAAAGTTGGCAAATGGAGCTGATCTTTGTAATGGCCCAAACCCAGACTCCTCCCGACATCACATTTTGGAGCATGCAAAAATCAGGCCCCCGATTTTGAAAACGATGCCTACTTCATAACCCATCCCTCCTTCCCCAAGTTCTGCACCCCAGCCTCCCCCCTTTCCCGAAATATGGAGCATTCCAACTCCAGCTCCAAATTTTGGAGTGTGCAAATCAGACACCAGGTTCTGAAAACAGTGCCTCTCTTTATAAAGAGACACGCACACACATCCCCCAGAGTTTGGAACACCAACCCCCGTTTTATCCTGACCTTTATACAGGCCCAACTCCACATCCCAGCTTTGCAGCTCTAGCCAGTGTGTAATTTTATCCAAGATCATTTGTGCCCATCCCTCAGCTGCCCCCAAAAAACTCTCAATGCGGGAGTGCGGAGGCTTCCGGCTCGTATTGTTCCAGAGTGAGTCATTCCTCTCCAGAATAGAAGCAGCTGATCTTCTAAAGACCCTGGGAAAGTTTCACCGAATAAAAAGGACTCTTTCAGCTGAGAGCAGCTTTCTTGGGTGGGTAAGTGGTAAAGGCAGCAGGGGAATTTTTTCCTATCCCTCTCTCAAGGACCACTCAATCTGCAGCTGCAGGAACATTCTCTCGATTGCAGAAGCTTCTCTCTTTCTCTTGCTGACATTGGTTTATAGAAGTACCGACTTCAGAGTAACTCACGTTCTGCTCTTGTTCTTGGCTACCCTGGATTAATTGCATAGGTAGACGAGGTGAGCATCTTCAGTACCAATCTAGGTCCTCATCCGGCCCCATCCTTAGTGTATTTGAGCACTTCAAAGTCATCACATACCTCTGTGAGGCAGGACAGGGCTATTACCTCATTATACAGATGGGGAACTAACACAGAGAGTGTAAGTGACTCACCCACGCTCACAGGCTCTGACGCTGGCTTCCTGTAAGTCCCAGCCTAGAAGCTTATCCCCAAGCCCATCGATTGTTAAGGGCTAGCAAATTAAAATGGATCTGAACCACAAGCCGAAAACTTCTGAGGTGTAAAAATATCCAGATTGTTGTCAGAACAGCACAGAACTCAGTGACTTCACTTTGAGGATGGGGATTGGGCTAACGTTGCCTTCTGGTCTGAGCCACATGGATGCGCGCACACGCAAACCCCCACCTACACACACCAAATGGAGCTCGGAGCTACAGCAAACAGGAATTAATTCAGGGAAGTCCTATGGCCTATGTTAGACAGAAGGTCAGAGTAGATGATCACAACAGTCACTTCCAGCCATAGACGCTATAAAGAGGGAGACGCCAAATTCGGACCAAGTTAGTCAAAAAACTAACCCACCCTTAGGGAAAGTTCTTCCTAACTGGAACATGGGCTGTGGAGTGAAGGCACTGCGTACTGGATTCTGCTGATTCAGTGACTCCAATTCCACACAGTTAACAGCATGGGGGAAGCTTTTTGCAAGGCCAAAGCCTGCAGCAGGGGAAATTAGTATACATATTGGATACTGTGGCTCTGTACTCCGGATTTCCATTGGCCAGCAAGCACTGGGGTGCACAGGGAGGGGAGCTGTCAGTGCAAAGATCAAGGGAGCAGCCCCAGAATGGAAGTCACTCATGTCACTTTGCTAAATGCCACAGTGGAAAAAGTTAGTGCTAATATCAAACGTTACTGCCCCCTAGGATTTCACTGGGTGAAGAATGGTCACATTTTCCTCAATGGAAATTACATAGTCTCCAGCTGTCTGTGGGAATTGGTGTGCCACGCCCCCACACTTGCAAGAAAAAGGAATAAAAATAAATGGATAAATCATGCAGCCTCCCCATTCGGGAGGGAGCAGGACTCCTGCTCTGGGAAAGGGGAAGGTCTCAGGAAGGGAAGCTAGTCCAGAGAGCTGGCATCCAGCAAATGTCCAACTCCACCTGTGTCCCAGAGTGCACTGGGTGTCTTGACCTGCTCCTCCCCACCACCACCACCACCACCACATACACAGCAAGCTGCTGCCAGACACTCAGGTACCTGCAGCTAAACGATCCCAACTTCCATGCCCAGGTGGGCTGGGGAACGCTGGTAGGGAGTGTGGCAGAGACAGAGCCAAGGGGGGAGTGGACAAGTGGGGCAGCACGGGGAGGGGAAGCATGCTGTGCAGGCAGAACTGGAGATGGAGGATGCACAGGTGGGTGAAGTGGCAGATGAGAGCGTCATGGAAGGAGCAGGGGAGAAGGTTATGGGTTCAGGCCATGGGGGGTATTGGGCAGACACGGTCAAAGGCTATGAAGGTAGAACTGGGGCAAGTGGAGTGCACAGAGAGAATAGCAGAGTGGGGGAGCCATGCAGAGGCAAGGGCAGGAGATACTAAGGTAACAGGTGCCGAGGGAAGGACGGATGGATGGAGCTGGTGAGGTCAGCGACAGGGGAGGGGGCAATAGTTGGGCAGGTAGGTCAGTTCTCAAAGCAGAACAAAAGCATGGAATATTTCATCTTTACAAGACCGTTTACCTAGAGCAGACAAGGTTTTTAACGCCTGCATTATTCATGGCCTCTCGGCGCCACACCAGGAAGGGAATTTGCTGAGTGATGTTCTTAATAACTTAGCACAAAACCCATTTAGTCAAAATACTTCTTTCGAGAGAGAGAAATAAAAGAGGAGGAGGGACTCATTTCACACCCCTCCTTTTCTCTCTCTTCTCCTTATTGAAAAACCAAACAGGCGAGTGAGATTCAAATCCCCCTTTCTTTACAAGGCAAAAACCCGCCCTAGTTCTTCCTCTCACTTCGCTGCTTCGGGGATTTGCAGGGGGCTGGGAGAGGGGGGCAAAGTCTTGTTGGGAAGAGGTACCAGGCTGGCAGCCCTGACCGTGCTCTGGTTACCCTGGGCCATGCCCAGCCACAGAGCACTCTGCCCTGGAGGGATCCCCAGCTAGGGCTGAGAGAGGAGCTCAGGCCCCATGGCCAACCAAACTTGGGCTTCTCTGCTGGCACCAGGGCTAACTGAAGTGGTGGCCAACCCCTGTTCAGGACAGAACAGGCCCAGCAAGCTCAATTAATAGAGCCCGCTCCATAAAGGGCCAAAAATTCCACAGTGATCTAGGCCAAGGCTTTTCAGGAGCGACTAGGGGTTTAGGGGGCCCAGCCTGGCACATCTCAGAGGGGCCTGATTTTCACCAACCCCTCTGGAAATCAGGGCCCTTTGAGGCATCTCCAACTGGGCATCAAAAATCATTAGTCACCTCTGAAAATTTTAGCCCTGGGCTGGATTTGAACTGGCGGCAACACTCCCCCAGCTTCCTCAGGGATTTGAAGGGTATTCCACAGAAGTGCACACAGCAAGGCTGAAACTGACCTGTTATGACACCAATCCATGTAGAAGCTGTTGAAGAACACGAGTAATAGTGACTGGGGGCTGAGTGCTCCTCCCCACCCAGTTCACATACACAGGAGCTAAACTGCTTTCTATACAGAGCATCCTACTGCTCTTCAGAGGTGGGATGCACAAGGTCATGGTTCAGGGGTAAGAGAGATTCCCTCAGTGGAACCAGCACGAGACCTTTCAGCTCAAACTTCAAACACTCCCAACTCCAGGGTCCTGCTTTCTAGCCCCACCTCTAAACTGCCCTGCTGGGTTGCTAAGTCGCCACATCTCACTCTCCAGGAGGTGATGATTCCCAGAAAGTTCTTCCCTCTCAAGGACTGTGTCCTCATCCCCCCGCTCCCACAATTCCAGGGAGAGGAGTAGACACTAATAAGAGGAGAACATCAAAGGGTGAGGGATTTTGTTCAGCGAAGCACCCAAAACTAGTCATGCTGGAGACAGGACTGAGACCCCAAGTTTAGATCCAGGCTTTCCCAATGTTTGGGGGGATTCTGGGATCTAGGCTCATGTCTGAGGCTAGAACTCAGAAGGGGATTTGAACCAGGGACCTCTAATTCCCTGAGTTGGTATGCTATCACTAAGCTCCCCCACAGAAGTGTTTTGCTTCCTGAGCAGGTTTGGAGAATTCACTCCAAGAGCAAGACTCAGGGGTCATCCTGCTGGGGTGAACACTGAGCTCACAGTGGACCAACCATGAAATTTGGCTCCAGAGCCACAATTTCCCCAAGTTTGGAGGCATTTGAATGCCGGGTTCAGGTTCTGCCCCCTCTCTTGTCTGCATGCCTCTGGAAGGAGGGTAGGGGAGTGGCTAGAAGGACCCAAACTGCCCTGGAGCTGGAGGAAAAGGTGCAGGCATTGTAGACAGAGAAGTTGCTGGTGCTAGCGGTGGATGAAATATTCAGGAGCTCACATCCCGAGAAGTGGAAACTGACAAGCAAAATGAAATGTTGGAAATGTAATTACCAGAGGTGGCCAAGCATGTCTCCCAGCCGGCCAGCTGCGGGCAAGCCCTTTATCTAGCTCATGAAATGACTTGCTTAACAAGTGGACATCAGCTAATAAAGTTATTTCCCTTCCTCCTTTGACCCCTGGTCTAAAAGCAAACGGCCATCGGGTGAAAAGGAAGCCAGATCCCCACATCTTGTCCACGCACACAGACCCATATTCAGCAGAGATGCAAGTAGCATGTCACAGATTCTTGCAGCTGTTGCATAGAAGCGGCTCCAGGTGACTGGAATTGTTCGTATGTAGCATCAGCTGCAGAAATGGAGCCCCTGGGCATCAGTTGGCCAGAAATAGGTGCAAATGGCAAAGGCAGTGCAGCTGGCACCAGCGGTGCAGGAGGTCATACAAAATCGGCATGGCTAGCGCCAAGACAGACATCCAATTCAGCCCATATAGGCAGCAGCCACTCCAACTGAAGTCAAAGGCAGTTGTGCCTATTAGCCCCGGGTCCCGATTAGGCCCCAGCGGTGGCTGTATGTGAGGTTTCGCTTTAGCTGACACATCCCTCCCCTCCCCCCCCACCCCACCCCCGTTAGTCATTGCTCCTGGCACACTCCGCCCCTTGGCCTGTAAGCCGCAATCATTTGGAATTGGGATAGCTACAATCATTAGCCACCTACACCCATTAACTCCCACTTTCTGGCCAGTTTACACCATCATTTATGGAATATCTCCACTGAATTGAAGCCGGAAGAGAAGGCGTACACTGTGTAGACAGAGAAGCCACTGGTGCTAGTGGAGGCTTCCATGAGAGCCACACCTGCTTACTCCAGGCTGCTTTTGATCAAAATATCCATTTGATCAAAACAGGTTAGACATATTAGATTAGATTGTCAGCTCTTTGGGGATGGGCCCATCTTTTTGTTATGTTTGTACAGCTCCTAGCACAATGGAGCCCTGGTCAGTAGCCACCTGCATGGAACTTGGACAGAGGAACACAGGTTGCAGGAGGGAAGAGTTTGATGGAAGTCCGAGGAAGTCAGTCTATGTGCGCATGGCCAGAATGCACGCTGTAAATAGCTCTCTTAAAAAGAGAATTTGATTTTACAAGCATGAAGTCCTCTCATGTGACTCAGGTTTTTAGGGTCAGGCTTGACAAAGTCCTGGCTTGGATGATTTAGTTGGGAATTGGTCCTGCTTTGAGCAGGGGGTTGGACTAGATGACATCCTGAGGTCCCTTCCAACCCTGATACTCTATGATTCTATGACTACCCAGCACACGGTACAGGAAAGAGGTGCCCCAGTCATGGACAAGAATAACAACTACTATTCCCAGCCTGCCCCAGGCCTCGAGCCTGGAGAAAATGAATGGTATAGCAGGATGGGGTAGAGCAATACACTTTTTTAAAAACTGCAATAAAAATGATGATCTCAGAAATAATCCAACTCAAATATAATGATTTTTAATTTCACAGCTCTTGTGCTCTGTGCAAATCCAGGTACCGGTGCCCTGGGATGTGGATGGCAACAGCTAAGAACTGTAAGCAATGCAGTATATCTGGGCATGGAGCCTTCAGGGCTTAGGAAACTCCAGGTAGTACAGAACGCTTCTGCAGTGTCTCCTCCGCAACAGTAAGACCCACCCTCCACTGGCTTCCACAGACCTTACATTCGCATTGCTTAGTGCACGACTGGATCACGCTCAGATACTCTGGTGACAAGCACAGCATAAGAACCTATAGAGCATGGAGGGAGTGAGAGTCCTGAAAACAACGGGAGCTGCACACTCAGAAGGGCTAAAAACCACATGGGTGCCCAAATGCCAAGGCTAGCGCTCCAAGGATCCCACTTGTGTTTAAGAGCTGGAGAAGATGAACTCTGGGAACCTGGCACTAATGCACCCGCTTGTGAATCCGGCAGAAGCTGGGGATGTGGATCCTGACAGTCGTGCAATGGTGTGCGTGTTCAAAACGCCAGGGGATGAACCCAGGCACGAGTGTGCTGGCAGGTGAATTCTACTGTGCTTAGTGGCTGGGGCTGTCAACCCTCACATGAGCACACCAGAGTGTGACACTTCCCTGCACCCAGAGGCTGGGGCTGTCAACCCTCACACAAGGGTGCCAAAGTGACACACCTCCCCGGCACTGAGAATCTCCCAGCTCAGCGTGCAGAGGTGTAGAAATCTCTGAGGTTTGTTTGTGCTTGGGAAGACGGCGTTCCTGTAATTTTCTCCCCCAGCCATTAAGAGGGGGCTCTCTGCTGTGCCACTAAAGACTCTGCGAGCCAGGGCTCCAGGGATTCTCCTCATTAAAGTGGGGTTAATGTGTGTTGTCAAACACAGGTCAGGGTTTAATCTTCAGTATTATGGGCTCTGTGGGAGCCGCAGCTGCTTGGAGAAGTTCACCGCTGAAGTGCCTTCTTGATTGCAGGTAGATAATAAGCTTTTGCTGTCTCTAACACACCATCAATCAGGGACGGGTTTGTCCAGGCTCCCTGCCGTGAGGAGCCCCTCAGAAGGCCGTGCAATCAAACAGCCTGGGGAGACCACCATGTCAGGGAGGCATGAGAGGGAGGGGGCAGAAATTCAATTGGATTGGTACCGGGGGTTGGCAGGGGAGCACACCCTAAAGCCTGCGCTAAGCTTTCACTGCAGGAAAGGACCCGGGGGGACCAGCCATTTGTTTCTGTCCCACATAGCTGTGCCTAGCAGGGGGCAATTTAGCTTTTCTGACTGGCTGAGCATGGTTGTGGCAGCGCTTCATAAGAGACTTCCCGATCCTCAGCGCAGCTACCGATAAGCCATTTTGTGGGCATGTGTGCATATGTGCATGTGTGTACACAAGCAATTTTGGGAGGGGGCACTGGAGTGGCTTGGCAGGTGAGCCCATCTGACCCTGCACTGCTGGCATATCTGGATTGGAACATAACTGCACACAGCAAACCTACTGCACAGCTTAGGGCACGAAACCAGGAACCAGCCTGGATTTTTTTTGCCCAGGCCATTAGCATAGAAGGGTTATTCTCTTGTTTTTCTGTGTGCTGCACCTTTAAAGACACTAAGCCCTCTACTGTCTGCAGAGGCAGGAGGGCATTGTACACTGACCACCATGCAGACTGTCTCAGAACAGCATGCGCTCTCTTGTGAGGACTTTGCTTTTGTTCTTTCTTGATTTGCTATTTTTCAGGCTAGAAGGAAAATTAGGCAGATGGAAAGTTTCATTTGCTCTTTGAGCATGGAGCAAGTTAAGGAGGTTAATCCGCACCTGCTCTGGGAAAACACCCCCGGGATCAAAAGCAGATTTCTTTCAGTCAGGGCGGGACAGACAGTACCCGGAATGCTTGAATCATCTCTGAGCTGCAGGCGGTTCGTGTGTGGGCCCAATTGCAGACAGCTGAACCTGGAAGACGGAGTTAGGGAATACATAGGAACAGAAGCAACCCAGACCCACAGGACAGATGCACCTCCGCAATCCTCAGGACAATCAGCTGTGAACCAAATTCAAACTCTGTAAGCAGCCAGAGTGCCTGCAAATTGTGACTGCGTAAACCCACGGGTCTCCCTCAATGCCCGATCCACAGTGGATGCAAATGTGTTACAGTCCTGAACTGCAGCAGCTGGCTCTTTAGCGCCAGCTATGCAGGCCCATGCTTATCTCTCGGGAGATCCCCAACTCAACCCCAGCGTGCTGGCTAAACCAGTGGCTGGGACATTTATTCCTGTGAAAGCCCCTGGGAGAAGGGGGTGCATCTCCTATTGCTCTCTGGTGCCCCTGCTGGCGGAGCTAGGGGAGGCAGTCGAGGTGCCTGTCCCCAGCCTTCTTGGCCAGGGAAGGCAGCACTGCAGGGCTGGGAGCACAAACACATGGGAACAAATGGGCGGGGGGGGGATTCTCCAGAGACAGTTCACCAAATATGCATGGGAGGAAATTCGGCCAGGAAGTGATATGGGGAGGGGGATGTAGCTAGGTGTGTTATTTCCTGGTTATTTACAGTCCTGGCCAGTGGTCTGTTGTGTCACTTTGAGTGCTAGGGCCCAGCAGTGGGTCCACAGGCCAGAGCTGCCAATGGGAACATCCGGCTTCTCCCCTGGCACCATCACATCACATTACTCAGGTAGCGCAAATCAATCAGGAATTAATACTGTGGATTTAATCTCCTTTACCCAGCACCTGTACTCCCTGCCCTGTCTTGGGCTCCCTCCCCCTCCACTCCCAGCACCTCCTTCCTTCACTTCCTAAATGGGTCCATTTAAATTAGATTTTGAAGCCCGGAGTCTTTTAATTGGCAAGTCGAGGCTCACGCTTCCCTGCCCCGGGATTCATCACTCACGTCACCTCAAAGCCTCCAGGAACCAACTCATTAGAGAAGACGTCACCGGCAACAAATCCTGCTGCCCTTACGCCAGCCAGGCTCCCACTGGAGTCAGCAAGAGTTTGCCTGAGAGCAAGAACTGCGGGATGGAGGCAATTCTGGAATTTCAGCTGCACAAAGAACATAGGGCCCGGGAAGGGAAGCCATTACAGTGTTATTCACACTGGGATCCCAGCTGCAAGTCACGGGCACCAACATAAATCTCGATGAGGCTAGGGCTTTGCACCAGTGCAGCAGGGACTGTGGCAGAAATCCTGGCCTAGACAAAGCCTGTACTGGAGTCTCCTCCTCCCTAACCTCGCCCCAGCAGGACCGGCTTTCACAGCAGCCATGGGAAGTTGAAACAGGGTGACAAGAAACCCTGGGGGAGGCTGGGATGTTCAGAAAAGACACCAGAAGCTCAGGTGTCCTTGCTGAACAAACCGGACCTCATGGGGTCTGCACTGCTCAGCTGGAGATGTCTGGCGAACCAAGCTTGACGTTCACACGGCTTCCTTGCTGCCAGACCAGAAACAGCATCACAAGGGCTTGTCTCCTAACTCACACTCCCCACCTACACCATCCTGGATATCCAGGGCCTGTCCAGGCCACAGAGGGAACCTGGAGGCTAGACACCAACTAAGCTAATCACTAGCCCTCAACTCAGTCTGCTGGGAGCTACACTTCTTCCCTACCATGAGTTCCTCCTGTGGACAAATCAGCAATGCCTTTTGCTGACCACTTACCTTCTCCCATGTTATTCCTGCAGAATTAGCTGAGGGGGTGGGGGGAACTGAGTGCTGAATCTCACTGCCAGCCTTACGGAGGGATGCAGTGGGGTTACTCACCCCGGTGAGTCAAACACAAACAGGGCTCACAGAATCAAGCCCTTCATCTTTCCTTGTTATTGAATTTTGCAGGACTGAAGACGAGGGCGAGACTGTGAATAGCCCCGGTGCCCACACAGTCTCCCACTCCTTGCATGGCTCATGCAAGAGTTGATCACGACACCTGTTCCTGTGAGCAAAGACTGCACTATGCAAGGAACAAATTGCCCTAAAGGGTGAGGGAATTGAGGGGGAGGAGCAGAGGAGGCTATCGCCCCTACCCTGCTTCATCGCTCCGACCGGCTGCCAAATGGATGGCACAGTTCATGTGCATTGCCCCTGTGTGCAGCGTCTCCTGGGTGCAATCTCTCCCGGTGATCTCCAAGGGGCAGAGGAACTCTACAACACACCCCACAGGGTTGTGTATCAACTACGCAATCCAGCTCCAGGTAAGGACTTCAGGACGGGGCCCTGCTGCTGGAGGACAGCTGGACACAGCTGCAGGTGGCCAGGAACAGTTCTGCAACAGATCAGGCTATGGACCCAGTGATGAACACAAAGGGAGAACATAAGCAACACAGCGTCTCCCCTGATATTGCAGCAACCTAATTATGTCCACCATTCGGGGGTGAGAGGGTAAGGGTGTTGTAGAGAGGCACTTACATCGGCGGGCACCAAATTTAAGTGAAGATGCTTCCACAGTTAGGTTGATGCAAGGCAGCTCAAGTCGACTTAGCCCTGTAATATAGGCAGGCCGCAGGCTAGCCCATAGCATTTGCTGGGGAGACAGCGCTTTCGCTCGGTTTACCACACTCAAGTTATTCCATTTGTGCCAGTCTAGCTAGAGCGAGGGCTGCACTACCCTGAACACTGACATCAGCATCCCCCCGCTGTCTCTCAGCAACCATGTCGAACCAGCTACCGCCCTCAAGGAGGTGGTTCTCCTACCGCTATAGTGAACGTCCACAATCAAGAGCTGCAGCTGGGACTTGCCTCGGGCGCTCAAACATGAGGGGCACAGCTCTACCACGATCAGTGGCGCTTCGGCGGCAGCTCTACCACCGCCACTTCTTCATCGGCAATTCAGTAGTGGGTCCTTCTCTCCGAGGGGGACTCAGGGACCCGCTGCCGAATTGCCACCGAAGGATGAATGAAGCGGTGGCGGCAATTCAGCAGCAGGTCCTTCCCTCTGACAGGGACCCGCTGCCAAAGAGCCCGGAGCCGGCCCTTGCCTTGGGCACAAAAATTCCTCATTACAGCTCTGAGTATAGACATACCCTGAGAGCGGAGAGAGAGTAACCAGCCTGTGGCTAGTGACTGCATTAGCAGAGGATGATTGGATTGGTCCCATTGGGGATTGGTCCTGCTTTGAACAGGGGGTGGGACTAGATGACCCCCTGAGGTCCCTTCCAACCCTGATAGTCTATGATTCTATGATCAGATTAGCAGGTGATGAGTTGTGGTAACTTGAGCTACTGTATCCCAACTGCATTACTGGCATGGCAGCATCCAAGGTCCACGACCAATTACCTTAGCTAGCTTAAGCCTAAACCTCCACTTAACTTAAGCTAGAGAATTTTGTGTGTGGATGGGGATTAGGGGCAAAACTTGAGTTATAGCTGGAACTAATGCAGTGAAGACACACCCGAACATACTGCAACCCACTCTGAGAACACAATGGCTGCTGGACTCTGCACCCAGAGATCATCCTTAGAAATGGACAGGACATAGAAAACCAAAAGCATCATAGGATCAGAGCTACAGGCACAATCCACATATGCTTGTCTACTAACGGTTCCTGAGGAACCATCTCTAGTTGTGAGTCAGTCTCCATGGCCCATTCAAAACCAAGACTACCAGCAAGGGGGCTAAAGTGGCATTGGTTTGGGCGATGCAGGCATCCCTCCACAAGGATTCGGACAAGCATAGGCCCCCAAACAGCCACTGGATGGGAATGACTTTCAGCCACTGCTTTCTTATTACGGTTATTTATCATGTGTATTGCACTAGCCTCTCCGAGCCCCAGTCACAGACCAGGACCCCGCTGAGCTAGGCACTGGACAAACACAGAACAAAAAGACAGTCCCTGCCCCAAAGAATGGACAATCCAAGTATCTGAGAAGATGGATACAGACCAAGAGGAGTACAAGGAACTACCCCATGACCTGCATTGGGATGAATAACTTAGAGGTGAAAGGTTTGACAGCTTGTGCGTTCTGTTACATGACTGAGCCAGCCAGCCCACCCAATTCCATTTTTAAAAAGTAGTTTCCATAGATTTACATTCAGCATTGAGAATTTGCCAAATGGCTCCCCCAGTTCCAACTCTCTTCCCACCTCAGCATCTCAAGTGAGTGGGACTCCTGGACGGTCAGAACCGGAGGGAGTTATGTCAGGGGTGCTAGCCCTAACTTTGACTGTTTCAGCCATTTCCTGGTTGGGGTTGATTCCAGTGGTGAAAGATCAGGCTTTCACTGGGAGTCGGGCCTATGAAGAAAAACCCCAGTAAGAATTTTGGAGCTGATCCCATTGACCCCACTGCCAATTCTCAACAACTGCTCAGGGTCCAATTCTTGGAGATCAGGGTCTCATGACACACCAAAGCTTGTGCATCCCACTCATTCTCCAAACTGAAACAAATGGAGAAGTCCTGAAATCCAAGCTCCTTCGTCCCCCTGACAAGACCCTTTCCGGTGGTCAGCACTGCACATGTGGGGGTCGCTTGCAGGGGTTTTCCAAGAGGCTGCCCACTTATCAGGATCCAGGAAACAGGATCTGCAAACATCTGCAAGCCTGGACTTTTGGGGGTGGGTCTGGCTGCCTGGCAGATCTCCAGCTCCACGACACCAGGGCTACCAGCAACCCAACCTCATGCTCATTGCTCACATTCTGCAAAAAGGTGGTCTTTAAAGCTGTACAGCTATGCACCCCACTCCACCGGGAGAGAGTAGCACTAACGTATGAGTCAGCCCAGTGAGTCCCATGGGATGAGTGGAGTAGTCAGCATCCCTAGGAAAGAAAGTGTGTTCTCACCATGTGTTGGCTAACAGGTGGTGACAGCTCAGTGAGGACAAAGGAGTTGTAGTGTTAACATGTGTTAGTAGGCCCAGGTAAACCTTATTCCACCCTCCCACCTACCCACCCACCCCCGTCCCCCGAGGCTTTACTTTGACCTGCTAATGTGAGGAAACCACAAACTGCCTTGTCTTCACCAGCTAACACGTAGTAAGATATCACCTTTCTTCCTAATGTGGACACACCCGAAGGGGGACAGAATCAGGCCTTAAATGTCTCTCTCAGTCTAGTTCCAGATTATGTCTACATTGTTCACTAAACCCCGTCTCTAACTCCGGTTTGAGCCCAAGCCCCGCTTCTGTCCACATGTAAATCAGTCGGACGTGGGTCAGCCAGCAGTCAGGACGCGGGTTCTGGCACCCTGCTGGGGGGCAGGTCAGAGCCCAAGTCCTGCTGAGACCCAGGGCCCATCCCCATCATTTTGCTGGATGGAGGCATGTGAAGCTGCAGAGGTGAGTCAGAAGGTCTGCCGAGTGCAGGATGGACACCATAATACGGCTGTGAAACCCGGATCCAGCAATTGTAAACCCAGGAATACAAGGCAGTGTGGACGCTTGGAAACAATAAGTCCATAAGCCTGGGTCCCACAGACCCAGGTTTGCAATGCAGTGTAGACTTACCCAGAGTGACCTTCCATTAATGCCTTTTTGCATGGGAAAATGCAGCAACACAGGTTCAGTAGGGCAAGGGTGTGACAGAACCGGGGAAATAAGGCTAAATATTAGTTGCACTACAGCCATGCTGAGCTACCCATGTGCCTTTCCCTCGCGCCCACCCTCCCTCTCATCACTGGTTATAGACAGATCACTGGCATCTTATGCCTCCCTCTCTCTGGAGCCCGTTCAATTGCTGCTCTTTTTGTGTTTTGAAATCTCATCAGACATCATGAATCTGGGCAATTTCGCCAGCTTTTCAACTGCTGGTGTTGCTCGGCTAAATTAGTAATTAATGAATTTGCAGAAAATAAAAAGGAGGCAACTGAAACGTAAAACCCTTCAGCAGAAAGCCTGGGGGTGGAAGATGGCATGCGGCTCAAAGGCTAACACGCCAACCCGGTGAGATGGGACTTACGTGCAACATTCAGATTTCACACAGATTTTGACTTGAGAGGAAGGATGGTCTTGTGGCTAAGCACTACCCAGGAGCCCTGAATTCAATCCCTGCTTCTGTCTTAGACCCTCCAAGGGAACTTCACCAGATCCATGGACCCTCCTCTGATATGTCCCCCTCACCCTGATCCACACCAGTCTCGCCAGCCCCAGGAGTTCAAAAAAAAAATCACAGGTCAGGCCACAAATGATGAGATTTTTCTATTAAAAAGTTAATAAAATATTGGGTTCTCTCCCTTTGCCGTCTGGCATCTGAGTCTTTAGAGCACAAGTGGTTCACGTTTCCAACCTTTTAACTCCCCCCCCCCCACACCCATGAAAGCTGAAATTCTCCTCTAATCACATGGCTCCAGGAGCTGAGGCTTTAAGGAAAACAGCAAATATTGCAAAAAGAACAGTCATACTTGTGGCAACATAGAGACTCAGGGTATGGCTACACTTGAAATTTCAGAGCGCTGCCACGGCAGCACTTTGACGTGTGAGTGTGGTCAGAGCGCCAGCGCTGGGAGAGCTCTCTCCCAGCGCTGCACGTAAACCACATCCTCTACGGGTGTAGCTTGCAGCGCTGGGAGCCGCGCTTCCGCACTGCGGCACTGATTATACTGAGGCTTTACAGTGCTGTATCTTGCAGCGCTCAGGGGGGTGTTTTTTCACACCCCTGAGTGTGAAAGTTGCAGCGCTGTAAGGTGCCAGTGTAGCCAAGGCTTAACAAATTTATTTGAGCATAAGCTTTCGTGGGCTACAGCCCACTTCTTTGGATGCATAGAATGGAACATATAGTGAGGAGATATATACACACATGCAGAGAGCATGAGAAGGTGTCTTAGCAACTCTGAGAGGCCAATTAAGTAAGAGAAAAAACTTTTGAAGTGATAATCAAGATAGCCCAGTACAGACAGTTTGATAAGAAGTGTGAGAATACTAACATGGGGAGATAGATTCAATGTTTGTAATGGCTCAGCCATTCCCAGTCTCTATTCAAGCCTAAATTGATTGCATCTAGTTTGCATATCAGTTTGAGTTCAGCAGTTTCTTGTTGGAGTCTGTTTCTGAAGCTTTTCTGTTGCAAAATTGCCATCCTCAGGTCTGTTATTGAGTAACGAGACAGATTAAAGTGTTCTCCTACTGGTTTTACTACTAGCAAATATTGCAAGAATCACCATGGTATGGCAGATGACCCCACCATCACCAGCAGTAGCCAGGCAAGGTTAAGGAACATCCTATGGCTGCAATCAGCCCCAGGCTGTTGCATCTATGAGATTTGCCCCTCAAAGGAGGAACTCAGAGCAGTAGATGTGGCAAACAGAGCCCAGGTTCAGAACTTCCAGGCTGTGGTCCTTGTGGCACTAACTGACCCCTGCCTTACAGTGCCACCAGCCCAAGTCCTCTCAGGCAGAAGACGAGCCGGGCTGGTTTGCTTTGTTGAAAGACCCCAAGGATCAATCCCTGACTTTGACTTGCACTGAGGAACAGGGACTCAGACTGCTTGCCAGGCCTGAGACCTTGCTTCCTTCTCCCTTGCACAAAGAAGTATTTTCCTTTGGTGTAGGCTGATGTATATCACTTGAAAGGGGTCAGCCTCTCTAGAAGGCACAGCTGGAGGACTGAACCCCATACCCCAGAACCAGACCACAGGGTTGCAGCTGCCCAGAGAATGAGGAGCCCGCTCTCACCTCCTGGGGGTAATCTGACAACGTTAACCTTCAACCCTCATGATAAAAATCATGAGAGCTGGTAACATCGCCCTTGTCTTTCCACTTAGCTGATCCCCACCTCACGTTACACCAGCAAGTCACTCGCTGCCTCCAAATCCTTCACTCAATGCATCTATCCAATTCCTGCATGTCTTATCTACTCAGAGTGTCAGCTCCTCAGGGCAGGAACCGTGTGCTACCCTGTGTTTGTACATCACCTAGCACAACAGGGCTATTCTCAGATGTTCCCTAGGTAGCACCAGAATAACAACCACCTCTCTGTGGCTCTGTTCCCTGCCTGTAAAATGGGGATAATGCTGCTTTCTTCCTCCCTGCTTTTGTCTGCCTTGTTTGTTTCCATTGTAAGCTCCTTGTGGCAGGAGCCGTCCTTCGTGGGGTGTTTTGTGCAAAGCATGGCCCAGTGGGTCCTGCTCTTGGTTGGAGCTTCTATCTGCTACCATAACACAATCATGTAAAATGGAAGTAATACATCTGAATTTTCAAAAGCTGCTGAGAAGACTCGGAGACCAACGAGATGGGTCACAGGTGGTAGCAGTCACATAGTCCCACATGCTGCTCTTTCAGTGCACCTCAAGCTTTTTCTCAAGGGACTGACTACCTGGCAACAAGGGTATTCATTCTCTGTGCTCTGGTATTAGCAACAGAGCCAATTAGTGCTAGCTGGGGGGGGCGTTCTGTGATGGGGGGCACCAGTTTATTAGTAACTAGGCTGAGACCTGCCAACCCATGTCACCTAGACACCTAAAAGCCAGCCTATGCTAAGGTTTTAGTTCTTTCTTCCCGTGTCTGTTTAGGGATGCATGAGCTAGTGTGACCATCACGCTTGCATGATCCATTTATTCAGGGGTATTTATGCAAGCTGTATATTTTATATCAAAAGATGAGTCAAAAAAATTAAATTCAATCCCCAGTTGAAATCATAAAACATTCTAATTCAAAGCCCCCAGATCCTTCTTCAATCCTTTTTTTTTTTTTTTTTGGATCGGGGTCAGAACCAAAACCTGAAGGGGATCTGTTTCCTGGCTCTAATGTGTCTGAACACTCTACAAGACATCTTGGATTTGGATTGCAAATTCTTCAGAGCCCGGACTATTACTCTCTGATTGTACCCCACCTAACAAAAGGGGCCCCACTCTTGGTGGGCCCCTAGATACTACCATATTTCATAAGCTGTGGGATTTTAATGCATCTGGATTTGAAGCAAACATTCCCCTGGATTCCTCCAAACAAAGTCCAATGCACCAGCCTCAGCCAGCTCTGTGGTACCTCCTTGACCCTCATCTTTTTCTACCTCTAACACAAGAAAGAATTCTTTTAAGGCATGATACTAAGCAGCTGAGTTAACAGGAAAGATCTATGCCATTTAAAGCACTGGACCTGCACACGGAAGGCGATTTGCAGATCTCTGCCAGTGATACTGATAACGTCCCTTCTCAGAAACATCCTACGACCTGGGAATGAGGATGATAAAGGAGCACAGAGCAGTACTGAAACCACTGTGCCACCCCCACCACCTAGCCCCGCCCATCAGAGGATCTCAAAGCACTCCACACATTAATACATTAAACCTCACAACTCCTCAGAGGGAAGGTCTAGAGTTGGGTGGAATGTTTTTGACAAAAATGAAATTTCACTGAAACCAGAACATTTTGGCTTCAGTGCAGACTTTATCCCAATGATTTTTTGGGTCGGGGGGGGGGGGGAGAGTCCCCTCTCTCACGCACCCTGTTAGCTGGGTAGTTGGGATCCTGCCCTGGGATGTGGAAAACCCAGGTTCATGTCCCTGCTCTGAATGAATCAGAGTGATCTAGGAAGGAAAACTCTGCTCAGAATCAGGCTGAGCATGGCCTTGAAGCTAGGTCTCCCACATCCTTGACCTATGCCGAATTACCCCTCTACTCACCAGCTGGGGACACTGCCTCTAACACTATGCCACCTCTTACTAAAACAGACACTTTGATGTAATTCCATCTTCCCAACAGCATCCGAAAAGCTGTTTCATTCCCATGTGGAACGGGAAGAGCTTTCAAACCCTCAGGAGTTGATGCAGAACAGAATTGCCATCCTCAGGTCAGCTCCACCTGTGCTACAGATGAGGAAACTGATGCACGGAGGGATAAGTGAATTGCCCAACCACCCACAGAGAGCCAGTGGTACTGTCCTGAGCATTCCCTTCCCCAATCTGACTACAACTATCCAACTCCAGTGCTTCTCCTGTGTCTCTGTGACAGGCGGCAAAGCCAGCATTTTACTAACACTGCCCTGGTTTTATAACTGTTCTGTATGCTTCATTTTCCTGAATGGGCTGCCCTACATCTTAGGGCCTATTTATGTCTGAATGGCACTTAAAGCAGTCTTTTAAAAGCTGATTACATGCTGGTTCAGAGTAAGTGTCCTGCAGGAGAGAGAGGCATTAGGGAGAACTTAGCAAGACAAGGAACGTTCACGAACTAACCCAGGAGATATTTCAGCAAGGCTGGCTTAGGATGGAACTTGGAAATGGCATTAGTGAGTGACAAGTGTCCACCTATTCCACCCAGTGGAGATTCCCCTCTCTTAACAGACCACAGGACAAGCGGCATTCTCTCAAGTGAGGCCCAGGGCTGGACAGTGTGCAGAAGGAATTTCAGTCTGCGATTGAAGTGCACTGGCTGGACTGCATGCAGGGGCCTGGAATTGCATTAATAGGGGGGCAGGGTTGCAGGTTCCAATTCAGGTGCACTGGCTGAGCAGTGCAGAGGAAGCTTACACAGCAACAGCCTCCCTTGGCTGGCAGAGCTATTTTCACAAGCAGCCAAAGGGGGGAAATGAAGCATGAAGGAAAGAGAACCACTCTGACCCTACAGCCGGCCTCCAGATACCCACCGAAGAGGAAGGATGGCCTGGTAGCTATGACACCAGTGTGGGACTCGGACTTTCTGTGTGACCTCAGCATCCCTCTGTGCCTCAGTTTCCCTTCTGTAAAATGGGGAATAAAAACTCTCTCTTTCTTCTATCTTAACTTTGTTTTTAAGCTTTTTGAGACAGTCTTGCCTCTCACTGAGTATCTGTTGTACCAAGCTCAATGGGGCTCTGACCTTGGTAGGAAACCATTTGTGCTCCTGTAACAAAAATATTTTGCAATATTAGTCACTAGCACTGGTCTAACTAGGCAGTTGCATGTCCCCCAATTGCTATAACCAGGTAACAGTGAAATCTTGACTGTGCTAGCCTGAGTAAAGCAATGTATTTCACACAGGTCCCCATCTCAAGGCCGCTTATGTACTCCCACTCTCTCTCTCTCTCTCCCCCCGAAATCTCAACAAGAGAAAAGAGACCAAACAGCTCCTGAGAGTAAAGCAAGGTCATTTATAATAGAAATGAATGAATTAGTCAGGCACAGAAAAGTGTTGGAGAAAGGTAGGAGCTGCTGTAATATCTATTAATGAGAAATACCAGGATCCTGAAAAGTCACACAACAGGGGTCCTACCACACTTTAAATATAGTAGCAACAACAATCAGAATAGCAAAAAGTTTGTATCCTGTACCTGCACATATACACCTTCCTAGGGTAATGTCTGGATACCGTTATACTGTGTTTACACACACGGCCAAGATTTGCTAAACTCACTAATGATGTGGAGAGGTGGTGCGACACCACCAAGCCAATGTGGCTTCGGGCTAGCTGGTGCCTCAGTTTCTCCTCACTCCGGTTGGATCTCCCGACCTTCCAGCCTGGTTTGGTTGCTGCTGTGGTTCGGCCCTGTGAATAGGTTGTTCAATTCCACCCCTTCTGGGGTCACCAAGTCCAAACACAAAAACCATCTTCCACCCCAGCCTCCAGCTGGGCATAGCCCCTCCTGCCTGAGGGTGGCTGTCTGAGTCCCTCCTCAAGCTCCAACACACTTCAGCCCCCAGCCCCTAGGCTCTTCCCCACCCCTATTCCCTCCACCCCTTTTAGCCACCTGACCTGCCCATTTTGGTGACTTTGCGCTTTTTCTCCCTATTGCTTCTTGCTCTGGTCCTACTGATGGAGAGCAAGATGAGGTGCCAGGCTGCCTCACTCTAGTCTACTGACTGAGATGGGGTCAGCTTGCAAGCCAGCCATGTCCATGCCCTACTCGGCTCATGCTGATGGACTGCCCCGCACCTCGTGTCCTTGAATGTGACTTTTCTAAGCACCACCCAAAATCAGGGCCAAATGAGCTGCATCGAGGCAGAGGCAGCTCCCCCGCCCACTGGGCCATCAATCACCCAGCTGGTACCTGTAAGATAAAGCATCTTGTGCAAAGGATGCTCAGCGAAGGCTCCGTTCCGCCAGCCATGCTCGGCAAACATAATCTTCCTTTTTCAGCCGAGTGACCTTTGCTGAGCGCCCTTCTCCGAGTGAGCACGTTGGCTCTGCTGCCTCTCTGTCTAACCTTTATCTACCAGCGCTCTTTGGCCTGGCTTTTGAGAGATCACAAAGAGAAGCGGCATGCCCCTTTCGCAGCCAGAAAGAAAGGGGATGATGGCTTGGCATATCCTGCCATCCTCTCTGCTGGACAGCATGGTCACGGAGCCTGAGCAAGAGGCACTGCCCTGCTTGCCGGCTCCAGGAATGGTGGGGGAAAGACAGGTGCTGCCAGAGGAACTTCTGCCCTGACTGAAGTTTACTCTGCAAATGGGGCCTCTGAGCCTCAGAGCAAAGAGGCAGGAAAAGTTCTGGTCAAGTTAAAGTTATCTCAGGTATGCCTACGTGTGCAGCGTACACATCGCGAGAGGGATGGATGAGATCCGGGGGCAAGGGAGGACAGTTGCTCCCTGAGATGGTGAGCTGAAGGCTCCCAGTCCCTCCAGAACCGAGGCAGGACCATTGCCTCTGAACACAACAGTGGAGTAATTAACGAGAGATTTCTCTGCTGTGAAAGATCAAGGGATTCAAGCCCTTCACCAGTATCTTCCATCCATACCTCTCCACGCATGCTATCACTGTCATTCATTGCTCTTCATAAACCCCAACTCCTTGCATTAGAAAAGTACGACTTTGTTTTACAGGTAGGGACAGTGAGCCCAAGAAACACTTGGGGCCAGTTTTTCAAGTGCTCAGCCCCCACAACTGGGCCCAGATTTTCAGTAGAGCTCAGCTCCCACGTAGGAACCTAAATAAGAGCCAGATTTCCAGAAGTGTGCAGCATTGGTAGCTCCCAACACAGCAAGGAAATGGTTAATGGAACCCAGGAGTCCTGACATCTGATTGCCCCATCTAGTCACACTGGACAATGCGCCCTCCCATCAAGGCTGCTTGGAGCAGGTTGTTGGCAGGGGCACCATTCAGATATACTGCCAAGCTTCAGGGTCCTCAGACAAACGGCACTAGAAGTGTAGGTAATATTCTCCCTGAATGAATGTGATTTCTGGAAGGCGGCATAACACCCTGCAAAGACGCCACTCTGGCTTCCCCACTAGGACTTTGGAACCACTGAAGTAGCACCCACCCCATGAAGGGTCTATCCAAGGCCCAGTCCACGCTGGGCTAGCCCACTGGAACCATGCAAGTAACACTAAGTCATTCCCTGCCAGCGCAGATCCAATGGATAAAGCAGTTAGGCCTTTGTGTTAATACTAGAGCCAAATCCCAAGGCTCAAACTCGGGCAAGGTCTCACTGAAGTCAATGGGAGCAAAGATAGTGACAGGACGCGCAGCTGCTCAAAGCTCCTTGGTTGCAAAGGCACTAATTCCAAGTCCACTGGGCTTTGGATCAGGACCAAAGTGAATAAGGATTTTTGTCCACTGAGTCCACTGTATTAACAGGCTGAGGGTGATCAATATGCAGCACCCTCCCTCTTTCCAGAAGCTCCCACGTGGGCATATTAAGGTAATTTCCTATCAGCTTGTTATACAAGTCAAGGGAAAGTCGTCTTTTCGCACAGAGCCATTAACAGGAATAAGCAGGCGCCACATTCCAGCAAGAGTTGGTGCTAATTTATGGGTGAGGCGGCAGCAGGACAGAGGCCACGGGACAAACACTGGAGAGGTTAAAATGCTCCACGGTCCTCGTATATCTCGCTAAGCATTTCGCCCATCAGGGTGCTCTGCCGTGGCAGTGTTGGGAGAGGGAGAGACGGAGGGAGCCGCAAATCCCAGGCCAAGCTGGCAATGAGCGAGGAAGCACGATCCCAACCCCAGACAGTGTTCTTCCAGGCCCTGAAAATGAGACATCTCTAAGGTGGGATATTAAAGTCTCTAATTGACCTGGTTAGTTCCCAACTCAGTTCAAGTCCCACAAGAGGCTGAGATGGCCCCCACTGCACAGAGCATAGGTTGCCTAGCCTCCAACGCACAGATTTATGGGCCCAATCCTGGAACCCCTTCAGCTCACCTGTGAGTCTGATCCAAAGCCTGATGAAATCAACAGGCGCCTTTCCACCAGGGTGTGGATCAGGCCCTGGCAACAGCGTAATTACAGCTCTGTCCAGGGTGCTGAATTCAGGGGGACAGCAGCAGCTCCTGCAGCAAAGAGTCTTTCAACAAGACTCATTAATTGAGTGCTGGCTGCACAAGAACAGCAATCCTTAGAGAGGAAAGGGAGCCAGCTGCTCCCTGCACCATTCAGTACTGCTAATGACACCCTTTTTCGCCATCAGGCTGCAGGTGATGCACTCCAATTCCTACCTTCTTTGCTGGTGGGCCAGAAAAAGTTGGGCTGACAAAAAGAGAGCACCATGTGCATTCCTCCAAGTGATTGCTCCTCTTCTCCATTCATCCCAGCTGTCCTATCTGCCTGATCTATAATTGTAGCTATTTGTATAAGCCTTGTGCCAGGGTTACAGGAGGCAGTTTACCAAGGTCAGGTGCATGGAGGTTTTGTTTTATTTTAATCTCAACAAGACTTATCTGCCAAAGCAAACCTCCATACATTTGTGATTAGATAGATGGAGATTTCACAGCTGTGCACTTCAAAACAAAAGCACCCTTAAAAGTCAACTTGATAATGAATTCCTGAGTTGCGATCAATGCAATGAACTACTCCAAGCCACTCTGAAATCCAACGGAGTGTAATTAGAACACAAAGGAAAGCTGGGGGGTGTTTTGTTTTGCTCTTACCCACCTTCTGGTTTTGTACTGCCACCCATCACCATGGTACCTGAGCAGCCCTCCTTAAGTGCATTCTCTGAACAATGTTGCAACAAATTGTCTTATGCAAGGAAAATAGGTTGGTTTTAATAAAAGTAGAGAGAGCAGTGTGGTGTAATGGATAAGACACTGGGTTGGGAGCCACATGAACTGGTTATTTGACCTTGAGCAAAGTCACTCACTGCTGTGTGCCTCAGTTTCCCCATCAATTAAATGATCGTTCCTGCACATTCACTTTCCACCAAGCATTCATGCTGTTAAGAGCGAGATTGCACATGCATTTTTAGGGAACAAATGCCACAGGGCTGTGAATATGAGGGAAGTGAGTTCATCTGAAAATCCAAATGACTGTTTCCAGTATTTGCTCACTTTGGTAATTACATGCTGAAAAGAGACACTGAAAAAGAGTGACATTGAAAGGGAATGGATTTAGAACCATCCAATGATTCCCATTCCTAATTCACTTAGATTGCGAGTCTGAAGATTATATTGCGAACTGCCAGTGCCACAAATTCACCCTGCGATCTGAAAATCACTGTGTTCTTTTTGTCTTAGACGCCATTCTTGATTATCTACAGATGCATTTCCTAACGAGAGGTTCATTGAACATCTAGGCGCAAAATTACAGGACTAGGAATTGTGGATTGAAGAGTCTTCATGTGGAAAAACAGAAAAACCTCCCATTCAGATTGGACTGATTGTTGCTGTGATGAAGATCAAGACAAGGTAGCATGGTCTAGTGGGTAGGGCACTAGACTGGCACTCCTGAGACCAGGTTTCTCATCCCAGCTCCTGATCAGCTGAGCATCCTTGTGCAAATCTAGAATATTACGGTTGGAAGAGACCTGAGGAGGTCATCTACTCCAATCCTCTGCTCAAAACAGGACCAACACCAACTAAATCATCTCAGACAGGGCTTTGTCAAGCCAGACCTTTAAAACCTCTAACGATGGAGATTCCACCACCTCCCTAAATAACCCATTCCAGTGCTTCACCACCCTCCTAGTGAAATAGTGTTTCCTAATATCCAGCCTAAACCTCCCCCACTGCAACTTGAGACCATTGCTCCTTGTTCTGCCATCTGCCACCACTGAGAACAGCCTAGCTCCATCCTCTTTGGAACCCCCCTTCAGGTAGCTGAAGGCTGCTATCAAATCCCCCCTCATTCTTCTCTTCTTTAGACTAAATAAGCCCAGTTCCCTCAGCCTCTCCTCGTAAATCATATGCCCCAACCCCCTAATCATTTTCATTACCCACTGCTGGATTCTCTCCAATTTGTCCACATCCCTTGTGTAGGGGGGAGACCAAAACTGGACACAATACTCCAGGTATGGCCTCACCAGTGCCAGAATGAGGAATGGGGAATCGCTTCCCTCAATCTGCTGGCAATGCTCCTATTAATACAGCCCAATATGCCGTTGGCCTTCTTGGCAATGAGGGTACACTGCTGACTCATATCCAGCTTCTCCTCCACTGTAATCCCCAGGTGCTTTTCTGCAGAACTGCTGCATAACCAGTCAGTCCCCAGCTGTGCATGGGATTCTTCCATCTTAAATGCAGGAGTCTGCACTTGTCCTTGCTGAACCTCACCAGATTTCTTTTGGCCCAATCCTCCCATTTGCCTGGTCACTCTGGACCCTATCCCCACCTTCCAGCATATCTACCTCTCCCTCCAGCTTAGTGTCATCTGCGAACATGCTGAGGGTGCAATCCATCCCATCATCCAGATCATTAATAAAGATGTTGAACAAAACCAGCCCCAGGGCTGATCCCTGGGGTACTTCACTTGATGCCAGCTAGACATCAAGCCATTGATCACTATCCATTGAGCCTGACAATCTAGCCAGATTTCTATCCACATTATAGTCGCTACCCTTCCTCTTCATGTTTTTTCCCCTCACACCTTGTGTCTACTTAGACTGTAAGCTGTTTGGGGCAGGCACTGTCTCTTATTAAGTGTATGTACAGTGTCTGTCACAATAGTGCCCTGATCTTGGTTGATCTACCATAATACCAGTAATAAGGAAGAGTCATTTTTATATCGTCACCTTTTTCAGCAATGACAATTTAAGTGCTCAATCTTTACATCAGATGGGCAACCATATGTTGAAAAGTGAAACAAATGATCCTGCAACACCTTTGCATGCATCATCACACTGGTTGTTTGTGGAAGTGATGAATTTGCAGTTTCCCAATTTTCATGCACAATCATGGCAACTGCATGCACAAGTCTGACCTGCAACCACTCTCCTATCTCGTTTATACCTTAAGACGTTAGAGCAGCTGAAACCTCCATTTAATATTATCCAAACCTTCTTTACATTCTTGCTAGCTGAGTCACTTCTTTTACGTGACATGCCGAGGCACCGAGCACAAGTAATGAACCCAGCTCAACTGGAAATAGACATGAATATCACATAGTAATGAACAAATGCATCATAAATATATATCGGTCTCTTGAGGAAAAATATAGAAAACCCAGTGAAGGATAAAACAGGATGGAGAGAGAAAAATGACAATATGAAATTGATTCAGACAAATGACTAAGGAATCTTGCATTTGGCTCGAAATATTACCCTCTTCACGAAATAGAGCGCTTCACATTATGAAGCATTGCATAACATGTGTTGCACACCAGTTAAATTACATAAATATAAAGCGAATATTTCATCTCAATGTGTTTGGTGATGGAGCGAGAAGAGGCCAGAGAGCATGCATGTTTGCATATCCTATGGTATTGCAAGCAGGCTTCGTCCTTTCCCAGCCCAGAGCATTTGAAGCAGAGTCAACTATTCTGGGATAAGAGACAGACTCAGATACAACTAGAAGAGGGAGCTGGGAAGGCATCCCAACTTCTGGGTCTGCCCATACACATTGCCTACAATAGGCCGGGGAGGATGCTGGATGCCTGGGCCATGGTGGCCCTGCCTGCACTCTATTTCTTCCCCTCCCTGCTCTGCCCCTTCCCCAAGGTCCCCCACTGCTAGCCTCCACTCCACTTCCCTCCTCCAGAGCTCCCACCACTCCCCACATCCCTCCTCGTCCACCCCGCCTCCCTGCGAGACACCCTCCTTCCTCCCCTGTGTCCCTGCAGGCAGTGGTAGCCTTGCAGAAGAGGTGGGGGAGGAGAGGAGGGACATGGAAAGTGGGGGAGGGGACCAAGGGGGCAGAGCATGGGGCAGAGCAGAAGTGGAGTGTGGGCAGAGCCATGGGCAGAAGAGACAGAATGGGGAACTAACCTCCCCCAGGGGAAACTTCACCGACTGTCCATGGCTCTGCCATTAATTTCCTGTGCAGCCTTAGGTGGATACCTTTACACAGCCCTGTGCCTTAGTACCAGCCTGCAAAATCAGAAATAATAGCTGTCTTTGTAAAGCACTCAAGATGCACTAGGATAAAGTGGCAGCTATTAAAAGCTGCACACGAGACAGTCGGAAATGCAAAACAACTTTTTTGAACCTACAAACTTACGAACACCACAAATTACCCTATACTTACATGGCAATTGATGGTGCTCTTTCAATACTCATCTATCTACACATAAACCAATGCTGCTTTCTCAATATAGGAAATAAACTGTACTACAGGCTGGTAACTACTGGTAAATATTGACCTTCTAATGGCCAGCCTTGGGTCAAAGTTTATCTTATCCGTGTCTTGCACCCATGGTCCATCTGGTCCAATGACAGTGGCTAGTACCATCTGCATCAGAGATGGGTGCAAAAAACCCTTCAGTGATGGGACAGTTTGCCCTCAGGGGAAGCTTCTTCTCAGCTTTTTGGTAGGTTTACACCCTGAGGCAGCAAAGTACATGCAACAGCATTAATCTGAGACTTTGGTAAATACTGTAACGGCAGGTCAAGTTGATAATGCACCAGAAAGAAAACAGCTTGAATGCTTACTGGTAACTACAGTAAAGAACATCACCACATTATGAAAATATAAATGTACTCCAAAGACTCAGGACGGACATAAAGAATTGAAGCACAGCTATGTTATGGAGGAGATGGCAGGCCTACACACATGCAGAGGAAGTATAAAGGCACACCAAGAAATTTGGGACTTTGAAATATTTCGCTGAGAACGATGCCAGGAAAAGGAAGCATTGCCTCGCTTCGATTATCCCAAGGCAAGCAAGCCAGCTGTTGACTGAGGTGTAATATACTGATGCAAGCTGATTTCAGGTAAACTTTGTGGCTTGACAAACTGCCAGAGTCTAATTCACACCATTTCAGCAGTGTAAAGGGGCTTTGACATCGGAATACATTACATGCCCCTTTATACTACCAGAGTGGCAAAGGGGCCTTAGAGTAAAGAAAAACCTGGTCCCTATGTATATTTTCATTCACTTAATCTGGCTTGACACCACTGTAACTCCACTGACTTCAATGGGGCCACTCCAGATTTACACCACTGTAAGAGAAAGAAGAATCAGGCCCAACCTATTTTCTTTGTAGACACTCAGCACGTTGGGCGCATGTTGCGCTCTTGAAAATCTGCCTGACTCTGCCCCCACTGAAGTCAATGGGAGTTTCTGAATCATTGGCTGCCAGAGCTGGACCAACGCTGAATCCTTTGAAAACTACCTATCCTACCTAGAAGGTCCAAGGGCCGGGTTTTTCAGAAGAGCTCAGCTCCCATTTACGCCCCTAAATAAGGGTCAGATTTTCAAGGGACACTTCTGGGCAGAGCTGCACATGCACCCAACATGTGGCGGTCTCCTGAAAATCTCAACCTAGTTGTGGGTGTTGGGTCCTTCTGAAAACATGTACAAAAGAGACATGAATCTTAGGGCTGATCACACATTCCTTGATGACCCAACCACTGATGCCCTTTGATGCATACGTATCTTGTATACAGCCATATTACTCCACCAGTAGCTGTAGATCAGATTGTGAATACTCCAGCAGCACTGCTTACTGAGTAACTGCTCACTATGGTGAGTGACACAACCTGGCCTGTAACGTACGTTCTATTGCTCTGTAAATAAATGTGTTCCAGTAGTTACAGCAGGGAAGTAGGGTTACTTCCGATAATACAGTGACTAATTACACTGTGACTATACTGTAATTACAGTGTAATTAGGCTCTCTGATAAGCAAATTAACACTAATTCACACAACCATAAGGTTAACTGCATAAACGAATTATGGCGCTCGGTCTTTGGTTAATACATGTATGTCTAGACTCCAAGTACATTAATTTACACTGTAATTGCTAAGTCAGATAGTTAACTGTCCAGTTACCTGCAATTATCACAAATTCATTCATTTTAAACCACAGCCACGCTAGATTTGGAGGATGACTCTAAGTCATTCTAATCATTGTACTGGGAAGACAAAGGGGGAGTCAGGATTCATGAGTTCTTCTCCCGACTGTGCCATTGGCTCACTTTGTGACTTTATGCCCATCACTTTCCCTCTCCGTCTCTCATTCCCCCAATGGAGAAATGAGACTAATAGAAACAGCTTTGCATCTGGGTTGCTCAGGAAAGAGATTCTCACTTCTGTGGTTCCCATCACATCATCTCTCAAAACAGCCCCCATCAAGCCTCCCCCATACCAACCCTCAATATCTGGCTGGATTCCCTGTTGCGTGATTGAGCGGAACATTGCTGACTTCAGTGGACTGGCGGCTGCAAAGAAGGCAAAACTCCCCATGACGCCAGGGGGCGGGGAGGGCAGACATGAGACCTAGGCATCACTTACATCCCAGGGCTCAGCGACACAGTCCCTCTGCACAAGAGTGAACGTCACCCCTCGTGCGACTAGCCCACCAGGTCTAATCACTATGCTATTTCAGCTTATCACGTGGGTACGCATATCAGGTCGAACTTGTTGCTTAGTGGAAGCAAAGTCATTGTAGGGTCATGTGACCTGCTTGACCTCTGGAACAAAGCAAAGAACCAAGGGGAGGCAAATAATTTGGCCCCTTAAATATCCCCCTCATTCGAGAGCCCTTCCATGGGGACAGCAATGAAAACAGACAACTTGTCATATTGTATCAGACCCACAGTCCATCTAGCCCTTGGCGTGTCCAGTATTCGGTCTCCAATGGTGGCCAGTAATAACTGCTTCAGAAGAAGGTAAAAGAAACCTTTCAGTAGGCAGTTATGACCTCAATGCAGACCTGGGTTCCCTCAGCCCCTATCCCAGCCTCAGAAGCCCCTTGAAATCTGGCACACCTTTCCTCAGAGCCATCCCCTTGCTGTGCTGAATTTGCGTTCGAGCAGACAGCTCTTCTGGCCGTGGCAGCGTGATGCAGCAAAGACAGCTGGTGCTGAAAAGATTTATAGACCTCTCTATGGCAGAGGATGAAGCTGATGGATGGAGGATGCAGGTGAGGGGCTGAACACACAGCCTCCAAGGTGAAGCAGAACTGTAACCTTGGGTTCCTCCTAGCTTTAGGTTGATTGAGAGTCCATAGGCAATTTAGTGCCTCAACTAGAAAAATGCCAGATTTGAGGCCTTACCTAAAAGCTGTTGAAATCTACGGGAGTCTTTCTGCTGACTTCAGATCAAGTCCTTAGGCAGGACCAAATCCAAGCCTCATGGTCTGATGCCATAACCCTCAAGGAGGAACTTCCAACAATGTTCTTATCCAGCAGCATTTCCCTCTCCATTCCCCCCTCCAGCAGCCCCAGCTCCCACCAAGAACACCACAGGGTCCTTGCAAGTCAATCTGTTGGAGCTACATTTAGTTTCAGTCCATCCTAAGCAGAGCTTCAGCTTGCCCCAGTGACACACCAGTCCTCTCTCAATCCTGACAAAACCAGGTTCAGCTTCTGGAATGCTGCAGATTCTTGCAATAGTGTCTCCTTAAAGGCAAAAGATCAACTACCCAACACCACCTTGAAGTCTCTCCAAACAAAGCTCCTCAAACATGCCAACTGATCCTGCCAGAGTCTGCCCTGAGTCAAGAAACCCCTCTGACCTGCCTTTCCAAGGTGCTGAGCGCCTGCAACTCCCATTGAAATTCACCCCTTAAGAACATTTTTATAGACATTGAGAACCCTGTTAGAACCCAGCCCCAGACAAGGGAGAGAACCACCAAGAGGAAACTGTAGCTCCCACAACTCGGGTCAGCAGGTAGAAAACAAACTACATTTTAACACAGCCAAATGCAAGGTCATACATCTAGGAACAAGGAATGCAACAGGCCACACTTCCAGCATGGGGGTGGGGCTGTATCCTGGAAAGCAGGGGTCAAAGTGGGCAAGTAACTCAACACACATGCCCAGGGAATGCTATGGCTAAAAGGGCTAATGCAGTGGTTCTCAAAGTTTTGTACTGGTGACCCCTTTCACATGGCAAGCCTCTGAGTGTGACTTATAAATTAAAAAAACTTTTGAATACATTTAACACTACTATAAATGCTGGAGGTGAAGCAGGGTTAGGGTGGAGGCTGATAACTTGCGACCCCCCAGGTAATAACTCGTGACCCCTGAGGGGTCCCAACCCCCAGTTTGAGAACCCCGGGTCTAATGTGATCCTCAGACATGTGAACAGGGGAATGTCGAGCAGTAGCGAGGTGATTTTATCTCTGGATATGGCACTAGTGAGGCCAGTACTGGAATACCGCATTCAGTCTTGGTGTGCACATTTTTAACAGGTTATTGATAAACTGTAGAGAGTGTGCAGAGAAAAGCCACAGAAACAACTGGAGGGCTAGAAACAAAAATATGCTTTACAATGAGACTTAAAAAGCTCAATCGGTTCTGTTTGTCAAAAAGGAGACTGAGTGACAACTTGGTTACCATGTACAAGTATGTTCCTAGGGAGAAAACAACAGGTACTAGAGGCTCTTTAACCTAGCAGAGAAAGGCACAAGAACCAATGGCTAGAAGCTGATTTAGTTGGAGATTGGCCCTGCTTTGAGTGGAGGGTAGGACTAGATGACCTCCTGAGGTCCCTTCCAACCCTGATGTTCTATGATTTTATAAGTTAATGCCAGACAAATTCAAATTAGAAATAAAGCACTAATTTTTAACACTGATGGCGATTAATCATTGGAACTAATTACCAAGGGCAGTGGTGGATCTGCCATCTCTTGAAGTCTTCAGACAAAGAGATTGGAGCCTTGTCCAGGAGGTATGCATTAGTCAAACATCCTTCCTGGCTCAGTACAGGAGTAACCGGATGAAATTCTCTGCTCTGCACTATGCAGGAGACCAGATTGGATGATCTAATGGCTCCTTCTTTCTGGCCTTAAAATCTATCAACAACAAATGCCACTCGTTCAGGTATGTCTACACTGCAATTAAAAACTCGCAAGTGGCCTGTGCCAACTGACTCAGACTTGCGGGGCTCGGGCTAAGGAGCTGGTTAATTGCTGTATAGACATTCAGGCTCAGGCTGGAGCCCAGGCTCTAGGACCCTGCAAGGTGGGAGGATCCCGGCGCTCAGGCTGCATCAACTAAACTATAGTTAAACGACCCCTTAGCCGTAGTCCTATGAGTCCAAGCTGGCACAGGCCAGCTAGGTATGTCTAATTGCAGTGTAGACACACCCTCAGACTCCGTACTGGAGGCAGATCTCTAAGACAGGGCCACCGCACTGGGGGAACAGGCCTGAGTCACAGGACAGCAAAGCCACCCTGCTGGGATAGAATCCAGGTGCCATTTGCCTCTAAAATAAAGTCTTTGTGCCAGGCACATACATCAGGAATGGAAGCATCAGTTAGTGGCCACTAGCCAAGGCCGGATACTGGACTTGACAGATCAGCGCTCTGACACAGTACTGCAAATTCAATATTCTTAACACCTCCTCTACCACAGCATGACAGACTGTCTAGCTCAAGGGCTCCAGAGCAGGCACTCACACAGCACCAGGGGAATAGGAGCCCCCAGCCCCAGACCTGTGCAAGGTCGGACAGAAAAGAGCTCTTCTCTTGGATGGCAAATCTGTGTGAGAGAGAATGCAAAGCGACAACAAAAATAGTTATTTTTCCCTTTATTCCTCTTGTTGTCAGATGAGTCATGTTATCATTAGGGTTCAAATGAGGCTGCTGCTTAGCACTGGACAAACCGCAGTTGGGTTAGCAGCTAAGCTGTTAACAGACAGCAAGAAAACCCTTTTTCTATGCTAACACCAACACTCCCTGCCTCCCTCCCACTTTCTCATGCACACACAGCCTACATCCAGACAGGCACAGATACACACACAAGCACTGTCACTCACATCTGTGGAGTCACAGGTACGTCTAGTCACGTATTCTGGCCGCTATGTGCCACATATCCCTGAACATCCATATGCACGTTCAAGGGCTACAGAGATGCACCCAGACACACACACACACTCAGACACACACACACACACACAGACACACACCTATGCACGCACCCACAGGTCATAAGCCCCCGGGTATATGCAGAAACACAGACAATCAACACAAACACACAGTGCTAGGTGTGGACACCTTTGCCCTGAGTAACACTCGTAGACCTGCTCACGCATGCACAGATGCAGGTGTATACACACAAAGTACACTCATATGATCGCAAATACAAGTACATCCAGGAACAGCCACACCTGCCTGCTCTGAAGCACACACATACTCACGTAAGACTGCAGACCTGCCAAAACATTCTGCTTTTCAAGTTAAAATCCTAAAGAGCAGCTATTCCCGGTTGAATCCCTAGACGGACTCTTCCGCATACGAAAAGCACAGCCAGTTCTCAGAGCCACAGCATTACAGAGACATTGGATTAACGCTGTTCCTATTTATAGGGCTTTGATTAGAAGCTCGTCACCTAGAAGTTTTTATTCCCGTTATCCATTTATAAGGCCATAACACAGTTTGACTTGCGCTAGATGGACTAGTGTCCCACAGATCTTGCCAGAATTTAATGTGCCATTCAGATACGGTTAAATTAGTAATAGGCAGCAGTCGGTGAGCGGCAGGACTAACTGCCTCCAAAAACACTCTTTAGTTCTCGTCTCTCCGTGGATTATTATGCAGCAGATAGTCAAAGAAACGCAGAACGGGGACAGACCAAGCCGAGCTCTCCCCACTGCCAGTCCTACATCGTTTCCTGTAGTATACTCCTGCTAAGAGAGGTTAGCACCAAGTGAGCACCCCGCAGACAGTATTGCTGCACCGCTGCCCACAGCGCCTCCTGCTGGGACTCCCCACACCTGGGCAGCTCCTTCCACCATTTCCTATGGCACCTTCTGTCAGGAAAGGCTGGGTGCGGAGCAGCTGTGAGATGGCCCCCAGCCAGTGAACTTGCACCACTGTTAGAGCAGTGCTCGATATTCACATGTATGTCAATAGTTAGTGGATAACCTGCCATATCAACTCTTAACAACAGTGCCTCCTACTGACAGAGGCTGAGACTGGAGTAGCAATCTATTCTCCCCTTCCCCGCCCCCTCTCACTGCTCCTGCAGATTTCCCTATAGAGCCTGATCCTGAAAGAGGCTAAGACCTAATCTCCACCCCGACAGCTAGGGCTCCTGTCCTGCACCTTTCGAGTCTCCTGGTGTGGCTCAAAGCTACCCCTCCACATCCAGGACTCCTGCTTTATTTCTCCACAGCAGCCCCTCTTGGGGAAGGCTGGAGCCGCAGCAGCTGCAAGCTCCCAGAATGCAGCCGGCGCTCTCCCCCTACTCCCACTGGTGATAATCCTTTCTAAGCATCCAGCAGCACCCGTCAGCAGAATGCTTTCCAATTCCTGACAAATTCTTGCAAAGAGTTTTGCTGAGCACAGAATTTCAGGCTGTCCAAAGTCTACAGACAAGTTAAAATACCTGCCCACAGGGATAATTCCACTCAACTGGGAGAACCAAGCAACGGTACCAACTTTATTTTCTGTTAAAACCTGGTAATGTTTGGGAAAAGTCTTCTCTCCTGGAAAGTGCCCCGCACAGTGAGTGATCTGGAAAGGCCAGGAGCGTTGGAATAGGCTCATTGGCTAGGCCACAGCAAAGTCCCAATTTATTCCAAGTCTCCTTACACACAGCAAATATGTTTCCTAGTCACTTACTCAGGAAGAACTGCAGCCAGATGACACTATAGTCCAGAGACTGCTATGGATTGACTCAAAGATTCCAAGATCATAAGGGACCATCCAGTGTGATCTCCTACATAGCAAAGGCCATAGAGCTGCCCCCCAAAAAGTCCTGACAACAGATCTTTTAGAAAAACATCCAGTCTTGGATTCTAAAGTTGCCAGTGATGGAGAACAGACTCTAGATCTCTTGCTGGGGCCCAAAGGATGGACCATGCTCCCCCTGGTAGCCATGTAAGCTCTTTGGGGCGTTGACTGTCTTTTCTTTCTGTGATTGTACCACATCTAGCACAATAGGGTTCCACTCCATGACTGGGGCTCATAGGTGCTACCCCAGTACAAACCATAACAACAACAACAACAACAACAGGAGTCACTGACTCTGTAGGGCATATTATGCTTTGATTTACCCCTTGTACAACCCAACTAGCATGGGCAAAGTCAGCAAATAATTTGCCCCTGTGTCTTGAGATAAAATGTGTTGTGTTGTGTGCATGCCATCACCAACTTGAGAACAGCTGGGGCATCTCTGTTGGCAACTGAGCACCAGCAATCAGACTGGAAGCAAGACATACATCTCACTGCGAGCAATGCTCTCTACCCTTGATTTCTTTCCATTTCAGCCATGGGGCTCCTCTCTTGAAAGGGGGAGCTGGTAATACCACAGCAGAGGTGGCATCATTCTGCCAGTGCCACAAGAAGGGAGAGAGGGGAATGCACTTGTGTTGTCACAGCAAGTTCAAGATGAGGCCCAGCATCCTGACCAGCCTGGGCCACAGGGAGCTTGTTTCACCATAAGAGGGAAGGTGGGAGTTTCCCCACTGCAACAGCATTGTCATGGCTGTATGTCTCAGGATGTTGTCACAAGTCTGTAGCCCCATGGACACGCAGGGAGAGAGGGCTCCACCATAGTAAATATGAAAGTGTGATCCAACGAGGCTGCTGGACACTGACAATCCCTGTGGTACTTTCTGGCTCGCCAACTCCCAGACTAAGGCAGCCCCTGCTACTTCAGATTCCAACCCCAAGTCTCCTCTGAGTCCTCGCCTGGATTACACAGTATCAGATGGGGATAAACTACAAAGGACTGCATTGCTCTTGCAGACAATTTCTCCCTGAGCCCCTAACATTCCTCCTCAGCATCCTATCCCCCCATTTCACTGGCATCCAGGAGCAACAGGCAGCACAGCTCACACAAAGAGAGTCTTAATCAAGGCTTTGAAATTTATGTCATGCCTCGTTCATCGTTGGTCCAGAATCATTTTTTTTTTAAATCCCCCAGCTGTAGTCACTGGTTGCCAGCCTGCAAAGGGATGATTTATACTTCAGGGAATGAATCAATACAATATGTGGCCAAAGACATCTTTAATCTCGCAGAAGGATTAGGCTGCAGAGGGGGACGCCAGCAGCAGCCCACAGCCTTTTCGTTCAGATTTCAATTTGGAGATCGGCGCCTCTCTTTCTCCCTTCTTTTCTTGAGCTTCAGCTAAAGACTTTGGAAACATCAAACCTCATTTAGCAGACGGGCGCTGCTGTGATTGGCTGGCTACCTGTTCCATGCTAGCAACACAGAAGGGCGCTCGGGTACTGGGGGCTGCCTGGGGAGAGACCCCGTTGGAAGGAGAGTTCAGAGTTAACAGGGGAGATGCAATGCTTCACGAATGCGGAGAGATGCAGCCCCACATTCTGGGTCTGTTTGTCAGCTGTGACAGTGCAAAGGGGCCACAAGGCAGCCAGGCAACACTCCCCATGGGGAATATCCCCGCTGGCACATGTCCCTTAGGAACCACCCTGGAGCCAGAGGGGCGTCAGGGCAGGAGAGGGAGGAAGTGGCTACACCTAGTCACTTCAATAGTAGCTAAGCAGCTGCAGACAAGTTGTCTGCCCCCAGTGCTACTCTCACTTGTGCCAGGGGCTGCACCAGGGGAGGGGCATTGCCACCCCACTGGTCTCTGCACATGCCCAGGGATGAACTGGAGCCTAAATATCTGCCTGGAGAAGAGATGACCACAGCAGAAGTGAACAAATAAGGACTGAATTGTCCCCATCACCCCGCAAGGCTGCAGAGCCCCCAAGCTAGGATCAGGGCCCGAGTAGTAGGGGAAAGGACCAGGAACAACTGAACAGAAGACTGAAATCCCCTTCTCTTCCTAGGAGAGTGATTTCTCTCTCTGAGCCAGCGGACCTTTTCATGCTGGAGGTAGGGTCTATCTCCATCCTCTGAAAGGGTGACCCCTCCATTAGGGTGAAAGCCCTTGGAGGGGGAGAAAAGGAGTAAAGGAGAGAGCTATCTTTCCTCTTCATCCCCACCCCGCATTGCTTCTTCCTCCCTTCATCTCACTGGGATTGTGCAGACAGAGCCCAGACATCGAGTCCCACCCATCAGGGACCCCCGCACAAACTGCCGCTCCCCCACAAACTATTGCTGTGCAATTAAAAGTGCTTAGGTGAGATTTATGGTGGGATTCTAGCTTCAGGGTGGTACCAATGTGGAGCACTTGGTCACTATGGGGTCCTCAGGAATAAGCAATTACAATACGGTTGATGGGCCGAACACACAGATACAGAGGCATTGGCATGAGGTGGGGAACGCACACATTAAGCTATTTGGGGATTTAGCACAGAGAAAGAGGAAGAGGTGGAAACAGGGATAAATCCAGAGACCCTTGTTCAGGCCAAACTCCAATGGGCCCAATCCTGAGCAAGCAAAGACATCAGGATCCAAACCCTTCCACATACATTTCCTCTCTCCATCACAGGCCTCGTCTCGATGTGGTGTTCTAGTCGCATTTCACGCTGATTGTTCCCTTCAGCCTGACTCTTCACATGCCCCGTGCCAAACACTAGCATCTCTCGACTGCACCTGGGTCATGCACCGGACCCTAAGGCCCCCTAGGGTGGATCACGACTGAGGCTGAATTGTATTAGCCTAACCATGTGGACAGAACTTGATGTCACGTTAGCACACAAGTCCCCCACAGGCTGTTCCCCACAGTTCAAAAGCAGCCTAACCCCCACTGCCACAGACGGGCCTTGGGAAGCTGCAATATCCTCCCGACAGGCTGCAGCAGTCACTGTTTCCCAGATGCTAACAGGCGCTTCCCAATTCCACCGTGCTGGTAACACAGCAAAGGCCAGGGTGCGGGCTAATGCAGCACCCTCCAATGGGCAGCTGTTACCACAGCAGATTGAGCCACAGCTGCCTCACACACTTTGCACGTGAGGACAAGTGCCCCTAGGATGTTCCTTAACACACAAGATGCTTCATAAAAACCAGCTCTTTCCCCTCCAGTCGTCACCACTTTCCTTGCTAGCTAGCCAGAGCAGGGCCATTCCTCACCTGCTTGATGTATTCAGCCGTATGGATGGATCAGTGATGGGGAGATATTAGAAGTGGGCCTAGAACCCATATCCTTCAGCTTCTAAACTGAAGACGTTGCCGTCCAAGCTTAAAGACTAGCCTCACTAACTCAACCCCAGCTATATCCAGATATGTTCTACCCCAGTTCCCGACACCATGACCCATAATGCAGCTCACCCCCAAGAGATCCAGCTGTATTTTGCTCCCAGACCCCATTTCAACCCCATGGCCCATATCTCGGCAGGAAGTTCACTCACCATCTTCTCTGGACTTCTGGATGAAGGCCTCCACCCCACTCTCGCCGTAGCTTCCCTCGGAGGCTAAGGTGGAGACATAATTCCACTTGAGCTCCTTGACTATGTCCACCATAGCTTGGGCCTGGTAGGTGTCGGAGGGCACAACACGGGAAAAGAAGTCGTACCGACTGTTGTCGCTCAAGTCAGGGGCAGTGGAAGCGTAGCTTATCTGGGGTATCTGCGGGGGCAAGGAGAGAAAAGTCACTGAAATAAAGAAGAGCAAATTGCAGGAGCCTTAGACCACAAGTCGTCTCACTAGCGTGATACGAGACGGCTTGAGGGAAGGCACACAAATCACACAGCAGGTGCAACATTTGAAGAAGGCAAGACTGGGGTGTTGTGGATATCTGAAGTACCAAGGGATGAACATTGTCAACTCACATTCACAATCGTTGTCTACCCTTGTGTTTTAAAATCCACAAGTCCTATTTAATTTTTAATCCTATATTTCTCGCTATTGGAATAAGTGCATCATCAGTCACCACTAGAGATAGAAGCCAGGACTTAGACTCCCAATAATACTGTACCTTCCCAGGCACTAAGATATGTTCACCAAGCCTCGGACTTCCTTCCTAACCCCCTTATTTGAAGAAAACAAAGGCTTTTGCTTGCATGCTACCAGGGGATACGCTAGTGTTCCCTCCAGCAGCAGTTCTTCATGAATCCCCTCTGGGCTTCTCCCAGGCATGGCACCATGAGGGCTCTTGGGAGCAAGCGACTCAATGGCAGCAGAACACTGAAAGTTTTTCCCCAGCTCTCTATCAGCACCTGAGCAATAAGGGGGGTGAAGCTGGGGAGTGGACAAGTATTTTGTAGATGCAGCTAGGTGCCATAAGATCATAAAAGTGTTCTTGCACAGAAACTTTCCATCCACATCTGAAAGCACTTCATAAAGGCAGGCCTGTATTATTGCCCCTGTTTTACAGGTGGGGAAATTGAGGCACAGACTGGAAGTGACTTGCCTAAAGTCAAACAGCAGGTTAAGAATAGAACAAGGAATGGCCCTAGCTGTTTTGCCGGCCTGGGCAGAGGAAAACATTTTCACACCGCCCACACCAGAAGCAAGGCAAAACAAAAAAAAAGAAAAAACATACATCCCATGGAAATTGGCACTCAGGGCATCCATTCTGCTTGCCTGCTCATAGAGCTGGCGCTGAATAGAACTCTGTTCTCCTTTAGCCTAGTCCAAGGCAACACCCTATCCAATGGACTACACTGTGTCCTTAATCCTTCCACAGAAACTTAAGGAACTAGGTGAAGCAATTTCAGAACCATTGGCAATGGTTTTCAAAGACTCATAGGGGAAGGATGAGATCCCAGAGGACTGGACAATGGCAAACAGTACCTATCTTCTAAAAGGGGAACAAAGAGGGCCCAGAGAATTATGGCCAGTCAGCCTAACTTCGATACTTGGAAAGACACTGGAACAAATTATTGATCAACTTGTAAGCACCTGGAGGATAATAGGGTTATAAGGCATAGCCAGCATGGATTTCTCAATAACAAATCATGCCAATGCAAGCTAATTTTCTTCTTCGACGTGGTTATTGGCCTAGTGGACGGGGGAAGCAGTAGATGTGATGCATCTTGATTTTTAGAAAGGCTGTTGATACACTCCCACATGACATTCTCATAAGCAAAGTAGGGAAATGAGGTGTAGATGAAATTACTACAAGGCGGGTGCATAACTGGTTGAAAGACTGTACTCAAAGTAGTTATTAATGGTTTACTGTCCAGCTGGGAGGGTGTATTCTGTCCTTGGTCCAGTACTATTCAGTATTTTCATTAATGACTTGGCTAATGGATTGGTGAGTATGCTTATAAAATCTGCAGATGACACCACACCGGGAGGAGTTGCAAGCACTTTGGAGGACAGGCTCAAAATTCAAAACAACCTTGACAAATTGGAAGAATTGGTCTGAATTCAACAGGATGAAATTCAATAAAAACAGGCACAAAATACTTCACTTGGGAAGGAAAAATCAAATGCATAACTACAGAACAGGGAATAATTGTCTATGTGGCAGTATTGCCAAAAAGGATCTGGGTGATAGTGAATCATAAACTGAATATAAGTCAACAACGTGATGCAGCTGCAAAAAAGGCTAACACCATTCTGGGGAGTATTAACAGGAGTGTTGTACGTGAGATACAGGGAGTAATTGTCCCACTCTACTCGGCACTGATGAGGCTGGAGTACTGTGTCCAATTCTGGGCACCAAACTTTAGGGAAAATGTGGAAAAACTGGAGAATCCAGAGGAGAGCAACAAAAAATGATCAAAGGTTTAGAAAACTTGACCTGCGAGGAAAGGTTAAAAAAAATGGGCACGTTTAATCTTGAGAAAAGGAAATGGTGGGTTGACCTGATAACTTCCAATAGATAAAGGGCTGTTACAAAGAGGATGGTGATCAATTGTTCTCCATGTCCACTGAAGGTAAAACAAGAAGTTACAGGTTTAATCTGCAGCAAGGGAGATTTAGGTTAACTATCAGGCAATAAAAACTTTTATTACTAGAAGGCTAGTTAAGCTCCGGGACAGGCTTCCAAGGGAGCTCGTGGAATCCCCGTCATTGGAAGTTTTTAAGAACAGATTGGACAAACACCTGGCAGGCATGCCTCAGCAAAGGCTGGACGTGGTGATCTCTTTAGGTCCTTTCCAGCCTGTCATTTCTATGATTCTGTGCTTTCCAGACACAGCAGCCAGAGGCCAATGACATGAGCAGAAAACAGAGTGAGGGAAGATGAAAAGATGGAGGGATATTGGTTCCAAGTGCCATGTCTTTTTGACACTCCAAGGGCTTTGATCCTTGCCAAAGCCCCGAGCTCTGGAAAGCTCCCTGCACTGAGGAGCCTGGGAGAGGAAACAAAAAAGGATGGGGGATATATTTCTCCTCCTCGCTCCCCAGTTAATAGGGTGGGTCTGATGACCCACACAAAGAGCTGGGGTTGGAGGGGGGACAACAAGTTGCTGCTTTGTATTTTCTCCCACAAAAGTTCTTGGCTTTGTAATAGAGCAAGCACATAGGGGAGACTCCAGAGAAACCAACCCTCTTCTCCTGAAAAATATAAAAGGAAAGAAGAGAACACAACAAATCTAGCTCAATTCTAAACCCTTCTCCCAGGCCCTGCCACAAAAGAAAGGAACTAAAAGGCTTGTGTCAACTGGGTTCAAAGCTGCCTAAACAGCTGGCAAAACAGTTGTGTGATGCTTTAATTTCTCCCTCTTTTTATCTCCTCTTTTCCCCCCAACAGCCTCTCCTCCGCCCACGCTTTGAGCCTAATTATGTGGATCTTCAAAGGCAACAGCCCAGAACTCCCAGAAGAGGAGGGGAGACCACAGCAACTGAGCTATCAACAAGTCTCTTTGATTGCCTTTGGAGTAGCATGGGAACTCTGTGCCTGGCTGAGAGAGGTTAACACCTTTCGCACACACCCCTACTGCTTTCTAGGTATATGCTCTGCACTGGCCTGTCAGGCCACTTTGATCTCCTCTGTGTGCTCTCTGCATGCATGAGAGCATAAGCATTCTTTGCCAGTCAAGCTTAGGACCATTTCTCATCTGACAAGGTAAGGAAGCCAAAGTGCAACCCCAGAGAGCAGAGGCCCGGCCTTAATGCAGTCTATATCACCACCAGCAGCCTGTGGTGGCAGGAAAAGCCCCCACAAGGCTCCGCTTGCTGAGACAACCTTGCCCACTCTCAGAGAAGGGGAGGAGCCCAAAAGAGACTGGGGTGGACTGATAACTTGGGGCAACTCAAGGGGGACAAGGATGGGAGAAGGTCCCTCCATTTGGCCTCTGGGAAAGAACTCCACCACAAGAACATCAGCAGCTCCCCATCAGGAACCGCAAAGATTAACTAAATATGAGGGGGAACAACCAAGGAAAGGGCCAGGGGACGGGAGTGGAGGCAGCCTATTTGAATTGTGGAGCAGATGGGTGGAGTCCACCAGAACATAAGGCCCGCCCCCCTCAGTCACAGGAGAAGCCACAGAGCCCAAAAATCAATTGCTTACTTGGGATAAACAATGGAAAAGACAGGGATGGGGTGAAGATCAGAGATACCAAACAAGGCAACCAGGAGGAGCGGCCAAACAGAGAATCCCAGACAACGCCAAGAGGAACTCTGCCTGCCAACCATGACGGCAAGGCCCCATAGCCTTAGAGAGGCTCTCCAGGATTTCATTTTGGCAAAGTCCACCATCCAAGTGAGCCTGGGAGAGGGAAAGGGCCCGGACTTCACCCTCTGCTGGGGGCGGGTTCTGAAATTCTCCCCAAACAAAGCAATAAATATGACTTTTAAATTAATCAGAGCTGACTTGCATTGAATGGTGCATTAGAATGATTTATGATCTTGAGCTGCTTAGCACTTATATAGCACTTCAAAACGCTCTGCAGACATTAATTAATCTTAGAGATAGAAAAGACCTATTAAATCAAGTCAATTCTCCCCTCACCAACCCACTGTTCCCATATAGAAGATGTATCCAATGTTAAATTAGTAGTGCGCTCTCTCAGCTACAGTTTTGTTGACTTCAGGTTGATGTTGCTACTGCACCTGGTTTTCTAAAACACTTTGCAAACAATGCACACAGGAATCAATCCCTCCACCACTTAAATGCAGCCACCTCTGGGGTGGAACTCAACAACTGTCTAACAGCACACAGTAATACAGTTCAGCACTTGAGGACAGGAAGTGAAGAACAGTAGACCCCAATTAAAACTTTAGGGGATTTTTTTTATTATTTTTTAAGACCAGAGGAATGTAGTTACCTGAGTTGGAGTGTTGCCAGTATATGAAGGTATCACTCCTATTGTAGCCAAAAAAATTGAATTGCTCAAGAATCTTTAGTGAAAAGGATCAGGAGCTGGGTTTTGCACCTCATCTGAAAGGTGGTGCCCTCTAACACCATGCTAGAGCAATGATTCAGAACTGATTGAGAGCTGGGGAAGCAAGGGAATATTACCTAAACCCTTCTTTCCCTTCTGGAAACCAGGAGTCAAATCTGACTTGGGTTACCAAAACCACCAGTTTAGGAGCTATAACCTAAACCTTTGTCCTATTTTGTCCTCCACCCCATATAGTTCAAAAACAGGAAATAGCCCCACAATACTGCTAGAGATTATGGCAATGCTGCAATCAGCACAGACTTCTTGGATATATGCTGAATGCAGGCAAATTGGCACAGGCTGTGCTCAGTCTGAAGGAGGCATAACATGTGTCAAGCAATCAGGTAGCCACAGCCTAAAAGCAGAGGCAGAGGGAGGGATAGGTCAGTCTGACCTGAGCCTGGGGAGCAGATTTGATGCCCACAAGTTGCGTGCTAGGCTGCTCATAATGAAACTACAAGATCAAGCAATTGTAGTGTTGGCCCTAAGCTTGATTATACCCCCCCCTCAATTATTGGCACACATGAAGCTGTTTGCTCCTGCATAACTAGTGGCGTAACCCTGTGCTCTTTAGGGGGATCACCCACAAGCCGCTCTTGCCCATGTGTTTCAAAACCAGGAATCAGGGCATCTTCCTGATGAGGCAATTGCTAGGAGGTAGCCTGGCAGAGCTGTTGGGAAGACTTGTGCTAAGTGGGGCACCCAAATGCCCTGGCACCAAGAAGCATATTGGTACATGGCATGGAACTCAAGGGCAGCACGGACTTGCACAGAAGCAGGCACTCTTCCCTCCCAGAAGTCAATGCACACAAGCCTCATATTTTCTTGTATTTATGTTGTCCTTGATAGATGAATAGAAATTACTTGTTGGCTGAGTCACCAGTTGTCATAAACAGAAAAGTAAGAGTTAATAGAACAGAAGTACTTCATATCTCTTTTGCCTGTAAAGGGTTAACAAGATCTGTGAGCCTGGCTGTCACCTGACCAGAGGACCAATCAGAGGACAGGATACTTTCAAATCTTGAGGGAGGGAAGTTTTTGTGTGTGCTGTTAGTGTTTGGTGTTGGTTCTCTCTGGGTTCTGAGAGTGACCAGATGTGCAACCAGGTTTCTCTCCAATCTCCCTGATATAGGTTCTTATAGAATCAAAATAGTAAGTACTAGGTGATAAGGCGAGTTAGGCTTATGTTTGTTTTCTTTATTTGCAAATGTGTATTTGGCTGGAAGGAGTTCAAATCTGTATTTTGCTGAAAGAATTTTAATTTGTACTTGTATACTTAGGCTGGGAGGGTATTCCCAGTGTCTATAGCTAAAAGATCCTGTACCAATTCCATTTTAAATTTACAAAGATAGTTTTTACTGTTTTTTCTATCTTTTATTAAAAGCTTTTTCTTGTTTAAGAACCTGATTGTTTTTTTATTCTGGTGAGACCCCAGGGGACTGGGTCTGGATTCACCAGGGAATTGATGGGGAGAAAGGAGGGAAGGGGGAAAGAAAGGTTAATTTCTTTCTGTGTTAGGATTACTTTCTCTCTCAGGGAGAGTCTGGGAGGGGGAGAGAGAAGGAGGGGGGAAGGTGGATTTTCCTCTCTGTATAAAGATTAGAGGAGTTTGAATCACAGTGATCTTCCAAGGTAACCCAGGGAGGGGAAGCCTGGGAGAGGAACAGTGAGGGAAAGGGTTTACTTTCCTTGTTTTAAAATCCAGAGGGTCTGGGTCTTGAGGGTCCCCGGGCAAGGTTTTGGGGGGGCCAGAGTGTACCAGGCACTGGAATTCCTGGTTGGTGGCAGCGCTACAGGTTCTAAGCTGGTATTTGAGCTTAGAGGAATTCATGCTGGTACCCCATCTTTTGGACGCTAAGGTTCAGAGTGGGGAATTATACCATGACACCAGTAAATGAAAACAAAGACCCAAGGCATTCACAGAGCCATTAGAGGGGAACAGCAGACACAGGCTGTGGTCTGTTAGAGTAACAGAGCCAGGACTGCAGGCTTTGGCTCAGACAAAAGCTTCCCACTGAAGTCCTATGGCAATGCATCCCTAGGACTGACACGGTGGGGTGTCTGCATCCCAGTGCTACGGGGTTAAAAGCCCAGCTGAGGGTCTCACTCCAGTGAACAGATGGAAATAGCCTTCAGATGCTATCCTGCAAAGGAACACCCCAGCATCCTGCATTCTTGCCTTTGACCTGAAGGGGGCAGCACTAAAGAAAGCTCTCATGGAAAAGAACCCCAGATGGCAAATGCCCATTTCTACCAAATCCCATGGTGTGTGCTCCCCTGACACATAGAGTTCCCTGTGGACACAGCTTTCTTTTCTCCTCCTCCTCTTTCTCGCTCTGGTTGGCTCTTTTCCTCTCTGGGTATGGCTACATTTGGAATTTCAAAGCGCTGCCCCGGCAGCGCTTTGAAGTGTGAGTGTAGTCAGCGCGGCAGCGCTGGATGTAAACCACATCCCTTACGGGTGTAGCGTGCAGCGCTGGGAGCCGTGCTCCCAGCGCTGCTGCTCTGATTACACTGACGCTTTACAGCGCTGTATCTTGCAGCGCTCAGGGGGGTGTTTTTTCACACCCCAGTTGCAGCGCTGTAAACTGCGAGTGTAGCCAAGGCCTCTGAGAGCTGCAGAAATTCTCTTATTTATTTGCTTTTCTCTTTCACTCTAGTCCCTCTCTCTCTATTAAATGTAATGCCTGTGTTGTAAACCCACAACTTCACTAGAATGTTAAAAGGCCCCTGTAAAGTGGTGGCTTCTCTTTTAACTACCTGCAAAAAGGGGAGAAAAAGAGATTGCAGGCAGGAGAGGGCCAGAATCTTTATCAGGGCACAAATAGGATTATTCTGTGTGACAATCTGCTTTGTGCTCCATTCCAAGAGGCTGTGATCTGCTTATTGGATATCTGTGACCAGGAGAGAGCGTGTGTGTCTGTGTGAGATGCGTCATTAAAATTCTGCTCAGCCGATGAAGCGCTCATCTTGTAACTGTTTGCAAGGGGGGTTCTCTGCCTCCATTTCTTCTTCATTCCTTTCTCTTAGAGACAGAGAGGGTTGAAGTTGGGCAGTCAAAAGTGACACACACAAAAAAGAGGCATTGCATGATTTTCAATAAGGTGAGGAGGGAAGGGGTGAGAGAGAGAGAGACAGAGAAGCAGTGCTGGAATAGGCCTGTGTATGTGTGTCCGGGCGTGCACATGTGAATGCCTCCACATGGGTGTGAGCTTGCGTGTGTGCAGCAGTGAATGAGGAAGGAATGGCTGTGAAGCTGATTTACGGTGTGTGGGCATTGGAGTGTGTGCAGTGGTGAGTGCTTGTGAATGTGAGTTTACACATGGGTTAGCATGCTTATGGGTGCTTGTGAGAGCACCCGCCTGTATGAGTTTGGATGACTGTGTGCATCTGGATTAGAATGTGCCACGGATGAGTGTGTGCAGGTGTGTGCATCTGGATTAGAATGTGCCACAGCTGAGTGCATCAGAACACGTGTCAGCGGTAGGGCTGTTCCGATGCAGAAGGGGGGTTGGTAACAGCAAAGTCCCTGCTGTCAGGTCACCCCCTAGAGCAGGGGAATCATGGAAAGACACTGCAAACTCCAATCCGCTGCCCATCTTTCTTCCAAGCACCAATTCACCAGGCCCACAGCTGCTTAATGGAGTGCAGCTCCCACATTCTGAAGCTGCTCATAGGCTTCCCAGCTCCACTGAGAACCATGTTGAACTCTGCCTTTGTAAAAGGGCCTCGTTTTTAACATCCCCTGACACTAGAGAGATTTATAGTTAGGGAGGCGGGCACGAAACAAAGAAGGAACTATGTGTTGGTACCCAGGACTACAGCTGCGCAAAACAGATTAGTGGTTGGCAGGCGATTCCAAAAAAATTGTGTGCACGGGAGGGGGCATGTGTGTCATTTTGGGTTGCTCCAAAACCACATTTTTTAAAAAAAATTCAGAAAATCGTATAGTTAAAAAAAAATGGTTTGGGGCCAAACCAAATATTTTTTTTTGGTTTTTAATAAAACAGAAGGAAAAGTCAAGACCATAAGTCATGCTGAGGCTGAAAAATCCAAATGTTCCCATTATGATAATGTCAAAACATTTGGAACATTTCAGCTCCTCGGAATTTTTGCTGGTTTCTCCATAAGGAGCAATTCAGCGAAAACGGAACCAGGTGGCAAAACACTTTAGTGACGCCAAATCTATATTTTTTTTGCCAAAAAGAGTTTTAGATGAAAAAAGTTTCTTCCAACTCCACCAAGACGCACCATTATGTGTGTCAGCATCCCCATCCTGTAAGAAATCTATCTGGCCCTCATCACTGTCACATTAGAGCATTTCCCAACCTTCAATCATTTATCTCACACTGCCTATGTGAGATAGAGCAGTGCCATTATCCCGCATTGGAGAGAGAGACTAGGGGACTTTTGCTCAAGCTTACACAGGGAGTCCGTGGGGAAACAAGGAACTGAATCCAGGTCTTTCCATCTTAGGCTAGCCCTCTAACCACTCATCCATCCTTCCCCTGAAGGTGCCATGTCACCCATAGACTTCAATATGCCCTGGGCGCTTAGTGGCCGTGGGCTGCTCAGACTCAGTACGTTCACAGTGAGCCCATCCTATCTCACGCATCCCCAGGGTCTCAGGATCTAGATGAGTTTCTGAGCAGCGGAGTCTGGGCTCCCAGCCTTACCCCACACCCTCCAGCATCTGCTTCCCAGCGGCAGACTCATCTTCTATCCATCAGCTTGGAGATCATTTTGCATTGTTCCTGATTCCACGAGCGGAAGCCAGCACAAAACCCTGGCGCTCAGAGAGCCGCACGTCTCTGCTTTGGTCTTTTCAGATCAAAACCCAGCCAGACGGAAACAAGAACATCCCTCTTCCCAAGGGGGAGGCTGCAGGAGCAGGGGCGAGGAAAAGAAATAAAATGCCCTAGTTGAGCCTGCTCTGCTGCTTCCCATGTTCAGCCTCAGGCTTTGAGATTTACCCACTGACACAGGACTGGCCTAGCTTCCCAAAGTGGGTTTGAGAAACAGCACTAGCAGAATTCATACCAGTCTACTCCAGGATGGCCTCATCCAGGCCAGGACTTAAGGAGGTCCTGTGTAGAGAGGCCCAGACAAGGAGCTAGAGAGAGCCTGAGTCTGTCTGTGTCCTGAAGATTCAATAAACAACCCCCTTTATATTCATTAGCGCGGAGACCTGTGTCTTCTCAGCTGCAAGTTGCGTCATAGATGCATATACAAACATGGCACGTACACCTGCCCACACACACAGTTCCCATGTGAGATAACGGGTGCCTGCATCCCAAAGGAATCACAGCTATGTACAGAGACACCATGGCATCGCTGGGGACTGAACCCTGGTTCTTCATGGGCAAGTCCCTACCACGAGAGTCCAAAGAGAACCTTCCCTAGCTGTGAGTACATAGCAGGTTGTTATAGCCAAAGGGGCCAGGCAAGATGACACAAACTGTACAAGTCGATGACATCCACAGACATGCCAAATGCACACACAGTACATACACAAGGTGGAGACCCAAATCCTCACACGGTTCCCATATGGGATACGGATGGGCAGAGAGAAGATCAACGGGTATATGCCAAGATAACCTTTGACCTCAACACAGCTGGATTTAAACTTGACTTTGATCACAAACTTCAGTGACCTCAACCTAGCTCCTAGGAGTCCCTTGTTCACACCTCAAACTGAGCAGGATTTGCTACTTATAGTTGGTGTTCTCCATACAAGTGCCCAGGACTGCAATAGCAGAGGGTGCTGCAGGTCAAAATTAAGATGCACTGGGAAAGTTGCGGGGCAGGGGTCCTCACTACTGGTATAGCTAAGATACTCAGGGCTAGGATTGAAGTGCGTGGCAGGACTGCAGAGGAATTTGCAGAACTATGCCTCCATTTAGGCAAAATGCCATGAGTCAAGTCCCTCTTTTGGAGAATTTAGTCTGCAGATTTTGTTTTAGCTTGTTACTAAACTGAGCCTAGGAAATGCCTGTTGATCTGCGAGCTACAAACTGTAAGCTCTAGTTTAAATTACTGAACAAACGAACGGAGGGACTTTTCCTCAATAGCCTGCTTTGGGTGGGGGGGGGGATAAGATTCCAGTTCTCAAATGACAGTTTCATAACAATTCTTCTGCCTGGGTAATTTTTTTTTCTCCTTTTTTATCTCTTGTTCTACAATAGCCTAAATCCCGACATCAGCTATTTTCCCAGATGAAAGACAAAAGTGCTTTTAGATACATAAAAGCAACCGCAGGCAGGGAATTCAAAGTTTTTAAAAGAAAAAGAACCAAGAGGGGAAGACAATTCTACTGCAAATAGAGGCAGCACCTCCTGAGGCCCCCAAAAACCTGAAACACACCAGCATCTGAAATCTAGCCTCTCACACAGCATGACCGAACGCTGATCCTCCTGAGCCACTGTCCCGGCGTCAGAAAGGGCTGACACTTCCTTCTTCTCCCGGTTTCTCAGCAGCCACACGATTCTCTATTCCCCCAGAAGCCAGAAGAGAGATGAAGGGGAAACCCCATTCAGTTCCCATTAAGAGCAGAGGATGCATAAAGAAGGCCTTGAAGCTGTTGCCGCCTGCCCTCTTCCGCTTATCTTTATTAAACAGAGATTGATGGGTGCGTTCCATGAGGAGAATCCCTGATCACCTCTCCTCCCCGTTCCCCACTCCTGACTGTCTGAGGACAGAGGTGTCGGGTAATCAGCAACTGATTATCCACTTCCAGAGCCAGATATGCAGGTGGGGTGTGAGGAATTCCACTGAAGTCAACGGTGCAAATGTTCAGTAACACCAAGGCCCCTTTATGCTGGTAGCTGGGGGTCTCCCTGGCTGATATAGTGCTGGCAGTGGCCCCAGTTCCAGCTCCTAGCATAGACAGCATGTCAGGGTAGGAAGAGGGCATAGTTGGAAAGCACTATTCTTCACTTCCATGCAGAGTCGTGCAAAGCAGAGTGCCCCTAAGGCTGTAGGCTGGCCATCCCCAAAAGATGGGGCGCACAAAGACCCCTTTTGCAGCCCTCCGCCCTGTCCGAAGCACACGAGTGGAGCTGCTGAGAATCAGGCCTCACAGAGTTACACCAGCCCCCCTGTGTGGTCAGTATACACTGAAGTCAACTGAGTTACTCTGGGAACAACTGAACAGAGAATTGGACCCTCCTTATCTTAATCAGAACAGACCAAAGAAGATTATTACAGAAGGCCCTTTGGCTTGGGCATCCCATCAGATTCACCTGCAGAGTTAGATAGCATGTAGGGGGCCCCGAGGACTGCAAGTTGTCTTTGGCGTGAAGCGGTGGGTAACATTTCCTATCAAAGGATCATTGTGATCTACCTTGAAAGCTGCCTCTCCCTCCTGACAGTCAGAATGCAAAGGTGCCTTGATTTCTTATGTATTTCATTACTGCCAGTTTATGAGCTAATAGACCGTTTTTATTTAATAACAGTGGAAGGCACCAATTTAACTGAATCAATTTCAGATTGAAGAAAATTAGACAAAGGCAGCAATTTTCTGTTATCCCACCAGCTGAGGTTTGCGGGGATGGAATTCTTGAACTTAAACCATCAATTTGAGCCCCAGCACAATTAGCCAGAGCTGTAATAGCTGTACACAAAATAAAGAAGGGGCAGGGGGAGAAAGAAGAGTTCTAAAGGGAAATTTCAGGACCAGATGCCACAGCAGCCAGAGGGAAAGTCCCCCTGTACAACAGGATCTGAAGCCACAGAGACTCTGAGGGCTGTCATCCTCATTATGAACAGTGGTCAAGCGACCCGTCTTATTTCAGAGTGGTAGCCTTGTTAGTCTGTATCAGCAAAAACAATGAAGAGTCCTTGTGGCACCTTAGAGACTAACAAATTTATTTGGGTATAAGCTTTTGTGGGCTAGAACCCACTTCATCGGATGCATGAAGTGGAAAATACAGCAGGAAGATATATACACGCAGAGAACATGGTTGTTGCCATACCAACTCTAATGAGACTAATCAATTAAAGTGGGCTATTATCAACAAGAGGAAAAAAAACCTTTGTAGTGATAATCAGGATGGCCCATTTGAAAGTTTTTTTTTCCTCCTGATAAATGGATCAAAGGAATTATGGACCAGTCAGCCTAACTTCTGTCCTGGAAAAATACTGGAACAAATTATTTAAAAAATCAATTTGTAAGCACCCAGAAGATAAAAGGAATAGCTAGCATGGATTTGCGAAGAACAAATCATGCCAAATGAACCCATTTCCTTCTTTGACAGTTACTGGCCTAGCGGATGCGGGGGCGGGGAACAGTAGATGCGATACATCTCGACTTTAAGGAGGCTTTTGACACAGTCCCACATGACATTTTCATAAGCAAACCAGGGAAATGTGGTCTAGATTAATTTACTATAAAAGGTAGGTACACAACTGGTTGAAAGATCATACTCAAAAAGAGCAGTTCTCAATGGCTTGTCCAACTGGGAGGATTTATCTAGTGGGGTCCCACAGGGGTCAGTCCTGGGTCCAGCACTATTCAACATTTTCACTAATGACTTGGCTAATGGAGTAGAGCGTATGCTTATAAAATCTGCTGACAACACCATGCTGGGAGGGGTTGCAGGCACTTTTGAGGACAGGAGTAGAATTCAAAACCACCTTGACAAATTGGAGAATTGGTCTGAATTCAACAAGATGAAGTTCAATAAACACACATACAAAGTACTTTACTTAGGAAGGAAAAATCAAATGCACAATTCCAAACTGGAGAGTAACTGGCTACGTGGCAGTCCTACTGGAAAGGATCTGGGGTGATAGTGGATCACAAATGAATGAAAGTCAACAATGTGATGCAGCTGTGAAAAAGGCTATTATAATTCTGGGGTGTACTAACATAAGTGTAAGTAAGACACAGGAGGTAACTGTCCCACTCTACTCGGCACTGGAGAGGCCTCAGACGGAGTACGGTGTCCAGTTACGGGTGCCACACTTTAGGAAAGCTGTGGACGAATTGGAGAGAATCTAGAGGAAATCATTAAAAATGGTAAAAGGTTTAGAAAACCTGAACTACAGGAAAAGGTGACGGGAAATGGGCATGTTTAGTCTTTAGAAAAGACTGAGTGGGGACCTGACAACAGTCTGAAAATATAGTAAGGGCTGTTATAAAGGGGATGGTGATCAATCTGTGTCCACTGAAAGTAGGACAAGAAGTAACTGGCTTAATCTGCAGCAAGGGAGACGTAGGTTATTATTAGGAAAATCTTCCTAACTGTAGGTGTAGTTAAGCTCTGGAATAGGTTTCCAAGGGAGGTTGTGGAATTTCCATCATTAGAGGGTTTTAAGAACAGGCTGGACAAATACCTGTCAGGGGTGGTCTAGGTTTACCTGGTCCTGTGACCATGCAGGGAGTTGAACTTGATGACTTCTCGTGGTCCCTTCCAGCCCTACATTTCTATGATTTTATGATGTTGTCGATCTGGCCTGAGTGTTAACAGAAAGTTGAGTCTTGCCTGCATGTGCAGGAGTTGATATTTGCAGTGCTCCAGTAAATCCACATGATTCTGTAAGCAAGTATTACAATATCTATGCCATTTAGCTGCAGTTTCCCAGTAGCTTCTGTAAGATCAGGAAGCTGCCAATAGCCCCAAAAGGCCAATGAACTAACTAACAGCATCTTTACTGCCCTGCTTGTTCCAACCACCCAGTCCAGAAAGAAAGTTTTCCAGCAGCAATAACAAATGCCTCTGCATTAATCTAGAGTTCTAGATCTCATGGAGTCAATGCAGTGACCCCCATGGATGACGTTCTATGGCCTGTGTTATACAGGAGGTTAGACATGACCATAATGGTCCCTTCTAGTCTTAGAATCTAGAAATCGTAGCCAGGGAGACCATGGTGTATGCAACAATGTGGCTTGGGGGTTCTGTGCCCTGACTATTCCCTGGATGCAACGAGGTCTGTAGAGACTTCAGGCAGGTGAGTCCAAGTGAGGACAGCTCTTAGGAGCTGGGGTGTCAAACAGCCCAGGAAGTCACTCCTTGCACAGGGCTTTGCACCGGTGCAGAGAAAAATAAGATCCCTTCTCTATCTCCTCCCCTTTCCTCAGAGAGGAATCTTCCCTTCTGTTCAATTAACTCTCTCCACCCCTCCTTGGTAACTACAATTATCTTCCCCCCTCAGAAGCGAAGGGGAGGCAGGAGGAGGATGTGTACCAGATCTGGTTTTAGGAACAGCTAATTCCTAAACATAATTATGAATTTCATGCTTATCTTATACTAACCTCTGGTTCACAGAGAAGATGAGATTGATTTAATTAGAATTCCCATCATCAAGCCATTTGGATCGGAGCTTTTAATTAGGTAGCGTAATAAGCTGCAGGGGCTGTTTCAACAAAGGTTTCTAATTGATGCCTGCTGGCCTTTTTAATCAGCACTGGGAGGTAAGGCAGTCTCCTCATACAGCCCAATACCCCTACCAACTCCCTGCAGGATACGCCGGAGATATGGGGTGGTAAATCTGGCCTCGCGAAGCGCGACAGGCCAAACTGCAGACCCCACTCTTTCAGGCCACCTTCAGGGAATCCCCATGCACATGTCCCACCAGTAGACTTTTTGTGATAGCTGTTCCAGTGGCCAGCAGAACCCTTTGAATAAAGGTATCTGCATCCCAGGCAGACCCAGTCTGTCCGAAGGCTGCAAGCACATATGAACTCTCTGTTTAGGGACATCACCACCCAAGCATCTGAGCACCCTCAGATGGGGCCACCTTCAGGTCCTGTGACCTGGGCAATGCTGTTGAAGAGCACGTCAATCCAGACTGGTCAATGTTTTTCCATATGAGCACTGATCTTTGGGGGCCCATCTTGGGACACCGTAGGAGCCATTTTTCATAGATGCTGAGCACTCGTGGCTTCACAGGGAGGTGTGGGTGCCTAGATCTTTCTGAAAATCAGCCCTCCGAGTCGTCTCCAACTGAGATTCCAAAAATCTAAAGGCACCGAAAACAAACAAAACAAAAAAGAAAAACAGTGTGCAGTGAATATTTTGCCCCAGGTGGTCACCGGCCAGTGCCAGGCTCTTCTGAGAAGGGCATGAGAGAAGGGACCTCATTGCTCTGTGCTGGAGGAAGGGCATGGTGGCCAGCATGTGCCCAAGACAGATCTCTTCCAGGAACCCCTCCCTGCAGGGATAGAAGCTCTGTGACTATGCATGGAAGCCTCATGTTGCTCTCCCTGCCAGCATCGTTTCTAATGCACCTGTTCCTGTAGTCACTGCTGATGGGTCCACGACCCCCAGCACTGGGTGTCTCCACCCTACAGGCCCTGGCCCACCAGTTGAGCCGCAAGACCAGAGTGACTGCCACACCCCTTTGTGCCTCCCCACCAGGGGAACCTCCCAGTGCCCAGCCCACCTCAGGGAACTACTATGGGTGGCCAGGGAGAGTGCCCTACAGAGCCAGGCAAGGGGTGTTTATCCACTGAGCCCTCACTGCCATGTAGACATGCCCCAGAGCCACTGTCCGCACCCACAGTGCTCCAGGTAGGGTAGGATTTTCTGCAGCCCCCTTTGGGATTAGCTAGGCCACTGGGCCGAGAGATCTCTAGGGACCATGGCAGCAGGGTGAACTGCAGCTGCTGGGCCACATGCCGGGCCTAGAGACCACTTTCATGAAACAACCCCATCTCCCTCCAACACACTGAACCTGGGTATCCCCACCAGAGTCTCAACCAGAGAGCAGGCTTCGCAGTAGGTACAGCCTTCCTGCAACCGCCCCACTCCACACCTGGCTGGACCTACGGGACCCAGGCACACCTCCCTAGTCACAAAGCAGCCTGTTTGCTGGTGCCACCCTTCAAAACACTCCCTTCCCAATCCACCCTCCTCCATTACTTCTGACACTTCACCTGCCAGATCAGGAGCATCCCCAAAGCAGGGAGCGGAGCTTTCAATCTCCTCTCAGAAAGAGGCACAGGTCCTGGTGTCTAGCCTGAGGAGGCAGGAGGAGCAGTTAGTTAGATGTCCTTAACCTCCGGGGAAATGCAGGATCACCCATGACCTGAGGACAGGGCAGGCCTTAAGAGCCCAGCAACACTGGTGTAAATCCAGAGCGACTTAAGTAGAGTCACTCCAGCTGTAGGAGGCGGGGGGGGGGGGGAAAGAGGTCAGAATCTGGTCTCCTAAACCTTGACAGGCCCTCGATCCACCCCCCTGCACGAGAAAAGCTGGATCACATATATTAATGCCCACAGACTAACTGCTGCTGAATTACTCCCGATTGACACTAGCGTAATTGACAGCCGAACCCGGCCCTGGCCCTGAATAAAGGCGGAATTATGTTTTCTGCCAGGGAACCCAGATGTTTTCAAGGATGGGCTTTTGAATGAATATAGGCTTGATCCTGCCATCCCTTACCTCGACTGAGTAGCCTTTACTCACCCAGGTTAGTCCTGCTGACTTTAATAAGGCTGCTCTTGTGAGCAAGGGTCCCACACAAGAGTCAGTGCTTGCAGGATTGGGCCTTAATTCCACACAAAACCACTTTATTCAGTCCCTTCGCTCAAGCATTGGGAACCAGATTTATCCCTGGTGCAAATGCCAGCGAAATCAACGAAGTTACAGCAGGGATGATTCCGGCCCCCAGTGTGTTTTCTTAGAAGTAAAAGAGATGGGGAGGGCAGAGGGGAAGGGAGATAAGGTGAGGTGGCTGGGGAAGAATAGACAGCTCAGACTCTGCCGCTGAATCGAAAAGGCTAACAAAAGGATCAGGGAGTTTTGATGCAAGCTCAGAGGAATTACTGAAGATAAGAGAAGCAGAGAGAGAGAGAGCGCGTGCATGGGAGAGAGAGAAAGAGAGGAAACAAGATTCTCAAATCAGCACTTGTCCTATTTCATAAGTGAAATGTAGATCAATAAATTACACTCACTTTTCGAGGTTTAACATGCTGACTCCATAACCTTGTCAAGCGTGATACATGAGCCAAGGAAAGGGGGCTGCCGAGCCAGGAAAGGGAGCCAAGCCAGAGAAGAAACATATGGGCAGGGTGTAAGACAAGGTAGGAAGGCAGCTGTCACCTCCTTCCACCCTTCCCATTCTCTGGGGGAGAGTCAGGCAGCTTAATCCCTTCTCTCTCCCTCTCCTCTCTTACCCTGCAGCTCTCTCCAGGCCCCTTTTCCTTTTTATCTCCCCTCTGACTCTTCTAATACACCTGTTCCTCCCCCTTATCAGACTTCTTGCAGGTAAGCACAGGGAAATTGCTAACCTCTAGGCTTGGCTCCCCCACCAAGATCCCGGGAGGTGGTGGGGAAAGAACCCTATGCATCACATCGACCACCCTAAGCAAAGGGAGACACCCAGGGCCTGATCTGCAATAAAGGTGTGCGCTCTGCAGCTCCACAGACTTCAGCCCTGAGTGCATCTGAAAGAATCAGACGCCTGAAGCTATTGTGGTAGTTTTGAAGACAATTAGGGCAGCATGAGATCAATTCCCAGCTCTGCCACCGACTGCCTGTGTGACCTTGGGCAAGTCACTCAGTCTCTCTGTGCCTCAGTTCCCCAGCTGCACAATGGGGACAGCTCTGTCCTGCCTCACAGGGGGCTTGTGAGGATAAGTAGGTTAAAGATAGTGAGATGCCCAGATACTGTAGTAATGGGGAAGTCATAAGTATCACAGATAATTAACTCACCTAGTTCTACCCAGCAGTGGAAAGCAGCCACCTCTGGAATGGACCATGGCAGCTGTGTAACACATACACAGTATGGGGAGGAAGCACCGAAGTGTCCTATATCCCATGACTCTATCCCACTGTAATCAGTTGTGCCTTTGGGCTAATTCATTAACAAAGTTAGGGGTTTTTAACCAGTTGTGGGTAAATCCAGCCGTGGAGCTCTTTGCTGAGAGAGTGGGCAAATGTGCAAGCAACAACAACAAAAATTATCTTTTCTGCACAGTTGATTGATCCAATTCTTTTAAATATGCCCCAGAGACTGCTACTTTTGTTATCTTCCTCCATTCCAGTGAAGATTTGAGGGCCAGATCCGCAGCCCATGTAAATCGGCGCATTTCCAATGCCAATTTGCACCAGCTGTGGCTCTGGCCCTGAGCATCTGCACTGCATCATTGAATTATATGGGACCTATTAAAGAAAGAAAGCACAAACAATTGTAGCCATTGCAAGAAGATCTCTAAAGCCACCAGCACACCTGCTGCAGCGCATGGGGCCATCTGCTAGCCCTGGCTTACGCTCGCGGTGTCAACCATGGAACTGCACATCAGTTGGTATCTACTGCAGACATAAAAACTGTGCCAAAAAAGCAAACTTTCCTTTACAGCTGGAGGTAGCTGCTGCCTCATCCTGCTAGGAACACATGACTTTCCCAACACCTGTAGACTAGAAGGAGGAACAGCAGATGTTTCCATCCTCTGTCTATGGAGTATTTACATCTTCCTGCAAAGCATCGGCTACTAGCCCCTGCTGAAGGCAGGCTTCATGCAACAATTGCCTGACCTGGCCCAGCAGCTCATCATTCCTCTGTTCAGCCCTCCAGGAGGGAAGGGGAAATAAAAGCCAGGGACAGGGGGAGGTTGCTGGTTAAAGAGAAGCCAGGAGCAATTCTCTCCAGCCCCTGTGCATTTGTTGGTGCTCTCCAGGGCCCGTGCAAGGATGTTTCCCACCCTAGGTGAAACTTCCACCTTGTGCCCTCCCCCGTTCCCGAGCTCCCGCCCTGAGGTGCCCCCCCTGCAGCAGCACCCTATCCACCCACCCTCCACCCTGAGGTGCTCCTCCCGTGGCAGCTCCCCACCCCCCACCCTGAGGCACCCCCCCATCCCAGTTCACTCCTGCTTCACCTCCTCCCCGAGCACGCCATCGCCGCTTCACTTCTCCCGCCTCCCAGGCTTGCGGCGCCAATCAGCTTAGGCACCTCAAGCAGGGCCGGCGCTACCATTTAGGCAGCCTAGGCAATCGCCAAGGGCGCCAGAATAAATGGTGGGCGCAGTTTTGCCGGAGGGGCCGGCAGGCGGCTCCGGTGGAGCTGCCGCAGTGGTGCCTGCGGAGGGTCCGCTGGTCAGCGGCTCCGGTGGAGCTGCCGCAATCGTGCCTGCAGAAGGTCGGCTGCTCGTGTGGCTCCGGTGGACCACCCGCAGGCATGACTGCGGCAGCTGCACTGGAGCCGCAGAGCACCGGACCTTCCGCAGGCACCACTGTGGCAGCTCCAGCGGAGCTGCGGGACCAGCACGCAGGGCGGCGAAATTGCCATCCACCTAGGGCGCTCAAACCCCTAGCGCCGGTCCTGGCTGCAAGCCTGGGAGGCGGGAGAAGTGAAGCAGCCATGGCGTGCTCGGGGAGAAGGCGGGGCAGGGGTAAGCTGGGGCAGGGGGTTCTCCTGGGTGCCACCCCCCCCTTTACTTGCTGCAAGTGGCCTCCCCGCACCCCCTGGCCCCAGCTCCCTCCGCCTAAATGCCGGTGGTGACCAGGGCGGCCAAAGATCCAGCCGCCACGGTCACTGCTGAAAAAAATGCCGTCCCCCAAATCCCAGCGCCCTAGGCAACTGCCTAGGTCGCCTAAATGGTTGCATCAGCTGGCTGCACAGCTGGGACAGAGAGAGCTGGAGAGGATGGATTATGCTCAAGGTCAGGACTACACAGGGCCACCCAGAGGATTCAGGGGGCCTGGGGTCTGCCCGCCGCCAAAGACCCAGCACTTCGGCGGCGGGTCCCGGGGCTGAAGGACCCCCTCCTACGTGTCTTCAGGGCACTTTGGAGGCGGGTCCCGGAGCAGAAGCACCCCCCGCCGCCGAATTGCCACCAAAGATCCATTCCAGGTGGCCACAGAAATCCAGTTCCCTTCCTTCTCCTTTTCCATGGGGCTGTATGCAGAAATCCAGAGCCCAAGCTGTAGAGGTGAAGAATTCCTCGGCTTGCTCTTTAGAAGCAAGACATGGACTGGATGAGCCCACCTGGAATGGGCTCTGGTTACAGCACCCAGGAGCAAAAGACCAGGAAATGGACTTTTGTTTCTCTCTGAGTGCAGATGTTGGGAGGGGAAAGGGTTGCAATCGAACCCAAATCGGCCTGGGAGCCCAACCTGAGAGAAGCTGAGCTTGACAGACCCAAGACGCAAAGCAACTTTGTGTAGTGTTTCCTGAGTGAGGCCTTGAATGAAAAGCAAAGTACATTAAACCAGGAGTACGACATGGAGTCAGTGAAGTCAAAAGATGGGAGCCCAGCCGAGGTGTGAGGAGTATAAGACTCACCAGGTCTCTAGAGCACATATTTTCCAATCAAGCATGAAGGGAGGTGGCATAACTCAGCGTCCTGAGCATAGGACCGGCAGCCAGGAGCTCCCAAGATGTCATCCCAGCTCCAACAACAAATCCTGCTGCTGCTGCTGCCTTGGGAGGATTGTTTCGTGTCATTTAGATCGTCGGCTCTTTGGGGCAGGGGCCATCTTTTTGTCAATCAAATCATAGAATTGTAGGATGGGAAGGCACCTCGAGCGTCATCTAGTCCAGTCTCCTGTGTTCAAAGCAGGACTAAGTATTATCTAGACCATCCCTGACAGGTGTTTGTCTAACCTGCTCTTAAAAATCTCCAGTGACAGAGATTCCACAACCTTCCTAGGCAATTTATTCCAGTGCTTAATTACTCTGACAGTCAGGAAGTGTTTCCTGATGTCCAGTCTAAACCACCCTTGCTGCAATTTAAGCCCATTGCTTCTTGTCCTGTCCTCAGAGGTTAAGGAGAATAATTTCTCTCCCTCTTCTTTGTAACAACCTTTTATGTACTTGAAAACAGTTATCATGTCCCCTCTCCATCTTCTCTTGTCCAAACTAAACAAACCCCATTGTTTCAATCTTCCCTCATAGGTCATGTTTTCTAGACCTTTAATCATTTTTGTTTCTGTTCTCTGGACTTTCTCCAATTTGTCCACATCCTTCCTGAAATGTGGCACCCAGAACTGGGCACAATGCTCCAGTTGAGGCTTTATCAGCATGAAAATGAGCAGAAGAATTACTTCTCATGTCTTGCTTACAACACTCCTGCTAATACACCCCAGAAGGATGTTCACTTTTTTTTTTTTTAACACAACAGGGTTATGCTGTTCACTCATATTTAGCTTGTGAGCCACTATGACTTGGTCTCTGTCCACACAGTACCCAGTACAATGGGTTCTGAGCCATGACAGAGGACCCTAGATGCTACCGTTGTACAAATAATAGTAATTTCCCCTCGGAGACCCATAATTTCCCCCCAGCAGGAGGAGGTGTGAGGAAGTTCTGAGTGCATAGAATCCTTCTCCAACAACACAACACAACACACACACAAATAATATTTAAAAGCAAAATTCCCCTCCCATGATTTTCCCATTGAAGAGCGATGGGAGAGAGAGACACACATGACAGGTATTAGTCACTGCGATTAATGCACGACTGGAGAAGGCTCAGATACTAGGCGGTGATGAAGGTGGGAGGAGAATGTGAACAAAACACAATCAATAGGATGATTCACGGAACCTAGCACAGGGAGGTGAGCCAGAGGAAGGGTTCTCCCTGGGCAGGGGCGGTGGATGCTCCCTGCATCTCCCTGCCCCGGGTTCTCTATTATGTATTTGTATTGCCATAGTGCTTTGGAGCCCAGGAGCACAACAGGGGTGGGAGGGAAAGGGCATAGTGGGAAACCCCCTTCGTTGCTGATAGGACAGAGGGGCAACTGGACCAAATTTGAGTGTTGTTGCAACCCCTGGTTCCCCTGTCCCCCACAACCTTTACAATCCTTCCAGTGCCCATGGGTGCAGGTCACTCTCAGCCCCTGGAGAGCAGCAAGCTGGGAACCCCCAGGTCCCAGGAAAATGGGAGGGCTGGATATGGGCTTTTGGTGCCTCCTGGGGAAGCAAAGATGCAGTTCCCAGAACTGCCCGGCATCTGCTGGGGTTTGCTCTGCAGCCTGACAGCCTCTTTGGATAGGAGCTCAGGGCTGGGCATGGGGCGAGGAGACCAGGGAGCTGGGGACAGAGGGAGCAGGAGAGTGGGGAAGAGCAGAGACAGGTGTGGGACACCAGGAGGGGACCAGGTGTGGAGCTAGATGCAGGGGGAAGAACGTAGGTCTGGGTTGAGAGAGACAGCATGAGAAAGCTGTGCTGGGCATGGGGGAACCAGGGCCGGCTTTAGGAAGTGCGGGGCCCACTTCGAACATTTTCGGCGGGGCCCTGGCAGGGATAACTAAAAAAAAAAAAAAAAACCGTAAAAACAAAGCCTTTTATTTCTTCCATGTATCATTTACTTTCCATAACTATATAAATAATACAATTATATATTATGTACATTGCATCATATATGCTGTTGATTGCTTATTAATGACAGCCATTTCACATGTGTGGGTCCCTGCCACTCCCTGCGGGTGTGCACATGTGTGGGTCCCAGTTGCTCCCTGCCCCCCTCATTGAAGCAGGTGTGCAGGGTTACTGTCCTGGGAACTGCAGGGCAGCAGTGGACATGGGGCTGGCTGGAGGCAGGGCAGGGCAGGGGCTGACTGGAGGTAGGGTCTAGCTCCAGGCAGGGCAAGGGGTGCAGGGCTGGCTGGAGACAGGGGGGTGTGGGGTGGGCTGGCTTCAGGCAGGGCCGCAGGGGGATGCAGCATGGGTTGAGAGAGCTGGAGACAGAGGAGAGCGGAACTGGCTGGCTTCAGGCAGGGGAGTGCAGCAGGGATTGGCTGGAGACAGGGCAGGGGGTACGGGGCTGGATGTGGGCAGGGCAGGCAGGGTGTGCAGGGCTGGTGCGGGCAGGGCTGTGTGTGGGGCTGGCTGGCTTTGAGCAGGGCCACAGAGGTATGTGGCAGGGGTTGGCTGGAGACAGGGCAGCGGGTTTGGCAGGGGCTGGCTGTGGGCACGGGGTGCAGAGCTGGCTGCAGGCAAGGGGGCAGGGCTGGTGCGGGCAGGGCAGGGCAGGGCAGGGCAGGGGGTGCAGCAGAGGCAGCTGGAGCCCCCACCCTTTAAATAGCTCCCAAGGCTCCCGGGGTTATTTAAAAGGGCCTGGGGCTCCCCTGCTTCTACCCCCCCCCGGACCTTTTAAATAGCCGCGGGAGCCCTGGAGAATACATGGGGGCGGGGGGGGTCCGGTGGCTATTTAAAGGATGGGGTGGCAGAGGCAGCTGGAGCCCCGGCCCTTTAAATAGCCCCCAGAGCCCCCCGCTATCCCAGGGCTTGGGGGGCTATTTAAAGGGCCCAGAGCTCCAGCTGGGAGAGCAGGGCTGCAGGGTAGGGCTTGCACTCTGGCCGGGAGAGCGGAGCCACGGGGCGGCTTGCCCTGCTCCGGCCGGGGCTCCAGGGCGGCTTGCTGCGCTCCGGCCGGGGCTCCAGCCGGGAGAGAGGGGTTGCGGGGCGGCTTGCCCCACTCTGGCCGGGGCTCCAGCCAGCGCCGCAGGGCGGCTTGCCGCGCTCTGGCTGGGGCTCCAGCAGGGACTGCGGGGCGGCTTACTCCACTCCAGCCGAGGCTCCAGCCGGGAGAGCCGGGCTGTGGGGCTTGCCGCGCTCCGGCCAGGGCTCCAGCTGGGCGAGCCGGGCTGTGGGGCAGCCGTGCTTCCGCCGGCGCTTTGGTCAGGGGAGCGGGGCCGTGGAAGACCCCGGAGCAGACTGCAGCCGGGGTAAGTAAAAAAAATTTAAAAGGCGCTTAAGGCACGGGGACCTCTTAGGCGCAGGCTCCGATTCTGGGGAATCAGCTGAATCAGCCTAAAGCCGGCCCTGGGGGGAACGACAGGGCAAGAGGTCAGTGTGGCAGTATTCTGGGCCCCTGTCTTAGGAACATACTAGTTATGGCCCTGAAGGAGCCCCACTCCTGGCCCAGAACCCCATTGTGCCAGGCACTGTACAAACATGGCAGAAAAATGGCCCTTGCCCCCAAGAGACAACAAGTGGGGACAGACAGACAGCGGGAGCACAACAAAACAATGAGACAGGATTGGCAGGCAGGATGGGCCAGGGTCTCAGCACCCCCAATCAATGCCAAGATTTTTGTAGGTGGTGGGGCAAAGGAGAGTTTCAAGAAGCGGAGTGAAGGAAGATCTCTCTACTATGGAATGGTGCTTTAATTCCAACCATAGAGCCCAGGGCAGCCACTGACTCCTCCCTGCCCACTCCTCCTGAGATTTCAGATTGCTTTGGTCTCCTGCTGGCAGCTTTTCTGCTGCTGGGACCCTGGTGCTTGTGCTGACACTGGCCTGGCGCTGCAAAGTGCTTTGAAGATGAAATGCACCATGGAAGCACTAAGTCCCACTATGCAAGTGATGGCCCATTTAAATGACTAACTGAGAAAGGAACAAGCCAATCATAAAAATACCCTCCCACCACCCCCGGGGGGGAAGCTGTATTAGAAAGCCAGCCGGGTAAAAGGAACAGCTTCGACCAAAGGGATGAATTTCCCATACGTCAAACCAATCCATATTTCATGAGAGTGCTGAAAGGAATCCCCATTAGAAGGGACGGCAGATCTATTAACCTTCCCGGCACTACCGGCTAGGATTGTTTTATGGGCATTTCTAACATATGCAGCTATTCGAGCTAAGCTAAGGGCCGTCACGTCTCATGATTCAGCATGTACTTGCAGGGGGCAGGCAGCCATTTCTGGGCACCCCCATAATAAGCGGCAAGGCACATTCTGGAGCAAGGGAAAGCTGATGTGTTAGCAGAAGACCATCAGACCTGGTATCAGATGGCTGGGCAAATCCTACAGGCCAGATTCTCAGTGCCACCTGGTATCTACTGAAAGGAGTAGCTACAAGGGAATGGGCTGTGACTTCTTCCTGATTCTGAAGCAGATGCTATGCTGGCTCTAGCATAGATTAGAGCAGTCTCAGGGCTGCTTTAAACAACGCCCACTGGCTATGGCCCCTGTGGCCATTTCACCAGCCATGGCCACTCCCGAGCCCCATATGAGGGGCTGGTAGGGAGATAACGCTGAAGCTGTCAGACCCATTGCACTGGCAGAGTGGCACAAGGGGGTGACAGCTGTCAAGGTTTCTTTCCCCACTCTGAACTTTAGGGTACAGATGTGGGGACCTGTATGGACACTTCTAAGCTAATTACTATCTTAAATCTGGTATACTGCCACCACACAGAATTTCAGTGTCTGGGACACTCTCTGTGCCCCCAAAACTTCGTCCCCTCCCTGGGTTGCCTTGGGGGACTTCCAATTCCCTGCTGAACACAGATCCAAACCCCTTGGATTTTAAAACAAGGAAAAATCCATCAGGTTTTTAAAAAGAAAGTTTTTAATTAAAGAAAGAAAAGATAAAAATTATCTCTGTAAAATCAGGATGGAAAATGTGTTATAGGGTATTCAGATTCCTATAGACCAGAGGGGGCCCCCCAGCCTTAGGTTCAAAGTTACAGGAAACAGGTAAAATCCGTCCAGCAAAAAGAAACATTCACAAGTTGAGGAAACAAAAATAAGACTAACACGCCTTGCCTGGCTAATTACTTACAAGTTTGAAACATGAGAGACTGATTCAGAAAGATTTGGAGAGCCTGGATGTACGTCTGGTCCCTCTCAGTCTCGATAGCCAACAACCACCAAAACAGAGAGCACAAACAAAAAGACTTCCCTCCACCAAGATTTGAAGTATCTTGTCCCCTTATTGGTCCTCTGGTCAGGTGTCAGCCAGGTTTACTGAGCTTCTTTACCCTTTACAGGTAAAAGAGACATTGACCCTTAACTATCTGTTTATGACGACAGCAGAAATGGAACCAGTGTAGCCAGACAGCTCTGTTCCACAGAAGCAGGACACCTGGTCACCCAGCAGCAATGGAGGCGGTAGATACGTGGCCCATACTCCGGAGTAGTGCGTCGCGCGGACTGTCATCTGCTTTGTTTCCCTGCTAATCAGGCCCTTATTCTTCTTTGTCTGATTATGCGCCCCAGGATCTCAAGTTGGGGGGGAGGGAGGAATGGAAGGCTTCCCACAAAAGGAACTGGGGCTTTCGGGAGCCGTGCAGGCTGATTTTGTTTGTCACCAATTGGTTGGGAGGAAGAAGGGGAAAACAAAAGCAAGACAAAAGTTGCAAGGGAACAGGTTTGCGGGGGGCTGCATGCGGAGGCCGGCTCACTGGAGCAGCCTGGGAAGTGGGGGGAGGAATGCAGCTGCAATTTGTTTTAATAATCCCAGTGAAGCACAAGGAAATTAACAAGTGTGAAGAGAGCTGGAGATTAATCAGTTTTCCCCGTCCGATTTCCACCTTCCCATCTTAATGAAGGTTATTTATCTGCTAAGTGAGACCACATGGACTTGAATTATGTTATTTCTCCTCCCTCTCTGGTTCCCAGTGAGGCTAAACGTCTGACCGGATTCTCTCTACACAGAATCTGAGGGCAGGTGGGGGGGGCATTCAAATGCTGCCCCGAACACGTTCAATGGAGGGGGCAGGCAGGCAATTCGCTCCTGAGGTTTGCACTCGCTGCACGAGACCCGCCAAAAACAGCATGGACACTCCTTTGCAGGCTCCTCCGGGCCCCTGCAGCAGAGTGAGTTTGCAGGCCTGGAGGGAGAAAGGGTGATGGGGGGCGAGGGGCTGCAGGCACAGGGCCACATCCAGAGGCCGGCAATCAGTGGGAGGAGGGACTATGTACAGGAGCGGACCCTGCTACACCTTTTATAAGCACCGCCCTAGAGATTATTGTGGGGCAGGTCTCTGGCCTGTGCTCTGCTGTCAAACAGATAGCTAAGGGTTAATGTTCTTTTACGTGTAAAGGGTTAACAAGGGGAACCAAACACCTGACCAGAGGACCAATCAAAAAACAAGATTTTTCAAATGTCAAGGGAGGGAAGTTTTTGGGTGGGTGTTCTTTGTCTTAGTTGGGTGGCCCTCTTGGCTCTGAGAGTGATCTCTCTCTCTCCAGGCTTTCTAATCTTCTGTTTCCAAGTTGTAAGTACAAGGATAGTAAGACAATAGGTTTATATATTTTTTTGTATTTACATGTGTGTAGTTGCTGGAATGTTTTAAATTGTATTCTTTTTGGATAAGGCTGTTTATTCATTTTTTCTTTTAAGCAATTGACCCTGTATATTGTCACCTTGATACAGAGACCATTTTTATGTCTTTTTTTTATATAAAGTTTTGCTTTTGAAGACCTGTTTGGTTTGGGTTTTTTTCCCCTTGTTGAGGCTCGAGGGAATGGAGTCTGTACTTAACAGGAATACAGAAGGGAGGGGGGGAAGGGTGGAATCCCTTTGTATAGATTCACAGAGCCTCAATCTGTATCTCTCTCCAGGAACCCAGGGAGGGAACACCTGGAGGGGAGGAGGGGGAAGGGAAATGGTTTATTCCCCTTTGTTGTGAGACTCAAGGAAGCTTAGTCTTGGGGTCCCCCAGGGAAGGTTTTGGGGAGACCAGAGTGAGCCAGACACTGGAATTTTCTGGCTGGTGGCAGCGATATCAGATCCAAGCTGGTAGTTAAGTTTGGAGGTTTCATGCTAGCTTCTCATGTTCTGAACTCTAAGGTTCAGATCTGAGCAGGAAAGTTTGACATCTGCAGGAGGTCAGACTAGATGGTCACAATGGTCCCTTTGGGCCTTGGAATCTATGCATTGGGGTGACTCCTCCTCCCACCCCCGTCGTACTCCAGGGTCCCTCAGGTCTCTCCATGGGATTCCTAGCACCACTTACACCATTAGACTGCCCCACTCCCACACACCCACTCCTTGCAAGCTGGCAGCACAGGAACAGGGATCCTACCTAGAAGCACCACCTTCCCGCGTACATGCAGGGCAAGACCATCTAGCCTGGAAGCGCTGCCAGTCAGAGCCCCTCCCTGCTGGAGCACCCACAGCAACTAGACTAGGGATGCTGGCTTGGAGAGCTTCCAGCTACTCCTCCCCAGCCTCGCCCAGAAGGACACTGCAGGGAACAGTGCGGGGGCACAGGCGCTGGTGAGCTCCCGGCTACACCAATCCCAGCCTTTGCCAGCAGGAGTCACTATAAAGGCAGAGGAAGGCATTCACAGCTACTCCCTCACCGGGGTGCACCACGAACAGCCCAAGTATGAATCCAAACAGGACAGCTGCTGGCCACCACAGAGAACGAAGCTGCTTTTGTCTCATGCAGTTTTTCCCAGTAGTGAAGTGGAAGGTGCTGGTTACAGGGAATGTTCTGTCACTCCACTCCTAACCCCTCCATGCACGACAAACCAGAGTGTGTCTGCATTCTACCCAAAGCTCCGCCTCTGGTCCTAACTATTCCTTATTTGTGTTACAGCAGCACCAGTGGAGGTCAGGGCCCCTTCACGCTAGGCGTTGTAAGTGCACATAGTGAGACACAGCCCTTCGAGAGTTTGCACTCCAAACAGACAAAGGTTGGGAGGGGAAACTGAGGCACAGAGAGGGGAAGTGGCTTGCCCAAGGTCACCAGCAGGCAAGTGCCGAATCAGAGACAGAAGGCAGGGTTCCTGGGTCTGCGGCCAGCATCCTAGCCACCGGGCCATGCTGCATCTCAGATTAGCCTTCTACTCAGGAATAAAATCTTCCAGCAAAAAAGCTGGTGCGTGCACCTCCAAGAATGCAGACAGACAGCAAATCCTCCATTAGCTGAATTATTTATTCCATACATTGTTAGCATGCTAAAGATAGCAGCTCCCTCTAGGCTTCAATTAAAACATCAAGAACGTCTATTTGTCTAACATGTTTTCCTAAGACATGTTCTTCCCTCGCAGAACATTCTGGACATCAAGAGATCTGTGCCCCTTTCCAGTCCGGCTGACAGCCTGCCTGCTTGTCTCTGTGCCTCGTGGCAAGGGCAGCGGCAGGCATGCGACCTATTTCAGAACAGCAGACAGCACCTCCTAAGCCTGGGGTTCTTCAAAACCACAGGCACTGTTCCAGTTCAGGGCTGGGCGACATTCACAGTGGTGGACTCCAGCGGAAAACAGAAATCGGTCTTGCCTTCCTGCCTTTTGCAGACAGCAGCAAATTATAGCTTGAATGGTAAAAATTAGAGGAGGAAAGCTACAAACCTACACGAGAGAGCGAGGACATCCCTTGGCCTTGATCCACAAGAATAGACGCACTCCCATCTAAGTATCCGGGAAGGTTACACCTGGGCACAGGTACACAAGGGCAAGTACTGGACATCATGGCCCCCCCGACAGGGAGCAGTCCCAAACCCCTTGCACACCTGCTGCCATAAAAGCACTAGGGGGAGGGGACTGTGTTATGTCAATTACTGTAGCACCGAGAGGCCCCAACTGAGATCAGGGTCCCATTGTGCAAGGTGCTGTCCATATCCACAATAAGGCATTCCCTTTTCCGAACCACTTACAGTTGCAATACACAAAATGGAATCATTATCCCCCTTTTGCAGATAGATGACTGAAGCACAGAGTCTAATGGCCAGAGAGACAAAGATATTTAGGTGCCTAAAGGCAGAGTTTGGTAAAATCCCACTAGGTGCCTAAGTCCCAAAGCAGGTTAGGTGCCTAATTCCCATTGACTCAAATAGGAGCTAGGTGCCCCAGCCGTGGCTGTGCTGCAGGTCTCTTATTGCAGTGTAGACATATGCTTAGAGACTTTGGCATGGCCACATCACAAATTATCAGAACAGCTGGGAGCAGAACCTAGCTCACCTTAGTACGAGTCTAGCACCTGACCCACAAGATCACCCTTCCTCTTCTTGGCTCTGGCTGAGGAGACCCAGGCTGAGCATGGCTCATCCTACCAACAAGGAGCTTAGTGTGTTCCCATCTGAGGCCTCACCCCTGCTGGGACACAGAGGCCTGGCATACAGGCAGCAATGCTCTCATTAAAGCAGGATCAATGGCCCCCTCCTCCTCATCTGGCCTTTTTAGCCCAGTGCTGTGATGGACCATATCAGCCCTGTTTGCAAACAGCAACACTCCCACCACTGCCTCTCCCTCCCCATTGTATCCCTGCCCCAGTTGCACGAACAAACGGCAGCAGCCAGAGACCACAGCACTGCTCCTGACAAGGGATACAGTCTCACCACGGCGGTTTCGGAAAGTGCTCTTCTCCCCACCCCTCTCAGCGGCTATCCATTAGTGAGACGCGGCACTGCAGGGGGTGTTCGAGCAGGATGGTCAGTGTTAAAATTGCCTTAGCCCGTTACTTCCTACATTTTTCCCATGTGGTGGAAGGGCACACATGCAACCCGAACCCTCCGCTAAGGATGTTTTCGGCATGGGAATTTCCTTGTTTGATAGCGTCACTATCGGGATTGGGATAGTGTGGTGTAGTGGGGGCATTTGAGGGTGTCAAGCAAGAAGACTTGGGGGAAGGAGGTGTTTTTGATAAGGGAGATGAGCATGGATGACAGTGAGAGCTGGCTGGAGGGGGAGCGTGCATTGGGGAAGTGACAGTGAGCAAGCAACAGCTGAGACAGGAGACTTTGAGCGCTCTCATCCTACGAGGTTTTCTTGCATACCAAACCACCAGGGCTGATCAAACCAGCATGCAGAAGAGGCTCCACATCTGTAAGTTGTTCTGCTGATGTACAGCTTTAATTAGTCCATGGCATCTAATAAAGGGCACTTTATTTATTCATATAGAAACAAAATGACAAAACATACTCTGAACAGCAGCTAAAAACCGCTCATCAAATATTGAAAGTGCTGGCGGGATGTGTAGAAATAGTGTTTGGTCCTGCAAGCTGGAGCTAGTGACAATGCAGAGGACAGGTGGGAAGCATTTAAGTAAAAGGCAAGACCGACTTACTAGTTAGGTAGCTCTGAATTAGCAGAGTGCTAGGAGAGCCCTGGGCTCATGGTTTATGAATGATGAACAATGGCATGGAGTCTTTCTCTCATCTGGGTTGGTACAGAACCTAGCATAGCAGGATCCAGGTCCACGACTCAGGTTCCTACCCACTATGATAATACAAACACCCACAGCAGAGCTATGGGCCCCCAGACTAGCAGAACTGGGAGGGCTGCAGATTAGGAATGTCATTCATCAGAAGAGCTCTTGGGCCTCTGGGACAGCAGAAACGTTTGTCTTTCATGAGCCAGGTGCATTAGCCAAGTGTGAGGGAACCTGGGACTGGAACAGTGAAGGTGATAGGCAGGGGAGAGGGCTCAAAACTGAAACACGGGTGAAACTGTAGCTCACAAAGGAGGTGCACTGACAGAGCTGTGTAAAAACAGCCTTCACCGAGCTTGGCTGAGTCTCCCATTCTGGTAAGATCTAAAATGCACCCCCGAATATTTAAAAACAGCAACTGGAAACCAAGGACCCAGATTCTCTTGTGCACTTGGGCTGCTTCCTGCAGCGCCACTGCGGAAAAAAACAGCTGCAAAGCCAACACAACCAGCTTACAGTGCTAGAGAGACCTCCCCGTGGTCTAGAGCTGGTGTAGCGGTCCCTACCTCCCTACCCTCTCCTTGTGTGCTATTCAAGAGGCTGGCCCTAGGAAACAGGGTGTGTTTCAAGTTTCCTTGTATTACAGCAATCCCCAATTGTTTGAATCACCACTAGGGAAAGTTCTATCAGGAAAGTAGCTTGGCTCATAGCTGATCCAGGATCCGGGGAGTGCAAAGATGGCTCAGAGGAGGCTCTGGATCGAACATCCGTAAGGGAAATTCCTTGGTGCTGTTACTAGATTAGCTTGCTATGGCATCTCTCTTGCTTCTGGGTTTTCATAGCTGCACCAATGCAAACCCCACACGCAGACAGACAAAGCTGCCATTTGCACTTGTGCAATTTATCCCCATTCCTGGCACTGATGGGAAGGGGGCAAATTCCCAACACAGCTCAAGAATCGGCTGATAAACACTGGCTCCGGGAACCTCTCCCGTCTGACTGAGAATTCCCAAATCACAGAACATCGGAGGGTGGGAGAAGGGAAGGGAATCGGTTTTCTTGAAATGAGTTTGTTGTACTTTGTCATTGATTTTGTGTCTGTGTCGCTTACCCGGCTGCCTGGCGACCATTTCAGAAAGGCACTTAAGCCATTTAAAATAATCAAAGTACTTATAAGCCACTTAACATTTCCCAACACTTCACACTTCCTATAAAATCCCCTGGCCAGCTGCAGAGCTTCAACGCCAGGCTGTAACCAGGAAACACGCTGAAAAGGAAGGGGTCGAATGGACTCACAGGCCTTATCCTTTGACGGGTCATATTTGTTAGAGGAGAGGATTTATTTCATTTTTCATGTCCCTGTTTCCACTTGGATTCCTCTGTTCTTCAGGCTGTGGCTCTATGCTTCTTATTTATATTGCAGAAGAGTCTAGGAGCTCCAGTCATGCACCAGGGCCCCTCTGTGCTAGGTGCAGTGCAAACACACAGCTCTTGCTACAAAAAGCTACCAATCTGAGACGACAGACCACAGATGGATACAGGGAGGCAAGGGAGTACAAGGAGACAGTAGTGGGCAACACGTGAGGCAGTAGTCTCTACACACTAGCAGCCAAACCAAAGTCAAGCTTTCTGTAAGCGTCATGACAAAGGAGTGTTTTAACGTTTCCATTGCCCTCACAGCATCCCATCCAAATGCCCTGGATACATCTTACACTCGGTAATTACCGGCTGCTGTTCCGCCATCTTCACAAATCCTACCCGACTCTCCATCCCTTTTTCACTGTGGGCTGGATCCTCTACCTCGCTACAGCCCCTTTGCGCAGCTTCAGTGGCAAAACATGGGCCATAACTTGGACACACTTCCACAGACAAGGATTTTCTCCAATGAAAGAGTGGGGGGGGGGGTGCACACCAGCTTTTACAGGAGCCAGACCCTATCCTCTTCCATCATGGTGCAAAGCAGGCACAGAGGAGAGAAGCAAAGGGGCATGACCAGAGATAACTGTGCTCCAGCATTCCCCAGCCCGTGCACAACCCCTTACGAGCCTTACCAGCTAGAGTACTTTAGAGCAGCCTCAAGGCTGCACTAATGGACTCTGGGACCAGTACAGAACCAGCCCTAACCCCATCACAACTCATGCAAGGAGAGCCATTGAGCTCAGGGCAAGTAAGCACTGTTCAACCTGAGCGAAGGCTGCCGAATTAGCCACAGACATTAGCAGTGGGAAAGAGTGCAGGATCATCCCCTGCCCTCTGGTCTCCAGGCCGACTATAAAAGGCCCTCCCTTAGGAGACCATTCCACTGCCTAATAGATCAGGCTGCTGCTCAGCATCATTAGCAGCCCAAATGTTTCCTAAAAGCTCTCAGGTGTCTCCTGCTGCTTGTGTCGGAGAATCAGTCACTCTCAGAAAAGTTGAGTTGGCGGCAGGTGCATTTTAGGGTGGGTCTCCCCCCCCACTTTTAATTGCTTTCATGAAGGCTGATTAGGTGGTGAATGGATCTGATACAGGAGATCATGGATGCCCGCCACTGGCAGAAGGAGCAGGAGAGGGTGGTGGGGGATAACAAAATGTAACCAGAATAGTGGAATTTTAATCCTGTAAAACATAGGGGTCACATCCCCAGCAGGTATAAATCAGCACTAGCCTCTGTTCCATTTAATTCAGCAAGGCCAATTAACACCAGCAAAGGATCTGGCCCCAAGAACAGAGAGGCCTCTTCCTTTTCAGCTTACCATTCTCATTGCCCTTCCTTACTGGGCCAAGCAGGGCCCCGATCCTGCAACATGCAGAGCACCTTCAGTCGCAGCTGTCATCGATACAGGCATCGGGAGGCACACGATGCATTGCAAGATTGGGCCTTTGCAGTGCACATGGCATCAAATTCCCTATTTTGAAACAATTCTGCTCCCAGGTCCAGTGTCTGGTGCATTTCTCTGGGCTCCTTCTCAGCTCCGGACTTCACACAGGGCGTGGTTTGGATGCGGGCAGTTGTCTGGGGCCCCATCTCTAATATACACGTATATGGATGTCAAAGGGAGTTCTGCCTGTGTGAGAACTACAAGATTCCACCCGTACAGTTCAGACAGAACTTGTGTCAGTGGTGTGTTTTAATGAAGGTGCATAGGTGGTTGGGGTATGGAAAGAAGGGAGAAGCTGCTGATGGTAAGTTCTGTAAATTTTAACAGCCACTTTTGCACTGTCGATTGCACAGAGCACTGGATAGAACTACCCTGTGTATGTTTACTGTAAGCATGGAGGGGTTCCTTCCTCCAGCAAGAACAAAACACAAGGTGTGTGTTTCAGGCTGCAGCCGTGAAAGACAGACATGCGTCTAGTACTAGCCAGTTCCAAATTCAAGTGGGTTTCAGCCACAAATTTTCAACTGCCCAAAACCTTAAGTGTTTCAGGCTTTGTTTTTTCAACTAAAACCACCCAAAAATATGAGCTGAATCGGCCATTTCGAGGAGGATTTTCCATTTTGATGACCAAGCTATTTTTCCATTAAATTTTTTTCTAGTGAAACACTGACCAGCATAACCATTGATCTAAATCAGGGGTAGGTGAAGTCAATGGAGGGAAATCTGAATCAGGCCCCAAAGGGGCTCATTTTTATTGTACGTGATTTCAGAGCAGATTTGGAACTCAAGCTATCCGCCCTCCCCACTGAGCAGAAACAGGGAAACCCTTTTGAAGTAGGGAATTATACAGACAAAAGGCCAAAATCCTGACATCCTTCAAGGAGATTCTACTTCAGCCTTACTCATTCAAGCTCCTACTGGCTTCAGCAGGAATTTTGCTTGTGCTAGAATATAGTACATCTTGAGTAACAGCTGAATTGGGATCTGACCCAAGAAAAGAACAGAGCAGTGATTGATTTTGAAACAAGGACATTGCCATATAGGGCCATCTCTGTTCTTTGGTCCTGGTTGCAGGGAAGAAGCAAACACTCACAGTTTTGATGCAAGAGCAGGGGTGGGCTGGGAGTTGTATTTCCATAGAGTGGAACAACATACAGCAGGACAGATGGGCCTAAAGGAAAAACGTGACTGGAGTAACCTCCAGAGGGTCTTAGCTCTGCCATCAAAGGAGTTTGCAAAGGAAGGAGGAGAAGAAAGACAACAAGGCCATGCATTAAAATGCCAATGTCATCCAGCTCCTCAGAAGTGAATGCAGCTGCATCTGATGCAAAGGAAAGCAAGCTCCGCTGGCTGCAGGGGACGGATGCTTTCCTTCAAATCAAAAGGGCTGTAGCGGGTGTGTGCACACTCACCCAGCCCTGAATCAAGGGGGCAATTCTGCCTGGAATCCGTAGGGTCTTCCGTTTGGTTTCCAGGGCAGCACGCTTAGAAGACGACATCTGGGCACACGAAAGAGTGTCAAACACCCCACAACAGGTCAAGACCAGGCATGGTTTGGAGCAAAACTCGTTTGGGAGAAGGACTGGCCCCTTCTACTTGTCGCCAGCCCCCATAAAATGCCAGCCAAGTGGGCTGAGCACTATCTAAAGACGGCCTCTCATAAGGGCCCACAGCCACCCTGGTGATGAGTTTGGCAGACACGTCTGTGTCGAGTAAGTTTACACCGACAGACTGGAAGAGGGTTCAAGGTACAAGAGTGGCCTTCTGAGACCAAGTGATAACAGAGGCAGCTTTTAACGGAGCGCACTACTACAGGGAGAGATTGGATCCACGTGCAATGGGAAAAGTGCCGGGCAGCACTCAGGGTATGTCTCCCCTGCAGTGACTGCAGCTCGCACGAGAGCTAGCTCAGCTTTGTCTAGCTAGCTAACGTATCGCGAGCAGTGACGCCATGGCAGGCTTCAGTGTGAGCTCTCCTAGTTCTGGACCACTGGGCAATTACTTGGGTGGGTAGTCTGTGCTGAAGCATCGTTCTGGTACCCGAGCTAGGTCAATTCAAGCTAGCTGGGTTATGCGTACACAGGCTGCAAGCAAACACCTCCAATTGTTGCGTAGACATTACCCTCAGCGATGCTGTGATGGGTGAGGTATAATGCTCTCAACAGAAGCACCCCTAAGTTGGATCCAAACTGTCTGCTCAGGCAGACAGAACTAGAACAGAGATCTCCCAGTTGGAGGTTCTTACTGGTGCTTTCTTGCTACGAGTTAGGTTAGTCCAGGCAGTGCCGAGCAGGAAGTGATGGGGAAGGGAATTAAACTCTCGCAGCCAGACCCATTATTTTACCCCAACTGGCTTCCCCATCCCCAGCTATAACAGAGGGAGCATCAGGGACATAAGTTCCATCAAACCTGGGATCCTGCCTCCAGTGGCAGCCTGTACCTGCTCCTTGAGAAGATGTTTATCCGCCGCCACAATGCAGCTGACTGAGTGTATTCACTCCTGGCCTCCTGCAGAGAGATGCCTTCCAGACTTCTCTGCTTCAGAGATTGTCAGGGGCACAGAGGAATTATGACCTTGCAAGCACAGGCCTGGGGAGCAGGACTCCTGTCTCTGTTCCTCTCCGCCACGGCTTCTCCGCGTGATTTGGTGCAGGTCACCAACAGCGCCATGCTCATGAGAGGAATCCCAGTGAAGTTAGCGATTAAGGGCTGCAGGCCCTTTGACAGAGGATCTGTCCTAGGGTCCCCATCTGTGCAATGGGGATATTGACACTAATCTGCCCCTCAAGGAAGGGGGCTGGGAGATTTGCCTCCTTTGTGTTTGCAATGGCTTGGATAGAAAGCCAGCATGAGAGAGAGAGAGGGATAGCTGAGCTCAGAGCCCATCCTTTCAGGGTACATCTGCACTGCATGGCACCAAAACGCAGATCATGAGTCAGCTGACTCAAGCTCCCAGGGCTCAAGCTGTGGAGCTAAAAACTGTGATGGAGACGTCTGGGCTCAGGATCCAGCCCTCAAACCAACCCCCCTCATGGGGTCCCAGAGCCTGGGTTCCAGCCCGAGCCTGAACATCTACACAGTAATTTTATAGCCCTGCAGCTGACCTAGGCCAGCCACAGCCATGCCATGGGCATACTCAGAGTGCCAATAACCTGCTCCCGTTACAGACTTGTGTGGAGGCACTTACCCTGCTCAGCCTGCCTCAGAGGGGGCCCTTATGGAAAAAGCCCATCTTGGGCCTCGCTGCAATTATCTCCAACAGCTTTGACTCAGCCCCGAAAGCAGCAGCAGGAGTAATTCACAAACAGTTTAATTCTGATGAAATACAGCTGCAGCAGCAACCGCATTTGGTGTGGCATATGCCTTGCAGCCAAACAAACAATGCCTAGACTCAACGCTGAGCCCCACCTGTCACTCACATGCCTTCCTCCTTTCCCAGAATGCAAACCTCACTTAATGGGTCACCCAGGGATTGCCTTCCAGGCCTCGAGGAAACCTGGTGCTGCAGCCAAATTTCAGAGATCAATAAAGATTCCTTAGGTACCATGCATACAAAACAAGAGGCCTGCTTGCTTAACGAGCGTATCCAAGCTAAGCTACCACACATGTCCGTCAGCCACGGGGGGTGGGGGGACTGGCTGTCAGAGAAGGGGAGAATTCAGCAAGGGTTTGAAATTAGTTCAGGTGGGGAGCTCTGTTCCTCATCCCACCCTTGCTGGTTATGATCACGGCGGATACCGGGAGGAAGAGAAGCCTCCATCAGATGGCGGAGCAGGGAAGGAAGAGCTGACATCCTGTTCACATTCTCTTGGGGACCCCAAGCCAGCAAAGTGCATGTTTAAAGATAAACAAGTAGTCCCGTTGCATTCCAGGAGAGGAACTGGCTAATGGGATAGGCTTCCAGGCACTGGGACTGCACCTACACCAAGCACCACCGAAGCCCTTGGTCACAGGATCCCATCCCCATGGTATTATCAGAGTGCTCAGTGTCTGTACACACATAAGTAGTTGTTTAATGGAGAAGGTGGTGCTTAAGAACACGTCTTGTAGATGCTGGATTTTGCAGGCCTGATAAAAAGTACAGAATGGCTTCACACCCACTCTTAGCGCGCATAAAGCAGTTTGCAGGACAGGAGCCTTGCTCTGCTAGCCAAGCTTTTCTCTGCAGTCTATACAACAGGGTCTCCCACCACCCCATTATTTCAGTCAACCACCACCCCTCGCCTAGTCATTCTCTGCCACCCTTCCATCTACTCCACCTCCCCTCTTCTCTCTGCCCTCATCGTCATTTTCTTAATTATCCAGTCTCTCCAGTGCTAGCTTCCATCCTGTCCTCTCCTCTTCCCACACGCCCATTCCACCAAGCATAATCCACCCAGCTCCTCCATAGCCAACTTTTCCCAAGGACTGCCAAGTCCGGCTAGGAACCAACATGCCAGCACAAATCGGAGTGTTCAGATTCCACTGCAAACAAAACCCAAGCACTTGCTTTTAATTAAGCCACCACAAAAGACTCTCCCTGGAACAAAAGGAGGAAGTTGCCTCCTTAAGATCTCGCTTTTAGCTGTGCAATAATTAGGATTTGTTTATTGGTTTTACAGCTCCATTTAGAAGCTTTGCTTTTCTCTCTCTCTTTCCCTCCCTCACGTTTCCGTTTCCGTTTTATTTTCAGTCAATGTCTTCTTAGACAAAATTCTTGCATCTGCATAAACAACCCCTTCACCACCACGAGCTGCCCACACATCCTGACTGATTGAGCAGATTTAAGCACCAGCCCACAGGGCTCCTTACCAGTATCTCTCTCTGCAGGATGCTCTCCAGCACAAGAGACACTTGTCCGACCTTTGCGTGGTCTGACAGTTAAAAATCCCCCAGGCTCCAAGATCATGAGGGAGGGGAAGGTGGCTAGAATCAAACAGAAATTCTAAGGCAAGACCTCCCATAAAATTCAGCATCATTTCACCACCCAGAACTGTTAGTTTTCTGCTTAGGCCTCAGTCACGCAATGTGATCCTCATGGGAGGACCCTGGTTCTGTCCCATTGACTCTGGATACAGGGGGCTTGCCTGCTCCCTATATTCTCTTCCCCACTGCAAACCCCTATATTTTAAGTGTATGTGACGAACTGGGAATGTTCTTGATGTTTCCTCTGAATACTGTGTTGGTGCCTCAGTGTCCCCTATGCAGTTCTTAAATATCTAGGTGGTGGGATAAGGGCATGTGATTGCTGAAGAGCAAAGGGACAGTGCACCTAAATGCCTGGCACTCTGTCTCCTAGCAACTGATGGCCTGGGCCCCTTCTCTGCCAAGGTGCTAGCTGAAGGTGTTGGAGACAAAGAGATCAGGCGACCTCCTAGCTCGGGAAAGGAGCTGAGCAGAGAGGAGGGGCTAGAGGGGGTTGTTAGTCTGGAGCTGGCTGGGGTCGAGGAGTGGAGGGCAGATGTGGGGGGGGGGTCTGGCTCACTGCCCCCCAGAATGGACCCGGCCAAGAGGTCCGGTTCGCTGTATCTACAAGCTCTGTTTTAGATCCTGTTCCTGTCATCGAATAAACCTCTGTTTTACTGGCTGGCTGAGTCACGTCTGACTGCAAAGTGAGGGTGCAGGACCCTGTGGCTTCTCCAGGACCCCGCTGGGGCAGGCTCGCTGTGGGAAGCGCACGGAGGGGCAGAGGATGCTGAACGCTCCAAGGAGAGACCCAGGAGGTGAAGCTGTGTGAGCTTCTTGCCCTGAACAAGTCTGCTCCAAGGGAGAGGAGGCTCCCCAAAGTCCTGACTGGCTTGGTGGGGAGCAGTTCCAGAGCATCGCCCAGTGACTCCGTGACAGTGTACGCTGGTATGCAACTTCAAACAGCCAGGAGCAAAGATAAAGAGCCAACTTCAAGGCACATCAAGTCCCGGTGCTTGGGGCAGGGCCGGTGTAACCACTAGGTGAACTAGGCGGCCACCTAGGGCGCCAAGCTTTGGGAGTGCCAAAAAGCAGTGTCCGGGGTCCTGGGAGTCAGCTAAGCGGGGCAGGGCAGGGAGCAAGGCCTCCATAACAAACCCATCCCAGCAGCGAGGGGCACCACACAGGACGGTCAATGGGAGCCTGCGGCAGAGCAAGGAGGAGACAGCCGGCCGGGCATGGCGACCAGCGTGGCCAAGGAATGGAGCCATTGGAGGAGGCAGGACGTGGTCCTGAGCTCAGGTGGGCTTCGCCCTCCAACGCACTGCACCTGGGGCCTGATGCACCCACCTCCTGGGATGAGAGAAAGTGGAACTAAACCCAGCAGCGCGATGGAGGGGTAAGGGCTGGCACAGGTGCCGCTTCCAAACACTGAACCCTCCCCCTCACCCAGTGACATTGTGCCAATGTGGGAAGCCGGCCCTGACCTCCAGGGAGATCCTCACCTGCTCCCTGGGAGAGCCCAGCTCTGCCCTCCTTGCGCCTAGGTCCCCTCCGGCAGGAGAAGTACTCAGAGCCTGGGAACATTTAAAAACCCTGTGAGCTGGGGGCATTCTCAGCCTCCTCCTTGCTCACAGGTTCCCCCGTGCTAGAAGGGACCATTGTGATCATCTCCTCTGATCCCCTTGTATTAATTCTAATGAACAATGCCACATTATGCAGTATTCATTTTTGACAGTTTATAATAAGCGATGCTCCAGGGAGAGGGGAGGTGGAGGGGGGCGCAAGGTGTAAGTTTCACCTAGGGCATAAAATATCCTTGCACCAGCCCTGGCTTGGGGATCACTTTATCATCAGCTAACAAGATGCCAAATAAACTCAGATACCAGAGACTAAACACGCAAGGGTTTCCCAGCTGGGAGGGGAGAGGACACATCCTCCCTCTATTATACCCTTGCTGACTATTATGGAGAGATCCCCCAACCGCTACCCACAGTGTATCAATTCTGCACAGAATTTGGAGAGAGAAGTAGAGGTTGCAGGGGGGATGTGTTTGGAGAAGGTTCCAGGGGAAGTCAGTCTCTGTGCACATGGCTAGAATGCTTGCTGCAGCTGCAGCATCTCTGTAAACAGTTCTCTTAACAAAGAGACAGTTTCGTTTTACAAGCATGGAGTCCTTCCATGTTATTTCCCATGAATACATGAAACACCCTGGGTTTCTCTTATTCTTGGGCCTCTTGTGACTGCTGCCCCTGCCTAAGAAGCAGGAAGCCTTACATCTGGCTTCCTGTAGGTCATGTGCCTGTTCTTCCTCTTATGCCAAGACTACAGCCCCGTTTTAGACAGCCATAACAGGCACACTGGGATACATTCATGCACTGCAAGGCCCAATACTATACAGATTCAAAACATACACGCGCGTGCACACACACACCCTGCATGGTGTAGGAGTTTGGGGCAGGCAGAAGACGACGACTGCACACAAGCGGAATCTGGGTCTCTCCATGGACTGGAGCCCATGACTTTGCAAGGGACCAGATTTCTTTGATGCAACCCTGGTCCCAGAGGAAGAATGACTACTAACAATGGTTATTTTCTAGGTCAGATCACAGCCCAATGCCAATAGAAGCTGATCATCACAGAGGGGCCAGGTGCATGCAGCACTGTACTGGAAAGTGTCCATTTCTTTCCAGTGCAATGAAGATCAGAAAGGAAACCACACAAGTCCCCTCAGCCATGAACCAGGGCAATGTGGGATAGCAGCAGGAAAACCATTTACACTAGTTGTGCTATTGCACCCAGGACCACTTTCTATTTTGCCACTAAAAGGACAGAGATGGATACGGAGACTGAGTTTGAGTTGATATTGAGCCCTAAGAATACCCCAGTGCATGTAGTACGGTTGCTAACCAATTGGGAAAATTGTGTACACGGACAGAGAGAAAGGGCTATTCCACAATCATGCTAGAGGGAACAAAGGCTACTTATGCACCTAATTTAAACCAAATGAAAAGTGGAGAGAGGAGATTTTCCCCACACGATGCATGATCAACCTGTGGGACTCGTTGCCACAAGATAACACGGGGGGCTAAAAACTTACCAGCATACAAAGACTGGATGTTTATATGGATCATGAAAATATCCAGCGTTCTAACAGTGACAGATGAAAAGCCAACAAGAGTTTGGGGAGTAATCGAAACCTACCAGTTAGACCTTAGCAGGTTACCCAGCTTAACAGGGTAGGCTCCAGCTACTGGGGGTCAGGAAGAAACTTCCCCTGGGAGCAGGTTATTCCACCTCTGGCTCCTCCAGGGGGCTCTTGATCCTTTCCCTGAGGCATCTTTTTGCTAGCTACTGTTGGAGACGAGATACTAGACTAGGTCCAGTGTGACAATTCCTGTGTTCCTCTAGCATAGGGAAAGCAATACATTCATTCCTGCAAGTTCTGTCAAAGCCACATCTTAGGCCTTGCCTACATGAGAAAAAATGTTTAGTCTGGGATGTAAATGTAAACTTGTGTCGTTATACCAGTATAACCCCCCATTTGGACACTTATTCCAGCATCAAAGTGCCTGTCTTTGGCGTGACAGATGCAGCTTGGGAAAGGGGTTATGCTAAACAGAAAAAAATCTATTGAGATCAAAATAAGCATCCACACAGAGGTTTACACTGGTATCACCATTAAACCATTAATGTGTAGCCAAGATACACAGTGACCAAGGTTCAATTCCCTGCTTTGCCTGTGAGACCCTGGGTAAGTCACTTACCGCCTCTGTCAGTTCCCCATTTGTACAATGGGGTAATAGCCCTGCCCTCCTCAGGACAGTGGTGAGGATAAATATGTAAAAGATTGTGAGGCGCTCAGATTACACTATGGTGACAGAGACTGGATAAGCACCTAAGACAGACTGAACCTAGATAGTGGCACGAAGGAGGCTATACAACCCTTTTACACGGCTCTTTGCATAAAAATAAAAATGGACTGAGGTTGAAATAAAAAAAATTAAAGAACATTTCTCCTCTCTCCTCCACCTGTCTCTCTTTCTTGCCTCCTCTCCTCCTCCCTCCCCATTCCTCTCTGAAGCGAACGCATTCAATCTTTTTTGTCTCAGCAAATAGCTTTTAAGTTTTCTCCCATTCCCTCTAATTTATATTATTTTAATTATTGAAGAGCCCTCTCACTCATCACCCGGAACATTAACGCGTTTTTAAAAGGGACCCAGGAAAAAATCAAACTCCATCAGCGATCTATTTTTCTGCCTCAGCTAACAGCCTCCAGCTCTCCCAGGAGAGCACAAAACTCATTGCAGCTTGCGGGGTGAAGAGGAGGGGGATAAAAACCCATCTTGGAGAGAAGGCAGTGGGGTCCAAGATTTTGGGAAAGGAAATAGATCCTGGGAACCTGCACTCCAGGTGAAGAGTTTGCTCTTGGTCCACGCTTTCTGCTTGTAGATATTCCATTGCAGCTGTTTCTGCATTTGCAATTATATTTACATTTATCTATGCACTTCTGCCAGTTACTGCAAAGGGGGCTCTTATTCAAACACACTTTCTAGCCCAGGGATATTACTGCATATAAATAAGTGCTCAGCAAGAAAGAAAGTAATTAAAGAGTCCTTGGAATTCGACTGGGATTACGTGGAGGTGGGGACAAAAATCAGACCAGAACTTTGCGCATTAGAGACAGCCCCTTTCACCCAGAAGGATCAGAGTTTCAAGACTCTTCATTGTTGTTTGTTTTATGGTGGCATCTAGGATTCCAGAGCACCATGACCGTCCACCCCACCTTTGTAAGAGACAGACCCTTCCCTGAAATGCTTTTCAATCTAAATAAGACAAGAGAAATAATACTAATAAGGCTTAGTTCTTATCTAGCACTTTTCATCCATAGATCTCAAAGTGCTTTATAAAGGAAGCTAGTATCCTTACCCCATTTTACAGATGGGGAAACCGAGGCATAGAGAAATGACATGATTTGCCCAAAGTCACATAGAAGGCCAGGGGCAGAACTAGCAATAGAACCCGAGTCTCCTGGGTCCCAGCCCAGTGCTCTATCTGCTAGGCCACATCATGATCCTGATTTTACATATGGGGAAAGTGAGGCACAGAAAAGCCACCTGGCTACTCAGTGTCAACAAAGGCTTCACAGGGGAACCAGGCATAGAACCCAGAGGTTCCTATGGTAATGCCACATCCTATACACCAACCAAAAGGCCAGCCACACAAATGGCTAGACCAAATGGCTAACAAATACAACTCCTGGGGGGAATTCTGTGCCACTGCAAATGCACAGAATTCATGTCAGGCACAGAGTTTTTCCCCACCCTCTCAGAAAATACACCGAGCCAAGAAGTGCTGTAGTTCTGCCTTTCACCTGCCAGAGACCAGAACAGCCCAGAGCCTGCTGCATTCATCACAGCACCCTGACCATGTGGAGCCAAGTTACGACAGACAGAGTGGGGCACCTGGGGGTCACAGACTGGAATTCAGAAAAGGCAGTGGGGAGATAGACTGAGGTGCAGACCCAGGAGCTACTGGGGTGACAGCATTGAGCCAGGGGCTGAATGGGAGAGAGGAAGCTGCAGGGCCACATGGGGACAGGGGCAGATGTGCCTGACTCAATGGGAGAGGCTTGGGGTCAGCCAACATCTGCATGGGGGAGGCTCCCCAACTCCCTTATGATCTCCCCCCCTTCTAAAAAAAATCCTTTTCTCCCACCCACACCCAACAAACTCTCCAGGTTCACTCCCAGACTCCATACGTCTCCCTCATCTCCTCCATTACCCCGACTCCCCCAAGCCTTTGAACTGCTTCTGAAGGGTGCAGGAAATACATTTCTGTATTGTAATTTAAATGAATTACTCAGAGTTATGTATTAATATACCTAGTAAGGAAGCTGTTTGTCAAAAAAACGTGTCCTGGATTTTTATTTTTTTTTTGGTCTGCAAATGATCAAAATTATTGAAAACTGGCATGATTATATTGTGTTATTTTGACAAATAAAACATGCAGAATTTTAAAATACTGTGTGCAGAATTGTTTATTCTTTTGGTGCAGAATTCCCCAAGGAGTAAAATACTAAGCCTGGCAATACGATAACACACACCAGGTGTGAGAGAAGGCAGTCAGATCGGCTGCTAAAAATCCTCTACGAGGTTTATCATTGGGAGGGCAGGATACTTAGAGATCTAAAGTAAATAATAATTTTCAACAGAGGGTATTGCTCCATAGGAACCGATTAGCTAATCCATACCTGGCCTTTCAGAGGAACAAAGCTAGACCAAAGTAGAACCAAAATGCCGTTTTGTCCTTACTCATACAACTCCCTGAAGACATGTGGCACCTGCGGATGGAGCCACAAGTTTTTAGCCCACAACAGCAACACAGAGGTGCCAAGAAGCATCAGTCCATCCTGTGACTATTCAAGTCTTAGGTACATTTCCCACAACACCCTCATACACTACAAATCCCAGGAGCTACAGGATACCGTGAATCCCCTGGAGCACCGACGCAGTCTTCACAATGGTGTCCTTACCATGACTCTAACAGATAGCTGCCTTCATCTCCCAATGATAAACATGTCAAGCTATGGCAATCATTCCACTCCTCAGGAATTAAGGGAAGATATGATCAAGCTTTGGGTATATAATCCACAGCCCATTATCCAATCATCCGCAATAACTGGTGTCATGATGATATACATTAAAATGCCTCAGCGTGCCATCTGTTTGCAGGCAGATGAGTGGAGTGCATCAGTCTATAGATCACAACTGCGTGGAGGGAGTCTCGAACTCATCTGACTGATGCCATCGCAACCGTGAAAGATGGGAAGGGCTTATCAGACCACAGAATGCGAGAGAAAACAGAGCCCAAGCAGAATGGTTTCACAGTGCTTATAGTCCCCACAGTTAGCTGAAAAAAAGGATCATCTTAGGGTTAAGGCTCTGCATTCAAACTTAGGAGATCTGGATTCAAATCCTACCTCTGACACAGATGGCCCAGGTGACTTTGGTCAAGTCACATCATCTCTCTGGGCCTCAGTTCCCCCATCTGTAAAATGGGGATGACAGTCCTTCCTCTCTCTCACCCTTGTCTTGTCTATTCAGATGGTGAGCAATTTGGGGAAGGGACTATGTGTATAATCAGGCTCTCTACGGGTAGGTCTATATTGCAATCTGAGGCACTACTGCACCTCAGGTAGACACACCCCAGGTAGCAGGGCTAAAACATAGCAGCATAGACAAAGCAGCAAGGGCTTCAGTGCAGGCTAGTGTTGCAAGTATGCACGCAGGGTCCCTGCAAAGTTTGTACTGCCAGGGCCACTGTGGCCTCACTACTATTTTTAGCCAGGCTAGCGTGGGTAGCATTAGCCTATGTATGTCGACCCATGTTGCAATTACACCCCCAACTGCAGCACGGACTTCTGTCATACAAATAATTACATAGGCTGTAAAGTCAAACACTCCCAAGTTAGAAATGCCAGCATTTAGGCTGGTCTTGCAACCTCCAGTCTGCCCCTTTCTGCACATGCATTACAATGCAGCTATACAGCCCTTCTGCATAGCCATGGGTTCTCTTTCTTACTCTCCCCCATGCCCACCTTTTACAGCCCACCTTTATTTCCCCTGAAAGTTCTGCTGGGACGGGCCTGTCCTTTACCTGTACAACAACTATCACAGGGGGACCCAATCCCATAATGCCATCATAGGCACAGTAGAACACGTCTCGCCTTTTGGAAGCACTTCCGACATGCTTGTTCTCTCCTAGAAGGGGGTATAGACTTTACCACGTCCTTCCATCTGCCAAGCAGCCACCATAAGAACGCAGTGGAACAATATGTTATTAAAAAACTCTGCCAATGACCTCCCTGGAATCCATGCATGACTAAGAGCTGAGTGGTGAACAGCTCCAACTGGCCATTAGAACGCTCTGACAACACTCCTGCAAGTGACTCCCAGGTTGATTTCTGTTGTGCAATTTGTTCATATTAGCAAACCAGTCTCCACCAGATGAGCTCTGAGCTCCTGAAAAGGTTACCTGGGTTGGAATTTAGCCACTGGGGCTAACAGACCTGCTTTTATGAAAAGCGCCCTGGGTTTGTCGGCTTCTGCTGTTTTGTTTTAGAAGAATTCATGGTCAGGACCTCAATTTTATGTGTCACCCCTAAGAAGGCATCTCTGGCAGCGTGGGGCACTCTCATTACTGATCCTGAGAGGAAAAGCACAGCCTGGTAAATCAAGCCCCCCTGTGGCACTCTGAGTTTCCCTTGGAGATGTCCTGTCCCCACACACACACAGTTCAGGAGGGCTGCCAAGTTCCTTGCCCCAGGCAGCAGGAATGCAACCAAGCAGCAGCATTGCAATGAGAGTGGTATACGAGTCAGGGGAGGAATTTGCATGTTGTCCCCTGACAGCATAGTGGGTTTCAACATGAGGTACCGACTTTTCTCACCGCACCATGCAGTGCAACAAAATTCCCCTGCCCCCTAGGAAATTCACAGCTGTTACTAGGCTGCACCCTGCGGGTCTCTGATTAGTCTATGTAGGTCTCTGATCTCCCCCCTGAGCTCCTACTCTTAAAAGCACACACCCCTGCAATACTATGCTTCACTCCACTAGCAATACCATGCTTTGTCATCCTCACAGCACCCTGGGTGGAGGGGGGGGGGGAAGTACTATCATCCCGCATTTATAAATTACTAGGAATTTAGCCATAACTCTTTCAAAACTTGCCACGAGACCTTTAACGACCTGAGATGTCAGGACCTCAGTTTCACAGCTGCTCCCGGAGCTGGCACTGCATGGAATCCTGCTGGAATGTGGGGAACTGATCAGTGTCGTCCTCTGAGCCCCCAGTTCCATTTCCTATGGTGCGCCCAGACTTTCCCTGGAGTCCCTCATCCCACACCTGTTCAGCTTGGGAGATCACCCCTCAGAGCAGCAGAGCGGTGTTTCTATTTTAAAGCTGCCCTTCCGAATCCATTTCATCAGTCTCCTTCTCTCTCTCACACCCACCGGCAGTGTGTCCCCCCAGACACTCAGCTCTGATTAAGCTCCCAAAGTGTCCCAAGACCAGTTGTCTCAATAATGAAGCCGCAAGGCCACGAGGCACCAGGGAGTGCTCACCCAGAGGGACACAAAAGACGCTTAGTACATCCACCCATAACCCAACAGGGTTTTGCTCAGTCAATTCTCCTCAGAGAAAGGAGACGCTGCAAGCCTGCTCAAGCAGGCAGGAGGGGTGGGATTCAGATACTCATTCAGGGTGTAGAGCAAGGGACCACAGGACCAGATCAGCAGGGAACTACAAAGTAACAATATTTTGCCCTGATATAGCACCTTCTATCAGGGAGCAGGAACTGTGCTCTGCAAACAGTGAGTTAATTTTGCTTCCCGGAGGTTATTAGCAACCTGGAGTGTGTGGTCACTGCCCTCTAGTGGAGGAAATCAGAACTAATCATCTGTGTGTCACAGGCCCAGTACCACCATCTGTGATTCGCCTGTAGCTCAAGTGCTAGGAGCTTTGGAAAGGAGAGGCTCAGAGCTCTACCCCCAACCAGAGGTGCTGGAACTAGGGGTGCACCAGCACCCCCTGGCTTGATGTGGTTTTCATCATATATAGGGTTTACCATTTGTTTCCATGGTTCTCAGCACCTGCACTATACAAACTGTTCCCGCACCACTGCCCCAGATGGTAGAAGAGGCAAATGTTTGCAATTTATATGGCCCCCATCTAATCAGCATATCAGACTCTTTACTGTATTGATCCTCACCTGCGATGCCCAGCAGTGCTATTAACCCCATGACACGGATGGGGAACTGAGGCAGACAGACACTAAGTGATTTGCTCAAAGTCCCATAGGAAGTCTGGGAGAGCTGGGCATTGAACCTTGGTCTCCCAAGGCCCAGGCAAGCGCCCCAACCAGTAGGTCAGCCTTCAAGTGTCATTATTGCCTATTTTACCGACAAAGGAATTTGAGACTCAGAAGTGACAGGATTTGCCCAAGCTCACACAGCCAATTAGTGGCAGAGCCGGAAATAGAATCCAGGAGCCCTCACGTCTTCATCACAAGGTCATCCCTTCTGCCTCTAAAGCGGACGACGAAACGTGAACCAGGTAACCGCCCCCACAAGGTGAAGGAAATTACCCCACGCATGGAGCAAGGATCTCCCGCCTCCTGCGAGTGAGGAATGCCTTTCACACGGCAAACCTCCGGTTCCCTTCCCCCACCCGCTCACACCAGCAGCATGCATACCTCTCTCATTTGTAAAGAGAGCCCTACAATAATCCCTCCCTGTGCCCTCCGCAGAGCATCCAACCGCATTAAAATCAGGGGCACATGAAAGAGAGAACAAAGGGGCAGGGGAGAGCCCTTTAACTAAAGGCATCATCGTTGCAGGGTGGGGCAGGGACAGCTCTAGCTTTTTTGCGGTCCCAAGCATGGCAGGCAGGCTGCCTTTGGCAGCGCGCCTGCGGGAGGTCTGCCGGTCCCACGGATTCGGCGTACCTGCCACCAAATTGCCACTGAATCCGGTGGACCGGTGGACCTCCTGCAGGCAAGCTGCGAAAGGCTGCCTGACTGCTGCCCTCGCAGGGACCGGCAGAGTGCCTCCTGTGGCTTGCCACCCCAGGCAAGCGCTTGGAGCGCTGATGCCTGGAGCTGCCGCTGGGGTGCGGAAGGGCAGAACCAGAATCCCCTGGAGAGACAGGAGATTCTTTGGACACCTGCAAAGAGTTGGCTCTCCCCTCCCACCCACCCTCTTAGCTCCCCTCCCCTGCCTGGGTTGGAGCAGTTAGTGCATTCTGTTATTGTTAATACGCCTGCAATACTTTGCTCTTAACAGTCGCTGGTGCTTTATTTTAGCTGGTACAGCAGAGACTGAACCATTGGTCACCCTATGTGTTCCTTTCCCCAGCTACAAAGGGGGTGGAGGGAAGGCGTGGGGAGTTCCCAGCAGGGGCAGGGCAGAGGATGGCAAGCATGGGACATTACCTTGAATAGGCGCAGAATGTTGGCCACCATGATGGAGACGGAGCTGCCCGAGGCACCAATCACCCCCACCACACGCTCCGGCTTGGTAATGATGGGGGGCCCGCCATTAACGCACCGCACCTCAGTGCTGTCCTTCTCGATCAAGGCCTGGACAAAGGTCAGCGACTGCTCCAAGGCGTGGGTGTCCCGGGAGCAGGTGTCCAGGATGCGAGCACCCAGGGTGATGTTCGGGAGCAGGTCGTGGTCGTTGTTGATGCGATCCAGGGCGAAGAGCATGGCCTCCAGCCTGTGAATGCCCTTCTCTTTCTTCAGCTCACCACAGGCCTTGCCCTCGGCGCCCCGGCCGTGCACAGGGAAGAGGCCTCCCAGAGTGATATCCCCGTCAAGGCGGATGGAGTTCATGTGTGGATTCCCCTGGCCCTTTGGTTTAGCTGAGCTGGCCAGGTTCCACCAGCAGCTGCAAGCGCTCAGAAGTAGGCAGAAGGAGAGCTGCTCCATGCAAAAAGATCCCAGGCTCTTCCCAGTCATCGCCAACGACACACCAAAACCCTGCCCTGACACGCAGCCTAGGCAGCCATGCGGCACTGAGCCCCCTTTGCCTCCCTGGCTCTGCAGCCAGGCTCCACCTTGAAGACTTACCAAGGAGGGAGCGTGGGGGTAGCTTCTCAGAGAGCCAAGGAAAAGGCAGCATCAAGTCCTGCTGCAGCCTTTCCGAGGGGATGCAGCATGGTTTCCTTCTCCATCACTTTCCCATCAGCAGCTCTGATCTGCTCCAGAATCCATCTCACAGCAGGTGTCCAAGCACAGGAGATTCCTAGAGCGGGCTGGTTTTTACAAGGTCCTTTGCTCAGCCCTTTAGAGGATTCCAGCTGAGCAGCCAGAGGAAGGTGCTGGGCTTTGCATAACTTTCCGTTAAGGAGAAGAGGGTGATGAAACAAACCAACCAAAACCCTCTCTTCCTGTCTCCAGAATCCTTGAAAGGGATAAAGAGAGAAAGAGAATTAAATAGAGGCATAAAGAGGACATCAGTTATTCAGATTTTTCATCAGGGTGCTCACCAGAAATGAACACGCTAGACCCTGTGGTTCTCTCTAGCCCCCAGCCTGTGCTGCCCAGTGGCACCACGCTGGGTCTCTCCCTAAATTCTGACCCTGGCTCAGCAGCCATGGAAGAGATGCTGACTGCTCTGGGAGGGGCTTTTCTACTGCCAAGGATCTCAAAGCGTTAATTAAGCCTCACACCTGACTGTTAGGAAAACATTCTCCTCCTTTTACACATGGGGAAACTGAGGCATGGAGAAGGGAGGCAACTGGACAACAGTTACGCGGAGCTAGCAGCAGATGGGTGCAAGCCATGTCTCCTCACATCCAGCCTCATGCTTTAACCACTAGGAAATGCATCCTCACGGCTGTCAGCCCAGAGGGTGCATGCATTACACCAATGTTAACTGGAGCTCGCTGAGCTGGGGAATTACAGGGTCAGGCCCCATTTACTGAGAGGCACCATGTCAGCTACAGGATTTGTTAACCTGCTGAGCTGAGCAATGCATCCCTCTCTCCACCCATTGGGATGGAATTTGCCCTCGGTCTGTTCTATTGGGCACCCACCAGCTCTCCAGAGCCAGCTTTTTTCCTCTAGTCTGTTTTATCCCCTGCTCAAGGCTCCTCAGATCAAGAGGAAGCATTGTATGCCGGGAGCGGTAGTCCTTGCTGATGGCTTCTGTGGCGACAGACACCTCATAGTAAATCTGATCCTCAGGCCCCACTTTGGATGCTGCTATTTATTGAAAGACTCCAAAGACGAGCAGGGAAGCAGAAGGAACAGGATTGGTATATGGTACAACCCTAACCTCAGAGACAGAGACACACACACACACACCCGTCTACAAAGAAAGCCCCTCCAGGAGAAGTTGTTAGTCACAGTTGAACACAAATCCTAGGGTACAACCTTCTGTTCCCTCCTTCCTAGAGCAACTCAACGCAGTGTGCAAACAGCTCCCTCCACTGTGTCACCCACCTCCCCCAGCCTCAGCAGAGATCTAGGGTCCTGGGGACTGGAAAGGGGGCAGAGCTGCATACAGGGGAACAAATTGTGAGGTTCCTCAATCATGGAGCTGAGAGGCAGATAAGAGCCAAGCAGAGTGCAGCCAGGATCCAATCGGCACTTACACACACATGCCCTGACCTGTGGCTCGGTCTGCAGTTCCAATCCTGAAACACTTCCCCATTCCACAGCAGATCTACCCAAGCTCCTTCTTTCTAATCACAGCTGGGTAAACAACAAGGGAGGGAAAAATCCTCCAAGTATTTTTTTTTTAAATAAAGTCACCCAAAATTGCATGGCCTGAATTATTGGTTTATATTCGGCCTGCTTTGCAGCATTCCTGGCTGTACCATCCTGAGCTCCCATGCACATGCTCTGCTCAAGCCCCTCACATTCTGGCCCACTACCCCTTCCGCCCTCCCAGTCCTGAGCTGCAAACGCACAGCTCTGCCAAAGCACCTCGGGCTGACCGGCCTCAACAGGGTGACCAGACAGCAAGTGTGAAAAATCGGGACAGCGGGTGTGGGGGTAAGAAGAACCTATATAGGAAAAAGCCCCAAATATCGGGACTGTCCCTATAAAATCAGGACATCTGGTCACCCTAGACCTCAAATCAGAGCTGGGTGAATAGAGCAAAAGAATTGGATCCCCCCTACCCGCGGGGATTCACGCCCTTCTTTGTGTTTGCCAGTGCACCAATCCCATGGCAAGCAAGAGTCGAGTCTCAAGAACTTCCGCAGAAAGCAAGAGCATCAGAAGAAACATTTGCTCACTGGGAGGTGAAAAATCAATCCTGGGGCCAGCCCTTGTGTAGAGGGGTGAATTCCACCCAATGGAAATATTCCTGCTGCTATATTTTATTTTGATTTCTGTTGCTACTAATCCCAAAAAAGGCAGCTATGTAATGCTGTACAGAAGGCAGTCTCCTGGGGGTGACTGCACCAGGCATAGGGCTGCTTTATTGGTCTGTCAGAGAGTTTTATCCTGCTGCTTATTGCAAGAGTATCTGAGCGACTTCCCTGTAAAATCAATAGCAATAGCAAAGTCCCTAGCAGACTCCACTGAGTCTCTGGCTCTTCTCCATTTGCAGGGTAAAAGCTTGGCTTGCGGCAGGGTTTGAGGTTTGGAATTTTTTTTTAATTAACGATGTTATTCATTTCGACTGGTGCCATTGAAGAGGTGTCATTGCTGGGAGTGTCACTCTTAGCTTTACAATTGATGGACCACATCTTAATCAGATCCCACGCACACAACCCATCCGAGGGGATACGGATTCCTAAAGCAGCGACAATACAGATCCAGACTTGGACATGTCTTGCAAAGGGACACAGCCTCTGAAATTTCCTCTAGCGAAGGCTGCTGTGCCTCTGTTCCAGAAAGCACTCTTGCTCCAGCCCAGAAAAATTCCCCCTTTTATTCTCCAGATGCATTCCACCACCACATCTGGCACAAATCCAAAGAGGGAAGGCAAGGGGCTCTCAGTATATCCATGATGGATGCACACCATTGGGTCCTCAGCTGGTATGAATCCATGTAGCTCTGATTTAATTGGGGCACTGCTCATATACACCAGCCCTGAGACTCACACCTCGATCTGGTCTAGTCTAGTTCTTTTCATTGCATGCAGCACCCTGGTACCGAGGCAGGCCTGAATGTTTCAGAAAATCTGGCTCTATGTAACTCAAAGAAACTCATAAAACTCTCTTTTACATGGTCCCACCCTATAAGAACAAGGGGTCATACAGTGACACATGGATGGTGGGTAACTTGCATAACCGCAATCTAGCTAGGCAGTCCAGCTCCATGATTCCGTCACACACAAGATTAATTGAAAAATTATTACAGAGCAACTGTCCATCTGCCACAGCAACAGCTGTAGCTATTCAAGACCTGAGGATGGGGCAATCCAACCTTAGGCTTCAGGGAACCAGCTAGAACTGTAGGGCTGGTGGAGGAGCATCGCCTATTCTATCCTATAGCATTGCCTCTCCCCAACATTCAAAAATCATTCATCAGGCTTACAAGCTCCTTTGGATTTTAAAATAGAATATGTCTGAGGTTTTTATTGGCCTTTTGAGCCTTTAGACTTCATGTTCTTGAGCTTTTCTCCATAACCCACAAGGACTAGAAACTTTTTTTTTTTTAAATGTGAACTAAGGTGGTCATGTAATACCATGATTTTAGGAGCTAAAGTTTCAAGGGGCGGGGGGGAAACACACCAAAAAATGGCCGATGTGCAACACTGCTTCAAACATCTCCATGTATCTCCTGATACAATTGGCCAGGTGCATTCTGAAGTGCGTTCACTTTCCTTGAAAGCATCAGGTATTGACGGTGTCTAGAGCCAAGTATTGACAGAACAAAAAGGACTGGCCTTAGCTACGAGCTAATTTCACTTTGGCCTTTAACTCCTTTGGGAGGCTTTGGAAAGCTGCTTGAAATGTAAAGCTGCCAGGACAGAATCTGCCTGCAGCTGAGCAGAGCATCTGGATTGCAAGAAACTTCCAGCGAGAACTGGCTGCTCCCAAAAAGGCACAAGCATTTGGGCAGTTCTCCAGGGCTGGAGGCCGGGACTTGGGAGATGGAGTTGCTGCAAGCTTTACTCAAGGGAGGACTGCAGAATTTGACTCCCATTACATCATCTGCTCACAGATCTATAGGCCCAGAGTCAAAACCAAGAGGAGAGAAGAGATCGAAGAAAATGAAATATTACCATTCCAGCACCAAAAAACAAGTCTACAAAAGAAACACATCAAAGTGGAACCATTTTAGCATTAACAATTGGTCCCCGTGAAGAGACGTAATTAAAGAGCAGCTCAGTTCTGGAGAGCGGCCCATTGAAAATAGCACTCTGGGGTTCCGGGTTTATTGTCTCAGTAACTCCAGATTAGATTTGTTCAGTTTACACAGGGGGCAGGGGGGAGCAATGGTTTTACTAATGGCCAGACCCACAAACTCTACCTGGGCTCCAGAAGTCAAATGGCACATTGTGGTACCTGCACCATTGCCAGGGATGCAGAGTCCCTCCCCTGGATTGCCCCTCAGAACAATGCACAGAGGGGACATCGACATTGGCCTTCCAGTGAGGAAGGGAGGACTCAGCTGTCTGCACAGCACTGCCCCTCATGCGCTGCAGACCTGTGAGGCCCTGCACGGCTCAGAGGTCTGCACAGAGAGAAGAGGATAGAGATGATGAGTCAGGGGGAAGGGTGGACGGTGTGGCAGGGGACACACCATCCCCAAGCCTAGGGCTGTTTTATCTGTTCCATAAATCCAACCCCATCCCCCAAGGGGAGCCATGTGGCTAGGGAGTGCTGATGGGGATGCTTGTGGATCAAAGCCTAGTGCGGAGGTGCAGGGCCTCCAGATAGAGGGCACTGGCCTTCAACAGATCCCTTGGGATCCCCAAGGTTTGGTCTCATGGCCTTTTCCACTATGGGAAGGATGTGTGTGAAAATGAGTCCTCCTCCTCTCCATGCCCACATGGGAGAGCCTCAGAGTCCACTTCTGTCATAAACATACAGCTAAGGGTAGCATAAAATCCCTCCTTTACCTGTAAAGCCTTAAGAAGTTCAAATAACCTGGTTGGCATCTGACCAAAAGGACCAATAAGGAGAGAAGATGCTTTCAAATCTGTGGGGGAAGGTTTTTGTTTTGTGCTCTCTTTGTGTCTTCTCTCCGAGACAGCAAGATACTAGGGCAGGGAAAATACATCTCCTAAAGCCATACCTGAACTAAGCATCTAAGATTACAAATTGTAAGTACTAGGAAGAAAATGTGTTAGATAATCTTTTGGTTTAGCTTGTGAATTTCCCCTAGGCTAAGAGGGAGGTTTATTCCTGTTTTGGTTTTTTTTTGTAACTTTACAGTTTTGCCTAGAGGGGAATCTTCTGTGTTTTAAATCTGATTACCCTGTAAAATTACCTTCCATCCTGATTTTACAAAGGTGCTTCTTTTACTTTTTCTCTATAGGAAAGTTCTGCTTTTAAGAACCTGATTGGTTTCTAGCATCCTAAAAACCCAAGGGGCTGGTCTGTGCTCACCTGGTTTGCTCTCAAGCCTCCCCAGGAAAGCGGGTGAAGGGGCTTGGTGGGATATTTTGGGGAAACAGGAACTCCAAGTGAACTCCTAAATCTTTGTCTAACTCACATGGCAGTGGCAGCGATACCGTTCCAAGGACAAGGAAGAATTTGTGCCTTGGGGAAGTTTTTAACCTAAGCTGGTAGAGATAAGCTTAGGGGGTCTTTCATGCGGGTCCCCACATCTCTCCCCTAGAGTTCAGAATGAGCAGGGAACCTTGACAACTTCTCCCATGGGCTTCCACCCCCATAGGTCTTTACCTCATGAGGGGATACAATGTCAGGTGTTTTAAGTAGAGGGAATGGGGAAGGGAAGCACAGCCACCCCTCCCATGCTATAAACAGGGGATCCCACCCCCTATCCCTGGCTTGGGTAAGGCAGGGCTTCCACACAGCTCCACCCCCCACCCTCTTGCCAGGTGTGGCCCAAGATTCCCTCACCACCCCATCTCCATCCACTGCCAGTGCTGGACAGCAGTGTCCTAACTGGCAGGCGCTAACACCTGCACTGAAGATGCACAAGCCAGCCTGGGACCTGACTCCCTTTCCTCCCAGCCGTGCTGGCTCTGCAGGGCAGACATGAGCGGGACAGTCCCCATTTCCACATCTGCACCAAGCTGGTTATTGGTTACGTGTGTCCACGGCTACCATCTCTCTTCCCCAATTCAGTGACTTAGGAGGAAACGAGCTGTTGCATCTTTTACTCTCAACACAAAGGTGCCAGGGAGCAACCTTTGGGCACAACAGCATCCAAATCCCCATGTTTACTGACTATACACAACACATCAGGCCTTGTCCCATATACACATGGGAAGCCCCCAGAAGAGCAACGCGTAGAAGGCAGTGAGCACCGGTAGAGGGTTTACAAGCTATTTAAAGGGATACGCCCTAATTCCTGAACACTGCACTAACCAGTACAATGCAAGCTGCACAGTGAGGGGAACAATCCAGCTCACTCGAGCAAAGCTGGAAGGGTCACTCTGCGTTTACATTGAGTTGCTTGAGAATAAAGAGAATCTGGCCTATTGGGCTTAATGGAGCGGATCCTGCTCGGCCCATTGATTTAAGGGGCCATGCTGTTGCTGCCATTTCCCTTAGCAGTGTCAGTTTGTATGGACCTGACGGTTTCACACTTCACCACATACCTTGCTTCCATTGCCGCTGTCTGGTCCCTGCTCAGGTCTTCAAGTGACTGTGACCTGGGCTGCACTTAGCTGCTGTAAAGTGATACCTGCCCACCCTGCATTTCTGTGAGAGCATGCCAGGAACCACTCCTTCCTCCGTCAGTCACAATCCAGGCTCCAGCTCCTCTCTTTCTCCCAGACCGGGTCTTCCTTGACACTTGGCTGAGGATGGCATCCATGTGTGGGAGATTGCAGCGGATGAGGAGAAATAATCCCCCATTTTCTCCACCATTTCCCAAATCAGTCTGCCTCCCAGAGGGACCTGGTTGCACCCCACTCTCCTTCCAGCTGCGGCGAACTCACATGGCCCCTTGCACCCCATGCTCCTGTCCGACGAATTGTTCATCTACAGCTGCGAGACAAAATGGCCGCCTCATCCTGACCCTCCCTGGCTAATTCCCACACTGCCTCATAGCAGAAAGGCCATCTCTGCCAGTGCCCAGCGTGACCTTGTTAGGGCTGGACCCTGGTCCTGCTAGAGCTCTTCAGTTCCTCGCAGAGCATGGCTAAAGGAGGCCTCCTGAAAGCGATACAAAGCATTCCCATGCCTGTCTCCACAGCACACTCAGACCCTGCTGACCCAGGGATCACTTCCCCAAGGAGCTGAGCAACTCCTGATGCTGCTGAGTAATCCCAACTATCACTGGAATCAAGCACCGTGTAGGAATGAACCCCCAAGGAGCAAGAGATTCCCCATAAGAGCTGCCATGAGACCACCAGCTCAGCCTGTCAAAAGTGGTGAGAAAGGATAGCTGGTTTTGTGGACAGGCATGCAAAAAAACCTGGTTTCAGTTTCTGTCTCTGCCACAGATTCTCTCTGTGATCTGGGGCAAATCACTTCATCTCTGTGTGCCTCAGCTTCCCCTCTGTAAAGCAGGGCTAATAACAGTTTTCCTCCCACACTTTGTCTGCTCTATTTAGCCTTTGGGGCAGGGACTGTCTCACACTCTGTGTACATGCAGCCTCCAGCACAATGAGACCCCGAGAAGCTATACAGAATACAAGCTCAGAATACAAACAAAGAGACTGTGCTACGCTACCACAATTGGCTTCGCCCGTGACCCCAGGGGAATCGTCTTTCTGGGTCACTCAAACCCCACTTCCTCTGTCTCCAGCCAGCCACATCAATGTTTCTCCAATTCATTTTCATGTTGTCATAAACAGATAGCTAAGGGTTAATGTCTCTTCCACCTGAAGCACCTGACCAGAGGACCAATCAGGAAACCGGATTTTTTCAACTTTGGGTGGAGGGAATTTTGTGTCTGAAGTCTTTGTTTGCTGTCTGCCTGCTTTCTCTGAGCTTTGGAGAAGTAGTTCTGTTTTCTAATCTTCTGTTTCTAAGTGTAAAGACAAAGAGATCAGATAGTAAGTTATATGGTTTCTTTTCTTTGGTATTTGCATGAATATAAGTGCTGGAGTGCTTTGATTTGTATTCTTTTTGAATAAGGCTGTTTATTCAATATTCTTTTAAGCAATCGACCCTGTGTTATGTCACCTTAATACAGAGAGACCATTTGTATGTATTTTTTCTTTCTTTTTATATAAAGCTTTCTTTTAAGACCTGTTGGAGTTTTTCTTTACTTCAGGGAAATTGAGTCTGTACTCACCAGGGAATTGGTGGGAGGAAGAAATCAGGGGAAATCTGTGTGCGTTGGATTTGCTAGCCTGATTTTGCATTCCCTCTGGGTGAATAGGAAAGTCCTTTTTGTTTCCAGGACTGGGAACGGAGAGGGGGAGTCACTCTGTTTGGATTCACAGAGCTTGTGTCTGTGTATCTCTCCAGGAGCACCTGGAGGGGGGAAGGGAAAAAGGATTATTTCCCTTTGTTGTGAGACTCAAGGGATTTGGGTCTTGGGGTCCCCAGGGAAGGTTTTTCAGGGGGACCAGAGTGCCCCAAAACACTCTAATTTTTTGGGTGGTGGCAGCAAGTACCAGGTCCAAGCTGGTAACTAAGCTTGGAGGTTTTCATGCTAACCCCCATATTTTGGACACTAAGGTCCAAATCTGGGACTAAGGTTATGACACATGCTAACTGCATGTAGAGGGAGATTTGTATCTGTGCTCTCAAATTTCCCCTGTAAAGTGACACTGGGCTGGCAAATTGGCATGAGATGTGGAGTGTGAAATTATCTAGGATGCTGGTCTCGGTGTCTTTTTCACGAAAGCACAATTCACCAAGACTCCCTGCAAACACATACATCCCTTACCATAGCTTTGATTTCCCACAGGCTAGACTTATTCCTTCATGCCAGAACCACACACATCAAAATATTGCGTCAACTGCCGATTACATGCTCCCTCCCCAAATCCCATGTCCGTTCATCAGTTCTCACACGCACCCCTCTAAGGGGAGCCCAGATCTCGGTGCTTTCTGCTCCGTTGCCATTTTCTGTGAGAAGATCTAGGTGCTGCCCTGCTTATACCACTCGTACACAGAGAGCTGTTCATATCCCTGAGTAAGCAAACCAACCTACAATACTCCATCAGCAGCCACTAGCACTTATGCTTTCACAACAACCTCTTGCAGTGTGCCAGTAGTGATCCACATGGGCTGATGGGGCAGGGAAAGCCAGCTAGTTACCACATGGGGCTGCCACTGCAGATCTTCAAGTTCCTCACTGGAGGAGCAGGAAATAAGGAGAAGCTACCCGAGCTGTCTGTATTTGGGAACTGTGACGAACTGGGAATGTTCTTAATGTTTGCTCTGAATACTGTGTTGGTGCCTCAGTGTCCCCATGGCAGTTCTTAAGTATCTGGCAGAGCAAAGGGCCAGTGCACCTAAATGCCTGACACTGTCTCCTAGCAACTGATGGCCTGGGCCCCTCCCCTGCAAAGGTGCCAGCTGAAGGTGTTGGAGACAAAGGGATCAGGTGACCTCCTGGCCCGGGAAAGGGGCTGAGGAGAGAGGAGGGGCTGGGAGGGGTTGTTAGTCTGGAGCTGGCTGGGGTCAAGGGTGGAGGGCAGACCTGGGGGTCTGGCTCACTGCCCCCCAGAATGGACCCAGCCGAGGGGTCCAGTTCGCTGTATCTACAAGCTCTGTTTTAGACCCTGTTCCTGTCATCGAATAAACCTCTGTGTTACTGGCTGGCTGAGAGTCACGTCTGACTGCAAAGTGGGGGTGCAGAACCCGGTGGCTTCCCCAGGACCCCGCTGGGGTGGACTCGCTGTGGGAAGCGCACGGAGGGGCAGAGGATGCTGAATGCTCCAAGGAGAGACCCAGGAGGTGAAGCTGTGTGAGCTTCTTGCCCTGAACAAGTCTGCTCCAAGGGAGAGGAGGCTCCCCAAAGTCCTGACTGGCTTGGTGGGGGGCAGTTCCAGAGCATCGCCCAGTCACTCCGTGACAGGAACCCCATTCCAAGAGCAAGGGGAGGAAACAGGAGCTCCCCTGCAGGGCCTGTGTGGAGCAGGGGGTAAGAATACGATTGCAGAGACCACAGGTGGGCGGGGCCTCCATTTTGGTAGGCGGAAGGACTGTGGGGACCATCATCACAGCAGGCTGTGGCTACTCTACTATATAATGTTTTAATAAAAGAATAATTTAATTGTTCAAAAGCATTCATAGCTTGGAATGTAAAGACCACCACACGAGTCACTAGGGGGACTGAAGCTGTCAGAGGGAGAGGATGGTCCCAGGGAGCAAGGGGAGATGATAGGGTGTCTAGGTAGCACTTGCAGTGGGACGGGGGAGCAGAGGACCAGGTAGCAGAGAAAGAGGCAAAACAGGGAAGCAGGAGGAAGGTGTCCACAAGACTGGCTCTCTGGGAAGAATTAGCCCGCCCTCGGAAAACAAGTTTGAGAACCCCCTGCCCCAGCACCTTGCATCCCAAAGCACTTTACAGGCCTATCATCTGTCTACACACCCCAGCATAGCAGGCAGCCACCTCTCAGGCATACCAAGCAACTTAGGACAGAAAGCGATGAACGAGGTTTTATTACATTGAAACGGCAAGGATTCATTTTAGGGAGGCAGAACAAGGAGTTACCAGAATTGGATCAAAGCACTAGCCCCAAAGGCCTGTACTCTTAAGGGCCACAGGCCCTTTAATGGCCACAAATGATCAGGAGATCCACCTTACATCTCCTGCGAAAGAGGAGCAGTCTGATGCAGAGCAGTGCCCTTCCCCACCATGCTGGGGATTGACTCCTAGGGAAGAGCACCCAAGCAAAGATACAGTAACTAACGGTTAGCGTTTAAACCATTGCTAGAACGTAGGGAAGATGCATCCTAACTGCCAAAGCCTTCTCTAGCATTCACATTCCACTGTTTCTCACCCTCCCAGCTAGGTTGCGGTGCCTCGCAAGAGCACTCCAGCATGCAAATGGTATCCCCCTTGAGAGATCTCCCCTGAGCCAGTCCCTCTTTCCCCATCACCTGCACTGACAGCTGTGCAGCTACAGAAGCCCCTGCTCAGTCCCACCTTCCCCTCACCTCCCCAGCTGGTATTGGCACATGGGGGAGGGAAGGCTGCGGCATAACCGCATGTTCTGACTCTCCCCATTGGTTCTCAAAGCCCCCGGGTTTCTCAAAGCCTGACACACAAATGGATCACTCTAGGGGCTGATAGCTGAGGCAGCCTCAACCATAGCAGCTGGGTTTCACCTGGGGTGATCTGGAGGATCCCTGGCTGCAAGAAACTCCTCCCATTATAAAGCTATTTCCTGCTTTCTTTTTAAGCACTCCTCCATCCTCAACCAAAGGCTGCCCTCTTTCCCTCGTTCGGTTCATTTATGTCCTTGTTTAAGTCCAGCCCATTCAAAGTGCACTGTATGAGAGCCCCAGCTAGAGAAGGCAACAAGGTCTAGGACTTAACGCAGGGGGCTGGGAGACAGAACCCACCCCCAACTCTGACACTGACTCAACATGTGACCTTGGGCAAGTTGCTTCACCTCTATGCCTCAGTTTCCTCTTGTGTGGTGGAGAGAAAACTTGACCGAGCTGAGATTTGTCCTGGGTAGCCACCGAAAGGGCCCCAAAGCTGTGGGCCAAAGAGCACGTCATATACTTAACATATTATAACTGGAGGAGGAGGAGGAGGGTCTTGTGGCTAACACAACAGTCTGGGAGTCAGGAGCTCTAAGTCTGATTTTGATTCTGTCCACTGACTTACTGTGTATCCTAGGACAAGTCTCATCACCTCTTCAGTTGTGAGTCTCAAAGCCCACTAGGGGGTTTATTGCCCTCTTTATCTCATTGATATTCATGCGTCCATGGACCTCAATCATCAATTTGTTTCCAAAGCCCTTCCAGCCTAGTGGCTAGAACACTGGACTAGGACTCAGGAGGCCTGAGTTCTAGTTCTCCCTTGGCTACTGGGTGACTTTGGGGAAGTCATTTTTCCTCTGTGCCTCAGTTTCCCCTTCTATAAAATGGGGATAAGGACACTGACCTCTTTTGCAAAGCACATTGAAATCTACTGATGAAGATCACAATCTAATTGCTAGGTAATATCATCAGCTCCCTTGGAGAAAGAGGCTAAACTGAAGCAAAAAGATTTTCAAATCCTTTAGCTATCTAAGGCATTTAGCTACCCAATTCTTATTTATTTCATTGGGAGCTGTGTAGCTCAATGCCCTAGCTGCCTTTGAGATGCTCCATCTTTGTGCCTCAGTTTCTTCATCTGGATAATGGGGACAATGATTTTCACCCACCTTTACAAAGCCTCTGAGATACTGGGATGAGAGCTGCTGGCTATTCTAGGGACGGTGCATTATTAATGCAAACCACAGAAAAACAGAAAGGCAGAGCAGGCAAATGCATTCCCTGAGCGGGAAGCTCTTGACTATTTAGCACAAGGAAACAGTTTAATTTAATCTTGTTTTAAACACAGAACTTGGTATCTGAGCTAGACGTGTCGGGCCAGATCCCCAGCTGATGTAAATGGGCATTGCTCCGCTGAAGCCACCCCAAGCGCCTCCCATTTACACCAGCTGAGGATCTGGCTGATCCGTGGCTGTCCCAGATGGGAGGGGCCTTGCCTCAACTAACTCCAATAAATTATGTACGTCTCCGCCTGTCAAAGCTGCTCTGAAGGCTAATTTCCAAAACATTTCTGACAGCCAGGGCTTTTAAGCAATCAGAATTACCCAGAGCCAAGCTGTTTGCTTCAAAAGTGGAGGAGCATCTGAGCTTTGCAGCATGAAAGCTTCTGATTCCCAGGCTGGCCCTGCTGTATTTTCAAAGTAAATTCCCAGCCAGAAAGCCCTGGATCTCACATGCTGGGAAGACGTGCTTAGCACATCATAACAGTGCCTCATGGTCCTAGGCAAGGGAGGCTTAGCTCAAAGGTCAGCCGGCATTGCATGGAGAACCCAGTGATCCAAAACCATGGACATCCAGAACTCCTGGACACCCAGTACAAGGGGTTTTTGAGTTTCAACCCTCAACAAAGTTATGCAATGCTGGGACCAGGCAGCACAGGCCAGTGGGGTCATGGGAGTCAGGATTCCTGGGTTCTTTTTCCAGTCTTCCACTGACTTGGTGCTGAACTCTGGGAAAATCCCTTAGGGCCTGATTTTCACAAGTGCTGAGCACTTAAATGTAAGTACCTTCCTGGGGAGAAAATACCAGGTACTAAAGGGCTTTTACAGTAAAACATAACAAGAAAAAGTGGCTGGAAAGTTAAAGCCGTACAAATTCAAATTAAGAAAGAAGGTACATAGTGAAAGGTGACCAGGACAATTAGCACAGGAAGTGGTTGATTCTCTCCAGAGGTCGTCAAATCCAGGCCGGTTGCCTTTCTGGGAGGCACACACAAGCTCGTGGGCTCATTGCAAGGGTTACTGGACACCAGCTCCCACTACACTTTAAAATCAGGCCATTAGCCTCTCTCCGCTTCAGTCCCCCCACCTTTAAATGTGGCTAGTGATACTTGACCTGGCTGTCAGACCCATGAATGGAACGTGCCATATACTCTCATTCCTGTCCTATACGTGCATCACCACACTGACTGTCTGAAGAGGAACGTTGTCCTTCTATAATGAGGGTTGACACCTAAATCTTGGTCACAAAAGAAACCCAAGCCAAAAATTAATTTACAGCAAAGCAATCAATTGTTTCGATTGACAGAGCTACCCCGGCCAGGCCTGAACTTCAGAGTGGCCTTGTCAATAGGACTGGATTTAATTAAGCAGCAATAATGGCAGGTCTTGCAGGGATGAAGTCTGAATTGGTGTTTCTCCCAGTAAGGGATCCACCCTACTGCTACATTAGGCAGAGTGTCCAGTTCTCTGCTGGGACTCACGGGCTGTGCTTGATGTTATAAGAGTGCTCTGGATGTGTCTAGAGGTCACTAGTAAGTTGCCAGCAGATGGGGCTCCAGAACATATAGCGTAGTTACTGGGTTTTGCAGGACCCATAAAACTTCTCGTTGCACGCTGCAAGTGGATTCCTTTGTGCAGCTCTTTACAGCAGCTCAGGACAGTTTGCAGCAGTGCCCAAGGAGTATAAACGCTACCGTTCTGTTCTGGTAGCAGTTTACACTCCCTCTGCGGCAATGCAAGTAACTAGGCAGGGTCCAGGAAAATGGAGAATCAGGCCCAAAAAACTATTGCCAATAGAAATGGCCATAGGCCCAAATCCCAGACCTAGATGCTTCTAACCTTTAGGGAAGTTTAGTGTTCAGAGCCAATCACTGGAGACCAGACCCATTTCTCCTCACTCCTGAGCTAAAGGAGAACGGCTAGCAGTCTGGTCCATGACTGCAGGAAACCCTAGATAAAGAGACTAGACAACACAACCAGGGTTCCAGGGAGCGCCTCGGGGTCTGTCTGTGTCCTGCAGCTTCAAAGAATTGCTCTTATTGCCAAGTCCTATCTCCCCTGCCACAAAGGACTGTACAACCAGTGGCTACTTAGCCACACTGACTGGGCTTGGGATCCACGTCTTATGTAATACACACCCTTGTAGAACTCAATTCACCCTGGGTCTAGAATATTTTTGAGACAGGTGAACAAAATTAGTTCTCTCTTCATTGCTGAAGCGTCGTTGTAAAAGGGCAGTTGAGATTCTGAGCCTGGACCGGTATGGTGTCCTTGCACTCTTGCAGTGCCGATCTAGATAAATATTCATTGCTCAGTCTGATTAATAAATATTTCATGAGTACATAACTCCTGGAATGCTACAGAACAAAGCATTTCTATGCACATGTCTAAGCTAAGCATGCAACACTTATTGACTATTTGCATTCTAGTAGTGCCTAGAAACCTCTACCCAGAACAGGACCTAAATATATCAAGCGATCAGAACCCAGATATCCCGAGTCCTAGCCCACTACCTTAACCACTAAGCTATCTTTGCTCTGTACATTTAAGCACCTTGCCCAAACCCACCTGTGTGTGCACACAGCTTGGGTAATTACACAGGTAACTATCCCTGCACACATATGCACAAACACCTGGTTCTCGCATTCAAACCCACATTTTGGTGCACAAATGCAGCAGTTGCAGGCTCATCAGAACTTTTCAGGCCTGTTTAGGGACCTGTACTTAAGGGGGGCCTTCCTTATATGGTCTGTGAATATACAGGAACCACTTCTTCCCCTACAAAAATGCAGCCATTTCTGGAGTGAATAAGGAGCTTGATCTAGGCATTGAACCAAACGTAACAACAATTTTGTTCTATTAGTTAAGAACACTAACAAGTGTGGGTTTGGTTTTAACACTAGGAATGCGCAAGCTAGAACCCGCTTAAGTCCCTGGGCTAAATCCTGAGCTTCACACTCAGTCCTTATTAAGGCCAAAATGAAGGGTATGCATACACCCGGAGCTGGAGGCATCATTTCCTTTTTGGTTCGACTTACCCATGCTAGCTTTGATCAAGTTAGAGTGCTAAAAATAGCAGCATAGTCACAAAGGCACAGCCAACAGGAGGCACTTGCTGACCCCAAACACCATCTCATCCGAGACCCTAGGTACATTGTCGTGCGCTAGCCCATCCCGCTGCCCACAGCTACCCTATTTTTAACGTGCTCACTTGGTCAGAGCTAACTTGGGTACGTCTACCCGGGCTGGAAATCACACCTCCGGCATAGACGTGCCCTGAGTGAAGACCCAGGGCCTCATCCCAGTGGCATGGACTTGCATAGGAATCAGATCACACCTGATTTGGCCCACTGACCTCAAATGGAGCTCGGTCAGCCTGCATACAAGGGCAGAAGCTGGGAAAGGAACTCAGGATTCGGTCACCAATGAGAGGCTTTGTGCTGCTCACTCCTCTCGCCCTCTGCTGCTGCATTAGACACGCGAGCAGATTTTTACAGCAGGGTTCAAATCCAGTCAGGGCAGAGCCCGAGACGAGGTCCCCGAGCCCTCTGGACAAGAGTTTCTTTCCAGCGTGTTGAATTGCCTCTCTGGGCAACAACGCAAAATGACAGGAATAGATGCTAATGGAGTAAAACATCCTCTACCTGTAACAAGAAAACCAATACATGTAGCCCCTTGCCCAAGGCCACAGGCAAAATCCAGGGGAGCTGTGCACTTTTTACTGATGGCCAGATATGCCCCATGTCCCCACACCCATCCAGGCCCCAGATGTTCACATCTCAGGACTCTTAGCAAGAGCTCATCAGCTGATGTCAAGTTGCATGACAGGGGTGGGAGGCTCCAGCAACTAGGACCCAAACCATATAGGGTATCAAAGATCAGTGTAGGCACCCTGAACTGCCCCCCAGGAAGTTGGTGTGGTCTACAGAGCACTGGCATCATGTAGAAGAGAACCCGCCAGGAGAGATGCTGAACATCTCCAGCTCCCATTGCTGGCAAATGCTGCCATCTCAATACACAGCCTGTTCCCAACCTCCCCCAGCTGACTTGCAAGGAGCTGAGAACCAGGCCAGAGTCAGAGCTGGCACCATGGCGGACACAGGGTCACAACGCAGTGGGCAGGGGTGAGAAGGGATGTGCCCAAGATCCTGAAATCCCTTATCTAGTGATCTTTAAAGCATCCCCGTGCAGCTCTGTCACGGAGTCCCCGGGCGATGCTCTGGAACTGCTCCCCACCAAGCCAGTCAGGACTTTGGGGAGCCTCCTCTCCCTTGGAGCAGACTTGTTCAGGGCAAGAAGCTCACACGGCTTCACCTCCTGGGTCTCTCCTTGGAGCATTCAGCATCCTCTGCCCCTCCGTGCGCTTCCCACAGCAAGTCCACTCCAGCGGGGTCCTGGGGAAGCCACCGGGTCCTGCACCCCCACTTTGCAGTCAGACGTGACTCTTAGCCAGCCAGTAAAACAGAGGTTTATTCAATGACAGGAACAGTGTCTAAAACAGAGCTTGTAGGTACAGAGAACCGGACCCCTCAGCCGGGTCCATTCTTGGGGTCAGTGAGCTAGACCCCCACATCTGCCTTCAGCCAGCTCCAGACTGACAACCCCTCCCTCAGTCCCTCCTCTCTGCTCAGCCCCTTTCCCGGGCCAGGAGGTCACCTGATCCCTTTGTCTCCAACACCTTCAGCTGGCACCTTTGCAGGGGAGGGGCCCAGGCCATCAGTTGCTAGGAGACAGAGTATCAGGCATTTAGGTGCACTGGCCATTGCTCTGCCAGATACTTAAGAACTGCCATGGGGACACTGAGGCACCAACACAGTATTCAGAGAAAACATTAAGAACATTCCCAGTTCCTCACAAGCTCACCCTCTGATTAAAGACCCACTCAGCAGCCAACCGTTCTGTGGGTTTCCTTTTGAGGACTGAGTGACCCAAAGCGCATCTCACTGGCTCAGACTGCAAATGCAATGAGCCAGAACATTTCTGCACAGTGCAAGGAGGGGGAGAGACACTCTGTTCAGCTGGTCCCAGCTTCTGTGACATCAGCCATGGAACTGTTGGGTCTAAACTTTTGGTGAACTTTGGAGCCAAAACACACCCAGACTGGCCGTCTCTGCATAATCCTTTCTGAACCCTTTTTCGAACAAAGCACTGACCTGCAAACTACTCATGACACCCCCTTTATCAAGTAGCCATTAGCCTTTATCTCTATGCATTTACTTGTTAAACTTGCTTTTCCTGTAAAATCTTGATTGATTATGCATGACCATTATCTTTTATTAATCACTTTGTTTACTTCTGTGTATAAATATTGATGCTCACCCCTAATAAAGGGGCCACACTTATTCTAAAGCTTTTGGGTTAGTGTGAGCCCGTTGATCAACGCATTGGTGTCTGGTCTCTGACAGAATTATGTGCCCATACCCACTCCGCACGAACTCGGGTGCTGGAGAGATGAGTAAGGACTTGCTTTATTACCTAACAGAACCACGAGCGAAATATCACAGCCCTGGAATGAGGCTCAGCGGCAAAGCTCAGCAGAGCCTAGAGCACTCAGAGAGCCTGGGAGCGGCTTCTCTTTTAAAATAAGATAATTTCCCTCCTGCTCTCTCTCTCTCTCTCACGTATCTTTTGATCATATGATCTGAATGAGCTGAAGGTAAAAATATCACAGCAAGTAACAAAGAGGTGCAAATAATGAGAGGACAAGAACCCCCCTGAATCCTCGTCCCAGTCTCAAGTGAGATGCTACAAGGAGCTGAAGAGGGCCCAAGGACTGTGTTTGAAATGGGGCAGGAGAGGAGTGATTTCCACCCCTCCCCCCCCCCACACACACACACACCCCAACCCCTCTCCTCTTGCTCCAAAAAGCTGATATAATCTTGAGTCCAAACAGGCAACATTCGAAAGTTACTTTCTGCCCCCTATCCCCAGCTCTAAAATGTCCAATGTGCTTCAGAGCCCTAGTTGAGTTCCTCTCCTCAGGCTCTGCAAAGGGTCCCGATTACCTGGCTATTACCGATCGCTCTCCCCATCCATTCCCACTGGTTCCTGCAGTCCCAGGAAGCTGAAAGAGGACGAAATCAGCACTGGGCGGGGAGGATGGGGAGAAAGGACTAGGGAGGCCGAACATATTCAATGAATGAATAATTCAGCTGCTAACAGCTTTACTGGTGCATCCTCCAGGCCTGGAGACTCTTCCCCTGGAGCTAGGTTACCCTTTTACATAACTGGATCTTACATCTAGCTAGCAACTTGCATCCCAAAGCACTTAAACATGAATCACACCCCCACTGAAATGCACCCACCTCTGGGGAGGGGGTGGGGGTGCAGTTGCACAGCACATAGCACGTTCATGGGAACGTGGGAGAGGAGGTATTTTGGATCCGGATACAGAGGCAAACCCCTGCTCTCATGGAAAGTGCCTCTGGATGCAGACACATGGCAGAGAGGCAAATGCTCAAATCCCCATGCAGACAGAACCTCACCTCCAAAAGCTGGCACGCAGTCATCTAGATACCCAAGCCGGCAATCCCAGTGAGCCAGGGGGCCAGATCCTCAGCTGGAGCAAGTCAGCCTAGCTCTGTAGGTAGTTCACTCTGGCTGAAAAGCATTCAGCTATCCCCTGCATACAGCAAGGCCTAAATTGCTGGACTCAGAGGGGAGTCTGAGCAGCAAAATTGAGATGGGGAGAATCCTGGTTCAAAGGCATTGGGATGCTGCAGTAGCGGCTCTAGCCCTGGGGCACCCACCCCACTCAGAAGCATAAGAAAAGAAAATCTGAGTTAAATAAACTGATTCCCCAATCTTCATGCTCTGCACCTATCCCAGTGCTTGCCAAAATGGTACAGGAGCAGCTGTTCAAAGTTAATTCTGCTCATTCCACCAGAGGACCCACACGGGCAGCTGTATGTGACAGCCCATGAGTCACTACAGCAAAAGATAGGCCCCCCTTCCTGTTTACCATTTCAAAATACAGCATCCGTGTTTGTACAGCACCTGGCACAACAGAGCCCTGATCTGTTTGAAGCCTCTAGGAACAACGGCCATGTAAGTGTTACATCCACAGATCTAGAAAATTGTGTCCCCCCCTGGCCTCCAATCCCAGGTTTTCAGTTACAAAAAAGACGCAGAGCGCAAACGCACGGAAAGAGTGCGACGGTGCATTTCCCCTTCTCAGTTTCCACTGAGCTCAGCTGCAGCTGAGCTATTTGGACAGCGAGAGCGTCTGGGATTTATTCACGGAAGAAAGAGGAAAGCAAAGCACAGCCCCAGCCTCTCCACGCCAGGCGAGCGCTTTATCAGCACATAATGAGCCCGTCTTGATGGCTCGTTCTATTTCAAATGAGAGATTCGCCCGTCCACCCCCCACTCCAAAGGCTGGATCCGAAATCTAGCAAAAGGCAGGGTAACTAATCGGATGATGTGTGCATTTCCAGGTTCCTGGGCTGTAAATCCGCAGCTCTGGTTGTCGCTCTGCCCAAGTTAAACCCACTTAACAAACGTCAGGACGTTCACAAGTGGATATTAATGCTGCTGGCCAGTTCTGGTTTGCCTGCTCCATCTATCCTGCTCGGAAAGAACTGCCAAGTCCACTTACCCCACCCTGAGTGCCCCGCTCCTAGGCTGGCTTTCTGTAACTCGATTATCAATGGAAGCATTCAGAGAGCGGCTCAGCTTAATGTTATTGAGCCGTTAATTAGCATTTGCTAGTGTCATCTGCTCTCCTGGAAAGCCGAGGTGATGTGTGGGAATGGTACCTTAGGCTAGGGAGGGTTGGACCCTTCATTCCCAGTGGGTGCAGTTCCACTGGCACAGGATGTAGTGTAGACAGGATTTTGGATTTTAATATGCAGTCATCTAACCTGAGCCCACCCGAGTCCTGCCAACACCACAGCCTCCATAACAGCTACCACCACAGGTGTGGTCTTTGAGCCCTAACGCGACCAACTGCAAAAATACCCCGCTTCTATGGTGCTTCGCAGCAGTACTTGCATTGGTTGTGCCTGTTCCTTGAGAGCACCATGCTGCAGTTCTTGGGCCCAGCAGCAGACGAATGGCACTTGGCTGGGAGATGGCATGATCCCACAAAGGGAGATGGAAGCAAGAGATTATGGAGTTTTTAACATCTCTCGTTCAATGCTCGGCAAAATGGCCCGCTTTAGTGCCCCCAGGACAGCTGGGTGGCACTTCCTGCCGACAATGCCATAAAATGATGAGTTGGCAAAGTGTCTGGGCAGTGGTAAAGGTGTTAAATGAATAGCTCAGGTCTGTCTTTGGATGGAGAGAGCAGCGCATCCATATTACCGCTGTGTCATTCGCTCCGTTACACAGGGAAGCTGCCGAGGGTGGTAGCTTGTCTGCAAGCTGTTTTGTGCTGCAGATTGAATTATACCTGGAACTTGTGTCTTGGCAGTAAGACAGCAAGAGGCGGGGGAGCAGGGCAGAAGCAGCAGCATCTAGTGAGTGGAGCACACCACTAGGAACACACTATCCTTGATTTTAGCTTTGCTAGTGACTCACTGCAGGAACTTAGAAAACTTCCAGCCCTTCCCTGCCTCAGTTTCTCCAAATGAAGAGAAAAATACTAACCCACCTCATAGCAATGTAGCTAGGGTTTATGGGCCCAACCCGTTAAGGTTCTGAGCACCCTCAAGCTGAGGGGCTGAGTCCATCTTTACACTGGGTCAGATTCTCAGCTGGCATAAATAGGCATAGCCGCCTTGATTCCAGTGGGTCTTTGGTCATTTCTACCAGCTGAGGACCTGGCCCTGTCTATTAGTCTATATAGCCCTGGCATCCTGCCTGCATCTCGTCCTCTATAGCGCACCTTGGCTTTCACTGGCGTCATCCCGATGTATTCAGACCCATCTTTACGTAGCATCATTTCTCACTCAGCTTGATTGCAATGGCCTTGAACACAGGATGCTTTAAATAAACCTCTGCGTTGCATTAAGTGCTGGTGGTTTACAGCTGTCGCTCTAGAGGGTTCGTACTTCCCAGCCTGATTTGTAGACCCCTTACGTGACTAACTTCCCTGCTGGCATTGACTGCCTAGCTCCTCTAGAGCTGCCTCTTCCAGCTGCCTACAATCAATGGTTTCCATAGCAGGAGTGTTGCCTGATAGCTGGAGAACCAGGAGCTGGGACTCCTGCGTTCTCCACCTGGCTTTGCCAGTGACTCACTCATGCCCATCACTTAAGGACTGTCTGCACCGGAAGTGGAGGTGTGGCTGCAGCCCACAGACGTATCCAGGCTAGCTTGAGTGACAATAGCATGAAGCTATGGTAGCCCAGGCTGCACAACCCACCTGGGGTATGTACTCTTGTTATAACCTTATTCCCAGATTTGGACCTTAGCGTCCAAAATATGGGGGTTAGCATGACAACCTCCAAGCTTAGTCACCAGCTTGGACCTGGTACCTGCTGCCACCACCCAAAAAATTAGAGTGTTTTGGGGCACTCTGGTCCCACTGAAAAACCTTCCCTGGGGACCCCAAGACCCAAATCCCTTGAGTCTCACAACAAAGGGAAATAATCCTTTTTCCCTTCCCCCCTCCAGGTGCTCCTGGAGAGATACACAGACACAAGCTCTGTGAAACTACCCTCTCCGTTCCCAATCCTGGAAACAAAAAGGACTTTCCTATTCCCCCAGAGGGAATGCAAAATCAGGCTAGCCAATTCAACACACACCGATCTCCCCTGATTTCTTCCTCCCACCAATTCCCTGGTGAGTACAGACTCAATTTCCCTGAAGTAAAGAAAAACTCCAACAGGTCTTAAAAGAAAGCTTTATATAAAAAAAGAAGAAAAAATACAAATGGTCTCTCTGTATTAAGGTGATACAATACAGGGCTAATTGCTTAAAAGAATATTGAATAAACAGCCTTATTCAAAAAGAATACAAATCAAAGCACTCCAGCACTTATATTCATGCAAATACCAAAGAAAAGAAACCATATAACTTACTAGCTGATCTCTTTGTCCTTACACTTAGAAACAGAAGATTAGAAAACAGAACTACTTCTCCAAAGCTCAGAGGAAGCAGGCAGCCAGAAAACAAAGACCCCAGACACACAATTCCCTCCACCCAAAGTTGAAAAAATCCGGTTTCCTGATTGGTCCTCTGGTCAGGTGCTCCAGGTGAAAGAGACATTAACCCTTAGCTATCTGTTTATGACAACTCTAGGCTAGCTCATGCTGCCTCAACTGTTCTTGTTGCTGGAACTGGCTAGATCAAAACTAGAGCATGTCTCCACATGTTGCAATCACACATCTGAATGCAGCATAGATATGACAACATCCTCTGTGTTCCCCACCCCTCTGCACACACCCCTGTTACAAAGCATTATTATACTAAACCCAGGGCCATCCAGTGGTTCACAGCTGTCACCATGCCACCCCCTGTGCCTCTGGCCACTTCCCAACGACAATGAGGGTAGAATGCAGACCTTCCTGCTCCAAAAGCCCTGTTCCTCTGTGACGGAGAATCTCCATTAGCTGTTCACCATACAGGACCTATGTCACACAGTTCCATCCAATGCAGGGCAATGGTGCTTACGTACATTGCTATAACAGACTGGTTATTCACCTACCTCCCGAGAATGATCGACGATATCGCTTTAGTCATCTGTAAAACAGGATACCCGTCCCTCCTAACACACCACTACCTCTCATGAAGAGCTTGGAGATCCCCAGCTGAAAGCTGCCATCTCGGTACAGAGCATTATTACATTGTCCCTACTGGATTCTAGGGGGCTCCCATGTTGCTCCTACATCACTGACAAATGGTGCAATTGTAGCCCACTCACTGTGGCGCTCTGTCACCCTCTAGCGGAGGCCAGGGCTGCAGATATAGACCCTGCTACAGCCTTAGCTAGCAGAGTTGGGTCTTTTAGCTTAGGCAAAAGAGGCCTCTGCTTTTCAGACCAGAGCTCCTGGGCTCAGTTCCCTTTGCCAGTGAGACTCGCTCAGAGACATGATGTTATGCAACCAAGTTAATCTGGCCCTACGATGCTCCGTGCCCACTGAAATCAATTGATGGTGTGGCCACTCAGCATCTCTGGCCAACAGGAATTGGTTTCCAGGGTCCTCGGTGCCATACTTTTAAGGATTCAGCATCCAAAAATAGGACTGGATTCGCCCAGGAGCTCTCCTCCCATTTAGGCACCTAAAGAAAGGCCAGATTTCTAAGACAGCTTGGCCCTCCCAGCAGCTGGCGTCATCACACCGACAGCCAGATTTTCACAAGAACTCAGCACCCAGCATCCTGAGCTCTTGTGAAAAATCTGACCACTTATGTTGGTGCTAGGTTCTTTTGAAAACCTCGCTCCACCTGCATAAGCTTTTCAATAAGGGCAGCGAGACATGGCCTGGGTGAGTGGCTCTGTCCCTGCTGCAGTGTGGCTGCTTCCCTCGTGGACAGCTTTGTCCGGTGAGTGGGACAAAGAGGGAACAATTGTTAATAGATCTGCACCTTCCATTTGCTCAGCTTTCCGAAGTCACAATGTGCTAGGCAAACCCACCGGGTATCAATAAGTCAGAAGGTGGTGGTGGGAATCATGGCAGATCTTGGGCAGCGAGGGTTCCAATGCAAGTGAGTGGCTGATGCTTTGCACTTAGATGGTAGCTGTGGCTTGTCCCAGCTACCTCAGATTCAAAGATATCACCACAAGAAGAGGCATCCTTCGTTCCCAATGCAGCACAAGCACTTCAGAGCCAGGGGAAATGGTCAGGCCACAGTATCCTCATGCTTAAGCCATGGAGCGAGACATCAACTTGCCAGGCCAAATTCGACCTTCAGTTTAAATCGAGTACACTCCTTACAGGGCAACTTCAAGGGCACTTTCATCCAAGCTCTCAAAGCCCAAAGACACTTTCAAGTCAACAAGGGTGCAGACATGCAGTTTGAGCAGAATTTGGCTTGCTCACTATATCCTACAGACAGACTCAGGGCACATTCCCGCTCCCATGTTGCTGCTGGAAAACCTTCCATCTTCTGCAACAGAGGCTGAATTCATGCTAAACACCCCCCGAGCTGGCTATCCGGGTGTCCATTAGAGTGGGGTTCTGCTCTGAAAAGCAGCCATGTTACAAATGCCTTCCTCCCTTTAGAACCTACAAACATCAGCAGTTCCTTCCCCCCGTCCCACGCCCCAAACTCCTGTTAAGCCAGCTGAGCCAACATAGCGCTGGGAGAGGGAAGCGGATTCCACTCCGGTTCATGCAGCAGCACTAAAATCGTTGGCAGGGTTCTCGTTGCCGAGCCAAGTTCTGCCCTGCGTTGGAGCTGTGCAGACAGGCCCATGGAATCATTTGTAAAGGGACCACTCAGGGTTGCAAAATTAAGTCTACTCAAGACTGCAGGCTGGGAGTTGCTACTTTATTTAAACTGCATCACAAGGGGGGGGTGCTAAATCAGGAAGTAAGAGAAGGGTGGAACATAGCTCCACCCTAAAATACTCTGGGTATCCCAGTTAACCCTATCGTGACCACTTGACTACAGAATCTGTTACCAATGATAATTCTGCAAGAGTAATAAAGATACCATCTCTGTCCCCACCCCAACTCCCCGCTTGAACCCCAGACTTTAGGGTGAATTTTCAGGGCTGGCAGTTGTGGGGGGCGGGGGGAGTCTTTTTAGTCATCAACTCAGCAAAAGTGGCATGAAGGTGAAACACCTGAAGCCTGCAGCACCTTGTCTGCAGAGGTTTCAATCAAACTGTTCTTGAAGGGAACAATCCGCTCCCAACAAAGGTTTTTCCATGCAATTTCAAGCAGACAGTACTGCTCATCCCCCTAGGCCACCACTAACAGTTAAACTCCAATTCCAGAGTTTTTATTGCCAGCCCTCATGTACCAAGCAGAAGACACCTTGCAGGGTTATTCAGACCTCAGCTGGAATTGGCAGTTTCAGCAGCAAGAGGCCATTCACTTTTGACTTGTAAAGAGAGCCAATTTGGTCTGGCAATCATTGAGGGTATGTCTATGCTACAGAGACTGTACTGGCACAGGTATGTTGGCATAGACAACAAATATTGTGCCCCCACAACGTCAGACTTCCTGGAGCAGAAGCCACACTGCAACTGCCAAGCTTCCAAAGAGTCTCTGGGATTCCAACCATAGAGCTCCCAGTAATGGGAGCGAGAATTATGGGGCCAGATCCTGGTGTCATTTAAATCAGTGCAAGTTCAGCAGTGAATGGGAGCAGGACTGAGCCCCTTTGAAAATCTTGGGCTATTTCTTCAGCTGATGGAAATGAATGGGGCTCTGTTGACTTCACTAGAGGTATGTCAATGTACAGCAGCTGAGGATCTGGCCCATAAGGGGTAAACACAAACACCCATACTAAAGCCACATTGTTTGCCTGACAAGTGAAATGGGCACAAGCAGAGCCTTCAAATTAGGGGGGTAGAAATTCAGCAGGGGACCAGAAGTGGTTAGAGGTCCTCATTACAGAGCAGTTAAGTGAAATTCTTCCATAACACCATAAGTCAGATGGTCCTCCTAGTGTTCAGAGATTAGATCATACCCTAAGGGAAAGCAAGGGCATTTGTAGCATGCAGAGATCACAGGATTTCACGAGGCAGTTCTTTGCATGCTGCATACCAGCTCTAGGGGGGGATGAACTCTTACTCTGAATGGTGCAACTGCATTGATTTCTATGCAATTACATCCATGTACCTGGGAGCAGAATTTGGCCTGGGGTTCCCAAACGGTTATAATTTAGGTCACCGTAACAGCTCTGCAATACAAAATTGAGTTTATTGGAGCCGTATTGTAACACTGTCACATTGCACGAATGTGCCCACTGCCCAATGATTTTGGAGGACTGTAGAGGCATTCATTCAGCTTCACCAGCCCGTGCAAGGTAGGAAAGAAAAGATTGCACCCAAATTACATATGAGTAAACTGAAGCACAGAACAATTGAAATGATTTGCTCAACTCAATGGCTATTAGCCAGGATGGGCAGGGATGGTGTCCCTAGCCTCTGATTGCCAGAAGCTGAGAATGAATCACTCGATGATTCTCTGTTCTGTTCGTTCCCTCTGGGGCACCTGGCACTGGCCACTGTCAGAAGACAGGACACTGAGCTAGATGTTGTCACAGAGTCACCGGGCGATGCTCTGGAACTGCTCCCCACCAAGCCAGTCAGGACTTTGGGGAGCCTCCTCTCCCTTGGAGCAGACTTGTTCAGGGCAAGAAGCTCACACAGCTTCACCTCCTGGGTCTCTCCTTGGAGCATTCAGCATCCTCTGCCCCTCCGTGCGCTTCCCACAGCGAGTCCACCCCAGCGGGGTCCTGGGGAAGCCACTGGGTTCTGCACCCCCACTTTGCAGTCAGACGTGACTCTCAGCCAGCCAGTAAAACAGAGGTTTATTCGATAACAGGAACAGGGTCTAAAACAGAGCTTGTAGATACAGCAAACCGGACCCCTCCGCTGGGTCCATTCTGGGGGGCAGTGAACCAGACCCCCCAGGTCTGCACTTCACTCGACCCCAGCCAGCTCCAGACTAACAACCCCTCCCTCAGCCCCTCCTCTCTGCTCAGCCCCTTTCCCAGGCCAGGAGGTCACCTGATCCCTTTGTCTCCAACACCTTCAGCTGGCACCTTTGCAGGGGAGGGGCCCAGGCCATCAGTTGCTAGGAGACAGAGTGTCAGGCATTTAGGTGCACTGGCCCTTTGCTCTGCCAGATACTTAAGAACTGCCATGGGGACACTGAGGCACCAATACAGTATTCAGAGAAAACATTAAGAACTTTCCCAGTTCGTCACATCTCTCCCCCCTTCGAGACCGAACTGGGCGAGGTCACTTCAGCCAGTGACCTGGGGAAGTTCGAACACACCAAGGTTCCCATGGATGCCCCAGCATCTCTCCCATCCCTTGGTGTGAGTTACACCAGGACAGTCCAGTCTTACGCCCTCCCTTAGGTCGGGAGTGCTTGATGGCACTTGCAGGCCGCATGTGGGAAGGTTTATGCAGCCCACACCCTTTACCACCCCAGTACCCCTGGGCTTCAAGCTGGGATTGGGTCTTTTCCCAGCACTCTGGTCTGTGATTCGGGCTCCCTTGGTTAAGAGCCCCCATCTTGGCCTTTGCCAGCTCTGGGCTTGGGCAGCCGCTTCCCACTTTGTGGCCCAGACACAACACCTCTGCCGTCCCCCCTTGCACTTTCCAGCTTTTACCGTCAGTCCCACCTCCTTGAGGCAGCCCAGTCCCCTCTTCACCTGGGACACCTGTTCCTCCCAGGTCTGGCTAAAGATGCACATGTTATCAGTGTCTGCCAGGGCCAAGTTCTCCATCCCTCTCAGCTTGTCTAGAATCTCCCCAGGCCTAGGCATGGGGTCGGCATCGGACACTGTGATGGCTTTAAGCTTCTGATAGCCCCCATAAAACCAGATCATCCTGTCTCGCTTGGGGATCAGCCCCAAGGGTGAGGCCCATGGGCTGTAAAATGGCTGGATCCCATCTAAAGCCAGCAGGTCCTTGACCTCTCTCTCCAGGTTCTGGGCTGCTTTCCCAGTGACTCTGAATGGGGAACACCTGATGGGGAGATTGGCTCCCACCTCAGGGAAGAGATCCCCCTGGGGGTCTTCCCCCTTCTCCATCCAATCCTCCCTCTTCAGGTCCAGGGGTCCCCTCACTCTCCTCCCATCCAGCAGCTCGAACGGGAAGAACCCTGTGGATTCCTGGGGTACCACCAGCTGTCTCCCGATTCCCCCCAGTTCTACTTCCCCTTGGGGAGCCCATTTCCAGTACAGGAATCCCTCCTCCTGCAGGACTCTGTCCCTGCAGTCTTCCCCAAGGGGGTTTGCAGCGCTGTGGCCAGCAAGTTCTCTCAGCTTCTCCAAGGAGGGATCCCTCTGCAGCTCAGTCTGGGATTCAGCAGCTGGGGCAGGGAGTGGGACCTGCTCCCTCTCGCTGGCTGGGCCTGGGGTCACAGCCCCCCTGAGCCCTGTCCCTGGTAGCTCCCTCCCTGCTGTGTAATCACTTCCCAGCAGCACGTCTGGACCAGGCAAACCTGTTTGGCAGCTGACCTGCCCTGCCTGAGTGTCCCCCCACTCAGCTGGGGTCTCAGCTCCCCCCATGCTCAGCACTGCACTTGCTGTCCCAGTGGGGGCAGGCAGCGAGCTCTCTGCTCTGGTCACAGCATCAGAGCCAGCGTGAGCCCCCTCTCCGGTGTGCAGGGGGGCGGGGAGCATCTCTCCCTCCCACTCAGCCCCAGGGGGCTGGTTGCAGGCAGGCAGGCATCCTGAGCTCAGCAGCCCCTCCCCCCTGCCAGCCAGGTTATTTGCATTTTCACTGACCATTTCCATCCTAGCCAATTGGTTCCCTGGATTTGAATTCAAACTCTCGGCTGTTACAGGAGCGGGGCCTGGATCCTGTCCCATGGGGAGACAGTCACCCCCCAACAGGGCCTCCCAGCCGATATCCTGGAGAACCCCAACGACCAGCCAGCCCGACCCCTCCTGGGTCTGCACAGGGATCTGGGCCATAGGCAGGGCGAGGGGCCTCACCCCAGGGAACTTCACCCAGGTCCCACAGTCCCTCAGCATCTGGGGCTGCACCACCACAGTTCTCTCTGTCCCAGGGTCTCGCCCCTGCAGGCGTGTTTCCCCACTGACCCCTGGGCAGCCCCCTATGTTTCTCTGCTCCACCATCACCAATCCACGCTGCTGCTGCTTCTTCTGCAGCTTTTCCTCGGGCTCTTCCTTTCTCTCATGGTCCTCTCGCTCTCTCGGGCTCTGCTCCCATCCCATCCGTCTCCAATCTCCTGATGGGGAACCCAGTCGTGAAGACCCTCGTCTGATTGGGGACCAGACTCCCGGGGATGCCTGGCTGATGTTCCAGCTGCTCTCAGATCCTCTTGTAGCCCCATCTGGGCCAGGAATCTGCTCCTCAGAGCAGTGCTTCTCCTTCAACTGCACGATTAACTGTGCCTTGGTGAATTTCCCCATGCGTAACCCTCTCTTTGTGCACAGGATCACAATGTCCTCAAGGAGATGGTGATAGGCCATCACTTCACCATTCCCAAGTGGCTCTGGACTCACAGGCCCGTGTGCTCTTGGCTCCCCCATGGTTTCCAGGAAGAACCCCAGGTGTGCCAGCCCTTCTTGTGATCACCACCTCTTTGCCAGGGTCGAGCTGCAGACTCCTCCACCCCTGGGACTGCTCCTGCAATCCCCAGGGGAACCCTGCTACTGCAAAATCCTTCTCTCTCCCAGGGTCGAGTGGCAAGCTCCTCCGCCCCTGAGACTGCTCGCTGCAGTCCTCAAGGGGACCCCGTTATTCCAACAGTCCTTCTCGCTGGTCACACACTCCCAGAGGTTAACTGCCCCCTGAAACCGTCCCTCTCTGAGCCTTCAGCACGCCTGGTCCTCATTATCCCTCCTTTGTTTTACTGCTCCCCAGTCACTTACTGCAAGCAGCGCCATTCACGGGGTGCAGTACATCCCACCTCTGCCACCAGTTGTCACGGAGTCACCGGGCGATGCTCTGGAACTGCTCCCCACCAAGCCAGTCAGGACTTTGGGGAGCCTCCTCTCCCTTGGAGCAGACTTGTTCAGGGCAAGAAGCTCACACAGCTTCACCTCCTGGGTCTCTCCTTGGAGCATTCAGCATCCTCTGCCCCTCCGTGCGCTTCCCACAACGAGTCCACCCCAGCGGGGTCCTGGGGAAGCCACCGGGTTCTGCACCCCCACTTTGCAGTCAGACGTGACTCTCAGCCAGCCAGTAAAACAGAGATTTATTCGATGACAGGAACAGGGTCTAAAACAGAGCTTGTAGATACAGCAAACCGGATCCCTCGGTTGGGTCCATTCTGGGGGGCAGTGAACCAGACCCCCCAGGTCTGCACTTCACTCGACCCCAGCCAGCTCCAGACTAACAACCCCTCCCTCAGCCCCTCCTCTCTGCTCAGCCCCTTTCCCAGGCCAGGAGGTCACCTGATCCCTTTGTCTCCAACACCTTCAGCTGGCACTTTTGCAGGGGAGGGGCCCAGGCCATCAGTTGCTAGGAGACAGAGTGTCAGGCATTTAGGTGCACTGGCCCTTTGCTCTGCCAGATACTTAAGAACTGCCATGGGGACACTGAGGCACCAATACAGTATTCAGAGAAAACATTAAGAACTTTCCCAGTTCGTCACAATGGACCTTTGGTCTGACCCAGTATGGCCGTTCTTAAGTGACTTCACCCATCAAAGTCACTTGTTGTGCTGAAAATAGAACCCAGGAGTCCTGCCTCTTAGTTCCCTGCTCTAACCACTAATCCACATCTTTACAGAGCTGGAGAGGAGAACCCACAAGTCCTGCCTCCCAGGCAGGGGCACGATTTCAGAAAAAAATTGGGGCAGCGGGGGGTGCAAAGATGTGTCAGCGTATAGAAAATTATATGTGAATATGTTATTTCCTGCGACATCGGGGGATGCAAAAGTGGAGCATATAGACCTGCCAGAAGTCTGAGGAAGTGCCAGACTAAAGGTCTGGGGAGGCAACTGCCCCCTTTGACCCATAGCAAATTATGCCCCTGCTCCCAGTCCCCCGCTCGAACCCTTAAACCACATTTCCTCCCAGGGCCGCCCAGAGGATTCAGGAGGCCTGGGGCAAAGCAATTTTGGGGGCCTCTTCCATAAAAAAAGTAGCAATACTATATTGTCATGGGGGCCCCTGTGGGGCCCAAGGCAAATTGCCCCACTTGTATGTCCCGTCCCCCTGGCGGCCCTGTTTCCTCCTCCCTACTGGAAAGAGGTGCTGCTAATGAAGTGATTAAAATCCACTAATCCTAGATAGCATGGACTCCCCAGTGCAAAAGTTCAACAAGGAGAGATCCTCCCTTGGTTTCGCTGCTGCGGCTGTTGTGAGTTTAAACCAGCATCAAGACCCTTTTCTCCACCTGCTAATCCTTTGGAGAGCAAGGACAGTCTTATCACAGCATAATATTCCAATTAGCTTGCACTAGTTTTTGCCCACTTGAGAGGCTATTATGGGAGACTTTGCTTTGGCTGTAGATTTTGCTGCCAAGCCTGTGTTAAGTACAGCAGAAAGGAGGTGGGGGGAGGGAGAAGTAGTCAAGAAATGGCTTAAACAAAGTGGAAGCCTAAAGAATTCAGGTTAAGTTACCCCAGTATTTGTTTGCCTAAGCAAGAAAAGTAGCCCCAGGGCTATGAGCAACTTCTTAATAGAAAAACACAGGCCCTGTACTTAAACAAAATAAATTTAATTAAAATGAGGCCCCAATTCAATGATGCCTGGATTAACTAGCAAGGCCAATACCATGAGCTCTTATATAATCATGACCCAATTAAAAGAGAGCTAATATCTACCTCCATTGGATGTGGTCCAGCTAATGGCAACATCTTCTGCATGTTCATTTTTTAAAGGAAAGTGGAGCGTACTAAGTAGAAATCTCTGAAACATACTGTTCATAATAAATAAATTTCATCAACAACATTCCAAAGGGAAGTAGCAGCCTTCATTTAGGTCATTATAAAACTGTTCTCCCCCCTCACGTGGGGCCTGACCCAAAGCCCATTGAAGTCAATAGAAAGAGAGATTCCCAATGGGCATTGGATCAGGCTATTTGAATACATGTAACTGCAGGCAAGTTCTCCCTCTTCTGTCCTTCGTAAAACAGAGCCAATTTTAATCCCTTGCTTTCAAGGATTGTATCGCACCAAAAAGGAAAGGCAAGGCAGACTGGGAGAACGTATCAGCTAGAGATCAGAGAATGTGACAGAGTGACAGGCAGAGAAACAAAGCAGTTTCTGATTTGAACCAGCATTGATTATACTTATAAACAATCCCAACCAAAGCATCGGAGTTGGAAGAAGTCAGTCTTCATTTCTGCTTGTACAAATGCAATGAAACCTTTACATTAATTTTTGATAACCACTCGCTAACTGGGGCAGCTCAGGCATAGAATGATAGAACTGCCCAAATTTCAGCTCATCAGAAATATATCAGCTGCAGACAGGGGCCCAGGATCTTGCCACATACACATCACCCCCATCCCATGTGCAAGTCCCAGGATATCACTCTAGTAATAACTGAAAGCCCACTGTCCACACACCCCTTTTCCAACCAGCCGTCACTGGAAGTCTTCAATACTGGCAGATAGGCAAGCCAGTTTCAGTGGAGCATATCCTGATGTCCCCAGAGAAGCTTCTTGCTGGGCGGTGATGTGTAATGCATGTGCATATAAAGTTGTTACATTTCAGAGAGGTGGCACCCTTATTGCTACAAGAAGACTATGGGGGAAAGAGCCTGAGTGAGCCAAGCAGCAACATTAAGGGGCCAGCACAAAATTAGCAGAAGAATACTCAGGGTGGGAGAAGAGGAGAGGGGAGATGAGAGAGATCACTTGATCATTACCTGTTGGTTTACTCCCTCTGGGGCACCTGGCACTGGCCACTGTCAGCAGACAGGATACGGGGCTGGATGAACCTTTGGTCTGACCCAGCATGGCCATTCTTATGTTCTTATTTTATGGTGGTTTATGATTAGGTGAAGCTGTTTTCAGCACACTGATTTTCTTCCACTACCTTCAAATATTCAGGAGAGCGAAAGACAACAGGTAAGCAATGCAAAAGTTGAAAACCACAGTTTTCCCTCTGATATTTTGTGACAATATTTCTGGGCCTCAGCTGACAGAGGAACTGTCAGCCAATAGCCCCATGCACTTGCCAGTCTGATATCGACAAGACGCAACACAGGGCTTAATTTGTGCCAGGGCTGAGCCCCGGCACTTCTGGGCTTGCTGCATCAGTTATCAAAGTGAAAAAATTGCGTGAGCCCTGGCATCTCATTCATTACAAATTAAGCACTGAGGCCATGGAAAGCTGTCAGGGAAGTTGGGGAATTGGGATTGAAAGGAAGGCGGGGGAAGGGGGATTTTGTTCTGAGTGTAAACTTCTAAGTCACTTCCCTCTCTGCTTTTTGTATCTCTAGATCCAACACCAGAGTATCTCATCCTCTCACAATCATTTATCCTGTGAGGTAGGGAAGACTATTATCCCTATTGTGTACAGATGGAGAACTGAGGCACAGAGACACTTGCCCAAGGGCACATGGAGCAGGAAATTGAAGCTGGATCTACAAAATCCAGGGCTAGCACACTAACCATGGGGCCACCCTTCCTCTCTCAGAGAATGCTATGAAGCAGCAAGGCTACCCAAACTGATGGGAGTCAGGGAGAACCTGCCTTCAGAGGAGGTTTTACTATAACTACAGGGGCATCGGGCACCTTCTTCTGAAGCAACTGGTGCTGGCCACTGTGGGAGATAGGACCCATGGCCTGACCTATGTTCCTGTGATTTACCCCTCACTCCCTTCAGCCAGCTCCCACCCCAGGACCAAAATCAATGACAAAAGGGCTCCAATATCTGAATGAAGGAGAAGTGTGATGTATTCCTGGAAGAAGAAAAGGAGCAATTGCAAAAATTTCCCCCCCGACAGTACTACATCTGGGAGCATGTTTTGGAACTGCAGCAGGGATTGAGAGAGGAGGGGGGGCTGTCTCCTCACCCTGTCCCCTTAAGTCCTGAGCTGCACTGGATTGGCAGGGGTGAACCTTTTCCCAGTTCAATGCCTTCTCTCCCCCTGAGCAGCAGGAACTTCTGCAAGGAAGGAGACCTGAATTCAGGATCTCCCTGGCAGTTAAAGGAAAGAAGATGCTGTCCGAGGACCGGAGAAGTGAGCTGAGCTCTTGATTTAACTACTGGTATTTCCCTGAGCTCCTGGAGGCATTCAACCTATCTGATGGTCTCTCTTCACCCACAGGCTGTGCCTAGAGCAACCAGCCAGCGCATGGGACCACCTCCACCACTCCACTTCTCTCCTCCAACCCAGCCTTGTATTGTTCCCACTTCAAACCCAGAGCCAAAGGTCAGCCAGCAACAAGGATGACTCATCTCTGAGCCTCCTAAGTGCGGACACAAGCAATATGATGATGGTGGTTTTGTGAGACAAAAGCACCCTGCTATGGATGAGCAGAGCATAACAAACTTATGACATTTAAAATACATTATAATGAAAGGTGGGGGGTGGGCATCCAACAAGTTACCCTTGGGCTATCAGATACCAAACCGATTTTCTCTCAAAAAGAACCCCCAGCTCTGCTGTTACAACAGCTTTGACTAGAGGGCCCCAGCCCCCAAAGGAACCACACACAGGGATGTGTTTGTACCCAGGATACAGATAAGGTGTGGATCCAACCTTCTGGGGTGATTCCTCTGCAGAGCACCAGCACCTCTGGCTTATTGGAAATGTAAAGACTGATAGGAAGCTGGCCTCATGTCCCTGATTTTTACATACCACCGAGAAAACATGCAGCCTCACACTCCATTTACAACAACTCCACTGGCCCTAACAAGGGTAGCTGCTATTTACTCTGCAATGGCAACACGCACCTGTGCCCTTCTGCTGTGGGTGGAAGCCCGAGCAGCTAGTCCTTCCAGCCTCTTCCATCTCTCCTGGGAAGCCAGGAGGGCTCGATCCCAGGGCAGCAATGCAAAGCGGATGCCAGGAAAGAGACAGCCTGACCAGTAACTACAGGTGCCTGGATCTATTGGACTGGTCCACTCTGAGTCACACTCCGTTGCTCTCGCATTGGCAAGATCTTCCCCTGCCTCGGTTCGCATTGTCCCCTTCGGAGAGCATTGGAGAATCCTCTCCCCAACAGCTGTAACAGGAGTCCAGCCTCGGCTAGACGGACTGGGCAGGACAAGCAGCAAGCACCAGAGGGCAGCATGTGTATGTGGGGGCGAGGGGGTGCTAGCGGTTAGCAAAAACCAGAGACTGGTTTCCAGTCCCAGAGCCAAGCTCCGGGGAAGGTGGAGGGGCTAATTACCAGGCAGGATTAGCCAAGCAATAAGACCCGCAGGGAGGGGAAAGACAGTCTCCAGCACTACTGGGGGCGCTGAGGATGCAAACTACTAACGATGCAAATCAGTTGAGGACAGAGTGAAATTGAAACAGCCAAGCAGCCTCGGAAAGCACATTGAATCCGGCTCACTTCGCAGCTGCCCGCTCACCCCGCCAGTGTCCGGATCAGGTTCAGTCGTCTGCTCCTTAGTTCCTTTCATTTGCTTCCCCTGGCAAGCAAATATCTCCACGTTGGGCTTGATTTAATCCCTGTTTAAGTCTTTCTGCGGTAGTTTAGCTCGGCGCAGTCTGCCTCCCTCCTCCCTTAAAAATGTTAGCGAGGTTCAAACAATCTCTCAGTATTTATGCAGATGCCACATTAAAAGAACAAGGGGGAGAGGGAACAGAACCCAGCCTGCTGCGGAAGATGCATGTTGACTTAAGATCTTACGTGCCTGTTCCTCTGCTGCATCTCTCTCTGCCCCGTGGTATTTGGGTGCTGTTATATTTATGGCAAGAGAGGGAAGGTTCCCCCAACCCCCGTCCCCTTCCTGTTCAAACTGTTACCTGCAATCCCAGTGATGCCTTGCAATCCATTAGCAGGACTCTGGCTGTGCTGATGGCTTCATTAACATGTCCTCCAACAAGCAAAGCCCCCTATTCAGAGGTAAAGCGTCTTCCCACTCCTCCCCACTTGTTCCATGGAAGACTAATAAGGATAGGATAGCTGAATGGGACCTAGGCTCCCCTTCCACCACCCCCTACTCCGCGCCCTCTACACACACCTCGTTAATTACAGCCCTGCAGGTCAGATGGTTTCCAGAGGGGGCATTTTTGGTCTGGAAGACAAGGTGATCTGTCCTCGCGATTGCTCCTTAAAAGCCACTTTTGGCTCGTGGTGAGAAGCCCCGTCCGGACCTGACTGAAAACCCCACCCCACAAGAAACGCACCGACAGGCATCGGGGGAGAGAAACTAAACTTACCCCTCCGCACCCAAGTTGGGCGAAATCCGAATCCTCTCGGCCCTTTCCAAGCCCCTGGCTGCCCGGAGCAGCCTCGCAAGGAGCTGTCCACGGATCCTGTGGTGCTGAAACCTCTGGCTGCCTTCCCACCCTCCGCTTGCCTTTTGCCCAGCAGTTCAATCGATGGCAGTTTTCACTCGTTTTCTTCCCCCAGCACCCAGGGCAACCCGGACAGCGGTGGCTAATTTTTTGGTTTGTTTTACGGGGGCACGGCCAGTTCCCCCCTCCTGCAATAGTAATCTCCGAGCCCTTCCCCGGGGCTGCAGCAGAGATTCGCCTTCCTCCACTCCACGCCTTGATAGCAAGGAATAATGCAGACTCGATCCTGTTTTTGTGGGGGTGCCAATCCCACCCCCCACACACCTCTCCTTGGGCAAGCCGGTTTAGGTACACACGGCTCACCCGGAGGAGCTGCCCACTTGCATGGTGCTGAAAGAGATTCCAAAGCCAGGCGGGAAGGGGGCTCTGTTATCCACCCCAGATCTTGCTGAAATAAAGCTGTATTCCAGGGGCAACGAGGCTGATCCCGCTTCTGCCAGCGCGCATCATCCAGTTGCTTTATTAATTTAAAAGAAACCCTTTAAATTTGACGCATAAGGCAGCGGAACTGCCGCTGGGGAGGGGGAGAGAAAAGGGATTTGCTGGCTGGCGTCGGGGGAAAGGGAGAATCCTTGCTGTCCGTCAGTGCTTGATTTAAAACCTCAAAAAGGTCCTCCAGAAAGAAAGAGAGATCAGCTGCGAGGGAACGGTCCATGCATTCCCCCCCGCCCGCAGCACTGCAAAGAGAGCGATGTAGGAGATGAGCCAGAGGAAGGGAGCTGCAGTCACGCTAAACTAAATTCAGTCGGATAACATCTGCTCAGCAGCATGCACAGCAGCCAGCGAGAGCAAGCCAGCCTTGGAAGTTTTGCATTGGGAGCTGCGGTGAAGCCCCAGGCTCTGATTTTGGCCAGCCTTTTAAAGCACTAGTACACCTTGGCAGTGGCGGGGAAGGAGACTCAGAGGATCGTGTGTGCAAATGCACTTCACATCCATCCTACACCCATCCATAAAGGCCGGCGCACACGCCCTATACTCACAAACCCTGACACATCTCACATCCAGCACACCCTCGGCATCTCTGCAAATCCACACACCCGAAAGTGAAGGCAGGGATTCCATAAGAAAACCTCATTCCCCTCCCTTACCCCTCCCACACACCTCACTCGAGCCCCTTTTTAAGTAGGGTTGTAAAAACAACGCACCCCTCCAAGCCAGGTCTAAAACTTCAGGCTAGTTGTCCCTGCTAAGACTCCCTGTTTAGAACTAAAACCACAATTCTCTAAGCTCTAGGAAGGATGAGTTTGACAGACAGCCTCGTGGCTTATCATTTCTAGTGTATCTTTTCACTCCTTTAATGCAAGAAACGTCTGGTTAACATTGCTGTCCCTAAGGAGGTTGGGTATCTAGCAGTATGTGTTTGATAGACAGATCATTTAAGCAGCAGCAAGTGCCTGTGAGCAACAACTAATTTTCCGTGAGTATTTTTATAGTAAGTATGACAGCTGTTACAACGCTCAGACTTCTTGGGGTCTAGTCATGGCTCTGCCATGGTTCAAAATGGAGTGTTGACAAAGTCCCTTCCCCCTTGCCTCAGTTTCCCCATCTGTAAAATGGGGATAATGGTCGCGCCTACCACTCAGGCTTGTGGCCAAATTCAAGCAATCGCTCTTTACAGAGAGTGCTTTGAGATTCTCAAATGAAAGGCGTTATAGGAGGACAACATATTTGGATGGATACTCTTTGAAGCAAGGACTGTCTCTTAGCAGGTATATGTAGAGGGGCTAGCACAATGGGTTCTGATCTCTGCAGCTGGATCCGGGTCCCCCAGGCACTCCAGCAGTACAAATAATAAATATTTTGCTCCCTGCACATGGTCAGCATAGCACGTGGATTCTATAATGTCTTGTTTTGCTAATAAACCAACTCATTGGCAGACTCTAGTGGCTCTGAAGAAGTCATTGTGGTCTATCAATTCATTAATCCAGAGGTGAGGAGGAAGAGCCCCCTAGTAATAACCATTGACACAGCAACTGCTTTAATCCATCATGGTAATGACTGATAGCTAATTGGTCATGAGAGCTCTTCTGAAATGTGCCTTTCACTCCATAGCATGGTGCTGGCAGAGCACTGAAAGCTATAACTGGAGTGTGTAGCAAAGTATCTCTTTAAGCCACTTAAAGCAAAAGGAGTTAACACAATAGAAACCATGGACTAGATCCTCAGCTAGTGTGACTACACCGTTGCTAGCCATTTACCCCCACGAACAGCTGGCCCTGCATTGGGAGTCGCTAATTTGGCTTCCCTGCCTCACCTTTAAAGAATGAAATTTAATACAAACCAGCTCTTAAAATAAAGGTTTAGAGCAGGGATCGGCTACCTTTGGCACATGGCTCACCAGGGTAAGCACCCTGGCGGGCCAGGCCAGTTTATTTACCCGCCACATCTGCAGGTTTGGCCGACCGTGGCTCCCATCGGCCGCAGTTCGCCGCTCCAGGCCAATGGGGGCTGCGGGAAGCAGCGCGGGCCGATGGATGTGCTGACTATAGCTTCCTGCCACCCCCATTGGCCTGGAGTGTTGAACTGCAGCCAGTGGGAGCAGCAGTCAGCCGAACCTGCTGTTGCGGCAGGTAAACAAACTGGCCCGGCCTGCCAGGATGCTTACCCTGGCGAGCTGCGTGCCAAAGGTTACCAGTCCCTGATTTAGAGCTTGGTTTTCACCTACAAAGGTAATTAGGACTTTCTGAAATCTGCTTCCCAGGCCTGCCTGAAATAATGTAAGTGTATCTAGGTGTACAGCAGGGAGCTTGTGCACATACCAAGGTAGCTTATGCCCCAGTGCAGGGTTAAGTAAGATCCTTAATAAATAATACCACCACTCTACTCTTATATAACCACTTTTCACCTATAGATCTCAAAATGTTTTACAAAGGAGGTCAGTATCATTACCCCCATTTCACTGGTGGAGAAACTGGGGCACATTCATGTCACCATTCTGTGCCTAAGGTCACCCAGCAGCAGAACCCAGGTCTCCGGTGTCTCTGTCCAGTGCTCCATCCACTAGATATTGTTACAGAGCTGGATTTTCAAGAGTACGGGGTTTGATAGGTCAATGCTCAGAGCCCTTTGAGGAACTGAAAAAAGAACTCAGCACCCAGAAGCTCCCAGTTATGCACCATCAGCAAGTTGGAACAGAGCCTTGCACCCAAAGCCTATATTCTTCTGAAAAATCTGGTCAATAGCCCCTGTTCCCAAGGAAACCAATGGCAACATTCTCATTGACTTGGATGACTGCAGGATCATTTTTCTAACTTCAGCCCTGTCGCTTATTTTGTTACAATGATCTCATTTATAGAAAGTTACAGTAGTTGGGAGTGTTGTTTCTATTCTGGTTTGGAAGAGGGAAGAAAAGGCCTGAAATCAAATCAATCCTCAAAGCCTCCCAAAACGTTCAACCTGCAAAGTGTGTGCAAATAAGAGGAGATTCAGACCCCTTGGGACAACTCCTATTCATTTACAGCAGCGTAAATCCAGAGTAACTCTATTGAAGGCAGTGAAGTTACTCCAAATCTACACTGGCATACCTGAATCAGAACCCAGCCCTTGGGGGGTTTTTTTGTTCGTTTGAAGAATTGAATGTCTCATGATGGAAGGTATAATGGGCCATTTCAAAGTTATTCTGAGATGGAGGGTGGGGTGGAAGAACCTAAAAAAAGAGAATAAAATATCTCCAGGCATTTTATATAGCATATTAATTACTGTTCCCAGCAATGGCCTTGTTCACCTGAATACATCCTACAGTCACGCTGCTCTGACATGCCTGGTCCCAGAGTACACAAGAGAAGAGGCTACAAGGAGCCACTCTTACTTTCTTCCTCTCAACAATGTCCAGGCTTCTACTTCTACAGATTCCAGGGGCAGCTCCAGGCCCCAGCACACCAAGCACGTGCTTGGGGCGGCAAGCCGCGGGGGGCGCTCTGCCGGCGCCACGAGGGCAGCAGGCCAGCTGCCCTCGGGGGCTTGCCTGCAGACAGTCTACTGGTCCCGCAACTTCAGCGGACCTCCCCCAGGCACCTGTGGGAGGACCGCCAAAGCCGCGGGACCAGCAGACTGTCTGCAGGCAAGCAGCTGAGGGCAGCCTGCCTGCAGTGCTTGGGGTGGCAAAATCCCTAGAGCAGCCCCTGACAGATCCCATTGTTTTCTAACAGCTGCAGGATCAAACCTCTCTGCCTGAGAGCTATTGGAATCTAGGGCTAACCTCTCCAAAGGCAGGGAGGCATTGTGGTCCCACACTCTCGCCTCAAAGCCTGCACAGTATAGTTTGCACCCTGCCCCTTCTATAATGGGTGTGGAAAGGTCAGGCTCCCATAGGGCTGATGGTGAGAAATCTGGCTTGAATGGCTAGCACCCATGTCCATGCTGCCCCCTCCCACCTGCAGCAGCTTAAGGACATAATATAACCCTTGGGGCTCCTCTGAACCCAACCACCTCCATGAGAAAACCCTCACTTAGAAATACCTGCATCAGGATGGGCTACTTAAAACAACCATCATCCCAGTGAAAGGCATTTGCTGAGGGTCAGCGACTGATTGTGGGGAGGGGATGATCCTAGAGACACAATCAAGCCATTCAGCACCCTGCACCATGGTCTTTATCCCTGTCCGTGGAGCATCTCTAGAATACAATGAAAGCCTGGGACACTGGCCAATCAGGCTGCAGGAATCACCTCACTCAGACACAGAACACGTGCACCCAACAGTGTCTCTATTGAGAAGGGAATGTCACCATGCGAGTAGCTTAGTCATGACTGCGAGGAACACAGAGAAGCAGCCCTCTCCTCACCCAACCCCTACAAATCCAGAATATGGGGCACTCTGAGACAAGCCGCAGCCAGACCTGGGTGGAATGGCAGGTTTAAGGATGGATTGGGGCATTAGGCAGCCCTGAGCAATGGGGAGGTTACAAAAAAGGAGCTAAGAGCTAAGGAAAGGACAGACTAAGCTGTACTCCCCACCCTCAAATACATCCATAGGAAGCAGTGTGACAATGACCCAATTTATCCCCTGTTTTCTCCTTATCCCTGGGGGATTAAGATCAAGATATTCTGGCCAAGACTCCACCCACTCCCCATCCCTGTTCCATGAGGGCAGGAATCAGGAATAGAGCCCCACTGACTCCCGCATGCCTGGAACCAAGGTTGTGACAGCCCAAAGTAGAAGTTTTTCTTAAGAGCCCAATTCCCATAGCAAAAGCTGCCGCCAGAGCTTGCAAATCATTCATGAACGTGGTTTTGGAGCCCCACCTGCCAGAGACAAGGGTCCGGGCCTCCACTGCATGAAGTGACGACAGTTCTCATTTAACAACATTCGAGTGATGACTGGCCCTTCCCATCAGTTTAAATAAAGTGGCTACTAGAAAGCATCACAGATTTTAAAGTAGATTGACAGCCCTGGAGGGCCAGAATTCTCTGTAAAATGGGTATGGCCCAGACAGCCCTACTTTCCCCCATGCCAGTGACCAGATACCGTCTCCTGGAGGGGCTCTATTTTTGCGTATTTATTAACACGAGCTTTTCTATAGTGCTCATCATACTATCAGATCAACTCACAAGCAAGCATGGCTTAACCTCATATCAACCCTACCAGGCAGGGAAGGAGGAGCTATTCTAAAGGTCAGTGAGTTATTCACTGTCTGTTCCCATTCAGTCACTGGCAGCTTTCAGCCAAGATGTCAACAGAACCAGGTCTGGCGGTGGTTTTCACACCACCAACCAGGGACTGGATGGATTCCCACCAAACTCAGCTCCCACAGGCCAGTGAACAGTCAGCAATGGCACAAATGTCAGTTTTCCTTGGTGGCAAGTAAATTCACAATGATCAGCAACAGGTGAAAAAAGTATCCATATCCCATTGCAAATTCTTTGGCTCTAGTCCCTGTGTAATAAGGACAGTTGAATAGAGGAAAACAAACACTAAAGATCTTTGCTTTGAAAGAGGACAATGTCTTCATTACACTTACACACACACACACACACACACACACACACACACACACACACAAAATAAGAGCTAGATGGAAGACTCTCTGGGTAAAGACTAGATCACATTGGTCTCTTCTGACCTTAATCTATGAATCTACTCAGCTGGTGACATTGTTCTCCCACAGTTACCATATGGTGAAGAGTTTCTGGCTGACTGCTGGCTCTAACACTGCTTGGGGACAATACAAATACCCTAAGTTCATGCTTGGGATGATGAACGTGCCTAGATACTAGAGTGGTGGATCAATTGCCCCAGCCCCAGTCTGACACCACAGCCAACGGGCAGCTGGAATCAGTAGAGGGAATGGAAAACTTCGAGTGCGGAGACCTAGATTCTATTCCTGGCTGTCAACCTTGGGCCAGGCCTCAAGTAATTGGCCTAACTCCCATTCAAGTCTTTCCAGGGGGAGTTGGGTAAGGCTCTTAGTTTCTCTGTGCCTCATTCAGTCTGGGAAAACAGCACTTACATGCTTGACTCAAGTGCTTTGAGAGCTCCAGATACAGCGCACACAGTAAGAGGAAAGCAATTTCATCTTTTCTCTAGTAGGCTAAAGCAAGGTAAGCCAATGTCATAGTAGAGCATAACATCATGCCCACAAACAGCTATAAGGAACAATTTTCATAAGGAATAGCATCAGGCAACCAATCCTATCTACTGCATGGGCAGTAGAAAAGCAACTTCCTCTGAAGCATCACATACTTCCCCAGGCCAGAAACAGATCATTGGACGTAATGTATCATCGGATACAGCGGGGCAAGTAGTTTGTTCCTGCATTTAATTCCACAGGCAGCCATGACAGAGAAAGAACCCATCCCAAAGCAGGGATTGTAGTGGAAGCTTTAAGTTTTCTCCTCTTCTTTCCCACTGTGCATGTCTTGCTGTCATCCTCCCTCCCACTCCACAAATCCCAAACAAACAGCAGATTTGATTCATTCTGCACCAGGCCATTCTTTTCAAAAGGGGCCACTGATTCTGGCTCCTCACCTTGAATCACAGAGGTCCTAAACCACCGTCACTCCAGCTGAAGTCAGAGCTTCAAGCGCCCAGCCAAAAACACCTCAGGCCAGAAGGGCCTCAATCCAGGGACCCAGAAACAGTTGCTCAGATTTATGCAACCACATTTTCCAGAGCATCCTTCTATGACACCATCACTTCCTGATTTTCTCCAAGACTCATGGACAGCACATCCCCCTTGAAAATGGCTGTGACTTCACCTCTGTGTGCACTCTGTCAGCCTGGAGTCAACTATCCTCTACACGAGTGTCACAAGCAAAATGTTGAAATACAATTAACATTTAAAAACCTGGCTCATCCCAACTCCCAGCACATGTTGTGCCATTCAGTGGCATACCACCACCACCACCCCACCCTCCCCACAGAAGCAGAGAGGCCTAAATGTGACAGTCAAGGAGGGAAGCATGTTTGACTCAGAGCACGGTGTGTCATGGGAAAGAGACAAGTTTCTACTGCAATAAAATAAAGGTATGTGTGTTTCATTAGGATTGAGTGAAGCACCATTTGATTGGGGAGGTTTAAGATAATATTTTTCCTCCGCCACAGACTGTGGTCATCTTCTGAGCTGTTTGGAGCACACTGGAAGTGTTTATCAAATAATGGAAAAATGATTGCTGAATGGGGCTGCGGTGATCTGATTCTTCAGATGGCTGATCATATATATATATATATATAAAATACCCAAAGTGAATTCTGTCCCATCAGCAAATGGCTTGCTGTATGCAGCATGAAATACAATATTCATCATCTGCAAAGATCGATACGGCTTCATCATAGTCAAATGACAGGAATTCAAACAGATCACCAACCGCTCGCCCATCTTGGGAGGCAGGGCACTAAGCCACTGGAGAACAACCTCCCCAGTGGTGGGGTTTGGAATCCAGGGGACAGCTTGTATAAATGAGAATAGCTCCACACCCTGCTGGTTTTCACCTGCTTGGGAGCTGTCCCTGGAGGGTCATGGCTCTGCCACCCTTCCTGGCAGTGGGAATCATTCACTCCTGTGCAAATGGCAAGCACCACGCCTATGCAACATGTAAACCAGAGGGACCCAAGTGCTGGCCTTCTGAAAAGGTTGGGAAATTCCACCAGCCAAGCAGCTCCTTACTCCATCAGTAGTCTGACTGGCTGCAAATGGGGCTAGTCCCAGAGGACGGTACCACTCCCAGCAAGCAGCAATGGCCATGAAGTGTCTCTCTTCACTGATCTCTGCATGGATGTGCACCTGCAGCCAATGCAAAGCCCCATTTATGGGGCCCAGGTGCTACTTAATCCTTCATTCCACTGAGGTTGGCACAAGGATCCACCCACAGCAAGCACAGTGCAGGATTAGGGCCTGTATAAATGGTATCGCTGTCACTGAAGCCTTAGATCAGCAAAGGGCAGGGAACATTGGCACCAACTACCCCCCCCCCCGAATTTTAAAAAAAAAATTGGTACATACAAATATTATCCAGCCTCAAAGTGCCTGGCTTCCTTCCAGCCCCAAAGGTCATTTCGTCCACTGGCTCATATCATTTCAGCAAAGGCAGAGGTGCCGGCCGCAAATTTTCTTTAATAAAAAGGAAAACTTGAAACCATTGTATGGAGTGGTCTCTCCTCCTCTGTTCTGCAGAAACAGTTCAGTGATTTATGCCAAAGCCACTGCCTCATACCCCTCTTTATGGATCAGTCAAAAAAAGTCTGAAATATTAATTAATAGAACTATAACTGGCATAATATCCACACAATGAAAACCATAAAGGGTCCTGGCAAGAACACGCACGCACATATATGTAAAGTTGGGGGAGCGCATTGCTTTAAGAGCATCCCCCTTATGAGCAAATAGAACAAAGACTAGAAATCATCTCGCTCAAGTTGCCACAGGATTAGACAGAGGAACGAGGCGTTTTTGTTGTTCAGTTCAAGGCTCCTGTTCTGTGCCAGTGACTCAGTGGAAGTCAAAGGACCAATTTCTAAAAGGGGGAAAAAAGAAGTGAAGACAAAAAGATAAACACAATGCCATTTTTGTTCAGCGGTTTATTAGAGAAGAGTGTGCTAGATCCCCAGCTGGAGCAAAGCAGGGAAGCTACATCAAACGAAGAGATGGGCCCATTAAAATTAATAAATAAATAAATAAATAAATTTAAAAAAAAAAAAGGCTTCGCTAAAATTCTTGGGTCAGAGACAGCTCAGTCTCATGTCGCAGCTCTGCCAGCTTCAACAGTTACTCCAGTTGATGTCTAAGGGCCAGATATTCAGCCCATGTAAATCAGCATCACTCCATTTGAGCCCACGGGCCCAATCCCCAACCGATGTAAACCAGTGTTGGTCAATGGAGTCAACAGAGCTACAAAGAAATACTCCAGCCGAACATCTGGCCCAGCACTTAGAAATCAAACGAGCCACTTGCAAAATCCAGCATTTCTATGTTTTGCAATGAAAGCCTAGATCTAAGTTACCAAGGGTTGTGGGAGTGGAGTGGCAGGGAGGGAGAACAGATTTGCCAAAACATAAAATATATAAAAGAAATAAACAGGCAACAAAAAAATCAGTCTCTGATTTCTTTCTGCAAGAAAAAAAAAACTCCTACACACAAACAGCACATGAATGTGGGTAATAGATATGGATATTTCAGTGAATAAGACAGCTTTCTTATTGGATCAACAGTCACCCATCTAGCCCATGCTTCCCCAGAACAGAAAGAACAACATGATGCTGCATGTCAGACAATTTTTGGATAGATAGAGATTTTAAAAACCTCCTATGTGCCTCATGACTCAACTAGATCTCTATGGGAAGTGTTGCATTTTAAGCAGCCGGGCCCATGTGGAGGAATCAGTAATGAGAAGAGGAATGTCTGTTCTCTGGCTGACACCTCCTCTTCTAAAGTCAGTGATAATCACTGAAGAAAGCAGTGTCAACTATCTGCCAGGTTTCCAGGGACTGCCGTGCAGAATGCTCTCGGGAGTCCTTCTCCCCCACACCCGCATTACTTTGCGCAGGCTGGGATGCGACCCAGACTCTTTGGCGCGTGCAGAGCAGGGAATTCTTTTGTGGACTGAGGCGCCGTCTAGTGCTCGGATGCAGTCTGCGTGGCTGGCTGGATTATTTAAATTTGCATCCAGGCTGCAGCAGGGCCAGTCTGAGAGCCTCCCTGCGCAGACGCCTGCTGAAATCCACAACTGCTGGGCTCAGGCAAGAAAGTTTGCTCCCATCAGACGAAAAGTGCATGGAAGTGGTGAAAAAAGAATGAGAATAGACTGGAAATGCAACAGCATCTGTGCATGGAATGATACAACATCCCTACACAGAATCATGCACTCACATTACACACAGATAGGTGTGTGTGTACACACACACACACACTCTCTCCTATAGATGTTTGCACACCCACACAACCTGTGTGCTGTAGAAGAGCAGCCTGGTCTATGACAAGGGGCCTAGATGCTACATTAATGCAAATAACTTGTGGGCAAGTTCACAAATACACCTGATCATCGTAAAGCCTTACTGGAAGAGTCCCCTAGAGCCTGTGTTTCAGGATGTTCTGGATAGTAGAGGGAAGGAAAGAAAATTTGCTTCAGTTTCTGTCTTTAAGGGTTGTCCTTGAATGAAGAAGTGATCGTCCATGATCAGGGAGCTGGGGTAACCAGTACCCTCCTGCAACTGGGACTTGAGACTTGAATGACTCAAGCAGTTGGGCATTAAAACTTTCCCCTTGCCAGACTCTTCCACTGGCAGGAATTGCTCTGGCTGACATTCAGCTTAAAATTTTCCCTTTGGTCATGGTCATCCTCTAAAACACATACCGCTTTGCCACATTATGGGGGAAAAAAGAGTGGGGAATCTGTTCTGGAGTTGGCTGCACCTTCACACTCTGTTTGAGCTGCTTTGCGAACCTAAGGCAGAATAAAGCAACGGGTTTCTTCTCTTCAGCAACACTTCCACGTAAAGGTGGAACTGCAGTAAAGAGAAGCAAACTGGGCTAGCACATTTCTCGGCTAAAACCAGTCTCCGAGACTCATCCCAGAGAGGCACATCAGACGTCTTCACTTCTGCCCACACTATTGTCATAGACCTAGTCCCAGAAACACCTGTCATTGAAGGATGGAGCTGAGGCCAATCAGACTCAGTGCATTAGTGGATCTAGGATCAGTGCAAGAAAGATATCGGGAGTATTGGGCAGGAGTTTTGAGTGTTCCCCATATACAAGACTGGGACTTTTCTGGCACGTTGCTAGGTAGCGGTGAGCCCCACAACAGGGAACAACGCCTAATTAAATTGTATAGCCAGCTTTCAACTAGCAAACTCATGCATTCAGCCAACACACATTGTGTGGACACCATGTAACAATCTTTATAAGAGTTCAGCATTTATCACCTGTGCAATCTATAACATGTCAGAGATGCCGTTATTAAAGAACCAGTGTAGCTGCTTCTCACAATCGTTTCAGAAAGGTGACTAATACGCGGGTAAGGGTCTCTTGGTTTGAAGTGCAACCAAACGGTGCGTGGGGAGGGGGAGAGGGGAAATAAAAAGCTACCAAAAAAAAAACTTTGGTTTCTGGAGCTTGAGCAAATAGAATGACAGTCTTTAAATACCAGGCACCAAAACCCAGAGACACCACTCTCCATGATTTTCAATGCTTAGAGTTGACAATTTGAACACACACACCCTCCACAGCAATGCCAAACACTCAGTCAGGAGCTTAGAATACTCACCACAATTCCCTAGGAGTTCAGCGAGTCAGACCGGAAACCCAGGGAAATGCCCCTCCAATCTAAGATTAGTCCCTACACTAAGAGCATGACTCTCACTTACTCCATTCCCGCACCTGGGCCAGGCACACAGAGGAAGAGGCAAAGCTGGCTTTTTCAGGCACCTTTGCACTCCTCGTGTTCTGACCCTGTGTCATAACATTTCTTCCCAGATCTGGACCTTAGCATCCAAAATATGGGTGTTGGCATGAAAACCTCCAACCTTAGTTACCAGTTTGGACCTGGTATAGCTGCCACCAGCCAGGAATTATACAGTGCCTAGCTCACTGTGGTCTCCCCAAAACCTTCCCTGGGGGACCCCCAGACTCAGATTCCTTGAGTCTCACAACAAAGGGAAATAACCCCCACCCCTTGTTTCCTTGTTACTTCCTCCCAGGATCCCCTCGCTGGACGACCCTAGGAGAGTCCCTGCTTCCAGTCCTGGAAACACAAGTACCGAGAGAGCTAATCTCTCTCCCTCCCTCACCCAGAGGGTATGCAAAGTCAGGCTAAGTAAATCTAACACAAAGAGATTTTCCCCCTGACTTCTTCCTCCCACCAATTCCCTGGTGAGCTGCAGACTCAATTCCCTGGAGTCCCCACTAAAGAAAAACTCCAACAGGTCTTAAAAAGAAAGCTTTATAAAAAGAAAGAAAAATACATTAAAAATAGTCTCTGTATAAGGTGACAATCTACAGGGTCAATTGCTTAAGAAAAAAAAGTGAATAAACAGCCTTATTCCAAAAGAATACAATTTAACACATTCCAGCAACTACACACATGTAAATACAAAAAAACAATATAAACCTATTGTCTTACTATCTTTGTACTTGCAACTTGGAAACAGAAGTTTAGAAAGCCAGGAGATAGAAAGATCACTCTCAGAGCCGAGAGGGCCAGACACAAGACAAAGAACAAAGAACTCACACCCAAAATTTCCCTCCACCCAGATTTGAAAAAAAGTCTTTTTTCCTGATTGGTCCTCTGGTCAGGTGTTTTTTGTTACCCCTTTCCAGGTGAAAGGGGCATTAACCCTTAGCTATCTGTTTATGACACCCTGCCCACCCCCGCTATGAGCAGCCTCTAAACCCATGTGCCATGAGACACAGAGAATTGCAACACTGTCTCGTTTTCTGTCTGTCAAGGTTCCTCCCCCACTCTGAACTTTAGGGTACAGATGTGGGGACCTGCATGGAAACTTCTAAGCTTAATTACTAGCTTAGATCTGGTAACACTGACACCATCCAGAAATTTCAGTGTCTGGAACACTTCCTGTCCCCCCAAAACCTTCCCCTCCCTGGGCAGCCTTGAGAGGCTTTCACCAAGTTCCTGGTGAACACCGATCCAACCCCTTGAATCTTAACATCCCCCCGTCCTTTCCCCCACCAATTCCTGGTGAATCCAGATCCAATCCCCTTGTATCTTAAAACAGGGAAAAATCAATCAGGTTCTTAAAAAGAAAGCTTTTAATTAAAGAAAGAAAGGTAAAAATTATCTCTGTAAAATCAGGATGGAAAATACTTTACAGGGTAATCAGATTCATATACCCTAGAGGAACCCCCTGTAGTCTTAGGTTCAAAGTTACAGCAAAACAGAGGTAAAAGCCTCTCAGCAAAAAGGAACATTTACAAGTTGAGAAAACAAAAATAAGACTAACACACCTTGCCTGGCTGTTACTTACAAGTTTGAAACATGAGAGAGACTGATTCAGAAAGATTAGGAGAGCCTGGATTGACGTCTGGTCCCTCTTAGTCCCAAGAGCGAACAACCCCCAAAACAAAGAGCACAAACAAAGACTTCCCTCCACCAAGATTTGAAAGTATCTTGTCCCCCCCATTGGTCCTCTGGTCAGGTGGCAGCCGGGTTTACTGAGCTTCTTAACCCTTTACAGGTAAAAGAGGCATTAACTCTTAACTATCTATGCTGCCAATCCAGGAGGAGGCAGAACTATCTCCTTTATGCCAGCTGGGGAGGATTCTCAAGGCCCTTTTCATCCATTTTAAGGCCTTTTGTGTGGCCAGAGAGGCATAAGAGGGGACCTTAGATGAACTAACAACCAGCCCCTAGAGAGACAGTGAGTGAGGCAATATCTTCTATTGGACCAATTTCTGAAGGTATCACCTCACCCGCCTGGTGTCTCTGATATCCCAGGACCAACATGGCTACAGCACCACTGCCATCAGCCCCTACCTATTTTAATGCTTTTACCAGGCCACTTTTAAACACTCTGAGCCATGGGGTTGCTACCATGTTCCTTGGAGAGATCATCCCAGATGTCACTCTAATGGGCAACCTCATGGACATCTCAATACAGCTCACCAGTAGAGGCTTTCCCTGATATTCCACTTATGTTTCCCTTTGCTTAATTGTAACTTATCCTTCCTCAATCTACCCACTTGTTCCACCCTGCCTACCCAACCCATCAGCCAGATTCCTAGTATCCCATTTAGAGAGGAGCAGGAAATCATATCCTCAAGAGTTGTGAGAATGAAATTTCAGCATATTTTCCTATCAGGACAAAACTTCAAATCTCAAAAAAATCTGTGAACCAAGAAACCCAAAAACAATTTGGACTGGATCAAGCAAAAAACATTTCAAGACGGCGAATCTCTGCTTAGGAACTTCATTTACTTTAAAAAAAATAATAATATAGCTGAACTAAAATCTCAACCTCTCCAAAGTCACTTCAAATAGAAATATTAATCTTTTCATTTTCAAAATATTAACACTGGACATTTCAAAATGGTTTCAAGTCAGATTTGTCTAAACCGACCCGTTTTCACCAACCATTTCAATTTTGACAAATCCACATTTTCTGGTGGAAAAAGCATTCCCGTAGAAAGTTCCCAACCTGCTCTAACCCTGGTGTTATTTGGACTGTCAGCTCTTTGGGGGCATGGCCATCTTTTGTTCTGTGTCTGTACGGCTCTGAGCACAACGGGCCATGGGTCCATGACTAGGGTTCCCAGTTACTGTTGCAATTAATAAAGAACATCTAAGTGCATTATATACCTCTACCCCAACATAACGCGACCCGATATAACACAAATTCAGATATAACACGGTAAAGCAGTGCTCGGGGGGGGGGGGGGGCTCAGTGCTCTGGTGGATCAAAGCAGGTTCAATATAACACGGTTTCACCTATAATGCAGTAAGATTTTTTGGCTTCCAGGGACAGCGCTAAATCGGGGTAGAGGTGCATCACCTCTGTATCAATATGTTCAAAAGCCTCTTCCTCTACATTAACATTTTTTGCTACTACAATAGAACTTCAGAGTTACAGACACCTGAGGAGTGGAGATTGTTAGTTACTCTGAAATGTTTAACTCTGAACAAAATGTTCTGGTTGTTCTTTCAAAAGTTTACAAATGAACATTGACTTAGTACAGCTTTGAAACTTTACTATACAGAAGAAAAATGCTTCTTTTAACCATCTCAATTTAAATGAAACAAGCACAGTTTCCTTACCTTGTCAAGTCTTTTTTAAAACTTTTTATTTTTAATACTTTAACACAGTACTGTATTTGCTTTTTAAAAATATTTTAATCTCTGCAGCTGCCTGATTGTGTACTTCTGGCTCCAGATGAGGTGTGTGGTTGACCGGTCAGTTCGTAATTCCAGTGTTTTTAACTCTAAGGTCCCACTGTAGTCTAAGTCACCAAATTTGTCACAGGAATTGGTTATTAAAAAGCCTTTTTTCCCTCTGGAGGGAAGATTCTTACATGGTTCAAAACCCAGTGACGTGGTTTGAAAGAAAGAGGCTATTTTTGGTAAGCAACTACTCCATTTTTTTTGAACTAAACAACAAAGAAACAAGAAAAGCTGAGACACAGTGTTAAGTCTGAAATACCTCCCATTGTGCACTCTCAACACATTTTACGATAGGGCTCAGGAAAACATGTGGCCTAATTCTGAAATTAGACACCAAAAGGCAGAGAATTCATTGAACCTGTTCTATTAAAAACCCCAGTTCTGCCCAAGGTCCGTACCTGGTAAGCCATTCATGAATCCTGTATAAGTTGTACATTTAAGGACCCAACGAGGACGTTTAAGAATAATGAGGGGCCAGCCCCCAGCTGTGAGAAGCCTGTTCATTTCCACCGATGCCTTTTATGCTGATTCACACCCTCTGAGGATCTGGTCTGAAACTTTTCTGGTCTCTTCAGTGGAAAAAAACACCACCAACACCCTTAACCGGCAAAGGGGGCCAGTTCCTGCTCTCAGCAGAAAGGTCAAATAACCAGAGATGCTTTCCATGGTGCTCAATGAACTTCTGGAAGGTGATCCAGTGATGGGTGCAGGATAATAACTTGCATAGGGCTCAACCCTGCAAGGTGCAGAATATTCCGCCCCGAACCAGCAAAGTGGGTCGATTCTTGCAGGATCAAGACCTAAAACTGGAAGGACTGCATGGGCCATGGAGACACTCCAAAGCATTTGCATTGAGGCACATCAACAGGAAACTGTGCAAGGCAGGCTGTCCTGCTGGCACCTAGCTTGTCTCTGTTCTGTGAGTGAATAGTTCTCAGTCTCCAGGACTGTCAGTCCAGCAGCTTTCCCCAGCACTAAGTGAGTGTAAATTACTAGGGCTATGGAGTGTTTGGACAGCCAGCAGGGAATGCACAGCCAAGGGTGCAGGTCACCTGACTGCAGAACAGTTCCATGCTTAACGCACGCCTTTTGGGGTGTTGGGGACCTCAAGGAGAAGGGTGAGCTAAGGGTGCCATCCCTGCTTCTGAGCTGCATGGCCTTGTCTGGCAGCATCTCTCTGTACCAAATACATTTCTAGAGCTACAAGATTTTGCTGGGAAATCTCAACATACACCCCAAGCCACCAGCACATCACCTCTGCTTCATGATGAGACAGAACTGCTGAGGATGCAAGGGAGAACTGGCACTGGATCTCTGAGGATCATCCTGAAATAAACTCTGGGGTGAAGTCTTGACAGGAAGAAAAAAAAAGAGTCCCATGTGGATTTTTGTTCCCAGCTGGAGCAGTCTCCCCTCCTCTTTGCAAATGGGCAGACAGAAACAAGTCAAGTCAATGACTGAAGGACAAGCAGACACCAAATCGTTAGGCTGACACAGAAATCCATGAGTTAGCAGGCAAAACCCTCTGCAGTAGATTGAGGAAGCCAGAGGGTGAAATTCACCCCCAGCAGAAAGGCCACGCAAGCAGCATCTGGCCCTTAGATTGCAAGCCCCTTGGGGGCGTGGAATCTTCACACCCAAGCGTGCATGCAGCACCTTGCACAAAGGCCCAGATCCCTGATTAGAGCCTCTAGGTGCTACAACACTGCAAAGGCCCATGTGCCACTTAAGATAGGACTTGAGTGGATTTCACCCATAAAATGTGCAATAAATGAGGCTCTCTTGGTGCGATCGATGAACTGGTGAAACCCAGCAGCTGACCCATCTCAGAGAGAGACCAGTGCCTCTTTCCCTCCAAACCCTATGTACAAAGCTAGAGGAGAGAAATCTTCGGTGATTTCTGCATTACACTAGACAAGGAAAAGTACGATCATTCCGTATATGTCTCTCAACCAGCAAAGGTGAATGGGGGAACCTCATATGGAATTTGCGGGAAGCAGGGATTCTATTAGCGCTTGTCATGGTCTCTTTACAACACTAACGAACTGAGGCCATGGGATCAGAGGAGATGATGTTAAAACTTACTCTAATTAACTTCACTATGACAGAGCTAGAGGAAGGCAAGCACCTCTCTATAGCCTCTCGCTCTGCAGGAAAGCACACACTCAGCAATTAGAACAATGCCCAACTTTGCTGCAGACTACATGGTCACATTCAGATGAGGGCAGATGGGCCTCAGGCCAGAGCCATACAGGAGGCTTTGCAAATACTTTAGAAGGGCTGTGAGCCCATTTACACAGGCTGGGGGGCGGGGTTTTATCACCCTCTTGCTCACCAAGGAGGTCTGTCCTGGCATCAGCTGTGTGATTGACAGCCCTGGGGAGTGCAGTTGTCTATGCTTCCTCCACACTTCTCTGCCAGCATGCCTCAGCTCTGACAGTGGGACTCCTTCCAAGACAGAGGGGTTCAGACTCTATGTCCCATTCAGTCTTCTACTGAGAGGGCCAGCCACTGGGACCAAGTGCAATGGGGACCCTCACCACCAAGGCCTGCAGTGACACACGCACACCCAGCAGTAACAGCTTCCTATCACTCCTGAGCTGGGATCTGAACCACTGACCTAGAAATGAACAGCTCAGTGGACAGTGACTGAACCCTGGGGCTAACCAGACCCCTCTGCCATTGGCTTAAAAAGGGAGCACTCACTCCGAGTCACCTTACATCCACGGCAGTGACATCATCCCCCATTACAGACCCCCATGGTACATGCACTTCAGAGGCACAAGCATGGGGGTGAAATGTCAGACAATGCCTAGAAGCCAGCAGTTACTTGCACCTCAGCAACTACCTGGAGACCAGGACCCCATTGTGCTATGCAGGTACATAGTAAGCAACTCGAAGAGCTTGCAATATGGACACACCAGATGAGGAAGCCTTTGGATCCCTGTGTCACAGGTGAGGAGCTGAGTCTCAGGGAATCTAAGTGGCTCACCCCAGATCACGCAGGAAACTGAATTTAAAGAAAATTAAATAAGACAACACTGAGTTTAGGAACATCTCTGTTCTCTTCTCCCTTTGGCTGGGATCTAGAGCAGCAGCCATGCTGTTACAGTACTAACATGAAGCCAATGAGTATCAATCCCTGGAGGGATTCCTTCCAGTGCCCCAGTGACAGAGCTGGCTAATGACAGAACGTTGGCCAGGCAAATATCATTAGAGCTGCCACTTGTTTTAGGCTAAATATTGTGCAAAGCAAAACCCATTTTCATCTCAATTTAAAAGCAGGCCCAGGGCGATGACTGGGGGTGTTTTTATTCCCTGTCTATTTTTTTAAAAAGTCATCTCATGGACATGGCTGCAGAAGCCCCAAGTGGGAGCTTACAACTCACACCTGAGGCTTTAAAAGGGATTCCATGCAGCATGGACCGCACAGCCCAGTGCCTGCAGAATGGTAGGGGGCAGTGGTTTCCCCAGGAATTGAAATTGGGAGGGGGTGTTTGAATTTACAGGCGGGGTGTCAGGTCCAATGAGATATATAAAAGAGATATGAATAAAGAAAATGTTTTGTTAGGATTATGCAAATTTAACATAAGGAAAATGCAAGTTACACCAAAACCCATAACAGATCTAGATTTCTAAAAATAATAATTTAAAAAAATGTATTTAATTTAAATTGACTTTTGAAAAGTAAGCCATCATGGGATAAGAGGGCAGTCCTCTCATGGATCAGTAACTGGTTAAAAGATGGGAAACAAAAAGTACGAATAAATTATCAATTTTCAGAATGGAGAGAGATAAATAGTAGTATCCTTGAGGGGTCAGTACTGGGACCAGTACTGTTCAACATATTCATCTGGAAAAATCGTAAACAGTGAGGTGGCAAAATTTGCAGATGATACAAAACTATACAAGATAGTTAAGTCCCAGGCAGATTGCGAAGAGCTAGAAAGGGATCTCACAAAACTGGGTGACTGGGCAACAAAATGGCAAATTAAATTCAATGTTGATAAATGCAAAGTAATGCACATTGGAAAGCAATCTCAACTATACATACAAAATGATGGCATCTGAATTAGCTGTTAACACTCATGAAAGAGATCATGGAGTCATTGTGGATAGTTCTCTGAAAACAGCCACTCAATGTGCAGCAGCAGTCACAAAAGCAAACAATGTTGGGAATCATTAAGAAAGGGATAGATAAGACAGAAAATATCACATTGCCTCTATATAAATCCATGGTACGCCCACACCTTGAATAGTGTGTGCAGATCTGGTCACCCATCCTAAAAAATATATATTGGAATTGGAAAAGGTACAGATATGGGCAACTAAAATGATCAGGAATATGAAACAGGAGGAGAGATTAAAATGACTGGGAATTTTCAGCTTAGAAAAGAGATGACTAATGGGGTTATGATAGAGGTCTACAAAATCTTGACTGGTGCGAAGAAAGTGAATAAGGAAATTTTATTTAATCCTTCACATAACAGAAGAACTAGCAGTCACCCAATGAAATTAATAGGCAGCAGGTTTTAAAAAACAAAAGGAAGTATTTCTTCACACAATATAAAGTCAACCCAGGGAACTCTTTGCCAGGGGATGCTGTGAAGACCAAAACTATAACAGGATTATAAAAAGAACTAGATAAATTTCTGGAGAACAGGTCCATCTGTGGCTATTAGCCAGGATGGGGAGGGATGCAATACCATGCTCTGAGTGTCCCTAGCCTGTTTGCCAGAAGCTAGGAATGGCCAACAGGGGATGGTCACTTGATGATTACCTGTTCTGTTCATTCCCTCTGAAGCACCTGGCATTGGCAACTGTTATAAGACAGGGTACTGGGCTATATGGACCATTGGTCTGACCCAGCATGACCATTCTTATGTAAAAATTAATTATAATAATAAAAATGTTTAGTACAGAAACTCCCCAATATAATGGCCTCCCAAGATAGCAACAATGTGAGATAACAGCCTTGGCAAATAATGCATTTTAAAAATCTTGGCCTACTAGGAAACATATTTATATAAGTTTCCATTCCCAGTCACAAATCTAGCATTCTGGAGCAAAGTGACTAAAATATAGTCCAACAAACAAATGTTTATTCAACATGCCCCTCACTTTCCCCTCCACTGCACTCCACTCACTGGTGTTGTCCTTGGTCAGTGGAGACTCAGAGTTCAGAGGTGCTTTCACGTGAGTACACCTTCCAGGTGGGGGACAAAAAGGCACCTTGCTCATTCCTCCAGCTGCTCACTGTTTGCTCTGGCCACTGTTCGTTGTGCCACCACTCACTCCACCGCTCTGTTGCCAATGGCCCTGCGCAGTCACCTTCTGCTCCCACCTGCCCCTGTGACCTCTGCAAGTTGGTCTCTTGAGGTTCCACCGGCTCTCAGTCATTTCAGTTGAGCTCTCATTGGGGGAACCTCATTGCTAGCGCAGTCTGTGCTGTCTCTTCCACAAAAATGCTGTCCCCCAGGAACACTGTCCCCACAACAGGACTAAGCACTTAGACCTGACTGTCAGTGATTTCAGCTGCAGTGGTCATTTACCAGAACAAAAGACGATCTAAGGAGCCTAATCAGCTCTGTCTTTAAACAGTGGAGAGGGACAGATCCCCACCCTCTCTCTTGATGCCTTCAAATCATCACAGGCTAAGTACAGTTCTACTGCCCTTTACTCATACAATAAGAAGAACATTTCATCCCCTCCCCCCCCCCCGCACCTCCACATTCAAGTGGTTTGTAACCCAACCCCAGCCAAAATCTATCACTTGGACAACACAGCTCTGTTTGCTGAATACCTAGGTAGATTAGGTGTGAATGTAAATATAATCTGGCCCCACAGCCCCAGCTCATCACTAGCTGTCAAGGAGAGCTCATTTAGACTTTGCTTACAAATCATCATTTGATATTATTAGGTTGGCCAACATCATGAATGCACTGACATCAAAAAAACAACAGCTGTATAAGGAAGCTAGGAAGCTAGTCTATGTTCATACTTTTCAAATCTAGTATACTTTTTCAGATACACATATTTTATCACACACTGTATAAGCTTTTAAGTGTGTATTAATGCTTCAGTTTAAATTCAGATTTCCAAACAGTCACTAAATTGGTAGGTAACTAGCTCACAAAACTAGGGGGGTGTTGGGGAAATTCAGGGGGGGTGTACACCCCCCGGGGGGGGGGTCTAGGGAAGTCACTGGTAGGGGGCTTGACACATGCATTAAAGTGACACCTCTGTACCCAGGGGCAAAATTCACTAGTCCATGAGAATTACACCAGAGATGAATCTGGCCCATAAGATTTCATCCACCCCCAGAGTCTAATATACCTTCCAGGCCTAATGCAAGTGGGTGTGAATCCACTGTTCTTCCTTACACCAGGCCTGAGTTTAGCCCAGTCTCCACATCCATTCCTGGTCTTGCAGCTTACCATGAAAACTGCACAGAAGCAATCTGTTTTACAGCCTGAATTCTGGCCTGCCAGAACATTAGTCTCTGTGGGTTGCATTTAGGCATCTGAGGGTATGTCTACACTACAGGATTATTCTTATTTTACATAAACCGGTTTTTTAAAACATTGTATAAAGTCGAGTGCAAGCGGCCACACTAAGCACATTAATTTGGCAGTGTGCGTCCATGTACCGAGGCTAGCGTCGATTTCCAGAGTGTTGCATTGTGGGTAGCTATCCCATAGTTCCCGCAGTCTCCCCCGCCCATTGGAAGATCTGGGTTGAGAGCACAATGCATGATGGAGCAAAAACAGTGTCGCGGGTGATTCTGGGTAAATGTCGTCACTCAATCCTTCCTCTGTGAAAGCAACGGCAGACAATCATTTCGCTCCCTTTTTCTCTGGATTGCCCTGGCAGACGCCATAGCATGGCAACCATGGAGCCTGTTTTGCCTTGTCACTGTCACCGTATGTGTACTAGATGCTGCTGATAGACACGGTACTGCAGTGCTACACAGCAGCGTTCATTTGCCTTTGCAAGGTAGCAGAGACAGTTACCAGCCCTATTGCACCGTCTGCTGCTTTGGAAATTGGCGATGACGGTTGCCAGTCATATTGTACTGTCTGCTGCTGTCATGGGTGCTCCTGGCTGGCCTCGCTGAGGTCAGCTGGGGGCACATAGACAAAAATGGGAATGACTTCCCAGGTCATTCCCTTCTTTATGTTTTGTCTAAAAATAGAGTCAGTCCTGCCTAGAATATGGGGCAAGTCTACTAGCGAACCAGAGAGCACAGCCGCTCTGGGTCAGAGCCCCAGATATCCCGCAGAAATGATGAGCTGCATGCCATTCTAGGGGATGCCCCTGCAACAACCCCACCCATTGTTTCCCTCCTCCCACACCCCTCCCGGGCTACCGTGGCAGTTATTCCCCCATTTGTGTGATGAAGTAATAAAGAATGCACGAATAAGAAACATTGACTTTTTAGTGAGCTAAAGTGAGGGGGAGGCAGCCTCCAGCTGCTATGATATTCCAGGCAGGACATCTCCATTATTCATTAAAGGGTGTGGGGGGAGAGAAGCACAGCCTCCCGCTGCTATGATAGTCCAGAATCTCTATTAGACATGAAAGGGGGGAGGGAGGAGGAGCTCAGCCTCCAGCTGCTATGATGAGGACCGTTACCAGCCCTATTGCACCATCTGCCAGGACTGAATCTCCAGGACACAAAGCTTAAAGAAGGGAATGACTGGGAGTCATTCCCATTTTTGCCCAGGCACCCCGGCTGACCTCACTGAGGACAGCCAGAAGCACTCACAGGATGACGATGAGGACGGCTATCAGTCATTTTGTACTGTACCGTCTGCCACTGGGGAGGGCAGAGGAGGGGAGAGGATGCTGCTATTTAGCGCTGCAGCACCCCATCTACCAGCAGCATGCAGTAGACACACGGTGACACTGAAAAAAAAAGGTGAGAAACGATTTTTTTCCCTTTTCTTTGAGGGGGAGAGGCGGGCAAACTGACAACATATTCCCTGAACCACTGGTGACAATGTTTGACCCTTCAGGCATTGGGCGCTCAGCCAAGAATGCAAATGCTTTTCAGAGACTGCAGGAACTGTGAGATAGCTCGAGTCCTCAGTTTCCCCTCCCTCCCTTCATGAGCATCCATTTGATTCTTTGGCTTTCCGTTACAGTTGTCACACAGCACTGTGTTGAGTCCCTGCTGTGGCCTCTGTCTATCATAGCCTGGAGATGTTCAAATGCTTTAGCATTTCGTCTTCTGGAACGGAGCTCTGATAGAAAAGATTTGTCTCCCCATACAGCGATCAGATCCAGTATCTCCCGTATGGTCAATGCTGGAGCTCTTTTTGGATTTAGAACTGCATGGCCACCCGTGCTGATCAGCGCTCCACGCTGGGCAAGCAGGAAATGAAATTCAAAAATTCGCGGGGCTTTTCCTGTCTACCTGGCCAGTGCATCAGAGTTCAGATTGCTTTCCAGAGTGGTAACAATGATGCACTGTGGGATACCACCCGGAGGCCAATACCGTCGAATTGCGGCCACACTAACCCTAATCCAACATGGCAATACCGATTTCAGCGCTACTCCCCTTTTTGGGAAGGAGTACAGAAATTGGTTTAAAGAGCCCTTTATATCGATATAAAGGGCATCGTTGTGTGGACGGGTGCAGGGTTAATTCGGTTTAATGCTACTAAATTTGGTTGAAACGCATAGTGTAGACCAGGCCTGAGATGCAGAGCAACAAATGAACCATTGGGGACCCCGCTCTAAGACACAATGTGTAACGAGTCATTACTGGAGTGGTATAATGATCACGGTTGTCAGTGTGGCTCAGACCTAGCTCCTTCAGCAGGTATCAGCCAGCACCTGATCCGCTAAAAAGTCCTTCAGACACCTAAAAAAAGGTACAGCCTTTTGTACCTGCAGGGGGAAGCCACTGGGAGGTGACCTGACTACACAGAACAGGCAATGACAGTGCACATAGAACATATCCTCTATGTTGACTTTTCACTGGGAAATGTGTTTCCAGCACACCTGGCCCAGTAAGTATCATTTAAAGTTTTTCCCTCAGTAATAGGAGGAAGGATGGGGACTGGGACTCAGGAGAATTGGATTCAACTTCAGGCTGCGCCACAGATTGACTTTCACCAAGTCACGTCATCATGTTGTGCCTCAGTTTCTCCATCTGTAAAATGGGGCTAATGATAATCCCTTTGTCCCTTCAGACTGTAGACTCTTCAAGGCATGGATTCACATGTCTGAATAGTGCCTAGCAGATTTGAGCAAATATGGGAGCCCCAGGCACAAACTGTCATACATCATAAAATAATCAGCAGGGCGATGAATTATCTTGAATGGAGTGGAAGCTGGAGGCATTGAAGATCCATGAGAGGAAAGCAGCATCTTCATCTGGATTTCTCCTGTGGGTGCTGCCCTGAAACTTTGCCTAGTATTCTGCACAGTGTTCAGTCTCTTTTTTTAAAAAAAGCAAAGAAGCTTCCCCTCATCCTGCGGACATGCAATACTCCAGAAACGCACTCGTGTCCTCAAACTCCGGCTCGGAAGATTTCCAGAGAGAACAGACACATTGTTAGCTTTTCCATTTGATGTGTGGGGGCTGTTTCCACCCGCAGCAATCATTCAGTAGCAGTAAAAAAATAAAGAAAGCAAGCAGCAGGAGCATTTGGTAGTAAAATTAAATGTGATGGCCAGACAGCACACGCTACCTCGGCTCCTGACAGGATGATTAGAGGAAAATCTTTACACATTAGCCAAAGCAAAAGCTGTGGGGGGAGGAGAGGAAGGTTAATCCACTCAGACTGCTGCACCTGGCCAGTCCAGTTTATAGAAGAAGTAGGTGTAGGGGGTAGGCTATTAGCCACAAACTCGGGAGGCCTGGATTCAATCCCCTGCCTTGTCAGACTCTGTGCATGCCCTCAGGCAAGTCACTTTGGCCTAGGAGGGGTGGCGGGGAGGAAGTGTACATTTAAACTCATTCACTGAAATATGGTAGCCATCATGAGGTAAAAATCCTAGCAAAGCCCAGGTAGTGTGTAATTTTCACATGAGTTAGCAGGTTAAGGGACAGGTATGGGACCTAGGCTCCCCCTTGATCTTTAATGGGACCTGCTAACTTGTCTGAAAGCTACAGCCTGCCTTGTCTTCACTAGATTTTTACCTCACATGAGCCAATCCAAGATCAGAACCCAGCTCTTTTCCTAGTGAGTATGCACTTGGTCCCTGTATACAGATAGAAGCTGAGTCAGTGGGGCCAATAGCGCTGCCCTGCCTCAGAGGGTGTTGCGAAGATAAATGAAGGTGCTCAGATACCATGGTGATGAGGGCCACAAAAAGTCATAGGTTTACTCTGCAGCAAGGGAGATTTAGGTTAGATATGAGGGGGAAAAGCTAACTGGAAAGGTAGCTAAGCTCTGGAACAAGCTGGAATCCCTGTTTGTCATAAACTAAGGGTTAACGTCTCTTTCACCTGGAAAGAAGTAATCTGAACCACCTGACCAGAGGACCAATCAGGAAACAAGACTTTTTCAAATCTGGGTGGAGGGTTTGTTGTGTGTGTGTCCTTTGTTCTTGGGTCTTCTGCCTGAATCTCTCTCAGCTTTGAGAAGTGATTTCTATTTCCTGCTTTCTAATCTTCTGTTTCCAAGTTGTGAGTACAGAGATCATAAAAACAATAAGGGTTATTGTTTTTCTTTTGTATTTACATGTCTATAGTTGCTGAAGTGCTTTGAATTGTATTCTTTTTGAATAAGGCTGTTTATTCATATTTCTTTTAAGCAATTGACCCTGTATTTGTCACCTTAATACAGAGAGACCATTTGTATGTATTTTTCTTTCTTTTTTATATAAAGCTTTCTTTTAAGACCTGTTGGAGTTTTTCTTTAGTGAGGAACTCCAGGGAATTGGGTCTGCAGCTCACCAGGGAATTGGTGGGAGGAAGAAGTCAGGGGGGAACCTGGATGTGTTAGATGTACTAGCCTGACTTTGTATTCCCTCTGGGTGAGGGGGGAAGAGAGATTGACTCTCGGTAATTCTGTTCTCCAGGCTGGGAACGGGGAGGGTGGAATCCCTCTGTTTAGATTCACGGAGTTTGCTTCTGTGTATCTCTCCAGGAACACCTGGGGGGCGGAAGGAAAAGGTTTATTTCCCTTTGTTGTGAGACTCAAGGGATTTGGGTCTTGGGGTCCCCAGGGAAGGTTTTTGGGGGGACCAGAGTGCCCCAAAACACTCTAATTTTTTGGGTGGTGGCAGCAGTACCAGGTCCAAGCTGGTAACTAAGCTTGGAGGTTTTCATGCTAACCCCCATATTTTGGACGCTAAGGTCCAAATCTGGGATCAGGTTTTTGACATGGTGTGCAGTGGTGGGATAGACAGAATCCAGAAGCCAGTAGGAATATTATATTTTTCTTTTCTCTGCTAGGGGCTTTTTAGCAGAAAGGGTTTGGTTTTAAAAAGGAACCAGAGAGAATTTTTTTTTCTGCTCTCACTGGCAGCTGTGGCTTGCATATTAAGCAAGCAACCATTAAAGAGACTATTTCGGGTCTTTTGTCAGACAATAGCCCTCCCATTAGGAGGCAAGTACCAGCACTATATACATGCAAATAAAGTGGTTTTTCTGGTTTACTTTACATTGAACATTAGCTAGAGAGAGAAAGGGAAAAAGGCATTGTTGCTCGGCAGACCCCAGGAGGCAACAGAGCCTGCAGTTCAGACAATAAACACCGGAGGGCACCCCAACACAAAACAGGAACCATGACTTCCAAGGAAAAAAGGAAGGCAGAAGAACAATTCAAAGAAGCTGAACACAGGCGACAACTGGAAATAAAACAAAAAGAGAGATGGAACTAAGAGAAAGAGAAAGAGAGGCAGCCTACCAAAGAGAACAAGCAGCCAGAGAGGCGGCCTACAAAAGAGAGCAAGAAGCCAGAGATGCAGACCACCAAAAACAGCTGGAACTCCAGAGGGAAGCCCACCAACAGGCCATGGAATTAGAAAAGGCTAAGCAAAACACAGCCAACCCTAACAACCCTGCGCCAATGATTGTTCCACAGCACAGGAAATTTCCCACCTACAAGGCAGGTGATGACACCGAGGCCTTCTTGGAAAATTTTGAAAGAGCCTGTCTTGGGTACAGCATCCCTGAAGACCAGTACATGGTAGAATTGAGGCCACAGCTCAGTGGACCTTTAGCAGAGGTGGCAGCTGAAATGCCTAAGGGGAACATGAACGACTATAAACTTTTTCAAACCAAGGCCAGATACAGAATGGGGATAACCCCGGATCATGCCCGTCGGCGTTTCAGAACCCAAAAGTGGAAACCAGATGTGTCATTTCCCAAACACGCCTACTACGTTGGGAAAAATTAGGAGGCCTGGATATCAGGACACAATGTTAAAACCTTGGAAGAACTACACCTATTCATACAAATGGAGCAGTTCTTGGATGGTGTTCCTGAGGACATAACACGGTACATACAAGATGGAAAACCCAAAAATCTCACTGAGGCGGGGGAGATTGGAGCCAGATGGATTGAAGTGGCAGAAAGCAAGAAAGCTACGGTCAAGGGGAACGAATACCCCAGGGGGCCCACCGACCATAAACCCTACAACCAAGGACAGCCAAAGACCCCACATACAACCCAGGTAAAGCCACAGACGCCCTATTCTTCCACCTCACCAGTCTCCAGTAACTCACCTCGGCCCAGTGATCCATCAGATGGAAGATGCTTTAAGTGTAATGAACTGGGACATATCAAGGCCAACTGTCCAAAGAACGCCATCCGAGTGCAGTTCATTACACCACCATCACACAAGATCCCCAGGCCCAGATGCCTCTCAAATACCCTTGGAGCGAAGGAAAAATTTGAGAGTGGGCGGAAAGAAGGTTACTGCATGGAGAGACACGGGGGCACAAGTGTCAGCTATCCACCAATCCTTCGTAGACCCCAAATTCATCAACCCAAAGGCCAAAGTAACAATTTACCCCTTCATGTCACAAGCTGTAGACTTGCCTACAGCTGAACTGCCTGTCCAGTACAAAGGCTGGTCAGGAATGTGGACTTTTGCAATCTATGACAATTATCCTATCCCCATGCTACTGGGAGAAGACTTGGCCAACCAGATGAAGCAGGCCAAGCGAGTGGGAATGGTTACACGCAGCCAAACCAGGCAAGCTTCCCGACCCATTCCTGTTCCTGAGCCGTCCACAGACGCCCCTTCTGTGTTACCAAAGACCCAGACAAAGGTAGTGGACCCGGATACCATGCCAACTACTGAAACAGCCACAGCACCTCCAGTCCCAGGCCCGGAACTGGAACAGCAACCAGCACCAGCAAGTGCAACCACATCTTCAACCTCAACACCAGAGGGTGCCAGCGAGCCAGAACTGGCAGAAGCAACAGACAGCCATACCCAAAAGGCTCAGCCCGAGCCTGAAATACCCTCAGGTGCACCAGCAGAGAGCGGTTCACCAGCAACGGAAACAACCCCATCACCTACATCGCTTCCAAGCCCAAGTCCCCAGTCTGAGGAAGAACTGGTGATCCCAGCCTCAAGGGAACAGTTCCAGACTAAGCAGGAAGCAGATGACAGCCTTCAGAAAGCTTGGGCGGCGGCACGGAGCACCCCACCGCCTCTCAGCTCTTCTAATCGATCCCGGTTTGTTATAGACCAAGGACTTTTATACAAGGAGATTCTTTCTGGTGGACACCGGGAAGAATGGCAGCCGCAAAAAGAGTTGGTGGTTCCAACTAAGTACCGGGGGAAGCTCTTAAGCTTAGCCCATGATCATCCCAGTGGCCATGCTGGGGTGAACAGAACCAAGGACCAGTTGGGGAAGTCCTTCTACTGGGAGGGGATGGGCAAGGATGTTGCCAAGTATGTCCGGTCTTGTGAGGTATGCCAAAGAGTGGGAAAGCCTCAAGACCAGGTCAAGGCCCCTCTCCAGCCACTCCCCATAATTGAGGTCCCATTTCAGCGAGTAGCTGTGGATATTCTGGGTCCTTTCCCAAAAAAAACACCCAGGGGAAAGCAGTACGTACTAACTTTAGTGGACTTTGCTACCCGATGGCCGGAAGCAGTAGCTCTAGGCAACACCAGGGCTAACACTGTGTGCCTGGCCTTAACAGACATCTTTGCCAGGGTAGGTTGGCCCTCCGACATCCTTACAGATGCAGGATCTAATTTCCTGGCAGGGACCATGGAAAAACTGTGGGAAACTCATGGGGTGAATCACTTGGTTGCCACCCCGTACCACCATCAAACCCATGGCCTGGTGGAAAGGTTTAATGGAACTTTGGGGGCCATGATACGTAGATTCATCAACGAATACTCCAATAATTGGGACCTAGTGTTGCAGCAGTTGCTGTTTGCCTACAGGGCTGTGCCACATCCCAGTTTAGGGTTTTCACCATTTGAGCTTGTGTATGGCCATGAGGTTAAGGGGCCATTACAGTTGGTGAAGCAGCAATGGGAGGGGTTTACGCCTTCTCCAGGAACTAACATTCTGGACTTTGTAAGCAACCTACAAAGCACCCTCCGACACTCTTTAGCCCTTGCCAGAGAAAACCTAAAGGATGCTCAGGAAGAGCAAAAGGCCTGGTATGACAAACATACCAGAGAACGTTCCTTCAAGGTAGAAGACCAGGTTATGGTCTTGAAGGCGCAGCAGGCCCATAAGATGGAAGCATCATGGGAAGGGCCATTCACGGTCCAAGAGCGCCTGGGAACTGTGAACTACCTCACAGCATTTCCCAATTCCTCACTAAAGCCTAGAGTGTACCATGTTAATTCTCTCAAGCCTTTCTATTCCAGAGACTTACAGGTTTGTCAGTTTACAGTCCAGGGAGATGATGCTGAGTGGCCTGACGGTGTCTACTACAAAGGGAAAAAAGATGGTGGCGTGTAAGAGGTAAACCTCTCAACCACCCTGGAACATCTGCAGCGGCGACAAATCAAGGAGCTGTGCACTAGCTTCGCTCCATTGTTCTCAGCCACCCCAGGATGGACTGAACGGGCATACCATTCCATTGACACAGGTAATGCTCACCCCATTAGAACCCCATCCTACCGGGTGTCTCCTCACGCCCAAGCTGCTATAGAACGGGAGATCCAGAACATGCTACAGATGGGTATAATCCACTCATCTACCAGTGCATGGGCATCTCCAGTGGTTCTGGTACCCAAACCAGATGGGGAAATATGCTTTTGCGTGGGCTACCATAAGCTAAATGCGGTAACTCGTCCGGACAACTATCCAATGCCCCACACCGATGAGCTATTGGAGAAGTTGGGACGTGCTCAGTTCATCTCTACAATAGACTTAACCAAGGGGTACTGGCAAGTACCGCCAGATGAACCTGCCAAGGAGAGGTCAGCATTCGTCACCCATGCGGGGGTGTATGAATTCAATGTCCTTCCTTTCGGCCTTCGAAATGCACCCGCCACCTTCCAGAGGCTGGTAGATGGTCTACTAGCAGGACTGGGAGAATTTGCAGTTGCCTACCTCGATGATGTGGCCATTTTTTTAGACTCCCAGCCTGAAACCTCCTACACCTGGAAAAGGTCTTTGAGCGCGTCAGGCAGGCCGGACTAACTGTTAAGGCCAAAAAGTGTCAAACAGGCCAAAACAGAGTGACTTACCTGGGGCACCAGGTGGGTCGAGGAACCATAAACCCCCTACAGGCCAAGGTGGATGCTATCCAAAAGTGGCCTGTCCCACGGTCAAAGAAACAGGTCCAATCCTTCTTAGGCTTGGCCGGGTACTACAGGCGATTTGTACCACACTACAGCCAAATCGCTGCCCCACTGACCGACCTGACCAAAAAGACCCAGCCAAATGCAGTTAAGTGGACTGATGAGTGTCAAAAGGCCTTTACCCAGCTTAAGGCAACGCTCATGTCTGACCCTGTACTCAGGGCCCCGGATTTTGACAAGCCATTCCTAGTAACCATGGATGCATCTGAGCGTGGTATAGGAGCAGTTCTCATGCAGGAAGCAACAGATCACAACTTCCATCCTGTCATGTTCCTCAGCAAGAAACTGTCTGAGGGCTTGTCTACATCAGGAAGTTGCAGCGCTGGTGAGGGAGTTACAGCGCTGCAACTTTGAAGGTGTACACATCTGCAGGGCATCACCAGCGCTGCAACTCCCTATTTGCAGCGCTGGCCGTACTCCCGTTTTGTCTCGGGTGTAGAGGATCCAGCGCTGGTGATCCAGCGCTGGTAATCCAATGTAGACACTTACCAGCGCTTTTCTTGACCTCCGTGGAAGGAGGAAGCCTCTGGTAATCAAGCTGGTCTCCTTCCCCGGCTTGCTCTCGCGTTCCCGGAACCCCGAGCAAGCAGGTCTCCTTCCCTGAGGTTTGCAGGGTGGTTCGGGGAACGCGAGAGCAAACCGCGGCGAAGCTGGTCTCCTTTCCCGGTTTGCTCTCTCGTTCCCGGAACCCCGAGCAAGCAGGTCTCCTTCCCTGCGGTTTGCAGGGTGGTTCGGGGAACGCGAGAGCAAACCGGGAAAGGAGACCAGCTTCGCCGCGGTTTGCTCTCGCGTTCCCCGAACCCCCCTTGAAGCCGCCCAACAGCGCTGCAGTGTGGCCACATCTAACACCACTTGCAGCGCTGGTTGCTGTAAGTGTGGCCACTCTGCAGCGCTGGCCCTATACAGCTGTACTAATACAGCTGTAACAACCAGCGCTGCAAAATTTTAGATGTAGACATGGCCTGAGAGGGAAACTCACTGGTCAGTCAGTGAAAAGGAATGCTATGCCATTGTGTACGCCCTGGAAAAGCTACGCCCATATGTTTGGGGACGATGGTTCCAGCTACAAACTGACCATGCTGCACTAAAGTGGCTTCATACTGCCAAGGGGAACAACAAGAAACTTCTTCGTTGGAGTTTAGCTCTCCAAGATTTTGATTTTGAAATTCAGCACATCTCAGGAGCTTCTAACAAAGTAGCTGATGCACTCTCCCATGAGAGTTTCCCAGAATTCAGTAGTTAAAATGTGTTCTTAAAATGTAGACCTCTGTTAGTTATATACTTAGTGGTATATGTAAAGGTGCATGTGTTGTATTAATCTGTTTATTTTAAAGTTCTAGAAGGAAATCGCTGCCAGTGAGCTTCCCCACTGTCTGCAATTTGGGGGGCATGTCATAAACAGATAGCTAAGGGTTAATGTCTCTTTCACCTGGAAAGAAGTAATCTGAACCACCTGACCAGAGGACCAATCAGGAAACAAGACATTTTCAAATCTGGGTGGAGGGTTTGTTGTGTGTGTGTCCTTTGTTCTTGGGTCTTCTGCCTGAATCTCTCTCAGCTTTGAGAAGTGATTTCTATTTCCTGCTTTCTAATCTTCTGTTTCCAAGTTGTGAGTACAGAGATCATAAAAACAATAAGAGTTATTGTTTTTCTTTTGTATTTACATGTCTATAGTTGCTGAAGTGCTTTGAATTGTATTCTTTTTGAATAAGGCTGTTTATTCATATTTCTTTTAAGCAATTGACCCTGCATTTGTCACCTTAATACAGAGAGACCATTTGTATGTATTTTTCTCTCTTTTAAGACCTGTTGGAGTTTTTCTTTAGTGAGGAACTCCAGGGAATTGGGTCTGCAGCTCACCAGGGAATTGGTGGGAGGAAGAAGTCAGGGGGGAACCTGGGTGTGTTAGATGTACTAGCCTGACTTTGCATTCCCTCTGGGTGAGGGGGGGAAGAGAGATTGACTCTCGGTAATTCTGTTCTCCAGGCTGGGAACGGGGAGGGTGGAATCCCTCTGTTTAGATTCACGGAGTTTGCTTCTGTGTATCTCTCCAGGAACACCTGGGGGGGGGGGAGGGAAAAGGTTTATTTCCCTTTGTTGTGAGACTCAAGGGATTTGGGTCTTGGGGTCCCCAGGGAAGGTTTTTTGGGGGACCAGAGTGCCCCAAAACACAGTACCAGGTCCAAGCTGGTAACTAAGCTTGGAGGTTTTCATGCTAACCCCCATATTTTGGACGCTAAGGTCCAAATCTGGGATCAGGTTATTGACACTGTTACCAGAGGTTTTTAAGAACAGGTTGGACAAATGCCTGTCAGGGATGGTCTGCGTGTATTAGATCCTACCTCAGCACAGGAGGCTGGATGCGATGTCCTCTTGAGGTCCCTTCCAGGCTTACGTTTCTACAGTGCTTTTTATATTCAACAGGTTATGACACTATGGACTACTCTTCCTCAGACCTCTGCGAGGAGACGGGCTCGTTCAGCGTTCTGTCCACTAGCTGGTGGAGGCAACACATGAGAGCAGCTCTGCTTTGGCATCAAAGGGCCTGCATTCTAGTCCTCCTGACAATGTTATACACTTGAGAGTGGGAGTAACTGCCTGTGGTGACTGGCTACCTGAACACTGCTGCAAGATGCATGAAAAATACCAGAGGACACTGGTATTGACTATTTCAGAAGCCCCTAGAGGCCACTACAGAGACCAGAGCCCACAGGGCTAGGTGCGATCAGACAGAGTGAGATGGGTCCTGAGTTTACAAGTTCGCCTGCTTTTACAGGGCTGGGGACTGAGGCACAGAAACGGAAGCCTGGCCTACACTTGGAATGTAGTTCGACATAGCTGTGGCACTCAGAGGTGTGAAACATTCACACCCCACAGTGCTATAGCTAAGCTGACCTAACCCCGGCTATAGACGTGAGTAAGTCCACAGCAGAATGCTTCCAGTGACGTAGCAACCGGTGCTCAGGGAGCTGAGTTCTTACAGTGACAGGAGAACCCTTTCAGTCATTGCAGACTGTGTCTATGCTAAGACGTTATGGCAGCATAGCTGTGGCGCCATAGGTATAGTTCCTGTAGCGTAGGCAACCCTTAAAATGGCTCATCCCAGGTCACCCACGGAGTCTGACAGAGCCAGGAAACAAACCCAGGTCTCTCCGGTTCCAAATCCAGTTCTTCAACCACAGAACCCCCCTTTCTCTGATCCTCACCTGTGCTCATGAAAGGCACAAGTGACGAGAGAGAGGAGACAGCCCTGGGAGCACAGGGGGAAACAGCCCGGCAGAAATAATGGCTTGTGTTCTTTTTGGAACTTTTTCATAATTCATACAACCATCTCCCGAAAGAAAAATCCTCTCAGGTATAAAATATTCATGTCCTCATGTCCTAATACTTTGTAATGAAACATCCTCCTCCTCAGGGCACGCCCAAACCCGCAAGGCCAGCATGGATTTTCCTTTGTTAAAGTAATGATGTTTCTTATTGATTCAGCATTATGATGAAAAAGGCTGCACTTTGGGAAGTAAAACAGCACAGCCCCTCTCTCTCACATTCCTGAGTGCTCAAGGGCTGCTTGCCCAAAGCCTGTCTTACCCTCAGGTCTGCTAACTTTATTCTTTACTGGGGCCATGGAAATGGTCTCCAACCCCAAGCATTTTAAACACACACATCAGGTCTCTCAAAAACCATGAGATTAGTTTAAAAGTCATGAGATTTAAAAAAAAAAAATTCTGCATTTTCTCTTTGCCTTCTAGTTTCTGAGCGAACAGGGGACAAATGAGTCATATCTCCAAGTGTCTTTCTGCAACCATGAGGGCTAGAGTTTTAGAAAATGAAAGCTGAGATTCTCCTAACATCACAAGATCCCAGAAACTGGGACTTTAAGACGCACACTAAACGGCACGAGATTTGGTAACGCCATGTTAACTAATGCAGTCCCAGGTGGCCACCAGTTGTAGGGTTATTCTCTACTTTCCTTCTGAGTTCAGTTTGGACTCACTCCCATTCCTATCTCAGACCCAGCCATTGGGGATCCCCTTCTTCTCATGAACTGAGACAAAAAAGGTGTCCTTCACTGGTAAGTCAAGGACACCCCTCATAGCCATCCCCCCTCCTACCACCAGGGACAAAATCTCTCCCCCCGTCTGGACTAACCTTCCCTCTCCCTCCCCCCAATCATCCAGCTGACCTTGTTTCACTCAGGACAGACCAGTCCTTGGGTTCTACTTTCCAGCTCACCACCACCACCAAATGCTGAGACCCAAAAGGATCCCATGTTAATCTGCACCTCTCCTACCCCACTCGCTCACTCGGAGCATCCTGGCACCAGAAGGGTTAAACACAAACATGAGGAGAGGAACAAATGCCGAGGAGGCTAAATAAGAAGATGCTGGTTCCCTTGCCTTGTACTTGGCACAGAGTCCGGCCATCTCCCTGTACAGCGCCAGCTCCCCACAGCCCCATTCCTTGCTCTCCTGTCCCAGCTCCACCGCAGATGACAGCGTGCACCGCCCACAGAGCCAGCTCCACCATGGCAGGGTCAGAGCAGGCTCTGCGTGCCCCCGGGATGCAGGGCCACACACACACACACACACACACCAGGGTGCTGGCAGAGGGGAAGGGGGACACCCTCGATGCTAGGAGTCCGAGCTCACCGCAGTCATGGGTCCAGCCGCACCTAGCGCCAGCTCAGAGACTTTCGGTGTTTAGCCAATTCTGTCGTGGCAGAAGAAACCAGCAGCAGCTGAAAGCTTCCAAGGGACAGCCTGTGTCATGGGAGCTAAGGAGCTGGGCAGGCAGGGGGCAGCTTCCTCACTACCCCCTCCCCATGAGTTCTCCAGGGACCTCCAGGAAGGCCTCCCAACACCTCCCTACCCAAACAGTGCACCAGAAATCCACTCTTCAGTACCCTCATCCCACCAAACCACCATCAAACCCCACCCCATTACCCGCAGCAGCCTCCAGCCCCACCAATAGGCTCCCATGAACCTCCCACTAGCCAACATAAACCCCCTACTCCATTATCCCCCCAGTAGCTGCCATAAGCTCCCCAACAGCCCCTAAGGAACACCCCACCACCACCCCATGTACCTAAATCCTTCCCAATCCCTCTTCCGGCCACCCCATCAGCAGCCCTCTACCAACAAGCAGCCTTGATCCACTGAGTGATCAAGCCCTTTAACCCCTACACATGGGCTATAGTCACCTGCCCAAGGTCTCCACCCCATTTGAGCCCCTACCCCCCAAAAAATGCTCATCCATATCGAAGGGGCCACAATGCCCTCCTGCCAGCCCAGAGCCCCCCATAAGCTGCGTCCCTGTCATCAGCTCCATCTCCATCCCTCACTCCTCAGCTTTCTATTGGGTTCCCATCCATCTTCCAAACAAGCCACTGGGTATTATCGACCTGAATCCCAGGGACTGAAATGCTGCCAAGGAAACCTTCATTCATGGCAAAGGCAAAACTTCCCTCCAACCACTCCCGGCTCTGGAGCGTTGCAGTCTTGCTGCTCCCCATCCGCAAGGTTCCTGCATCCATCCCCATCATGTTCCCAGCTGATCCCCTCCCTGACCTGTTCCTGGCCCATCTCCCCACCAGTCCCTTGGGTTAGAGTTTCCCAAGGAGCTCATCTCCCGTTTAAGGCACCCAGAGAAGAGGTTGGGTTTTCAGAAGGCTCTGAGCACTGGGCCCTGAACCCTGCTGAATATCTGGCCCCAGCTGTGGGGGCTGAGCACACAACAGCCTGGTCTTTGTCCTCGTATGTGAGCAGTTAACAAGCTCCCATCCGCTGTGCCAAGGATAGAGGTGATTCGGTTAGGGAATGAGGAGAGCAGACCAATGGGAGAATTCAGGGGGGCAGATGCACCCCATTCCCTCCACACAGTCCTAGATTTAGTTACACACAAAAAGCTACATTAAAGAACATGCAGATTGCAAAGCCAAACATTCCAAAGTCAGCACATGCCCGAATTAAGGTTGTATGTGCTTGTCCCTCTCCATCAATGCTGGTGACAGAAGACGCATTGTTCCCCCACCGCTCGCTGTTGGCAGCAGCTCCCAAACTTATCTGCAGAGCACTTGGTGATGCTGGCTACACAGGACCAGATCCTCAAGGGTATTGAGGCCTCAAACTCCCTATGGGGATTTGGCATCTTGGAGGGTCTGAGCTATGGGGCTGGTTCTCTTCATTTCCAGCTGTTGGGTTGCATTCAGTGTAGCTGGGAAAACATTCAGGACTTTCCTAGGGTTGCTTTTCCATGACAGTGGGGGCTGGAGTTGCCTTCTAGGATATTCTGTGATCACTAATGGCAGGGCTGGTGCCCATAAGACAATCACTGTTAAAATGGGATCCTGCTCAATCTCATCTCATTTTCAGTGGTCCAAGAAAGGCTCTTGGGTTGGGTGCTGAGCAGCCAGAGCTCCAGCCAATAACAGGAGCTCAGCTCTCAGCAACCAGACTAACGGACACTCAGAAACAGAGGCATCCAAAGCTATGGGCCACTTCATTATTTGGGAGTATAATTGCTTTGGTTTTCAAAGAGGAGTGTCACCTTCCCCTCAAGGAAGGATGGGCTTGTGGTTAAGACAGGAGATTTGGGCTCATTTCTGAGCTCTGCCAGATACTTCTGTTGTACCTCTGTGCCAATCACTTAGCGTGTCTGTACCTCAATTCCCCATCTGTAAAATGGGAACAATCCTGTATTCCTCCCACCCAGGGGCGACTCCAGTCACCAGCATGCCTGCGGAGGATCTGCTGGTCCTGCAGCTTTGGCGGACCTCCCACAGGCTGCCACTGAATCTGCAGGACCGGGGACCTCCCACAGGCAAGCCGCCAAAGACAGCCTGCCTGCCGTGCTTGGGGTGGCAAAATAACTAGAGCTGCCCCCGCTCCCACCCCTTTCAAGTCTCTTGCTATTCAGACAGACCTTTTGAGGGCAGGGCCTGTCCTTTATAATATGTCTGTGCAGCACCCAGCACCATCTCAGTTAAGGCCTCTAGGTGCTACCATAAATAACTGGGTGAGACTCCTCTTGCTTTGGATGGGACTAAACTGACTGCAGATCTCAGACCAATACCCATTAAGGAAGACAATTGCAAATTAATCTTGCCTTGCCTCCAAATCAAGTGGTTCAGATTCAGGGGCATTCGGAAATGGGTTTTCAGTCCATCCTATGATGAAGAGAAGAGCCATTTGCATAGTACGGACCGTGTCATGCCAGCTCCAGTTGTGAAGCTACCCCAAGGGAGAGGGCCTTCAGATCTAGAAGCAAAAGATTGAGTGAGCTGCACTGGGGCAGAACCCGGAACCCAGAGCATCATGAGAACTGGAGTGATGAAAACAGTTTGGAGCTGCATCCAGCCATCCTGGCCTGAATGATTAATCCTGTCAATAGCCAGAGCGGGCAACGAGTTCTCCTCTCTTGGCATCGCTCCTGCCCACAGCATTCCACCCCAGTCACCCCCATCTCCTCCCTGCCAGCTCTTGCTCGTTTCCATGAGGAGCAGACAGGCTGGCTGGCTGACTGCCAAGTAGGGTGTATCCTTAAGGAATCTCTCCTTTCTTTCCTTTTCTGGACAGAAGCCAGCACTCCCGACACCAAATACCTCCTTAGAGCAGCAGCACAGACTGGGGCGGCATCCATGGAAGGAGCCAGGAAGGCTTTTGCAGCTTCCCTCCCCCGGTCAGGGAAAGAACGAGGAAAAGCAGCAAGGCTGCTATGCTGGATCTCGCAAGTGCTTTAGGGCTGGGACCATTCCTGGGAAAGAGGGACCTAGAGCCTAGGCACAGAACAACCACACTGCCCCAATACCAGCTCCGATGGAGGGGGCACATCCTTTTGTGCAGGTTAAGGGAGAGGAGAAGAGACTTAATTCAATAAGGGGGCTACTGTGCCTTTAAGGCATTCTGGGTGGAACGGAGCAGATCTGCCCCAGGGGAAGTTCTAGGGGGCACTATGCAGCCTGCAGGGGGAAAGCAGCGTGCATCCTCCTTCCCAGCCCCCCACCTCTCCAAAGGGCTGGGCCATCAAGGGGATTATGGCAAGAGCCTTGTACGGACCTTGCGTTCCGAGGAGCACAGAGACTGCAATGACCAACAGCCTCTGCACTGCGGGGGAAGGAGAGGTGCTAGAGTGGGTGCAGGGTCTTCCAACCACCCCTTCACACACAGCACGGATTCCAACCTCCCATTGCTAATTCACTGCAAGCCATCAGCATTCAACAGGCTGTGGATTACTTTTTTTGTATTAAGTTGCCCAGGGGGATGTGAAGCTTTGAGCAGTTGAATAGCAGACTATTTGGCAGGGAAGGTGAGGAATATTCCAGCTAGAGGCTTTTCTTTTAGCAAGCAGCTGTGAAATAGTTGAGTCCTTTAAAAAAAAAATCAGCTGCCATCATTAGGCTCCAGAGTCACCACCTCACAGAGGAATGGAGATTGTTCACATGTCTCACAGCTGTTTCAGAACCTCTGCAGACACAGATTTCACATGGGTGTAAATGAGGAGTAACTCCACTGAAGTCAATGAAGTTATTCCACAGTAAACACAAAAAAACCACCACCAAGTTGGGCAGAGAATTCTGCCCAAGATGACAATACAGCAGTTTACAGTCAGTTCATGTTTTCAAATTTAGCTTATTGATGAGGGCTAGAAACAGACACATACACCCCAGGGGCTTGTATAACAGGATTTTTTTAATGCCTTTAACTATATCAATTTAAGACAGATCTAGCTGAAGTGACAACTCCCAAGTGTGGGTGCAATAACATTGCTATAACGATGCTTACACTGCTATAGGTTATTCCCATAATGTCGGGGAACAATACCAGCACAGGACACCTTTATATCAATAAACCCGCATCTATGCTAGGTGTTGTACTGAGTGAGCTATTTTGGTTGAAGTCACTCTGCTAACATCTGCACAAAAGACTGTTTAAGATCAGGGCTACATGAAATTGTTCTGCAGCACTGTTCTGCTCAGTAGCTGCAGAACAATCGGCTGCTCACAGCCCGCTCTGAGGGATTAAATCTTTTGACTAAAGAGACACTCCCCATTGTTTCACAAGCTGCAGTTCCAGCCAGGGTATAAGCATGTGCCAAGGTATGTGCAAAGAGAGGAAAAAAAGATATCCCTGACTTTGCAATCAGAGGGCTACACAGTATCTATACAGATTAAAAGTAAACCCTCTCTTGGAACAGAGTGAAAATGACAGCATTAGTTTAATTACTCCCATCTTGTTCAGAGTGATATGCACGCTAATAAAACATGGCCCAGATTTCATGGTTTTTCACACTATAAGCCAATTAAAAAACTGCCTCTGACAACAGGTCTGCTTTAATTACTCAAGCCTTGCCTTGAACTTGGAGAATCAGGGGATACATGTGCGTACACACATACACACACTACCCCCCGTCAACACCTGCTCCCCCCCCGCCCTCATGATGGGAGTGCAAGACACAGATGCAAGGCTGACCTCGTTCATTGGGTGGATTTTAACACTAGCAGCAGCAGTAACTTTAACAAGCCCATGTAAAAAGATCTCTGTGCATGAGAAGCAGAGAAAGAGTAAATCAAGTACATCACACAGCAAAGAGGCTCCTTGCTGAGTCCCAGCAGTCAAGCAATAGAAGAGGGAGAAATCTCTGCACGATCATGAGACACGATGGCATAAAACCAGACAAAAAGCCGCAGGAGACAGGTTTAAAAAAAAGAAAAAAAAAAAAAAACTCAGCTTGATGGATTACTTTTCACCTAACGATGAAAAACGATCTGGAGAAACTGATTACACAATGTGATCCAGGATTAAGAGTCCGCTTTGAACGGTGCTTAAAATGGGTTCACGTGGCTTCTGCTCCAGTTCTGCCAGGGCCTGGGTTGTCCAGACTCATTGCACAGTAAAACAGAAGCCAAGGCAAACACATGATTGAAATGTCAAAGCTCTGGGGTATTTGGACCCAGGTTTCTGGTGCAGCCTATTTAAAAGGCAGGGACCAATTGCAAATGTTAGTACCATCCCCAGTGAGAAAAAAAAATAAGGATAACCAAGGCTAGGGCACAGGACTTGGAGGCAAGAGAACAGAGTTTGATTTTGCTACAGACTCCCTCTGCCATGGGTCAGTCACTTCACTGCTATGCCTTAATTCCCCTATCTGTAAAATGGGGAGAATAATCCTTACTCCTACCCATCAGTCTGGTCTATTTAGATTGGAAGCTGTTGGGGTCCACGACTGTCTTACTCTGCCTACAGCATCATAGGCCATGGATTTTGGTTAGACATTATACTGCGACATGAACAACAGACTAGAGTTCCTTGTCTAAACTTCCAAAACTTGGATTTGGGTTTCTGACTAGAACAGATGGCTTCTAAAAAGACAGATTCCTTCCCCGTCTCCACCCAAACATCTGGAGGAGAGAGATCCCTTTGTTTTAAAAGAGGAAAATTAAGCGCTGCAATAGAGAGATGATGCCAGGCAGATGTTGCTTTTCGCAGCAGCAGGGAAGGGAGAATGCCATGGGCTTTGTTGGCTGTATTTGGATAAACACCAAAAAGCTCAGTGGCTTACGCAATCTCTTTGTACCTTGGGGATCAGATTGGGAATCTCACCTGGGTTTGGGGAGGTTTCTGATTCTTCTTAGGTCCTGTTGAGCCAGAATTAACCTAAGAGGAGCCTGGCATCTTTCCACATCTGGATGGAGCTCGGGATCTCACCATGCCAGGCTATGTCCATAGTACAACTGTCCCCTGCCCCAAAGAGCTTCCAGCTCCCATCTGCACACTCAGTTGGAAATGCCTCATGGAGCCTCCCTGCAAATCCATATCTTGTTGGCAAAGCATAGGAGTCAAAACAATGATATTCCCAGTCTCCTAGGTGAGAAGCTATGCCCAGCCTCTGCAGATGTAATATCCATTTGATCTTTAGGCAAGAGACTTTATATAAAAATCAATAGCGGTTAGAAAAAAAGAAAGATGAAGATTTTTCTGACAGAACTGCCAGATGCAGCTGGGTCTCTCCACTTCTCACATCGTCCCCAAAAACAGGTGCTGCCCTCCGAACAGTGCTGCTGAGGCAGCAGAAGAGACTCCTGCTGGCTCTCCAATAGCCTGCTCACTCTGTGGGGCTGATGCAAGCCAAGCCTTGTTTGTGTCAGTCAAGTCAGTAGCTGGGGTCCTGAACAGCAAGACAGACAGTGTCTGGGGGTCATATAGGAACTGAGCTTCCAGCACTCCACGTTATGCCATTCTGCAAGCCAGACCACGCCACATTATACGGCTGTCGTAAGATGATCTTGTTACAGCACATTTTTCCCCTGCTCACTAATATGACAAATGTGTCGATTCACCTGAAACGCACAGGGGAACAGACAGGCATTTTTTGCTCCTGGGTCAGATCCAACTCTGGCATTATGGACCAAATCTGAAGCCCGTTGGAGCCAATGGAGCGAGGGGGCTTTGGATCAGGCCCTAGAAGTAGGTTCAGTCTCATCAATTTCAGCAAAGCAGCTGCTGCTGCAGCCAGGGGTCAGTGTACAATGGGCCAGCACCTCCAGAACCCCCACAAAAGGGAGTGGTGGGTGGGCTGCTCCAAGTGCAGCAACCCCTTGTGCACCATGTCATCTCTACCTGCTGCTCCCCTTTGGGGGGCACCTCATGCAAGAGGAGTAAGGTGTGCAACAGTCCTACAGGCAAAAAGGGGCAGTGATGCGCAGAGACGGGAGCAGAGTAAAAGCAGGGAGAAGTGAACTGAAGTGTACATGCAATAGAGGCAGAAGTCAGCGTCCTAGCAGGCTGGCTCGCTCCAGGCAGGGATTGCACAGCGGGTGACAGCGTGCGAGCGGAGGGGCACCAGCCATAAGCTAGGATCGCTCCAGGAACTCAACGAGGCTGGGCGGGGGAGGGCAGCTCATTGCTTTTTTAAAATTAAGAAAGCTGCAGGTAAGGCTCTACATCGGATTTGACTCGCCCTGCCCCTGCACTCAGGTACCCACAGAGCAGCATAATCGGTGGCAGTTCTGGTCCATGCAGCACGCATGACTCATCCTGCAGTCACTTGAGCATGACTGCACGTGCTGGGAGGTGCGCTGCACTTCATTAGTTTCATTTTATTTGCTTGGCAGGTGAGCGGGAGTGGAGAGAACAGAACTCAAGCTCCTCTCCCACCTGCAATCCACACAGCCGGTGTCACGGCGCAGGGAAAGGAAGAACGTACGACAGCAAAGCACAGAAGGGCAGGGCAGGATGCACTGGGGGCTTAGGAGATCTGCATTCAATTCCCAGCACTGCCGCCGTTTATCTGTGCCCTGGTTCCTGGCCTGCTCTCCTGCCTCTTGGGTGCAAGGTCAGCGGGGCAGGAAACTTCTCTTCCTATGGGTCTGTACGGAGCCCTACACAGTGCGGCCCTGATCTTGGTTAGGTGTCTCTAGGCTCTTCTGTAAAAGAGTGAGTAGATTGCACTGACGTGATCCCTCTTTCAGCCCCAGATACTGGTCCCAGAGGCTGCTGCCTTAGAGGCAAAAGCCCTGAGCCATGTTCAGAGCAAGGCAGCTGGGGGGTGGGGGGGGCAGGGGGTGTCTACACAGTACACTGCAATAGAAAACATGCACCACCAAGTCTCAGAGCCCAGGTCAACTGACTCAGACTTGTGGCACCCTGCCCCGTTGCAGAGTTTCATGCCCACATTACACCTTTTAGCCCTGCAGCCGGAGCCCTGTATCAGCTAACCCGGGCCAGCTGTGCTTGTGCCATGGGTCTTATGGCGACATAGATGTACCCGCTGTGGCCAGCCTGTTGGCTTTAGCAGCCAAGGGCTGCCCCACCATGTAGGAGGCTCAGGTGGGGGAAGGAGGTATAGAGCCTTTCACCTCCAAATCTGGCCACGCTGATAATGACTGATATGCTTTGCTGTCGGTAGCCCATGTAGATGCCATTGTCAAGCCTCAGCCTAGCATCCTGCAGACAGATGCCCACATCTCTAAGCTACAATCTGGCATGGCACTGCTTTTCCCAGCAGTTGGAGGCCTGGAGAACGAGTTCCTTTAGATGGTCCATCCTAGGGTGGTGTGGAAGAGATTGCCGGGGCGGTGCCGTGTTGCTTGCCGTGAGTAAATGGAGCTCTCCACCCTCCATCCACTCCATGCATTTTCGTTTACTCCCATCCAGCTGAGACTTCTATTAGAAATTGCAACATGAAAAACAAGATGCCAACCCCTGACAGTTCCACTGGGAACAGATTCCACCTAAGAACAAATGCAAAGAGAAAATGCTCTGGAGGCTTCTTTCACTGGCGCCTGGGCAAAGTGGGGAGTTGAAGGAAAGAGACTCTAAGCAACTTTCCAAGGAAGAGCCCCTGCTGAACTCAGTGGCCGTCAGTCCTCGTGAGAGAGAGCAGTTGGGAAGGAGCCAGGAAGAAAAGCCGTGCATTTGACAATAGCCTCCACAGCCAGATGAGCTGAAGATGCTAGGAGCGGACTAGGCAGGTCAGACAGGGAACAGGCCAGGGCCTGCTGCCTCCCAGAACCAGGCTAGGACACAGTCACATTAGGAGCCCATAGTTGCAGGACCCCCAATGGTCAGAGTCTGCCCAAGGAGCCTGCACCCGTCCCTAGCAATATGGCGCAAGCCATGCCATGGAGACTGATATGGAAGTTAGATGTGGGATGTAGCAGTAGCCAGGCATGCAAGCAAATCGTGGAATCCACTAGCTGGAAACACTCCAGTTCGTTCAATAGGAGCCAGGACATCTTTTTTTTGGAAGTGGATCTGAGACTGAAATAAGATACCGGGAGACCAAGGTGCTAGCAAGTCGGACAGCACAGGCAGATGCCAGAGAGGATGGGGGTTGGCAGGAGCCAGGTCGGCAGCCGGAGAGCGTGATAGGCGAGAGAACAGGAGAGGCACAGGTACCAGGAGAGATGAGCCACAACTGTGAGGCTGCTCCACAGAGGCTTCAGCCAATGCACTGAGGTATCAACCACATGGCACTCCAGGGACTCGGAATCAGTAGGGACCATGCGCTTCCTACGCTGGTTAATTAACAGGAAGCCACTTACAGCCCAGCTCCAGCGAGCCACCATCTCACCCGCTGAATGGGGTCAGGCCAGATTTATTACCTGGATGGGAGATCCACAAGAAAAATCCAACAGGCTGCTACAACCAGCAGTGCTGGCTCTGGGGCAGGTGGTTCTCTCCCCTAGACTCCATGCCCCAGCCTGGCTAGGGAGCCACCCTGCGCTGCCGGAGGTGCAGCCGTTCAGAAAACGCAAGATCCCAACCACTTGGTTATGGATCCTGTTGCACTCGTTGAAACAGTTAAGGGTATTAACCTTGCTCCTGGCCAAATTCCAACTTGGGTACTTGCATCCATTTGAAACCACAGGGGGAATGGAGAAAAGTTCTGATTTGCTGTCTGAAACTGTAGCATGGTGTTGCTGTGCACTGTTTTACAGGGGCTGCACCCTACCCTAGAGGTGGCTGCATTTCAGCAATGTGGCATTCCCCACAGAGTCACTGAAATATTCCTTAGAGTAAGTCTACACTACCTGCCGGATTGGCGGGTAGCAATCGATCTATCAGGGATTGATTTATCGTGTGTAGTGTAGACAATATAAATTGATCCCCAATCACTCTCCCATCGACTGCTGAACTCCAGCTCGGCGAGAGGCGGAAGCAAAGTCGACGGGGGAGCAGCGACCATCAATCCCCACGAGGATGCGAAGTAGGTGATTCTAAGACAATCTAAGATATGTCGACTTCAGCTACGCTATTCTCATAGCTGATGTTGCGTATCTTAGATCGATTGCCACCCCCCCCCCCAGTGTAGACCAGGCATGAGTTACTGAAAGGCATTTGTAAACTATTACTATGCGTAGACTGGTCTAAACAAATCATACACAAGAGCTCAGAATGAAGGACAATCCTGAGTCTAGAACAAAAGGAAGATGGTCTTGTGGTTGGGACTCTCCAGAAAACCGGGCTTCAATTCCCAGCTCTACCACAGACTGCCTGTATGACCTTGGAGAAGTCACTCAATCTCTCTGTGCCTCAGATAATGGGTGTTTTTGCTGCATTGTCTACTTAGACCAAGTTCTAGGAGGCAGCAACTGTCTCTCACGGTGTGTACAGACAGCGCCAAGCAGGATGGGACTGGGATAATGCAAACCATCTAGTACTCTAGGGGCTGTTGTGATACCAAGATTTATACCTGGGGCATTTAAGTCCTGAGTTTTGGTTCCACCTGCTGTAAAGCCAGGAACTTGCTACTAAGGAGTTCCAACCTGCAGAAAATTGGGGCAATGGTGTTTGGGTCTAGAGTTTTGTGCCTATCTTGAACAATTTAGGACAGGATGGCTCACGAAGGGGAGGCGTGACTAAAGATTCATGGAACAGGTCTTTGAAGCTGCACACAAGACTGTTCCTTGAAGCCAGCGCTTAGATCTATTTTAAGGATCATTTGACACCGAGAAGCCACAGGCTGCCCTCAGTCCGTGCCCCGTAGCTCTCACTCCCTCGCTTTGAGAGGCTCTCTGCTTCCGCAGCCCACTCGCTGCGCTTTGTGCAAAGGAGACCGGCACAAAGAGGTTTGTGCTTCATGCTGCAGGCAGGAGCTGGAATCCTGGCAGGTGAGATGGGTCCACGCTGCTGGGCTGAAAGCCAGCAAGGTGCAGGCCAGTAAGGACGAGAGCTGAGAGTGAGCCTGCAATGTTAAGTTCCAGACCCAGACTTTCCCGTGACTCAGGGCTGCTTGGGTCTGGGGTTTTGCCTTCTCGTGGGATTCCGGAGATGATTACAGAGTTTGAGAAGGGCCTCAGTGATTTATTCCTAAGAAATAAAAGCAGAGGAGCAATGTTTGGCTCCAGATTTCAAACACTTCCAAAATTCAGAAGCGCTCCGATCTGGGACTCTTTCTGCTCCAATCCATTCCAGCCAGCGGCGGAATTGCAACCTGGGTTCTGACTGCAAACGCACACACACACAGTCTGAGGCTATTTGGATTGGGGATTCTAGTTCAGGGCAGGCCCATCTCTCCTTGCCATAGGATTGATCTTCCTCCATTGAAATTAATGGAAGCAGGAAGGCTAGTCCAGTGGTTAAGATACTGCTCTGGGACTGGGGACAGCAGGCGCAAGTCCCAGCTCTGCCACAGACTTCCTGAGTGATCTTTGGCATGTCTCTTCATCTCTATGCCCCAGCTCCCTATGTGTACGATGAGACTAAAAGCACTATCCTACCACCCAGGGGCATTGTGAAGATAAGCACTATGAGGAGCCCAGATGTTACAGCGATGGAGCCTTGCAACAGGTCGGTAGAACTCATTGACCCCTTTGGATCTTTTTGTGTCTACAGTTCCTAGTGGTTCATTCCAATCATCGCATCAGCCCCTGTGGTCCCACTGTACTCCCTGCAGCCCTTTCCCTCCACACTGCAAGCACTGTCCTGATCAGGCTCCTTTGAAACAGAGCAAAAATTGCTTAAAAGAAACCTCTTTCAATCACCACCCGTCCTTGACTCCAGCCCTCAAGTCCCAGCTTCACCTTCAGTTTCCTCGCAGTCCAAAGCTGACGTGAATGGGGAACCTCTGCGTAGAAAAGGCTTATGCACCTGCGATGCCTAGGAAAGATCAGCCACTCCTTCCAGTCCCTGCACTAGCTGCTCCCAAACACAGCAAAACCTGACATATTCCTGACAGTTCCCACATGGGGCACAGACTGCAAGACGGCCCAGGACTGAACAAGAGAGGCAGCTACCACACTATAGCCAATGAGCTTGCACATAAAAACAACCAGCTCTGAAGTCTACAGATCAGGGCCTTTGCAGAGAGGAACAGGGCTTAACTTACAAAGTGCCCTGAGAAGAAGGACCACCCCATGGTGAAGGGACTGGACTAGAATCATAGAATATTAGAGTTGGAAGGGACCTCAGGAGGTCATCTAGTCCAACCCCCTGCTCAAAGCAGGACCAATCCCCAGACAGATTTTTTTGCCCCAGTTCCCCCAATGGCCCCCTCAAGGATTGACCTCACAACCCTGGGGTTAGCAGGCCAGTGCTCAAACCACTGAGCTATCCCTCTCCCCTAGAATGCAGGAGAGCTGAGCTCACTTCCCAACTCTGCCACCGACTCCTCACTTGACTTTTGGTAAGTCACTTCCTCATTCAGCTCCCCACCAGGAGTACCCTTCTGTTTTCAGGGGCTACCTGTACAGTGCCTAACACAATGGGACCTCTCCGGGCTACCATAGCAGAGATGATCAATCCAGGGTGCGGGGGAGGGGGCAGAGGTGTTGGAAGGAAAAACTTGACAAATTAAACATTTTCCCCAATAAAAATACATCAATACAATAAAGACCCTCCCCTCATCCCCCACAAGGAGGAACAGTTCCACATGACACTGCCAAGCTGAGACTTAACTACTCATCTCACCCATGAATGACTATGCTTGAAAGCAGATAGTTTCATTTAGGGCTGGTATACATTCCCTGTATCAATGCAGGTTTAACACTCCATCGCCTATGGAGGAAACACTGTTGAGTTCTTAGGCTCATTCATCAGCAAGAAATACCTAGGTTTGTTTTTAAAACCCCTCATCTGCACCTTCCACCCCTGCTCAGCCATGCAGAGACATCCTGCTCCATGGTGAGTGTCCCGTTCTAGGTAAGACATACACATTTCCCTCCTGTTCCTCTCCTGGCTTCACCAGCAACATACAAATGAGTAGTTGCTAAGCAAGTAATTAATCAGTCCGAGAGCCATTCAGGAAGGTAAATTACAGCCTTGTAAACGCCCACTGAGCTGCTCGCATGATGGATGGTGGGAGACTGGAGTATGCAATAAGTCTGGGAGAACAGAGCCAGGGTGGCCTACTGGCCTGCACAGTCCACACAGGAGTCCCTTCTTCCCATGGCCCATACTACATGCCTGCACCTGACACCGGTGTACCTGTGTCTGATGCGGATCTGTTATTAGCTGCATCACCCACAAACACCTGCACCGCCCAGACAAGAACCTGGTCCTTCCTTTCTGACACCAGCCCCTATCACTCGAACTGAAGGAGATCTCCATAGTGAACGGATCTGTTCCTGATCATGTGTGTATAGCACACACACCCCGACCCATTTCTGGCTTCATCCAACTCCTGCATCAGCTTTATCACAGCAGATGGCGAACTCCCTAACTGCCCACCATAAGGACATGAATCTGGGTTCCCCTTCCTACTCTCCTGCCCATATAAAGAATCACTCTAGAGGACACTGAGGCTCATACATTGGGGCAGAGATGCTCTCCCCATCCCATTGGGATGGTTGCAAGCGAATAGCCTATGGTGATGGGTATGATGGGGGAAGGAGGGGAGTACGCAGAGGGACCTCTCTCAGTGAGAGGATGGGACTGGAGGAGAGCCCACAACTTGACTTCACAAAGGGCCCTCAAAAGCTAGCATGAGCCCTAGTCCAGGGCAGGCTCCATGGTGCCAAGACTGCAGTAAACGCCAAAGCATCAAATGGACACTGAGGCTCACTAGAGTCTCCGAGCACGTTGTTAATTCAGAACACTGCACACCAAGGCTCAACGGAAATCTACAGGAAAGGTTCCCATCAGGATACAAGGAATCACAGTCCCGCTTAAACAGCAAGTACCAGTTATCCAAAACAACGTCAACTACAGAGAAACAGGCTTGCCTTCCACACAGTTTGAGCTCCAGCTTTGCAGCTGATGGGTTGTTTTTTTTTTTAAATCAGGCACTATATGCTGTCTAGAAGTTTTGCAGCACACAGAGACGTCTAGCAGCTGAATTGTATAACTACAGGTATGTATGAATACACTTTCCCCACTCAAATCCCATGGAAACCCATCCTGTGCTAAAATTCGACATGCACCCTTATTTTGATCAATGAAGCATCTTCCCCAAACCCCTGGCCATTTGCCTGTTCCCTTTGTATGGGACTTTGTTATATTTAAAGTACTAACTCTCCTTCACCACCACCACACCCCTCCAAGACATAGCTAAAGAGTATCTGATGCATCTCTGAGCATCGAGAGATAGACCCAAGTAGCTAAATCTGGGGTTTGCTTGCCCCAAGCCATGCTGGGGTTGTTCAGAACCAAGGCTATGGGCCTATCTTTAGCTTAATAACTGCTTTCCTGTGGAGTCATCACATGACACTTCCAATACTACTCCCTGTTTCCTTGTGCTCCCAGTCTGTCTGCCTGCAGCCACCTGTGATCCCTTTTCTTATACAAAGAGTGTAAGATCTTCAAGACAGGGGTTGTCTTTGTACAGCACCTAGTACAACAGGACCCTGACCCATGACTGGGGCTCTGAGGTGCTACCATAATACAAATAATGCTCCTATATCATTTGGGAAATGAACCGCCCCATGCTCTGTCCTAGTGACACGAGATTCTATGGCTGTTCCACACAACAGTAGCTACTGCAGTATTCTCCTGCTGTATTAACCTTCTGTTACCCAGAAGTGACTTGGATCAGATATTAAAGATCACTCTCTTACCACAATGCCAATGTATCAGACTAGCTTTTCACCACAGGACCATTACAGCACATATTGCCTCAGTTTCCCCACCATGCAAAATATGCTGCCCAGGACACCAAGCAACTACAACAGTGTTCATCCATTTGACTTCAAATTAAACCTCTCATGTAGAAAGTTACCAGCTGCCTCATGTTCAGCTGATTTCTCTGCAGACTAAGGGATTCTGTCATTGCCAGGCCTGCCCACTTCCCTGATCTTCATTAGGCTCAAGGGTTATCACCACACTGAGATGAATAGGGAATGCAAAGGGGCACCTTCCCTAGTTCAGAGGGAAAGAGAAGAGCTAATTTTCAGGAACAGCTGGGGTCTGAGTAGCAGCAAACTCACAGCAAGAGGGCTGCTCCCTCATTTGAGGGACCCTGAAAGGAGACCTCTGGGAAGTGGATATCAAGCACTCCCTTTTCTCTCTTAGTTTCTTCCCTGGGGCTGGCTAGGATGCTACAGATGTGAGGGGCTGATCAGGAACCCATGTCTTATGGGAGTTTGCTCTTAACTGTATAGGCAGAACCTCAAACACAATACTGCTTACCTTGCACAAAGGGGAAACCTGTCTGCTCATCTCTCCTGTTGACTTTCTGGCCCACAGAGATCAGCCCAGCCCACCAGCTCCAGACCACCGCTACCATACTGTGTACAGCAAGCAGGCCCTGCAAATCAGGGGTTTATATAACTGTGCCTCTCAAGAAGCAATCCCTTCTGGGCTAAGTGATTCTGCTCTAAGGCCAGCTGTGGCTGGAACACTTCATTTGCGTGTGAGCTAGCAGCTGGTTGGTGTTAACACAATGGGTTAGGCCTGACCTAAGCACAGCTTTTGGCTTGACTTGACCGTAATGGTCAGGGATGTGATTTTCTAGTGAAATATTAGTTCAACACCCAGGGTGGAAGCCACTCTACTAGTATAGCTGCCTCTCCTTCCTGTAGATGAATAAGCTGTACTGGGGAGGGGCTCACGGTCAGCACACTAACCTAGACCATAGTAGCTCCAGGGTTCGATTTGTACTCCACCACAAACATCCTCGGCAACTCACTGAGGCCCAGATCCTGAAAGATATTTAAGCTCCTTGAAATCAATGGGCCTTAGAAGCCACAATACTTTGAGGATTTGAGTTGCCCTGTGCCTCAGTTTCCCCTCTGTACCATGGAGCTGTCCTGCCTCACAGGGGTGTTGTAAGGATAAATACATGAAAGATTGTGAAATTCTCAAATATTCCAGTGATGGTGGCCATATAAATACTAAGATATCTAGATGCTCTGTATGCCAAGCTGTGCTCTTGCCCTGCGTTCGAGTGCAAGACTCAACATGGCAAATTACATGTGAGGAAATTATCCAGGAGCCTGTACATTGGGAATAACAATGCGACTGCCACTAATACCTCCTCTGGACTGGCATTACCTGCTCTGCTGGCACTCTAGCTTCTCTTAGCTGGCACTGCTGCCACTCCTAAGTGATGTTGACTGCTTCTCTGGCCCCTGACACTGCTGTTTCTCCTGGCTGCTCGCATTGCCAGCTTGCCCCTCCTTCCTCCTGGTTCCCGGTTTCTGCCTGAGGCTGGCAGGAGGACTTGGAAGCACTTTGCATTTTCAAGCCCAGATTGCCACTATGTGCACACCCCTCCACGGCAGAATCCGTGAGGTCGCCCCATTGTTCAAGGATGTGGCCTTTGCGTTGAGCTCACAGGGTAGCACAGTGTCTCAAGCACCATCATTCGCCAGTGTTGTTATGCTACATTACCATACAATCTTACTCATAATAATACCAAGCGCCCGTGGAGGACTTTTCACCAGTAGGTCTCAAAGCACTTTATAAAGAACGTCAGTATCTCTGTTTTACAGATAAGGAAACTGAGGCTCAGGAAGCAACTTGCCTGGGCTAGTGGTGAAGCTAAGATTAGAACCCAGGTCTCCTGAACACTAGTCTGCAGCTTGATCCACTAGGGGACATAATGAAAAGCAGCCATGCTATCTCATGCAAGGGCTCCATTCTTCCCCTGTGAGCTCTGACTCCAATGGGAGATACTCATATCTGACCGGGTAGGGTGGCAAATAAGGAAGTGTTAACTTCTCACCCTAGAGAAAGAGAGAGAGAGAGAGGGCTAGATTTTCAAGGGCTCAGCCCCCCCTGCAGCTGAGGCCAGGTTTTCACAAGAGCTCAGCCCCCACTGTGCAACATCTAAATTAGCAACCAGCTTGCACAGCTCTTCTGGGGTGGACATTTCAAGAGCACTCAGCTTTGGCCCAAACTCCCTCCCCTGGGGCCTAAATGGGAGCTGAGCTCTTGAGACACACTGGCCCTCCATGCACCCAATTTCCCGCTGGCTCCTGCCTTGTGCCGTCTCGGCAAAGTGGGCGTGTGAAGCAGGCTACCAGATCAGAATTTGCTCTGCGTTCATTGTGCACAGGTGCAAATGACTCCACGAGGGGACAGGCAGGGTAGAACCAGAGCCCAGAAGGGCCAGCTCCTGCAGCGCTTACAGGGAATGCTGCAAATGTCATGAGGACATAAAATGGATTGGCCCGAGCTAATGGCAGTCCCTGTCCAGGAGAGCAGCTCTGAGGCCAGATGACTCCTACGCTGCAAAGCAAAAATCTTCCCAAGGGAACAGAGAGCACAGATCCCACAGGGGAATGTAACCTTATCCCCCTGCATTCATTGCATTCCACAAGCCAAATCGCTGTACATCCTGCCTGTGTGATCCTCCTAGGCAGTTAGGGCTGCGATGCCCCATTTCCACATTAGATGGCAGCAGGAAACCACAGTCTGGCGGATGGACTCGTATGGCTCATCTTTCCTGGGTCTGATTAATTGTTTGTATTACAGTAGCAGCTACAGGTCCCAGCCAAGATCACTGTGTCCCATCGTGCTAGGAGCTGTACAGACACATAGAGAGAGACAATCCCTGTCCCAAAATTGCTTACAGGCAAGACAACAAGTGGGAGGGGAAACAGAGAGAAAGAGGGGATGTGCTTGCCCCAGGTCAAGCTAGGAACTGAAAGCAGGTTTTCTGCGTCCCAGTCCAGTGCTCTATCCACAGGACCACACTGTCTGTTTTTTAAAAAAAAAGATTTACTTTTGCCTTTTTATAGCATGTATTTCATCTGAGGCTCTCGCTAACCAGTTAAGCCTCACAGCCCCTCTGGGGGCAGCTCAGGGTCATTACCCCCTTTTTTCAGATGGGGAAACTGAGGCCTGGAGAAGGGCAATAACTTTCTGAAGGCTCATCACACAGCAAGTCAGTGGCACAGCTGGATGCAGGTAAAGTTAAAAACACAAAGCTCAGAAACATCTGACTCTAAACTCAACCTGATTATTGTTGATTTGCTGCATGCTGGTAGCATGCACAGTGTCGTACAGAGGACTGGATGAGCCCAGGGGTCCTTCTAGAGTTAAACTCTTGCTGTCAGTGATCTCATGTGGCAATGAGTTCCACAGGTTAACTGCGCTGCGTGTAAAAAGTAGAGAAAGGCATGATCAGAGGAAGAATGAGCAACACAGAAAATTAGAATCAGCTCTTTAAAAGCCTGTGCATCCCTTAGGCTCTTTGCTTTTCTGTCAGTGCCTGCGCTGCCAGTGCTAGTAGAAGTTCAAGCTGCACGAGTTAGGTCAATATTGGTATTCCCCTTTTGCTGGGCATGGGGAGGGACAGACATAGAGGGATGAAGTGACTTGCCCAGGGAAATAGAGTGAGTCAGTCACAGATCCGGCATGGAACTTAAGGGCTCTTCTTCTGATTCACATTCCTGCAGACCACACCGTCCTTAGTCCTCTGCTCGAAGGCTCTTGACAAATTTACATGCACGCACGCACACATGCTCCCGCACACAAAATCTGGGATATAGCAAGGATAGCAAGTCAAGCACTTGCTCAAATATATTGGCCAGACCAGGGGCAGCTCCAGGCATCAGCACTCCAAGTGCATGCCTGGGGCAGCAAGCTACAGGGGGCAGCCTACCAGTCGCTGTGAGGGCGGCAGTCAGGCGGCCTTTGGCGGTGTGCATGCAGGAAGTCCCCTAGTCCCGCAGTTTTGGCGGTGATTCGGCGGCAGTGACGCCGAGTCCGGGTTACCAGCAGACCTCCCGCAGGCACGCCGCCAAAGGCTGCCTGACTGCCGTGCTTGGGGCGGCAAAATACATAGAGCCGCCCCTGGGCCAGACTCCCAGCTGGTGTAAATCAGCACATTTCCCTTGAAATCAATGGTGCTACACTGATTTACACAGCCTGAAAGCAGCCCTGATCTTGTCATGCACTTACCCACCGGGGCGTGCTGAATTGGCACCAAGCAATGCCATCATATCCGTAGAAATTAGAACAGGCTGAAATTTTTCCAATGGAATGTTTTTCTGTCGGAAAACGCCAATGCATCAAACTGGGAACATTCCACGGCAACCTGTCAATTTCAAGGTAATTTCATTTAGAACAAAAATCCAAATGGAGCATTTCAATCAATCCAAAATGTTCCAAATTGACCTTCTCAGAATGGATTGTTTTGAATTTTCATTTCAAAATGCCTTTTTGTTTCCAGGGTTATTGTATATTTTTTAATTTTATGTTTATATTATACCAATCACAATACCAATTACCAATCAGAGAACAAATTACAAATGACCAGTGACAATGAAAATTACCAAACTGATTAGCATACCAAATACCAAACTAATTGCCAAATTGTAAAATCAAATAAAAAATCAAATCAAAGGGAAAAATAATGAAAATCATATATTAAAAGGTAAAAATTGAAACATTTCAACTCACTTTTATTGGAAATTTTATGTGACAGAAACTTTTGAAAGTTAAACTTTTCATTCTGATCCAGAACTTTATTTCCCCCCAAAATCTGATATTTCCCATGGCATGGAAATTCCAAGTTTCAAACAGCTCTAGTGGCAACGTTTGAATAATACCACATGGAGTGGGAGTATTTTTTAAATTATCCCACATATCTATTTCTTTTTCTCCCTTCTGTCTCTGTTTTGGCCTTTATATTATTAATTAAAGGTCAAATCTCTGTCACCAATGATCGGATGAAACCTCCTGAAAGCGACCCAAACTGATTCCAATGCATGGTGGAAGCTAAGTTTTTTATCATATGATTCAATCATTTCAAATGGAGGTACTGTATGAAGGAGAAGTAACAGCACAGTAAATATGGGGGTGTGCGATGAACATTTTAGACATATAGCTGCAGCTTAAGCCTTATTAATTATTTGCAGTGTGGTAGTACCTAGGGGCCCCAGTCAGGGATCAGAACTTCAGTATGCTAAGCATGGGCCTGTCTTTCTTTTCTCTTTAAAATACATGTCAGTGAATTTGAGTGTGGGTGAAAAGTGCTAAAAGTTGTACATACAGCACCTAGCACCGTGGTGCCTTGATCTCACATGAGGCTTCTGGGTACTCCTGGAATACAAATAGTAATATATCAGGTGTCAAGTTTACACCTCCTTAAGGGCAGAGCGATGTAAAGAGGCCTTGGTGTAAACCAAAATTGGGCTCTGGAGTCTTTTATTTGAAGTACAGCAGCAGAGTTAGCAATTACAGGGGAGTTCAGTCTCTTCAGCCACTCTGCTGCAGCTGCTGCAAAAGAGACCACATAGCACTAGGGTGACTAGATGTCCAGATTTTATAGGGACAGTCCTGATACTCAGGACTCTTTCTTATATAGGAACCTATTGCCACCCACCCCCGTCCCAATTTTTCTCACTTTCTACGTGGTCACCCTACATAGCACCAATTGCAGGTTTTTCTGATGTAGAAACTTGTCCCAGTAGCAAATTGGACTGAAACCTTCACTTCCCCTCACCCCAGCTTATTTCACACAATGAGAATAGCCTCTCACTACTGACGTGGGCTGGACTCAGGTCAGCAGCCTAGAAGCAAGTGGTTCTACAAGCCAACACCCAGATGATGAGATGCTGGGTCCCTGCTCTTAGCCTTTTCTTTGCTCCCAAGGCAGAAATAATGATTAATCCTTTCAGAGGCAGGAGTATCCTTGGAAGAGTTGTAACTCTGAGCAGTGTCTGCAGCAGATTAGCTTATGCCATAGAGCATCAGTGATTCCCAGCTGATCAATGGTGCTTTGTACAATGTGCAAAAGGAGATGGACTCCTGGGTCAGACCACGGGCTTTGAAACGCTGGGCCCAACTAGACTTCCTTCGACTTCAGTGTGGGCTTGTCCCAGGGCTGGCTCTGGCCAGCTGAGTCCGTGGTAGTTTGTATCTGAGCAGGTGTGCAGAGCCTCAAGAGAGTGTGGCTTAGGTAAAGCCATAGAATCAGCTGGCACAGGGCACCTATGCTGGGGGGACAAGGTAGGGGGGTCGCACTAGTGCAGCAGATGTCTGCTAGTGTATTACCAGTGTAACTACATCACTATACATTTCTCCAGTCTAGACAAGACAAACTAATTTAATTGGGTGCTTGTTTTTACTTCCTGGTTCTCCATCCCTGCCTCTTCCTCGTCTTTTCGCCTGTCTCGCTTTTCCTTTTGTTCCCACCTGCCTCTCGCTTCCATCTCTCCTTGCTCACTCACTGGTGTAAATCAGTGTCACCCTGTGGGATGGGCACGAGCTGAGGATCTGGCCCCGTCGTCCATCTCCTTTTCTTTGTTCGTTTTCCTTTTCCATGCTGTAGTAACCGGGGGAAAGGCAAATTCTCTGCTGGTGTAAATGGGCACAGCAGCTCCACTGACATCAGTGGAGTTTATCCCTTTACACCTGCAGAGAATTTGGCTCCTTCAGTCTCTTTCTAATCCCCCTTGCTCATTCTCTTACCCTGGCATTAGCTCCATCTCTCACGCCACCCGCTTCCTGCCTATCACCTGTAATTCCACACACACACACCCGCCACCTCCAATCCCGCCTCGCCTCCCCTTAGCATTTGTTCTCCAGTCGCCTTCCCTCCAGTTTCCTGCAGGAGTCCCAGGCCAGTGGCTGGCCTCGTGTCTGAATGCTGAGTCACCCCTCATGACCAAGGGGTGACTCACAGAAGGGAAGTCCCTCCACCAGGGTACTTTTCAAACCGGAGCTGAGTAAAAGGGAAAGTGTCAAGGAATTTGGCCTGGAAGAATGTTTTCTTGGCACTGCGACAAGCTCGCTGTTTGCCTGAGTTATTCCCCTTTGCCACAGTGAACTTGTGTGACTAGCAGAGACCAAAAGCCCCAGGGGGCGGGGGGATGAGGGGGCACTGACCCAAAACAGAGCAGCTGCAGGAATCCAGCTAGAAGCTGAATATGCTTCACAGAAACACAAGCAGCTGCTCAAATATTCCGCAAGCTTTTTCTATTGCTACTACCAGCGGATCTGATTCTCCACTGCCCTGCACCCAGACGTAATTTACAAGGGGTGCAAAACTATCCCAGCACCATGACTGGAGAATGCATTTTACGCCTACTTTGCACAGGTAAGAATGATTGCCCATAACACATGGCAGGGGAGAATCAGACCAGGAAGTGCCATCAGCTGATATTTTCATTGCAAGCTTCTTAAAGCAGGAGCCTTGTTTCTTTGCTTACCTTTCCAGCACTAACAAATGTTAGGCGCTGGATAAATAAAAATGTTGCACAGCTTGTTGGAAACTGTAAAATTTAATTGCATATTTGAATGTGATGACAGATAAGGAGCTGGCTAGCATGTGCATGTGTTTGTCTCTTGCCCTCTACTGGATGGAGTCAGAACTGCTCAGCTATGTATCATAGGTCTTATACTGCTAATAGCGAATGGAGATTCTCCATCAGCACAAAGGGTAGAGGCCAGTGCTCTCAGACCAGGACTATCTGTACTATATCCCTGCTGCTGCAAAGTTCCCTGTGGCTGTGGCAAGCAGCACTATGAGAGACATGATGTCGTAAGCACTCATGGAATTGCTACAATATGTTTCCTGCAGCTTAGTTTTGATGCTCCATTTGCAAGAGAAGACCTCTGGGCCAAGCACTGAGTCCTCAATTAATTGTCCCTTTGCATTCCTCCTTAGCAGCCATTCCCCAAGTTAATCATTTTCCTCTCTGGCCTTTTTACAACTCTTTGTTAGTATCTCTGGAGCCAGCTGGCTGGAGCTGGGGAGGATATGTTCAGTGGGAGGAGGCTGGCAGGTACACTCTTCTGTACAGTCTCCAAGCTCTGTCCTCCCACCTCGCATCCTCTTGCTGGACCACTTTGCTCCCCAGGCAGATTCAGTCTCCCCCATGCTGCCTTTGTGACTCATGCTGCTGTTAACCCCAAGGGCTCAGGTTGACAGGCCAATCTCAGTATCAGGAGTAGGAGGCCATAATGCAACTTATCAGCTCACTAGCCTCCAAGCACATGGCAGCAGCCCAGATACAGACTCCAGAAGGAGTGCACATCTTCCCTGAGCCTCACCACCCTACGTCCTTACTACCCATCCCTGCTTTGTCAGACTGGCCTGCTCCAGAGCCACGTGTTGGGTAATGCACACGCAGGCACCAATATGCATGCGCACACACACACACCCCAAACATACATGGGCCCACACATCATGCCTCAACATACCTGTAGGCGCATCTCAAACTTTGGGAAAGTTCAGCTCCGCAAACCATCATCCGCATTTACAATGCAGAGCAGCAGGTTCATTGCTACTACCAGCCTGTGCTTTGTGGTCAAGAAGGCTGCCAGAGTGAGTCTATCGTGGAGCAGGCCGAGGGATGGGAACATAAAGGTTGTTCCATTTGGGGGAGGAGCTTAATATTTCAAAATTTGGTTTCATTACGGTTTGGAACAAAACCCAAAATTCTCTGCAAATGGGAATGGAGCCCTGGTTCTTGGGGAGCACACCCAGCGGACTACCACAGAGCCCTGGATCTGAAAGCCTTGGTGCCCCTTGCCCCAGAGCACTCTGAATGCCAGGGCTGACCCACAGCTCTGCATCTGGAAGCCCTGGCAGCCCTAGCAGCCCAGCAGACAGGCTGCCCTGGAGATGCGCAGGCAAGCTGGCAGGTTTCTGTTGGAACTTCATCAAAATTGAACTGACTCTGCAAACTATTTCCATTTCAATGAATTGGAAAAATCCAATGAAAAATGGTTCATTAGAATGTTTCCGGTCAGCTCTACCGATAAAGCTAGAGCTCTGATACTTTCTCCAACTGGAAAACACATTTTAACAGAGGCATAATCTCACGGATGCCTCCATCCCATTCCCTATTGTGTAACATCATTGTGAACAATACAACAATTGCTTTGGATGGAATAGTGAAGTACTGCTTGTCCCAGGCATTCAAAGATCTTTAGTCAGGCCCCAAAAACCGTGAGACTGAGTTAAAAAACTTGCTTCAAAAACTAATAAAATCTGGAGTTCTTTTGAGTTGTTTTCTAGTTTCTGACCCTTCCCAGTTCATGTTCTTCTCCTCAACCGCACAATCTGGAAACTTTATGAAAGGTAAAAGGAAAGAAAGAGAGAAAGAATTTTTCATGTAATCCAGTGACTCCAGGAGTTTGAGCTTTAACAAAAACACCACCTGTTGCGAGCACAGGTAACACTGTAATATCAGAAGAGTAGCTGTCTTTAATGGAATTTTGCAGCTGGAAGCAAAGGAGAGGGGCCAGCCAGCACCTTGTGACCAATCAGCTCTCTGCAGACCACCACATGCACCCTGGACCACGGTTTGAGAAATACTGGTGCAAAGGAACAAGAAGATAGCACCCAGAGGAAGCATTTCTCCAGCTCAGCTATGAGATCACAGCTATACCTGTTTCTCGTATTAGTACTGCTAACAACACAGAGGATAGGAATTGATTTTTAAAAATTAATAAAAATCAGATTTTTTTATTTAAATAAAATATTTTTCTTTTTTAAAAATGCACCAGCTTAAAATTAAGTTTGCCAACCTATGGGAAGGCCCAAATTTACTGAACTCTATTATAATGATCTAAATAAATAAATGCTACATCAATGAGCAGCTTCAATATTTAACAAGTTAAAGCATGCTACTTTTTAAATTATATACAGAATCAGGGTGAAAACATCTAACTTTTGAGGTCAACTCGAGATGTATGAATATGTCACGTCATTTGCAGCACTAACTATCACTGTGATTTTCAGTCTTCACAATCGGGGCGGCTCCAGGCCCCAGCACACCAAGCATGTGCTTGGGGCGGCAAGCCGAGGGGGGTACTATGCCAGAGACACGAGGGCAGCAGGCAGGCTGCCTCCAGCAGCTTGCCTGCAGACGGTCCGCTGGTCCCGTGGCTTCGGTGGACCTCCCACAGGCGTGCCTGCGGAGGATCCGCTGGTCCCGCAGCTTCGGAGGACCTCCCGCAGCCATGACTGCGGGAGGTCCTCTGAAGCCACGGGACCAGCAGACCCTCCGCAGGCACGCCGCCGGAGGCAGCTTGCCTGCAGTGCTTGGGGCGGCAAAATCCCTAGAGCTGCCCCTGTTCACAATGGAGCAAATGCTGGCATTTAGATTTATCCAAATGTAAATACTTTCAGTTTCTGGTGGGCTGAAAAGCTTTTGCCTTAATTACTCCAGCTTTCAGTTTAACTAGCAGGTGAACAGAGAAATCTTTCTTCCTTTGGACTAGTTGAATGGAAAGAGCTTGTTTTCCTCTTCCAGTCTATGAATAAAAACCAGGTGGGAGAGGATGAGATCTACTAATTCTAAAAACCTGAAGGACATGGAGCCAGGTTTTCAAAAGACTTTAGGCATCTAAAGCTACAGAGAGGTGCCATTTTCAGAGCAATTTTCAGAAACACATAAGCAAATTAGATTTTAGTGGAGTTAGGCACCTAACCTGGTTAGCCACTTTTGAAAGTTACACCAGGCATCTATCTGCATCTTTAACTATCTAAATAGTTTTGAAATTCTAACCCTTGGGGACCAGAAGCAATCCGTCCATTCACCAACTGCAATTAATACATCCTTTGTTTAATAAATGAGTATTAAATGTAAAACATGTTCTGCTAAACTTACTTTTTTCTCCTCACGTATCCAGTACATAACAGGTAGTTTTATTTAACTAATTAAAAACAATGTTGCACATTCCCACTGAATTCTCATTTCCATCCATATACTGCTTGACACAAATCCCAAGTAAAAAATCATCATACAAAATGCGTCATTCACTATTTTCTAACATCATAAAAAATAAGAATTTGTCCACACACGTTAAACTATATAAATTCTTAAATAAATGTATACAGATATAGCGTTTGCTCCTGCTTAGCAAAAAGTAGTCCCAAATTTAGTCCAAAGTTAATTGCAAATCAGTATATATCTAGATATACTTGGCCCTGCTCAAATGCAGGGGATTGGACTAAATGACCTCCCAAAGTCCCTTTCAGCCCTACATGTCTATGATTCTATGTTTTAGTGATTATACCAACCAATCAGAACGAACATTTCTCTAGGAAAATAAAAAGTGCAATGTAAAATGAGATTAAAATCAACTATTTAAATCAAGGGTTTCTGCTTGCTGAGTTAAATCATGATTTAAATGGCTAATTTAAATCAATCCACCCTAACAATGAGATTTATGGAGCATTTTCATCTGAAGGTCTCATAACGCTTCATAGATTAGACATGCAGAACTCACTTAATATCTGAAATACAGATGCCTCTTGGGTGGAAAAAAATGCACAGGAGCAATTGAGTGGGAGAAAAGAGAAGTTGTGTTGTGGGCAAAAGGGTGAGGATGGATTTGTGGAAACAAAGGCTCAGGAGTAGGCAAGGTCTACAGACAAAGAGTGGGAGGGGCAAAAGAGATGGTGCGGGTGGGACCTAGGGTACAGAGTGGGCGGGGCATAGGGATTTTCAAAACTAACTATCACTTAGTTGCTCCGAAAAATATCAAATGATACCTTCAGCATGAACAGATTTCTTTATTTTATTTAAAGAGATGGACCCCAGCTACACAATTTGGATCAGAACCTGGACTCTAACTTCCCCTGCATCCTAGCCTGCTGCATTTAGTATTTTGATTCAGCCTATTATGGGGATTCGAGCTCTAGGATGTTTGGATTTCAGATCAAACCAGACTCATCTCTAAATCTTTTACTTTTAAATCCTGGGCACTTCGACGCTGAGATTTCAGGGAGAGGAAGACAGTGGCAGCTAAACTGTACAAGCTGAGCTGGTCCTTTTCCTAGCATCCCCTGCCCCTTCCACCACCCCCACCCCCACATGCTTCAGAAAAGTTTCTTTCCTCCTCCTCCAGGAAAACCCCAGCTCCCGAACTGGCAGGTGTTAAGTAGCAAAGTGCAGCTCCTGGGTAAACAAGCATGGAAGCCAGCAGCAGCTCCCAGCAGAATAGACACCCCAGAGCCTAGCGGGTGGAGGGCAGGGATTTTTATGGGTTAGTACCTAGCATGTTTGAGCATGCATGGGAGGAGGAGGGGATAGACAAACACTCGTAGGTGCGGCAAGGTAAATAGATTTTCTCTGGATTCCCACTGCCAACTCCCTTTTAGGCCTGGCTGTACAATTCAGGCCCATTTTATGCCTCAGAAATTATTTCCAGCACCCCTGTCCCTTCCCACTGACCCTGTGCCCCATTGGTACAATTAGGGTCGGATTTGCAGGGCACCTCTTGCTCCCATTCAAGTCAACTGGAGTTGCAATTGTTCAACACTCCTGGAAGCCCAGATCCTTCGAGCCCTGGTGATTTAATCAAGTGCATTACGGCACTGCCTAAAGGCCAACCAAGAATGGGGCCCCATTGTGCCAGGTGTTGTGTATACACAGAGTAGTAAATAATCTCTGCCCCAAAGAGGGGTGAAGCTGGGATGCTACATTTTCTGGGCCTGAATGCAATTCTGTTTCCCAAGGAGACAAATCCATTGGACAGCCTCAGTGAGCCAAATTCCCCCACAGTGTAACGCAGCGTTGCCACCTCTTGGGATTCTATGGTAACTCTTGTGCTATTTGGTGAGTTTCTTAAAGATCCCAGCTCCTGGAGTCATGGGATTACGTAATTTTTTTTTTAAAGTACATTCCTCACCCTTGTATTTTGGTGGTGAAGTCTGAAAATGTGAATGCTAAAGATTCAGAAACCAGCAGGCACATAAAAAGAACCAACTTTTAAAATAAATCAAAAACACTCTTGATTTTGAAGCCAATCGGATGATTTTTAGGGGAGCCGGACTAGCTATTTTTGAATGCTTAGTGTTGGCAATATTGTAACTGACACTAATGGAGTCATGCCAGCAGAGAACCTGGCCCAGTGATACCAAGCCAGAGTTCCAACAGAGCTCAGGGAAGGATTTTCAAATGCTGAGTAGCACCCAGAATCAGGGTCAGAATTTTTGAAGACCCACATGGTGAGCTTTTTCACAATCATGTCTCCCATGTGGGAAAATTCTGGCCAACCTAGGGAGGCTCAGACAATATAAATACTTCCTGAGCAAGGCAGACTAGGGGGTACAAAGCAGAAACGGGATCTCAGTCCCACCAGGCTCAGCTTCTCCCAGAGCTTGGGCCCAATGCATCCCTGCTGCAGAACAGCTGAGGGCCAGGAGATGGCTGGGGAAGTGACACAGAAGTATTTTGTAAGCAGATAGTACGTCTGTAAGTATAAAGTTCTCACATTCCTCTTGAATCAAATTCCCACCTGCAATGCCACCGCACGGGGCTTAGTTGCAACCATAGCTTACCCAAGAAACAAGCAACCAGGGGTAGCTGTGTCATCAGCAGGGCTCATCAGCAGGACCCAGGAGCAGCTTTAGCTGGTGGAAAGAGAATAGATACAAAACAGGACTCATAATTCCTCACCAGAGCAGCTCCACCTATAGGAGTGCTAGTGTAGACAGGGCACAGGGGAGTCACCTAGCTCAGTGGTTAAAAGACGGAGCCCTGTCTACACTGCAGCCTCCACCACCAATAGAGTTGCACCGCAGAGGGATTGTGGGTCCCATTTCTACTTGTGTGGAAGCAACCTCAATGCATGCAGAGGGAGGGATGGCCCAATTGACTGGCAGCCCCTCAGACATGTCTGTCTGTCTGTCTCTCCTGAGTCCCCTAGTGACACAGCTATTTCCGGTAAAACCCCCAGCAGTGCCAACAGAAGAGTCATTCAGGTAAGGGGCTAGTGGGCTTTGCCAGCGTAGCTCTACGGGCAAAGCATTTATAGTGTAGACGAGGCCTCTGACTGTTCCAAAGTCCTGGCCACAGATTTTGAAGGGATGTTCCCCAGGATACCACAGAAAACCCAGGCTAGTCTCACTGGGGTGAGCTTAAGGAAAGAGCTTATGAGCCAGTCACAACTATTATAGGTACCACTGGCTGTGGGAGGTGAGCTAGTGTGCGCTATAGGGTCGGGGTGAGTACACTGTAGCAGGGAGGTGCATGTCTTGACGCGTTCTCATTCAAATACACCTTAGACTGTAGTGCTGAAGAACCCTTCTTCCCACCTCTATCTTAACACCAGTCCAAGGTGAGATTCCCACATGCTCCTCTGATACTTCCCCCGTAGTCGGCACACAAAAGCTCACAGAGAAACACATGACTCACCTGCCTGTCAGGATATCTAGGCTCCATCAGCAAGAATACATTAGAGAGCTGCACTCTAGTTCAGTGGCTCTCAATCTTTCCAGACTACTGTACCCCTTTCAGGAGTCTGATTTGTCTTCTGTACCCCCAAGTTTCATCTCACTTAAAAACTACTGGCTTACAAAGTCAGACATCAAAATACAAAAGTGTCACACAGTCATAGGACACTGTTACTGAAAAATTGCTGATTTTCTCATTTTTACCATATAATTATAAAACAAATCATTTAGATTGTAAATATTGTACAGTATCTAGGGCAGCATAAACTCATTGTCTGTATGAAAGTTTCATTTGTATGGACTTTGCTAGTGCTTTTTATGTAGCCTGTTGTAAAACTAGGCAAATATCTAGAGTTGATGTCCCTCCGGAAGACCTTAGCATACCCCCAGGGGTATGTGTACCACTGCTCAAGAACCACTGCAAGCTAGCTGATTCGGCACAGGAATCACTGGGAGAGGTTCTCTGCCCTATGTTGTGCAGCAGGTCAGATCCCAGTGGTCCCTTCTGTCCTTAAGATCTATAAGCAGGACAAAACAATGATTCAAGTGACGCAACATAGGGCAGCAAAGAGCTTGACAACAATGCAGGGAGTATGGCATTACCGTTATTTACCTGAGTAGTCCTGACAAAGCACTTGGAGCTGCACAAGACGCAAAGATAAAAACAATCCTTGCCCCAATGAACTTACATTCTGAGAGAGGCAGTGAGCCCCATCCTGCCCCTATGTTAAGGGAGCTACACGCTGCTTCCCTGGCACAACGCCAGCTCACTCCCCACCCCCGGGGAAGGGCACATCAGCAGGCATCCCTGCACCCCGGAAATCCCTAGCAGCTTGAAGGGCTCCTTTCTACAGTGCTTTGAGATCCTTAGATGAAAGGTTCCATTTATTATATTACTATCATTTATATTGCAGCAGCGCACAGAGACCTCAGCCAAGATCAGGGCCGCATCGTGCAGGCATTTAATAGTTAAGCACGAGTTGATGCGTTTTGCTGGATTGAAGTTGTAACGTCCATGAAGTCCAGACGAGGTGGTCATTTCCCGGAAGCGGCATAGGAGAGGTTGATTCAGGTACCTGTAATAGTTCTGACTGTGCCTCTGGGGTTTTCACAGGGTGGCACTTGTCCAGCCTCCAAAATGATATTGACAAGTGACTATGTTTTTCCACCGGTGCTAGCTTTCTGAATCAGCCTGGCAGCAGCTGGTTCAATCAATGACACTGTTACAGCAAGCATGCCTTGTACATGGTAGCATGGCTGAGATCCGGTCTAATTCAAGGTGCAGAATAAGGTTGTTCTAGGTAGACAAAAAACAACATTATATGTGTCTCCATCATAAACACCAGATTCACTGTGGTTGGCTGGACCCACCACATAAACATTAACAAACGTTGAACACATCCTGTGTGAACAATATTGGTCAGCCAAGCTTTTCCATGAACACTGGGACGCTAAACCAGCACGTACATTTCAATCATGTTTTCTCTTCCAGGGATGGACATTCTGAAAACACATCAAAGGCCTTAAGCAAGACCTGGATAAAGTGATTCATTAGTTCACATCTGCTTTGTAGCCATGCTGACTGAGGCCAGCTGAGCATCTGGCCTGGAGAACATTACCACCCGAAGAGCTAATTATTTATTATAGCTGAGTAAGCACATACCTGAACTGCAACAGCAGAGGAGGTAATGAATGTCGTTTCGCAGTTAGTTAGTGACCTTGTGGAATGATTGCTACCCTGGGAAATCAGGAAGGCTGGGTTCTTATCATGACACTGATCTAGAAAATGGCGCTCTGTGCCTCAGTTTCCCCATGCCTCTAAAATGGAGACAATGATGCTGCCCCACCTTTGTGATTTATGGCTAAAAGCCACTATGCCATGAAGGATTATTAATCCTGATTGTAAATGCAATTTATTATTAAGAACATAGACACGTTGGGGATAATGCTACTACTGACCTCCCTTGTAAAGCATTGGGAGATCTAGGGATGAAAATAAGGGCATGAGAACTAGGTAGCAATAATTATTATTGTTATTATTATTGCATTCCTTTAAGGAAGGCTGGCTTTGGGGTTAAGTCACTGGCCTAGCACTCAGGAAACCTGCGTCCAATTCCCATCTCTACTGAATACTCCCTGTACGACCTGGGGAGAATCATTTCATCTCTCTGGCTCAGTACAGTACTTCTGGCCTCGGCCATCCTCTCTAAGACTCTTGCCCTGGGTCCCCTCCATTGCCTCCATTCCTGGACAAGCTCACTGTTCCCTTCAGGAGATCCTTCCTGGGATCCTTTCTGAGTCTAATTACATCCAGTCCCCGGCACTGCTCCTCAGACTAACAGACAGTAGACATCCAGATCCTCTCTCAGGGCTGCAGGGTCTGTCTGCCCTAAAACGGAGCGGTGGAGAGGAGGCTAGTCACTGCCTTGATCTGGTTAGAAGGTTCCCTACCAGTTTCTCTTCTTGGGCAAATTTCCCCCTAATAATCTGTGGCCTGCTTCACCCTTTTAAGCTTGTCTTCTCCAGCTGCAGCATGCTTCACAGGTGCATCTGAATGGAATGCTCGCTTGGCTTGGTGTAGAATATTTGGTCAGTCATTCTGCTGTGACAATAAGATTGTATATATATATATATAAACAGTAAATAATGAATTCACATGACTGTGGCACTTCTGGGTAATTTTGGCTGCTAATATGGCTCTGAAGCACTGAGGTCTGAGGAGCACTGCTCTAGGTGTTACTGTAATATACATAATAACAGCATCTTGCTCCTCAAAGAATTCAAAACCAAGATTCTTCAAAATCCAAAATTGTCAAACTCGGGGGCCTAAAGTTAGGCACCTATTTAAGCACCAAATAACAGATTTAGATGCATAACTTAAGGTGCCCACATTCAACGGTTTTGGCCATTGTATATACAGATCACCTCACTCACTATCTAAACGCAACGTCCTCTGGAGTGAAGCACAGCAGCTCTCTAACAGCACAAAGCTACAACAGCTTAGTGGGGAGAGAGAGGAAAGGAGAATACCGTATCCAGAAACTGCAGGGGAAAACTGCAGGGGAGATTTAACCAGGTTATCACGCCTAACTCCTGCAGAAAGTGCCAAGGGCTCTGTACTGGCTAGAGCTGGACAGAAATTTTCACTCACATTTGGATGAAAAACAAAGGGAATTTGGTGAAAATGCTTCGGAATTTTTGTTTCCCAGCCAACTCTGCGTTTTAACAGCTACAGCGAAGCAGCAGCGTAACAGCTTCTAGCTCCCTCGCGAGGCACTGACTCAGAGGGAATATCCAAAAAGGGACCTAGCCAAACCCTGCTGAGTTTGGAACTCGTACCAGGACTGAAGCCTACGTTAGCGTGACACTCTGTCTGCCATAGTCAGCTTAACTCTCCTCTTATTGCGTCATTGGCTTGGCATCCTTCCAGATGGCATCTCCAAACCAAGCAGAAATGGAATGCGACGGATTTTGCCATTCCTGAAAGAATGTGCTGGTGGGTTCCATGCAGCATTCCCACCCCTTGGGCATGACATCTCTTCGACTGACAAGCACACATGTTAGCTCTTCGCGGAACGCATTCAGTCTGCAAAGCTGCATCCTCCACCCCACACTCTCCCAGCAGCAGGTGGTGTGACAGCACGCAGGAGGCAAGGGTCCCAGCTGTTTGCTTTCAAACAAAGCATCCACTTTTGCTGGCCATTTCCTTCATTTTTATCAATAATGAATTCCTCCTGATAGCAAAACTCTAAGCATTTCCGTAGTGCATTTAGCACAGGTTGACGTGCCCAGAAGCTGGGTAGTTACACTGCATTAAGTGTCACTCTTCAAGAGCCTCCCTTTTGATCCATTCCGTCATTTTATGTAATTCCTAAGACATTACCTCATGACCATCCCCTCTCACATACCCTGCTGTAAATACGCAGCACATCTGCTAAAGCCAGTGAAATTGTCCTACTGTAAAATCAGTGTGAGTGAGAGCAGAATCAGGCATGCTGAACCAAATTCTAAGCAGTTGCACCAGGGTAAATCCAGACAGCTTCATCAAAGTCAATGGCAGGCTTTTCTGAAAGAAACCCACAAATACCACTTCTTCCATTGTGAATATTCGGGAATTATCCCTTAGGAGAACAAGTCTGTCTAACGGTTAGTGCAGTGTGACAGACTTCAGTGGGTACAGAAGTCTGGTAGAGGGCAAATATACTGGTCACTGGATGAGTAGTTTTCTGTTCCCGGAGTGACCAGAGCAGGAGCTGCACTAGAGTAATCAGGAATCTGCTAGAACTAATTCAGGCAGACAGGCTGATTAGATCACCTGCAGCCAATCAAGGCAGGCTAACCAGAGCACCTGGGTTTAAAAAGGAGCTCATTCCAGTCAGGTGAAGAGGAGTCAGAAGAGGGGAAGTGTGTGAGAGGATCTGGGAGCAAGAGGCACAAGGAGCTGAGAGTGAGAGGCTGTGCTGCTGGAGGACTAAGGAGTACAAGTGTTATCAGGCACCAGGAGGAAGGTCCTGTGGTGAGGATAAAGAAGGTGTTTGGAGGAGCCCATGGGGAAGTAGCCCAGGGAGTTGTAGCTGTCATGCAGCTGTTACAAGAGGCACTATAGATAGCTGCAATCCACAGGGCCCTGGGCTGGAACCCAGAGTAGAGGGCAGGCCTGGGTTCCCCCCAAACCTCCTAACTCCTGATCAGACACAGGAGGAGTTGATCCAGACTGTGGGGAAAATCACTGAGGTGAGCAAATCTGCCAATAAGCGCAGGACCCACTAAGGTAGAGGAGGAACTTTGTCACAGCAGTAAAAAATGAGTCCAGAGACCTGGGTTCTTTTCCTGGCTCTGTCACTGACATGTGGTTAAGGCAGTGGATCGGGAGTCAAGAAATTTGGCTTCAAATCCGCCCCCCCACCCACACACACACTTCTGAGTGACATTGGGCAAGTCACTGAGGAACAGATTCTGATGCCCTTATTCTAGTAGTAAGGGCACTGGGCTGGAACTCAGGACGCTTGGGTTCTATTCCTGACTCAGCTACTGGATGGCCTTGGGCAAGTCACTTGACTGCCTGATGCCTCAGTTTCCCCTTCTATACAATGGGGATGACAATAGTGACTTCCTTTGTAAAGCACTTTGAGATCTACTGATGGAAAGTGCTAGATAAGAGCTAGATGTGATTGTGGCTCTGCCACTGGCCTGCTGAGTGACCTTGAGCAAGTCATTTCCCCCTCCCACCATTTGTCAGTCTTGTCTATGTAGACAGTAAGCTCTCCTGAGTAGGGACTGTCTCTCACTGTGTCTATGTACAGCACCTAGCATAAAGGGGTCCTGAGCTCTGTTAGGGCCTCCCGGCCCTATGCATAAAATGGGGATAACAACAGTTTGTCAGCCTTGTCTATTTACATTGTAAGCTCTTGGGGTCCAGGACTATCTCTAACTACATGTTTGCAAAGCTCCTAGCACAACTGGACCCTGAGCTCTGTTAGGGCCTGCCAGTGTGACCAAAAAACCATAATAATGACCCCAGGCGTGTCCCTTCCCTTCCCTGTGCCTCAGTTTGCCCATCATCAAATGGAGAGAGTAATAATATTTACCTGCCTCACCAGAGGGCCGAGAGGCTGAATTAATGTTTGCACCTTGAGTTTGTCAGCTGAGCAGCTCTGGAGAAAAGCAAGTTATTATTGTGTCAAGCTATAACTTTCTGCTGCACCCGTTAACGACTGTTGTGTGCCATAAGCACAACAGTGTTGCATTGCCTCTGACAACTGGCCAGCTGTGCCTTCACCCATCACGTCAGCACACCGTGAAGGAGGTGTCTCATCACAAGAGTTTTTTTTCTCCCAGCTTGGACATTAATTGTTCTAACCACTCGGACAAGCCTCCTTTGCATGGGACGTATAAGAGCCAATCGGGTCTCAGTGCTGGTGCAGTAGGCAACAGCCAAACAGCGGCTGAGTTTTAGCATGGACGAGGAGTTTAGTCTCTGAACTACAGCAGATCTTGCCTTGGGAGAGGAATACTGTGCAAAGCTGATGTGGCACCTGGCCTTTTAAACTGCGTTAGAATGAAGGACACATGTAATTAATTATTCTGAATAATCAAGTCCCCGCTGTGGGAAGAGGGACCTTTTGCTCGGCTTCCAGAGAAAGGATGGGCTTGTGGTTACAGTGTTGGACTGGTGCTCAAGAGAGAAAGGTTCGAATCATGGCTCTGTCAGATTTCCTGCACAATCTCTGGCTCATCTGTCCTTGTTCTAGTACCAAGGATTGGGGCCCCATTGTGCTCGGCTCTATACACACATATAATGAAAAAAGCTGGGTAGCCTCACAGTCCAATCTCTCTATATCCCAGTTGTACAATGAGGATACCCACTCCCTGCCACTGATTTCCTGGGTGACCACGGGCAAGTCACTTAATTGTTCCATGCCTCAGTTTGCCCATCTGTTAAATGGAGATGCAAATCGTAGAAATGCGGGGCTGGAAGGGACCTCAAGAGGTCATCCCCCCTACACTAGGGTAGGATTAAGTATACTTACACCATCCCGGACAGGCGTTTGTTCTTAAAAACCTCCAATGACAAGAATTCCACAACCACCCTAGGTAACGGGGGCTCCCATCCTTAACTGTCCTTGTTAGCAGTAACACTTCCCTACCACACAGAGGTTCTCAGATAGTACAGAGATGGGGGGCCACATAAGAACCTAGCTAAACAGACTCACCACAGGAAGCATAATCTCGATAAACGCTGCCTTCACTTGGATACAAACGACAACAGACTCTCAGCACCCCGCTGCAATTGACAAGCAGCTCACCATTAGAATAACCACCGTCTTTACTGGGTGGGGGTTGAGCTTTTCATTCTGCAAACCACTTAACTGGAGAAAAACCTTCTCATGGACCACCACCAATCAGCCACTGCTTGGTTCTCAAGACCACTCATTCTGCGGAGCCCCACAAAAGGTGGGCCAGGTCATTGGTGACCCATGGGCTGCTGCTTCAGAAGCACAGCCTTACAAAATCCATCTGCAAGGCTTGTTACGACAGTTATAGCCTGTACTGGCACATATGGGAAGGTTTTTTTCTGAGCTACTGCAGACCCAGGGAGAATGACTATCAAAATCCAAAGCCAAAAAAATGTCACCAGTTTCACACAACTGAAAAACTAATAGATCAGCTCTTTGGAGTAAAGTACACAGGCTCTGAAAAGCACTTCAAAAGCAGTCAGAGAAACAGATCCAGATGCGTAACACCATCCATCCAGAGAGCCTGGATGGCTTGAGTGCTTTCAGTTAATCCAGCTTTGAAAATGCAAGACAACAACCAGCCTGGAATGAGTCTTAAACTCAAGAATCGGTATCTAGGACCAACATGTTTCTTCTTCAGGCCAACCTTAGCACCTCTCCATCTAAATCAGGAGTAGACAACCTATGGCACGTGTGCCGAAGTCGGCACGCAAGCTTATTTTCAGTGGCACTCACACTGCCCGGGTCCTGGCCACCAGTCTGGGGGGCTCTGCATTTTAATTTAATTTTAAATGGAGCTTCTGAAACATTTTAAAAACCTTATTTACTTTACATACAACAATAGTTTAGTTATATATTATAGACTTAGAGAAATAGACCTTCTAAAAATGATCAAATGTATTACTGGCAGGCAAAACCTTAAACTAAAGTGAACAAATGAAGTCTCAGCACACCACTTCTGACAGGTTGCCGACCCCTGATCTAAATCAATATGAGGTTTGGTCCTTCTTAGGCTTTTGAAAGCCTCAGCAATAATTGTAGTGGTTGAATAATTACATTTATAGGGCGAAATCCTGTCCCCCAGTGAACTCAACTGGAATTTTGCCATTGACATCAGTAGAGCCAGGACCTCCTCTATTGCAGGGAGGTAGTCATCTAGTCCGGCCTCTTGCATAGCACAAGTGTGGGGATTTCACCCAACAGAAAGAAATGTTCCTGGGCATCTTGGAAAAAGCTTTGGCCTAAATGTTCCAAAAATGACCAGTGATTCTGGGTGCCCATCCTGAGATAGCAGATTTTCCAGTGGAGTTGGGTGCTCAGCACTTTCTGAAAATCAGGCCCTTTTAAAGGTCTCTCAGGTAGGGCCGGCTCCAGGCCCCAGCGCACCAAGTGTGTGCTTGGGGCAGCATGCCGCGGGGGGCGCTCTGCCGGTTGCCGGGAGGGCAGCAGGCAGCTCCGGTGGACCTCTCGCAGGCGTCCCTGCAGAGGGTCTGCTGGTCCCACGGCTCCTGTGGACCTCTCGCAGGCGTGTCTGCGGATGCTGCACCGGAGCCGCAGGACCAGCAGACCCTCCGCAGGGACGCCTGCGGGAGGTCCACAGGAGCCGCGGGACCTGCGAGTGGCAGAGCACCCCCCGCGGCATGCCACCGTGCTTGGGGCAGCGAAATGGCTAGAGCTGGCCCTGCTTTCAAGTTGGGTCTCCAAAATCACTAGTCACTTCTGACAATTTAGACCTTGCATAGTTTTTTCCCCAAGAGCAACAGCCAGGATGGGAGCTGATCTACTGAGAGGAATTCCCGAATGGCAGTCTGACTTTTCAATCCCCAGGAGCATCGCTATCTAGCGGCTAGACAATTGCAGGCTCTATCAGACTATGGGGCCAGCCCCACTGGTGAAATCTAAATGGGGTCTGCATGGAACCTGAAACTCTCATCCTATTTTTTTTTGTTATTACTTACAGTCTTGACTGTATTTTCGATTGGCACGGTCTCTCACCACGGCACGTGCATGTGCAATACCAAGCACAGTGGGACCCAGACCTCACTCAGTACACATAATATCGCTACGACCAACTGGGTCTTTGTCCCAGCTCCGGCTGAAGGCTCTGACATACATGCAGCAGGGCTGCAGGCACTGCACAGCTGCTGTACAGGGTTGCCCTGGCCACTCCCCACCACTGCAGCACTGAGGAGCAGTGAACCTGTCTCCTCTCTCTTCTCAGTTCTCCCACGAGGGCTGCCCAGACACTGTGCAGCACCCGGGGCTGAAGAATGCCCCAGCAGCTGGTGTCTGCTTCTGGGCCCTGTCAGCAGGGAGCTGGGTAAGAAGAGTGGCTCAGGTGTTCAAGGGGCTCAGTGGAGGGAAGAGACAAAGTCTCCGTGGAGGGTGAACAGTATCAGGGGGATGGAACAGTATTAGAGGCTTAGAGGGGGTGCACAATGGGAGGACGGTCTTGATGGGGGGCAAGAGGCTTATAGTGAGATGTACAACGGGGGAAAGGGGCTCAGCATGGCGGGGGTGGGATAGGTGGCTCCAGGGGGGTAATGGGAGGCAGGGATACAATAGGTAAATTTTACCAGAATCCCACCCCCCCCTTACACACACACAATCCCGAAGTTTTCAGGCTCCCACTCCCCACAAACCACCCCTCACCATCAGGCTGGCTCCCTCCTCCAGTTCCTACTCCCCCATACTCCCCAGGCTGCTCTAAGTTTCTATAGTTAATCGACACAGATCACCGGAAGGCTTTTCTCACGCTATGTCTTGTAGTTTATCTATGTGAATGTGGTCTCCAGCATGAGCCAAGGTGGGGTCTGAACTCCTTTGCAATGATTAAAAGTAGGGGCCTGCCAGTAAAAAACAAGAGAAAAAAGGAGGATGACAGGACTCTGAGTTATGACTCCTGGGTTCTACCCCTGGGGGCTCGTCTCATCACCTCTGTGTGCCTCAGTTTGTCCATCTATAACATGGGAACATCATTGCTCACCTAATTCCAACCCAGAGGTGGCTGCGTTTTAATGATGGATGAATGATCCACTGTATATCTACACAGTATATCCACTGGAATATACATGGCTAATTCTCAGGGCTGTTTGGTTTCATTAGTGTTTGGAAACTCCTCCAATAAAAGGCACCAAAGCAGAACCAAGTGTTATTAACCTGGACCTGGTTTGTTGGCCTTGAGAATGAACCATCCACCGGATAACCAGTTCAGCCAGGAGTGCCTTGCCCAAATTGTTTCTGAAATGCTTGAGCACCCATTTCAAAGGGCAGCAGACAGTATTTTCACTCATGTGAACACATGAAGAAAGAGGATGGAGACCGTGTTCCCAGAGAGTCTGGCTGAACAGAGAGTCAAAGCCTCCGACTGGAAAGAGGTGTGGGCTGAGCATCAGACTGGGAGCCAGGAAATGTGATTCACACTCTGCCACTGATTTATTATGTGACCTTGAGCAAGTCACTTCACCTGTGTGCCCCAGGTTATCCACCTGTAAAATGGGCATAATCAGACTCTAGTTCACAATACAGTTGTGAGGATTAACTATTGTTCCATAAGACTTTGAAGATGACAAACACTATACTTATGTTCATGTCCTGTATTATTACATCCTCTCTCCAGTGTCAGAGCACAGGGCAGAAACCAGTCTCTTCCATCCCTCTCAATCACTAGCTGCTGCTTCTACCTGCTCTCTGTGCTGAGATCGACTGTTCCCTGCTAAGGGTACTTTGTAAGGTTTCTCTTGGGCACCCTTGTTTCCTCACACCAGTTGGTTTCCACTTGACAGCTTCATGTGGGAGTTTGTTTGCTGGCCTCAGGAGCATATGTCCCAACTGTGTCCTTCTAATTGTGATGAAGATGAGCTGCCAGTTGGTGATTCCTCAGATCTCTTCAGTAGTGGCAAAGTAACTCCATCCAATGCCCAAAATCTTTCACGGGCACTTATTTTCACACACGTCTTACTTTCTGTCTAACATTTTAATAGCTCTCCAGTGGTCACAGCCATGGGTTGGCACTGAAGTTACATCTACACCGAAAATTCTCAGTTTTATCTCTTGGTACTACAGATCTGTGGTTTCATGCATTGTAGAGTTTAGTGAATACTTGGGCTGTCTTTCCTAGCCTTGGCGTCACTTCTTTTTTGAGATCTCTGCTGGCTAGTGTGGTGCTGCCCAGGTAAACGCTGTTCTACTGTATTGATGCTTTCGCCTTCTAATATGATGTTATGGCTTGATGTATGAATTTCAAGGATGTGTGCTTTGGCTTAACTACATTTGAGCCCTGCGTGGCCTGCAGTTGTTGCCAAGTCATCTATGTAGCTTTTTGGGGGTGTAATATTAATAGCTATCAGTCGATATCAGTCAATGTTTCAATAGCCCCTCAACAGTGCAAAATCCCCTATGCATCTTTCCAAATATCTGCCTTAATTACCAAGAAGGGGAGAGTGGAGTTGTAGTCTTCCAAGCAATGCTCAACAGGATGCAACAATTCTGCCTCCCTAAATTCTCTTTGTCATCTCAACTGACTACGGTACATTCTTCATTTTTGTTTCATGTTGCAGACCCAGAGCAGCTGCCACATTCCAACCCAGAAGTGGCTGCGTTTTAATGCTGGATGAATGATCCACTGTATATCGACACAGTATATCCACTGGAATATACACAGCTAAGATTTTTTAAACCAACTAGTTTTTTTAGAAACTGCAGAGCACCTGCCCCTCTGAAAACTAGGCTCCTTTAAGGTCTCAGGCTGGGCACTCCAAATCATGAGTTAGTTTGGAAAATCTTTCATAAATGATAGCCAGCTAGCTAACCTGGGTCTATAAACAAACACACACAGATCCCCATTAGTGCTATATAAAAATACAATATTATTAGTAATAAATGAACAACGGCGTTGTCAGTTGCAATGGAAGAGGAATTGCTCCATACAAGTTTAGGAATACTGGGAGTTGGCCAGGTTATTGGGAAGTTTACTGCAGAAAGGAAAACAATGATCAAGGGAAGCCACCTCCACTCCCAGTGGACACTTCGGTGTTGTTAAGAGACGATACCCAAGATATTCAATTCTATCTCCTGCTTCTAGCCAAGCTGCAAAACTTGTTTTGCCGTGCGGAGCCAGGGGTGATAACCAGAAGATGGGACTGTCGCTGGAGAAGAAAGAACTCTCTTTCCCAGGGGAGGCAGTTGTTGGGAAGCTGTTCAGACTCACAGACACCTGGTGGGTGTCTGAAAAAGCTAGGCTTGCTTAGGTCAGCATCACAGGATGGCAGGGCTTTAAGTGAGATAGACGTGCGTGTACACGGTGTGTTGTTTTAAAATCCTGTTTCTCTAAATCCTGCGTTCCTACTGTTGAAATTCAACAATACGTTGGTCACTACCGGTCACAGGCTCCCGAAGGGAAGAACCACAGGTGCCAAACATGGTCGGACCTGCTGGGTAAGCCCGGTCGATACACTGAGTGTTGTAGCCCAAGGCTCGGTCTACGAGTGGGAAAACTGTGATGTTTCACCCCAGAGGAGAGAATGGCACAAGGCCTGATACCCGAAGGTATGCACTCAGAGAGACCAGGAAGGGGACAGAAGGGCAGACAGCCCTGTCATCTTGACAGCAGCATACCCCACAAATCCTCCTATGTTGCATCTACCCGACAATTTTAGAGCAATCTCCCACCGTTGCACTAGTGTCGGTGCCATTCCACCAGCGGGATCTACAGTGTGGGGTGCTAGTATGCACAGGGCTAAGTCATTTTTACCACTATGCCCTGTCTGCTCAGAGCAGACCTTCTAGACAATACAGTCGTATAAAATTGCTAGCATTCGGTCTAATGCTTCCACTGGCATTAGAACCAGTTGAGTTACACTGTTAGCACAGCGGTGAAAGCCCTCCTTAAAACTGTCCATTTAAACAGGGCCCCTGAAGGGTCCTCTGCCTCCCAGGTCTAACTCTCACTTTCACCTATCTTGGAGCACCAGCCTTTTCCCCCTCTTCTGTTGGGGATAAAAGGAATAGGAAAATGATCAGGATTGCTCTGTGTCTATGCCCACATCCACTCATTAGCTACAGTGTTTGATACTAAAGTTGGATCAAAGTATGGAACACTCACATAAAATGCATCACCTCCAGTTTCCATTCCTTTATGTAAGGCTACATAACATTGCCAGCTCTAAAGAGCAACTAAAAACTTCACCTACTTTAATAAACCAACAGGGAGAAAATCTGCTAGATTCTTTAAGCCAAGTTCTGCTCATTCACACCCAAGTAGCTCCATCAGAATGACTCCAGACTGCCACCAGTTTATCCAAGAATAGAATTTCCCCTTGAATATTTTTTTTAATCATCAGTTTCAAAACATAGCTACTATTTTGTAGGACCCACTGAAAAACAAAATTCTGTTCTTCCCCCTGTTGGCTGTGCAGTAGAAATTCCTTTCCATGTGACCCTGAGCCAATCTCTCTGAGCCTCTGTTCCACATCTGTAAAATGAGAGTACTAATCCTTCCTCTGTCAGTCTTGCCTATTTAGATTGTAAACTCTAGTGCAGCGATCGTCTTCTCCCATGGCAGCAGACAGTGCTCAGCACAGTGGAGCCCTGATCTCTGCCTCTGGGGCCTCTGGATGCTGCAATACAAATAATTAATAAATCATACTCTGTGACAAAAACTCCTTCCACTGTCATGGTGACTGATGAGGCACCTGAACCAGAGTGCTTTGGCATGATGAGTCACAATGTGTCATCTGAAGCTATTTGTGAAAGAATCCCCTTGCAATTTCACCTCTGCTACATAGTCAGGGACACAATCAGGTAAAAATACTGCCTAACAAACAGTTCCTTACCTGCATTAGTAGGAGTACCTAGAAATTATTAAAACAAAGGAGGTTTTTTAAAAAAAATACCTTTAATAATGTATGCTGCTCAGTTACTTTCTGCCTTTCACTCAGCTGGGACTATGGAAAAGTGGGTCGCTTTCATTTTTGTTTCTAGGCAGCTTCACTTCCTGGTTTTGCAATAGCCCAGGGCTGCAATTTAAGGACTGGAAACTCTTGAGGTAAATGTTTTAAATCCATATTTGTAAATGTTGCTTTATGGAGCCAGGTTCTCCCAAGAGCTCATTTTTGTTATAATCTGATTTTGTAAGCTCTTCTATTTTTCCTTATAAATCTTACACCTACAGCCTATCAACGCAGTGTCTTTTTGGTTTTAGCTCAGGAAAGAGGAAAAACCAGATGGCAAAAATAATAGTGAAAAATATATTTTGGGCTATACAATGCTTTGGCTTTTAAGCATTGGTTCTAGCAAGGAGTTCTGCTTAAAACCAGACAGCAAGATATGGCGTTTTTATTTTCAATCTTTCATATGGATGTTGTCAATATAGAGAGTTTTTTAACATTGTGTTAAGTAGTTGACATTGTCACGTATAATCTACAGGTCTCTTAACGAGCACCCTATGAATTCCTCCATGATCCTGTATTTTCCACAGGACATCACTATAATTAAAAACATATATAGAAAAACACTGCATGATGCATTACTGAGCAGTCTCCATTTGATGAATTCATTGAGGGACTATACAGGTGAGTAAAAAATCATCTCTCACACACACACACACACACACACACACACACACACACACACAATCACATTCCTGGATCTAAAAAGAGTGCCTGAAAGGACACATTTTTAAAAAACACATCTCCAGTCAGAATGGCAGCATTTTAAACTCACTTTGCACAGGTGTAAATGATAACACAAATTGCAAAGCAACAGAGAATCAGAGCTGGTACTTCTATTGTGATTTTATTATTTACTGTTGCATAGCACCAGGTGTATTTTTTTAAGTTTCTTACCTGTGTTACTAAAGCTTTATATTATTAAAAAGTAGATTTAAAACAAAAAGCACATCAGAGTGGGCTTGCTTCTCATCTCATCTCCACTGGTGTAAACTGAGATAAACCCCATTATATGGGCTTGATTCTTCTCTCAAATCAGTGTAAATCAGGGGTAACCCACTGAACTCAGTGGAGTTACCTAGTGTAAAACTGGTCTGAGAGGAGAACCACCCCAATATTTACTTTTCCCCATTTGTTTAATTTTTTCCCTGCATTTTTCTATACATTAAAAATAGACTAATCAGTTTCCCTTTCATTTTTAGTCTGTTTCACTTTCCAGCAGCCAGGAACAATATTGTGTGTTTAAATTAGGAACATACAGGGGAATTTGCAAGGGATTTTTTAAATCAAAACAGAAAAGCCAGGATATGTTTTTTTCATTACATATGTATTTGTTTTCTTAAGGTCATGAAAAATATCCTATTCAGAAGATAAGAGCAATTTACAATTTGGCATAACATGTTACATTTTGTATTGGGGAAAAAAAACTCTTATTAAAAACATACTACTCAAATTTAAAAATGTCAGACGTCTGTGCCTAAAGTTAGGCGCCTAAATCTACATTCAGGGCTCTAAGGGTGACGAACTGAGAAACGAGCATTACTGACGTGTAGTCTGACTTGTGATTGGAATTTTCAAAGCAGTCAGAGCGTTAAGCACCCAATTCCCGTTTAATTGCAATTGGAGCTCAATACCTAACTCCTTTAGGTTTTTAAAAAAAAAACTGCTCTGTGTTCCTAAAGGTTTTATGCACTTTTGAAAAGTACTACTACTAGTAGTAGTTGTATTGCATTAGTTCTTCGGAGCCCTAGTCAGGGACCAGGACTCCACTGTGCTAGGTGCTGGCCAAAAATCCTACCCCTCCTTAAGAGTGGCCTGATTTCCAGAGATACTGAGAATCTCCGCTCCCATCCAGATCCATGGCTCAAATCCTGCACTAAATTCTGCATAGGTGAACCTCTGCAGCCACACTGATCTCATTGCAGGCTCAGACCTGGTGAGAGCTGCAGCTACTCAGCACGTCTGAAAATCCAGCTACTTCAATTTAGGTTCCTAAATCTTTATTTGGGAACTTAACCGTAGGCATGCAGATTTGAAAACTTTGGCTCTCAGAAATAGCTCTGCCGTTTCAAAATAACAGGACAACGAAATAACTTTAAAACTAACTGCAGAGTTTGAAACCCAAAGATGGAGTAAGAGCCTGGATGGGAAAATGACCCCCAGAAAAAGAGAAACCGATTCAATTCATTTTCATTATCCAAGCTGGGAGAAATGCAAAACAAACAGACCATAAAGAGGGACAAGTGAATTGGATTTTAAAAATTCTTTCACTTTTAATAGACTAATGCTATAATAACCTAGGTAAAGAAAAGAGTGTTGTTTACAACAATGGTTCTGGGAAAAAAAGTGGGGAGCTGGTGGTCGGGGCTGATCACATGGCACTGGCTTTTCATTATTTCCAGCCATTAAATCACATTAAAATAAGCTAAAAATACATTAAATACACTCTTACTGTACCACATAAGCAATTGCCGTAGCTACTACAAGAATGTCATGAAGTGGCGAACATGGGTCAGAGGTGGGCCTGAACAATCACAGATAGAAGGGAAGATGGCCACAAGACCATCTATTGATATGCAGTCCATGCTGTGAACGAGTTGCCTACATTACAGTATATTGCCCTGATTCTTCATTCATGTACACTGGTGCAAATCAGGAGTAACTGCAGTAAGGGATCATAGTCACATCCCTAGCAAGTTGAAGTTGACTGTATCCCTTCTATAATTATTTATTTCTATTACAGCAGAGCCTAGGAACACCAATCAAAGATCAGTCCCAACTGTGCTGCACAAGCAGGTAACAAAACCAGGTCCTGCCCCCGTTCACGATCAAAGCGATTTTGTATATTTGAAAAAAACAGGAAATGTGTTTTTAAAACTGAGGGCTCAAAGCCACCTGCGAGCATCTCTCTAAAAAATAATAAACAGCACCAGGGGCTCAGAACGACAATGTTCCCACGCTACCTTTCCCCCCACAGTACTACACAGGAATTGTTTCTCCTTTAAACAAAAGAACAATGGGGGGGTTTCTACCCTCTTTTAATATTTATATGTATAAATGACAGCTCTGAAAAATAGTTCTCTTCTTGTCTCCTCCATCTGACCAGGTTTGTTTTGTTAAGGGGGGGAGAGGAGGAGGCGGTTCTTGCTGCTTTTTTGCTACTGCTGTTTTTTTTCCTCTTACCCACTTTCCAACATTGGCTTTAACCACAGCAGTCCTTTTAAATCACCCTTCCCTTCCCCTTCTTTGCATCTTCCCCACCCACTGGTGATGGCGTAGCGTAGCCTCTGCTGGGCTCCACCCCTCAACTGGAAGGGCTTAAAGCTCCCTTTAGCTTAGCCTGCCTGCCCTTATTTAATTTGGAGTGTGATTTTGCTATTTTTAGCAGCTGGATTCCCTCCAGTAAGGCTTGGAGGGTGGTTTTTTTGGGTTTTTTTTTGTCCCTTTCCTATTTCCCCCTCCCCACCCCCCCTCCCCGTGCAAATGATTTTGACCCAGCTTCCTTCCTCTTGGAACAATTTTTTTTATTTATATAAATAAGAGAGCCCTGGCTGGTCTGTATGTGTATGTGAGTGAGTCTCTCTCTTTGCCTGCCTTCTTGTTTCAGATCCGCATTTGCAATCAGCAGCAACCAGAAGGGGGGTTTTGGTTTAATTTGATCACAACACAGACACACAAGGAAAAAAACACACACACCACACAGATCCGAGATCGGGAGCAATTGTGAGTGTCTGGCTTTTTTTTTTTTTTTCGTTTTGTTTTGGGTGGAGATGGGGGGGCGGGTTAGTAAGTTGGTGTTTTGTTTATTTTGATGGTTATTTTGTAGTCGAATGGGCACCTGGGGGGGCAAAAAATCATTTTCAAATTGCAAATAATAATAATGAAGCCTGGTTTTTCGAATGTGCAGAGAGAGGCAAGCAAGGCATGCGGAATAAATATGCCCTTTGCTTTCCTTCTCACCATGCATTGCAGAATGGAAGTGGGGAGGGCTTTTGCTGAGGTTGGGGTAGGCACAATCTGCAAAGCTACCTTCCCTCCCCCTTCTTAATTTTTTTATTATTATTATTAAAGCACCTGATTTGGGAGGGGGAGGGGACTGCTATTTCTTCAGCAGGTCTCCGAGCTGATGGATGGAAGCCCCTCCGGAGACAACAGCTGAGCGCTGGGGAGGAGGAGCAGCAGCAGCGACAGGGGGGTGCCCTGCCAGAGAGCTCAGAGCTTGCAATCGGCTCCGGGCTGCTAGCGGAGTTCGCTCCTGCAGGGCTTGGGTGATGGTGCTGCTCCTGGTTCCCCTGTCCCCCCTTGCGATTTTTGCAAATACGCACACTCCGAGCCGGTTTCATTTTCAAATCGCGCGACAGCACTTTCCTCCACTTATTCATTTTTTTTTTGCATTGCATTTCTGCCAATAGCCAGGCAGAGTTGGGGTGGGTTTCCCCCCTTCTTTTATTTTCAAAGAGCAGGTAGTGCATTGGGCTCGCAAGAAACCCCGCCTCCTCCCGGCCCTTTAAAGGGGCAGATCCCAGAGCCATGTCTCCCCCTCTCCAACCAAGAAGAGACTGTGGTAAATCCACTGCTGTGTTTTGGGGGTGCGGGGGCGGGGGCGGGGGCGGACGCTTTCCTGGGGCTCTGTGCTGTTCGTTATGTAAAGGGGTTGCTTGTTTGCTTGTGTACTTTGGGTGCTGGGCCAGTGTGCAGTGTTCCCGGCATGCTGTGGTGGGCTGATCATACGGCAAGGGGGGGGGTTATTTCTGCAGTGCTGGGGCTCTTTGATTTGCCCATCTGGGGTGGGTGGTGGCTTGTTCAGGGGGAAATAGAGAGCGGGCAGGGAGAAGCTAAGGTGTCTCTCCATAGAGGTGCTTTTGGGGGGGGGGAAGGGAAGTGTCTCTACCAGGAACAATTTGTATAGTGGGGGTGCTGAGAGCTATTGAACCAAACTGTAAACCCTGTATGTGATGGAAACCACTTCAAGCCAGGGGGTGCAGCAGCACCCCCAGTTCCAGCAGCTATGGGCTCTCCCTGGCTCCCAAACTTCCCTTCCAGCTGCGGGCCAGGGCTTGGTTTCATTACGAGTCCAGAGAGGAAGAGATCTGTTGGTCTCTCCTTCTGTCCCGCTTAGGCTCAGGGTAAACTCAATTGCAATCCAAAGGTGTGATGACGGGGCTGGGGAGATACACCATGGCCTTCCCCACCGTAAACCTTACAAGGTTTCTTTCCACTCCCACTCCTTCCTCCTGTAGAGGGGTCTAGACCCTACTCCTGAAGTCAAACCATTCTCGCTGTGGTGGTTTTAATTGTAACCTCTAAGACACAGACTTTCAAAGGATTTATGGTGTTGTCCCTTCCAGGGGTCCCCTGCTTTTTATCATGCTTGTTTTAAGGGATGGCTGCTCTAATAGAGCGGGGGTCTTCAAAGCAGCCCCTTGGAATGTTAGTAAAGTTAGTAGGGAGGGAATTGCATGCGCTTCTTGTCCCGAGCCCCTCCTGTGCTCGTCAATAAAACCAGTTTTTATTTATTTTATCCCTTTGCTGTTGGGACTGCCTGCTCTGTCTTCTGGGTGGTGTCCCTGTGACACTGCTCTGACAAGACTTCTTGGGTGTGTGGCAACTGAGATCTAAGCAAGAGATTGTACCCTGTGGATATTGCTTTTCTTTTGTTGTTAATCTGTGAGGTGGTGACTGGGCTTGGATTGGTGGCGCTAGTGGCTGGTGCAAAGGAACTGTGAAATCAATCTTAAGTGTGGAGATTGGGGAGAGAAGCAAACATTAAGGGTATGGAACAGCTTCCAAATGAGATATTAATAAAACTGGGACTTTTCAGCTTAGAAAAGGGAGGACTAAAAAGAGATATGATAGAGGTCTAAAAAATCGTGACTGGTGTGGAGAAAGTAAATAAGGACATGTTATTTACTCCTTTTCATAACACAAGAACTAGGGGCCCCCAAATGAAATTAATAGGCAGCAGGTTTAAAACAAACAAGGAAGTATTTTTTTCCACACAGCGCACAGTCAACCTGTGTAACTCCTTGCCAGAGGATGCTGTGAAGGCCCAGACCATAACAGGGTTCAAGAAAGAACTAGATTAGTTCATGGAGGATAGGTCCACCCATAGCTATTAGCCAGGATGGGCAGGGATGGTGTCCCTCCCCTTTGTTTGCCAGAAGCTGGGAATGGGCAACAGGGGATGGATCACTTGATGATTTACCTGTTCTGTTCATTCCCTTTGGGACACCTGGCACTGGCCACTGTCAGACGACAGGATACTGGGCTGGATGGACCTTTGGTCTGACCCAGTCTGGCCCTTCTTACAAATGCCATGTTCCTTCCTCAGGTGCCAGCCAGTTGTGTGTGTCTGCTGTGCTTTAACTTCCTGCTTTCCTGGCTGCTGAGGTTTAGGCCAAAGGACAGAGAAACAACCAAGTGATCTGACTAGATCCTCGCACACCCCTGAAGTCTTCTCTTCATAAGCATGAGGCGAGGCCTGGCCTGCTCCTAAAACTTAGGTCGACCTAGTTCACTCGGGGCTGTGAAGAACTGTGTGCCCAGAGCACTGTATGTAGTTAGGTTAACCTACCCCCTGGTGGGAATATGAATGTAGACAGGATTCATCCCTCAACCTAGCTACTGCCTCTTGGGGAGGTGGATGAACCATGCTGATGGAAAAAACTCTTCCCTTGACACAGGCAACATCTACTCTACATCACTAGAGTGACGTGGCTGTAGTGTAGACTCTGCCTTAGACAGGGAAAAGACCTATCACATCCCTGCACAGATATAGGGCCATTTCCGAATCATAGAATCATAGATTATTAGGGTTGGAAGGGACCTCAGAAGATCATCTAGTCCAACCCCCTGCTCAAAGCACGACCAATCCCCAAATGGCACCCTCAAGGGCTGAACTCACAACCCTGGGTTTAGCAGGCCAATGCTCAAACCACTGAGCTATCCCTCCCACCTCATAATCCTGCACTGAGGTTGCCTGTTAGGGCCCCTGCAAAAACTGGCAGGGGGTTCAGCCCAGAGAATCTGCAAATCTCTTCCACATGGGTCCATGCAGCTCTTGAAGGGGTCCATTGGAGGGTAGGGCCATCTACTGAGAGGTTTATGTCTCTAGGATACTTCCTGGCTCTCTTCCCTCCATGCAGGGGCGGCTCCAGGCCCCAGCACGCCAAGCGTGTGCTTGGGGCTGCATGCCATGGGGGGTGCTCTGCCGGTTGCCAGGAGGGCGGCAGGCAGGCAGCCTTCGGAAGCATGCCTGCTGAGGGTCCGCTGGTCCCGCGACTTTGGTGGAGCCGCAGGACCAGCGACTGCCCACCGCAGCATGCCGCCGTGCTTGGGGCAGCGAAATGTCTAGAGCCACCCCTGCCTCCATGGCAACACAGCTCTGCCAAAAACTTCGCTACAGGGTCAGAATGGGGACCAGGAACCCTGAGTTAGCACAGTGGACTGTTTGCTACAGGGCTGAGTCCTGCCCCATGCAGCCCTAGATGAGGGGCTTTTCCAGAAGGCGGAGGTAACTATGTTGTGGGTCCAGCGCTCCCCACACCTGCATGTTCAGGTTTTTAGAGATGGAAGAGAGTGCTCAGAGGATGCATCACATTTGACAAGCGTCCTGACTTCTTAACTGGATACCCAAGTGGCCAAGAATTTTACTTAAAAACAAACCCAACCCAAAACATTGGAACCATGTTTCTGAGGGAGAGAATCCTTGAAGGGCTTTTGGCTGTAATGAGTAATACATAGGGGTGTTTACATGAGGCTGTGGCTTCTGAGGTTTACTTACTTGTGAGTCACTTCCACAACTGAACATGAGCCCATATGTACTGTTTTAAAAACCTAGAAGGTCTGTGCATTCACGATGTGTGTGTGGTTTCCTTGGGCTTTTATCACACTATGCAACTTGTTTAGAAATCTGAACTTCCCAGCTTGGCCATTTCAGACTATAGCAGTGAAGCCCTGCTGAGGACGGCTACATGCCCATCACCGTGGGACAAAAACTGTTGGTGTGAATTTGAGCAAACCAGCCATTGCTGAGGGCAATTGTCTGCAAAGGGGACCTTGTTCGGTTGCTACAGCTGGGAGGGTAGATGGGACTGACCACTGCTTGTTGGATAGAGATTTGTCCCCTCCGAACACAACTTTCAATGTCATTTGAATGGGATCCAGTTGCTGACAACAATTATCATTAAGCACCTGTTTTCCTGGGACATGAGTTCTCCATTGGGGGATTGTGAACATGTTTCAGGGTGTTGCAAACACCCCTTCTTTATAGATGGGAGGAGGGTCCTTGAAACTTTTTTACTACTCTATAAAGTATCCAGATTAACCTTTACCAAGGTGTTAGCTTCCTCGAGCTGGATGGCAGTCCCTTAACTCTAGATGGTCTCACATGGACTACATTAAGGCTTCTCTTGTGATCAGTTGGGGATGAGTTTGCTGACTGCTCTGCCACAGATTTATTCAGACAAACTAATTTAGATGCTAGTGTCACTTGTTTTAGTGAACCCGAAGGCATTTTGCTGGGCGTGGGTTTTGTTTCCTGAATGTTGCTGATCCTTTTGGAATTGGACCCATTCTAGTCACTGCTGACTTGGAGGAGATGTTATTCTGAGCACTGGTGGCCAGTGGCTTAACTGCTAGAAAAATGGACTTATTTTGTTGAGTGTGGTTGGGGGCACACAGAGAATTTAAAGTTGCAGGGAGTCCCTGGTGCATGCAATGTGTGTGTAGGGCACTGCACGGCTTGGGGGAAGGAATTCAGGGGAGCAGCAGCTGTGGAGGGCAGGGGAATCCCAGCTCCACTTCCAGTGCTAGGAGTCACAGCTGGAGACAAGGAGCATGAGAACTCAACAAGGGAGCCAGCTGGGGGTGCTCAGGGGCGCTTCCTTCTGACTGGCTTTAACAGCCGCCTCAAGGTGACCTTTGCACCACTTCTCCCACCCACGGCTCCTCCACAGAGGGTACAGTTTGGCTCCAGTGCTGCAGGGAATTAATTCAGACTAAATATTTTGGGGGCAAGGACAGTCTCTGTACAGCACCTAGCACAATGTCAGGTTGGAACATACTCCCCCTTCCATCCATGTCTCAGCCTGGCAGGATGTGACAATGGATAGTGCAGGATGCATTTTGCTCTGTATCCCTAAGATCTACCTGTGACTGAGAGGGACAGTACAAAGCTGCGGGATAGCATCAAAAGAGCCAGGCACTCTGACTGGATCAAGGTGTGGATCCTGTTGGGGTATTCTTGGGATCAGCATGAGATACACTGGAACTAAAGGCAGGGCTTATAGCAAAGGCACTAGGCTGGGATTTAGAAAATTTGATCCCTGACTACTCAGTGTGCAATCCAGGGCAAGTTTCTTTATCTTTCTACACCTCAGTTGCCCATCTGCCAAGCTTGGGTAAATAATCCTCCTTTTCTCCATCTTATCTTCAGCTGTAAGACAAGGCAGGGCAGGAACTCTTTCTTACTGTTGCACATGTACAACACCCAGGACAGTGGGGACCCTGAACTCAGCAAAACAAACAACAGAAGCATAAATGCCCGCTGGAGTATCTTCTCCAGCAGCCTTAGAGAAGTGTTCCCAAGACAAGAAAGGGGAGCACTGTACAGACCATGGGTTAAAAACTCGATAGGAAGAGGATCAGCCTGGAAGACAGAATTGGTAGCTAGAAAAGCCCTTTGAGGTCCTACTTGACCGTCTCCTACCAAAGCAGGATTATTCCCTGGTGGAGTACTCTGTGCAGCTACTTTTAAGTTCCCTAGGCAATGGGGCTCCTGCCACGTTCCCTTGGGAGACTATTCCATAGCCATCATGCATCTTGCTCTTTTCCTGGTAGCTCTGTCCAATGTGCCTTTACACTCCTCTACCTGTGTAAATAACCAGAGGGTGCATGCAGTGAAGGGTTGCTGGTTAGCACCAGGCATAGCAGGACGGACTCCCTCCACTGAGCACTCCTGACACCCCTGCCATTCCACCCCACCCTGACCTGAGCAGTGGGGTGCGGGGACAACTACATGCAACAGCAGGGCCCAGGCTTTCAAAAGGGGCCTCTGATTTTGGGTACTTGCAGAGAGATGGGCAAAGGGTGAGGCACAAAAACCTTTGTGTTCTGAAGGAAACACTAAGATTACTTGCACTGTTGTGCCCCAAGAAACTTATTGTTGATAGATCCAACACAGGTCATTGTGGGGAAAGAAGGGTGAGAACTGGCAGAGAAGAGTGCACAATTCTGATTGGACATGACAGATGCACTGACCAATGACCTCCCTCAGTTTGTAATTCTGACTGCCAGGACCTGGGTGGCTTTCCCTAGGATACCATAGAATATCAGGGTTGGAAGGGACCTCAGGAGGTCATCTAGTCCCACCCCCTGCTCAAAGCAGGGCCAACACCAACTAAATCAACCACACACGACTCTTCCCTTCTTTGTGCCCCCATTTCCCCATCAGTATCATGGGGCTGATTGTGACCTATATAACAGAGGTCATCTAGACGAGTGTTCTGTACTTACCCTTTCTTCTTCTTTTGTCCTCTGGAAGAAAGACGATGAGCGAATCTAGTGCAAAATCCAGCCAGCCCTTGGCTTCCAAACAGGAGGAGGACGTGTCTGAGAAGAGAGGACGGGGACGACCCAGGAAGAAGCCTCAGGTATGGAGAATTGCTTTCTTCCATGTTCCATGCAGACAGGTCTGTGGGGAGGAAAGGAAAAAATGAGGCATCTCCATGACTGACCTGCCACCTGGGAGGCATCACCCATCTAGCACCTTCTGGTGGTTACAGCCAAGGACTGGGAGTCAGGGCTCCTGGGTTCTCTCCCAACTCTGCCACTGCCTTACAATGTTGGCAGCCTGGGGCAAGTTTCTTAACTTGTGATCTGCAAAATGAGGCTACTCCCAGCATCAGAGAGTGCTGAATCTATGCTTATTGAGATTTCATCCCAAGATCTAGCATGGGGCAAAGCAATAGGTAAGATTAAATTCTGGCTTCCAAGCTGGGCCAGAAGGATTTAGGAGGCAAGGTCAAAAGGCAACACAAAGGCACAAACAGAAGGAAATTTCAGTGAAGAGTAACATTTACCCTAGGGATGAACAGAACAGAACAAAATGAGGTTTCACCTAAGGTACTTACTGACATTAAGAATCATGCCATATGTCCAATTTCTAGACATTAGGCTCACCACCATGGAAGCAAATACATGCATAGCTTGTCTCCTGATACCAACTTATAAACCCCGACTCTTTGCTACACGTGAACAGCAGAGACCCCCTGGAACTTCTTAGAGAGTATGAGTTTGCCAAACTATCCTCCCTCTCAGCTGCTCTCCTCTCCCCCAGTGGCGGCTGCATTTCTGGAGGTGTAGTTGTGGAGTCACTTAGTTATATAAACATTATGGTCTTCTCCTTGCTATGCCCAAAGTGTCCTCAGGAAACTCCAGCTAAGTAAAGGCGATGGTAACAAGATGACCTTAGAGGCTTTAGTTATAGCAGGGAAACTTACAAAAAAAAATAAATAAATAAAGAATTCCACCAGTTCTGCCTCTAGTTCAGTTGAACTGAGGGGAGTCCTAATATAGACAAGATTTCTGCAGCTGAATCAAGTTTTATGATCATGGTAGTTAAACCTGCTGAAAAGCAGGTTTCATTGACTGAAAAACACCAAAGCTGCCTTGTCTGCACTGGTCAGTCCTGCTGAACCAGTGGGAATTTTGTTTGTATAAGTTTCTGTCATGTAAGGCCCAGGCACTAACTCTGATTTCTCTGCTCACTGTCGTACAGCCAACACACTTAGTTAGCCAACTATTTATAACTCGTAGCAGGACCTGAAAGATGATGGGCTACACCTGCGGGGAAGGGAGAATTCCCCTGCCCATCACCTGGAACTGCAGCAGTTAACTAGCAATCTATGATCCCCTTAAACTTTAAGACTAATTGGGTTCAGCTGAGGATGGTCTAGTGCCTATGCAGATGAGGGTCTCAAAGCATTTTGCTAAGCAGGCATGTTACAGTGGCAACCACAGGGCATACAGCAGGTCAGTGGCAAAGCTAGGAAGGGAATCCAGGTGTTCCAATTCCCACTTAGTGTTCTAACCACTGGAAAGTGTCATTCCTCTGTTCCCTTTATTGTTGCATTATTACCTTAAGCATAAACCCAGGGAGCTGGGGAAGCACAGGAAATTGTGAGCACATCTCATTTGGGAGCTTAACTCTGCTCTCAGCCATTGCAGTTTCTCCACATTCACACCAGCCTAACCAAGATCAGCAACTGGCCCTTGGTATCAATCTTTTAACTGCCAGGAGCCAGCTGATTCCACCTCCTTCCTCTTCCGGCTGGTGGAATATCTGCCTAGCAGGGCTCGGATTGGTGGGGGGAGGCAGTCACTCTGTGGAGGTGGGGGCAGGGCTGCGGGTGTTGGATTACTGGTTTGCTAATAGCTGCAGCTATAAACGGAAAGTGCCTGGGTATTAGAAACTGTAGCAGTGACACCGGAATAATGCATAATTCACAAGATTGTTTTTCGTATGAGTCTCCAGGTGTTGGAATTTCAGAGTAGTCTCTCCTGGGCTTTGGGCTCTTGGGTTAACTGTTTTATTGTTAAAGGGAGACATCCCAGGGCCCACTCCAAAAATCAGCCCCATGGCGTTCTCCCTTACGTCTCCAAATCTGGGAGGAAAAGCAGCCTCTTCTCGGAAGGTTCATGCCTTTCCTCCCCCCCGACCACCACCAATGGCCTGTTCCATCAGAAGTCCAGGTAGCCCCCGTCTGCTTTGTCCCACATCCCTCCTGGGCGCAGCGTGACAGGTGCATTCTGTCCACAGCAGAGTGCGTCACCTGAAAGCAGAGCTAGTCTAAGTGCAGGCCCTCTGTGGCCATCGGTTCGTTTTGAATTCCCACAGCCCTTGGAAACTACAGGTCCCAGCATGCATTGTTTGCTCTTGATCTGCCTCTGCTGCAATGCAAACACTAGCCAGGTGTTTTGGTTGGCATCTGTGTATTAAGATTGAGGGGGGCGGGTGCAGTGCCGTGCTGTGGGCATTTCCATAACAGAGGCCCTATGATATGCATGCTTCTTCAATGCCGGGACTCTGATTTATTTTGTTTTGCTGGGATTCCTTCGTGCTCTTGGGTGCACTGGGATCCCACTTGGATGGGCAAGTGGGCTGTGAATGGACTGTGCTTGCCCCAGCCCTGACTCTCGGCGCTAATCACTGCAGATCTGGGTATCTGCTGACAAGTCCTGTCCTTTGTCCCCAGCAGGAACCCAGCGAGGCACCAACCCCCAAGAGACCACGTGGCAGACCAAAGGGGAGCAAAAACAAGGCCACTTCTAAAGGCAGGGTAGGTATGGGGTGGGAGAGGGAAAACCACATGACCTTCCCCATCCACTGCTTCTTAATGGCCATTTAAGATTGAAGTGACTCTTTGGCATTTGGGCACTGGAGCCTGGGGGTGTCTGGTCACAAGATGTCCCTCTCCCTTGGATTTCTTGGCATCCACAGGATTTCTGTTCTGGGAAGCTGGAGGTGACGGAACTTCCTGCATGCAGTGGGCTCAGTGGTGAGATTTCTAGCCCAGCTGTGCAGACAGACAGGGTTTGGACCAGACGAATGGGCATCCAGATTTTTGCAGGTGGCCTCTCCCCCGCCCCTGCCATCACCAATACAGACCCCAGGAACTCCTCATTAAAGGAAGTCAATGATCACTGATGCTTGTGTGGAGAGGTAGTGGGTGGAGGAACATGAGGGTCCCTTGGACTCATCACGTGAAGCCATTTGCATCCAAGTGGGACAGCTGGTGACATTTTGTTTCTCGGTGTCGGCGTAAGCGGCATCGAGGCAGCTGGGGTTTGGATGGCCGAGAATGGGCAGGGAAAGATTAGGACCTCCTGCAGGGAGGAAAATGGCGGTGGAGCAGGGAAAGCTCTTACCATAGACTCTGGGCTGCGATCAGCTGGACGAGGGGAGGGCTCACACCCCATCTTCTGTTTAACGGCAGCCTTGAGCATCCCACCATTATTCTAGCCAGCTGCAAATGGCGGATGGGCCCCAAAGGAATGGTGTGGGGCAGAGGATAGAAAGAGGCTCCTTTCTGAGCGCATCCATCCAGACCCAGACTCTGTAGCTGTGGTCAGTCATGTGCTTGCTCCTGGCCGTTGCTGTGCATGTGCTCCCTGACTCTCAGCCCCTGACAGGGAAGGAGTTCAAGAGGGGAGTGGTTCCAGAGGGATATTTTCCCCCAGTAAATGGGAAGGTTACATTGGAAGGGGGAGGTGAGAGTTGGGACACCTGGGTTCTATTCCTGCTGTGTGGGACCTTGGGCAAGTTACTTTCTCCTGTGCCTCGGTTTGCCCACCTGTAAGATGGGAATAAGGATACCCATCACACAGGACTGGCAGGAGGTGGGTGGACAGTTTTGAGATCCTTGCTTCATAGAAGGATAAAGTCTTATAGGTAAGGTGATACTTGGGGAGGAATCTGTGGCAGCAGTGACTTAGCAGCAGTGTGCTGGTTCTCTCAGGGTCACGTGTGTGTTAGGGAGGGGGATGAGGTTTCAAGCTCCCTTCAGGCCCCCCAGGAAGTCTTTGAGGACAGACTGTATAAATGACAGAGTATGAGACATCGCTGGGAAGGGAGGGGTAGAGATATACAGAGGGTTCGTGTGATATGTGTGTGTGTTTGTGTTTTAAAGCTGTTTTGAAAACATGCGACTCATATCCTGCAAATTTCTGAGTCATGGGGCTGTGGCCCGGCCATCAAATGCTGGAAAATAACTCTGATGGGGGGGAGGGTACGGGGGGGGGGGGAGGGATCTAGCCCCTGGGGCCATCTTTGTGTCCAGCAGCCAAAGGGCAGCCTGGGAACTGCCACTTGTTTGACGAGTTTGACAAGGTGAGGTATAAGACATCTGAGCTAAAAGACAATAGAAATCAAAGATTTCCAGGGACGGAGGCGACGAGGGGGTCTTTCTTCAGTCCCCTCTGTGGATTTAAAAGTTCTCTCTGTGTTTAGAAAGCTGCAGTAACACCTGGGAGGAAACCTCGAGGCCGACCCAAAAAATCAGTAAGTGGAACCTTCCTATCCTAATTGTTCTCCGGGGCCCAATTCTGCCAGGTGCTGAGCCCCCTCTCCTCCCAGTGAATGGAGAGCATGCAGCGCCTCACAGGATCAGGCCCTTGCACAAATGCAAGGTGAGGAAAGAGGCCTGCTTCTTGCAGGGAGGAAGCCAGTCTCAAGGGGGGTGGGATCAAGAGGAGTAGCATGAAACTCTGAGCCTCTTGTGTCCTGGAGGAATCACAGTGACTGCAGTCTGGGTGCACCACACTGCAGATGGATGGCTTCGCCTCTGTGCTGTAATAAGAGCTGGTCTCTGTTCTTGGGGCTTTCCAGGTGGTGGTGGGCTAATGAATGTACTGACCCTGGCTAGTCTGCATGGATATCAGTGCTCACAAATTGCTACACTCCATGCCATAGCCCTTGTACTGCTGATGGGAATTCTCCCTTTGCACCGAAAGCTGGGTCTGCGATCTGTCTCTTCTGTCGTTGTGAATTTCCATGAGAACCATGCGGTTCGACATGGTCCCACCCTCATTTGACTACTTTGCAACCACAGCAGCACCACAGAGAGTGGAAGGGGCTGAGGTGCAAGGAGCTGCATCTCTGTGCTGGACATTGGCAGCACGCGCCGTGCTCTGATCGAGCAGTGGGCATGCGGTTGTGTCTTGGTACTGGAAGCTCCTCAGGACCTGTGCTAAAATATAGCATGGGGGATGCAACCAAATCTAGGGGCTGGAAGTTCCTAAGGCTGCGGCATCGAAGTAGCAGGGTTGCAGTCCTACGTCCATGCCAGATGTCCTTGGAAACTGCACTGTGATACACCTTAGGGGTGTGATGCAATATACTGTGGTCAAGGGGACACAGTCACATCCTGGTGCCGGATGATGCCTGGCGGAGTACAGCGAGGGGACGGGTGTCTCAGGGGGGTGTCAGAGGGGTTCCTGGTGGGTAAACTGTAATACAGGAGGTGGCAATCCGCCTCTCTGTGGTCCATGACAACTTTAAATGGCTGTAATTAGCTCAGTGTTCTTTCCCTGCTCCCCGGAGTGACTAACAGGAAGTGGCTTGTTCTCTTCAACTAGCTGGCACAGGCCTGCCCAAGGCTTTGTGGTGTGTTACCAGGGTGGCATTCCTGCAGAGTGAGTGTGCAGCAAATTCCCTCTGCCCCCATACATTGCTCCTCTTGCTTCCCTTTCCCAGCCACTGAGGTTCTCTGGCTGTCACAGACCCTCCTGCAGTGCCTGGCAGTCTGAGCTTCTCCCAGCAGCACCCCGCCCCAGCAGCGATAAGCTACTGCAGCCGCCCCACCCTTCCCCTGCTGTAAACTGCTATCTGCTGCCCTAGGGAGCTCTCTGCTGGCTCCCTGAGCTCTGCAGAACCATGGTTTTCTTGCTTCTTTCCAGGTTAAGGCGGCACTGCCTGCCTCTTCCGCTGGATCCCCTTGTACAGCCAGCTTGGATAGCCTGGCAACTTGGGGCACTCTGTAAACAGTACTTGGATTCCTCCCACCTTCCCCCAACTGCCCCATGGGTTCCTCTGCATCCCACCAGCCCCCTGAGGATTTCAGTCTTTGCTGTCTCCAGCCGCCACCTTCAGTTTTCCCTTTCTTTGTACACCCGCTAAATTCCTCCCTGGTGTAATTCCATTCAAGCTAAGCATTACGTTGCTGTCAGGGTCACATTGCATAGCAGACCCCCCCCCCATCTCAGGCTCAGCATGTTGTAGCCTCAACCCTTGGCAAAAGCATCTTTGCTAAATGTGCCATGCTCACCCGCTGCTGGTTGGCTGTAATGACCCCACATTCAGAGAAGGGGAGGGAGCCTGGATAGTTGGTTTCCAATATCCTGCACCAATGCTGCGAGATGCTGCCGCTTGCCACCAGATTTGGAGGGGTCTCCTAAATGCAGCTTTGAAGGGAGTTTGTCTGGAAACGCAGACAAGGGATAACAACATATATGGTGCACAGTGCACTTGGCTGCTCGCTCTTCAAGACGTAGGTTCGAATCCCAGCTTGCATAGCAAGAGGGGAAGACTTGCTCTAGCCTGACTGGTAGAAAAATGCCTGTCTTGTCAAATTCTAGAACCATCCCTGGCTGAATGAGGCCGGAAATGGGAACAGCAAAGATCTAGAGTGAGATGCATTCATAAAAACCACAAGGACTGTTATGATCTAGTCTGGGCTCCTGCACAACACAGAACACAAGTGTCCCCAGCATTCCTGTGCGGTGAAGGGAGGGGATTGGGGTGCTTTGCCCTAGCATGAGCAGCTGGGGGCTGGGCTGGCACTGCAGGAGTCTAGTGCAAAGCTGCATCGCTGAAACTTGCACAATCCCTCATTCACTGCTATTCTAGAACAAACATAAGAATGGCCACACTGGGTCAGAGCAAAGGTCCCTCTAGTCCAGGATCCTGTTTTCCAGTGCCAGGTGCTTCAGAGGGAAGGAACAGAACAGGTAATCGTCAAGTGATCCACCAAGCTCACCTCAAATTATTTTTACAGTGTCTTTGGCTTTGAAATCTGCAAATTCCTTTGCAGGCGCTCCTGGGGAGCTGTTACCTAAACACCTGAAATTCTCCAAGTGAAACCAATGTCTAAACTGAAAACGACTTGGCCTGCAAGCAGGGCCTTGGGTTCGTACAGCTGCAGGATTTTCTAGCCGGCTTCCTCACTCCCCAGGTGGGGCTGCCAAACCCCTTTTTCTATTCTGGGTTGTCCTGGCATGCTGGTTAACCACAATCCGCTTCCCAGGAGCGGAGAAGGGTTAACCAGGGCCCATGCCTCACTTCCTTCCTTCGCTAAGTGAGAAGGTCTGTGTCACTGGAACACTTTGTATGGAATTGGCAGCCGCTTTCCATGCCGGCTTCAATGGTTTATTTTTTTATGAATGAAACACGAGGAAGTGGAGGTTGCTGACTCATGGCTGAGTGTGAGGGTGACTCAGACTGTTTTGAGAGCGTGCGTGTCTCTTTAAAGAGAGCCAGGCGGAGGAGTGCGTTTCAAGGAATGCCTTCGCTCCGGTTCATGCCATTGCTATGGCACTCAGCCCAGGGGTTCCTGCCAGCAGTGCTGACACCTGCCCCCTGTCTTGCAAGTTTGGGAGGTGGGGTGAGTAAGGGAGGGTGCTGCACTCCCGAGTGGGTGAACAGAGGTCCATTGCAAAAGAGGGAGGAAGAGCACAGTTGGTCTTACCGGGCATGTTGAGATTCCAGCTGCTACTGTGGTCCCCTCTTGTGGCCTCTGGGAAGCACTGCAGCTAGCCACTGGATATGTTTTTTGTTGGGCTATTCACGTCCATGAAAGTTACTAGTGTTGAGTATTTCTGCTATGGCCGAGGCTAAAGACCTACTCAGGACCAGGGCCCCAGGGTGCACACTACCACATTAATACCTGAGATTGGCCCTGCCACCATTAGCCAGCACAGGTGTTTCTCCCTGAGGACAGGAACCAGAATTCATTACAGGGGCCCATTGGAGACACAGATTTGGGGTGTCTCCTTGGCAGAGGTGCTATGGTCCAATGCTAAGAGCAGGGCGCCAAGCATCAGGATTCTTCCATGTTCAGTTGCTAGCCACCACCAAGTATGGCACGACCTTGGTTATGTGACTCTGTCCCTAACTCACTTTTTAATCTGTAGCTCTCAAAGCACTTTCCAAAGTCAGGCAGGTGCCCTTATCCTCATTTCCCAGGTATGGCAACCCGGGCAAAGAGGCGGAGTCAAAGTCACTGTGGCAATGCTGGGACTAGTTCGGATCTGTGCCTTGGAGTGGAGAGAGTTCCAAGCACCGGCTGGGCCTGGCGGTGCTTGGGAACTTGATTTGAAGTTAAATCTGGTTAGGGCTCCACTCAAAGGCCGTTGAGTATTTTAAACATACAGAGTCATCAAGGGGCATGTTTAAAGAGGGCTGTCTCTTTAATGGTGCACTAGACATGACGTAGGTTCGTACGCTGACCTGGAGCTACCTCACTCCTCCCTTCTCTTACAGCAGAAGGACGAAGAGGAGGTGAATGTTTCGCAGGAGTCATCCGAAGAGGAGCAGTGAAAATGCTTGAACCCCGCACTACCTCATCATACAACTTAACCAATTTCTCGTCAAGTTCTTGGACTGAGGAAGGAACGAAACAAAACAAAACAAAAATCCTTGGTGGGTTTTTTTTTCTCCTCCGCCCCCCTGCACAACTTTCTCACACTCAAACAGCAGCAGCGCTGGAATAGCGATCAAACCGACGGAGCGGCCGTCGCACTCGCTGACGGACGCTGTTAACTCGAAGAGGGAGAATGGGCTCTGTTGTTTCTCTTTCTTAGTGGACAGGGTTAAAATTTAGCCTACTGGTTTGTGTAGTTTCTTTTATTCCTAGTGAAATTTACTGAGGGAAGGCTCCTGTAGAACAGTTGCATTAATGTTTTGTTTTATTTTTTTTCCACACACACTTCTTGGTAGGGAAAGGAGGGGAGGGGGCTGCTTATGGCTGTCTATATTTTAGTTTTCTTTTTTAAACTACAGTAGTTGAGGACAGATCTGTCAAAGCCCCCCCCATCCCCACACACACACCCATTTTCCCTGCTGCACCCCTTATCTCCACTTTGCACAGAAGCTGCCGCCAGCATGCAATTGAGAGGGGTTTCTCCCTGCAGCCCTGAGAGGGGAGCCAAGATCCATGGGGAGGTTTATCTGACAGGGCTGGCTGAGCACCACTCCCTCCGATCGTCTCAAACTCCCTTGTCACTCACAGCGACAGAACTGTCTGATGCTTCCCCAGCTTCCTCCTATTTCCCACGGCTCTGATGTTCTGGCCCACCCTCCTCAGCTGCTGGCCTTGCGGGGAAGATTTGAAGGTGGAGACCTCGAGGCTGCCCTTCGGGCTTTTAGGTCCCCTAATTGAGAGAGCTTGAAGGGAGCTCCCTCTCCTGTTCAGCTCCGGCCGAGCTCCCCAAAGCCCTGTGCTGACCTAGGGGAACCATCACCCTTGTCATTTTCCCCTTTGGGCCCAGCAGCAGAGCAGGACTATGCATTACAATCACTTTGGGGGTAAGCTTCCATGGCTGGCTGCATGAGGGACTCTGAGCCGCAGCTACGTGTTAACGGTTTGTTTCAGTTCAGCCAAGGCATGTTCTGTTAGAACTGATGTGTGATCACACCCAGCATGCAGAGCCCCACTGTGGGAATATGCCACAAGATAGGGCTCTAGAGCAATGGCCAGGGATTCAGGAGACCTGAGTTCTATTCCTGACTCTGCTGCTGGCCTGCTGGCTGACCCACGGCAAGTCACATCACCTGTGTGCCTCAGTTTTCCCATCTGTAAAAGGGGGATAATGATACCAACTGCCTTTGTAAAGTGCTGGGAGAGCTACAGATGAAAACTGCTATGCAAGAGCTAGGTGTTACCATCACATGCATTTTGAAGGACTCCTAGACATGCCTACAGTGCATCCTACTGGTGATAGAGCAGTCCCCTCCTTGCAGTCAGAAGGGTGGCACAGCTGGGGCTTGATGTTGGAGCACAGAGCAGACACATGATACAGGGACCAGCTGGCAGTCAGATTCACCCCAGCCCCTACAGGTGACCAGTGCACAATCGCAAACCTGGAAGCAGGGCACAGCCAGATTTGTCTGCATTACGCTGGGGCAGAGATTAAAACTGACCTGCTGCCATCCTGAGAGAACCTTTAAGACTCAATGCTCAAGAACAATTGCCCTTTTGTTTTAAGTTACAAAGTCCAGCCATCCCTTTCTCTCTTATTACAGAAGCACTAATGCTTTTTGCATCCCTCCTTCCAGCTTACAACAGCAGACTTCCCTCTCGGCAGAAGACCAAACCCCCCACAACACACAATAGACGTAACACTGCACCGTTAGCTGCCTTTTCACGTCAGATCCCCCCAACCCGTGTGTAAGGCTCACAAGGCCACCCCAGCCCTCTGATTGCAGGAGGACTGGGGGATCAGCCCCAGAGGGGTGTCTGCCATTCAAAGGGGAATTTGCCTTTCACAGGCAGCGTTGCTGATTCTTTGTCTTTCCCATCAGCTCTCTGGAGTTCTCCATCAGGAATAGCATAGTGGGCTTTTTAGTGACACACGTACTTCCAGGCCAGATTTTAGTGTATTTTTTTTTTCAGGTTTATTTTTGTTGGTTTGTTTTTTCCTCCTCCATTCACAACTACCTCTGGATAATTTAAGTTCCATTCTCTTAACCATAGATATGCTGCTGCTGTTACTGCTGCTGTACTGGTTACAACGTTTATTATTCCAACATGGTCTTTCTGGTTTTTATTCCTCCCTCCCCCCTCCTCTGGGAACAATTCATTTATGGTAGAGAGCCAAAGTCAGGTGAATTGGGGGGGGGGGGGGCGGTATTTTCAAGCATTAGACTGTTACTATAGAAAGGGACAGAGCCTTTCAAAGGGGTGTGGTGAAGGCGTCCCATCAACCCTCTCCCCCGGGCTTTCCAGCCAATGTTAGTAAAACGAGAGAAAATTGTACAGCAGCAACCCATGACCTATTCCCCACCAGCCCTTAGCGCTCACAGGTGGGGACAACACCCCTTCCTGTCCCTCTCTCTGCCCCCTTGGGATTAGCTCTCTACTGCTTTGGCCTGGAAACATTCCCCGGCTGCGCGACATCACTGAACTGGAGATGTTGCTCTCTAGAGAGAGAAGGAGCCCAGGTCGGCCACTGGACTGGGCCTGAACAACGGCAGAGGCAGCCCCGGCCTCTGTTTCCCCACCTGCCTCCGGAGGGGACGATGTTCGTGAGGTGACTCAGCAAACTCACGGGAAGGCACTTCAGCACAACAGCGCTGTGTGCGGCAGCCAAAGGAGGGGCAGGGGCAAGATATTGTTTGCTCATTAATCCACACCAGGTACTTTTCCCATGCTCCATGCCTCAGGCTGGGGGATTAGATTCAGCAGGAAAGTACACAGCGGGAGCATCTGCCTCCAATGAGCTACGGGCCAGAGATCCCTTCGCCACACCACACTCCATCCCTGAGCTACGACCAACTGCAGCGGAGCTGGAGGTTATTACTATGGGGAAGGCCAAAGGGGTGAAAGCAGTTTTGGATTTTATGTTGAGAGTTTTCACTGGGTGTTCAAGTCACCTGTCCAGCAGGGCTGGGGGGACCATGTGAGTGTAAGCCGTGGCTGGAAAAGGCAGGCAGGTGGCTGACAGTTGGCAAGAAGGGGAGGGTTGTTGGCCCATTGTTAAAGACCTTTTGGTTTCCTAATTGCAGTTACTTGAATAAAACATTTTATGGATGTTTGCAGCCTCCCTGTCTCTCCCAGCTGGTGGGTTGGTTTTAGAGCAGCACCCAGCCCCTGCCACGCAACAACCAACTCTCTCCCTGGCAGGCAGACCTCTGCCTTTCAATCTACATACAGACACAGCACAGCAGAGGGCTGCTTCCACCAAAACCTCAGAGAACTCAGGTCAGAACAGCACCGGACACAAGGTCCCTTTTCTAGCCCAGAGCCACAAGGGGGACAAGAGTGAGAGCAGCAGCTCCTATTCTCTGCTATAATGGTTCACTCCTGAGCTAAAGAGTGCCCCTGGCCATATCCCCAGCACCTAGGGATATTTCTTACAGACCTCTCCATGGGGCAGGTAGAACATCTGACACTTCCCCCTCGTCTGTTGGCTCAGGCAACAATGGTGCAAGCATAATAGGATTTCTGGCACCAAACGGATCCTTGGTATAATTTTTGGCTAAGGTTGCAGGGCACGTACAACTCCACACAGGGCACGTTCTGTGCACTGACCTTGGGATTCTAGAAATACACCCGATGGAAGCAGTGGGACCTTCAAGTCAAAGTCGATTTGGAGGCAGTTTGTCCCAAGGTAAAGGAAAAGACAAGTTGACCCAGCCCAGGCAATTGAATTCCCAGGCTAGAAACCCAGACATTGCAGAGTAAAAGCTGCCCTTCTCCAGCAAGGAACCCAAAACCACACCCATCATCTAGATTTTCATTCATGCCCATCAACACAGCGCGAGCACCTCAGCAAGTAAAGAACTGCCGGTCTGCACACACACAGCTGCATAAAAGGTTAGAAACTTGCCGCCCTTACAAGTTTCATTTGGTCAATGGCTACAAATGCTGTGTGTTCCTCTCAACTTCTTAGCTCATGGGCTGCTGTCCACATTTCGTGATGGTCACCCGAAGCGCGCACACTCATGTTACATATGCCCTATAAACCGATTTTGCTACGTTATCATCCCCCATTCCTCCATGAGAGCCCGATCCTGCCAGGGGCTGAAATCTCTTCCCAGGTGCTCAGCACTTTCACAGGATTGAGCACTACAGTTCCATATGGCACCCCTGTTGCTATCGTGTCTCCAGACAGGCCTCACAGGCACTAATTACGACAGAAAACTGCCATGAAAACAGCAAAGGCTACTGTAGGAACGAGGCAGCATCTTCATAGACACCTATCGACCGGAACAAACCGCGAAGCCAGTTTTCAAACAAGATGGTGAGGAGGCATCTAAAGGGTTAGAGTTAAGGTGATATTGGCACTTTAGTTGAGTGTGCAGCCCTAACTCTGCATTTTCTGGCTTTCTAACATTTAAGGGATTTTTTTTAATTAAGGTTCTGGAATGGTTACCATGCATTTGAATGACTAATGTATGCCTGTAACTTCAGAATCATTGTAACCACAGTTGGTTTTAGCTGTCAAGAGCTATGCCATGTAGATTATTTTTTTTCCCCCCAAAGCTCCCTGTCACCCAGTTGGAAGGAGGCAAACAAAAACAGCCTTTTTACTGCAGGAGCTCCTGGTGTAGAAGATGATTTCTCACTGGGTCACAGCCACATGCAACCTGCTTGCATGAAGCACTCAGCATCAGCACCCGTCTCTACTGCATTCAGTGCAGGGATAGTGGAGTGTGAGGAGAGTCCTGGACATAAGGGATTCTCTAAAGAGCAAGCAGACAGGACTGAGCCAAGGCTCAGCCTTCCCCCACACACACTCCATGCCATAGTCTGGAGAGATCAGTGGACCTGACTACAAGGCAAGTGGTGGTGAGATTTCTGTTCTGCTCGGAGGACACAGTACCTTTTCAGTCAGGACATCCCAGGCCCAGCTCTGCAGTTGACAAAGGGTTAACACAACACAAGCTGCAATTCACATGGGTTTTGACTGCTCTAAGCGGAAAGACAGGAACTGCAGATTACAAAAAAAAATAAAAAGATGAGATCTTGCCAGACACACTCACATTCACGGTGCCTTTTTATTTACAAAATATAGAGATAAGCTACTATTGAATACAAAAATTATCCACGTAGAAAGATCCACCTTGCTGAACTATTACAGAGTTTGGTTGTTTTACTATCCAGTAGCTTTTGTGCCAGGAAGACTTCTCCTCCTTGGCAAATACATAAGGCCTCTTGGCTGAATGCAAAGACAGACAGTTTTGCTCTGCTAAACTCACCCTGGTTTTACTGCATAGCCAAATTGAACCCATCTCTGCCCTGGGGTGACTGGAATCACAGGACTGTTTCAAATGCACCCATCTGAATGGCCTTTTGCAGGGCTGAAGGAAACATGCTTGCTGTCAGCTATTTCAAGATCGCAGCAAAGGCTCCATTAAACTAGGTCCCCATACAGAGCAAGCAAGAGATACAGTAATCAGATTTGTGCATGGGACTGCCCCATGCAAAGTAACACGCTCAGCATGTGCTTCGATAGATAGGCAGCATGGCAGGAGGTTTGTTCTCTGTGCAGTCCGCAGATGCATCTGCAATAACACAACTGCGTTGGTTTTAAATGGCTTATACCGAAGGGGAGGCTGCGATAAACTGGGTTTCCTGGGGCTGAGTCTCTGAGCCACCCAGCGATGGAGTTTCACCAACACACTCTCAGGATCAACAGCCTCTCTTCTGGGCCTGCGTGAAAAGGCTCAGAGGGTTTTATATCTGCAACCAAGAGGAGGAAAGAGCTGTTCCTGGTCAAAACGTGCAAACCCAAGACTCAGCCCATGCCTTCAGTGCTTCGCCGGCGGGAACACTCAGGGGCAGCACGGGCTGACAGCGCTCGGAAGCTAAAGCCAGCAAGGACTACACCCACCCGCCGTACCTTGTAAAGGGCAGAACGGGAGGAGGGGGACAGAAGTCGAGCAAAACGGAGGGTGGAGCTTTAAACAATTAACTCCATGTGGGAGGACTTGACGTTAGCACAGAAATCGACAAGAAGGGAGAGGGGTGGAGGTGGTTAGTACATCGCCTGGACACTGGTTGCCGAGCTGCGTTACGCTTTCATGTCCATGAGCAGAGTCCGATGGGGCTGGTATCCACCCCACCCTCGCATCACCTGCAACAAACAATACATGCTTATTTGCCTTCAAAGTGCCAGGCACCCCCCCAGACCCTTTCATCCTCCTGTGGACACAAAAGCAAGGTCAGGGTTAACCTCTCGGTCAGATAAGGAAACCAAGGCACAGAGATTAAGCGATTTGCCAGAGGTGTGGAAGGCGTCAGGATTAGAACTCGGGAATTCCCAGTGTCCACTGAGGCGATGAAAAGAAACAAACGCAGTCTGCATCCTGAGGGGCTGGTTTTCCTTCCCTCCCCGCCCCCACGTCATGACCTGAAAATGAGCTGATGCACTGGAAATCCCATGCATCAGTCCACAGCCACAGAGGAGAAACTCTGGATGCTGTCTGGCAAGCAAGGAGATAGCGGCAAACAGCATTCCTCAACTGCATGTAATAAGAGGCAGCTCTTGAGATGCTGGAGAAGCCAGATCAGCAGGAGTGGTCAGTTTCTCTCATGGAACATGCATTAAAGTTCAGTTGAAGCCCAATGCCACAGGCCCCGTTGCCTGCCCAAACCAGTTGTTTTCATGAATTCGTTTCCACCACCCTGGAAAACCTACACAATCCTGCAGACCCAACCCTTCGGTTTGTGCCCAGAACAGGCAGAACATGGGCAAGTGCAGGGGAAATGTCCCCAGCACCTTCCCCTGGCCAAAGGATTCAGTCTCTCTGAGCCAGTCTAATCATGGCCTCTGCAGAGTCTGCTTGCCCCAAATTAGCACCACTTTCAGCACAAGTTTGTGCAGCATGTGCACTAGCCCACTTGAAATGGAACTGAGTCTAAACCACTTCATTTCACCAGGGGGCACCATAGTGCTTCCAGAGAGCAAATGCACAGCTTGCTGCTGAACCAGGCGGGATCTGAATCAGCAATCTAGCTCAGAAAAGTGCTATAGGCTGGTTTACATTATGAAGTTATGTCAATCTAGTTACATCACTCAGAGGCGTGAGCATAATTAAGCTGACCTAAACCCCAGTGTAGAATTCTTCCGTCCACCTAGTGCTGCGTACACCAGGAGATAGATCAGCTTAACCGCGTCACACAGCGCGTGGATTTGCCACACCCCTTAGCGACATAGCTGGCTTGACAATGTTTTAGTGTAGACTGACTGACTTACTAAGAAGGCGAGTAGAAACAGGCAAGGATTAAACCCTTTTGATCTAAATTTCCCTCTAGTTCTGATCTAGTGCATTAGGTTCATGTCTAGGACCATTGGCCTGAACAAGATCACGCAGCTTTGTCGGTGATCATCTCAGCGCTAACACGGCCCCAGCAATCAGCCACGCCACACTCAGCCTGAGTCACTGACCTAATTTCCACACGGCCGATGTTGTTTATCTACAGCGCTTGGCCTCTTCTCAACTCCCCGTCCATCACACCCTTTAAATTAGAGCTTGAGGCCCCACCTTTAGATTTTGTGAAAGTCAGAGTTTTTTTTTTTTAAATTCAATATAATTAAAGTTAAAAATTCCCCTGCTGTATTTGCAACCCAAACACTGCAGCCTTGGGCTAACACATGAGAACTACAATGGGAAACTGACCTGTATTCATCATCCAGGTGGAATGAAATGCAAAGCAGTACAAATGGTGGAAAGTCAGATCTGAACTTTGTAGTTTTTGTAATCTACAGTATTATTCATTTAATTTAAGATGTGATTTTTAACAGTATATGCCCACTTTATTCTGGAGAGCTTTTCATTAAATAGTTACGAATTCAGAATGTTCTACATATTTCAAGTGCATAATGCTTAATTCTTTCACAGATGGGGAAACAAAGTGAAGCGAAGGACACCCAGGCAGGTCAGTTACAGAGCTGAGAACAGAACTCAACTTTCCTGACCCACAATTCAATGCCTTATTCCCTCAGCTCTGCAGCCTCCTTTCACCCAGGGGTCATGTCACTACAGGCATATTTTAAAGGACAGGATGATCAATATGAGGAAGGGGAAAAATCTTGTACAGATTTTTACTGATCCTGGTAATTGAAGTATTACGGGTCAAAGCTCTAGTTACAGCAGATGAAGTTTTCAAAACCACATTTTTGAGAGGCAAGTGGGTATTTCTTAGTATTTTTTTTTCTGATGCCAGATTTTTTAAAAATATTCCTCCATTTCTATTCAATGGTTCCTGTGGAGTAACAACAGTGATATTTAAAGGAAAACAGTCAATGTGAATTTCTCTTTGTTTTTTGGCACTTGGTCCATTTAAAAAAAAAAATCCTGTTTCTGACGGAGCCCCTTTCAAAAGCAAATGACAAGGTTTTTCTGCTTTCTCGTTAAACTTTAGGGCTCTTTTCAGCAGAGGAAATACCAATGCTGCAAACACAAAGGTAACTATACCTGGGAATAGACCCAGTGAGTTACGTGGTAAAACATTTGCAAGACTGAAACCTGACAATAGCAAGGAAATCCTTTGAACTGACTACACAGAATGAGCTGCCAGAGAAAGGACTATTCATTTCATATATTCATAGATTCCAATGCAAAAAGAGGCCATGATGATTATCGCCTCCTGTGTAACACAGGCCAGAGAACTTCCCCAGAATAATTCCTAGAGCAGATCTTGTAGAAAAACATCCTGGCTTCACTGAAAAATGATCAGTGCCGGAGAATCCCCCATGACCCTTGGGAAATTGTTCCACTGGTTAATTACTCTCACAGTTAAAAATTTACACCTTATTTCCAGTCTGAATTTGTCTCGTGTCAACTTCCAGCCCTTGGATCGTGTTAAACCTTTATCTGCTAGAGTGAAGAGCTCATTGCTAACTATTTGTTCCTCCTGTAGGTACTTATAGACTGTAATCAAGTCAGTGATTCCTTGCCCTTCTCTTTGTTGAGCTAAATAGACTGAGCTTCTTGAGCCTATGACTATAACGCAGGTTTTCTAATCCTTTGATCATTCTCATGGCCGTCTGCACCCTCTCCAATTGATCAACATCCTTCTTGAATTGTGGGCACCAGAGCTGGGCACAGGATTCCAGCAGCGGTCGCACCAGTGCCAAATGCAGAGGTAAAACAAGATCGCATTAGCTCTTTTGGCCACAGCGTCACTCATGTCGAGCTGATTCTCCACCACAACCCCCAACTTGTGCTCCTAACACGCTGGTGATAGTGATCTTCACCGTTACCATTAACAATACTAGATACAAAGTTTCCATACCAAAAATGCGGTTTGCCAAGTTGACTGACCTTTTAAAGGTAGCATTTACAACAGACCTTAGGACTTCACCTCGAGGAGCAAACTCCCTGGGAGACTATACAGAAACCTGAATCACCCTGTGATTACAGGCCAACAGTGGCACCGAAAGGTTGTTACTTGCCCACATAACTAGCCACTCAACTACTGATCCTGGTCCTGTGCTCAGACCCCATCCCCCGTGTCTCTTGTACAAGACTGCTGAATGCACAGTGCTCTCCTGGGCAGATCTACAGCAGATAATTTAGGATGAGGAACATTGGCCGGAGCAGCCTGGATGCTCGATAAAGTGCCTCCCCATGTTCCTCTCCGGCAAGCATGTTACCCCAAAACCAAACTTGACCAGCGCCTGAGATGACCGGCTCCAAGTGGCATCATGCCCACTCATGCCGCCCACCCACAGCTGCCCTCGCGCGTGGCCTCTGGACCCGAGCAGCTCACCTTGGTGTCATCTGGATCCCCCAGCAGCTCCTGTTCAGCCTCGTGCAGGTCCTCTGCGGGGTCGTAGCTGTACATCGGTAAAAGGTGGTGACGTAACCTGTCAAACCTGACACACGCAGAGACGGGACTGTGATGCTGCTCTGGGAACCCGCAGCCCCGCCAATGACCCAAAGGTGACGCTGACAATAGGATCACATGGCCAGCAGAGAGGGAGGGACTGTCACGGGGGCTGAGATTTCCAGAGCCGCCTAGGGGATGCAAACACATTCCTTGCCTTAATTTGAATGTCTAAACAGCTTTGAAAATCTCACCCCAGGTCTAGAGCCCATGGGCCAAAGCTAGCACTCCTTCCTCATTCAACGCTACCATCTCGCACTCCTCTTCCATCTTTGTTCAATCCACCTGCTGGCTCCTCTTACACTCAGGTCTAAGCTCCTCGGGGCAGCGGAGTGCCTAGCACACTGGGACCGAGCACAACGATGAGTCAATGGGAATTTGGTTCGTGCAAGGACTGCAGCATTTGAGCCCACAGCTATTGCCACCATAGGTCACAGCCGCACAGAAAGGATCTGGCATCACAGAGCCGAGAATCCAAGTCAGGTGGAAGGTGTTCATTGCCACAGAAGGTGGACGAGGACAGACCCAGGGGACAGAGGTTAATTCTCACTGCACACCCTCCCTTCCCTTAGCACCATTCCTGGTCTAAGGGGAAGGCCCTAAATCTAAAGGAACTGAGTGAGTACAGCCAGTGAGTTCTCTCCCAGACACACAAAGGCCCCCGTGGCTCCCCCAAGTGAGTCTGGATCTACTCTGTCATCTCCAACTAGGCCAGTGCTGCAGATGCCGTATGACCACCCCTCTTCTCCAGCCAAGCAAAAACAAACCGACTTCCTCTCCCTAACATACCAGCAGCCCCCAGACTTAGCCACTTACCTCCTCTTCTTCTGAATGTACATCATCTGCAATGAGGGGGAAAAAAGCATGTAGTGAGCAACCACACAGCACATGGGTTGGCGTTGTTATATTTAAAGTGAGTTTGGCACTAATGAAAGGGGCTGGCCAGACCTGGAGACTTCCATTTGGATGGCGGCAGGACTATCTTTCCCCCCATAGCATCCCCTGTCAATGGGCCTGGCCAGAGATCTCCAGACACCTGATGCCAGATTTTTAGGACAGCTCCACATGCTGGAGGCTGAGCTCTTTGGAGACACTGGCCCTAGGTGTTGGCCAGGAGTTGGCCACCTGGGAAGAGCCTGTTCCAAAGAAGCTCAGTCCATACCACTGCCATCAGGCTGCCAGCGCTGGCATCTGATTTGTGATCCGGACACACATTCAGCAGGAAGCGGATAAATCCGTTCATTTCACAGACAGCTGCTGGGTGGCCTGCAAGCAGTACCCATCCAGCTGGCAGAGACGAAAGGCTCTGTACCCCATCACCATAGGCCAGGAAGGACCATTAGAACCATCTGCTCTCTAGGACCTCCTGCACAGAACAGGCCAGAGAACCTCACCCAATGATTCCTGCATTGAGTCCATGCCTTGTGATCAAGCTAGAGCACATTTCCTTTAAAAATTTTTAAAAGGTCATCCAATCCCCTCACCTCATTTATAGTCTACAAGACACCACCTCAGGGATGGGCTTTGGCCCATCATTGCCCACTTACAATGAATCCTCCCTTCACATGCAACCCCACGGCAGGTCTCCCCTCCTTGATTCGAACAAAACTGTTTGGGGAGCGAGGCTCTCTCGGGTTTGGTTTTAGATCTGAGCTCTTTGACTGAGCAAGCTGCCTGGGCCAGCCCGGCTCTCAGGACCCAGATGTAGCCAGGTGTTTGTGGAGGCCTCTAGCAACTGAGAAAGAGAGTTGAGGCACTTCTGTGGTTGTAGTTAAATGCTCAGTGCCCTCCCTGCAGGAGTGCAATCAGCCAAAGGTCAGAGACAAGAAGCCACCAGGCACTGTACCAACAGTGCAGATTCTGCCAGGCCAGCAGAGAACTGCACCCTCCCGGATCGCACTCTCCCCAACTCTTTGGGGACGTCAGTGCTGGGGAAAGGCCTCACATGGCCACCCCTCGGGTGGACTGACATCTTCCAGCCACAGAGCAGGGACAGCCCAGGCAGCGGCAACTCCAGCTCAACACACACCTGCATAGGTCAGCCCCAACATGGAGGGACCACGTCTAGGGGCGAGAGAGACATGTGGTCTCCATGGGGCCCATTCAGCCCTTGGTTGCTGCCAGAGCTCCCAAAGTGATCTGCACTGGGACCAGCAGCCACCGAGGCAGTTACAACTTTTGGTCAATGCCTGGATTTGAACCAGCGACGTAGAGGATCGCACCATGGGGGCTCCCAAACAAAAACAAGTCTCTTACCACCACCACAACGATGCCGATGACAGTGATGAGGAAGAAGGGCACCAGGACGTACCCTACTAGGGAGTCGCTGGAGGTCCCGGCGGAGGTGGGAGTAGTCGTGTTACTCATTGCATCGGAAGCAACTGCTTGAGGGGAGACAGAGGGATGGCTCCGATCTTCATCAGGAAGACAACGTCTTGGCTAACCCTCTTGGCCGTAAACAAACAATCAGAACAAGATCGTAGATTTAAGATTTAAGTTTAAGATTCAAATCAGTTTCTCCCACTCAGCTGCCAAATTCCAGCCGGGGGGTGGGGGGTGTGAAAGGATGTGAAGTCCCCAAATTGGTACCATGGCGTATAACGTGAGTCATGAGACTGACTGTGACATCCGATTCAAGCAGAGGAAACATATTCAAGCCATTGGTATGTAGCCTAGCAGCCTGCTTCAGGCCCCACCCAATGCCCATTAGGGTCAAGGGAAGGCGTAACAGGTAAGGGATTGGATCCTTAACGTTTAAACCTATGAGCATGAATAATGGGTAATGCACTCAGGAGGGGGATACTTTAAAAAGCTACCCATGCTGCATAGGGAAACTGCGCATTTAAAAACAAGCCTGAGTGCATCTACTAGGCACTCGCTGAGCATCTGCTTTACATCGCATCACTGCACTCACACAGCACGGCCCAGCCACAGAGCCCAAAACACCCTGCATCAATAACTTCACCCCCATTTTTGACAGATGGAGAAAAACAGAAGCACAAAAAAAGAGGGAAGCGATTTGCCCAAGACAGAGTCATGGCCCCAGTGCAAATGTGGGCCAGTCCCCTCTCTCTGTTCCCCCATCTGTTAAAACAGCGATGATGCGCTTCCCTTCACCCTCCTAAGTCCCCGGGCATGAGGCAGACATCTTGGTAATGTTTGTGAGGCACTGAGATGAAAGATGCCAGAGAAGGACACAGCCTCCTGCAGTGCTAGGTAATACCTGCCTGCAACCTGGGCAGGGATTAAAGCCCACACACCTCGCCACTGCCCTGTCGTGTTGTTGCATCTACTAGAGAGAGACGGGCCTGTGGCTTAGGCACTGGCCTTCGGGACCTGGATTCAGTTCCCTGTTTTGCCACTGACTCCTGTATGACCTTGGGCAAGTCACCCTCTTTTTGCCTCCATTCCCCACCTATAAGATGGGGATGGTAATGCTTTGTTTCTCCTCCCTTTTGTCTGTCTCACCAATTTAGATTGTAACCATTGTTCCTCACTACATGCACATACAGCTCCTAGTACACTGGGGCCCTGATCTCACCTGGAACCCTAGACATTAGCCTGACACCAATAAGAGCACTAGGCTCAAGGAAATGCCAACACATCTTCACGACCACATTGCTGCCACAGAAACGCCCAGATGAGGACGTCGCTTCAGAGATGGCTCACGGCCCGTAGCACAATAAGCCCTGGGTGCAGCGGTAACACGAATAATAATTAACATTGCGCCATTTGGGGATATGAGAAAAAACAGCCCAGCTCTGTCTCAAATCTCTCCTCCGTGACGCTGGCGCAGAGACCTCCCCCAGCAGCTTAATCCATGAAAGAATCTCTGCCGTAGACAAGTATATCAGAGCACGAGTTTGCAATACACAGCACATACAAAAACTCTCTTGAGATGGATTAAGACACACATTGAAATCAACAGCAAAGGCCAGATCTTGGCTCAGGAGCAGACCCCCGAGCTTTCTGGAGTCAGGAAACGCCCTGGAAGCCCTTAGCCAGGAGGATGCATCTCAGATGAGCACAATGGGCCTTTATTCGCTACAGGGAATTACCCAAAGACCCACAGCCACAGGGAGCAGCTTGACAGAGTCCTGTGCAGGACTCATCCCAGGCCCCACCACTGTTTAGTGTTTGTATTACCGTTGCACCTCGTGATGGCCCGCAAGCCCATTCTGTTAGGTGTTACACATCAACAAAAATGATCCGTGACCCAAAGAGCTTCCGATCCACCATCAGGTCTCTCCTCCTTTGAAGGGATGCTGGCAGCCAGTCGAGAGCCAGATTTGGGGGAAAGGAGGCAGAATGGTCCTAATAAATACTGTCGTGCTTGGATGCAAACATTCCCCACCGGCAGCCCAAACCCCACAGCATTAGTCTAGGCCATGGCATCATTAATCCTGGTATCCATGATTTACTTATCCCTGCCCCAGCGTGGGGGGATGGAACAGGAAGCCTCTTGAGGGCCTTTCCATCCCTACATTTCTGTGGTTCTGTCTGTATCCTCCAGACAGAGCACAGATGGCTCACAAACCTTGAAGGCTTATTTCGGATTCGGGGTGGGAAAGTCCAACAAAGAAAGAACAAATGTAAAGTCTGCATGAGGGCCAGCACTCAGACTCGTCCTTAAAGCCCATCTGGAACGGACACCGTAGCAGACAGGCATGGAGTCTCCTTGCGCTCAAAGGCCAAAAAAAAAAAAAAAATAGAAGTGTAACATCTATCTTATGTACACACCAGACTCATAGAAGTCAGCCTGCATTGTCCAAGCAGAAAAGAAATGCAATGAATAAGGCTCTAAAATCCTGCAACAGGCTCAGCATAGGTTATCGGCCTATTGACCCCCTATAGCAGGGATCTGCCTGCAGGGAGCCCATTGCAGGATCAGGGCGTACAAGCATAATGAGAAATTAGCACTTTGTTATCTATAGGGTTATTGCTAGAGGCACTTATTGTTTTTAACCTGCTGGCAGCGTCCCCCTTTACCCGCAGTGTTCTCCATCCCTGTACATATAACACCCCGTCCCAGGTCCCCCATCGTTAGTGCATGGCTCTGCTCACCACCAAAAACTCCACAGCACTTAGGCAGTGTGTGCAATGGCTGCTGCTGGTGAGGCGTCACTCCCAAGACGTGTTCATCACCCTCTCAGGAGGCTTTGCAAAGCCCTACAGCTAGGTCCTGAGGAAGGACAAGCACAGGCTCAAACTCAAGCCCTGCAAGAAAACCCTGCAGGCTAGCGTACAATCCCTGCAGCTTGCTGGGCTTTGCTTGCTATGCTTTCCCCTAACCCACCCCCCTGCAGTCCTGCTGCAGGCCCCAAAGAGACTCCTGACTTCCCCTAGTCTGGCCACCCTTCCCTTTCCGGTACCTCACCTGCCAGCTTCCACTAATTCTTTACCCTGCTGCACCCCACCCCACCCCTCTGCCTGCTGCACAGCACCCCCTCTCCCTTTACCCCACTACACCCCCACCCCCTCTCCCTTTACCCCGCTGCACCCCCCACTCCCCTTTTCCCCCTGCACCCCAGCCCTCTTGCCCTTTACCCTGCTGCACCCCCCGCCCTCTCTCCCTTTACCCCGCTGCACCCCCCTTTCCCCGCTGCACCCCCTCTCCCTTTGCCACCACCCCAGACCCTCCCTTTGCCCTGCTGCATCCCCCCTCCCCAAACCTGCCGGTTCGCCATTTGCTGCCCCCCCCAGTCCCCTCCCCTCCTTCTGCCCTGCTGCATCTCCCCGGCCTGCCCCCTCCCGCCCCCTCCCGCCCCCACCTTTGCATGCCACGAGCTCCGGGCAGCGCCGGCCCCTTACCTGCCGCCCGGCCCAGCGCACCCCCTCCTCGCCCCACCCATCCGGAAGGGCCCAGAGGCGCGTGACTGACAGCCGGCTGCGGCGGGGCGGGGCCTCAGCCGGTGCCGGGCAGGGGGCGGAGCCAGTGCCGGCCTGGCCAGGCGGGGGCTGCTGGTGCAGCGGAGAGCCGGCAGGGGGCAGCAGTTGCTCGCATCCGTGGCCAGGGCGAGCCGGCCAGCTGGGGCGGGGGCGGAAGGGAAAGGATGAAGGAGCGGGTGGGGGGCTGTTACCCCAGTAGCCCTGCAGTGGGGCAGCCCCCCCGGGGAGGTACTGTCAGGGTCACACCAGCTGGGAGCACCCCATCTGCAGGGGTGCTGCCCTCCCCGAGGCCAGCTGCATCTTTGGGGATGTTGGGGGGGTCTTACCATGGGGAGAAGGGGCAGCATGTAGCTATGGCAGTGGGACAGGCACTCTCTGCCCAGGGCCCTGGCAGCAGCCAGCTGGCCCTGCCGCCATGGCTTGGGGTATTGAGGGTGCTGTTTGGCACACTGTGCCATTCAGGCTTCTCCAGGCAGGGCCCCTCATTCCACCAGGGCTGCTGCTGCCTAGCCCGGGCCAAAGGTCCCATCCACCATCTCATGAACCCAGGGCCACGGGCGTGCTGTAGGCACCAGCATTGATGGTTGCACCGCAGACGTCACTAAGTCTTGGTCCCACACCCTTGCTTCTGCACTCAGGCTCAGACACTGCTGCGGGTCCACTGGCGCCCCACTGCCACCCAGCTCTGGTCAGCATCCTGAGACTGCTCCACTGGAGGGATGAGTGGAGATAACTCACCCTGCAATAGCTGGAAGGCATCTGAGATACCTCCATGGCCACAAGGAGGAGAAAACCAGGGATCTTCTAGGAGGAGCTGAACTTTCCTATTTGTGGGAAGGATGGGTAGAATCCAACAAAGACTTCAGGGCAGACATAATGGAGAAGTTTTAAATGTCCCTCAACTGCAGGTCTTCCACCCCATCCTCAGCCAACTGGCAAAGGCCATAGGGCAGTAGAGTACCCCCAGCAGGCTCAGAGGTCCCATCCTGTGTCCTAACAAATGGTATCTAAGGCCCCATGCCACATATGGCCCAATAGTCCATGAGGTTCCATGTATCATGTCTCCAAAGCCCTGTAGCACATATCACCTCAGTGCTCTGTGCCCACCTCTAAGCCTCCTCGCTACAGAAACATGAAGACCAATTGTGGAATGGTCTCAAGGTTAATGCACAGGAGAAGTGGGTTAAAGTCAGGGCACCTGGGTTCCACCTCCCCAGCTCTGCCAGTGACTGCCTGTGTGACACGACATTGCTGTGCCTCAGTTTCCCTATGTGTTAAATGGGGATGATACCTCTCTTGCTTTGGGGTGTCCAAGGTGGTGGCATGGTCTGAGAGTCTGTCTCAGTCCTATCTACTCTGCAGAGCAAACCAAGTTTATCCATGTGGGAGGACTACCGTGTTATAGAGTCTAGACAGAGATTACAGTGTAGACAGGACCGTGTCAGTTGATTACTCTGACCTGAACATGCATGTCAAGAAGGCAAACACAGCACCGATAGGTCTGAATGGAAATGCCATGTGTCTTCTCGAGCAGGTTCAAAAGGAGGAGCATGCACCCACCATAGACTATCAGGGTTGGAAGAGACCTCAGGAGGTCATCTAGTCCAACCCCCTGCTCAAAGCAGGACCAATCCCCACAAGCACACAAGTGCAGGGCTTATGAGCTCAGACAGCCACACAGGGCTGCGTGCAACCTATGGGGAACTCAGCCTGAGGCCCAGGCTCCTTGAAAAGTCTGCATGCTCCACAACCTATGCACCCGTGGCTTAAACCTGTCCATACCAGCAGGGGTCTCTGTTCTTCTGAGCTCTTTTGATCCTCTCTCATTCGCCAGGCCAGACCCTCAGCGGGCATAAATCCAGTCCCATGGAACGCCACAGATTAATGAGGCGCATGCTTTGTCAGGCCTGATGTGTGTGGATGGGATGATAACTGACATTTAAATACATGCATGGACCCAAATTCAGTGTCAAACTTAAGATGCGGAAGTGGAAAATGCTGACACTGTTATGGAGGAGGAGGGTTTAAGAGTAAGAAGAGAATTATCATTATATGTGAAAACAGCAACAGCTAGGAAAGGATTCTAAAAGGACCATATACCTAGGCTTGGCAGAATTAGATTTTTATTTTCTTATAATTTTGACAGATACAATGGATGTTTATTTTAAAGCATTTTCTTATCAATTTACATTTTCACAGTTACATGAAATTATGGGGGAGAGGCAATATTTATTTAATGACAATGGGCACTGTGAGTCAAAGTTAAAGCTTTATAACAATTAAAGCACAAATTATCAACATCACAGGTCAAAATATACCAAGTGAATATCCTGACATCAATCCCTATGAAGTTCCCGAGCAGCATTTTTCTTACTTTGCCTCTCTGTACATTGTGATTATGGTGGATGAAAATATTGTTTCGTGGGTTTGTGTCTAGGGGGTGAAATCAATCTTTACCAACACTGATCAATAAAATCTAATCCTTCCAAGCTTACATATAGCTATTTCAGACAGCGCATCATTAGCCTAGGGAACTCACTGCTACAGGGTATGAGAGAAGCAAATGGTTTAGGACAATACAAAAGAATAAGGCAGAAGGAGCCTGACTCTCCATTGCCCTGCTACCATTCAGATTGGCTAGTGCCTTTCAGTCACTTCCCACTAGCCTGAATGAACAGCACTAGAATAACAACAGCATCTGCAGGCACCGTAGCCAAGATGACCAGACCTTCCGTTCTCCAGCTGGGGTCAGGGTTCCCTTTGGGATACAGTATATTGGACCACTGGTCTGGTACCTGGTGTTTATTTCCCCCCACACACACACACACACACACACACCTTTCTTTGAAATATCTGGGAGATGCAGCTGCTAGGGACAGGGGAGCAGGCTGGACGAGCTGTTGAGATGCTCTGAACATTACTGGAAACTGTCCCTGCAACACAAATCGCACCCTGCATCAGCCCTCACGCCCTCCCTCCAGCTGTCTTCAGGGCATGTTGCAGAGACTGGCTGCTTCTACCAGCAGCTGCCGAGTTTGCATGGTTCTTGCAAACTGTTGCGTTCCTTAACACGCACCCAACCTTGCAACCTTCCCCCGACTCCTGCAGAGTCACGGGAAACCAAGGGGGAAATGGACAAGACTAGTCGGAGAGATCTCAGGTAGCTCCATCGCAGGCTCCAGTCTTGTTTGATTTCACAAGGGTGGGCCAAGGCTGCAGTCAGATGCCCTCCAGGGAAAGCTCAGGTGCTGCCCGAGGTGGTGTTGGCAATTACGGCAAACAAGTCAGAATGAATCCTTTAATCAGAAACTTTGGCTAAATGCCCTGGCCCGTTGTCCATGAGAGTCTCAAATTCATTAGCTAACCGCCGTGATTTGCAAATTTCTTCAAGCACTCGGACTTGGACTGCCTGTTGCTCACAGATGCCTTGCTGCAGAGTCACACCTGACACTGCATTGGTTAGTGATCGGAATGACACGGGGCACTGTTTCCATTCCTGGAGCGGATGATTTATGTAACTGACCAACAGCACATAAGCGGCAAATGTTACAAGTGAATCTACAATGCGCCTCTGGCAAGTATTCAAGCTGTATATCCATCTTTTGTGAGCATCTTATTATTATTATTCATTGTCTTACCACCCTAGAGCTTAGATCAGGACTGTACTGTGCTAGGTGTTGTACAAACAGATTTAAAAGTTTATTAGAAAATGTTTAAAAATAAACGATACAGAGAGTTAGAAAAGTCAGTTATTGATCATCGGGGGTAGCATGCAGAGTATAGGGGGATGCTAGCAGTTTGGTATTGAAAGGCACATAGCATATACCGTCTGCCATGTTCCCAATGCAGGGTGTACGGTGGGTGAGATCAAGATACAGTCAGGAAGCAGTGGGGGTACATCACTCATACATACAGGTTACAGACAGTCATGGGTAAAGATAAGTGGGCTGGGTAATGGGGATAGGATGACCCTCACATGGTGGAGTTCGGTTTGGTGGGTTCAGGGCTCAGGGGATAAAGTCCAGCAGGGGAGGTCCACAAGTTTCCTCCCCCTCGTGGGTTCACAAAGTCACGCGGGCTCACATTTGGTATTGGCGGTGGCCGGTGATGTGCAAACAGATACTAAGAGAGAATCTCTGCCCCTAAAGCGAAGGGAGGGAGAAAGGAAGCATTACACCTATTTTAGACACAGAGAGAAAGTGAGGTGCCCAAGGTCACCCAGAAAGTCGGTGGCAGTGTCAGTATCAAGAGTCTCCTGAGTGCAGTGCCTTAAACACAGGTCCAGACGGGTCATTTCCTTGCACATGCGCAAGTAAAGCTTAAGCACTAAAGGACACGAAAAAAAAATCACAAAGGCGGACAAACGCCAAAGTGCATTGGCATTCAAGTAGAACCGCGCGCGGAGAGTATCTCCCCTCAATTCACGCAGCTCTAGCACGTCTCCAGGATTCCAGTCGTGTCATTAGGGAGCGCCACTCTGTTACCAGGTGCCACCTTTCAAAGGAGACAGAAACCCAAGCCCCTGCTCGCCTGGGAGCATTGATAATGCAACGGCACTGTTTGCAAGAGCCGAAGCGTCCTGACAGTGCATCTCTTCTGCCTTCTTAAAATCCCCCTGCCGTTTCACTGTCTCTGGCATTCTCCACTTCCTGTCCTGTTCTGCACGGTTGCTATGCTCTGTCAAACAGCTGCTACCTTCCACACTAGTGGCTGTGCTGAAGTAGTGAGTCAAGCTATCTGTAGGGAGGAATTGTTGGCTAGTGGACTCAGTGGCTCACTCCCTGATCTGGGGCAGGACACTTAAAACAAACCAACCTCTCCGTGCCTCAGTTTCCCCTGTAAAACCGAGCTAGCGGAACTGATATCCCCCAGCTCCCAGGGTGAGGGTCGAGCTTGGGTAATGAATGCCGGGTGGGAAGGGCACAGGGTTTCTCTACAGCTGGCCTGGCAGAGCTTGGGTAGCCCTCTGCGCTGCGGAGATGCACAAAACATGCCAGCTGATTATCTTCGCCTTCTCGCTCGTGGCTAGGGGAGCCCAAACCTGGATCCTCCCCGCTGCACCTAACTCCCACCTCGGCTTAGCCAGGGGAGGAGGGCGAGCCTCTTTGCGCCAGTACCCTTCCCTCCTGCTGGCTGCTGCGTAATCCTCTTTGCGTGCGGGGAAGCACCCGATGGCACCGCTAACTGGGTCAAATGAGAAATGGATCCATCCAGCAAAAGGCGAGGGGGCTGCAGCTGCTGTTGCAGCCGACGTGGGTGGGGCCGGGGGAGCTGACAAGCCTCTCAGCATCCCATTCTCAGAAAGCCAGCGGGCATGCTGGGAGCCGCGCAGGCTGCTTTCGAGGGAAAGGCCAGGGAGGAGAGAACCCAGCCCTCCCCAGAGGATGCAGGCATTTCAAAGCAGGGAGGTCTTTGCAAAGAAATAGCAGGGCACTGGGGAGACCAGACAAGCGTCCCTCCTGTGCCCAGTGAAGAATTACCGAGCTGGCCTGGAGGAGAATCGCTACCACCCTGCGATGAGAATGGGTGCCAGGCAGCAACCCTGCTACAGCAAGCCCGCAGCTGCAGTGGGAGAAGGCGGGTAGTTGGGCTTGGGGGAGCGAGTTGAAAAAGGTTGAAAGGCCCAGGTTGCAGGACGGTCCTGGGAGAAGCCAGGGAGTGCGCTGGAGGAGGCTGCAGATATCAGTGCACCCAGCGCCGCCAACCCGTCTCCGTTCAACTGACACTGTAAGAAATTCACTCCTCTGCTATGCCTGCCTACCTAGGCTATTTATAGTGATTTCTAGGGCACAGAGCCCCTAAGCAAACGTTAGCATGCTGGGCTTGCCCACACCCTGGCAGGGAGGCCACTATCACCCCCATTTTACTGATGGGAAAACTGAGGCACAGAGGGTCAGGCTAACCCTTTCAGAATGGGCCCCTGATTTCGGGTGCCCTGCGTAGGCGGCCCCTCAGGCCCAATCTTCCAGAGGCTTTGGGCAGCTGCAATTCCCATTGACTCCCACTGACCTCGTGGCAGTTCAGTGCAGGGCGGGCTCCTGGGTGCCAGGGCACCCAGAATCAGCCGCCATCTCCGAAAACTTCGCCCTGAGTGACTTATGCAAGGCCGCACGGCAAGGCCCTAGCAGAGGTGGGACTAGAACTCAGCTTCCCAACCCTCTTTAGCCACTAGCCTTCTGACGCCCTCCCCCCAGAGCCATCCTGCCTGAGCCAAGGTGACCCGAAGAGCTCCCCCCGCTTTGCAGAGCTCCTCCCTCTTTGCAGAATGTCTATGGTGGAGCTGGGAAGGGCACCCAGCTGTCCTGTCTCAGAGTCCCTTTCAGTGGAGCTGTATGGGGGTAGCAGGGCAGAATTTCCCCTCCTTTTGTGCCTAGGGGGCTGTAATCTGTGTTAGAAGCATCTCAGTTGCTGTGCAAGTAGTGCACCCATAACCAGTAGCCTTAGGTATGAGCTCTACCCTGTGAGGGCCCCAGCCCACGTCCCCAGGCAGCCTGAACTCCTGGCTCCAAGATGGGGGCAGGGGGGTGTTTGCATTTTATTTGAAATCCTCCACAGCTTGGAGATCACACGGTTAAAAATAGACAAACTGGTGGCAAACTAAATAAACCTCAGCATTGGCCCTACTCCCCCAGCTGCCAAGTCACTCCTTCTTGGATTTCCAAATGGAAACCTTCGGGGTGAGCCAGGGGACCATGCCAGGTTCATCCCCTGGCTCTCTCTCCCTGCATCACCCAGGGAACCAGTCACCTACAGAGCCCTGGCTGAGGAGCTTGTATGCAGTCCCAGGACACTGGACCCAGCCTCTCCTCCCATTCTCTACTCTTGCCAGAAGAGACAGGCTGGAATTCAGCCCCCTCATGAAAGCAGAGGGGCACACCTGGGTTTAAGTGATTTGCCCAAGGTCACACATGGAGTCTGTGGCAGAGCTGGGAACAGACCCCAGCTCTCCTGGCTCCAGCCTCTGCCTTTCCCCATGGTACTAAGTGCACAGGCTTGAGGAACAAGGTTTCCTCCTAAGTACCATTATTATTTATGACAGGTTGGCACCCAGAAGTTCCAGTCATAGAATATCAGGGCTGGAAGGGACCTCAGGAGGTCATCTAGGCCAACCCCCTGCTTGAAGCAGGACCAATCCCCAGGCAGATTTTTGCCCCAGATCCCTAAATGACCCCTTCCAAGATTGAACTCACAACCCTGGGTTTAGCAGGCCAATGCTCAAACCACTGAGCTATCCCTCCCTCTGGAGCAGAGCCTGATTGTGCTTGGTCCTGTACAAACCACAAAACAAAACAACCATCCCCTGCCCTGAAGAATTTAGCGCTGCTGGGGCGCCGATATAAGATGAGGAATAAACCGACCTGCCTCCCTCAGAAAGGGAGAGCATGATGGCCACGGGCGGCCCCTCATTCAAGTCTTTCAGCAGCTCCGTGGGAAGCCAATCCAAAATCTGAGCTCCGAAAGAGGAAAGAATAAACCAGGCACCAAGCTGCTCCTGACATGCAGCGACTGCAAACCCACGGCAGGCAATTCCAAAGGGCGGCTCATCCTCCCTGCACAGATTCAACTGAAATGCATCAGCTTCCAAGAACTGCACTGGGCTAACATATTTGCTCTCCCTCTCTCTTGCTGGCAGAACGGTAAGTAGATGTGCCTGTTATCACGCTTTCCTAGAAAAGCCGGCGAGAGGCTCTAACCCTCCTGCAGAGGTTCAGGGTTTGTATGGGGAAAGGCTATAAAACCCCACACGGGCTAGGCTTGGACAGACACACATGCACCACCCAAGCCCCACGAGGTTGTGAATCCATGTTCACACCATTGGTTTGATTAAAAGGAAACAGGAGAATGTTTGGTGCTTTATAGACACTGTCCCTAGCCCCAGCTGAGAAAGGCAGCAGGGTGCAGTAGGGACCATCTAAGCTACTGCTCCCAAATTGCTTTTTTTAATAGAACTACCCAGCTGTGAAAATGCACGGACGCTTACCCCAAATGCAGTGATTATGCCCACACATCTGGACCTAGAGGTTACTGACCTGGAAGTTCAGCCCTTTGCAGGATACATGAGCACTAAGCCTGTGTGCTGGTCCTCTGCACGGGGGTGAATTTCATCCTGCCTTGGGAACATGGTAGATTCCACACACAGCAGGAGTAATACACCCCACCCCACCCCACCACTCCCACATGAATAGGAATCACGACTCAGTCGTGTTTCGAAGCAGAGATTCAAAACTGTCAGGGTTGTAACGTAGGACTTGCGGAGAAGGAGCTGATGGGGTCTGTGGAACAGGGTGAACCAGTCCTCCTACCTCCCAAGGACATTGCACCATGTGGGGGAGAAGCCACCCACCAGCCTCCTTGTGGTAGGAACAGCTAAGGCCTTACGGGAGTGGGGAAGGTTTTCCCCGGATGCACCAGTATACATCTGGCTGTGCACTGTGGACAGATCAAGAACTACTTCTGGGAAGGGGAGCCTGTGTTAGCTGCAGCAGCAGCAGCAGTTGAGCTTGGTTTTACTTGGGCCTCATGCAACTAGGAAAACACTGGAACAAAGAACCACATGCTGCTAGAGAAAAGAGTCTGCCTGTTTCACTCGGGCATGTCCGGAGAAGCCAGCCAAACAATCCTGTCCTAGGTCAGCTTTTTAAACTCCAAGTGGAGCAACTGTTGGGGTGTAAAGAGCATCATAGGATGAGCTTCAGTGTGTTTTAGCCCGAGCCGCTTCCACCATAGAGATGCCTGGAGATCTAGTCCCGCCCTAGGGAAACCAAGGTCAAGATTTTCCCATAGTGACCAGTGATTCTGGGTGCACAACTGGAGACGTCTTAAAAGGGGCCTGATTTCCAGGCAGCGCCAGGCACCCACCCTCTATCGGGCCCCTTTACAGTGTCTCAAGTTGGGCCCTAAAAAATCATCAGTCGCTTCTGGAGAAAAAAAACACCACAGCCCCCGATGCATATCAGGACTTAGTTATATTAAAGAAACATCATCAAATCTTACTCAAAGCAACCCACCCTCTCCCACTAACAGCCAGAACGGAAGCCCTGCCCAGGTGAAGCAAGCAGTGAAGCAAGCCGAAGTCAATGCACAGATGTAGCAATGGGAGAACAAAAATAGTACAATGAATTTTTTATTAGCATCCCTAGCTAGGGACGACAGAGCCTGAAAAAAACCCAAAATATGCTTTCTGCCCCTGACCTGCTTCCATCTGAGCTCTGGAGATCCCTGCCTTTCGCTCAGCCCCTCACACTTGTACCTGACCCCAAGGCCACGCACTGCAGCACTCCAGCTGAGCAACGCCAGGGACCCTTCGGAGTCCATCAGTGCTGGTGCCGGAGCAGAGTGGGTTGTGGGGAGAGCACCATGTTTTGCCAGGGTAGGATGGAAAGATGAGCAAGGTGTGTGTGTGGGGGGGTCTCTCAGAGCACATATGGGTACTTCAACAGGTAGTCCTTGAGCCTGACAGGCAAGGGCAAGGCCAAGACCTGCCGGGTGCTCCCGTTGATAATGAGCCTGCACAAGTGCTGCAAAGTTGGCACAGAGACATACAGGGGCTTGATCAGTTTCAGGTGGATGGCCGGATCCTTGGACACGGACGTGGTCTCCTGCTCCGACAGCCCCAGCTGCTCGACTTGCTTCAGCGAGGCCAGGGAGTAGAACTGGACCAAGGCCATGGCGTCCTTGAAGCTCTGGAGCTTGGGCTTGGCCAGGACGGACGAGTCGAAGCTGAAGCGGCCGGCGCTGTAGCAGATCCGGATGTGGGTGGGCCCAACAGAAGTTTTGACTGATAGGGTGAGCAGGCTGTCTGGGCTGGAACTGTCACGCATCAAGAAGGAGCCTTCCAGGGCAAGGCAGAGAACGCGTCTGGCCTCTGCTGCTGTGAGGGGACCCCAGTACCAACCTGCCCAAGAGAGAAAGTACCATCACATGCAAGTCAGCCCTAGTGCTTCACCCAACAAAGCTGGCCCTGGGGGACACAGAGAGGGGAGAGCCAAGGTGGAAGGAGCATGCTGGCTGTCCCAGGCAAGAGATTTCTGGGGGAGCTGGAGGACAAGGGAATAGAAGGGGCAGAGGTAGAAGGCCAATGGGTAGGCAGCTGGTGTGCTGTGACTGATGTTTTCATGCTGACCAGTATCGCCTCATTGCTTCCTCGTGTTCCCCCCAGCTGTTTGCTTTCTCCACATGTTGTCTATAGTCTGAGAGCTCTTCAGGGCTCTGAGGGCAGTGGGGCCCTGACCCCTAGGGCCAGGGCCATCACAAGATTCAAATAACTCAGGCCCATTTCCCCATCCCCTGGTGCAGACTTCTCCAGTAGCAAAGACGGCTCTAGGGGTCTATCCCCGCCGGTGTGAACTGACGCGTCAGGATTTAGTGAGAGTAATGAGTTGCCAGACTGACAGCCCCGGAGACTGATGGCCCCTGTTTAACCCAGGGTGAGGCCATGCTGCCCAGCCCGTGTTTTCTGACCCGGAGGAAAGCGTCTAAGGAGGAGACGGGAATTCAGGTCTCCGTAACCCAGCCAGTCAGCGATCTGTCTGCTGAGGCTACTGACAAGGCTACTGCATTAGAATCCCTGGAGAAGCACTGAACACCTGTCTTCTGGAAATCAGACGCATTTAAGGCGTCTCAAGCCGGACACCCAAAAATCACTAGCTGCTTTTGGCTTGAGATCTGGTTGGCTGGAAACCAAATGACCAGAACCAAGGGAAGCTGTTTCTAGGGATATCTAACACCTGGCCTGGATGGAGACCTGGAGAATAGTCTCTAGGGAACAGCCTTGGGCTGGAGAGGGGTGATGCTAGAGGATCTAACAGCTGTGCCCATGTCTAGTGCCTACAGTAATAGGTTTCAGCTTCATGGACCAACATCCATTCTCCCTTACCAGCTTGCTCCAGGTGGCTTATGGTGCAGTTGATCTGGGCTGAGTTCACGTCCTCATCCCTGGCCTCTTCCCAGCCATCCTGTTCAGAGCCATAAGGGTAAACACTCAGAGCCGGCTTCTCCCTGCAGATCACAGCATTGGGGGACTTCATGGTCCAGCGTTGTTCTGTTGGCCACGGGGGCTCAGGGAGAGCATCTCAAGGTGCCATCAAAGGGAAGTCGCTCAGGGAAGGGAGTGCTGCCAGCATCACTGGGGGCATCTCATTTGGCTTCTCAACACCTAAAAAGGTAACACAGAAGAGTAAGGAAAGGAGAAACCAGCATTAGGAGGTCCAACCTGTACAAAGCCATTCACCCAGGAGCTTAGCTTCACCAGAGACTATCGCTACCGACACTACCAACTGCCGCAGGGCGTTCCTTACAAGACTGCTGTGCTGAAGGCACCAAATCCAACGACAGTGATGAAAAGCAAAAGACAACAAGAAGGGACAAGAGCAGACAAGGTGGCTGCTGCAACTTCAGCTCTACCCCATTCTCTTATGGTCAAAATTATCCAACTTTCAACCAAGGGCTTTGGGGGTCAAAATTTCAATATTCTACCCAAACAAAATTTGGATTCAATCTGTAAATTTGACCATTTCTAGATCGCGGGGCAGGATTTTGATGTTTCGATGAAATTTCAGGACTTAGGGGGAGAAAAAAGTGAACAAAAAAAAATAACCAACCCAAAAAACCATGAATGTTTATTTCTGTTCAATTCTATACATGTGAGGAAATACAGAAGCCGCTTCAGAGTTATATTGGGAAGAGTTCGTAACATGGAACCATCTCTGCAGGGGAAGTGGTAGAAACATCCGGGAGTGGACAGAGCCCTGGAAACCATATCCTAGGCTAATGGAACCTGATAGGTTCTTATGTCTGTCTCCTAGCATTTCAGATAGACAAGACCAGCTTAAGAATGGGATAGACAGGATGAAACCCACCAAGCCCTCCGTCACCATGTTATTTGCCCTGTTTAAATGAAAGGTGATGAAAGGATAGACTGTATCCTGCCACCCTCACTGAGGTATCAGGTAACAAACCAGATTTCCCTGGGGGCCGGGAGGTGTGATGACCCATGCCATTAATATGAATCAATAGCCAACTCTAACTTTTGGTGCTCAAGGCGGAAGTGGATTAAGCAACGTCCAGGCTGGTTCACACCCTTGCTTTGTTAAGCATGTTTTGAGATCCCTTGAGCCTGGGAGAAGCGAAGCCCTGATGAGGGGACCCTAGAATGAGAGGGAAGCACTGGGTTCTATCCCATCTAATCGTTAGGGGAGCAAGATATCATGATACCTCCCCACCCTTTTCCGGACAGATTAAGTGAGTTGCCCAAGGTCATGCAGCAAGTCACTGTTGAAGCCGGGACTAGAACTCAAGAGTCCTGCCACCCAGTCCCTGCTCTAACCACTAGGCCACATCATCTCAAATACCAGCCAAGGCCACGTGGGCAAACACCAGACACTGAGAGATGGCACCATGATGCCTAGCACCAAGCCAAATGGAGAGGAGCTTGGTTTAAAGAGACAGCTAACTCCTGAGTTTATCTGCTCTGAACATGCGAAAAGCTCCATCAGCCCTGCCGGCACGCGAACTGATGAGTCTTAGTATTTCAAACCTGATGACCTTTCGAGGCCCTGAATTTAAGCCTTAGAAGTGCCCTGCAACAGCCCTCTTCTAGTGGAGGTGACAGCACCCAAAGCTTAGTAGGGGTGGGACTGATCCCACCCCACGCAGCTCACAGGCTCTTGAGGGGAGATGTTTTCAGAAGGCCCAAAGGGCAGTTCAGAGCACGCCAGCTGGTGGGGCGCACTCATCGGCCAGGACAGGGAAGAAAGCTCCCACCAGCGGCAGAATCTCAGTCCCTGCCTTCAGGGAGAAGTTTATTTCTCCAAACTAAAACAATCCCATATAAGTCATTAGACAGACAAACCAGGTCCTGCCACCTGGCCCCTTTCCAGATGATCTGCAGGCTCTCACCTGATCCCGAGCCCCCTGACCCATCACCAGGGAGGCAGATAATTAGCTACAAGGGGCTAAGCTCATCTCCCTTAACAGACAATCCCCCTCCCCTCATGACAGAACCCAACTCCCATGGGAAACCAATGGGAATTTGGTGCCTAACTCCCAGCTGTGCCTATGAAAGTCCTCCCCCCGGCGCAGCAAATTGGAAAGCACAGACAAGGAGGAAGGATATGGTGCAAGGGGACATGGGTGCAGGAAAAGGACCTGCATACAAGAGAAGGCAAACAAGACTAATGATGGTGGTGGATTTGTGCTGTCTGGCACCAGAGCCACCTGCAGCAGGAACCTGCCTGCAAACCCCTCCCCTGCCGGCTCTCTCCCCACCTCGAGCTGCTGCAGCGACTCCACCACACATAGGTCACACAGTGCACCGGTCCCCCCAGTGCTGGAGCATAAAACAAACACAAAGTTTGGCTAATTAAATCCACCTCCCCCTGCACCTTGGCTCCAGCCTCCATCCAACTGCTGCATTCAACTCATCTGACAGCAGCTCTCACCCTGGATAACCCTCTAACGAGAGCAGGTCTCTGGGACGCTGGCTGCCACCCTCGCCAAGGTGATTAAAGTAGGGTGACCGGATAGCAAGGGTGAAAAATCAGGACAGGAAGTTGGGAGTAATAGACATCTCTGTAAGAAAAAGCCCCAAATATCGGGACTGTCCCTATAAAACTGGGACATCTGGTCACCCTATGATTAAAGCCTTCACTTCCCCTCTGCTTGCCAGAGCTCCCACAGGCCAAGTGAATTAATTCCCGTCTAAGTCAGGGACAGGTAGGGGTCAAGCGAGCTCGTTTGTCCAGGCAAGAGCATTTCAGGGCAGACAGCTGCCAGGAGAGGGCTGCTCTGGAATCCTAATGACAGTGTATTTATATTGAGCTATACAGAGAGAGATTTGCTGTCTGAGGAATGAACTGACACTTGGTAAGAGAGACAAATGTGCCAGAGATCTGACACTTGGGGGGAAGGGGAGAAATTGGTGGGTGCAGAGCTGAGGCTCAACTCAGGTAGACTCCCCGACTTCCCCATGCCAAGATCAAGGGCCAATTCCAACCCCCTTTGCCATGGTGGGTTTGTGACATTTGACTGGTTTTCAAACCTAGGGTGTTGAAAATTAGCTCCCTAAATTCACCTAGCCTCACTCGGTCAGATTTGCTGAGCACCCTCAAATTCACTGAAGTCAACAAAAGCTGCAGGGGCTTGGCACCTCTGCCACCCAGTGCACTTCCCCTCTCCCACACTGTGTGGCCTATTCAGATATCAAGCTCTCTGGAGCAGGAACTGTCTCTTACTGTGTTACTGTGCTGTACAGCACCCTGCACAGCAGAGCCCTTAGGTGCCACTAGAATCCAAATAGCGAATGTTTCTTTTTAGGAGCCTAATGATGAGTTTAAGAACTTTGTTTTCGGTACTCAGGACCGAAAACTTCAATCTCTATTCTGACCAGGATTATTTCCACCATCTGAATGTGAGGGTCTCTTCAGAGAGCTAACACCTACATGGATCACATGAATAAAAACGTAGCACAGTTCTAACATTTCTCTCACCCGCACATGCGCGCACCATCTTCAAGGAGCTGTATTAACATCCACTCTTTAATCTACACAACGTCCCTGAAGGATTTCAGATGGGGAAACTAAGGCAAAGGGAGGGTCACTGATTTGCCCAAGATCTCACAGAGGTAGTCAGTAAGCTGGAAGCAAGAGAAGATTCAAGGCTATGAGGTTTCTATCCCACCCCTCCGCCAGCAGAACATCAGATAACAAGGTTAGTTAGAAGGCTTTTATCTAGCAGCATGCTACCTCTCTGATGGGCATTTTAGAGCACCTCAGTTTCAGGCTCTGGATAAAGGGTGGAACAGTGTTGCCTGTAATTGACAAGGAGGAATTGTCAGAGCTTTGTACAAAACACAACGGTGCAGGTGCCGATCAATAATATTCTCCCCAGACTCTGCTAAAATAACCCCCCATTGCAATAAGGCTCTGACTCTGCTGGTAAAATATTTCACCCTCCATGGTTTGTCATTTACCTCACTCCTTATCGTCTTGAAAACCCACCTTAGCTGGACAAATAATCAGAACACTGAGTGCTGGATCCAGAACCCTCTCCCAGTGAGTGCTGGATCCATTGGCTTGAGCACCTCTCTCTAATGGGCCCTATTCAAAACACCATCCAAATTTGGGACAGCCAAGATCTAAACTCCATGCCTTGAGTTCATCGCTGGTTTCTAGCCCCAGTATGATATCTGACCTTCAAAACTGATAGGGTCCTGCCACACTCGAGTTCTGATCCCTGTCCGCGTCTTTGGTCTCTCTTATGCAGGGTCCATTTTTGGCTTAAGCTACTCCTTAAAACACCAGCCTTTCAGTCCCTGACTGTAGTTTAATGATTTATGCAGCCCCAAGAGCACTTTAAAAATAAAATGAGACAATTGCTAAATAGAATTGGCAGAGTGTACACCACGGCCTTCTAACTATTCAGTTGCATGTCATAGACTCTATAGTGTTAACAGCCAGTTAAGATTCTCCTGCAGCTCATGTAACAGGGGTCTGTGTCTCTGAGCACAAGGATCCGAGATCTGTTCTTGCTGTTCCCATGAACTTGTGTCACAGTGGGCATAGTGACAGCTGAGAAGTCCCTGGGGGGCCCAGAGTCTCAGTTACACTCTTTTCAAATACATAAGGCAATCAGGATGCAAGGCAACAGACACTGTATTGTTCTGCAGTCTTTACTGGCTGGAGTGGAAAATAACATCTGCTTGAAGGAGGGCAGCCCATCCCACATGCAGGGGCTTGAGGAATAGAATGTAAATACTGAAAACTCACCTTCTCTGGATCATCTCCAAAGACTTTAAAAAAAAAAGTGATCTTGAGGACAAAGAAAGAAATAATAGAGGAAGGAAGAAGGATGCCTGGAAAGTCAGATCCTCCCTCTCCAGCTGGAAAGTAATCTCCCCAGGACAATAAAACAGTAACAGAACTTGCTGCTTCGTGACACTGACGTGCTTTGCATCCTAAAGGAGTGCTGAAAAACTGCCAGGACATACATTGCAACATACTTGACAATCATCATCAAACATTAACGGAGAGCTACCAAGCCATGTCCCCAGCCAAATCCCTCCCCTCTCTGCATTTTCAAGTGGATGCGATCTCTTTTGTTAGCCTGGCTCAAGGAAATGAACTTCCTGCAGGTGGAAGACACCTCCAGCTGCAATGTCTTCTAGGCTTTTTTATTATTTATTTGAAATCACATCCACCCATTTCCATCACCCGCACGCAGAGAAGTCACTGCATTTGGTCTCTACTGGAAATAACAGGGATAGCCTCAGGAGGTCACACACAGTGTAGCAACTCAGCACAGGCAAAGGACTGTCCTGCTTGACAGAGTCAGTGGGCCCTGGTGAACCAGGGCAACATGTCCTCCTTCACACATTTACAATCACTTGACTCAACATGTGTTCTGACACCACCTCGTTTCCTAGCCAAGAGGAGGCTGCAGGGCCCAGTTCATAAGCAGATGAAAGCATGATTGACTTCAGCAGAGTTTCACGGGCTGGCACCAAGTCTGAATATGTTCCGGTGACACACTTCCTGCCTCATGGGCCAGCCTAGCCATGTGGGCACAGAAATGGGCAACGGCCCATGACCGAGAAAGAAGAGGTTTTAGAAAGGAGACTCCTCTAGGCTGCTCTTTTGATTAAATCATTGGAGCAGGCTTGCTACTTGCTTTAATATAGTCTGTTTTAAGGAGCTTCTGGTCATTTCTCCCTGTGAACCATCACTCTATCCTATGGTTTAATGCTCTCCCCAGCTCTAAGCCTGCTGCCCCCCTGTCTGTTCTCAGGTTCTCTGTTACCATCTCTCCATGGCTCCCCAAACCCAAGCCTTTACAATAGGCAGTTTTACGAAGACACGTGTGACTATTCCCACTAGGATAAAGGTGATGGACACTCCTGGCACAGGGCTTAAGCTGATTGCTTGAGGGAGGTCAAGAACTCCACTTATGAATATACTGCCTGGGACAACGGGTTACGCACATCATGTGGAGCATCAAATATGGGCTTACCTGTCCTGATGGACCAATGGTCTGTGCAGCATGAAAGCTGGCCAAGGAGCATGGGAGAGGGTGAGAGCAAGATGCCTGTCAATCAAACCATAAGGCTGCGGCCCTCCTAGGCAGCTAGGCTGGGGAAGTCTGCAGTCAGATGTGTCCCGCTTTCCTCCCTATCAGTGAATGACACTAGAGTCTCAGCCCAGGGTTATTAAAAATGGCTCGGGCCATACTGCACCTCGGTGGGTTTCTTCTGTCACGCTGGAGAAAAGAACTTGCAAGGGGAGGGGAGAACCTGCAGGCAACCAATCCACACTGGAATCACGACCCAGACCCTATCTTCTGGGCTCTTCCTGGGGCAAGAGAACTTACACTGACCAGCCAGCGAGCCAGGACTCAGCAGAAAGCCAAGGAACCAACACCTCCCTTCCCCATTGCACCTCTCCCGGGGCGCCTCCCTGTTGTCCAACAGGCTAATGTTTTAAGCCAGGTTTGGGCTCCTGCCACCTCAAATGCCCAGAGACAAAGAGAGGGGCGTGCACTCCTCTGCACCTCGGCAGAAACAGCTTGGTATTGAGGATTGACTTACAAAGGCTCCTCAGTCCCCTTAATTTGCCGAGCACCCACGGACGGGGGTGCTGGAACCATTGGGGGGGGGGTGAGAGTCATTGAACTATACTCTAAACCCTGCATATGACGGAAACCACTTCAAGCCTGAGGGTGCAGCAGCACCCCTACTTCCAGCCCCTCTGGCCACAGAACCCACTGCCCACTCTCCCAGGGCTGTGCTTAGCTGGAATCATTGCTGCAGACTTTGCTATGCGCTGCAGCCAGGCAGGGTCAGCAGCCTCCCTGCTGACACCCACCCCTCCATCTCGCCAACCCCCCCGCCCCATACACGGCGCTGTTGTGCGGTTGTTTTAGGGGAAGGAGCAGCTAAGCGGGGGGCGCGAAGGGGAAGGAGAGTTTGGTAATAAGTGATCAGTAATTCACTCCCCCTTCTCTGGGAAAGGCGGCATTACAGACCCTAGAGCCAGGGAGGCTCTGCTCACCGAACAAAAGGAGAAGCTTTCCCAAAAAGGGGGTGCGGGGGGGGCGGATCGCGGAACGCCCAGCTGCTGCTCTTTCTTTGCTGATCACAGACACAACCCTCCCACCCCACCAGCCTTTGCACAAAAATCATCCCAAGGGAGGTGGGGGGGGACCTCCCTGCAAGACCCCCGTGTCCTTTATCCAAACCACCACCCGTCCCCGCCCTCATCCCAGGTGCAGCCCGGGCACACACCTGGGCATCGCCTCCCCGCCCGGGGCGCTCGCCTGCAGGAGCGGTCGGTACCTGTCTCAAGGACGCTGGACCGGGGATAAGTGAGCGCAGGAGGCTCCCTCCGGCCGGGAGCTCAGCGCGCCCAGGTGTGACAATCCCGGCCGGGCAGCCCCGGGGATCTCCGCTGCAGGGCGGGCGGGGGAGGGAATCACCGGCTGCTGGGGGAGACAAGGGGGTTCTCCCCTACTTGCTCAGCTGGGGGAAGGAATCTGCAGGTAACGCCCCCTCGCCGTGCCAAATGCACCAGGGGCCACTGGCTGGCGCCCCCCTGCCTCAAGCACCGGGCAGCTATCCGGGCAAGTGGCACCGCACGGGGGGGGCTCGTTGCAGCCTCCTCCCTGGGGGTGGGACTCCAGGCCCCGCCCCGCCAGCTCCGGACAGTGGCCTGGCAGAGAAGGGGGCTTCTCCCCGGGGAGCTAGGGGAGGAGTTTCGTGCAGCCACACCCCTGCCGGCTGTAGCTGGGGGCGCTCGGGAGCGGAGGGGGATCCAGGCAGTGTCTTAGGGGAGCGATGGGACACACACCACAAGACACGTGTAGGGTCCCTAGGGGAGCGACTAGGATCAACCGACAGGCAGCCAGATCGCTGCGGATTCCTGCCTGGAGCAATGAACTGTGCCCCCGCGCCCGCCTTCCTCCAAGCAGCCCCAGGGACCCACCCGCTGGGCAGAGCCTTTAATGGGGCTGCACGGCGCGGGTGGCCCAGCCGCACGCTATAGTGCAGAAGGAGCCCCACCTTTCCTATACCTATAGTGTAATAAAAGTCAAAGGGGACAGCTCCTGCTTTCTTGCACCTCTAGTTCAGCCCAGGATTTGATATCACTTCCGTCTCCCCAGTCTCCTCCCACGACCAGGCGCAGTTGTGAGCACGTTCCCAGCTAACACCACACTGATGAGCCCGCTACAAATAGGTCAGTGCAGCCTCGACAGGGATCGGGCTACCTGGCTATCTTTGCGAGACATTTTGTAGGAAAACCTCCCCTGCCCGCCCCTGGCTCCCCAGCCAATGGGCTACAGCAGAGATGATCTCACTCCTTCCCCGCCCACCCCACACACTCATACCTAGCTCTTCCCAGCACTTGGGTTTGCTTCTAGACCTGTCCGGCAAACCCTAAGGCAGTCACAGCTTGTGCCTGGGATCTGGGCAAACCCAATGTTCCCGTGACTGCAGGCCTGGGCCCAGAACAAGGTTGAACTTCACCCCAGAATAAGAAGCTGGATGGATGGGTGGATGGAGAGCTCAGCCTAAATTAGAGTTTCCTGGTGCTGGTTAGAGCCAAAAGCCAGCCAGAGCCTCCTGCTGCAGCTAGCTGTGTATCCCTGGAGCAAGGCCTATTTTAAGGACATGTGAAAGCCATCTTTAGTTCATTCTCTAAAGCAGAGACTCTGCACACACCTTCTCCCTCTCTCCCCATTGCCTTTGTTTCATCCCCGTTGAATGAAGAGTTAATACGGCACAAAATGCAGCAAAAAAGAGGAAAGGAGGGGGATCAGCTTTGAGCTCAGGGAAAGTGAACCATGTAGCACTGTGAGATTAGCCATGCCTGGAGCTGAACACAAGTTCTGCACCAATGCCTTGCTTCTTCCTACAGTCTGCCTTCCCCAGCAGCCCTGCCAGAGGAGCTATGGCCTTTGCTGAGGTGCTTTGGCCTTCCTCCGCTGCAAGGGGCTAGAGATCTCACAGCACGTTACGCACATTCATTAAAACTAAACACAACACCCTTGTGAGACCTGAGTGCTAAGTCCCCATATTGCCCAGACTGGGGGAAACTGAGGCATAGAAGAGTAAAGCCAACTTGCCTATAGTTAGTTGGCAAGTCATTGGCACAACCAGGGAAGAGAGTCCCAGAGTCTGACTCCCGCCCCAGGCTCTATCTACTGTCATTTTTTGTAAGTCACAATTTCGAGGCCCGTCTCTGCCCCGTCCATTGGTTACCTCAGAGGTGACCTGGATTTGAAGGCAGCTGCCTCCGAGAGGATGATCCACTTGTCCTCAGGCAAGTTCTCTACCCATAGCACTGACTCCCCTGCTCAGAAAGATCAAAGCCACCCTGCTGAGATACAGCACAGATTTCACACACTTGGTCACCATTATTTGTAGCACAGAGCACTCTGGGTCTCCACTCAGGACCAGGATCACGTTGTGCTGGAGAAACATAGGAAGACTCGGCCCCCTGTTCTGAGGTGCTTAAACTGAAGACAAATGGGATTATGGCCACTCGGCAGCTCCAGAAAAGATCCAACCCTACATCTTCTACCACTGCGCACCCAGAAATGGTGACACCCAAATTACCAGCCCTTCTAGAGAATTTTGGGTGTAGCTTGTGTGTCCTCTACATTCCTACCCACTCTTAGAGAAAAAGAGGGGTGGGGGGGGTGACGGGACTGTGGAGCTTGGCTACTGTGCATTAGAGTTTGAAAGGCTTTATAGCAATGCACTCCATTTAAGTCCCTTGCTTCGCGATTTGCTCCTCACTAACAATCTAACCTGTTCAAATCAGGAGAACAGTCACAGAAGGCTTAGGTGTGGTGTGTTGCAATTTCCACTGCAAACTATTTGGCATAGGAGAGGACCCTGCCCCCTATGGATATAAGGCAAAGCAGCCAGATGCTCCCATCCCCCTGAAAGTCAGTGGAAGTTTGGCACTTCACTCCATTAAGCAGCTTGGAAAATCCCAGGCTAAATCCACCCCAGCCTGTCTAAGGCATTAGCTGAAAGCTATGAAGATGGAATATTTGCATGGTGTAACCTTTCACCACGCACTTCGCTCGTCTCTGCTTCCTGCATGAGAAATGCTGGGCAGAACAGGGAGCTGGTGGGTACTTCCCCCCTCCCCTTCCATGGCGCAGTTAAAAATAAACCAAGAATTTCTAGGAAATTTCCTTAGAGAGAGAGATACATGCAGAGTGGGCGCCCTCTGGAGGTGAAGAGGGGTCTTGCTGCTGCCTAAAAGAAACTGGCTCATTCTGGTTTATTATCCCCCCATGAGAGAGGCATTTGAGCTTTTCCGGGAATCTGTTATTATATGGGAGCAGCCTTCAGGGTAGTTTGGAACCGTGGTTGAAGTAAGTTTCAGGCTGGGTGTTGTCGGACCTAGAAAAATTCGGATCTGTATTTCACCACAAGTACAAGCAGTGCCATAGAAAGGGCTTTGCTGTTTTTACTACCTCACTCTGCAGAACCCTCTGCCTTAGGCTCTAGAGCACATTCTCATCAACATAATAGAACTAACTCACCTTTGCCTGGCATGAAAGTAGAAAGATCCCGTCACTTTGCAAGCCCCACATGTCGCATGGTGGCCAGCTCTGGGGTGGAGGGGAGCACCCAACCCTGTACAATATGTCAGTGCTGAGGGCTGAAACCACTTAAAGTGCTCACAGAAGCCTTAATATCGGCACAAGCCCTTCTAATTTAAGGGCTCATTCCCACAGGTGTCAACTCCCTGCAGCTTAGTTTATCCATCAGAGAATGATGAAAGGCTGAGGCAGCCCTACTGGGATTTGAACTTGGGGTAATAGGAGGACTAGGCATTGCCAAACCAGTGTTGCTGTACCGTTGCGTGTGTGTAGGAAGGTTTGCTCTTCCGCCGCCCCAGCACTTAGGAATGAAAACAGACCTCTGACCCCCAGCACAGTCACTCTCATCTACTGCTGAAGGGCCATTTAGCACTCTGGAGCCAATCACACTAGACCAAACACCACGGGTAGCTAACTATTGAGAGCTGCAGGCACTCAGCTCCTCTTGGGAGTTGGCATTTCTCATACAAGAATCACTTACCTTCATCACCTCCCTCATTGATCAAACCCATGGCTGCAGCTTGCAGGAGTGAATAGTGTCGGAGAGGGTAGCCAACTCCCAGGAAACAAACAGGGTTCGCACATGCCCTGAAACACACTAGACCCTGACCGTAACGACCCACAGAGGGGAGTGTTACAGGGTCAGTCTCCTAGGGCAACCCCTAGGGGCATGACACAGCACTAACCTGACCCAGACTTTGGTTTTCAATGTCTAGGAAGTCAGCAGCCTAAGTGAGGTGGTGGGAGACTCAGCCCTCCCTCCATCTTAGCCTCTGGGCACACCCCCTTTCTGGGGCCACCAGTGTAAATGGACCCAAGAACATGGCAGAGTGTCTCAGGTGCAGGGCCAGCACTTCCATTTAGGTGACCTAGGCAATCGCCTAGGGCACCAGGATTATTAGGGGGGCCACATTTTGCCAGGGGGGTGGCAGGCAGCTCCAGTTGACCTGCTGCAGGCTTGCCTACGGAGGGTCCGCTGGTCCCACAGCTCTGTTGGACCTGCCGCAGGCGTTCCTGCGGAGGGTCTGCTGGTCCTACGGCTCCGGTGGACCTCCTACAGGCACGCCTGCGGCAGCTCCACCAAAGCCGCGGGAGCGGCAGACCTTCCGCAGGAACGCCTGAGGCATGTCCACCGGAGCTGCGGGGCAGCAAAATGGCCGTGCGCCTAGGGCGCCAAAAACACTGGAGCCGGTCCTGCTCAGGCGGACTGGAGCTCCCCCAGCTGAGTCTCTAGCAATAGCCCCAAAGAAATGGTTCAGCACCAGGCCCTCCTTTTCCCTTCAAGGGAGCCCAGACCAGCAGTAGTTGCCGGAGCATGTCCTGTCTTCCACAAAGCCCTCCCCTCTTAGGTCCCTAGGTCTGCCAGCATCTGAGCTGGGCTTCTCTCTTTCATGCCCTCCCTCCTCACCGGACTTATATGGTGGTGGGGGCAAGGCCACTTGAGCCTAGAGTGGTTCATTGGCCCTCGCCTGGTTAGCATGAGGTTTGAACACCCCATCACAGTGTTCAACTTCCACAATGCGGGAGGATGGGCCTCACCCAAGAAAGCCCTGTCTCTGGCCACTCACTCCCAGCCAGCTGCACAACGGGAGTGGGAGAAGAATCCAAAAAAAAAAAAAAAGAATCAGTTAAGTTTCCGGAGGCCAGGTCTGTCAATGGCTATTAGCTAAGGTGGTATCCCTAAACCGCTGACTGCCAGAAGCTGGGACTGGACTGGGGATGGATCACTTGAAATTGCTCTATTCTGTTCATTCCCTCTGATACATCTGTCATTAGCCACCCTCAGAGACAAGATACTGGGCAACATGGACTATTGGTCTGACGCAGTATGGACGTTCTTATCTCATGAGAGGCTGTCTCAGGGCTTGTCTACAGGGGGAGACACTGGAAAGATAGGACAAATCAGCTAAAGATGTGAAGTTATTGTGTGTAAGTTAACCGAACTCTCGTTCAGGAGTAAAGTGGCCTTAGTTACCAGCTAGTGGGCTTAGTTACAGCAAACTAAGGCCACTTTACCCCTGAATGAGAGCACTTTAACTTCACTCCTTTAACTGATTTGTCTGAACTTTCCTGTCACCTGTAGCTGAGTCCTCAGATAACCAGCTTTCAGGCCATTCAGGTGCTGAAATATTACAGGGAAGTGGGGCCATATAAGAGCCTAGATATTCAGGAATTTTGAGGCTATTTAAAATTAAATGTGCCCTGCCTAATAATCCCTTGAAAGATGGGTAAAGGAATACGAGAACTGGTGATCCAGCACCATCATAAACTAAAGAGATCAGGTACCTGTTTGGCTGCAGTGGGAGGATCATGTGACTACCTTTCAGCACATGCAATTTACGTTTTTTACTTTTGGCATTTAAAGCCTTGATTACCACAAGAACAGAGATTGCTTCCTGTCCCACAGAATAGCTTGGGTAAGGGATGATGGCCATCGCTTCTGTTCCGTATTTCCCAGACTGTCTCCGAAACATCCTTCTAGGCAAGCCTGAACACTGCATTCCCACTCGAGCCTCCAGGATCCAGCATTGGGATGTGTAACTCTGCAGTGGTAGGGGCTGGTTTGCTCCGGTCTTCTGGCCAAGTCACCCTTTTTATGAGCCTCTGGGCCAGCTCCTTAGCAGGTGTAAACTGACATAGCTCCACTGAAGCCAGTGATTTAGTTGGGAATTGGTCCTGCTTTGGGCTGGGGGTGGGACTAGATGAGCTCCTGAGATCCCTTCCAATCCTGATATTCTATGAATGGAGCTACACTGATTAACACCAGCAGAGAACATGGTCTACTGCCTTTAAAGTGACACAGTTTTGTTGGGCTCTGCAGACATTAGGCATGCATGGATATAAAGTACTGTTATACCTGCTAACTAGCTCCCTGGGGCAGAGCTGGGGGGGGGGGGTGGAGAGGAGAAAGCTTTGCTATAATGTGCTAAAGGTGGATGTTTAGCCTTCCCTCAGGCGTATGTTACCACTGCATTCTGCTAGAAGGGAGATAGTGCCTGTGCATCTGAAGTCCTCTAATGGATAAAAATCACCACACAAGGACAGCTACTAAATTTTCAAAAGGGCAAGAGATTGCATTCCGCACCTTTCCTGGCTACAACCTGCAAAAGATATTAAATGGCACCCAAAACTTCATTAGTGCAGAGTTCAAGGTCACCCACTAATGCCTAGTGCCTCCAGACAGTAGCCAAGAATTAAAGATACTAAGTCTACAGAGGTGAAATACAAGTATTAATTACTGTTCTAACACAGGGCATACAGGCCCCAGCCCTGTAAGATACGCAGTTTAGCCACACAAGCCCTTACGCCTGAAATAGGTTGGCATGACTATTTGCCCAGAAGATAACCTTGTAGCAATAAAGGGTAAAATTATAGTGGCAAGCCAGATAAGATGCACGGGGAAGATGCCAGGGTGTAAGTTAAAGCACATTAACTGAACTCTTGTTCAGGAGTAAAGTGGCCTTAGTTACCAGCTAGTGGGCTTAGCTACAGCAAACTGAGGCCACTTTATCCCTGAATGAGAGCACTTTAACTTCACTCCTTTAACTGATTTGTCTTCACTTTCCTGAGTGTCACCTGTAGCTGAGTCCTCAGATAACCAGCTTCTAGGCCATTCAGGTACTGAAATATTACAGGGAGTGGGGCCATACAAGAGCCTAGATACTCAGGAATTTTGAGACTACAGGTGGTGGTAGTGATGAGGCAGAGGAAGATAAGGACAGTCACCCCAGGGTCCACCACCAGCAGTTGTGCATGGTGCCAGTCAGAGCACTCAATACTTTGCGCTATCTGGTACTGTATCTGTGTTTGTGGGATTGTTTGTGTGCTTAGTGGGTGTGTTAAATAAAGGGACGTGATGATTTGACATTGTTTCTCATGGGCTTCTAGAGTCTCTTATTGTAATGATACTGATAACATTCCTGGTGCTGTGGCCCACAGCAGCCTAAGACATTAATTAGTGTGAATTAATTCAAATCACCAATTCATCAGTAAGGACACAAGATCCCAGTTCACATGGGAGGCATAGAGCCCTCCCCTTCGAAAAAAACCAAAAAAACATTAGAGCCCCTTCTACAGTAGTTGTACTACTCAGGGCACATTTCCAAAAAGTCTAAAACCCTCTTGATAGAAGTGGATAGTGCAACATGCCTACAGATGATACTCCAATTCCTGCCAAGGGAAGAGTTTGAACTTACATAGCAGAGATCAGTTCTACAGCCACAGCCTGCCTCTTGAGCCAACAAGCTGCTGTGAGAACCAACTGCCTGTGACCTCTTGTTTCAACAAAGCTCAAATCTCACTGCACATCCACGTTTCATTCTGTTTGACGCTGGCTACTTTCCTAACCTAACTTGAAATAATTTATCTGGTATAATTCCTCCCTCTCCAAGCGACAATCAGTGCCATGCGCTGGCTGAGACAAATCCCAAGCAACTCAAGAATTTTGGGAGGATCCGAACCATAGTTTGAGCCCCAGGTGCGGGCACAGAATATTAGAAGAATTTTAGATTTTGTAAGATATAAGGGGGCTAGATCTGGAGGAGACCTTGCCTGAATGACCCAAATTATGGACCACTATCTAGCACCCTATCGAGGCACAGCAAGTGTCAAGACCACTTGAGTTAACAGGCAGATTTTAGAGTGCTCAGAAGAGTCCATCCTTAAACAAAGCAATGATCAAGCTTCATTATATACATTATGCATCACACACACAAAGTGCTACACACAAGCATGAATAATCCTGGTCTTACCGATAGCTGATATTTGGAAAGCATGACGACAGATGCTGCAAAGCCATACAATATCTTTGGGGGCCACGTGGCAGTCTACAAATGGTTTCCGTATCACTGTGGGCCCAAGACTGCATGTAGCACCAGGGGCAGAGATAGCACAACTCGGCCAGGAACTAAGACCAGTGGAAGGTGATTAAGGGGACTCAGTCAGCTTGTAAATCCCTCCAGAGAGGCACCACGCCCCTGAGAGGGCTTCCAGATACTGGTTCAAACTAGCTTTTCCACAAACAGATAGACAAAAGAAAGGGCTTTGGATAGAAAAAGGCTGGGTTTAAACTGGTTCAGGGCCTTGCTTCTGATCCAGCAGACAGGGCATTCTGTTCACGGGTGACCCCCAACCCTTATGGAAGGGTTGCAAAGACTTTACCCTACCGGGGCATCAAGACTAAGGGGTGACTCCTGGTATGTTGAGTGCATGTTTAAATCTATTGTTCTGATATTTTCTCTGTAATTATTTTACCTTAAGAATAAATGTGCTTGCTTAGAAAAACAAGTGGTAATTATACTGTGCATAGCCCCTGGAGAGAAAGCAACCACCCATGCTGGGCTTTAGGCAGCCTGGTTTGCTAGGGATATCACAGCACAAGGCAGGGAGCTTGGCAGCTTTAAAGCCCTCAGGCAGAAAGGAGTAGGATGAGGGTCCATGTCCAGAGACACATAATGGCTTAAGACCAGAAGGTGGATACAGGTGCAGCACTTACCCTGAAACCTGTGACAATTGCTTGCGGAGATGCTCTGCTAAAAGGCAATATGTAAGCACAATGTTAAATTACAACCTGGTTACTGATGTGCCATCATGCTGTTAGTGGTTGTGATATTAGCAGGCAGGCACAGCAGGGTTTTTCTTCTATCAGCTCCCCGGGTATAGCTACAATCCGAGATAAGGAACCTGACATTAAATGTAATGCCTGAACTCTAGGAAAGCAGGGCCACCTGAGAGGAGGCTGCCATACCCCTCCCTTCTTCCCATACTTAACAGAGGGATACAGTTACACATGGGGCATGCAGTCACATTGACACTCGTGCTCGTCTCGAAGCCAATTCTCCTTCAAGCCTTGCCTTTCATGTTTGCTCTTTCCCTTCAGGACCTAAACGACCATTTCCATAAAGCTTTTTGCCATCCTCTTGCTGGTTGCAGCACCATCAAATGGCACAAAGATTGAAACCATTAATTAATGCAGCAGCACAGAATAAAAGGTAACCAACTTTGCCAGGCATGAAGTACTACTACAAGTGGTGCAATGGTTATTTTTATCCAGCCACATACAGTGCTTGGCACAAGTTAGTGAAATAGATCTCTCTGCTGCAACATGTCTAACCCCCCCTTAAGGCTGTTTTAAGGCCAGAAAATTTACATTATTCAGACAGGGTTCCCTTTTCCCCTGATAGATTGTTTTGAAATCATCTCTAAACCTACAGCGTGAGTTTTACGTTCTATTAATTCTCAGCTTTGGTAAAGTCTGTGGATAAGAAGCTTTAACAGCACTGGTTAGAAAAGGCAGAGGATTAGCCACATACCCAAGCACTGCATTAATGTGAGGGAAGGAAAACAACTGGTAACACTGATACCTCTATATAGAGTATCTGAGCCAGCTTTCTATTTTAGAGGAAGATGGCACTTGGGATTGGGATAAGCAAGCAACTTCTTTTCTGGAAAAGGTGATTCGTTTCTTTACAGTGGGGCACGAAGCCAGGTAGTCTCAGGCTGTGCGATCCTGTAAGTTAAGCAGGCTCAGGTATAGTCAGTATTCAGAGAGAATCTCCAGCGATAGCGCAGTGGAGTGCAAAGATTTGTACTAATCATTCAGTAGATGGCACTCTTTCTTCTGGATCAATAAGGGCCCAATGGCATGGCATGATTTTGTGGAGTTCCTATATTCCACGAGACCTAAATAAAATTGAGATTTTAACCATTTCTGATTAGAGATTATTCTAGATTGAAGTTTGTCCCAAAGAAGATATTACCTCACCTACCTTGTCTCTATTATAGATTGTGGCATTTTTTAAAAATAACATGGGGTGGGGAGTTTGGCCCCACAGTCCTAAGTCAGTTCCAATTTGAGTAATGCATTCTGTGCAGCTAAATTTCCCCAGCAGTTTGGACTGCTTAAGGTATTCTTTGCTGCCTGCCACACTGCAGGGTTGCTTTTCATTATTAAATTGCCAAATGCAGAATGAGGAGAAGATTGCAGTTCTGCAGTAGGTGAAGTCAAACCGCGATTGGAGAACTCTTAATTGCTCCTTTACCTCAGCCCGGTTCGCCAATGCTTAGGGTGCAGTTCCAGGTAATGGAAAAGGTGCAAGTGTAAAGAGTATTACGGCGTTACCATGTACCAGTGACACGTCTGGTTTTTTAAAATGGAGCTTGCAAGCATGTGATTTGTCACAGTGAAAAGGGATCGCCATCCACTTGAACTATCGCACTTCTCCTCTGGCCATTTCATTACTTGACAAAAATCACTGCAGCAGAAAAAATAGACGAAACAGCTTTCAAGTGTTTACTTTGTGCATTTATTGGCAAGCTACTTCACTATTCTGCTGTTTGGGGACACCTCGTGCCACTCTAGAAAGAGCTCTTTCCATGCTCTTCCCACTTACCAAGACATTTTCAAAAGGATGTTTTGCAGCATACTTAGTGGTGAGGTCCTGGTCCGGTGCTATTACAATACAAACACAAACCACCACCAGCAAATCTGAAACCAAAGAGGCAAGAGCACAAGTATCTGCATAGAGAGAAAAGGGAGGACGGTGGAGCTGGGCATGTGGTGGTGTTGCTCTTAGGTGCATCCAAATGATTCTAAACACAAGCAAAGGAGCAGAGGGACACTTCAATTTTAGGATATACCATTCAGAAAAGGGCTTTAGTTAGGGCATGTCTACATGGAGAAGTTGACGGGAACAGCTTTTGCAGAATAGCTTCCCATGTAGACACTCTTCTTCCATTATAAAAGTGCCTTTTTCCAGTTTAACATAATCCACTTCCAAAGTTTGATGAAGCTACATCATAAAAAAAACCACACTCCTACTAGAAAAAGTGTGTCTACACAGGGAGTCATTCTGCAATAGCTATAGTGCTTTAAATTCACACCCTACCTTATTCTGGAATAGCTTCTCCACATAGACAAGTCCTCAGTCAAGATGAAGGCCTTCGAGATAGCAGTGCCCCTTAAATTTAGCATCCTTCTCCTGACTGCCAACTTACCTTGCAAATTCACAGAGGCAACTTGCTCCTTCAAGCAGGTTTTTCTTTTTCATCCTTCCATAATGTGTTTAAAGTTCACAGTGTCTGAGAACAACATTAGGAAGAAGAAACACCACACAGTAAGCGCAGTGTGTGAGAAATACTGGTGCGTTTATTGGTTGGCACTAGATTACAACCTACACTCTTGTCAAAACTTGTGTTCACCATTTTTTAAAAGACAGTGGTGCCCTCCCCCTCACACACCACTCAAATTGAGAGACATCTTCTAAAAAGGGAAAGGAACAGCACTCAGATGCCAGGGGCCAGAGCATCAACTGATGTAAGCCAATCTACCTCCCTGGACTTTAGTGAAGCGGTGCTGCTTTACATCAGCTCAGGATCTGGCTCAACCCATACATGGATTTCTTTAAAAAGTGAATTTAGTAATGGTACCACTGACGAACCGAGAGCAAGCTCCTCTGTGCCTTCTCTCTGGAAACAGCAAAGGATGAAAGTCCAAAATTATTCAGCTGTCTACTGAACCTGCCCAGCCTGGAGCGAACAAGAACAAAAAGGTGTGTGTGTGAATTATTCACTGGCTTAAACTAAGATCTGGCCCTTGAAGAAAAACATGTTTTCCATTCAACAAATTATACCTTGAACAAAACAAGAGAAGTCACAAATGAAAGAATCCAAGCCAAGGGATGAATAAAACAGGGACCTCTGCTGAAATACTAGATTTTGGAAGTGTCCCAGCAATCCTCTTATTTTTAAGAACCATTTTGATTTCAGAGACGATTACAGACATAAGTGTCAAGTTTACTCAAAGATCAAAGAAACAAAGTAATGGGTTAGCAGCACATCATGCGGGGGAAAAAAAAAAGCTTACGGGGGTTAGATGCTCAAATCCCATTGAAATTCACTGAACTGGGTACTTAACTCCTTTCAGTTCCTTTGAAAATACCAGCCTTAGTTTCACTTCTGACAAACTGGCTTGCTTGGAGGAGGGAAAACTGATTAAAACTAATCTGACAGTTACCTTTGAAAACTGAATTACTCGTCAGCAGTAACAGAACAGCCAACATTGATTTTTCCAGTCAAGAACATCCATTTCTAGCATTAGCAGGAAAACTTGGGGGCTTGCAACACAGCGGGCATTACCAATCACACAAACCATGACTATTCTTGTTTGCTGTCCTCCCAGTACATTTAAAGTGACTTCACATGTCTACTACTTGCAGCTCCCAGAAAGACAGCTTCTCCTGGCAGTTTCAGTTTGTTTTGCCAATTGCAGAAGTACTCAGCAGAAGAGGAAAAGTGTCAGTCAGAACCTGGACTGACCTCACAAAGTCCTGTCCATGGTCATAAGGATAAGTTCAAATGTCCCATCTCAGGCAAGGCCACACAGAAACACAAGTGAATAAATGTAATGTTTGTAGAGTTATAGTGACCCTGTTTGGTCTTGAGGTATCGAGATTAGGTAAGGAATGATAGCAAGTTGTGCTCATCAGACTTACTGAAGTCAAATTTTGCTGTTTTACTATAAAAGATCCCTCGTTGCTTTTTTTTTTTTATACCTATTCAGAGAGAATTTTGATCAGATCTGGGATTCTGTACTCCATGCTGGGGTACAGATTTTAAGATTTTGCTGATGTGTTTTTGTGACAAGACCAGGCAGAGAATGCAAGGTGGAGTGCCTGTAGATTTTTGGCTTTTTACAAATGCTAATACAGTATATACTATGACACACAGGAAGCTTAGTAAATGCCTCTGGAATCTGGGTAGCAGAGGAAATACCATCATGTCCAAAGTACAGCTCCAAAGCTCTCTTTTCAGCCCAAGTCACAAAAAGAAGGTCTTTTTACACAAGAAGGGAGGGATAGCTCAAGGGGGAGAGCACTGGCCTGCTAAACCCAGGGTTGTGAGTTCAACCCTTGATGGGGCCACTTACGGATCTGGCGCAAAAATCAGTACTTGGTCCTGCTAATGAAGGCACGGGGCTGGACTTGATGACCTTTTGAGGTCCCTTCCAGTTCTAGGAGATAAGTAATAATTGGAGATATACCTAAGTGAAAAAACATGCTAATAAATGTACTTCATCTAGTCAAAGTGTTCCCTCCCAGCCCATCTTCTCCTCTTCCTTGATTAGGTAAATGTATAATGACACTATAGCTAACACATCAGCTTACATTTATATACCACCTTCCATCAGAGGATCTGAAAGCTCTCTACAAAGGTGGATGAGTTTTTAAACCCATTTTACAGAGGGCAAATGGGGATGCAGGGAGGTGAAATGACTTGTGTCAAGTAAAAGTGAGTCCTTGGCAAACAGAGTATAAGCAAGGTCTCCTGAATCCCAAATCCTCTGTTGTAATCACTAGATAATGCTGTCTAGTTAGCAGGAGGGGCCAGCTGAGTCGTGAGGGGAAAATAACTCATCTGCAAGAGAACTGCAGAAAGTTGTTAATGTAAATAGCTTTATGCGGAAGTGTTTTTTAAACACAGCCTGCCCAAAAGTTTACTGCAGTGTGAAAGTCCTTCTAAAGGTGTCTCTGCACTGCAACAACAGACCTGCGGCACCAAATCTCAGAGCCCGGGTCTATTGATTCAGGCTGTGGGGCTAAAAACTGCAAAATTCCAGCTCAGGCTGGAGCTTGGGCTCTGACACACAGTGAGCGGGAAGGATCTCACAGCCTGGGCTCGACCCCAACCTAGCACATCCACACTACTATTTTTAGCCCCACAGGTGCTCAGACTCTGTGCTGTGGGGTTTTCTTTGTAGAGCAGGCATCAGATGACAGTACACATGAACTGAAGGACTAGATTGTCCTCTCTCTCGGTCATGCTATTGCCACTCATCTGTTCTAACTTCCTCTCTTTAATTGACACAAGTTGTGTGCAAGGGGCTGTAACTTGCTCAGCACTTTCGTTCTAAAACAGCTCTCCAGCTCCTGAAATTTAACATTTACTTCCTCTTCTAATCCAAATAAAGGAGCTCTGCAGAAATGAGCATTTCCATCTCTTTCAAAGTACGTGCTAAATATAAACATTTGCTTTAGGATTTTAAAGTTACTGATGACAGCAATCACTGAGGCTCACATCCCCTGTATGGAGAGTGAACCTAAAGAGATCTATCTCATGAAAATAACAACTTCCTTAAGCCCTATTTGTACTAGGATTTGTGGATGTCACTAAATCCATGCTGAAAATATTTACCCGCTATTGCACTTCTCAGCACAGTTACAGACAGCCTGACTGAGACTAGGGTAAAGAGAGGCCAAGCACGCTTTCTGTAATGGCAATGGAAACCGTTTAACCTTGTATACATTAGCCTACATATGCTGTTTTCAGCAGCAGTTCAGGATCACAAGCTATCAGTTTGCAGCAACAGGTCAGTTTCATGGTGTAGATGGGGCCAAAGAGACCAAAAGATCCCAAGCAACCATCTCTCCTCAGTCACCTGCCACAGTATTGTTTTTAATGACCAGCCATGACTTCTACTCAAGGAAAAGTGAAAAAAACAAACATAGCACTTGCAAAACAACAGCAGATCATCCACTTCCTTATCAGCAAGAGATGGTTGTTGCAGACAATGCATTTAGAATTGCTTCTTTAAAGGAACTAATGAGACGTGTATGTTAAAGCAAAAGATGAGATATGATCATGTTCTTAATAATTAAGGACAGTAAATGCTCTTCTGTTTAAGCTCTGTCCAGCATGTATCAAAACATATCTGACTTCGCACTTTTATAGCAATCTCAAAGCACTTCACAGAAGGTGAGAAAATATCCTTGTATTTTTTGCAAAAGGTGAAACTTAGGCAGAGGGCGGTTGAGTGACTTGCCCAAAGTCAACTGAGAGAATCAGTGGCACAGTTGGGACTAGAACCCACACTGCTTGGCAATCGGGACCCAAGCTTTAATGACTAAACACTACCCCATACATTGCATGATTTAAAAGGTGACTTTGTGATAAACAGGAATTCCAAGAGCTTTTGCGCGATCTCTCTCAGGTGAAGTTTGGTTTACAGTTTGTTCAAGTGTTTGCCTGATCAGAAGAGAACTAGTAAAAGTAATGTAACATTCCTCCATACAGCAACTGAAGTGGACAAGCTCTCGCTATATTTTAGTTGAGTCCCCTCTCTTCCCAATACCATTTCTTACCTTCCATGGCAACAGTCCTCCTCACTGAGGACTGGTCACAATCCTCTCTAGGCAGGACATTTTGGAGCAGATTCCCACACTAGTCTCTGCTGATCTAGAAGCAAAAGACCTTGAACATCAATCCCCACCATAGCAGCACATTGTGCTACGCCAGCATTCGCCTCAGCGTAGCTGTTGCATCTTGCATCACAGCAGTTGCAGAAAGTATACCCAAACTCCGTATCTGCCTTTCCAGCACCCGTGTTACAAGTACAGTCAAAACCCACTTAAGACAGAGGAACCAATTCCTCCTCCTAAAAAGGAAAGCAAATCCCAAAGGGCCCATTTTGACAGAAGCAAAAGAGAGCAGTGGATGTGAATGCAAGCTTCCATCTGGCTATAAAATAAACCACCTTCAAGCTGCAAAGAGAACTACACAGACCTCATTCAGGACTTTCCTCAAATAAAAACCCCAGATCCATATATCCAATAGTTTCACATAATGTAAGAGTATACACGGACCAAGCTCTCTAGGCAAGAAGTGGCACATTAGCAATGCTTTCAGTCAAGAACTTAAGCATGGTCTCCCAATGTTTTATTTCTCAGATCCGCATCTAATATAGTTAGAGACGCAAAAAACAGCATCAACTCCCATGATCGAGGTTTTACTTTTCCATCCGCTCCAAACAGCAGTGTTAAAAGAGTTTATTGAGTCACCAATATCCCTTTACTAGATTCAACATTTTTATCCACACTCATTAGGTTTAAACTAATTGGTCAACACAATTCATCGCTAATATTAACCCATTACTTCAACACTGTCTAGCAGGCTAGATCTTCAAAAGGTCCAGATATACCTTCCTTTCACAGCAGATGATCACAGACTTACACCAACCTGTCGTCTAATTTCAAGAGAAATGTCTTCTATAGCTTCACCTTGGGATTTTAGAGTTGTGAAGCTGTGCTGAGGTTGAGTATTTTAGCTAAATTAAGACTCCAATCTTAATTATGAGAGTGTAGTCCCATCATTGCAACTCATGAATAAAGACTTTGCAGGGGCGGGAAGGGGAAGGAGATCAGGCCCTCAGCATTCACATGTTTCAGGATCCCAATCGCTATACTCACATGAGTTGTCACACTATTGGCCCCATTCAGTCTTATTAATTTAATCCAATTAAGGTGTTTTGAATTCTTTAAAGTTTTACACTCCAGTTTTTACTTTACAAAGTAGATTTTAATCAAGTCAAGGTTTTACCACACAATACACTTAGAGATGCACACGCCAAACTCATATTTCATAAGATCTTCCAACACGGAAGAAAGCAGCAAGGATACTGTGGTCTCAGAGGCAGTATTTTGGGCTTCAGTTGCTGGATGGTATGTAATGTGACAAGAACAGGAATAAAATAGTTTTTCCAGTGATGATAGGAAGTATTTCCTCTATACAAAGCTGCCATAAAGCAAGATGAAAAAAGCATGAACTCCTCCCTCATCCCCCTGCTGTGTAAAATAGTGGATTTTGCACATCTCCAGTAAGCCATGGGTCTAAAACAAAAAAACAAAAACAAGAAAAATTCATCTTTGTGGGGAGTTCAGAAGATACTTAGCTTTATTCTTGGCAACACTACCTGCCAGTTTGCAGGATCATCAGCTCCGCCAAAAATCCATTAATTCTCCTCTTCCTGTTTCCAAGGAAAACGTACCACTTGCTGGGACTTGAGAATGCGAAGATCTTCAGTTTCATCATAACAACGTGTGTTCCATGGGGACTTCAGCATCCCCATCAAGCAAAGAGGGTCATGCTGAAAAGGCAATACTCAGAACTAAAGTCTCAGCTGAAGACGCTTTATGTTCAGATTCCAGAAGGCAAGACATCCTAATAAAGTCTGCCATGACGAGATAAGGGAAACCATTCACACAGAAGACACTATTACAGAAAGGCCTGAGCAGAGTATTACCCCTCCAGTGGAAAGCTGGTATATAGCTCACCACATGTTTTCCCCCATGACTGAAGAACAATGTGGCTTGGGGACATTTAAGTTTGACAGACAGCCAAAACCAAGCGAGCAGCAAGAACATGGCTGCATTTTATTTTTTAAAATCAGTTACCCCCCAGTAAAACATTCAGTGTTTTTACCATCAGCAGTAACTCTCCAGTCACTGCCACCCATGATTTCCTTGAATTCTGACTAGTGTAGGAGCGCTAACTTCCCATGTGCAAAAACTTCCCTTGATTCTCAGGCAGCTTTTAAAACAGGCTCAGTGGCAGATGTGGGGAACCATTTACACTTTTACCCTGATTAAAAAAATACCAAAAAAATCCAAAACACATAGGTAACTGTTTTTTCTAGGGATCACATTCTAAATCTGCCCCGTGTCAGGTTTGAAATAACCAGAATGCTACTGAGATGACATATTGCTGTGGCACTCACCATTGTGGTTGGCAAATTTCAGAAGTAAAAATGGCCAAGGACAATACATTTTTGGGAATGGAGATGGGGGGGTGAGGATAAGATGAGAAATTGCTAGCCATAGTGGCATACAGATTAATAGGGAAAAAATAAAATTATGGCTAAGTGTGTAAGAAACTTAGATATATAGAGAGTATGTGGGAAGAATAATGAGAGACTGCCCTGTATTTCAAAAAAAACATGGGGAGAGAGAGAGAAATCAAGCTAATTACTTTATACAAGGGATTATGCAGTTTTGTTTACTGTTAAAATGGACTTTTTTCTTTTTAAAAAGCCCTAATGTGAGTTAATTAACTCGAGGTTAAAGCCAAGAGAGATTTACAATAACTAATTCCAAAGACTCCAAGATACCATATTTTACTCACAGACTTTCTAAATGGTGATACTACAGCACAAAAATGCCACAGCAGTCACTGTTCCACTGTACCAAAACAGGGTTTCAGAAATAATTCCAAGAACCTGAAGCATACTTCCTCCTTCTAAGAGAAGGGCTATTCTCTGTTCAAGCCTCTTCCTACACTGGTGCTAACACTACTTCAGCTCCGCCAGGGTTAGTTACGTTTAGCACCATAATGCAGAGGACCCTCTCGCTGCCACTAGCATTTTAAGCCTGGTGTCAGTTAAAACTGCTCTGAGCAAGGTTAAGCAACATGGAGCCAGATTTTTAGGTGCCTAAAGATGGAGACAGGCTCCCAGGGAGATTTTTGACAATCTGGCCCATGTGCTTAAAATGCAGGTGGGCAGCTTGCAGCCCATCTAGACTAGGGCTCCCAACGTGGCTAATTTTGCTGGAGCTGAATCAGCCTGGGCGACAGTGGGAAATGTTTGCCAAGTTTCCCTAATGTAGACAAGCCCTATGTCTCCATGTCCATGTATCACTGTCACCCTCCAACTCTGAGCCCTACTGTAGGACACAAAAGGAAAACCATTATTTCAAGATCTCAATATCCAGAAATTTCTCCTCTCTCCTCCCTTGTAAGCAGTCTTGCCTCCTAATACCCCAGTGTCTCCTCCTTATATATGTACAGAATAAAGGTGCAGCTGGCAAAACACTGGGAAAAATTATCAGGTGAGTGAATTTACTATACTGCACTGAATTCCATCCCTCTGATTCTCATTAGAATCCTGGGTTCAAGGGTGCTGAAGAAAACCTAATACTTACACACAATAACGAACCCCTGGTGTCTGTGAGAGGTGGAAAATTTTGACCCAAAACAAACACATCAAAACCTTCCTAGCTGTGGCTAGAGCTTTGTAGTGCCAGACTTCCCAGACTGCTACAACCGCAAAAGATTTCTTAAACCAAATCTAGAAATTTCTCCCTTATTCTGTTTTGAGAGCACTCAAGATCATATTGGCTAATATCCAATGCCAATGAAGAAGGAACTACACTGCAGGATATGTCTGCACCAGACAGTTAAACCAGCATCTGCCCTGGCTAAGTGAAGGTCTGAGACACATCCTAGCTCTAGATTTAGGGTCAATACACACCACTATTTTGGGAGGTAACAATTTCCACCCTTGCTAGCATGTTCAGAAGCACCGGTCTTAGCAATGCTGGAAGTCCTAGTCTAGTTTGGAAGCCATTTTGTACACTGGGTCAGTCGGACTTGCTCTGGAGAGGTTTAACTGACATCATGCTGACAACAGTTACCAGAGCCCCCATCTTAAAATCCTGATGTGTTTGCATATGAAAGGTTGCTCAATTATGAGTCCCAAATCAATTCAGTGTCATTATGGACAAGATTATTTACGCTGATATTCCACATGGCTATACGAATTGTTACAGAAGAATCTCAGACATTGGGAAGATGCGAACTCTAGGTGGCGGTAAGAAGGAAAGATTTATGTAAGTCAGGAATAAGGCTTGTTTTAAGTACACAGCTTTTGAATAAAGACTACGTCCACCCCAGAGCTCAATCTTCTATTTCCAGTTAATAAGGCATAACACCAGCCACTCAATGTAACCGCATTAACAGCATGAAGTCATGCCACATTAAAATACTTTCTTGGCACCATTTATTTTTCTGACCCAAACAAAGAAGCCACTAGCAAGTCATTAACAATATTCTAGCTAAAGTGTCAGTTTAACAGCCCTATAAAAACATTTTTAGATTTAAGGAAACAAAAATGTGCATGCTATTGATATTAAAACTGCAGTTACTCTTTCAGGAATACCAGCTGCTTTTTTTGCAAAGCATTTGTAATGTATTAATCTATATAGTGAAGGACAAAAACAACTGAAGGCAGTAGATGGCTGTGTTGTTAGGCGCCGCTAACGGCTCAGAAAGAGCAGATTCTTTTACTTTCTTGTCCGTTTCTGGCTATATTATTCAAGCCCTTTTTAAAGTTATGTTCAGGCTGATCAACAAAGACTAAGAAGGGACTGTACATTTGTTTCTAAATTGAAGTGAACAGAACTGGTGTAATTTAGGCTGAATTCCAGATGCTCAGTTTCAAACTACTTCTTGAATAATGCCTCTCAGCCTTTTCATGTTGGCCATCACTGGCACTGCTTTTGGCCTTGCTATCCCATACTGATGAAAGTAGGGAGAACAAATAAAGGAACAGAATGGGATCTCAAATTAAACAGCCTCTTGCCAAAGTAGTGAAAATACCAATTCCCATTACCCCAGCTTCATTGATATGTCTATCAGAATTTTATATTGCAAGTGCTTAGTGGGAAGAAAGAATGCTCTTGAAAAGTATGAGTATTTATTAGAATAATTTCTGTTAAATATAAGGAAGAGTACTGCAGATTTAATTTCACATCTTGGCTATGCTCTGACAAAGGAGAAGTTACCAAATGCAGCAACTAGCTCCTGTCCCAAGCCAGGGATTAATTAATGCCCCTCCCAAACCTTTCCCTACCCCTCCAACCCTCCAGCCCCAACCCTTTCCATTTTATTTCCCAAACTAGACAACACTGTTGGCAAATCAAGACAGCATGAAACTTACATCAGTAAAAAACAACCAAACAAAAAAAAACAAACCATGGATTGTGCCAATGCATCAGGGCAACTATCCTATTAAATGATGTACTTCTCCACACTAACATTTCTGCTTGGGAGCCAGCTGTACCTTTGTCACAGAGGATGATAGTTTTAACATTCTGAGTATGCTCTGTGGTACAATTGTAAGTGCTGCAACGCCACATACAAGAGAGATTCAACACCTGATTTCCCCCCCCGACCCCCCAAGACTTTTTTCAGGGACACAACAGGGACATCCCCCAAGGGTTTGTGCAATGACACTCAATAAGTACAATCCAATACTTTAGCACAAATTACAATACCCAGTTGAGCACAGTATAAGGCATGTGGACAGGAAGAGACATCAGCAATATGCAGCAAGATGAGAAAGAATTCCAAAAACAGCAGGGCAGCATTGGTGCTTGAAGCTCCCATTGGTTAGATTTTAACCCCACTTTGAATCCCTGATTCCTATCATTGAGGCCAAAATTCAGTTTCTATCATAGTGTTTCTGAGGCTGTTTGCTTTTGGCTGGGCGGTAAAGACCAATTCCTTGTGTTTCATTCTAATACAAAAGCAGAAATGTTGGCTGAATCTGTAGAAGAAACTGAGCACCAGGGATGCCTGAAGGTGATCAAAACTTTGCTCTGACCATAAAATGTCACTGCGCTAAGTTTCGGGTGTTTATGGGGGAGTAAACTGGCCCAGCCATTAGCATGGTCACAAAAAGTTTTGTATTTAAAACAACAAGGCAAATTATGAAACCCTCTTTTCACAAGTAGCCCAGGTTTAAAAAAATTCCCACAAAATTAAAAGTTAGATTCCTCCATCTAAAAAAATAGTTTATACATATGCGCTGAAAGTGACCACCACAGGTCTGAACAGCACCTTACAGTACAGACTAAGACTTAAAGAACTGATCTCACATTTGCAGTCTTTAATTAAAAAAAAGAAAAATGTCTGGCTATGGCTGGGTTGACACATATGGGAACACTTCAGAACACAAGGCAGAGACGAAACGAGCAGCGTCGCTCTCCAGGCCAGGGTAGCAGTGTAAAGGGAACGGGGCACTTCATGCACAAAATGTATTTTACAAAATACAAATCCAAAAAAGCAAAAAAACCCACCTTGCACTAAACTGCAACACTCTTAACACTTGCTTTACCACAGGCTGCTGCCCATGCCTTGTTCAACAGAGGAGGCATGTGAAAAGGGGTGGGAGAGGGAAGAGGGGGGAAATCCATGTTTCAGTCTATTTTCCAAAACTCTCTTTTATAGGGACATCTTCAGTCATCTGATGTCAGAGACAGAACTCTCATTAGAGTCAGCATATGAAGTGGTCATGACAGGAGTGCCGTTGTTTGCCAAACAGCCATGTCTCAAGGTTTCAAAGTATGAGGCCTGCACTGGTTTGTGGGACTTCAGAACTTCTTTAGCATCTTCTATCTTAAACCATTCCCTTTTCCTTCCTGTGGGTAGAGGAATAAATTAGTAATCGCAGTAAGAGGACTAAAAAGATAGACATTTATCCCTTCTGTGAAGTTTTGCTGTTGACTAGCATTCTGTCCATGTCAACTGTGATTAAAGTGGAACAATGTAGTGGGCTTGGAGCCAATTCAAAAATCCCATGAGACTTCTCTCATTAGTCTTTTGATCTCATAGCGACTGAAGGGTCCCCCTAGCCAAGTGTAACACAGATGCCTCCAACGTTCCACAAAAGATGTTCATTAGGGTAGTAAGTCCAGCATCCGATTGATAGTGGTTTTGGATTCTGAGATTTATTTTTTAGATGTTATTTCCATTATTTCTGCGTGGGACAGAAAAATATAAACACACCACTGATTTTAAGGGAATTCGTAACAAATTTTGAACTCCATCTATCATTTAACAATTTTCTCTTTTTAAATGACATGCTCCTGAAAAGGAGGACATGATGGCACTCTCTGAAACCTGGCTTGGCATGAAGAAGTGCTTTTTCCCCAAGGCATCTCAATCCTCTTGTAAAGCATGTGTCTCTTTGTACTGAGACCTCTCCTGAGGAGAGGCTGCAAGATGAGCCCAATTATATGAGGGTTTTTAAGAGTGTTGACAAGCATCCTGCAGGAATTATACTGACAAACTCATTTTCATTTGGGGATCTGATAAGGATTAAAATGCACAGCTTTCAGGAGTGAGTGGTGAAACAGAAATGCAAGAACTACACAAAACATGAGTCTCTATACAAACCCACTGAGACGACACTTAAAGGACCAGAGAAGGAAGAAGGAATCAACAACATGATCATATTTTTGCTTTCAAAGGACAAGTCAACAGAATTCAACTATTCTAACCATCACTTACAGTAAAGGGCGGGAAGTTGGCATGCTTCTGCATGAGAGGGACGATGTACACCAGTAACGCTAACAAGCAAGAAAGTCTTACCAATATTGACAGAGTCCTCCCAGTCTTCCAACACGTCTGTGACAATAAGTACATAAACATATGTTCTGTGTTTCCTGTCCTGATTCTGAAAGGCAAAATGGACAGGATTATGGCAGAGCAGGCAAAAAGACAACACCCAAACAAAATCCTAAACCCTTTATTTTATTTTGAGGGGAGGGAAGCAAGGGAGAGCGGATTACTGAAAGCAGCCTCAAGCCTTCCTTTAAGTAGTGACCTTATTTAGTCTACAAAACTGCAATCAGTGGTCTCCCATTTCAGATCAAGAAAGTTGTTCAGAAAGGGTTAGTGTGTATAAAAATCAAGGGACTACAATAAGTGGCATTAGGATGAAGTAGCGTACAATAGTCCACACACAATAAATAGGCCCCACACTAATCCATGAAGTCTTGCTTTGTACTGCCGGTGAATGGCATTATTTAATATGAGATCTGATTTTGATTGCGGTTGATCACCAGCTATCCCACCTGAAGTGGAAACTGAGCACTCAGCACCTCTGAGGGAACAAACAAAAAAACAAACAAAAAAAAGAAGCGGGGGGCTTTTCCTCCAAATCTGGTTGTCTAGTTTGGTCAACATGCATACTGCTGCAAGCTTAGAAAGAAGTTTCACTAAAATGACATTTTTGCAGCAAGACTTTACAACCTGAACAATAAACTTACCTCAAAAATTCCTACTAATCTTCCTAATGTCCCTTTCACTCCAGCCTACAGAAAGCACAAGCAGAAGAAGGTTTAATGTTTTTAATTACAGCTCAGCTCATTTCCTTATTTCCAGTGTGACAGCAAGGTTTGTAAAAACAGGAAGCAAGTGTTGCAAGCAGTCAATTCACATGAAAACAGAGTAATCACCAGAGGGATGATGTAACTATAGCATGAGCCCCAAAAGCCTGGGATCCATCTCAGAGAGAAAAATCAGTTTGACACCTGCACATCAAGATACCCTCAATCATCAAACAGCTCTTATATGGCAAATTGAACAGAAAGACATGCTCAGCACAGTTTGAGCCTGGATAAAACTTGCTTAAAATAAAGGGGAAAAGGTTGAAGATCTCTATGATCAGCAGGCTTGGGTTTCAAAGCTGAAAATAAGTTTGTGTCAGATGCAAAAAGCAGTCTGCAGCAACACCATTTGTTCTACTGAAAGCTTTTATTTCCTTGCAGCTGAGCTGAAGAAAGTGTGGGCTGGAATTTCAGTTTTACTTTGGTCTACTTGGGTCCAAAGGCTGAGTCCACACTAGAAAATTTTAGGGTGAGAAACCTCAGGTAAAACCAATTGAATCCTATCTACAATACTGCTTCCATCACAAATACTGGTGGTGAATTACAAGATTTGAAGTTTGCTATTTCAGACAAGGGCCAATACATCTTAAGGGCTTTTGGGGTAAAATGTTTGTTTTAACCTTTCCTTTACCCACATTGTTGGGTATGTAAGTCTGTGGACTTAATTCTCTGCTATCTTATAACTACCACAGTACTGTGGATAATCAAATTTATAGATTAAAAAATCAGACGTACATAACTTGGATTTTTTATTTAAATTCAGTACAATTTTAAATACATATATTTAAATTAAATTTAATATCAACGTATTATATGGCCTAATCTTACAGTATCTATTATAATAATTTTAATTAAATTAGCACAAACTTAAAAATAATCGCAATCAATCACAAGATTAAAATAATTGCGATTAATCAATTTTATTTTTACTGTTAAACAATAATAGAATCCCCATTCAAATTATGTCTGATGAAGTGGGTATTCAGCAACAAAACCTTATGCTCCAATACATTTGTTAGTCTACAAAGTGCCACAGGACTTTCTGTTGCTTTTTACAGATCCAGACTAACAGGGCTACCCCTCCGATACTTGACATTCAAATTACAAATATTTTGGATTTTTTTCTACATATTCAAATACATAAAAGTACTGTAGTGCAATCCCTAGCATGAAAGTGCAATTTACAAATGTAGAATTATTATTTTTGTTTTGTTTGAGTGCAGTTATGTTTAAAAAAAGGTAAAACTTTAGAGCCCACAAATCAAAGCATGAAGGGGCATATGAATGCTGATGTGCCAGATGTGCTAAATACCTTGTAACCTCAGCTTTAAAGTACACAGGAGTAGTTAGGGTAGTTAAAATTTAGGGTTCCCCATTATTATTATTTCTAATCTTCCTACCCTACCCTTCATTAGCAATTAATTTTGCTAGCAATGAAGGATACAGCAGATGAAAAGTACATTTTAAGTTAGCATTGATGTTTGCCACCTGCAGGTTCAAATCAGTTCTTATAAATACATGGGATCCTTACAGCTTCAGTTCAACAGCCTGGGAAATCTTTCTAGTCACACGCAATATTTGAAGTCTGAGTACTTATATTTTTGTATATCCGGCAAATAAGGCATTTACATACCACAATATTGACTGTGATAAGCTAATTATAATTCAAGGTTAATTGTACTACAATGGAACTGGAGACACGTGAAATTCAAATGCATCTGTGCAGACAGCAAATTATTTTCTAATTCTTCATATGCTCTATTCTTACATGTAGAACAGTGTTGGAATTCTCATCAAATATTTAATTAGCTGATGCAACATAAAACAACCTCTCACAAACCAATAAATTCAAATAGTGAGAGAAAAAAGTGAAAATGGCTGCACAACACTATTATATTTAAATGTCTGGTTTCTGAACAGTTCTACAGTTTCTTTCCTGTAGGAAATTTCACATTTCATTCTGGATATGAACAAAAAAAAGTCAGAAATGCACATTTCTATGGAATGGAAACAATTGAAAAAGTTCATTTCACTCAAATATTTCCAACATTTCCAGCCAGTTCCCTTGCACCCTCCAGCGCCTGCCCATCAGGTTGGCAGCCAGCCACTTGGGAAGACTCACTACCAGGTGGGAAGCCCAGGGAACTAGGTGGGGAGATAGCCAGCCGAGGTCCTGAAATCCTGGGGAACCTGTCAGGCAGGCTGCCAAAGTTCCTGCAGGCCCAGGGAGCCAGGAATCCCCAGCAACCCATGAGGTGGGCTGCAAAGGAGCCAGCTGGGTCTACCTGCTCAGCCAATCTACCATCTCCGTATATGTAGGAGGTGGATGCAGTTGTCCCAAGAATGTCTGGGGATCAATTCTCATCAGAAATGAGCTCCTAATAGTGCCCCCATAACACAACAATCCAATTACTGCTCTTCAAACACTCCTGAAATCAAGCGATGGGATGAATTCTTTTAAGGCTCACACAATAGTCCTGAGTTCTAGGAAAAACTGATACCCTGATAATACATCACTTTGGACCACTGCTTCTGCCAAATTAGCATTCCAAACTGGGCATCTCAGCTTCTCAAGTCCAGTAACAGATTATGCTCATCATATGACAGGTCCTCAGGCTAGCATTTTAGCACATACAAAGTAGTTCTGTGAGCATAAGACTGAGATTTCATATTTTCTGTAATTCTGTGCAAGTATTACACATTGCACAATTGCAGTTGACATATTGAAATTTGATTTGCAGACTAAACAAATACAGCTAAGTAGCATTTAATGATTACATTCATTGGATTAAGAAGTTATAATCAGCTACTGCAGTGATCATATGGTCCTCTACCAGGTAACTACACGCAATACATCACTCTTCTGAAGTTCATTCGAGAGGAGTCTTCAGAGATGTCAGCATTTGATAGATTGAGGGCAGAGGTGGAATCTGAAATCACTAGAAATACGACTAGGTGCTGCAGTGGTCAGCTGTTCCTGTAACCCTGCTCCTTTTGGCACTTTTGATGTTTAATGTTTGTTGAGCAGCATTTGAGCAGGCAGGTACTTCACTTAAAGCAACTCAACCCTGCTAGGCTGCCATAGTTTGAATTACAGTCTCATTCGGCAGCAATACATGTGAGCAAGCAAACATCAGCTGAGCAAGAGAGGATTATCTCAGCCAGCCCAAACCAGTTTCTTCACTACAAATGGAGTCCATGGCAAGGCTTCCTTTCAACCACTAAGCCGTCATGGAAAGAGAGCAGCTTCTCCCAGGCTCTCAGCTGCCAGAGAAAGGGAGGGTCAATGTAGATTTATTTTAGGATTTGAAAGGTGAAGCCACTGATCTACTCAATGAACCTTTGACTTCAATATCAAATAGCTTAATTATTAATAGTGAGTTGTTCATAAAGCAGGGCTGTGTCTCCAAGTAGAACATTTTTCACTAGCCCGGTTAAACTATCATTTGTCTTTTGCCAGCATCATATTTTGCTATAGTCTTGATTATTAGTAGCTCAAGTTCAGTGTGCCACGTTACAGCTTGAGCACAAGAAAACTGAGTAGTTTCTCAATTTCAAAGATATGAGCAGATAGAAAATGCTATCTTCATAGGAAAAAAACCAAAACCAAAAACACACCCCAACAAAAATAGACCTCAGAAGAACTAGTGGGCTTTGGGAAGAGAGGTTCTTTTTAAAACATAACCATTTTATTCTTTCCATGGCATGCAAGCAAATAATTGCTATGAGAGACAGCTGGGTGCTGCCAACGACTTTCACAAGCACCATTAACCCCACCTGCATTTAAAACCGAATGCCATGGGCCTAATTATACAATGGAGGTGAACAAAGTACAAAGTTCAATACCCTGCCCCACAATCCTCCTCGCTACGCAACTGGGGGAGGAAGACAATCTCAGCTCTAACCTTATCTGACTTTCAGCACAAAGCATAATATGAGGGGAAGCAAGAGTAGAAATTTTTGAAAAAACCCTCAAGCGTTCTTCAAATACTTGCAATGTGTTAGTTGAGTTTTAAATACTTCAGAGGTACATGGACCCGCCTCTTTTACAGGAATAAAGTACGGTGCCAATGTGCGGTTAGTTAATTTAAAAATGGCAGTTACTTCCTAATACAAATTTTTAGGGAAGAGTTAAAAAGGAAAGACATTTTGATATTAAGAGGCTTAGAGTGTATACAGCAGGTGGTATACATAAGGATTTTTAATTCTGATATGTAGATTTTGAGGACCTCTGAATAGATACACAGAACACAGGAACTGCTGTATTACACCAGACCAGGGGATCACTTAGTCCAGCATCTTGTCTGACAGCAACCATTTCCAGATGCTTCAGCGGACAATGCAAGAAATTCCATGGTTGACAAATATGAAATAATTTGTCTATGGGGGAAGTTTCCTCCAAACTCTTATCAGTTAGCTGTTGACTTATGCCCTGTAGCCTGATGGTTTAAAATCTTCATAAAAACATTTTAAGTGTTATTTTATGCAATTGTGGACCTCCTTGTTATCTATATGAACATCTAATCCTTCCCAAATCCCTGAAGAGCTCATGGCTTCAGTTAATTTGTGGAACTCACTGTTAGATATCATGCATGTTATGTAAAATAATAATATTTTATCAGTTTTCAATGTGTTGCCTTTTAAATTAATTGAATGTACCTCATTCTTCTAACCGAATAAGCATCTACTTGTGTGCTCAAATTACTTTCTCTATATAATTCTGTATACCTGTCACCTCTCCTTCCAGACCAGTCCCGTATGAGGAGAGAGCTAAATGATAAGAAGTGTTTCCATGCCTCCAATTATTTTCATGGCCAGTCTCTGGATAGCCACACAGGATTTAAAAAACCAAAACAAGACCTGGGGGAAGGAATAGCTCAGTGGTTTGAGCATTGGCCTGCTAAACTCAGGATTGTGAGTTCAATCCTTGAGGGGGCCACTTAGGGATCTGAGGCAAAAATCAGTACTTGGTCCTGCTAGTGAAGGCAGGGGACTGGACTCAAGGAGCTTTCAAGATCCCTTCCCATTCTAGGAGATAGGATCTCTCCATTACTTTTATTTTATTTTATTTATTATTGGGCCAAAACACAGTTTTAATTTTTTCCCCAATAAATAGACCTCAATGATTTGAAAAGTACCATTAAAATCTTTTATACCAACTCATGGACAATTCTGTAAGGACATGCCTTTTCTTAAGCTCTGTTTTTTTAAGAAACTGCTTTTTATTAACTATACAATGTAAAATTCAACTTAAAACAATACAGCTTCATTTTAACTTGTTTCAATTAAAGGTCTCGGACAAAAAGCAGTGCTTCTCTTGAAAAAGAGAGCCTTTTTTAAACAACTGTACTACCTTTCTTCTCATTTCCTATTTTCTTCCACTGTCTGTAACTTTGGCATCATGCATGACCCTTCCCCTTCCTTCTCCTCCCACAACTATCTTGTCTTCAAACCTATTGTATCGTTGTCTTCACATCACACCTTCATTTCCTCCCACATAACACTAACAAAACATTTTCTTATTTTTAAAAAAAAGAGGATACCTGCATTATATTTGGGGTGTGTGTACAAGAGAAGTACCAGCAACCATTTGAAAAAACATTTTAAAGTCTAGTAACGGTAGCCAGGAATTGTATCACTCTATTAGATACTAAACAAACAGGACACAAAAGACTACTGAAAGTGAAGGCTGTACTGGGAATGGAAGATTGTCTCTTCACAGCAAGAAATGAGAGGGGCAGTTTTAAACTTAAATCATTGTTTAGCTTTTTTGGGGGACCTATGAGACATACCATGCACATATTACTGAAGAGAATTTATGTATTTTTCACAGTTAGATGAAGGAAAAAGATCATTAGACATATATTTGTAAGTTTCTTAAATAGATACCAAGACCCGCATTCAATCTTAATTCCATTTGTGATGAGAATATTCTGTTCTGCACCCAACATATATCCTGTGGTGTTGAATTTAGAAGTTATACACTTATAGAACTGTAATCAGTTCTCTATTATACAGGAGCTTTGCACTTGACTTTAAATGATTTTTACCCTTAAGGCTATGAAGATAGAAAAGTACAGTAACAGACACTGTCACTAACAATGCAAGCACTCTAATAAATTGCAGGTATACTGAAAAATGAACCAACAGGCTGAAAATACTTTTCACAACATGCAGATTATTTTGGCAGCAGGGGAAGGGAAGGAAAGGAAAAATAAGGAAAAACAAGAATGGAAAAGAAGAAGAAAACAGAGCCAACTACAGACCACAGAGTGAGTCCAAGTGTTCTATTCTTGTTGACTACATACCTCTTCACAGACTTCCCGCACAGCAGCCACGCTGGGCTCCTCCTCAGGCTCCATGCCACCTCCTGGGACAATCCATCTGTCTGGATGGCGACTACTGCTCACCAAGAGCACCTGCCAATGAAAAGGGTTATATTTCAAAGCAAAACAGAATGCAACTGATATGTGTACTCTCATGGTAGTATGCTTTTGTGGGACCTGGCTTAAAAAAATATAAGTTCTCATATACGACCCCTAAGACTGGTCAAATTGGGGTTCTGAAAAATATTCTGCTTCTTCCTTCTGAGGCCCAGCCTTCCTTAACCCTGTCCTATTTAGACTGTTGTGCATACTCTATTTAGTAAGCTACTCCAAGTTCTCCAAACTACTCCAACTACTACTAATCTGGAACAGAGATACTCAATCTTGAAAAGACAAAATAAATGGAGGCTGAGCACCACAAAATTAAGGTTAGCAATTTGACATGGCATCACAAAGCACATCATTGCAAGTCAATGTCATCATATACTGTTTAAAATTTCAAGATACATCACAATACAGTATCCAATAGTCAAGACACTTTACTACTACGTGGCACCTGTCCACAACTACATTACATAAAATGGGAATATTTTTTTTAAAAGTTGGTTGGGCACAGAATTAAGGTAACTTGCCCATGTAAAATGCTAATTTTGATAGTTTAATGGAAAGATTTTCAAGTTGGTTGCCCAACTTCCCTTTTGCCTTTGAAAAGTTTCCCGCTGAATGTACATTCTATGCAGTACTGCACTAAGAGAACAAACATGTTAGGCAAGTAATTGCACAGCTTTTATTTAAAATTACATGCATGTCCCAACTCTTATACCCCTTTCTGGCTGCTGAAAAGAAGAGATGTTTCTCATCCATCACACTTCTTCTGACCCTTGGGACTGACAGGAAGGGATCCCAGCTAATCCTGTCCATTCTCTCCCTCTGCCTTGTGTATCAGGCACCATAAGAAGCAGTCCTGTGATCAGCACTCAGTTTCCTCTGCCTCAGATAAGGTAGAATATAAAAAATAAATCACCCATTAGATCTGTGAAAAGCAATATCTGAAATGTTTGAGTTTCATCAGCCTAGAAAGAGTAAAAAACAAAACAAAAAAACCCCCACACATTCCCATTTCAACAGAGTAAAGTTTGTGAACCAGCAAAATAGGTTTGAATATATCTATCTAAGTAGGAGCAATTCAAGTTTTCCCCTAAATATGTATTTTTGAGGTGATTCTTTGGAGCATCTTTAATGTTCTGCTATGAAATATAATGTGGTTTTATTTGTTTGCTTATCTTCTCCCATAAACAAATGCTAACTGTTAATCCCAGCTGGCTGAAAGTTCCCCCAAGGAATACCTGGACATTGTGTTTACTGAATCTGGCTGTGATTCATCCACAAGGAGAAAGACAAGCAAATCACAAAATCTGTGATGTTTTCCCAAGTTTTTAAGTGATGTTTATTCACTCAATCCACTCAGAGCTGTCATGTTACATATCTCTATTTCACTGGCACAATTACCAAAGTAGCTCTGAACTAATGCAACTGTTCCACAAACTTTCCAACAAAACAGTCCAATTAGGTTGCAGGCCAACTGTAACAGTTTCACTCAAACATTTCAGAGCTAACCTGCAGAAAAGACTACGCCTATGCCTTACTGTGTAAATGCTGATTTTTATATATTTAGTATTGAAAGATTAGAGCAAATTAGCATGAGAAATTCTACATGCACATGACTGTACATTCAAAAATCACATTTGCGTGGAAAGCAAACTTAAGACTTACAGAGTTCCCTCCACTTTTGACACTTTATACAGTCTTGTCTAACAACCGATCAATATGCAAAATAATGTTCTTTTTCTGTTAGCTAGAAAACTTACTCACAAGTTACACTATGTTAAAAGAACATTAAGATTGCAAAATCAAGCACTCAAAAGTTCAGGAATGCCAGAATTATGGTTGCCTGTGAGATCTCAATTCAGCCCTCGAGTGTTTGCACTATTATACAATCTTTAAACGTGCGATCATATACCATTTTTTCCAGAGGACTCTTGCCTCGTTTCAGTGCACACTCATCGAGCAGTCAGTCAATATTTTCAAAAGCTCCCTGATCTCAGTTCCAGTAACCTGACCCAGACCCAGCACCACCCACAGCAACTCAGCACAGCAATTACAGGTGAAGTCCTGGGCAGCCCCAACCTGGAATGTGCCCAGTGCAGACAGAATCTTTCTGGAATTTAGCTGCTAAAATCTATAGTCTATACTGAGCATAAGCAAACTCCAGTTTGTAAAAAGCTTATAACCTAGCCAAGTTCAGGCAGACTTTCACAAGAGTGGCAAAAAGAACACCCGACACACAAACCACCAGCCCCCCGTGAAATTTCTAGTTCCTACTGCAAAGCATGGGGCAACAGAGTGTCTAAGAAATGTTCAGCACAATTTAATAAGGGCAAAACATTTTCCTCTAACCTTGTTCGCAGAAACAGCAAAACTATTCTGGCTGAATTTTCTAAAATACTTCAGCATGAGACAGACACCCAGAATGGAAAATTTCAGCCCAAACAGTTAAGATAAAGTTACAAGCAACTGAAAACAGGGTCATGATGGGAAGCATCAGGCAACCTTAATAATATTTGGTGAAAGCAGACCCACCTATAACAGATATAGTAAGACCATTTTTTAAAATTTATTCAAATAGTGAATACAAAGATTGTGTATTCTCCTAGTACTGAAACCTCCTCCTCAATTATTGGAAGTGGACCACATCCACCCTGACTGAATTGTTAACACTGGTTCTCCACTTGTAAGCTAACTCCCTTCTCTTCATGTGTCAGTATATTTATGTCTCCTCCTCCATTTCAAAGAGAAAGTTGTCATGATTTACCCAAAATTAAAGAGAAGCAATGGGAAGAAATAAGGGAATATCTATTTTCTAGTCAGGGTAAAATATACCTGCCCTCAGTAGCTACTAATTTCAATTTGTAGTGCCATCTCCAAAACAAAACCTGAGGCAGACCCCCTGGAATATCAACAGAGCATACTCACTTGTAGTCAGTTTGCAGTTGAAGCTTTTTATTTGAATTTCCTCACTTTATCTGCTAATAAATCACAGTACTAAAGCTTTTTAAAAAAAACAGTTTGATGGTGCAGAACAAGGCAGTGCCCTAATTAACGCCAGACTCCTAATGCTGACCTTTTAGATGTGAATAACAATTTTACAGCACTTAGTTAGCTTCACTCTTTAATGCAACTCAGAATATCCTTAGTAATGGAACAACTGGACAACCCTCAGTGAGAAGTAAAATCCTATCACTCTCCTAATCTAGCACAGTTTGAACATATACTTGAAAGAAAGAGGAAATAACCTCACAGGAGGAGGAAACATGCTCTACAGGGGCATCATTTTTGACTGTTTTAAACAGGATATTGCCACTAATCAGTTCTTACCAGACAAAAACCTAGATCAAAGTGAAGTTGTGACATTGTTGTGTTCTTCGAAAGCAAACAGGATGTACACAGGGAAATTCATACATCTAAAAAGCTGTACTCCCCAGTATAAGCATGGAGTTCAAAGGTCTCAAGTAAACTGGATAGTATGATCCAAGACTGCATATAAACAGAGAAATAAAGACAACTTTAACGTTTTACAGCCTGCTTGGTAACCAGTAAAAATAAGTAAATAAATCACACCTACTGTAAAGTAACATTTTTCTGTAAATCATTAAGAAATACTTGGGAGGAAGGATAGCAATGCCACAGACAAGATTGAAACTTGAAAAATCCACCTCTGAGTGGAAAGCTTTGCCAAGCAAGTGCAGAAGACTAAGCCATCAATTTCTACAGAATTCAGTTTTTAAACAATTATGTTTCTAGTCATTATAGTAGGAGGATAAGCTTCAAACCCTGTATTACATTAATTTAATTTGGTAGTGTAACAAGAACCAGAAGTGCAGGTGAAAAGTGGGGTTTTTTTTGTGAAAGATGCAGGTGCCTCAATGGAGATTGTCCTTTCTCTTGCCTCACCTTCACATGGTTTTAAAATGTACAAATTTGTGCAAAGCTCTGAAGGGAATATTTTACTTCAAAATTGGTGTCCCTGAACAAAGGATTCAGAAATGAATTAGTACATGTCTCTTCCCCATCCTAAACAGCAGCACTGAGAAGCCTCTGATATCTTCCCAGAACCGAGTATTTGTGTGTTAACTCCCCTGGTCTGTAGAGAAAGCAATGGTAAACAATTTCTCAACATTATTTCTGTGCTATATTAGTTACTGGTCCACTCAGCTGAAGTGCAATCTTTCATCTACAGTCCTATGCTCATTTTTGGCTTGCTGTGGCCTTCATTCTGTACTTGTAAGAGCAAGACTAAGAAAATTTAAATCCTGGTCCTTCTGCCACTGGTCAAAATGTCAACTGAAGTCCAATATATATTTCAAGTAACGATGTAGTTTTTACAGCATTTTTTCTTTCCTCAAAAATAAAAAATTAAATGCTCCTGATAGTGCAAGGCACAGCCAAGAGGCCAACAGTTACTATCCGCCTTATCTTTCAGAACACGCTGTTTTTATGTTTGAGATAGTAAAATCTATAGCCTCAGTTTTACAGTGAAGTTTACAAGGGAGTACGGACACTTGTAGATTAGACCCACTGAGCAGCCACCTAGTACTTCTCCTTTTCTATTGCCCAGACAGCCCCTGCAGGGAAGGGGGCCTCATATGGCTTTAGCAGAAAGCCTGGCTGTCTTTCCATTCACTGTCAAAAAGCAGCTATAATTAAAACAAAATCCCCCCTCTGTTCCCCTCTCCCCATTCTCTAACACAGTCCTTTAAAAAGCATAAGCATTTCAAGTACAGTTACTAAAACATGGAGGTTTGCTATCAAACATTTGTATTACAAGAAATAAATATATAATTATGTAAAGAACTAAGGTTTCTCCCAGCTTGATTTATCAAAACCAATAGGGATTACAAAGAAAATGCCTGGCATTGATATTCCTATAACTCTTCCTGCCCCCACCCACACCCTCACTTCTTGGCAGTATTCCTTTTCTGCAGTGAGATCATGGGGGTGGGGAACAGTACTTCTTGCAAGCAATCTGGCTAAACAGTAGGGTTGCTGTAGAAAGGTCTCTCCACTATGCAGCAGACCCAAACGTAGCACGATTGACACACTGAAATGAAGATCTTTGCCCTTTATAGAACCATAGAAAATAAAACCTTAGCAGAAGAATTAACCTGATAGCAATGGCAGCCTGGTATTTAAGATGAAGCTTTGCTAGTAAGAAAGGAGTGAAAGACATGTCATCAAGCTTAACTAATCTTATGACAAATCAAAAGGCTCCATTAGCAGCTACGTATGTACTTGCACTACTTAAACACTGCTTAAAATTCTGAAGTTTGTATTTCTTAAGAAAATAGCACAAGCATTTTAAAAAAAATTTTCCCCTCCTCTAAGAAATCTGAAAGTAAGAGCTCTATCCCTACAATTTTTGTTATTTTCTATTTTACCACAGTTTCTCAGGCAATTAAAATTAACAATTTTGAAACAAACTCTGACATTAGCACAGTTCTGGGAATAGACTGGTTAATGAACTGCTGTTGCAGAAGCAGGAGAGAGAAAGCAAGAACACAAATATAATACAGTATCACTTCGCTCTCCCTCTCAAAAAACCCCACCACCCCCAATGGCTACAGTTTTTCCCTCTAATTTGTTATTAATCAAAACATGTAGATATGGGATTATTATAAGAATCAAAAGGTGAGTAAGGAAAGAGTTAAAACGGGAGGCTATAACAGGTCATACTGAAAGGTCAATTGTCAGGCTGAAAGGAAGTTACTACTGGAGTTCCACAAGGATCAGTTTAGGGACCAATCTTATTCAACATTTTCATTAAATTACCTTGGCACAAAAAAGTGGGAGTGTGCTAACAATATCTGCAGATGACACAAAATTGAGAGGTATTGCCAATATGGAGGAGGACCGAATATCATACAAAAAGATTTGGATGACCTTGAAAAACTAGAGTAATACAAATGGGATAAAATTTAATAGTTCCAAATGCAAGATCATGCCTTAGGGACTGACAAGAATTCTTGCTATAAACTGGGGACATATCAGTTGGAAGCAACCAAGGAGAAGAAAGTTCAGGACATATCAGCCGATCACAGGGTGACTGAGCTGCTAATGTGACATGGCTGTGAAAAAATCCTATGCAATCCTAAAATGCATCAAGCAAGATATTTCCAGTAGAGATAGGGAGATGGTATTACCATTAGACAAGGCACTGATGAGATCTTATCCGGATACTGTGTGCAATTCTGGTCTCCCATGTTTAAGAAAAATGAACTCAGACTGGAACAGGTTCAGATAAGGGCTACCAGGATGATCAGACGAATGGAGAACCCACCTTAGGAAAAGAGCCTGGCTTGTTCAGATAACAAAATGAAGGCAAGGGGAGATATGATTGCTCTCTATAAATATATCAGAGGGATTAACACCAGGGAGGGACAAGAGTTATTTAAGTTAAGGGTCAAGGTTGGCATAAAAACAATGGATATAAATTGGCCATCTACAAGTCTCTAACCATCAGAGTGAAGTTCTGGATCAGCCTTCCAAGGGGAGTAATGGGGTAAATATCCTAACTGGCTGCAAGACTGAGCTTGACACATTTATGGAGGGGATGGGTATGATGAGATTACCTACAATGGCATATGGCCCATCTCTGACTGCTATAAACAAGTACCTCAAAGGGCCAGAGATGGGACACTAGAGGGGGAGGGATCTGAGTTACTACAGATAGTGCTTTCCCAGGTGGCTGGCAGGTGGGTCTTGCCACATGCTCAGGGTCTAAATGATTGCCATATTTGGGGCTGAGATGGAATCTTCCCCCAGGTCAGACTGCAGAGCCCTAGGTAGTTTTCACCTTCCTCAGCAGCATGGGGCACAAGTCACGTGCTGGTCTGAACTAGAGTAAATGGTGAACTCTCTGTAACTTGAAGACTTTAAATCAAGAATTGAGGACATCAGTATCTTAACCAGAGGTTACGTGCCTAGTAAAGGAGTGGGTAGGTGAGGTTCCATGGACTGCAATATGCAGGAGATTAGACTACATGACCATGATGGTCTCATCTGGCCTTAAAGTCTATGAGATATTTTCTAAACAAAACAAATCCTCTCACCAGCAGCTAGGAAAGGCATGCCAAACATTTGATCTAAACTACTTGACAACATTCTAATAGATTTAATCATTACCTTCCTCAGAAATACATTAATGAATGGCAAAAACATCCTGGTACCACCATGCCATGGTGTCCTAAATAATGTGGGAATCTCAGTGGCATAAGTGGAATTAAGAGGGAATATTCTAGCCTTCTATCATCTGTGGTTAACTCCCTATTACAGTCAGTGCAATTAAAGATGTAGTCTAGATTAATCTAATCTATATCAACTACAGAAATGCTATCCACCCTCACAAGTATTTATATGGCCCCAGTATCTAAGCTGTGTTACTAATTTTATGAATAGTCTAAACCTAAATGAAAAAAACAGACAAAACTTTGTTGGGCTTAAGTTGACATTTGTCTTATTTCATTGTCTTTACATGTCTTTGTAAGTATCAAACGGAATAACCAATAAAAAACTGTCACAGTCAGAAGCAGTTTTATTACACAATAAAACAAACTGACTTTCATACTGCATACCTTTTGAAATGCGCACCATTTTAGAAGATGGGCCAGTTCTAGAACAGATAACATATTACATATGCACACAGAGAAACAGTACTTGATCAGTCTAGCACAGTCGTGTCCCCAAACAATGGAGCAGACCCCCTTAGGGGGGCATGGAGGAACATTCGGGGGGAGCGCAGAAGGGCCTGGGCCAGTCCCCATGAGGGGTAGAGGGTACCACCCAGCCCCGCTCTGCGCTCAGCTTTGTTCCAGCCCAGATCCTGGCCCACACCCGCAGCTGCAGCCCTGGCTTCCCCTGCTCCCAACAGTGGCGTGGGGGTGCAGGAGGTAAAAAGTTTGAGGACCACTGATCTAGCAAGTGGATTTTGTACCATTATTTTCCAACTATCATTTTCCACTATCAACTCTTAATCTGGCAATTAATGTTCAATTTGTTTAAAAAGACATCATTCTAAGATCCTTTTTGGTTATAAATATTTTCAGTTTCCCTTAAAAAAAAAATCAGACTTTACAAGAACTGCTCTATTTTGCTCATGAGAATTATCTTATGTCTATAGCTATTATGAATCCAGAGTATTCCTGAAGTGCTTTATAAATTTTACTAAAGTGAATATAAGGATCATAACACACACACACGCCTGGTCTTTTTGCCCATCACACAAGCATGGCCACCTCTGTCAAATGGTTAACCCAGTGCACATAATTTAGTGCAAGAAGTCAACACAACATCCATTTGCAACTATAATATAATACATTGAAATAGGAAAAACAATATCAAAGTTTGCATTTGGTTAGGCTGGTGCAGCTTAATGCCTTCACCTGCCAAGCTTGTAATCCGGTAATATACTATCACTAAATGTCTTACTCCACTGTGTCATCACACTGGTGGTTTCTGTTATTCAGATTTTTTTTCAAAATAATCCTATGAGAAAGTATTATACTTACTTGACGAAAAAAAAAAAAATACAGAGGCAGAGAAGTGAAATGAGCTCCAAACCACACAGCAAGCCAGTGGCAAAGGCGGAAAACAGAACCCAGGAGTCCTGACTCCCCAGATTCCTATTCTAACCACAGCATGTTCTAGAAGCAATAGTCATGAAGTACCAGCATCAGACAAAAGTATCTTTTGGAAACATCCTAAAATTCACCAAGCATTTCAGTATACCTCTAACAGTGTGATGATGAAAATATTCCCATTGTTGCATTATATTTAAAAAACACTTAAATATATTGAAATCTACAAAAAATAGAATGTTTATTTCAAAAAAGTTTATAATAGCTATGCAGTCATTATACATGCTAATTTTACTAGCAAAGTTCATTAGTGTTTTCTGCAACAGAGACTAGGTGAGATTTTCACCAAGTTCAGCTAAAAATAGAATAGAATGTTTAAAAAAATACACTGAGCCTCTGAAATCCGCCTGAAAGCAGTGACAAAGACAGGGTACTGTTTCTCAGAAATACAGCAAAAACTGAAGAGAAGATGAATTGTTCAGTTATTTCAATTGCAGCACTGTCTGTGTGTTTGTATAGGGACTCATACAATGTGCCTTATATCTTGCTTGGAGCCTCTGCGACTACCGCAAGAAGAATCCAAAACAATTTCTTTCCTTCATGTATCCCAGTGCTTCTTCCTGTTCCTCTACCTCCCTTACCTACTGCAATCAACCTTGGCTCCATCAGTGGTAAAACATATTTCAATGGTTCCTTACAGGGTACCTTTAAAAGAGAGCAACCACATTCTCAGCCAAGCATTTTGTATTAGGCTTAAGCACTGTGGATGCTAATCTTTCCTCACTATTCTTACCAATAAGACATCTGTAAGGAGATGGTCACTTACTAAAACCTCTTGCCAGGAGCACATCCTGGAGACCGTCCTTATGGTTCCTTTTGGAGAAGACCTTGCAGGCATCACAGCTCATGCAAGTGCCCTTCTCTGAAGCATGAAAAGGTACTTATACAAATCCAAAGAAGGGAAAATAGCAAGACAACATCTTAGGCAAGGTCCAAGGCAATTCAAAACCAGCAAAAATTCAACCAAACAAGTGAAATCTACTAAATTAAACTAAATTAAAGCAAGCACAATACTCAATGTACAATTACTTAACATACTACTTACAACTTCCCTATGCAAAACTAACATGACTGAAAAGGAGAGGCTGGTTTCCACGACTACTTTGGCAGGAAAAACAGGGGAACAGAGAGATTTAGAGAGGTGAAGTATCATTCCTCAGTTTATACATTGTAGCTATCGAGGAAGTTCCAGGATCCTCTCAACTATAGCTCAAAACAAAAAACTCACTGTTACTGCTCAGTCACAGCTAAGCATGTGACTTCTACAGTGTGGCTTCATGGAGGCAACTTTAGGAAATATAACTGGAAGTTATCAGCATGGAGATTTAGGCCTTGTCTACACCACAAAGTTGCAGCGCTGGTGAGGGGGTTACAGCGCTGCAACTTAGGAGGTGTACACACCTGCAGGGCATTACCAGCGCTGCAACTCCCTGTTTGCAGCGCTGGCGGTACACCCGGTCGAACCTCAGGTGTAGAGGATCCAGCGCTGGTCATCAGGTGTAGACACTCACCAGCATTTTTGTTGACCTCTGTGGAATAAGCAGGTATCCCAGCATACCTGAGGAAGCCTCTCTGGTAATCAAGCAAACTCCACTGCCCTGTGCTCACCTGACCCCTCCTTTAAATGGCCCAGGAAATTTAAAAATCCCCTTCCTGTTTGCTCAGCCAGGTGTGGAGTGCAATAATCTATCAATCACTTCAGCAACCATGCCTCCAAGCACCAAACGAGCCCCAGCATGGACCAATGCAGAGCTGCAGGACCTCATTAGTGTGTGGGGAGAAGAGGCTGTGCAAACACAGCTGCGCTCCAGAAGGAGAAATTATGATACGTATGGTCAGATATCACAGTCCTTGATGAGAAGGGCCATGAACGGGACGCCTTGCAGTGCAGAGTAAAAATTAAGGAGCAGAGGAGTGCGTACTGCAAAGCCCGTGAGGGAAATCGCCGCTCAGGAGCTGCCCCCACAACCTGCAGGTTTTACAAGGAGCTAGATGCCATACTTGGGTGTGACCCCACCGCGAATCCTAGGAGCACGATGGAGAGTTCAGAGCAGGGAGAAGTGGGGGATGGTGTAGAGGACGGAGACAGTGAGGCTACTGGCGTGGAGGGAGACACCCCAGAGTCCCAGGACACATGCAGCCAGGATCTCTTCTCCAGCCCGGAGGAGGCTAGCCAGTCGCAGGAGCTGGAAGCTGACGGTGAGGAGGAAGCGGAGGATCGTGCTCGTGGTAAGTAGATTTCAATGTTTTGGGAGAGAAGGATTTTGGTTATGGCTGCCTGCATGCATGCCTAAACGTGGAATAGCCCATTGATTTGATCTATCCTTCCCCGCGGTTTGCTCTGGTGTCCCCCGAACCCCCCTCTCCAAGCAGGCATCCAGCCCCGCGGTGTGCTGCAGTGTTCCCCACCCCCCCTCCAAGCAGGCATCCAGCCCCGCGGTGTGCTGCCGTGTTCCCCACCCCCACTCCAAGCAGGCATCCAGCCCCGTGGTTGCTCTGGTGTCCCCCAAACCCCCTCTCCAAGCAGGTATCCTTCCCCATGGTTTGCTCTGGTGTTCCCCACCCCCCCTCCAAGCAGGCATCCAGCCCCGCGGTGTGCTGCCGTGTTCCCCACCCCCCCTCCAAGCAGGCATCCAGCCCCGCGGTGTGCTGCCGTGTTCCCCACCCCCCCTCCAAGCAGGTATCCTTCCCCGCGGTGTGCTCTGGTGTTCCCCGAACCCCCTCTCCAAGCAGGTATCCTTCCCCGTGGTTTGCTCTGGTGTTCCCCCCCCCCCCCCCAAGCAGGCATCCAGCCCCGCGGTGTGCTGCCGTATTCCCCAGCCACCCTCCCAGCACAGAGGCAGCCACGCAGTGTGCAGGCATCCAGCACCGCGTTTCCACCCCCCCGCCCTCAGTATCAGGACAGGTTGAAAGCAGACCAAAAAAAACCCCAACCCCCCAAGCACCTAGCTCACCACCTTCCTGTTCACTACTGTCCCTTCTTCAGGACACCAGCTACCCCCTGTACCCACTGCTGATAAAACCCAGCGACCCAGTGGTCAATTCCCACTCCCAATGGGTAATTTTGCTAAAAACACTCACCCCATTGCTCGCCATGACTTAGCTTGCTTGCCCTCTCTGTGTTACGTGAGGTATGTGAGAAGGATGCTACCTAAAGTCTCAAAAGTCCTTCAAAATTTGATAATAAACAATGATGCCTCTGTGTATTACATGTTTCTATCTCTCTGTTTTCTAGGGACCTTGACTACTGCAGCTGTATCACCGCCCTCACGTAGGTTGCAGAACTTGAGACGCAATCCTAGGAAATCAAAGAGGAATTGATCAAGTCTGTTCTGAGCCACTACAACAGGGAAGTAGGAAGACAGAGGAATGGAGAAGCAGTGTACAGGAGTGGCGAAAGACTGTACATGAATGGAGGCAAACAGAAAGCAGGAGAAAGGAATTGTGTAGGCAAACAGAAAGCAGGAGAAAGGAATTGTCTGCCAAAAAAACACAAAGCAGATGATAAGCCTCCTGTCTCGCCAAACTGAGTCTTTCGAGTCTCTTGTAGCCATGCAGACAAATATGTACCGCGCTAACCCACAGCCTTCCCAAAGCCCTCTTCCTTGTCACCCTGTATATTCACAAAACAACTTTCTCCAGCAGCCAGTTCCTTATTATCCCCAGCTGCCCCCAACACCTATAAGATCACCTACTAGCCCTGATAACTATAATGCTTACCCTGTTCACTCCACCCCCATCATTCTGCAGCATAGTAATGCTGAAGTGCAACAGACAGTGAATATTGATCAAAATAGGACATAGTAAAACCTGTAAATGTTCTGTCAACCATCCCTACCCCCTTGCATGTTTTGTACTGTATGTTGAACAAAGTTTTTTTTTTTCTATTTCTTTCACTATGTTTTATTGCTGCTGGAAGTGGTAAATAATCACAATGAGGTAGAGCAAAGCACATCAAATGCATCAAACATTACTGCTGGCTCTCAGCATCAAATTGCTCCTTAAAGCATCCCTAATCCTTGAAGCCCTTTCCTGGGCCTCCCTCTTAGCCCTGCTCTCTGGCTGAGCAAACTCATTCTCCAGGCGTCTAACCTCGGAGGTCCATTCCTCACTGAATCTTTCACCCTTCCCTTCACAAATATTATGGAGGGTGCAGCATGCAGATATAACAGCGGTGATGCTGCTTTCCATCAAATCTAGCTTCCCATAAGACACCTCCAGCGAGCTTTCAAAATGGCCAAAAGCACACTCCACAGTCATTCTGCACCGGCTCAGCTGTAGTTGAACCGGTCCTTGCTCCTGTCAAGCTTCCCTGTATTGGTTTCATGAGCCATGGCATTAAGGGGTAGCGGGGTCTCCAAGGATCACAGTGGGCATTTCCACGTCCCCTACTGTGATCTTGCGGTCTGGGAAAAAAGTCCCGGCCCTCAGCCTCCTGAACAGGGCACTGTTCCGAAATATGCGTGCATCGTGCACCTTTCCAGGCCATCCTGAGTAAATGTCAGTGAAACGCCCACGGTGATCCACAAACGCTTGCAGAACCACGGAGAAATAACCCTTGCGATTAACACACTCTGATGCAGGTGGGGTGGTGACAGAATAGGAATATGAGTCCCATCTATTGCCCCTCCACAGTTAGGGGAACCCCATTTCCGCAAAGCATCTACAAGTGTCCTGCACGTCCCAAGACACACGGTTCTTCTTAGCAGGATGCGATAATGGCCCTGCAAACTTGCATCAGCACCATTCCAACGGTAGACTTCCCCACTCCAAACTGGGTCGCCACCAATCTGAAGCAGTCTGGAGTTGCCAGCTTCCAGATTGCAATAGCCCCCATTTCTCCACAGGCAGGGCAGCTCTAAATCTCGTGTCCCTGTGCCGCAGGGTAGGGGCGAGCTCAGCACACAGTGCCATGAAGTGGCTTTTCTCATCCGAAAGTTCTGCAGCCACTGCTCGTCATCCCAGGATTGCAGGACGATTTGATCCCACCACTGAGTGCTGGTTTCCTGAGCCCAAACACGCCGGTCCAGGGAGCTGAGCACATCTCTGTTACTGCCACAAGCAATGTACTGTGTTCACAGTGAGTGCAATTCAATATCATCGTCTGACTCCTCACTGTCACTCTCACTATCACTCACTTTTTGCAGGTGAAGGAATAGCTCCACTGCCAAGCGCAATGTGCTGGCAACATTCTCAATAAGGTCGTCAGTTGCTGAGGATCCATTTTTAAAAAAAAATTCGCAGAAAAAGCGCTGTACAGTCACAATGCTGCCACACTGCTCCGCATGTGTAACAAAGCACCGCATGGGCGTTGGAACAGGAACAGGAAGCGGAAAGACAATCACACTTCCTTCCCCTTCCCACAAGCCACAGCGCCGATATGGACGAGGTGCTCTGTGGGATAGCCGCCCACAATGCACCACTCCCACAGCGCTGCAGCGTGGTCCATCTAAACATCACTTGCAGCGCTGGTTGCTGTAAGTGTGGCCACTCTGCAGCGCTGGCCCTATACAGCTGTACTAACACAGCTGTAACAACCAAGCGCTGCAAAATTGCAGATGTAAGACATAGCTTAACTAAGGGTATGTGAATAGATGTACCCAAAGATATTTTTAGTGATGCACTTCCCAAACATTCAGAAAAGCTAGTCCCCCTGTGGAGCTCACAGTCGTAAGGAGACAGGCAATTAGACATACTTGATGAGACATGACAGGGAGAGCAGACAAGATACCAGCAGCAGGATTTACCATTACCAAACTGATGAACTGCACTCAAAAGCTAATTCGTTCCACTCCACATTAGCTACCTCCACTATTTCTATTAGAACTTGCCATGAAATGTAAAGTCTTGAGATCAGTTCGGTGTTTCTCAATGACTGGTCCATGGACCAGAACCAGTGCCCAAGGACTTGTTTATACTATCCACTGGATCACGATACTATACTACCCGCTGGATCCAGATTAGACACAATAAATCAACCGCCAAGCACTCTCCCATCACTCCGGAGCAAGAGGTGCAGGCAGAGACAACGGGGGGAGCATCAGCAGTTGACTCACTGCAGTGAAGGACACCACAGTGAGTAGATCTAAGTATGTCAACTTCAGCTACGTTATATCACCCCTGCAGTGTGCCCAGGCCTAAATTTAGTGTTTATTTTGGTACAAGGAAACTACACCATATCTACACACATTAAGCAATTAAATAATTTATTTACATGTATAAACTCTTAATTTTTACATATTGTATTATGCTAGAAAAGGTGAATGATGCATTTCTTGCTTACGAGATAATGATAAATTTTTACTTGTGATTTATATCAAGCTCTAGTTGGATGGAAATTCAAATTCATTAGAAATACTTCATTTCAAAGCGTTTTAAAATTATTTAAATAAAGCTATCTTACGTGTGCTGGATAAATAAGAAGAAGTTTATCAAAACATGTTCTCCGTTTAAAACTGTTTTATGCAGAAAAGAAAATATCATCTATAGTCAGTGAATTGAACTCTTTCTGGTGGTCATGATGTCCTTCAAGATTTTAGAACTAGTATATCTCACCCTCTCAAACCTAGTTATTATTTATAGATGGAAGAGGAAAAAGATGATCTTTTTCAATGCCCACTGTTTCTCAACTCTTTACTAACCTTTTTCCCCCAAACAGAAATTGTAAAGTCCTACACTGGACAGAGATATGTGCCTATATGCAAGAAGAAACATGAGCCAACTTGTTAGGAATTAGAAAATACACCAAAGGCCTGTAATTTGTTTTTTTAACTATGCCCACATAGTCTCTTATCCCACTGAATTCTGCAACTTCACATAATATTCTCAAAACAGGTTCAGACTGCTCATTCTCTGTAACTCAAAGACATTACAAAGGGCCAAACTATATTATAAATACATACAGAATTTTAAAAAGTTTACAAGACACCTACTAGCCTGAGGATTAAACCTGCCAACCAGGGTGAGAAAGACCTGCAATTTAAATAAATACAATAGTTTTGTCTATTTACTATATACTGTATTTAGTTGCAACATTACAATTTTTCTGTTCAAAAGTTTAAAATGTTGCTGTTTTTCCTTGGGGTTTTCATACCCTTCTTGCCCTTCCTGGCTTCCACTTCCACTTTCTTCCCTGATTCAATTAAAATTCATTCTTCCCTACAGTGCTTTCAGTGTTTATTTGTCTTTACATCCTCTCCATGCACTCTGCAACTTCCCTTATATTTTCTGTCTTCCACAAGTTCTTAGCCAAACAATCTTACCCCTCCTCTTTCTCATCCCACATAACCATGTTCACACCCCACCAGCATTTCCGCAATTTCAAGAACATAATGTTGATCAGTTCACACACAGTTCAATTTAAGAGGGTAATATTACAATCATACAATCTAGAAACCATTTTATTATTATTTTTTTTAAGATGAAAGCTTGTATTTTCTTGGAAACTTGCTACATGCCACAGGAAAGTGGATTAAGGATAGATAGATGTGCAGATGCATACTGTATTTGCAAAATATGGTGGCTATTTTTATTTTGCTTTCACAGAAAACTTTTATGTAGCTGAAGGAAATATAGTCAAGTTAAGCCTTTAGAGCAATGATTCTCAGACTGCGGTCTGTGGAAAGCTGGCTGATCACATGATGCTGGCTTTCCTTATTTCCAGCTATTGAATCACATTAAAGATAGCTGAACACACATTAAATACACGGAAAGGTAATATTAGAAAGTAAGCAACTGCTATAGGATATCACAGGGATGTTATGTGATCATCAGTAAGCAGGGAGATGTTCATATATCTCTCTTATAACATAGCTCACCTTGTTAAGTTTGAGAACCTCTGTGTTAAGAGTGCTTACCTGGGACTCTCTTTAGGAATGCTCTCTATAGACTGGGTATACTTCCACAGTTTTCCTCATCCAGTTTTATTCCTCATTCAATAGTAAACTGGAGAGCAGTAATGTCTTGCTCTTTGAAAAACAGTATTTCCTCCAAAATTCCCTCAAACCATTAACTTGCTAATGAGCAACCTGTCAGCTATTAGATATGTCAAGCTATAGCCACTCTAAGCCAAGGCTTTAAAAAAAAAATCCACTAGAACTAAACATTTATAATTGGTATATTTATTAAAAATATAGCATATAAAGTTCCAGTAAGTGGTTTTCCATTCTACCTAAGTGAACCTGTGAAATTTTCTGGACCTCTGCCTCAAATGCTTATTGAAAAAACAGTCTACAAAAAATGTTTTGTTTTGTTTTAAATACAACCAGCAGCAAAATTTTAAAAAACCCTTAAGAGATCACAGGTGCTAAAATGCAGTACTTCAAAGTTCTAAGATTTGGTTATAAACTAAATTCAGGATTATATTGCTTCCTTTAAACAGTTACTTAAATTTCTAAACCAGTCTGTTCTTCTCTCACACACAGGCACCAATTATCACAAGAATTTATGCCCCCTAGTTTTTTCATCCTTTTCAGCATACTTTTATGCTAACTATTGCTAGAAGGCTCTCTGAAAGCTGTTCAAAATCTCTTTGAAAAAGCCACATTGCCTTTTTTTTTTTGGGGGGGGGGGGGGGGGGAAATCATGGCAGCCTTTCCTTTAAGGGGGAACAATTTTATTGTATTCTTATTGTTTGTGAAACAAAGTTTTCTGTGCACTGAGTCAATTTAGAAGTTTATTCTTCTGTGTGTGTACTTCAGGTTTTCTTTTAAAATTAATTATTCCTTTACTAATTCTAGAGTAATTTTTGTAGCAGAAATGTGTTTTTATCTAAAATTTGGGTATGGAAAACATAATATATGGAGAAAGAATGTATTCGATTTCTAGCACAACCTCATTTAGGTATTGTCCTAACACTGTCTTTTCAATAATACATCTTTTAAAAAAAGAAGATACCCAGTGTGTAGACAATTTATTGAAAAATGGTTTGTTTCAAAATAGGCCACTTAAAGTAATATACTAGGGATGTGAGATTCTGTTTCATCTATCCATTAGACCAGGGGTTCTCAACTTTATGAAAACACCATAGAGGGGTGTTTTTCCACCCTCACGCCCTCCCCACAACATACACACTTAGAGCCCCTCATCACCCCTTACAATAGTGAGACGGATACTGTCTAGTACGCCACTCAAATTTGGCCCATCTGTATCTCCATTATGACAGACAGGCACAGGTGTACACAGAGATACCCTCAAAGCAGAGGTACGGTGAGGCTGCAAGGTAGGACAGAACAGATGTGGGGGGAGCAGGACCTAAACTCTTCCTCTGTAACTGACTAGATGTCAAATTGGAAGCAAACCAGTGGCAGCCCATTCAATAATGGCTGGATACCCAACCCCACTCCTCCAATCCCCAGGGTGGGGTGGAAGGGCCAGTCCCCTGGCCTTAGAACTGGTCCCAACTCAGAGACCTCTGTAAGTCCTATGGAGGGCTGGCACTGCCAGGGCTCTTCTGGCCCATCCACCAGCCCCCAATCATGCAGTAAGGCAGTCAAGGAAAGCCAAGTCCTCAAGGTTGTGCAGGAGCTATTGCTGTGCAGCAGGCCTGGCCTGCATCACCTGCCAGAGGTGCAACTGCATCTGCGTAAGTGTGAGGCCAGCAGGACTAAGTGCAAGCAGCAACAATTGGCATAGAGCTGGTGCAGTGAGTGGAGTGAGACCACCAAGGAGCCCTGCCATGACCCACATGGGTTCTCAGCCCTGTTGTCCTCCTCATCCATTTCCACAACTCCCTCCTATCCCCCTAGGCCTGGCAGGGGGCCAACCAGGTCAAATCTGAGTGGCGTTATGACCTCACGTACCAGGTTGCAATGCCATTCGCTCAAATTTGCCCTGGCTACCCCACTATTGGTGATGGGGTGGGAAGGCCAGGCCAAATGTCAGTGAATGGCATTACTGAAACCTTGTTGTGCCCTCCCACAGTTGAGAACTTCCACGCTAACTGTTGTGATCACACACACTTCCTGTATATTAACAGTAGTTGGAATGAAATCCACAAAAGGAAGGACATTGAGAATACAGGTTCTCATTTCTCCAGAGCCCCACACACTGCCTTCTGTAACACAACTATGACAAGTGACAATCAGGAATGGTTCAATAGCCAGTCCTGAAGTCTAGATTTGTTTTGTTTTGAAAGCTGGAGTCAGAACTTTGCTAGACCTTATCTACAGGGAGAAGTTACATCAGTTTAACTTGAACAGGGTTTTCAACCTCTTATTTTGTTGTAAGAGTAGCTTATTTCAGTTTAGCCTAAGTTGACTCCTCATCAGCTTAAACTACACTGAAAAAAGTCTGGTTTAAACAAAACAGTGAGTGTCCACACACCATTAGCATCAGTATACTAAACCAGTTTTAAAAATAAATAATCAAACCTTAATCAAGTCAGTTCAACTTTCTCAGGCTGTCAAGCCATACTTTGAAGTATAGTTGTTTTGTGTAACCAAGACCAAAACAGCTGTGAACAGATCATTAACAGGAAAGAAGCTCCAACTACGGTGGTATTAAAATTCAATTGTTATTTAGTCATATTACATTCCAGACACTACAATGAAAATGTACCTAAACACACCTGTCTAGAAATGATTAGGCATATGTGGTAACATTTTCATAAGCAATTGTGTAAAACTGCTCCAGGAAGTGGTTATTTTCTTAATTAGGCCCAGCATTATTGCACCACAAAGCAACCTCTGAAGCCACAAGGCTACATTTTTCCTTATACTTATTTAAAAATTGCAAAATAGTTTCATAGAAATTGGTAAGACAGACCATTTTTTTTTGTCTAGACAAGTTTTTACAAGGAAGTTTTAGATCAGCGGTTTCTGAAACTTTTTTACTGGTGACCTCTTTCACAAAGCAAGCCTCTGAGTGCGATCTCCCTTATAACATATTAAAAAGTGTTTTTACTTTAACATTATATATGCTGGAGGCAAAGCGGGGTTTTGGGGTGGAGGCTGACAGCTTGCACACACCCCCCCCCACCCCCCGTAATAACCTCACGACTCCCGAGGGGTCCCAACCCCAGTTTGAGAACCTGTTTTAAATCCTTCAGACCATTTATAATTGAAATGCTGACCCTCTGCACAATGACAACACAGCTATAATAAGGCTCCTTTGCCATACTAAATAATAACCAAATGGCATGCTAATTAACTTTCCAATGAACTGTCTGCATTCCCTTCAGATTTCCCTCTGGCTACAATATGATAATCAGGAGAACAAAGACTTTGGTACAGCCACCAAGAAACCAGTAAATCAGATCTAGTCAATATGATTCTATTACACTCACATAGGAGTATCTCTTGGTTCATTTTAAATATTGTATCCCAAATAGGAAGGTTTTTTCAAAGTGTTAAAAATCACATTTCTGTGCAAATTCACTCCCTTTAGTCTTACAGACACAAATATCCTCTACAATATGATTGTTTTTAGGCAAACCAGTTTACCTTTAATTCCCACTTCCTCCCAAGCCTCTCTGGACAGTGGTTTCTGGCAATGCATCAGTCCCTTTTATCCCGTTTCTTTTTATAATCCAGGGTCATGTTTCCTTTCCCATCTCATGTGATGTGCTGGACTGAAGCTCTGCCACTGTGGGTAGTTCAGCCCACAGCCAAATTCTATCCCATCCCATCCCATGCCAAGCCATAAGAGATCATTGCACCCTTCAGTGTTTTAAACCTTTCATTCTGCACCTTTCTTTGATTTCTAGAGAAATCATACCATCACTCAAAATTGTATCTTGCATTTTCTTAAATATGCTTTGCAAAATTTTTCTGCTACATTATGAAATGCAATATAAACACTTTCAGAAGGCTAAATTTTGCACAAGGAGAAAAAGAAAATGATTTGTGATGGCTTTAATCTTTTCAGTTGTCCTTACTCTCAGCCAAAATCTATTGTACCTTCCCACAACCTCCAGTTTGCAAGACTGCAGAGTAAAGAGCTAGCTATTTGACTGGCAAAATTAAAACCCCATACATTTCTCAAGCTATAAGAATAAAAAATTGTTTACTCTTTCCAACCATGTCAAGGACCTTAAATATCTTGGCTCCTTTGAACCCCTGACTCTCTGGGAACCCTCAATTCTTACCTTCCAAAACTGCAAGCACTACTCCCCCCAGACGACTCACTCACAACTCCATGTATCCTTCCCTCTAGAGTTTCTGACGCTTAAGGTCTTTCAGCCTATGCTCCTGGGGAACCCAATGTGTTTCCACCGGCTTAACATTCAGCCTCCCCCGACCACACTGGTAACAGCACACCACCCTTCACCCCACTGCCTTTTCTTCCCATAATGAGCCACCCAGACGATACCTCCCCTTTGGCTGCCTAATTCTCTTCCAGGGCCTCGTACCACTCTGCTCACAAGCACACCTCGCCCCAATGCACTACTGCCTCTTTCTCCCAGTGCCCCCACTTCCCGCCCCCAACCCACCATCTCAAACCCAGGCCAGCCCCTCCCCCATCCCCCGCCTATTTCCGACTGCCCCCATCTAGCCCCTTCCACCCGCCCCCCCCCACTTTTAGCGCCCCCCCCAACCCCGCTCACCTCCTCCTCGCTCTCGTTGCGGAAGCACAGGCAGGCCTCCCGCTTCTTGTACCCGTCCCCGTCGTAGGTGCGAGTCTGGTTGACTTGAGCTTCATCATCCTCCGTTCTGGGGAAGGGGGGGGGGGGCACCAGCGAGGGGGCTGAGTGGGGCGCGGCGCGGAGGCGGAAGGGTCTCGGCGCTAACGGGGTAGGCCCAGGCGGGGGGAGGGACACCGAGGATGGGGCGCTGGGGGGGGCGCAAGGCCTGGGCTCCAAGAGGCCCAGTGGGGATAAGGCGGGGGGGCGCTCTGAGGGGGTGGGACCCCGCCGGGCTCCGGCAGCGGGGACTGAGGGGACCCGCCTCCCAGGAGAGTCTCTCACACGCCGGGAGCCTCCGCTACACGCTGCTGCCGCGGCCGCCTCTCGCCCGCCTCATCCCCCCCGTCAGCTCCGCCAGCCCTGCCGTCGCCGCCACTCTCCGGCCGCCGCCAACGACGACCGCAACGCCATCTTGGGCACGCTACGCAAACGGCGTAAAGGCAGCGGGGCAGGGGGCGGCTGATGAGGCTGCAACGGCCGCTGCGTAACCGGCGTGAAGATCTGCCCCCGTTGATACGCAGCACGAGCTCTACTATAAGCACGCGGTGTAGCCCAACGCCAGGAATAGGGGACGGCTTACGCATTTTGCGGCCGCGATGGGGGTGGGCGGAAGCTGACACTTACGCAAGTTGTGCAGGTAGGAGGGGCAGAAAAACGCTAAGTGCTTGGCGTAACTTTTTGCCCAGGGCTTGGGGGCTTGATGCAAAACACTTGTCTTACCCAGAAAGAATACCTGTCTTGTAGAGAGAGCGCTACGCTAGTAGCGTAGCAGTGGAGAGCTGCGATAGTTCCATTGTAGCAGCCCTCAGCACTGGGGGTGGGAGGGGCAAAGGTGGTTTCACCCCAGCCAGGCTGGGGGAGGGGAACAGGCTCTGGGGGTGATTCCTCGGGGCGCGGGGGGGAACTGCCCCGTGCAGTACTAGTCCATTGACTCCCTTAACCAGAATATTCCCTCCCCTCAAAAAAAAAGCTAATAGGGGACCCCTTGAGCTGCTCAGTAGCCACTGGTTTAATCTGTTTATGCCAAGCACTGGTGCTGCTGCTCGCTGTCTCCTGTTTTGCCTGGGAAATTACCAAGAGGGGAGTCAGCTACTGGCCATCCCCCTGTACCTTGTTTTGGGGGCTGAGTGTAGAGATAAGAGGGTGAAACAACCTGCTTTCAAGGGGAGAGGAAGAACTGCCCTGGCTGGTATGCGAAGAAAGGTGCCCACAGCCAGTAACTCAAGCGTCAGTTGAATTCCTGGCCCATACATTGCTGCTTTCCACCGATGAGCTCAAAGTACTGCACCTAGATCTTAATGAATTACGGTGGAGCACAGGCAAGCCACCATACAATGGGGCTGGTTACATATGTAGTTAGGTATTTATAGCACACCAATCACCACTTAAACACGTGCCTCCTACCTGCAGCTCCAACAGAGGCTTCCTTGGCAACATCTGCATTAGATGCCCTATGCAACTGCAACTTAAAAGGGGTGATTTAGACCTATTGCAGTTAAGTCATATGTACTAAGCTTAATTTATGGTAGAAAAATACCATATGGCACCCCTGACCAAATTCCAATTTTGGAACTACCACACCAGCTGCCCTTAGAGATCACAAAGCCCAGCATGAAGCACATGACAGCTGGGTGGGGGCAAAGTATTCTTATTGAAAGGATCCAGCAACACAACAAACTTCCTGATCTTAAGGAGAATCCAGAGTCCAACCACTCTGGAAAGCTGAAAACCCTCCCTCTGGGAAAACCTTTCCGACATGAGAATGACACTCAGAAGACTAGGTGGGTGAGATAATATCTTCAGACCCATAGCCTACAACTACAAGGCATAACTCAGAGCACTGACACACCCATCTCACAAATTAACCCCTTACTTACAAAACAAATACAGAAGGGGTAGAGAAAAGGAGGAATTAAAGAAATCTGAAAAGTTCCCAAGACTCCGCAAAGTCCACTAAGGATTTTGATATTGATTTTACATGGAAAACAGCTAGCTAGTGTGGGGATGGGTGGCAGCATAAGTCCCTAAAATAGATCATGGGCAGTAGAGGCAGCTAAATGTATGCTGAACATGGTGCAAGTACAAGGACAAAATACATTTCAATAACTTTGGTTAAAAGACAAATCGAGGCAATTTTCCTCCTGTAGAGAGCATTTCTCTCACTGCTTCAGTAATAATTGAACTACACTTAACTGGAAGTAAAGGGGCTTAAGCTAGCAGGGCCCCTGCTTTAAACAAGTGGGTCCTGCTGGCAACACACTTTTTGCTGGAAGTCCCTCGCTCTGGTCTGGCTGAAGCTTTTGCTCAACTCCTGTAACAGAGCAGGAGTTTGACCACTTTCAGGGCAGACTACAAGGCTCATCTGTTTATGGAGAGTGCTGGAGGAGGGGTGGGGGAAAAAGCTAGTTATACTACTGCTGTTTAAGGAAGAATTATTGGTGTTACTAAAATATTTTGGTATGTATTTTTGTAATTTGTTTGTCCATGGGCCAAAAGCACAGGCTAGGTTAAACACAAGAGCGCTTTATTTTTAAATAGCTTGTCATCTATCATCTAATTCACTTGTATATCCTTTGACTATAAAGCTAAATTGGTGCAGTTCACTGTTTTGCCTGGTGTTATGTTTCTCACAATTCTGTAAATTGTTTCACAAAACACTCAGTTAGAAAGGTGTTAATTTTCATAACAAGTTAACACACCTTGTGATTTTACCGGAACAGGGCTTAGGATCCCATTGTGGTAGGTACTAACTATAAAGACAGTTCTTGTCCCACACTATTTACAATCTTAGAAAAAAAAGAAACATTTACACCTTTCCTGAGGGTGGGATCCCTTCAATTGAAAGCTTCCCTGGCTAACTTATCAGCATGACTTGACAGTATACACGAAGCTAGCACAGACAGCAGAAGACAGGGGTGATGTGTTCTCATGAGCTGCTTTACTGAGATAACAGAACACTGGAGCACAAGTTAGAATTTCCTATTGTCTTTACATCCTTGTGTATTGCATTTCTGTAATCTAGACAGAAAGTGACAAAGGTGTGTATGAATGGGGGCAGGTCATGGGTCTGCTAGGATAGGATGGAGTCTCCCAGCCAACTGGAAACAATAGAAAGTGTTACTTGTGCCACTTGAGAGTTTAGGGTCCCTGAGAAATCTAGAAGCCTTCTACTAACCTCCAATTGACCAACTGTGGGTATTTGCCTGTAACTACCACAGGAGGTTTGTCATAGTACAGAAATATTTCACAGTACAGAAAAGCTCCAAGTGGATTGGTGGCTCAGGACAGAAGAGATGTCCACCAGGGATAATTTGGTGTTTATTTTTGGGGGGGGGGGGGGGGGGGGGAAAGAGGTTTAACAAACCACCTGCACAGCAACAGCTCCTGTACCCTTATTCCTTCAAGTTTAACTATGCCCCTCCTCCATGACAATTTGTACTAAGTTTTGTGACAGCACAGTGAGTTTTAAAATGTCATGACAAATCCATGCCCCCACTAGAGCTGGAGGAGGCTGAAGTATTACAGCCCCCTTGCAAAGAGCTTTCCTATGCCCACCCCACTCTTACTGAGATGCAGCTCGAACCAGCTTGGAGCTCTCCAATATACCTCTCTCATCCGAACATTAGATGAAAATCTCAATTACAAGTCTGCTGAGCCCCTCCAGTGGCCCAGGTGGACTTTTTATGACTATCACTATCAGGAGGAAGATTGACGGAAGGTTATTAGCTAGAAGAGGTGACAGCACAGTACCAGGAAGTTCATTTTTAATTGTCAGAGTGTTGAATCACTTCTAGTACCATACTCAAGGTCAGCTTTCACTAGTGCATTCTGCTTTTTATCAGTATTGGTTTCATACTGAGACATTCACAAGCATTGAGATTTTGTACACCGGGAAATCTCAAAGTGACACTGATGAGGGTTTAGATTAGAACAGTGGTTCTCAAACGGTTGGTCACAGCCCTCTTATAAGAGGGTTGCTAGGACCAGTCTTAGACTGGCTGGGTGTCTGGGGCTGCAGCCCTCAGAGTACTGCTTCAGTCTCGCTTAAGGTCATGTAGAAATTTGTTGTCAGGAGGGGGTCCCGGTGCAATGAAGTTTGAGAACCACTTGATTAGGAGAATCCCTTGAAATGGATTCAAGTGCAATTAAGTCTGTCACATGCAGCTAATGAAATAAGATGAAAGCAAGCTCTGGAAAAGACAAAAGGTGCATCTCTGATTAAGTGCAGCCCAGAGTAATGCTCAAGTTACCATTTGTGAATTACATTTCAGACATCAGCATCTCACAAGTTAGTGGTACATTTAGATGAAGCAGAGAACACATGATGTGAAGAGGCAAAAAAAAAAAAAAAAGCATCAGTTAAATAAGCATATGCATCTATCTAGTCAATCTACAATTACAGAGAATGAGGTATCACAAACTAAGATGGGCATAGCTTAGAGAGTTAAGATTCATTTTACATCTGCCGCCATGTACCACGATTTTAGTATACACTAAAAAAAAGGCAGATAATAACTATGTCCGCTACTGACTCAGAAGAGAAAACAAGCAGGACAATCATGTAACTACAGTAGTTACATAAGATCAGTAATCAATCCAGAAATATTAACCCACACAGTTATTCATTATGCAACACCACGACTGGCTAAAAACAAACAAACAAGGAAAGATCAAATGCAACTATAATGACTGGAAATGTTTGTTTGCTAGGCAGGTATCTAGGCTATAAAGTGTATCATTAGACCCAGGGGTTAGGGAATCCATACTTTAGCTGTAATTTAATAGCGGTAACTTGGCTACATTGTGATCTACAGGCTTCAGTTAATGCAGCTGGAACTCTTGATTTTAAAAAGATCAATGAAAATTAGAGATGGCTGCATTTGAATTAGCCTTCCACAAGTGAAAGTGACTATCTGCTATGACACCAAAGCACACTACTCCATCTCATTTCACCCTCATCTCTAAAAATACCTTCTTCACTGGGATGTTTGTGGGGATTAATGTCTTAGTGTCTAACTTCTGCAGTGTTAAGACCACTTTATAATACACACACACACAATCAAAGCCATTCGGGTATGCATTCTATTACAGTATGTGACTATCATATACATTTGCATTAGAATGACATCTACTGGTGGGACTCTGTATTGCATACAGGCCTAACTCCCAACTATCAATTGATCCAAACCATCAGAATCAATCTAGAAAGTAGCAGATGCAAGTCTTTCAAGGAAACTCTTGAAGTGTTCTTGGGCTAAGACAGGTAAACTCTGCTGAAATACAGGAACTTCGGGTTTCCTCCCCACTGTTCAACTGTGTATGAGCATAACACAGCTACATTTCTTTACAATTGTTTCATTTACCTGCAAGTAGCAGCTCATGAATTTGTTGATGGCTGCAGTCGGTTAATCAGGCGCTCGATTTGCTCAGCACCTGAAAAACTTGCCCTTCATAACTCTGCTGTTTGCAACACAAAATTATGCAGCACATTAGAATATTGGGGAAGTAAATTAACTTCCAAACACAAGAAATACTGTAGTGATTGTGGGGTCATTCATATCTGTTTTAATAAAAGCCTCTACCTGAGAAAGATTTTTCAGTTTGCAGCACAAGACTGTCAGAGAATCCAGACCTCTTGCTACAGAATTTAGTTTATACTTGCCAGAGTAGACGTCTATAGCCAGGCAGCCAATTCAGATCACAAACTAAAAACAGACATGAAATAATAAAGGGAACAGATCCTGGGTGCATAAGCAAAATTGCCTTGGAGAAATGGCCACTTGTCCCCCATATCTGGCACAAAACTAGGACAACTCAATTTTTCTATTTGTTGCTAAGCAACATCAGAGGCCAGAGACCATCCTGTTTTACTGTAAATGATTACCTACACACTAGGATCAGAAACAAGAAAGAGTACATTGACCTTATGAGAACTTTGTACTTTAGGAGGCAGTTATGGATATCCCATATTTTATTCCCGTGGGTACTGCAAACCATGCCAAGGTGGCGCAGAGTGCTTGCCACTGGGGCAAAAAAAAAGTGTATCAATAATCATGAAGGGCTGGGTCCTCCAACCTTTTTAATACAGTTATTTCTGTCTCACACCACATGATTCTTCCTAGACTAGGTGCATTTTAGCTGCTTCAACTTCATATTACCCATAATGCAAAATCAAGTTCTATAGGTGAGTCAAACCAAGTTGTCTTAATGAAAGGGAGGCCCCATATTACCAGAAACCTACTACGGGTGCCCCCTTACTGGAAGCATAAAGGGTACCAGTGGTACTTCCAAGCTACCATGGAACCCAAAAGGTCATGTTCTCCTCCGGAAAGAACCATCAGCCTCACTACCAAATCCTTCACAGCAGTGATGGGAGAGGTGATTGCTGCTGAAGTCAGACTGATTTTCTAGGACTTAATCTACTTTCCATAACCCATTTTCTAATCAGGATTATCTTCAACTTTGTCATAGCAGGAGCCAGAAGGCTTAGTGGTATAAATTGTTGCTTTGCTTCTCTCTGATATTAGCTTCCACACATTCAAATGATACAAGGTAGCAAACACAATGAGATTTTCACCTATTTTATTATACACAAAAATATGACCAGAGAATTCTACTGAGGAGGCTGACCACGTCCACGACCGAATCCACCTCTCTGCAAAACAAAAAAAAAACCAAACACACAGCATTAGAAGTTTGGCCACATCAGCAATTCAAAGTAGCACATAGCTAGCTACCAAACCAAATATTAAGTACATTTCAAGTGCACTGAATCATTGTTTCCCCAATGTGGAATTCTGTACTTGAATCACAAGGAGCACAATTCATTTTGCCTGCCTTACCTATCAAGTTCAGTGAATGAAGACTTAACTAACTTCAAAAACAAGTCCTTACCATGTGTACTGAGAGAAAGATGGAATTCTTGCTTGTCAAAACACTGCTCCTGGCTTTATAATCTATGGTGTGGCCCAAGCCCTGCTGACCCAAAGTCTGACAGACCAGGAATTCAACCCACCTCTTTACTGTGAGTTTAGTGCAGTGGTTCTTAATCTGCAGTCCATGTAACACCCTCAGGGCTGTAGAGGTTGTCTATATATTGTGTGGATGTGGCCCACAACACAGAGAACTGGGCATGCAGCCCACAATGGTAAGTAGGTTGAGAAACACTCATGTATTACCTCCAAGCTAGTCTGCCTAAACTAATGCTCTATCAAAGTGCAAAGCAACCCCTTCATCAGGAGCTCCCACAGTGCTTCACAAATACTAAGCCTCCATCTCACTTCTGAGATGAGGTAAGGGATATAGAGGTTGATGTGCTAATACAAATGAATTACCGTACACCTTCAAATTTCAGATAGATGGGGAGAATAACAGACCAAGTTGAAAACCGAAGGAAAATTTAGCATGACAAATTCCAATTGCAACTTGATTATTGTGGCAGATCAACAAAGCTACCACTTTTCCAAAAAGGGTGCCATAGAAGAATCAATCACAGATGATCATGGCCCCCTGAAAGATCAGACAGATACTGGGTAGAGAGCCTCCAGTATACTGATCAAATGATCAGTATCACCTCAGAAAACCTTCAAGGAACACTCATGTGCTGCCTAGCCAAGTAATTATCTCAACCAATGCTGTTTAGCATGTGAAGTCTGATATGATAGTTGTCTAAGTGGTGTAACTGCAGGCTCAAAAGGCGCTCCATCGATAGGTAGCGCCGTATGCCGTTGGAACGGCAACTGCCAGCCATTTAAGGTAGTGAATAAGTGATAATGCATTGTGAAAATATACCATCTCTTCCAGGTACAGCTTTAGTTAAAGCATTTCTAAAGCTTTAACATGGTTTGTTTTTTTTTGGTTCCTTACCACCTTCTCTCAAATGCAGATACTTACAAATTGGAATTCAGTAGCTGCTCCTGCACCAGCCTCAGCCTTTTTGTCAGCACCAACTGGGAAAAGAGAGAAAGGGCTATTCTAGAAAACTACAAAACAGACAGACAATCTACTGCCTGGGCTTTGAGTACAAACTCTTATTTAGGATAAACTGTCTTTAGCACTATCGAATGTTTAAAACCTTGGGATGCGCACACCATAGGCTACAGGTAACTTCCACAATGCCATCTTTTTACTGCAGTTTCAAGTTATGGCAATAGGAAACATTATGCCACGTGGGAAAAAATCCACCAACCCAGCTTACCACGTAAGCATAACTGCAGTGCAGTGGAAGCATATTGATAAAGAGACCCTAGAATCACCAGGGAAGTGGAGGCTTGAGACCTCAGACATTCACCACAGAAATTAGCATGTTGTACATCTAAAACACTGAAGACATTTTTATAGAAGAAATGTAAACTGCACAAATGACAAGCTGTCTGATTAACTCATACTTGCGCTCAATAAGATACTTACGTGGAGCAGTACTGCGTCTGTAGGTATCTCTGTCAGCCTCTCCCCGAGTAAGACGAGCAGGGCGTTCACCTTCCAGACCTGTGAGTCACAACAGCATGGTCAATCCAAGGAATCCAATCTAAAGAGGCCTCTATTATGCTACAAGTGTGATGGTGTGGGGAGGCTTTGATAAAGGATCAAAGGGACATATTATATGCTCAGGCCTTATCAGGCCACAAATGCAGGCAACTAAATTTTAAATGCAGTCCTCTATCATGGCCACCCTACTAGACAGTCTTATAGATCAGTACCTCTCAAACTTTCAGGAGTCTGATTTGTCTTGCATACTCCAAGTTTCACCTCCCTTAAAAATGACTTATTTACAAAAAACAGAAAAATATTTCCTCATTTTTACCATATAATTATAAAACAAAACAAATATAAATATTGTACTTACATTTCAGTGTATAGTATACAGAGCAGTATAAACAAGTCATTGCATTAAATTTTAGTTTATACTGACTTTGCTAGTGCTTTTTATATAGCCTGCTGTAAAAACTAGGCAAATTTCTAAATGAGTTGATGTAACCCCTGTAAGACCTTTGCGTACCCCTAGGGGTATGCATACCTCTGGTTGAGAACCACTGTTAAAAAACACACCAACAGTGTTTGAACAATACAAATCTAAATATGTAGCTGCTTGCAGGGAGCCCCAAGGTGAGCCCCACCCAGATCCAGCATCCCACATCCCCCCCACACCCCAATCCCTCCCAGAGCCCATGCCCTGCTTTCCAAACCCCTAATGGTTGTTCCTCCGCTTAAGATCAGGAGGGGGATGTTGCCACTTCCAGGGAGTCAGTTGGAGTCAGGTAGGGAGCCTGCCAGACCCACACCAACTGGACCATAGACTGGACTTTCAGTGAAGATCAGAAATGCTGGTTTAATAGAGCTTTCCAATTGGTAAAGTGCCAGATAACACAGCTTTTACTTATTTTCTTGCCAAGTTTCTGACCAATGCAGATACTGCTAAGTTCTTACCAATCCTGAATTTACAGCACACTTTCAACTACATTGAGCTGCTAGCCAGGCCAACTGCAAAACCAGCTTCAAATAAAGGCTAAAATTGAAGGTTATGATATAAAGAACACATCATGGTTGTGTTTATTATGCCTGACAAACACACACTTTTCCCCAAAATCCCAGCTGTACAGAAATCTCTCTCCAGCCCCAAATATTTGATTAAGCGTGGGCAACAAAAGAATCTTAGATCTTAAAAATGGGGTAATTAGTAAGCTTAAGAAAAGGTGATCTAAAGTAACAAAAATAAATTAAACTAAATAAAAGAGGGGCAGATGCTTCCAGGGAAGGAAGCAAGAGGCAGAGTTCAAACAGAAGCCTGGTGGGACTTGCCAGCCTTTGAAACCTTGGGCAAACCCTACTGTAAGTCCTTAAAGATGAATGTCTCCTTCACCAGTGGCTCTCAACCTTTCCAGGTTACTGTACCCTTTCAGGAGTCTGATTTGTCTTGCATACACCCATGTTTCACCTCACTTAAAACTACTTGATTACGAAATCCAACATAAAAATACAAAAGTGCCACAACACAGTCCACCTGAAAATTGCTTACTTGCTCATTTTTAACCATCTAATTATAAAATAAGTCAACTGGGATATAAATATTGTCATTGTCTGTATGAATTTTAGTTTGTACTGACTTCGCTAGTGCTTTTTATGTAGCCTGTTGTAAAACTAGGCAACTATCTAGATGAGTTATGTACCTCCTAGAAGACCCCTGGGGGTACTGTACCCCTGGTTTGAGAACCCTGTCCTACACCAGCAAGCACCAATGCTTTAATTGTTGTGGCAGTAAAACTGAGTGAAGGCTGGTGGGTGGATAGCTCACCACAAACTGACATACAGTTTCAAGCCTATTGAGAAATGAACAGCTCCTTATTGTGCCTTTCTGGAGGAAGAAAACGCCTATTAGAATTAATGAAAAAACTAATTCTCATGTTTAGTGAAGGGAAAACAAAACGATTCTACCATAGTGAGGTATCCAAGTGACATCTATAGGCACAACCTCTGAACTGCCTTCTGCTACATCCACTTCTTCTCACTCCTCTGACCAAAGAGGGCTATGCTTGGGGTAGTATGTTCTCTAGGAAGCCATGGGCACTATAGCACTGAATCCTGGCCTCTCTCTACCCTGAAACTTGCAGTCAAACACTATTATACACATAACATGGTTACAAACACTTGAGATCATGGTATCAAATACACAGCAGTACTCTAGAGCACAATTAGCACACTTTAAAATACCATTTTCCTTGAACAGAGAAAGCATATTATAACCACACTAGCTATTACACCTGGACAATGGGTATAGCTCTATCAATGTTGTAGTTAACACCATTTACATTGTAGAATGTACAGCGATTAAGACTTCTGCACTATACACACTGAGGTAAATACGGCAATAGCCAGTTCACCTTCACTAGAAGAACTCAAAAGCAAATTTTAACATGAAAGTTCCACACACACTTCTGTAAATCACAGTATCTCACAGGAAGGACGAAAGACAAACCTGGGATCTTAGGCTATGTCTACACTACATAGCTTTTAATGCTACAGCCATGCTGCTAAAGTCACACAGTGTAGCTGCTGGTTGCCAGCTCTCCTGCCAACAATGCACTGTTCACACTGGCACTTGTTGCAGCAAAACTTATGTCTTTGAGGGGGTGGGGGGACGAGGTGCTAAACACCTCTGAAAGACAAATGTTTTGCTGTTCAATTGCGAGTGTAGATATAGCCTTAGAGACCAAGCAACAAGTGGCATTAAAAACACATTTAAATCCTGTCAACACTGGTCAAGGCATCTTCCTGGCAAGAACTTCAACGGTTTGCTCAAAAGGTACTACAGTTTCTCTGGCTAACATAGAAAGATGTTATAGAGTTACATAGCTCAGTGGTTTGAGCATTAGCCTGCTAAATCTAGAGTTGTGAGTTCAATCCTTGAGGGGGGCCATTTAGGGATCTGGGGCAAATCAGTACTTGGTCCTGCTAGTGAAGCCAGGGGGCTGGTCTCAATGACCTTTCAGGGTCCCTTCCAGCTCTAGGAGATAGATATATCTCACACCCATTTGGGGCTGAGCCTCTGGCTCAGCAGTAGTTAAATGAGCTACAATGCAACTTAAAATCAGTGAGGCACTTCCCATCTCAAGAATAAAACTGTAGTGCAGGCACTTCTAAGTGGTAGGGATGAGGGTATTCTTGTTTGAGGGCAGATTATCTTACTGTGGACAGGTGCCAGCCCCCCCAATGCAAAAGTCCCACTTTCTCCCACCTCAAGGGAGAGCCAAAATTGAGTCGCTGCAGGCCTTGCAATATCAACTTTTGCAGCAGTTTCTCTCCTCCATCCAGGAGCTGTTCTCAAATTTATGGCCACACCCACACCCAGATACCAAGTTGGGCCTTCAGAAGTTTAGCTGAGTTTGCAGCAGCAAGTCAAGGTACATCACACTGAAATATAGTCAACTTAAAATAAAATGGTATTTCAGAAAATACACCTGCCCCCTGTTCCCTGGGAAACTTGTGACTGTAAAAGCACATTTTTCTATGTTTTAATGTTTCTTCCCCTGTTGCTGTGTTACATAAATGAACAGGGGAAACTGACTAGACAGAGACAATAGCAAGGAAGTCAGAGTGCTTCCAAAGGCACAAAGCAAGGCAAGTCAAAGAAAGAATTATGCACTTTCAGTTTTGTAATCTTCAATGTTACAAACACCTAAAAGCATATTCAGCTCTATAAACTGAGGGAGGTGTCAGAGTTTAAGGCCAGTAAAGGCTACTAGATCATCCAGTCAAACCTCCTGTTGATGGCCTGTGATATACACTGCCCAGCACCCACAAACTAATCCAACAACCAAAATCAGACTCAAGTGTCCTTTAATCTTCTGCACAAAGGCAGAAAAAGAGAGTGGCAGTGATGTGTGTGGTTTGGTCATAGCTGTCTAAGACTAACTTATGCTTTATCTTTACTATAGCACCTTTCACCACAGAGAATCCCAAGAAGTTTTGCAAGCCAATCATACAGCTCCAATGAAACACAGCTACCTAAGAAGGTGAAGTGGCAGGCCACGAGCTAGTGTGCAGCACACTGCATAACAGGGTGAAATTTTAATCAACCCCAATTTTGTTCTTTGCATGTCATATGAGCCATCCTAAAATAAGCCTCTTGGAAGTACATGAATGGATTAGATTTCAGGGGTCTGTAGGGACCATTAATATATTTTGTATTTATGTACTGCCTTTGAATATTTCAGATAGACAGAAGTAATCAATGTGTATAGTGTAAATGTGTATTTTCATTTTGCAAGTACATCCCTATCTAGAAGGATACTTTTAGCTTTGAAAAAAAGAACCAAAGTGATTTGCAATGATTTAATAAACAAGGCCAGAAAGGAATTTGGTGATCATCTAGTCTAACTTTTTGTGTAACACAGGCCACAAGACTTCCTTGAGTTAATTCCTGGTTGAACTAGAGCATCTCCCCCCATCACCCCCTTGATTAAAAGTTTACTAACTGATGGAGAGTCACCACAACTCTTGATAAGTTGTTCTAATGTAAGTTTCTCACTGTCAAAGTTGAAACTAGGCTAATTCATACTATAATAAGTTGCAACTTCCAACCATTTTATCTTTTTTCACCTTGACCTCTGTCTGCCAAACTCAAGTCAAATTTCTGTTCCCCATCTAAGTGCTTCTAAGCTAATCAAGTCACTCTGTAACCCTTGTTAAGATAAACATGAGTTCATTGAATCTTTCACTATAAGACATGTTCTCTAATCTTTTTATCATTCTCGTGTCTCCACTCTGAACCCCCTCAAAACTTCCTTTTTGATCTGTGGCCACCAGAATTGGACACAATATCAAGTACCGGCCACACCAGTGTCAAATGCAGAGGTAACAGAACCGCCCTACTCAATATTTTCCTTTATATAGCAAAAGATCGCATTTGCCCTTTGGCCACTGCACAGCACTGGGAGCTCACATTCAGCTGATTATCCATACAGTCCAGCAACCTCAACTTTAATTTACACCGTTATTCACCCACGCCCTGTATCACCCATCCAAGAATCCCATCGTAGCTTACCTTTGGGCCTCGGTCTGCCCGTCTCGGGGCGGCTACGGCGCAGGGTGGCAGGCACAATTTCAGGGGGTAGATGAAGATAGTCACGCAAATACTGGATACCCTCGTTGGTCAGATACCAGTAAAAGTGCCTCCAAGCAAACTGCTCCTTCACATAGCCACGTGATTTCAGTGACTAAGGAGAGAAATTATGGTTAACCTTTTGCAGTTGCAGGTGGATTATTACATGAGTATTTGATTGTGACCACCTAACATCTTTAAATTCTACAGCCAGATCACTGCAGTAGTTTATTGGGGGTGGGTGGAGAATGGACAACTAGACATTCAGTAGCTCAGAAATACATGTGAATGCACAGAAAGACGCAATACCTTCAACATATTAACTATTCACATTCCATGAGACTACTACCAATTCAAGGGTCATTATGCAAACCTGAACTGAAAATGATGCTAAAATCAGGTTCAGAGAGAGGATTATGAATCTTATGCTTCACAATACAAAAGCTTTCTATGCAGTTTGTGTATGATCGATGAAGTTAGCATGACATAACTAGTAATCTAGAAAAAAGGCAATTCCATTGGAGCTCCTGTTTCTCTCTTTAAAACAAAATTAAGTAATGTCAGGAATTACTCACGGTGGTGCTCACTGCACCAGCTTCATGAGGTCCCAAAACATAATTAAAGTTGTTTTTACATACCAGTGCATATCCATAAATAATTCTCATACCTGCATGGCTTTCATGACAGGAGGTTGGGCACATTCTTGTCTGCCAGCTCTGGGTGTTTAGCCATGTGAACATCTTTCTTGGCCACCATCACTCCCTCCTTAAAAAGGAGTCGTAGATGGCAATTCCTGTCTTCTTGGGCTCAACATCTGGACAGAGAAATCAATAGTTAGTAGACTAGCAGTAATACATTAGTGTGTTGCTAGATCTAATAAATGGTCTGTGTTTTATTTAGGCTATCTGATTCCATGCTGGACCTGCAGTAACTCACTGAACAAAGCACCACCACCTTTAACCATGTTAGAAATTATGGGAATCCTTACTGCACCTTCACTGGCAAGATTTTATTTATACATACATACATACACACACACACACACACACACACACATATGTTTGCTACAAGACCGCATAGTTCAGCTGCTCAGAAGCCCATATTATGATCCACAAGGAAGAGCAAGCAGAGTAAACTTTTTGATGGACAGTTATCTTTGTAGTATAGATGGACCCTAAAACAGCATCTCTGCAAGTATGCCTTTAGCTGTCTCCACAGACTATTTCTATTGCATTTAATTCAATTTTCCCAATAATAAATGCCACAGACAATTCCTTCACATACTGAAGCCAGCCAAGGGAAAACAGGGAGAGAATAGTCCTTACTGTAATTCTTAACAGTAGCAATTTTGAACTGTGCTCTGCAAACCACACTTAGGCAAACATCTGCTATAGTCTTCGTCAGCTAGTTCAGAAGGCAACAGCAAGACCAAGAGACAGTAATGTGTGTAGTGGAATGGACTTTTAGTAATATTTGTACATATGCATCCTAAATGTTGGACACCTAACAGAACTCCCACATAACTAGATAGTGTGGATTATAGGCACTGCAACTGGAATAACTTTCAAAGATTAGGAACCCCTGGATGCTTCCACTTCCAAACTGATAGATGGGGGAAGAAAATCCAATAAAGTGGGTGTGCTATCAGGATAGCACCTAATATGTATTTTCTTATGGTAATCCCAGTAAGGTGGCCCAGAAAAACAGTAACTGTCCACCACTGCACACGGTGACCAAAAAAACCCATTTTGGCTTGGGCTACTTCTTTCCAATTAAGATTTGCACAGCTACAAAATCAAAGCTTGTAAGTGTTAACTCTTTTTAAGATAGGAAGCACTCAACAGCAAAAATCATCTTACTTTCACAGAACATCTATATAAAGAGGAAACAGGTCCCACATGCATGGAGACCATGAAGAACCCATCACTAAGCAACAGGAAAATAGCTCTTCAGCACTTTGGTACAGAGCAGCGTGTGGTGGTGCTCAACCTGCTACACAGTCTCAATCAAAGAGGAGAATCAAACTAGACCTTTCCATCCCCTCCCTGCAGTACAAAGAAAGCAGGACCTTCTTCCATACCAGCAGGATTAGAGGTGCCACCACTGCCTCAGTTTACAAGGAAGTAGAAAAGGGAAATAGAATTTCCCAATTTAGCCCTTACTAATCCCCCTCCCTCCAGTTTAGCCCACACTAACCCACCCCATCCCCTCTATCCCCACACCTGGGCCCTACCAAGGGCACAACATAGCTTCTCCACCCTCCCCAATAGCTGTCCAGGCCCTCCTTTCCTTCCCCCACCCATATACAATCAGCCTTCCAGGCCCCAATCTCTCTCTCCCCCGCCCCTTCTGAGGCCCAACGGGCCGCCCCTAGGCCGCAAGCTCCCCCGCCCAGTTGCGGCTTAGCTCCTGCCACCGCCCAGGGCCCTCCCGCGAAATACCCCCGGGAGCGTGTGGCGCAGGGTGCCCGCCCGCCGCGAGAGCCAAGCGGGGGCCCCCAGCCGCAGGATGGCGGCGATGTGAGAGAGATGAAGAGACCGGAGCCCGGACTTACCGTGACAGTAATAGTGAGCCCGAGAGCTGGAAAGGAAAGAGCATGCGCAGTGCGGCCTCTTCCGGCTTTCCACGAAGGACCCCACGCAGCTGCGGCACAAGCGACTAATCGAGTGCCAGAGGGAAATGGCGTTAGGACCCCTCTCCCCGGCAAAGCACGTGGGTGACCGTGCAAGCGCCTGAGTGGAAATGCCAATTATGTACTTGTAGCCAGGTTTTTTTGGGGGGGGAGGGGTTTAAGTGACTTTTGATGTTGGGCGCTTCACTTTTTTTAAATATACCTAGTTTAAGAGAACAGAGTCCTGATTTCCAGAGCTGCTGCTCTACTGAATTCAAGGAGAATTCAATCCCTCTGACAGTCTGGCCAAGTCTGTACTTTGCGCTGGGCACTCAAATCCAGAGACCCGTTAGACCATATTGAATTAATAACGACATCGGTCCCCCCAGCAAAATGACCTGCCCAGCTACTCTCAGATCCCATCCATGGTAACAAAGCACTGTCATCTGCGGCATGGAGCCCAAGTCATCTGCCCCCAATCCTGCAGCTGGACCCCTGAACCCACAAAGCCCCATTTGAAAACAGTGGAGCTCCATGCAGAGACAGAATAGCCCGCCCTTGCTTATCCAGTTGCAGGATCAGGGTCAGTGTTAACACAGATGCCACCTGTCTTCTTTGTAACCGGCCTAAATCAGACCCCTCTCTGATCCACTGGTCTAGTCAACAGAAATTCCTAAGATTTCGGGTATGTCAAAGGCGATATGGGGGCTATAGCAGCATAACTATGTTGCTGTAGCTCTGCTGGCATAATACTGTAGTGTAGACGCAGCCTATGCCAATCATAGAATCATAGAATATCAGGGTTAGAAGGGACCTCAAGAGGTCATCTAGTCCAACCCCCTGCTCAAAGCAGGACCAATCCCCAACTAAAGGGTTTTTCTATCAGTATATGAATGCCATCTCACTGAGCAGCAATAGCTAGGTCAATGGAAGCAGTCTTCTATCGATCTAGCTGCATCTACACTAGGGGTTAGGTTGACACAGCTATGTTGTACAGAGGTATGGATTGACCGATATAGCTATGTTGACCTAAATTTTAAGTGTAGACCAGGCCTTAGGAGGCAAGTTTGAGGCCCTGAGAAATCTGAGTGAAGGTTATGTCCGTTATAGCAACACAGCTACGCCACTGCAGTTGTGCTGCCGTAGCACATTACTGTAGGTGCATCCTACATCGACAGAAGGGATTTTTCCACCTCTCCAGGAGACAGTAGCTAGATTGTCGGCAGAATTCTTCCATTGGGCTAGCTGCATGTACACCAGGAGCTAGTTCAACCTAACTACAGTGCTCAGGATGCAAAACTTTTCAGAGCCTAGAGCAATGTAGCTAAGTTGATCTATTTTTTAAGTATCAGAGGGGTAGCCATGTTTGTCTGGATCTGTAAAAGCAGCAAAGAGTCCTGTGGCACTTTATAGACATATTGGAGCATGAGCTTTCGTGAGTGAATACCCACGAAAGCTCATGCTCCAATATGTCTGTTAGTCTATAAGGTGCCAGAGGACTCTTTGCTATTTTTTAAGTGTAGACCAGGCCTGAATTTCAAGCAAACAGCCTGAGGTTAGGCTGATATGCTATGTCATTAAGATAACCGGGGGCAGGGGTTTGGATCAGTGTTCACGTTACATCCCCCATCAGTACCTGGCTAACTCCTGGGAAGCTAATGATCCGCCTAGCAGACCAAATTCAGTTAAGTCAGGCTTGGTCTACACTACGTGTTTAAATTGATTTTAGCAGCGTTAAACCTATTTAATGCTGTACCCGTCCACACTACGAGGCCCTTTATATCGATATAAAGGGCTCTTTAAATTGGTTTCTGTACTCCTCCTCGATGAGAGGAGTAGCGCTAAAATCAGTATTACCATATTGGATTAGGGTTAGTGTGGCTGCAAATCGACGGTATTGGCCTCCGGGCGGTATCCCCCAGTGCACCACTGTGACCACTCTGGACAGCAATCTGAACTCGGATGCAGTGGCCAGGTAAACAGGAAAAGCCCCGCAAAATTTTGATTTTCATTTCCTGTTTGCCCAGCATGGAGCTCTGATCAGCACGGGTGGCGATGCAGTCCAAATCCAAAAAAGAGCTCCAGCATGGACCGTACGGGAGATACTGGATCTGATCGCTGTATGGGGAAACAAATCTGTTCTATCAGAGCTCCGTTACAGAAGACGAAATGCCAAAGCATTTGAAAAAAAAATCTACAGGCTACACAGTGCTGCGTGACAAGCGTAACGGGAAGCCAGAGACTCAAATGGACGCTCATGGAGGGAGGGAGGGGATACTGAGGACTCCAGCTATCCCACAGTCCCCAGCAGTCCTCCAAAAAGTATTTGCATTCTTGGCTGAGCTCCCAGTGCCTGTAGGTTCAAACACACTGTCTGGCATGGTTCAGGGAATAGCTCGTCAATTTACTCCCCTCCCCGCGTGAAAGAAAAGGGAAAGAAATCGTTTCTTGACTTTTTTCAATGTCACCCTATGTCTACTGAATGCTGCTGGTAGATGCGATGCTGCAGCAGTGAAGAGCAGTATCCGCTCCTCTCCCCTCCCCGCTGGCAGATGGTACAATATGACTGCTATCCGTCGACACCATCAACCTGTGAGTGCTCCTGGCTTGCCTCAGGTGAGGTCGGCTGGGGGCGCCTGGGTAAAAATAGGAATGATTCCTGGTCATTCCCAGTAGATGGGACAGAACGGCTGGTAACTGCCCTCATCATAGCAACTGGGGGCTGAGCTCCATCAACCCCCTTCCTTTCCTGTGTAAAGAAAAGATTCTGTACTGCCTGGACTATCATAGCAGCGGCATGCTGGGCTCCTCTCCTCCGCACCACTGCCTGGACTGTCATAGCACCGGGAGGCTGCCTCGCCCTCATTTTATCTCACTAACAAGTCACTGTTTCTTATTCCTGCATTCTTTATAACTTCATGACACAAATGGGGGGGACACTGCCACGGTAGCCCAGGAAGGTTGGGGGAGGAGGGAAGCAACGGTGAGATTGTTGCAGGGGCACCCCCTGTGAATGGCATATAGCTTATCATTTCTGCGGGATCTGACACGGAGCAGCTGTGCTCTCTGATACACTGGTTCTCTAGTACACTTGCCCCATATTCTAGGCAGGACTGACTCTATTTTTAGAAACCATAAAGGAGGGATTGACTCGAGGAGTCATTCCCAGTTTTGCCTTTGCGCCCCTAGCCGATCTCAGCCAGGGGCACCCATGATAGCAGCAGACAGTACAGAAGGACAGATAATCATCATCTCATTGCCAATTTACACCGGCAGCAGACGGTACAGAACAACTGGTAACCATCTCTGCTATCATGCAAAAGCAAAATGAATGCTGCTGTGCAGCGCTGGAGTTATCGCCTCTGTCCGCAGCATCCAGTACACATACAGTGACTGTAAAAAAAAAAGCTGAACGGGCTCCATGGTTGCCGTGCTATGGCGTCTGCCAGGGCAATCCAGGGAAAAAGGGCGTGAAATGATTGTCTGCCGTTGCTTTCCCAGAGGAAGGAATGACTGATGACATTTACCCAGAACCACCAGTGACAATGCTTTTTGCCCCATCAGGCACTGGGCTCTCAACCCAGAATTCTAAGGGGCGGGGGAGACTGCAGGAACTATGGGATAGCTACGGAATAGCTACCACAGTGCAACACTCCGGAAATCAACGCTAGCCTCGACCATGGACGCACACCGCCGAATTAAATGTGCTTAGTATGGCCGCGTGCACTCGACTTATACAATCTGTTTTATAAAACCGGTTTATGTAAAATTGGAATAATCCCATAGTGTAGACGTACCCTCACTGAATCCCAGTCACTTGCCAGCCATCATCTCATCGTGGTGCCATCCCTGGCTTTCTAGTCATCAGTCTGGCTTTCATTCTCCACTAAATGTTGAGGGTTTGTTGGCATCCAAGCACAACGTAAGCAGCAACATTAAGATAACTAATATCTCCATATAAACCTTGTAAAGGAGCCAATGATGACTGATGCTCTATAAATGCTCAGAATAACAAACAAGAATAAGTTTTGCAATTACACAGATTAAAATCATGGTGACCATGTACCATATTTTAAACGAGATGCCTTAGCTGAGAAGGGCTGAGCGTCTCCTCAGAGGTACTGAGCAGATGACAATCAGAACCTCAACAGATCTAGCTTTTGGCACCCAAAACATACCACATCCTCTAACATACTTTGCCTGGTATTTCACTGAAGCATCGTACCCTGTGCACAGACGTATGACTTTGTACCGTGAATAAAACAGTCAAGATACTGACCCTTAAAAAGAAATGCTGATGCTGTTCTGTATTCTTCATACAGATGTTCTTTCCTTCCTTGAAACATAGATGGATGCCCTAATTTAAATTCAAATTAGAGCTGGCATGTGCAAAAATCTAAGAGAAATCAACAACCAATCAAACATTAAACAAAATATATGAGTCTTACATCATGGCCTCAACTGGCTGCTAGACTCTGGATCTTATGAGTTGCTAAGGGAAATGAATTCTCATCAACTTACAAAAAACTACTGAAGCATTCCATAGTAAAAGCATTAAACAACATCACTAATGGAGTGATTACTGGAAACCAAATCACAATTGTACATTGGAGCCTTTAGACCTTTGCTGTACAATATTGCAGCTTGTATACATTTATATATGAGAAGAGCAGGGAATTCACCACTGAGAAAGCAGGGAAACTGATATACCTATGGGATAAATAGAGGCAGGAAGTCTTTATTATATTCTTTTTGGCATTGTTATTTCATAACACAGATAAATAAAAATAAATCATTCTGCTCCCAGCAGAGGGCAGAAGGTTCCTCATCCAAGTTTGTATTATCACTCAGAAATCTTAAAAAGCTTGCATCAAAGAACATATTTATTTAGCTATCCACAGGTCTGCATGAAGGGGGTTTTGTCTTTTATTATGGTAACAAACAATGTAAGAACCACATACAAACACTTTGGTGATTGAATCTGTGTCTTGGAGTGAAAAATCTGAGGATTAATCCAATAAGCCATTCCCTCCCATTTACAGAGAGTCATTCCTATGCATTATTGTCACTCATTAAAGTCTCTTCACAGCGTACAGTCTCTGGCCTTGATCCTGCAGCAAGCTCTTTGTGGGCTGTCTGCATGGAGCTCTTGGCAAGATCAGGGCCTGTGTGGTGAACAGCTAATAAACCAAAGTCCAAACCAATAATTTGTGGAAAAATAAATAAATACACAGCCCACCACTATTAAATTAATTTTGAGGTTTCACAGGTCCACTGGTTTCAAGATGGATTCTTGCACAGTGGGACTTGTAGTCTCCATAGGCTGTGTCACTGCATGGAAGATGAGGACAGACGCAACCAGATTCTTTTTTGGCTACTTATGTCTGTCAGATTGTCTCTCATGTGCTCCTGGCCTGTTACTTCTCTGCGGTCCCTCACTTGGGAAAAATTGGGCGCCACCACTGAAATGGAATCATGAGGGGAACAGAAATAAATAAATAAATAAATAAAGCCATCAAGCTGACCCTGCATTTCCTCAGCACATCAAAGCAGCTACTGCCTCCCAAGGAGGCTGCCCTTTCCAGCTGGCTGAACATGCTGAGAGAGAGTTTGCTCTCTGTAACACAATAAAGGTCACGTAGTCTTTAATACAGAAAGGCTGGGGTGAATGTAGCTCATGTTCCCATGTGGAAGAGAATACAGCACATTATCTGAGACATGCAGCCCCAGGAAACTCATTCTTCTCTTTAGAGCCTCAAAATAATACCAGACACGCCACTGAGAGAATCGGAGTTTTGGTGGTGTAAGGTGTACACAGCTGTTGGATAGGAGCAGCAGCAAGAGCCACTTGCAACCATAATATGGATTGATTGATTCCATCAGCAATCCCAAAGTGACTGTGTATATTATACCAGACCCATTTTCTCCCTAAAATCCTTTCCTAATATGTGGGTCAAGTATTTATTTAACTGCTAATATTGGGCCAAATTCACATTTCAACAGTCATAGATCTTCCCTGCAGACTTTGAAATAGCAAGAGTTGGCTTGGCCTGCCAGTCCCACTTAAATAATCAACCTTTGCAATAATAAAACAACAATACTTTTGTTTATATACAATCCACTGCTTCAAAACACTGAGGATTTTACAGTGGAAATACAGCCATTACAATTATGCATAATTAGTCCATGCCCAAAGTGTTTTCCAGCCAAACAAATTCAACACGGTCCCTGCCCTGAAGAGCTTCCAGTCCAAGGCACCTGTCTTGAATGGTGTTCAGCATGAGCAGATTCTTAGCCCAGTGGGGACTCCCTGCTAAAGTCAGTGGGGATCCATAGGGATGCAGGGATCTGCAAGCATGGAGCAGCTTCCAGGATAGTAGCTAATTCTAAACATAATGTAACACGTGGGAGATGAAAGGAGAAAGGTTACACACACACACACAATTTTTTGCACTCATAACAATGATATTGCTTTAAACCCTCTATTACTTCTTTGGGTTCATTGCATTAAACCCCCACCTCCTACCTCTAACTGGAGTAGGGTGACCAGATAGCAACTGTGAAAAAACGGGACAGGAGATGGGGGCTAATAGACACCTATATAAGAAAAAGTCCCCAAAAATGGGACTGTCCCTTTAAAAACGGGACATCTGGTCACCCTAAATGGGAGCCCCCCTCAGCCTCTCTTCCTGCATCCTCTCTTCAGCTCCCTTCCCTCTGCACACATGCAATAAGGTAATGGCTAACAATCTCTGCAGAAGTGCAGCTGGTGTCCCCCTTCTGAAAGCTTTCTCGAGCAATGGTTCTCTTCAGCCAATTGCACTAGAGGGCACTGCAGTTATCGGAATGAAGGGCTGCTGCATTCACTGCAGTGCATAGGGAGGATTCTTCACAAGGTGTCCATTCCTTTCCCCACAATTTGCCCTGCTCTTGTTTCATCCAGCAAAACCAGTTGTTTTCAGTAGGCTCAGCCCAGCAGTTTCCCTCTCTAACCAGCTGATTCATCCTGGTTTTTGCATCTCTGCTATTTAACAGTCCCTTTGGGATGAGCAAGAGGAAGCAGGAGCATGTTGTTTACCAGTGAGGATCAGGATCAGCCTCTCCCTTTATGCATGCATCTCCCCACTTCAAGCACAAGTGCGACAAATGAAAACTTGCATGTTTCTGGGACCACCTCCACTCTATCCTCAGTAATTCAAGGACAGGAGCCCTTTTGTGGGTCCCTGCAGATCCCAAGGCTATCCTTAGATGCTGAATTTCTGCTTCATAGAAGCATGGAGTATCAGGGTTGAAAAGGATCTCAGAAGGTCATCTAGTCCAACCCCCTGCTCAAAGCAGGACCAATCCCAAGACAGATTTTTGCCCCAGATCCCTAAATGTCCCCCTCAAGGATTAAAACTCACAACCCTGGGCTTAGCAGGTCAATACTCAAATCACTGAGGTATCCCCCCTTCCTTCCCCTCTTGATGCATCTTCATGAGGGCTGAGGCCTATCTCTCGGCTAGACTGGCCAGGAGGACTATCTCCCATTAGGTAGCTGGCTGCTCCTTGCGCTAGCAGAGATGCTACAGAGAATAGATGCTCATTTGCTTGTAATGAGTTTTTCCCTGGGAACCAGGACCTCAGATTCCACTCTCAGCATTCACTGACATACACATTCAAGCCATGCTTAACTAAGTTACAGCACAACTTGGATCAGCCTTAGCATTTATCAATTATTAACTGCTATTGTCATCATCATCTCTTCTGGACTGCCATCCAGCTCTGATGCGTCTGTTAATTTACCCTGCATCCTTGTGATTTCTGCTCTGTACTTCCCCATGGGACGGCAGCTGGGTTCAATTCTGCATTCTAGTCACCTGCTCACCAGGGTGGAAGCAGTGTGTGTTCCATCCTGTCACAGAGCAGGAGGGCCTGGTCTGGTTCAACAACATCCTCAGTAAGACACACTAAGCAGAGATTGCTGGAGCATTAAGGGCTGGATCCAAAGTCCACTGAAGTCAGGGAATCTTTCTGTTGACTTCAGGGGGGCTGGATCAGGCCGTACATGGGCTTTTAATCTATCTGTAGTTGTAAGGATTGTATCTATGCCTCAGGGCCTCAAGTCCACAAGCATGGCCAATGGTATTTTTTTAAATGATTTACATTTTTGTGTGCTTCACCAAAAGACAACACTGTGTCCGCCGCCCCCTGTGCTGGTATTGCAAGAGTAGTGTTAGCTAACTCCCAGCTGTGCTGGCATCAGGCAACATAACAGTGTACAAAGGAAAGTCATATATAGAAGGCAGCTATTCCAGACACTGAGGTTTTGGAGAATTGTGGTTCATTAATCCAATTAAATGTGTAATGAATTGTGCATACGACTGCCCTCTACAAGCTGGTGTCAGAACTGCTCAACTGTGTGCCATAGGACCAATACTGTTTACTAGTAGAGATTCTCCTTTAGCATAAGTGGCATCAGTCTGTGCTGTTTTGTTGTTTTTTGAGTGGGAGGATCAGATTTGTGTCTCTGTGATGTTCCGAGTGGCCACGGTGCATATCCTAGTGATGAATGACATTCCCACTGTAGACAGCTGTGTAGCATACATAATAGGATTGATCATGTATACCTTATCCTTCATATTACTTTGCCACTGTGTCTGATTCCATCCTGTTCATTGAAACTGATGGAGCCAGTATAGTTCTATACATTATACACAGATCATGGGCCCAGTTTACAAGGGTGCAGGTACAACCAAGTCCAACAGATTCAGTGTGCTAATTCTGCGTGGGAGGATGACATGTAGTTACGGAAGAACTGGGTTCTGTTCCCAACTGTGTAATAGAACTCCTATGAAGCCTCAGAAGGCCACTACACCTCTCTGTACTCCAGTGGGGATAATAAACTGAGCACCATCACAAGGGGTCCGCTTACTCAATGTGTGCAGAGAGCTGAGCTTCCTCCAAATGTGGAACTGTCCAGCTCTGGGATTTTGGTTTGAGCCCATTGCTATTATAATGATTAAGACTATTATTCTACATTTCTTTATGCATTTGTCAAAACAAAAATGCAAATTCAAAATAAAGGAAACAATTTCTGCTGGATCTGGTGGTTTTGCCCATCTGTCTGCATTCTATTTGCCGGTCTGCCCAACACTCTGTTACAAGCACTCAAGGTAGACCTAACTCCGCTGGCATGGGAGCAGACATAGGCCAGGGCTGAGCCCCTTCGAAAAGGTTTTGCTCAGCCTGATTTTCCAGATGGCCATCTTGGTTGTCAGGCCACAGTCCTGACTCTTTTGAGCAAATACTTGCCACCTTTCCCTCATTTGGTAGGAGTCTTTCTTTTCACAGCAGGATGGGCTAGTGCCTAGAGCCCTAGACTCGCAGTCTAGAATCCACAGTTCTACTCCCTGCTCTGCTACTAACCTGTTGGGCAAGTCACTTCCCTGCTTCATGATTCACCTTTTCCATCTGTAAAATGGGTTTTATTTATATTTACCTCCTTTGTAAAATGCTTGGAGCTCTACAAATTATCCTGCCAGGTCATACACAGAAGTGAAAGAGGAACTAGGATTTAGCCCATGTTATTCCTCACAGCCCCAGTGCCCAAAATGAAACAAATCAGAAATAGACCAATTCAGGGACAAAAGCTGTGCTGGATGCAGAAAAGGTGAAATGTTAAGTTCCCTCTCCACACAGTATCACAGGATCAGCGCTCAAAGCAGAAAGAACCACCCTCCTTGTTGGTCCCCCCCACAGGCAAAATGAAATGGGACTTCATTTGATGGAGCTTTTAAATATTTTATAAAGAGAGTAAGAAAATACAGGCAGTCTCATGGGGCTTCTTCAAGGTCTAGTGCCAACCCTCTGTTTTTTAACAGATAGTTAATGTGATCATGGCTAGCTGACTGACATACATTTAGATAGATATCATTTGCAATCCAGAGAGACTGAGGGACTAGATAAATTATGAGCCAAACCCTGCTGGCTTTTCTCACTTGGGCAGTCTATCTACAATAACAGATAGTATTACAGCACAGAGGCTGCATCCAGCAAAATGGTGAGCCCTCTGGTCCTGATCCAGCAAAGTGCTTAACATGAAGCCCGTGAATAGCCCCACTTTCAAGGCCCCTGCAGGACTGAAACCTAAAACTCTCACAGATGGAGGCCCTCGAGCTAGAACCTTCCTCCCTTACCTCTGTCAGGTGCTATGTTTGCCTAATTTAGGCCTTGATCCTGCAATCACACAGTTCTCCGAGTACACGTGAAGCTGCATTGACTTCATGTGGGTAGGCCCTTAAGATCACACAGAATACTATTTGAGTCAGAGAGGCTCCACAGGAGCACAGGGTGTCTATTTGCACGGATAAAATTACAGGATTGGGGAGCTTAAATTGTAAATCCTTCTGAGCAGGGGCTGGGTTAATTTTAACCTCTATAGACAGCCATGCATAGTGATGGCACTACAATGGGGAGCTACCACCATTAATAAACATTAAATACTATAAAAATCTATAGCTGTAGTCACACACTGGGAATTTGAACCTGTTGTTCCAGGGAGGTGCTGGCCCTTCAAACCCAGTACAAATCTAACCGCTGGAAGTGAGAAGAGTGGAGTTGTTTCCTGTCCCCAAGCGCAGCAGATTCAGTGAAGAGAAGACACAGATTTCAGTGCTATGATGAAAACAGAATCCAGCGTAGACTCTGCAGGGGGGGTTTAGATTAAAATGGTTTGTCAAAATCCTCAGACTCTTTTAATCAGGTCAGTGCAAAATGATGTGCCTCAAAGGGTTTATTGTTTGGAGCCTCATTTCTATGCAGCTTTCTGGACGGGAGATATCCCTGGATCCCCTTCTGTCAGCTCAGAGTCTGCAGCACTCCCCAGAGCCAGTCATTCAAACAGCTCGAGATGGGACAACGGCCATTGTAGCTGTGCAGGATACATCCACGTTTATGCCTGCAGTCCTGCCTGCCTCGGCTGCAGTAGCACACACGACACAGTCACATAAACCCTCCTCGTGTTCTGTGGGAAGGACACCTCGTCTTTCACACTCTGTCTTGGCGGGTGTTTACAACCCAGACACTTTTCTCACTGTGAGGGCAGATTTCCTTGGCACCCTCATAGGCTCACAGTCCTTGTGGCAGAGCAGTAGTGTGATCCATGCCCACCCACCCACAGGCCCCCTGCAGACAAAAAGAAGGCGTCTGGTACTGTAGGAAATGTGGATCAAATTCTAAAGGCCAATTAATACTGAGGAGGCGATGGATGCTGCCCACAAAACCCTTTACAGCCCCACCTGACTTACAAAGCCAAGCAACACAGGGTGAGATTTTCCAAAGCTCTCGGTGTTGGCCTAACTCCTCCACTCCTTTTGCAGTCAAGGATGAACTCTCCCATTGATGCCAGTGGGAGCTGAGTTAGGCTAGTGCGAGACACTTGAAACCCCGCCACCACCTGGCCCTGGGTATCCAGAGGTAAGACAGAGAGCCCAATAATATCACCAGTTCAGCACTACCTATGTGAGGGTCTCAAAGCACTTTACTAGTGTTAATAAGCTTAGCCTCACAACCTCCACGAGAGATGGGAAAGTATTGTCCCTATTTCACAGATAAGAGAAACTGAGGCAGAAAGAAGGGAAGTGACTTGACCCAGTGTTACCCAAGACGTCTGTGGCAGAGCTAGGCATAGAACTTCAGATTCATAGACTGGACTGCAGACGCCACCAACAGTCTCACTCAGAGCCGACTCTGCGTTCTCTTCATTTATCTCCTCTGCCTCCTGTTCTTCCCCTGTATTTGCATTTTCAGAAAAACATAATTAGGGTGTATGTAGATGTGCTCAGGTTTTTTTATTGGGCATGACTGAATCTTCTCTTTCCTCCTGCATTTTAATACAGCTAAATGCAAAGTTAAACGTCAGGGAACAAGGAATGCAGGTCACACTTTACAGAACGGGTGACTACTGGATCTTGGAAAGCAGTGCCTCTGGAAAGGCTCTAGGGGTCACAGTGGACAAGCAATTGAACATGCACTCCCTGTGTGACGATGGGGCAGAAAGAGCTAAAATGAACTTTAGTGTATAAACAGGGGAGTAAGCGAGTCAGAGGAGAGTGATGATTTTACCTCTCTATACAGCATTGGTGAGACCAATACTGGATACTGTGTCCAGTCCTGGTGCCCATGTTTCTTAAAGCATTGAACAGTTGGAGAGGGTGTAGAATAAAAGATGGAGAAATGATGTAAAGGCTGAAGAAAATGCCTGACAGCGAGTGATTTAAACAGCTCGGTCTGTTTATCTTGTCAAAAAGAAGATTGAGAGGTGACTTGATTACAGTGTATAAGTACCTTCCTGCGGAGAAAATAGCAGGCACTAAAGGGCCCTCTAATCTAGCCGAGGAAGGCAGAACAAGAACCAATGGCTGGAAGCTGAAGCCAGACACATTCAGACTGGGAATAAGGCATGCATTTTTAACAGCGTGGGTGATGAACCATGGGAACAAACTACCGAGGGAAGGGGTGGATTCTCCATCTCTTGAAGCCTTTGTATCAGGACTGGAGACCTTTCTGGAAGAGCCTCTGTAGCCAAGCACAAGTTACTGGTCTCAATACAGGGGTAAATGGGTGGAATTTAATGGCCTGCACTGTGCAGGAGGTCAGACTAGAATAGATGATCTAACTGTTCCCTCTGGCCTTAAACGCTCTGAATCCTCCTCTTCTGCTAAACATCCCCTCTCCTTTCCCAGTTCTGCTGGTGAATGAGTGTCCCTCTGCCTCCCTGGCAAGCAAAGGGAGAGTGCTCCGGCTGGAAACAACCAATTGAAACACCATTCACTCCAAGACTCCTTCCTCAGCAGACTCTCTACTCCTGCCTTTCTGCTCCGCCTTCTTCATCAGAGGAAGGCCTGCAGGCCACCACAGTGGGGAGAGCTGCTGCGGTGGGTGAGTCGACAACACTGCTGTGAATTCACAGGTTACACTTGCACTGCAGTCCTGCTCAGGAGCAGATTTACACGGCATGAGGCCCCCAACGACAGGGGCCCCCCCCCAAAATGCAGGACAAAAATCTGACAACCTGCCCCCGAGTCCCAGCTGACAGCACAGCAGGGCTCAGGTAGGCAGGCTGCCTGCATGCTGTGGCTTGTGGCCCCGCACCGCTCCCGGAAGCAGCCGGCTGCTGGCACATCTCTGTGCATCCCTGGAGGGGAGGGGGTGTCTCCACGTGCTGCCCCCAACCCAAGCACCAACTCCACAGCTCCCACTGGCTGGGAATTGTGGCCAATGGGAGCTGTGGGGGTGGCGCCTGCAGGCAGCGGCACACAGAGACCCCCTGGTCCTCCCGCCTAGGAGCGGCTGCCGGAGGGGTATGTGTGCTGGTCACTTTCGGAGCCATGCTGCCCTCCCCAACCCCCTCTCACACCCCAAACCCCTGCCCCAGCCTGCACCCCACACCCAAACTTCCTCCCAGACCCCGCACCCCTCACCCCCTCCCACGGGGGAGATAAGAGAGAATGTTTTTCTTGGCTGGGTCCCAAGGGGGGGGGGCCACAAAAAATGAAGCTGCACCCAGGGCCCCACTATCTATAAATCCGCCACTGGTCCTGCTGTATCCTGCGGACTTTCCCCTGCCATTCACAGGTGAGATAGCCGATCTTCCCAGACTCCTGGGGAAAACAGGGCAGCGGCTGAGAAGGGGAAGGAGCTGGAACTGACTAACAGCGAGGTTGACCGGTACAGTTCCCTGGCTATGGTTTAATATGCGATTCCCTTACAGTGCTGAGAGTTTCTGCCCTGAGAGTTGCTTATTTTGGCTCATGCTTGTGCCACAAGACAGACAGAACCTTGTTGCTTTCAGCATAGACAGAGATCGATCAAACTCCAAGGCTCAGTATGAGGTAGGTGAGAAAAAACATAAGCATGCATTACACACTGCGACTGCAGCAGGATGGGCGTCTGCTGTCAGGCATGCATGTTATAAAATGCGTGCAATGGGAAAGCCTTCCCCTGCAGTGTAGCCATGCCTCCCCTGTCAGCAACTTGGGGCACATTTCATGCACTAAGCAAGGCTGGGCCCGCTTGGTGCTCAGAAAGGAGACCTAGAAGGAGAACACAGGGGCTGCAGGAAGCTGCACTGCCAATTCAGTTCTGTCATTCAGGTCAGAACCTGCCCCTGCCCCTGCCCCTGCCCCAATGTATTATTAAGGGGGACCAATGTTTCTAGAACAGCAGCCTTGAAGACGAGATGCAAAACTAGGGCTCTGACTGCTTGCCAGGCCCACATATGAGGGCTAGCTCATACGTCCCAACATTTCAAGAGGCTAAGGCAAGGCCAGGCTGATCACCACCAATTCCTGCGGAGACAAGCCTGCTGCAGCCACTGGTCCCCGTGCCTCACCCACTGAGTTTGTGCCATGCTCAGCTTCCACCCCTCCAGTCAGGCCCACCCAGGTGCAGCATCACTCCCCATCCAAAGCTCCCCTGCAACCACTGAGCATGCGTGGTGGTGGGACTGAACAAGGAGGAGCGGGCAAAGCAGCTGCTCTCCCTGGCTCTGCCCCTGCCAATGGTCCGCACCAGGGTAATGTGTGTCTGGCTGCAAGCAGCACCGAATGCAGGAAATGTTCTACTTCAAGCAGGACAGGAGGCCAAAGCGGAACAGGCCTGTGAAACCAGGGACTGCAGAGTTGCCAACGCTGTATTTCAGAAATAAAGGACTGTTTTCTTAGCACCCCCACCCCACCCCAGCCTTCCTCCTGATATTAATTATTATCATCATCATTTTGGAATCTCCTGGAGGGACAGAGTCACCAGCACGGATGTGCTCAAACAGTCCAGTATACCCAGCATGCAAACACTCCTCAAACAGAGATGCCTCCGCTGGCTTGGGCACGTGTGCTGAATGACTGATGGGCCCATCCCAAAGGATATTCTCTATGGTGATATGGCATTGGGAAAAAGACCCAAACATTGCGTTTCAAGGATACGTGCAAGCGAGACCTCAGAGAAATGGACATGGATGTAGACAAATGGGCAGATCACACTCAAGACTGCAGCCTTTGGAAACAAGAGCTAAACAAAGGTCTCTGGAGTTACGAGAGGAAGCTGTCCAGCTTCTCAGAGGAGAAAGCAGAGGCAAAAGGGTAGAAACATCACATTGAAACGTGACAGATGCAGCAGAGATTGTCTCTCTCAAGTGGGTCTCTTCAGCCACGTTCGCGGAGGTCATAAAACCAACTAAGTAAATTCTTTACCACTCAGGGGCGCATACCTATGGTCTCTCAAGACTGAAGGATGTCTACTAATACATCATTTATAATAATGCTAAGCAGCACTCACCTACATTCGCCAGGGGTATTTCTGCTGCTTTCTGCAGCTCACGTTCTTGTTGTACAGAGATGAAAAAATAAGGATCATCCCTTGTAATAAGGGCCTGTCGGCAACCCAAGGCAAGAGGTGTGGGAGCTCGTCACATAGCAAACTTCATCGCCCCTTTGTCTGCTGGTTAAATACTTCATGGGTGTTGTTTTATACTGGCCATGCATGGGATTTGGGGGATTTTTGAGTACAGACGCTGGGTCAGCTTCTGCTCTTGGCTACTGCGATGTATTGAAAACTATGTCCAAATTACAAGCTGTCACTTTATGTTTTAAGGTTTTTCCTGCTCCTGCTTCCTGGCTAGGGGGCTCTGTGTGGAAGTATGCAATCTAGACCAAACAGCAGTCTGTTTGCAGGCAGACAGCTTTGAATAAGGTGGGATGAGTTGTTCCTCTCTGGCTTTCTCTCTGTGTTTTATCCTTCCGAATGGTAAGAAATAAAGTTGTGTTATGTTGCAAACTTCCAGCAAGAGTATTTATATTTTTCTCTAACTTATGTTTGTATGATGTGAACATAGCAGTTACCTCGGCATAAAACCGTAGCAATGCCACTGACTTCACTCGATTTATATCGGGGAGAGAACAGAATTCTCCCTACAGACTTAAAGAGGTTCTGCTAACCATTTTGTAGGCTTTACTTTCTATTCTCCAAACGCAGCTACACCCATCTTCCTCTTAAGTATTCAGAGTAATGCAGGCCAAAAGGTCTCTCCTGTACTAGGGAGAATTATAATCAAAACTACCACTAGAGGGCATTAAAATACTATTGTCCAGATCAGGGGTCAGCAACCTTTCAGAAGTGATGTGCCGAGTCTTCATTTATTCTCTGTAATTTAAGGTTTCGCGTGCCGGTAATACATTTTAACGTTTTTAGAAGGTCTCTTTCTCTAAGTCTATAATATATAACTAAACTATTGTTGTATGTCAAGTAAATAAGGTTTTTAAAATGTTTAGGAAGCTTCATTTAAAATTAAATTAAAATGCAGAGCCCCCTGAACCGGTGGCCAGGACCTTGGCAGTGTGAGTGCCACTGAAAATCAGCTCGTGTGCCACCCTCAGCACGCGTGCCATAGGTTGCCTACCCCTGGTCCAGATTCTCCTCTCGCAGTGGGTTTACACCTGTGGAGCAGTTGCTTGCAATCAACACCAGCAGAATGATTTCCTCATGTTTAGTGTAGTTGTAGCCATGACAATCCCAGGATATTAGAGACACAAGGTGGGTGAGGTAATATCTTTTATTGGACCAACTTCTGTTGGTGAGAGAGAGAAGCCTTCGGGCACACAGAGCTCTGAAGAAGAAGAGCTCCGTGTGGCTCGAAAGCTCGACTCTCTCTCTCTCTCACCAACAGAACTTGGTCCAATAAAAGATATTACCTCACCCACCTTGTTTTCCTGATATTTAGCCATCTACAGGAAATGCCCATTTGCACATTCAGTCACCCAGTTTGTGCACATATCATGGGTGGCTGAAGCCTGGCTGTTCACTGCCCTGCATCGAGCACAGTTATTTATATATATGCAAAGAGAGAGTAAAACGCTGCTCTGGTACTTTGGTAGCTTTTCACACCCTCTTTGAACAGGTGTAGGGGGCTCCGCAAGACGCAAGGCCACAGAGCCAGGCCCTGCACACACAGGTGCAGGCGTGTGTGCATTTTTGCACGTTGACCTTGGAGCTATGCATGTAAATACCTGGCCCCCAGAATGTAACACTGCACCTAGTTGCATAGTAGTTGATTTCACAGGGTGAACAGCAAGATTGATTTCCCTTCCTGGTCAATACTGAGCTCACCTAAGTCATTATTTACTGCTCGGGCCAATAAATATTGCAGTTCCCCTCACTCGAAGACAAAAGGACCCATTGTGCACTCTGTCAGCTAGCACAACCCTACTGATTTCCCTGGGTTGCATCGGAGTAAGAGCAGAATTTGGCCTAGCCCCTGCTCATTGTCCATTACATTTGATTCATGATCCAGAATTCCTGACCCAAACAAGGGAGATAACATCAGGTCCAGGTGTGACAGAGCAAGGTCTGACCCCAGGAGATGAAGAGAGGATGAGAGCTGCTCTCTGGCTCTGTATCCACCACCTCTACAAGGCAGAATAGCAATAGGAGGGAACAGTGTCTATTTACACTGTATGTATTATAGTAGCCCCAGGAACAGAGAAATCTATCTAAGCAAGGGAGAGAACTGTGCATGGCTCAGAAAGCAGGATAGTGGGGATAAGAGGGCCAGCCTTAAGGATGAGAAATGACAGCAAATGTTTGGGGTCCCAAGTTTTAGACCCAAGCTGGGCCCCCCAGCAGAATGAGTGGAACTAGAAGGTGTGGCCACATCCCACCCATTCTCCCTCTGCCTGCACAGAGGGGACTGGAGAGAGGCTTCATCAGGTGCTAGTGAAAGCTGGTCTGGGAGCTGAGACTCTGACCATGAGGGGGAGGGAGCGAGAGGTGTGGGAGTGGGAGCAGGGGGAAAGGGAGCAGGATGGGGTGATGGGGAATAAGGAAATGGGAGGGGAAAGGAGAGACAGTGATGGGGAAGGAGGGGGAAAGAGAGTGTGAGCGAGAAAATGAGGGGAGGGCAATGGGAAAAGAAGGAAAGTAAAAGTACGTGAGGACGACGAGAGGAGGGAAAAGGAAAAAGGAGCAGCAGGAAGGAGAGAGAAAGTGAGGGAGAGAGATAGTGAAAGGGAACTGTATGTGAGAGGGAGAAAAGGAGGGAGGGGGGACCGTCCCTCCCAGGAAAGGCAGAGCACGGCTCTAAGCATATTCACTGCCTTTTCTGCAGTACTGTTTTCACTTTGTGCTGCTGGGCGAGTCATCATGCAGGGCCCAGGCGGGGATTGGCTGGCTAAAAATGCCTCTCTAATCTGCGTGCTGATCTTTACCCCCCTCCTCCCCATCTGCTGTGACCTTCCTGCCAATGTGCAGAGCGAGAGAAGGACCCAGCAGGCGTCCCTGGCAGCTGGATCCTATACAGTAGGGGAGGCAGCCAGCCGGCAGGGCCTTCTGCCTGACAGGTGCTGGGACCTCGCCTTTCCACCAGCCTCCCATGGTCTCCACTGTCACTTCTCAAAGGTAAGTCATGGGCTGCGCTCTGATCTCTTGTGGGCAGCGGGACCGTGGTTTGAGGCTGGCATGTAAGGCTTTCTAACTGGTGACTACACCGGCATACCATGCTAACCTTGGCTGGGATGAGGGGCCAGGATTGGCGGGGGGCGTGTGGCTCGCACATTCCTCCAGTCGACCTGCTCTGCGACTCGCCCTAGAAAACACCTGGGAAGAGAGAGAGGAGGCTAAGGGAGGCCTGTAACTTTCCACTGGGATGGGCTGGTGTCAGGTGGCTGCAGAGAGCCATTAAACAGGGTGAGGTCCTGCTCCGAATGATGGGGCAGCTGGCATTTCATTCCTGTCCACACAGATGAGTGCAGGAGTAAGACACACGGGGGCAGCTCCACTTGTTGTGTTTCCACTACACAAGCCTGTGCAGCAGGGAATTTCCTGCTCTGCTGTCTGAAGTTGCTTGGGGCTGCTCAGCTCAGAGGCCATTTACCTTACCCCTTTTGTGGCCTCCCAGAGTCTTTGCTGGCCTGAAAATGATCTAAGGCCCCAAGGCTCAGATATACATAGAGCATTGTAACACTTCAATACAGGGGCCAAAGACAGAAAATGACAATGAGGGATGTGTTGTCATAGGGGCTACATCTATAAGACACTTACAGGACTCCAGTAGGAGCTGTGTGCACTCAGCGTCTGGCAGCATCAGGCCTATAATGATTGTAGAAAGAGCAGAGAGCTTATAACATATGTAGTATGTAATATCTACCATGGACAGTATTATATAGTGTGTACTAAGAACACTGGGCTGTATATTATGCACCATGAATCACACATTGAGCCTGTAAGATGTTACCTAGAGTCAAATTCTGGAAGATGCTGGTTAGAAAACCCCACACACCAACCTCGGGGACTCAAGGATGAGATGGGATGGGAGTGTCCCTATTATGGCTTCCCCTGCAGAGACCCCTCTGCACACCCCCACCATGACAAAAGCAGAAGGGCAGGACCTTGGGATCACAGGGAAGGATCTGCATATTTATGTGACTATGCCCCTGATCCATCAACAGCCCATGCAAACAGATTATTCCAGGGGAAAGGAGCTGTTGCTGGCTGGGATACAAGCACCCCCAAATGTTGATCTTGCAGCAGACACATGCACTTGTTATGGGGCCATTTTCCATAGGACCAGAATTTGGTCCATAGAACTACACAGGTGGCATCCAAAACCTCACCTTTTTGGATGGCTGTGATTATGGTTTGCTCTCTCCCTTCTCCTGGGTGCCATCTCAGAGGTGAAAACCTGGCCCCGTTTTGAGATCAGCTGTTCTGCAGTTAGGAAGCAGGCACCCTTGAGCATTCCAGCATCTGGCACTCTCAGGTTGCTGCCTTTTTACATTCCCAGCCATTTCTGATGGGGTCACACAGAATATAGGAAACAGACTAGAAACAAAAATGTGAAACTGACCAGGCTGGGGTTCCTGTCACAGCTGAGTGAAGACACAGGAAACAAACAGCACCAATGGTGATGAGTATCTAGATTTTTAAAGTTCCTTCAGTTTGCGTTAGGCCTTGCTGGCATCTGGTCTGCACTTGATTTGCATGCCTGCTTCATGCCAGATCAGTTCAAGCTACACGACTTTGCCACTTACACCCTGGTGTAAATTATACAGTCGGGGCTTAGTCCTCAATCGCACCAATTTTCTGCCTCCCAGGATTCTGGGGCTGCCCAGAGGTTAAACCAGCCCCTAATATACATTAGTGTAGCCCCAGGGCTGCACTAAATTCTGCTCAACATTGCCGCAATCCAGCCGTGCTTGCATCCATTTGATGCTCTGTCCCTTCCCTGGCCTGCCCTCTAGGTGGATTGGAGGAAGTGGATTGCATGAAGCTGGAGCCGCACAGAGGGGATTCAACCTGAACAGGGGCTCTGGCACTAGGTGTAAGAGACCACTGAATTGGGCCCCTGATTTCTGAACCAGACAGAAAGTCCCATATTAAGGTTTTTGGGAGCCTAAAATTAGCCCCTCCCAAAATCTGGATTCGGACTGATATTCTAAATGTAGAATTTAGGCACCTTTCTCTGTAGCCAGAGTTTGAGGCCTGGACTCAGTGGGTTGAACTGTGCTCTCTGTTTCACTAGTGCAAACCAACAGTAACTCCACTGGAGTCACTAGGGTTACACTGGAGGAAGAATAGGCATGAGATGGGAATCAGGCTCAGTGTCCCTGATCAGCTACGGATGGTGCAGCCAGGGCCGGCTCCAGGCACCAGCTTATCAAGCAGGTGCTTGGGGCGGCAACTCGGGAGTGGGGCGGCAGTTTCAGGGATTCGGCAGCAATTCGGCGGAGGGTCCCTCACTCCTGCTCGGAGCAAAGGACCTCCCGCTGAATTGCCGCAGATTGCTATTGCGATCACAGCTTTTTTTTTTTTTTTTTTTGGCTGCTTGGGGCGGCCAAACCCCTGGAGCCGGCCCTGGGTGCAGCAGTGCTTATTTTGTGCCAGGGCTTGGCAGGGCTGAGCCCTGCCACCTCTAGGCTTGGCAGGTCAGAGCCCCGGCACCTTTGAGCTTGCTGCATATGTTATGAATTGTTTGAGCCCTGGCACCTCTTTCATCACAGATTAAGCACTGTGGTTAAGTGAGCAAAACTGAAAGATCCAGGGCAGAACAGCTTGCTGAGGCAAACAACTGGAAGACATTAAACAACCCAATAGACTAGGAAATTCCCCAGCTGTGCTGGCAGTGGAGGGAGATGACACAAAAGAGATCAGCAGAAAATCGCCATCATTCCTTACCCTAGGCAACTATAGCAGGTATGATCATCCCAGGTCAGGCTGTCTTTGGCTGGCTGGTCTCCCTAGGCTGGCTTTGGTATTCGATCTCCGTTTCCAGTGTCAGAAAACCCCATTCCCTGACAATTGTTGTCTAGAGACTCTATGGCCTAGACATGTCAGCTGAATGCGGGCGCAGGCTCTGGCTGTAATCTGAACTGGCTTCTCCAGTGACACATTAGGCTCCGTCTTCAGGCTGCGGCCTGTATCAGAGACTCCAGGGTGCATTACTACCTGCTGCTTAGTATCCATGGGCTCTCACTGGGCCTGTATCATATATCCCAGCTCGGTGCTGCTGACTCATGCTTAACATACACAGGCTGCAAGTGCAGGTAGTATTAGCAGCTGTCCTCTGTGGCAAGTGTAACCAAGGGGAGCCATTATCACTCTCCTTTCACATCAATACTGCTGCAGCATTTGATCTGGGATATTTGTGTGAAGCAGGAGCTGGTAGGGGAGTCATCAAGGTCTCTCCGTGCACACACAGCAGGTGCATGGAGCGAGGAGAGCTCTCTGTGCCACTGCGCTGGACAGAGCTCTGCTTCCTCGCTGGCCAATGGCAGTGCTGCTAGGCCTTTACGTTCTCCAGTCACCGGCCGCACACGGTGCTACCCATTCACTTTCTCTGCCCTGTCTGTAAGAGGCTGGGCAGTGATTGCCTGCAATACCCTCCCTAGGTAACATGCCTATTGGGAAAGGGCTAAGCAGGTTCTACTGACTCACCATTGCAGGTAGTTACCTCCTTAGATACAAGGGAGGTGGATGTGGCTCTCTGAGGAGAGAACAGGATCTAGGGTGCGGGCTGAGCCATCCAAATGGAGGAGCCCTGGGAGCAGACAGGCCTGGGGAGAAGGTCTGAGGTGATCTTGATATTCTATTACTGTTACTTCCCTCATGAATAAAGCCAAAGCCCAGGCAGGGGGTGAGTTTGTACTTGACGCGGTGCGTGGGCTGTGTTTATAGAGCAGGTCGGGAAAGGCACCTGCATGCACTCTTCTTAATGGTACAGACTCCGTTAGCTACTTTGCTTCGTGAATGCAGGTCACTTCCACCTATTCATGGCACTTGCTCTGTTATTGATGCTATCACTGCAGCTATAGAAATGTGATAGCTCTCAGACAGAGAGATGCTAGTGGAGTCTGAGGACACTACCTGGACTGGCCTTTGGGGTTAAGACTTTACCAAGTCATCCTGGTTGAAATTCACCGCCTCGCTACCTCTGGTACTGACCTGGCCCCCATCACTGGAGTATCTGAGCACCTTCCAGTCTCTAGTATAATTATGATCCTTACTCCTACAAGCAGAGCAGGGCAATTGTCTGCATAGTACAGATGGGGAACTGAGGCACAGAGACTGAATGACTTGCCCAAGGTCACACAGGGGGTCTATAAACTGTGTCTTCCCAAACCTAGGCAATTACCCTAACACCCCCACATACACACACACACTTGCACACAGACTCCAAGCAAATGGGCTTTGTACAGGGAAATTCAATGGAGCTGGGCAGAGACAGGCAGGATTCAGTGCAGCCATAGACAGTTGTCTGAAATAGTAGCCACGCCCCATTTACATTGCCTTCATCTGAGTTTCCAGGCATTCGATCCATCTTGAGTGTAGCTTGAGTGAACACTGGGACAGCCGATTCAGGCCCCACCTCCCTGCTGCCCGAGGAGATGGCTTGCTCAGGCAGTGCCATGGCAGGGAACTGGAAAAGGGAGCAAGAAGAGGCCTCTGAGGAAGATTAAAGCAACAAGATCATCAGCTCAGCCATATCAGGTGCCTGGTGAAATGGTGCTGACCCACCCTGCTGGGCTGGGACCTTCCTGTCCCTTATCTGAACTGTCTCCTCCAGTTGACAAGTGCCTGTCACAACCAGTCAGGCCAGCCCACCTGATCTTTTTCAACCACATTTGCTTTGGCCTTGTTTCCTGGAGGACTGGTGATTAATAGGTGGCTAGTGCTGATAAAGCTGTCCAGGGAGGCAGGATAGACTTAATAGTGAAAGCATTGCGAAATGCAGGCTAGGTGGTTGCTGTGCATTGTGGGAAACTATCAATTAGCTATGTGTGAGAGAGAGAAAGAATGAGTGAGTAACAGAAGAAGAGAGAAAGGCAGGGGGAGAGCAGCAGAGAGATAAAGAGAATGAGAAAGACACAGAGAAGATGTGTCTACACTAAGAGCCTGGAATTGCACCAGGTCTGAATTTAGCCCTAGGTGGAAACCGCTGCTGAAATGTTAATGGCCCTAAGTGGCTGATTCCTGAACCTCTCCAGCTCGTCCCTCACAGAATCATTTTGGCACATCCATGCACCATGCATCTGCCAGCCATGGCAGTTCCCAGTGCATTTTCAGACTCCCGAAGCACCTCTCCCACAGCACCTGGTGTTGCTTCGAGCAGTGTTTCTCAAAGGGCCAGTCTGGGAACTGGCACCGGTCCCTGAGATCTCCCTGATTCCATTTAGGAAGGCCGCAGGCTGGTCCCTTGTATCAAAAAGCTTGAGAAACACTGGCATAGAGCAAGGGATTGGATGTAGTTTCCAGGTGGAAGGCAAGGCATTGTAGGATGGAACTGGGAGAACTGGCTGACCCAGGGCAACTGGAATGCGCCTAGCTCCTTGTGCACACTAGGAAGAAAACTTTACAGACAGCACTGTCTGTGCCAGATCTAATCTAAAGACTTTGTCCCAGGTATTGCAACCAGCAAATACAAATGACGTTTGTGAAATGCCTGGGACAGCTCTTGAGTGCTGATACAAGGGTCAGGCACGGAGATCAAGGTGCTCCAGTGATTTGCTGCTGTGCCTCTTTAAATAACACAGGCAGGCCGGGAAGAAGAAAGAAAGGTTCAATTTTCACTCCAAGCAGAGTTTTCAGCCCAGCAGTGCTCTCTGAAAACCCTAAGGGCATCTGGGTGTGAGAGGAATCACTAACCAACTCTCCCGCAGTATAGGCTACCTTGGGGTTTCTCCTATGTGTGGAAAGATGGCTAGTGAACCATGCTAGCTGGGAAAGGCATGATGTCTGCAGCACAGTGCCCGACTATGCCATGGAGACAGATCTGGGAGCAACCGAGCGAGGTTCTCTGCTCCTCAGGAGGGTGAGCGGTGCAGCACCCCCTGTATGTCTCAGTGAACAGAGCCATATTTCAGCAGCTTCGCAGGATGCTAAGTGCTCCTTTGCCTGCCTGGAAGGGGCACACTGTAAGGTCAGGTGCGAGCAATGCCGGCAGAGCTGGGATTTGTTTGATCCCAGAACTGGCTTGTCCCAGCCTGGAAGGAAACGCTTTCCAGACCAACCTGGCGACCTGCATTGACATACAGCAGACAATCAAGGCTCAGAGTGTGCGAATTTTAAGGCCTTCTTCCTGCCCCATTCAAGCCAATGGGAGCTTTGCTGATAGCAGGATGAAGCACTTAATGCTGGTGAAATGGGCCAGATTAGCAGCCCTGAAAATCAGAGTCCCCTGCCCACAGAGCTGATACAGCACAGGCAGGTGGCTGGACAGATTCCTCTATGCTGACTCCACTACTCACCTTTTATCCCTGTGCTTTCCGCGCTGGGTATTGACTGCACCTCACGCTTCACTTGCAATAGACATGCGGCTTAGAGCAGCCAAGCAGCTTGGTGGCCAGCATGCTGCTGGTGCTGCATAAATCATGCATCATAAATAGCAACCTGCCCCATGTGCCAGGGGAGCGGTGGGACATGAAGAGGTCTCATGGTTACAGTTGCCGAGGAACCACCTCCTCCACTCGCTTGATATCTAGAGACCGTCAGGGACCTACGTGGGAGAGAGGGTGGAGAAGAAGGAGCTGAAAACCAGCCCTGTGATTCCCATGCTAATCTGGGGATTTCTTCAAACTGGAATTTACTGCCCCTGTGCCTGTCCCTCTGTCCACCGCCGCTTTCCTTTCCTTCGTGAAAATAAATCGCAGCTCTGAATCGGCTGTGGCCGTCAAGCGCAGCATGCAATTCCTTGGGGTGGCTTGTGGGAAATAAGTCTGGGGAGTCTCTGTCCAGCTTTGAGTGGGACAAAAGTTCCCATGGCTAAAAACATCTCTGCCTTCGGGACTGACTGACCTCTTTGTTGGCAGTCCCAGCAGACAGATCAAGGAAGGGGACTGACTTACCCTCTAGCGTTGGTCCTTCCGGATCAAGGCTGAGGCCCATTGCCCTGAAATAAGCTCACCAAGCCTGACCTGCAAGCATAGGCATAGTTTGACTTCTATATTTTGGGGGGGCAGCTCCAGCCAAGCCAACGGGGCCATGCATGGGGGGGGGGGGACGGGACAAATTACATGCCTGCCCGAGCCTTCCATTCCCCCACATCACCCAGCTATGCCTAGGCCTGTAAGCATCCCCAGCTCAGCATTCTCAGCTCTGGGCCTTTGCACCTGACTTTCAGAAGTACCAAGCACTTAACTCCACTGGGCATCAAGGGGAGCTGTGGGCGCTCCATGTCGCCGCTGAGAACTATGCCCAAAGTGATGGGTGCCCCTTCTATATGCAGGGCCCATTGCCTCAGTGATGGGTGCTGCAAGGATCTGCATTGCACTGGCATGCTGCGCTTTGCATGTATAAACACTGCTGGAGCATAATGGAGTTCATTTTATTCCTGTCAGCTGCTGTGACACACAGGCCATGGGATGGCAGGGCAGGATGGTTTGTGGTACTGGGGAGATAACGTTTACAATCTCGCTCCAGACTGAGACCTCCAAACTCATTGCATGTGTGATCTAACCCAGGCTTTGACAGCTGAAAAGTTAGCACTGTGCCTCAGCATCCCTCTGCATCCCACCTCTTTACCCCGCAGGGATATTTACCTTCCTTGAATTTTCTCCCCCCTTGCTTCTGCCAGTGGCAGCGGGGCCTTAGTTCACAGGAAACTTCAAACTGGGAAGTCGGACTGCAGCCATGTTGGCAGCATATTTTGCAAAGCGAGGCTGGAACCTGTCTGTTTGTGGGAGGGCAACACTGTGGCGCTGTAAGACAGGCATTGGCGACTCTGCCAGCCCCTTTCCTGTTTGGATTGGGATGAACTAGGTCAGCCTGGTGCTAGGAGCTGCTTTTGGACAACATATAAAACAGTGTCATGACTACTCATGATCATTACAGATCCTGTGGCACTTTCTGCAGGAGCAGGAGTGCTAATCCCAGCATGCCACTCAAATTCCAGTTCAGGCCATCCCGCTCTGCTTCCATTAATGATCTCCCTGGATGTCCTAAACGGGTGATCTGCATTGCTATATGTTGTTAAAAAGCCTCTGCATCTCACCTGGGAGGTGGCTGCAATTCGGTGGGGAATGAAGTGCCTCCTATATTCCTTACCTGTTTCACAAGGGAGTTATGAGACTAAACTGCTAAGTGCTTTGAGATCCTTGGAAGAGAGATATTATAAAATGTGCTAAAAACTTTCATTATAATCACAACTCAACAGCAAGGTATCTTCCCATCCTCATACATAGGACAGACACCCCTATCTTCCCCCACCCTATGTGCCTGCTGCTCAGTTGCCATACATGGGCCAGGAGGGGAGGTGGAAGTTATTACTTATGATTTATTTGTATTGTGGTACTGCCTAGGAGTCCCAGTGATGGACCAGGACCCCATTGTGGTAGGCGCTGTATAAAAAGACAGTCTCTGGCCCCAAGAGCGTCAGATCTGAGTATTGTACGGTATGGGTAAAGGGACAGAGTTTATGTTGGTGTGGAAATGGGAGTGGGCAGGCTGGGGCAGCAGTGCAGTCAAGTGAATAGTGCATAAACCCGGAAGTCAGGAAACCCAGATCTGGCCATGCCACACTGTGTGGTGCTGGGTGAGTTCTTTTACCTCGGTGCCTATATTTCTCCTTCTATGCTTTCTGATCTACAGCTAGAAAGCACACATAGAAGTGCTATGTATTATTACTGAGGGCACAATTAAGTTTGACAGGGCAAGAATGGCAACCTGTTATAGAACACAGATAGGAGATGGGGGTAAGGGGCAGAGTTAAGGTTAACTGAGAATGCCCTGCTGCTTCTGTGATTAATTTCACTGTGCTAATTTTGCATTGAAAAGATTTAAAAAAAATACTTTTGCTGGAAATAAACGCATGAAAGCTTCAAATGGGAGTCAGGCCCCTAACTTGCTTTGGTGCTATTGGGAATCCCACGAGACACCATCTTGCATCTTTAGGTGCCTAAATACCTTTGTCAACCTGACACCTTAAGAAGCAAGCAGTTTGCAAATCAAGGGCTTGGTTTACCATTTCCCTGCACCTTAGGCCATCATTTTCACCACTGCAAAGTGCAGGGCCAGCTCCAGGTTTTTTGCCATCCCAAGCACAAAAAAAAAAGAGAATGCCAGCTCTTGAGAAGTGCCACCCCAAGCACATGCTTGGGACGCTGGTGCCTAGGGCCGGTGCTGGCAAAGTGTGTGCAAAACGCAGCAGTTCCAGTGGATATCACTGCACAAGGCCCAGGCCAACAGAACCCGAGCCTTGCTACCCCCAGCGGGATTTGGTGCCAGAGCTGAGATCTTGGGCAATAAGCGAGTTTCATTTCCAGCCCTCACAAACACAGAGCATTCCACAGAGCATTGTGCAGCCAGCCGGTTTGCAGAGAAATCAAGTCCTTTATGTCCCAGGCCGTGCCCCGGAAGGAGCTCTGGAGGATGCCTTTAGGGCTGGTTATTAGCAAACAAAAGGCAGATTGTTTTGGTGGGAGCCAGGCTTCTGGCAGCACCTGCACAGCACCGGAGCTCTTCACAATGGCTCACTTTCTGAGTAATCACTGCAGAGGGCCCAGTTATCCACTGTTCCTAATTAGAGATGCAAATAGCCCTGGGTTTGCATTTTTGCTGCAAGAGGGAGAGTGCTCTTGGGATCAGCAGCTGGCTGTGCACATCCTTGGCTGGAAGATGGAGGCAGCTCAGGGAGAAGGGCAGCAATGTCCCAGAATAACTTCAGGGGCCCTAGAGTCACCCACAGTGTGATCTGCCCCTGACCTGGGTGCAGTACGGAGCATGCGCAGCCTTTGCCTTGTATTTATGGCAAGCCCTGGGCTGTGTTCTCTTGTCGCCTGCTTGCAGGATCAAATGCGAGCCAGAGCTGAGGGTGGCAGAGATGGGAGAAGAGTCAGCCCAGATCATCTGTCGCTGATGTCCATATCATGCATCTTTTAAACGTTCTAGGATGGCACGTTTGAAGAATAAATCAACTCCTTTGGCTGGTGAAGTGGGCTGACTTGACATCCCTGGATGCCTCTGCACATTCACAGAGCAGGTTCAGCATGGGCAGCAGCAGGGCAAGCTTCCCCAGTGCTCAGCTGGGCCCACAGAGGGACCAAGAGGCACAAAAGAGAACAAAGCAAGGAGACTCCACCGGAAGCCTACAGAATCCACCTTCCAAACAAGGAGACAATACACCAGGCTGGGATTGGGCCATAGGGCAGGGTGAATCCTGGTGAGAGGGGCTGAGACCCATGGAGGGAAGATGTTCTGCTGGAGCTGGAGACAGGAGCTGGGACAATGTCCCCTCTGCTCTAAAGCTGCTTTAATGCCTCTCTCTCACTGCTCAAGTGCTGGCCTGAAGGAACCATCTCTAGAGCTCATCACCACCATCTCAGAGACTGGCTAGAGGACTGGATGTGATGATGGGGGCACCCATGCATTGGGATCAGGACTCAGACCCACCAAGCTCACTTCACACAGGCTACCAAGCAGTGATCAGATGGTCATAAAATTTCCTCAGTACCAGCTTGATATGAATTCACACTTGCGATTTAAAAAGACAAAATTCTCTCTAGCCTATTACCAATCCCCTGACCTATGCAGGCCCCTTTTCACAGTTCCCTTGCCTGGAGGAAGAGGAACCAGCGTTGCTTCCTCTGGCACTTGTACCAGGTTATTCACAGGAGGGGCTGTTGTTTCCTGCATACATTTGCATGTCTTAAGGCAGATAAGTGACATCAGTGATGAGGCTGCATATCAGATTCTCCCAACAGATGGCTCTGGTTTGGGTCTCCCTCAGTAGCATTTAAAGGCATCTGATTGGTCTTTCTGTCTGCAGCAGACACAGGACTGCCCGCTGAATAAAGCTTCTCCTGCAGCCTGGCTGCCGATTCCCATGCAGTACGTGATATGATCCCTATTTACACTGTAACAGGATCTGCTTGGAGAAAACAAGAGAGAGAGAGAACGCATGCACTATAGGGAGTGGAGGGTGCTAAGGGAGCACCAGGAATGCTGCTTCTGGGACATTGGCTCTCCTGGGAACAGAATACATGCTAGCTGGCCCATGCTGTTGTTCTGATGGGATGTAATGCTGGGATCTAATAGGTCTGCTAGATGCAAACCTCAGTGGCCTAGATCCCATTCCTGTCTTTCCTAGGTGCTTCGGAGGGGGGGCACAATGGGGATTGAAGGTAAAGAAGAGAGAAACAAGCAAGTTGAGGATCCTCAGTCACTCAGACATAGGGCCTTGGGGTTCCATCGTGACTCTATATATTAAGCTTCTCTAGGCTTGGGAGGGAAAACACCCTGCAGCACAGTTCAGGGAAGAAAGGAACATGGTTTTCTCTGGTTCCCATTCCAGTAATATAATGAAATGCATCCCCAATGCACTCAGCAACCAGTCTCCAGACAGGACTGGAGACAGGCCCCCAACTCAGACACCCGTGCACTTTGGGGAAGCTTGAATCCAGGCCCAACTCTGTTTAGAGCTGATTTTAATTTACTGAGGTAGGGCTCCCTCTCCAAATATTGCCACTGGTCCTTTCGCTCCAATCTGGGTAGCCGCAAAGGAACAAACAGGCAGAGGGGATGTCACCTGCTGATAATGAGACTACCCGGCTTGATGCTCCATTTCCACTCATCTGGCTTCCTACATGGAAGACTTTAAGATGGAATCCCTACCCCCCGGAGAGAGTTTATCCCTCTCTGCTCCCTTTTCGGCAAGATCTGATTAGAACTGCAAGTCAGACATGGAAGCAGGGCAGATTGTCACCGAGCGAGCTCTCTAAAGAGAAGACAGTTCTGGCCTACCAGCATTAAACAAGGAGCCCAGACGCCTGTTCAGACCTATAGCTTGGTGCCTAGCACATGTGCACTTGGATTCCTGGCACCCATTGTAAATAGGGCACGAGCTTGTACTCTCCCTGGAGAATGGGCGTCTGGAACAAAACTAATCTAATGTTGTAGTGCATTCAAACAGCAGAGGCCGTACACTAGGTCGTAACGTGAACAGCCACGGTCAGGCAGAGTGGGGAGCTAGGAGTCCCAGACCTCCCAAAATGATGAGGAACACACGAGGGTTTCTAAATTGTCTCACTAGTGTGAGGTCCAAGCTCCCCCCTTTTTAAGGCTGATCGCTAGGTATATTTAGCAATGCTGATGCACCATGAGGATCATGAAATAAAGTGATGACCAGGGGTCAGATGGGGCACTGGATCAGTTCACTGTGATTTCTCCATGGAGACATTTGTTAAAATGCCTTAGGTCAGAGGTGAAAGACTGGTGGGTCTCAGCCTAGCCCTCCATGAGCCTTTGGCTAGATCACAAGAACTACGATCCCCTCTGGGATAACTGGGCAAAGCTGGCAGTCTCTGGGTAGGATAGGCCCAGGGCTGGAATAGCAGAGAATGCTGAGAGTCAGCATTAGGTGCATTTGTAGAGTTGTGTGGGCACAGGACTGGTACAGCGGATCAGGACAGAAGTTGAATTGGGAGGTCAGGACTAGAATGTCAGGGGGTAGCACAGGTCATGAATAATGTGCATAGGCAGAGCTCCGTGTCTGTGCAGATGTTCAAGGTGGTGAATTGATAGAGCTGCATAAAGGGAACTGAGCCACGCGCATAATCTGTCTATGCCTAGCAGTACCTGGTAATTGATTCATCTCTTCCTTACCAGGGCTTGAAAATTCATCTGATTAGTGCAACCCAATAAACCCAAACAGGGCAGAACTCATCATTCCATTCCCCTCCATTTGCAGCTGTGGATTGCCTGAGTGCATTTTTCATTTTTAACTACTGTGTTTGCACACATACAAGTCAATGGGAGTGTGAAGGTGGCTCATGGGTGCACGGCAGGGTGAGCATGGTCACACAGACAGACACACACACCAGTGCAAGCATGAAGGCTGTGCATTTACATGTGCTCATGTGAGCATAAACTTCACACATGCATGAGCAGGAGAATCACACACATATGCACACACGCCCGTGTGAGGGTCTCAGCAGCATTTGTGACTGCTGCGCGCGTGTGCAGTGCCCGAGGATGCGGGGGCGCACGGCGGATGGCACCTGTGCTCGCGGGGGGGGCAGGAGGGGCGAGAGCCCGCGCGTGGCCGGGGCTTGCTGGAGGTACTGAGCATTACCCAGTTGCCATGGAAACCAGCAGAAGGAGGTGGGCGGCGGCGGGAGGAGACAGGCAGGGAGGGAGGGAGCGCGCGCCTCGCCTGCAGTCCTGGCGCGGCTGCTTCATTGCTAGCTCGGCCGGCGGACGCAGGAGCCTGGCGCCCCGCACCCTCCCTCTGCTCAGCTCCCCCCGGCCTCGCTCCCGCCTTGCACCCTTCAGCAGGGGGCGGCTGCTCTATGCACTGACGGGGACGCCCCAGGTAAGCGCCTCGCCTCCGGCAGGGAAATGCACCGGGGGACCCCTCTCTGCGCGCCGGGCTGCTGGCCAAGGGAGCAAACGTCCCGGTGGCGCTCGCTGCAGCCGGAATGGGGGGACTGGGGGGGGGTGTCCAGCTGTCCCAGCAGCAAGCTGGCAGGACCCGCCGTGCAGCAGTGGGGCACTTTCTCCCCCCGCCCAAACTGGAGGGGGGCAAGGACTGGGCTTTCTCCTGCAGTGACCTCGCTGCTTGGAAGGTAGTTTTGCAAAAGGGATGCTGCATCCCCGTCTCCCAGTCCTTCCCTACAGCTGGAGACACACGGGTCTGGTTCCCACCTGCCAGTTTCTACCTGCAGCACCGGAGCTGTGGCCAGGCTGCGGTGCATGCATCGCGGGGGGAAGGCAGGGGGAGGAAATCTGCTAAGGCCAGGTCCCCCCTTCCCCCTCTCAGCTTCCCGAAAGCGGGTTGCTGGGGAAGGGATGGGGGAGAGCGGGTCCTAAGAAGAGATGGAGCAGCTTGCAGCCCTGGAGAGGGGGATCTGATCTGGCACCTGGCAGGCAGGTTGCAGAAAGGGCTCCTGGTTTCTTTCCATGGGGGTGGGTGGTGCAGTGGCTGGTATTCCTAATTATAATGATAAATATTTTGCTCTGATACTGATATTTCTACTCAGACTCTTTCTGCACTATCGACTGTAGAAGACACCTCCCTTCTTCATTTCCACCCCCCCCAGGTTACCCCCATCCCTTACAGCTCCCCCGTCACCCTGCTCTCCTTTTAACCATGCCCCTCGGTCCTCTCTGAACCTATCCCAGCCAGCAGCCTCTGGCCAAGGAAGGTTTGGTGAGAGCCTTTCTGAGCTGGTCATCATCCCTCAAGCAGCCAGCAGGGGTTGCCAGTGAGTAGTGAGGTCTCCTGCCAGAGCAGAGCGGGCTGGCTCTGCAAACAGCAATTCCCAACCCTTGCCAGTCTGGCCCAGGGAGCAGGAGGCCACATCTGGGAAGGGGTGGTGGTTTGGAGCCCAGAGGGCAGGACACAATGTTACCCAGAAAGCCCTGGGTGTTCAACATGCTGCACTGAAGCTGAACAGATGGAAGATCCCAGTGTCAGTGACCATGTTCATTCCTGTGCCACACAGAGAAGGGAAAGCCATGGGATGGACTAGTCAGAACAGGGGCCTGTCCCAACTGCTGTATCCTACAGAGGAGGGAATAGGCCAGGTGCTTTCAGAGGGGGTGTCCAGGCTCCAATTCACAGGTCTGAGAGCAAGTTGAGATCCTCAAAATCTGCTTATTGCTCTGCCATTGACTCACTGTGTGACCACGGGCCCATCATGTCACTGCTCAGTGCCTCAGTTTCCCCATCTATAAAACAGAGATACTTCCCCCTCTGTCACAGGGTTTGTGAGGATTAACCGAACCCTGGCCCTGAAACCTGCCTCTCCTTCCCCATCTCTACTAACAAAGCTACCATCATCCCTGCTCCTTCAGACTCACAGCACCCTTCACCTTTCACCCCTTCCCCTCCCATGTTAACACCATCAGCACCAGATTCCTACAGAAAACCCCTTCCTGCCCAGGCTTTGTCCAACAAAACCCTAGTCCAAACCCTGATCCATCTTTCACCTCCACTGCTGAAGCCTTTTCCCAACCCCAGCCCATCTGGAAGGCAGTTCTGACAACTTCCAGCTCCATCTCAAATCCTTACGCTGCTTTCCCCTCACCGTGGTCCTTGTTCTCACCTGCAAAGCCCAACAGAATGCATCCCCTTCTCTCTCCCCGACCTTGTCTCCTTTGACTCCCCATTCGATCCTTTCTCTCCACAGAGAAAGGAGCTAAATTAACCACCCCTCTGTACTCTCCTCCCACCACCTCAGCACCATCTTCCACCTGTCCTCCTGCTCCTGGGCACACCCCCGCCCTTCTTGACCTGATCTGCTGTGCCTCCAATCTCTCTTTGGAACAGTGAACCTGCTTCCCCTCACCCTTACGGTGGTGTAAATGAGGAGTGAGTCCACAGAGCTCCTCTAGGGGCACTGAGAGCAGAGTCAGGCAACACTTTTCCCGTGAAGACACCAAACCCTCTGAGTCTGTGTGCATGAAGGAAGGTAAAAAGAGACTCTCCATGCTGTGATAATGTGGCCTAGGGCGTAGAGCATTAGACTGGGCCTCAAGCGACCTGTACTCTATTCCTTGGTCTGCCACTGACCTGCTGGGTGACCTTGAGCAAGTCCCAGCCCTGTGCCTCAGTTTCCCTCTCTGTAAAATGGGGAAACTGATCATTTGTAAAGTTCTTTGAGATTTACTAATAAAAACACAGTGTAAGAGCTAGGTATTATTATTATACATCCAAAACCATCACAATGCTGCCAATTCTCAATTTTATCACAAGTCTCACGGTATTTGGTGATTGATTTAAAACCCTCAGCTCCTGGAGTCATGATTTCTTGAAACTCTTAGTTTATTTTAAAATAAAAAGTAAGTTTTTAGACCTCCTGGGTGCTGAGAAAAGCTTGAAAACATGACCCTTAAAGTCTCAGAAACCAGAAGACAAACCACCAGAACCCACATATTTATTTTTCTAAATCTTGTGATTTTTAAGTCGGTCTCATTTTGAGGGGGCCTGACTCATGTTTGGGTTTAGCAATACTACTTCATTTCTCTACAGCCTTCATCCCTGTTAGTGTCTATGCACATGCCTGGTACATCTCATCATCACTTAGACGGTAAATTCCTCTGGACAGAGACCTTGTCTTTCTTTGATCTGTGAAGTGCCATGCACATTTATGGAAAGATTGCAAAGAACTCTGAGATCCCTGGAAGAAAGTGTTGGTGGGTCTCCTGTATTCAGAACAATAATGCTTAACCCTGGGGAGAGCAAGGAGAAGACGGATCTTCTTTTAGAGCGTGCAAAAAGTAAAAACATTTTGTGGCCAGGAGTTGAAGAAAATGCTGGTTGTTACCGTGTTGAGTTTGTGGTATTGCTTCCAGAGATACAGAGTGTGGGGTGGGTGTATATGAACGCACACACACTAGACCTAATATCACAATAGTCCCACCTGGAACTAGGGTACATGGATCTCTGAAGGAATCTCTTTAGAGAATGCTCTAGCTTAGGGAATTCTCTGTGCCTCACAAACCCTGCCATCAAGAAAGTGATCACCTAGAATAGGGACACAATGAACTTCCCATGGTGAAGACGTGGTCCTTGGTGCAATACTAGTGGGTCCGATCAGAATGCCATGGGTCCATTTAACAGACACACCTGGACTGGGCTTGTTTGTTTACTTTAAAGAGGTAGCGGATGTAGTTGTCCCAGCACTATTGGTATTAATTAACCTCTTTGTCAGCAGTTTCAGCAGATTGCCCCTGGTGATCTTAGGTGAGATTCCTTTCAAGTCAAAGGGCATTGGCCAGGCCACACTAGGGAACCTTGCCCTGATGCCACCCATGCTGTACCTGGTTCTGTGATGGGAGAGCTCCACCTGACAGGCTTTCACCAGCATAAAAAGGAAAACCACACCTGGTCTGGCCATTGAAATTCATTTAAGGTGACAGGGGAGCAGGGATGCTCTGGGGATGCTGGTGAATTAATCCCATTAACAGAAAATCTGCACCTGAAGCGGGGGCCCCTTCCCTGCCTGTCCATGTTGATCACTCCGGTGCTTATAACTCTGCCCTCCTCCCTGGAGGTTTTTTATTTAGCTAATCAAACTGAGAGCCCTGGCCTGGAGAACAAAGCCCAAGCCTGCCTTTACCAAGTCTCCCACATGCAGTGCCGTGTAAATCAGGCATGTTTTCACTTGACTTTGCTGATATCTGCATTGCTTCTTTGGGACACATTCCCAGCAGGTGTAAGTCAGCCTAGCTCCATTGACTTCTGTGAAACGACGGTGATTTGCACCACCCCAGAATCTGGCCCTATGTATTTTCACTCTCTTCAGAGAAATGCATGGCACAGAAGTGGATTTCCACACCTTTCTTCTCCCCTGCGCCACCCCTAACATTGGGACAGTTTTCACCAGTGTGCACATATAGTAATAACAGGGCCAAATCCTGCCTTTATTGAAAGTAAGGGAAGTTTTGCCATTAATTCCAAAAGGAGCAGTTTGGGTCCCAGAGATACAACTGTGAGCAGGCCCCTTTCCCAGCCTGCTCCAAAGCAAAGCCTCCATGGTGCGCAGCATCCAAACTCACCTCCTTCCTAGGCTTTGGCTTAATTAGAAGTAATTAGCTCTGCTCAAACCTTCACCCAGGCTTGGTTGCTTCTCTCTTGAGGTTACTCAGCCCACATGCTAGGTCCCCTTTCTCTCAGAGATCCTCTTCTACCTCCCTTATATTCAAGTGGCATATAGAGCCACCTGCCTCTGTGTCAGCCAAACCCACTAAATCTTTTCCTAACACGATCAATGCCTGCTAAAAGGATGGGATGTCTCAGTCAGCCTGTTACAAACTCCTTTATATTTATACAGCACCCTTCACCAGAAGGATCCCCAGGACCTGGGCAACCGCAATCCCAATCCTGAAATTGTTATACGCACAGAATTCCTATAGTCTCAGAGAAGATCAGCTGCAGGAATGACGATATGCATAGGAATCTGTCACCCACCTCTGGGTTGGGGTACAGCAGCTCTTTAACAGCACACAGCAACACCACACAACAGTGCATAGGGAGGTGCCAAGAATGATCTGCCCATTTGAAACTGGAGGGAGAATGTAGATCATCGAACACACTGGAAGGTGACCAGGGCACCAGGTTAACCCTGCTCTTGAAAATGGCGTTGAGACAAGGGGCAAGGACTTGTTTTTGGGATGCCTCCAGCAGCTCCGTATCCTCGAGGACGTTGTGGATCCCTGAGTTCAGAATGAACTCCGGGCAGCACAGCACCATGCTGGGGCTGCGGGCTCACTACTGACTCTGTGCAGAGGGTGCTGGGTGCTGTTTCTAATCCACATTGAAGCCAATGGCTCTCTGCTCAGCCTGGTAGTTTCAGAGCAGGCTCTGAGCAATAGAAGCAGATGGCCAGAGGTGGGGGAGGGAGAATGGGACAGTGGGGTTGACTTATCCTTTAACTCCTGGCCTCCATCTTCCTCTCTCCGTATTTTATTCTCCTCTGCCCTCTTGGAATCTCTCCTATTCCTTTCTGATGTTCTCGCTCCCCCACTCCCATTGCTCGTGCCGTTTCGCTGCTCAGATTTATGTTTCGTCTTGCGGAAGTCACTACACATAGGGCCATTCAGCTCATTTGCCAGCTGTCTGCCAGCATGACGGCCCCACTGACACACAGCTCTTCCCTGGCTTCGTGAGCCCGGGCGGGGAGTTCTGAGAAAGGAAGAGACTCTGGCGAGGGCAGTTTCCCCAACAAGAGTCTTTGGGGGGGATGAGAACGGGCAGTGCATCTCCTTGCTCCTAAAGGACCCGCATCACAGCCATTGATTTCATTAGGCCATGGCTCATGCCTTAAGACAGAAGAGACCCACCCTGGAATATGAAAATAGAGGGTCAAAGTCAGTGCTGAGCAAACCTCCTGTGGGCTTAGATGAACCCCTAACTGTTCTTAATCCAGAGTCCATGGACTTCAGTGGGCTTGGGCTCCAGGCCACCTGATACATAGCGCCAGTGGGGAGCCGAACAGACAGGGTGACCATGGTAAGTGGGGAAGGGAACACGGCTGTAATTCCAACCTACCTGGTTTACCAGGCAGGTCATTCAGAGGAGGATACAGTAAAGCAGCTGTGAACCACAGATCTACTCCTCAAGGGAAGGGTGCTATGAGGAGAGAGCCCAGCAGGAATCCCAGAACCCAGAGGAGTCCTGGACAGCAAACTAAGAGATAGATTGTGCCCATGGCCCTGCTGTACACCCAAGGTCTAGGAATGCTGGACGGCGGACTCTAGCATGACTCTGGCATGATGGCATGACTCTGGCTGCCTAGGGCATGAGCCATGGGCTGATGGCTTCAAGCCCTGCTCCAAGCAGATGCCTCTGCACTGGCTGCCAGTGTCTCCCCTCCTTAGGGCTGGGGTTGCCGCTGTGTGCCACAGTCACAGCAGATTCTAGCCCAGGCCTCTGCATTTATGCCTTTTCTCCTCTCCTGACCTGATGGGGTGATAGGACCCAGGTGTTTAATGGGAATCTCCAGGTTCTGCCAAACTGGGTCAAGAAGTCCTACAAGAACCAGGAAGGGAGCAGCAGCAGGGGAAATAGCAAGGACTGACCCAACCTTTCCCACAATCAAGTGAGTCAGTTTGAATTTTAGGTGGAGAATGGAGCTGCTGCTGCTTCAATCTGAATCGGCCCCTCCCTAGTCAAAATCCTTCACTATTGAGCACCTTCTGTGTGCCTGCAAACCCTGCCACCACCATCGTTAGTTTCATTATCTCGCCCACCGATGGATTTCCATCTGTTGACACGGAGCAACAAGAAATACAAGAGTGTGCACCCACACAGTTAGGGTTAATCCATGTTGTAGGTTTGCACATGTACAGCATGAGTTGGAAGTGGGTTCTATTCATGAATACGCCCGCTGGTTTCTTTCTGAGACGGCCTGTATTTAAACAGGATAAAAATCATGCTTAGAGCTACAGGGTACAGTTTTCCAGAGTGCCATAGCAACTTTCACCCTGCCCTGTGTAACCAAAAATCCCTGAGTGTTCAAGGAGGCCAGTGGACTTTTTAACCAGTTGTGCTGTTCACCTGTTTTCTGCATCTCTGTCAGTTTGAATCATTAAACTCAGCTGATCAGTTTCTCCTATGTTCCTAGTCATTCACTTTCTTTCAGTATTGTTTGTATTACAGTAGCATCTAGAGGCCACACAACTGAGATCAGGACCTCGTCGTGCTAGGTTCTGAACATACACATAGTGAAACAGTCCCTGACTGAAGAGTTTCCAGTCTAAGTGGACAAAACAGACAGCCGGTGGGAGAAAGGAAATATTATCCCAATTTTAAAGATGGGGAACTGGCAGAAAGGGATTTAGGGCCAGATTTCCACTTGCTTAGCACCCAGCATGCTGCACTCTTTTGAAAGTCCAGCCCCAACTAATTTGCCCAGGGAGGCTGTGGCAGAGCTAGGAATTAAACCTAGAACTCCTGAGTCCCAATCCAGTGCTTTAACCACAAAGCTCAGCCTTCCTCTCTGCTGCTTGGAGGCTAGCCCAATGCCGTAGTGTATGTATGTATATGTGTACACAGGTTTCAGGGAAAGTAATTCAAATGTGTCTATTTAATATTAAAGCTCAACAAAACGGTATCATTTTACAAAGCTGAAATCCAAGACAAACTATCTGGAAAGGACCATTTTTCACTTGTTCCTTAAGACAATTGTTTGTTTCTAATTTCTAAAGCTCTTCATGATGATCCTGCTGGGAACCACCAAGTAACTAAAAGGCAACAGCATGGAGCAAATTAGCATTTCTTTGTGAGTTCATATATTTAACTAACAAATGAAGTATTTGGAGTCCTGTAGCCAAGTCGCAGGCACTGGGGTCATCACCACATTTTGTCTAAGTGACGTTTTGAGTTTAACCAGTGGATAAAACTAAAGGATTTATTTAAGTTTTCAACAAGGAAGCCTCATTAGTAGAGGTTCTCTGTGGTCTCTATGATGTGTTTATGTGCAATTATACATGGAAGCCACTAGATGTCACCATGTGCTGACTAGAGCACCACATGGAGTGCAGATTCTAGTAAACAACACAGACTAAGTGGGAGCTCAAGCTATGTGGAAGCCTGTTCATGTCTGTTGAAGTTTGCTCTAATAAACACCTCCTATTTAAGGAGATCTGCTACTCCATATATCATGAGTCTGTGGAGGCTTTGCTCGTGATCCACAGGATTAAATATTGTGAGGACCAAGCAACAGGGGCCTGGGGTGATAGGAAGGGAAACTAGGGTACTGATACAGGGGATTGTAATGCACTAATTGCATATATAAATGTAGGATGTTGGTTTCTAGTGACTTGGTGGACCATATGGTACCATCTAAGATCTCAGGTGGTACAGGCTTGTGTTTTTGGAGCAGAAGGACCAAGTTCTACACCCATGTCCACATGTAGTTGTGGTTTATATAGCAATTTGATACAGTGGGTGTCAGTGACTGAGACATAGGCAATTATGCCTAGGGTGTACAGTCAGTTAGCCAATCAGGCAGCCTACTACTGGCCAGCTGTGTTCAGTAGCAATTGGCTGTGCTGCAGGTGCTGATTCCTGACAGTGGCCCTTACCCCTACTTAGCTGGGGAACCACCATCACGCTCACTCTCCATTGCTTGCCCTGCCTTCCTCCTCCCCCGCCCCGCCAGTTACAAGGGTCAGACGTTCCGTCATGTCCCTAGCTTTGGTTCACAAGTTACTACTTCCCATTCTGCTCTTCCCAATGTAATAGTCACATAGTCAGGTAGAACTAGAGATGGACCTGAGCTAAATCCCATGTCTATTTGCCGTCTCTTGTTTTATACTCAGATCATAAGCTCTGTGGTGCAGAGGGACGTCTTTTTGTTCTGTGTTTGGACAGTGCCTAGCGCAGTGGGGTCCTGGGCCAAGACTGGGGCTCCTAGGCACTACAGGACATAATAAATAATAGTAATAATCCCAACATTGAACGTTGAGGTGCTTATAGCTGCTTGTGATTTGATGGGAGCAGTTGGGGTCAGTGCCCCGCTGCTGGGCTGCTACTGCCCATCTCGCCCTGCAGCACAGACTGTGGTCCATGCACATCTATCTTCCCTTGCTCAGTGATACCTGTCAGTTCTGTGAGCTGAGCCCATCTGTAGCGGGAACTCAAAACCTATCCATCTGTTCTTACCTCCCAGACAGAGCCGGAGAAAAGCATAAGCTCCCCAGAGTACCTGGAGAGGGTGGGAGTTTCTTCCTGACCCTTGTCAGTGATCATCTTGGGCCCTGAAGCATGAGGACTGGTGTGGGGAAGGGCTCAGATCCAGATTGCATTGCATTAGAACCCCCATACACAGGTTGAAGGGTGTCTGGGCCTGTGGTGGCTTCTCCCCAGGCAGAAAGCTTGGCCCCATTCTTCTGCCCCACTCCATCCAGGCTCATGGCTTCTCCCTGTACAGCAGTGGCAAAGAACTTTCCTTGCAGTAGGCTGGGTTGAGACTTTTTCCTAGGAGCCAGTCGGAGGCTGGTGCTACCCCATTCCACTCAGGCTAGTGCCCAGGGCCGGCGCTTCCATTTAGGCAGCCTAGGCTATCGCCTAGGGCACCAGAATAAATGGTGAGTGCTGTTTTGCCGGAGGGGGTGGTAGGCGGCTCCGGTGGAGCTGCCGCAACGGTGCCTGCGGAGGGTCCGGTGCTCCGCGGCTCCGGTGGAGCTGCCGCAGTCGTGCCTGTGGACGGTCGGCTGCTCGCGTGGCTCTGGTGGACCGCCCGCAGGCACCACTTCGGCAGCTCCACTGGAGCCGCGGGACCAGCGCTAGAGGTGCCGAAATTGCCGGCCGCCTAGGGCGCTCAAACCCCTAGCGCCGGTCCTGCTAGTGCCTCCTGTGTTTCCTCTCTTCCAGCTGGGAAGCTAGGCCCAGTAGCTGCTTGATCTGCACTCTTCCCCCAGCTCTGCATGCGTTCCCCTCCATTGGGGGGGGGGGCAGGGGAGGGGCAAGCCCCATAGCACAATCTCTTATGCACTGTTCTTGCTGGCAGAGCGCTTTGCAGGAGGAGGGTCTTCACTTTGCCCTTGGAAGGCTCTGCAGCCCCTTCAGCCCAGCGTATGCCAGAAGGTTAGTAGCGGTTGAATTTCACTGATTTGGGAGTGGAAGTCTCAGCAGAATTTCCCAGCGGTTTCTGCTAATCTCAGCCAAGGCTGCAGTTAGAGCATCAGAAGCAAGATCTGATTGTTCCTTCAGACATCAGAGACAGGCAGAGAGGTGGCATTTCTGAACTGAGGGAAATGCTCCACCATTTGCCTCCCGGGGGTTTATTTATCCCTGGTTCTGGCCCATCCCACCCACCCTGTTACACAGGAAATGGAGCTGGAAGAGCTGTCACTGCTGGGATAGGAGCCAGTGCATTTGAGAGAGTGGGAGCATGACCTAGTGTTCTAATCACAGCTCCGATAGTGATTCAGGGCTAAACCATGGCCTATGGGCATGTCACAGCCTCTCCATGCCTCAGTTTCCCTAGCTGTAAAACAGCTATAACAGATGGGGAAACTGAGGCACCAAGCAGCCATAAATCAGCTCAGTGGTAAAGCAGCTGCTTGGGTTCACATGATTATGGCCATTCCCTACCATCTTGGCAATTCACGGCAGCCTTACAGTCCCCCTTGGGCCAGAGGCTAAAAATCCCTCCCCCGCCCCGGACCCTGCATTTCTCCTCACTGATAGGGAGACCTAGAGGAAACATACACTTGCTTCCCTGAGAGGGGAAGAAATCTCTTCCCAGGGCTGACTGTCTCCCTTCAGCACCTGGGCACAGATGGAAAGGGAACTCTCTGGCCAGGCCTGATCTCCCACTCAACAGCAGGCCCTAGAGGGAGGGAGAACTCGATGCCCTATTGCCCTCCTCCCCTATGGCAGCTTGGGGCCTTGCCGGTGATAAGCCCAGCCTTGCCCTATCCCTGGTGCCAAGGTGTGTCTGGGTCAGGGTCTCAGACTCTGCCACACAACAGGAAGAGTACGCTCCCTCCCTGCCCCTCAAAGGGGGTCAGTAGCCTTTACCTAGGGATCTATGTGGGGGCTGTTAATACCTCAAACACCTCGTCCTGCCAGTCCCTTTCCCCACTAGCTCTGGGTATCTCCTCCCTGGCCTGCCAAATCCCTGACCTGGGAGGAAACCCCATTTTCCAGTGTGGATCCTGCCCCCATAATATGAACTCCATCCCACCCCAGCAGGATCGTCCATAGACCGCTGGGGACCAGTCACTCCAAGCACTTCTTCCGCCAGAAATGAGAGGATCCAGAATTCCCACACTCTCTGTAGCAGCCATGGGGACCTCAAGCAGGCACCTCCCCAGGCATCCCCAAGGCTGGTTCTTTGCTAACCGAGGTGGGTGTCTCCGCTCCCCGGCTCAACGAGCACAACCCGCCCCTGGAAGTGCCTGGCTCATCCACAGGGAAGAGTCCTTCCATATGTGATACAGACAACACAAGGGCTCTGCAGGAAGGACACATCTTCACCTGGGTGGTGCTAGGCCAGCCTTGCAAACAGCCCCCCAGAGCACAGCTGTGCCCGCAGGCAGGAGAGAGGTGTAGGCTTAGGGGAGGGTATAAGGGTGATGGAGAAGTGTGGGTGGAAGGGATTTACTCCTTCTCTGCCATTTCCCAGCAGCACCCACTGCCTCTTCCATTCAGTCCTCTACCACATTCATTTGCTTGTAAAGTCTCTCGCTGAAGCTGCTGACTGTGCTCCATCCCTGAGTCTCAGCCACACAGTCACATGCAGAAGATGCAGCACCAGGATCCTTCCAGCTAAACTGCACTCACTCATCAGTGATAGCACTGGCAAGCTGACATTTCTGTGTATATATATATACACACACACACACACAAAGCCTGTAGTGCTGCTCTCACACACACACACACACACCCTGTAGTGCTGCTATGTCTCAATAGCAACACATTATAACCACAGTGCTGATGGTAACCCTTTAATGAAGACAGGGTAAATCACAAGCTCAGTAATGACCCAGCAGTGAATGCTAAATCACAGACCCAATGGCGAATGCATGGTTCTCACAGACCTTGATGGCAAACCAGTAACGAACATGCTATGATCACAAACCCAATAGCAAACGCATTTCAGTCACAGACTCACTAGCAAACGAGCTGGCCCCAGACCTGGTAGCGAACATGCTATGATCTCAAATCCAGTGGGTGCATTTAACTAGTGATCAAGCAGGGGATTAAAAGGCTTGAAGAGCTTAAAAACCTGCCAGTCCCTATAAGCAACATCTCTGCCCTGCCCCCCTCCTCAAGGCATTAAAATGGTGCACCCTCCTGTGCACTGTGTCTATGTTTCTGCTTCCAATCCAGGGGCCCAAGCAATAACCATCCTCCATCCATGCAGCCCTCTTCTCTGTTCTTTCCCCATTCCCCTACAGGGTACACGGCCCATGGGTGAGACAGACTCATTCTTCCAGAGCTTGGTTCCTCCTTGGTGCCTCAAGGGTCATACTGGGCCACTGCAGGGGGGTTTGTAATGAGCTTCTCTCCCATTGTGCCCTAAAACAAGGTGGTGGAGTCACCCCTGTCCTGCTGCCTCCTTGCAACAGCATAGAGAGGAGGCCCAGGCATTCCTGTGCTGCAGCTTCTGGAGCCAGGCAGGAAAACCCAACTTCCCACCTCTGGTCCCATTCAGATTACCCTGCTTGCACATCAAGGCTAAGCTCCCTCTCCTGGCTTCCCAGTCCATCTGGAGGCTGGGGGAACCCATGTTATGGAGTTGGAGCAGGTGGCAGGCAGGACCCAGGGGCAGGGCACAAGGTGTGCAGAAGTGGCTGGCACTGGATAGGCAGGGAAGGACTGGATGGGCCTCTGCACTGGTTATTTCATGTATGGCCTCACGAATCTTGAAAGCAGCCTGGCCCTCAAGGTTTGGAGAAGACTCGGGAGAGCAGCCTGGCTGAATCTCTGCCCCATGGAGTATCACAACCACACACAGGCGCAATGCACTAACACCTGCTTTCCCTCAGGGCCAGGTGAGAATGGATCTGTAGGCCCAGAGGGGGCTGGGTTTGGGGGGCACCATGGCACTGAGCTCTGTAGAGCGCCCCTATCCCAATCCCCTCAGCCCCTAGGGAACTTTTTTCTTTCCAACACAAAGTCCCCCTCCAAACCTGGTGTGAGCTTTGCCTCTCTAATACGTGGCCCTGAGGTGTCTACCTTGGAAGCCGTATCCCCTCCTCCAGGCCCAGCTGAGTGGGGTGATAAAGGGGCTGAATGCAGAGTGGCAGGAGTGCCGGCTGGACTCTGGTACTATGAGCTGCGGGGATGCTAATCTCACACAGAGATTCTGCCCCAGTTCCCTAAACGGATGATTCGATTAAAGAATTGGCAGCGCGGGAAGAGCCAAGAGGGAGAGAAAAATTGCAGCTCCCCTACGAGAGCTGGGAGCAGATCCTGCTCCCACATACACCAGTGTGAACCCCCAGTAACCCCATTGCCATCCATGCAATCCCTCCAGGGGTGCGCTGGTGTCACAGACAGCTGGATATGGCCGCTGGTCACCACCCCCTTGGTGTTTATGAATTCTGATATATTCTCGTTGAGACTTGTGCCTGGAGCATGGGTCAGCAACCTTTCAGAAGTGGTGTGCCAAGTTCACTGCAATTTAAGGTTTTGCGTGCCAGTAATACATTTTAACGTTTGTAGAAGGTCTCTCTCTATGTCGGTATTATATAAATATATTATTGTTGTATTTAAAGTAAACAAGATTTTTAAAATATTTAAGAAGCTTCATTTAAAATAAAATTAAAATGCAGATCTTATCAATTTAGTGTGATCCTTCCCTGGGATCCTTGTCTGGGGTTCCAGCCACCAGCCCAGCTCAGCCCACTGCCGGTCTAGGGTCCAGCCACTGGCCCTGCTCAGCCCACTGCCGATCTGGGGTTCCATTCACTCAGCTGGCAGTGGGCTGAGTGGACCGATGGTAGGCTGAGCGGGGCCAGCAGGGGGCTAAGTGGCTCAGTCTGCTACCAGTCTGGGGTGCCAGTAGCACTCGGCCTGCTGCCGGTCTGGGGTTCCAGCTGCCGGCCCCTTATCAGTCGAGGTCCCAGCTGCCGGCCCTGCTCAGCCTCCTGGCAGCCTGGATAAGCAGAACCCCAGGCTGGTAGGGGGCTGAGGGGGGCTGGTGGCCAGGATCCTGGCTGGCAGGAGCTGGCAGACAGAGCCCCAGATCAGCAGTGTGCTGAGTGGCTCAGCCCGCTGCCGGTCTGAGGTCCCAGCCATCGGCCCCACTCAGCCCACTGACAGTCTGGGTGAATGGAATCCCAGACCGGCAGCAGGCTAAGTGGTGTCTGCGGCCAGGACCTGAGACCGGCAGCAGACTGAGCCGCTCAGCCCACTGCCAGTCTGAGGTCCCAGCCACCAGCCCCACTCATCCTGCTGCCAGATGAGTGAATGGAACCCCAGATCAGCAACTGGCTGTGCAGGGCCAGCAGCTGGACCCCAGACCAGCAGTGGGCTGAGCGGGGCTGGTGGCTGGAAACCCAGGCAAGGATCCCAGGCCCTGCTCAGCCTGCTCCCCATCTGGGCTGAGTGGGCTGAGTGGGGCCAGTGGCCTGGACCCCAGACCAGCAGCGGGCTGAGCGGCTCAGCCCGCTGCCGGTCTGGGGTTCCGTCCGCCAGCTCCTGCCAGCTGGGATCCTGGCTGCCGGCCTCCCTCGTGGTGAGAGGGAATCAGGACAGCTAGGTGAAACCACTTTGCAGAAGGGGCAGTTCCTTTAAATTTGATGACCCCATCCTAGGCATTGCAGCCAGCACTTGTAAAATGCTGGCAGCAGCTGTGGTGCATGGATGCAAAGCACTGAACGGGCGATGCAAGTTCAGAGGGGGACAAGCAATAGCTGTCACATCCCCTTGGGGCCATGTTTGTGCTTCTGGCCATGGAACACCGGGATAGAGCAGCCATACAACCTGTCCGCAGGAAAACACCCCCAGCAAAGAACCTCCAGTTGCAGGGGGCATTCCAGGCTGTGTGTGGGTGAAGGGAGCTACCCAGGTGGGAAAGGATATGGTCGGTGGATCCTGCACCCCTGCTATACCCTGGTTGCTGCAGGGTCCTGGGGCAGTTGAATGCAGTTGCACAAGGAGAGGAAGCTGGTGTGTCCACACATTCGCGTACACACCAGGTCAGGGCTCAGGCAGGCCCTGGCAGCTGCAGGATCTGAGTTGGAGGAATCCATCTTTTCCCTCCCTCCATTCCCACACCAGGCTTTGTACCAGCGAAGGGATGCAAAGTGAAGTGTCTGCATGGAGCTGCTCTCTTGTGAGTGGAGCGTGCCAGGCCCATTCACACACACACCCCGGCTTCCTTATGCTGGGGAGCTACCCCTTGAGGGCTCTGAGCGGGAGGGAGAGGCTGTATCCAAGCATGGGAGCTGTGATACCCATGCACTGCCCATGGCAAGCTGGGTGCTACCGTGCCTGGGTAAGCACGGGGCTCATTAGAGAGTATGTGCCAACACCTCCCCCCCCACACACACACACACACAGGAGCCCCACAGACCAGCTTGGGCACAGGCCCTTCCACAAACCTCTCCCCACCGACAGCGAGCACTGCGGCAGCAAGAATGCTAGCGCCCCTCGAGTGATGTCTGCCACGCCGCGACCTGACAGCGCTCGGCCTGTGTTCCCCTCAAGGCTGCCCTGGCAGAGAACGCAGCCTGCAAAGCCGCATCCACCGCAGCAACACAGGCCGTCGGTTTGAATAAAGGCAGCTCTGCTTGATCCTCCGCGTGGTCTGTGGATGAATAATTCATAGAGATTGGAAACGGAGACGCCTTACAGAGCTGCCAGCTCTCACGGCCACCCTGAGACAAGTGCTGCTCCCTCTGCATAGAGATCCCTTTCCTATAAGGCCAGGTTCCTCACAGACTCCTTCTTTCTAACAAACCTTCACCCAGATCCCCGGTCTTCTACAGCCTCCCATTGCGGCCTTGGACTCTCTGAGCCTCAGCTCCCCATCTGTAAAGTGGGAGTGGCAACTCTTCATGTCTCTTTAGCCTGTAAATTCTTCAGTCTCTCACTGTGTGTATTTACAGCACCTAACACAATGGGGCCCTGATCTGGGCTGGGACCTCTGGATGCTACCATAATATGCATAATAGCAATAGCAACTGCAGCTTCGGGCCCTGGGGTGCGGCTCTGGGAGAAGATACATGCACCAATAATGGCAGGAGATAGAATAGATAAATAAAGGCAGGAAATATGGTGAGGTTCAGCTTGGAAAATGTGGGGCGATAAATAGAAGCAGTAGTGCCCAAAGGCCCTGGTCAGGATCGGGGTCCCATTGTGCCAGGTGCTGTACGAACACAGAAAGGAGACGAAGAAGGAGGGAGAAGCCTGTGAGCAGAGAGGCTGAAGAAGACGTAGGGGTGATAGTGGACAGTGTATTAGACATGATCTTGTAATGAAACATGGCAACAGGGACTCCAGAGCTCCTGTGGGCTGCATATGCAGAGGTGTCATACCAGGGGACAGAAGGTGCCAAAGTAGCTCCTTGGTATATGTCTCTGATGAGGCTGCCCCTGTAATGTTGTGTTCAGTTACCAAGTTGCAATACCAGCCAGGATGAAAGTGAGTTCAGAGAAGAGCAACCAACTGGGGGTGGGGGAGGGATCATGATGAGCAGAGATTAAGGGCCAGGTCCTCAGCTGATGTAAATTGGTATAGTAGCTCTGTTAAAGTCAGTGGAGTTTTGTTGAGTCACACCAGCCAAGGATCTGTCCCTATCAAGCTAAATGGGCCAAATTCATCCCTGGTGCAGCTCTAATGGGCTTACACCAGGCGTGGATTTGACTCAGTATGTACAGCTTGGCTAATGGGGAAACATAACCATCTATAGGAAACGGGTCAACGGTGGGGAGGGGCGACGTTTAGGATTAAGGGCGAGTCACTAGATCTTAGAAGACAAAGATCTGGTGCCCTAGGCAGAATTTGGGGGGCGGCATTTAGTGCACTCCCCGTGGGGCATGCGGGAGCTTCTGGTTCCACTCCCATCGCGCCGCCGAAGAAGGACCCTCCGCCGAAATGCCGCAGGGGCAGTCATTGAGCTGCTCAATTGCCTGCCACTGTTTTCTGCAGCACGTCGGCAGAAGGTCCTTCAGCGGCGTGATGGGAGCGGAACCGGAAGCTCCCGTGCACCCTGTGGGGAACACACAAAATGCCACCCCCCGAATCCTGGCGCCCTAGGCAACCACCTAGGGTCGCCTAATGGAAGCGCTGGCCCTGCCCCCAGCCTGGGTATAAATAGCAGTGTTGGTGGTGAGGCTTAGATGAGTAAAGACATGCCTGAAGCCTGTGGGTATATACCCTACATGGCTTTTTACTCACCCGAGCTGAGCCTCCCCAGCCTTGTAGGGTTCTGCTGCCTCCCCGCTGCTGGAGCCTTTCCCCGCTGCCTCTCCCCACCAGAGCCTTTCACTGACACATGTCACTACACACCGCACTGTGGACACAGCCTGCTTTTCCCTGCAGCGTATAGCTATACATGCCTTGCAGTATAGGCATAGCTAGTCTGTCTCCTGGTTCCTTCCCATCTCTCCTGGTACATTTCCCTTCTCCCTCTCTGTGTTTCCTCACTCTTTTGTTTCTTCACTCCTTCCTGCTGGCAAAGGGGCTAATGTTGAGTGTAGCAGGCAGGGGTGTAGTCACACAATTCCCCTGGCCTCTCTCACTTCCTCCTCTTCCTCTCCTGCCCTGCTGCTTCTCTCTCCCTTGTCTCACTTGCGGCTGAATCACGTTGCCATGAAGATTGCACCCGGCAAGCAACACACAGCAAATTGGTGCTGACTGGGGCATCGTTCCAAAGGGGAGAAACTCGTGCACCTAATGTGCAGACGCTAAGGAGGATAACACATCAAATGAACAACTCCTCCTGTGTTCCTTCCCGAAGAAAATAACGCAGAGGAGAACAGAGGGAGCAGGGAGAGAATGAACCATGAATGCACTCAGCCTGCATTGCAATGGCAAAACCCCCATTAACTTCAGGCAGGGACTGGCCAGAGATCCATTGTGGGGCAAAGTTTATGGCAGCTCAGGTCAGCTCAGGCCTTAGTCAGCAAGCAAAAAGGATGGTAGCAAGACCCAGTGGTTAGTGCACTAGCCGGGGGCTAAGGTTTCCTTGCTCTGGCACAGATTCCCTGTGTGACCTTGGCCAGGTCTACAGAGGGAAGTAGGGTTAGACTGGTGCCTCGTGGGGTTTTCAAAGTGCCTATGCAGGTTAGGCATCTAACTCCCGCTGATTTCAAAGCTCTTTTGAAATTCCTTCTTGGGCCCGACCTGCATCTTTAGGTGTCTAAATATCTTTAGAACTCTGGCCCTTAGTTTCTCTGGACCTGAGCTCCCCACCTGTAAAATGGGGGGAAGAATTCTGCTGTTTTTGTCTAGGCTGTAAGCTCGTAGGAGCAGGGGCTGTCTCTTCCTAGGTGTTTGTACAGCACGTAGCACAGTGGGGCCTGGGCTCAGTTGGGGCCTCTAGGTGCTACTGTAAAATAAATATGATGTATCAGATAACAGCCCCCATAACTCATGTCTGCTTGGAAGAAGGGGGGCTGTTGCTCAGCTGCCTGTGGTGTTTCTGTAATGACCTGGTGCTGGGGAAAGGCGCTGCATTGGCAGCCCCAGTGCCCGACACTCTCCCTCTGCAGAGCAGGTACCGCTTGGCCAGTGGTAAGATAAGCTTCACCTCCAACGTGCTTCCCCCTGCACTGGGGAGACCACGGCTAGGTACGACGGGAGCTCAGGTGCTGTCTGTGGCTTCTCTGCTGCGAAGGGGCCAGATTCTCCAGTGCCCTGTGCTGGCAGCACCAGTGCAAAGGGAGTGGTACCACCTCAGACTGGCAGCACTGAATCACTCCTTTGCACTGGTGTAAATGACTGCAACTGGGGCAGGGCGATGGAAGGTCAGGCCCCTGGGATGCAATCAATGCCAACAGTGCTAGGGTTTTGGGGGGAGGGCACGTGCGCCAGTTGACTCTGAAATAGGCTGACACCCAACAAGCGGAGCTGCACGAATGGGGCATTGCTCAGGACTTCCTCTAGTATCTCAATGGCACCTCAGCTGGCACAGCTGGGGCTGCCACAGCCTCCCAGGGACCACTGATTTGGGCAGAGGGCAAGAGGAAATGGGGAGCGAGAAAGCAGGCTGCAGAGAAGCAGCAACAGGTACTCACCATTCAACTCACCACTGGAGAAACCCAGCACTGAATGCACAAGGAAGCAAGCTGCTCTGTAACCAGGGCTTAGGACTCCTGGTGGAGGAGGGATGGAGAAGCCTGAGACTGAACAGACACACGGCCGGCGTTGCCTTTCCTTCTCATCTCGGAAGAGGGACAGTCGCTGTAACTCAGGGAGAGCCCAGACTCAGGGCTAGAGAAAGAAGCAAGACACTGTGATGACAGCTCGGCACTGAAATGCATTTCCAAGGAAGACAAGGCTGGTTTATAGCATACATGTGTGTGTACATTCACAGACCGGGGAATAGATGGCCATATTAACAGCAATACAATTCAGAGACAAAAACCCTGGACCAACCGTGCTGCACAAGACAAGAGAGAGAGGTGCAGCCAGGAGCTAGTTATTACATCAGGCCCCTCTGTGCCTGATTCTCCGAGCCTTTTACCTGGTCTGAGTCTCCTTGCAGAGATCAATTGCTAACCAAGCCAATCCACTCAGAGGGTTTCTAAAATGACACCCTCCCTCTGCCTGCTGTTTGCTGGCTCAGCAACATGGCATGGGGCAGTCAGAGGGAGCTAACCTGTTCATTGATCGCCAGCTCCTGTGGATAACGCTTGGCCACAAACATGGCATTTCTTCCCACTCTGCCTCCTTGCTGGGCAGGGCTGGCATAGCAAGGGGGGGCTGCAGGTCAGGCTGGAGGTGCATTGACAGAGCTGTGGGGAGCCCAAGGATATCCCTCCAGTACAAAGGTTTGATGGGCACAAGCTTTTCTGACAGCCATCCTGGTCACATGGCACTGCTCCTGGTACCTGTTCTGGGGCTGCTTCAAGCCATGTTTCAGAGCTAGGCATCCCAGGGAAGGCTAAATCTCCCCATGGCAGCACTGGCCAATTTGCAAACAGCGTCAGCAGCGTTGGCTTGGTCCCTGTGGGCTCCAAAGCACTGCAGATACCTGGCAGCTAAAGGAAGTGCACCACGGGCAGTCGTTAAAATGCAGGCTGCAGATTAACCCTGGGCCTGCCAATGAGTCAGCGCAGTCCTCTCTGGCAACTTGCGCTGTGTGCTGTAGTGAGGCGTGACTGGCAGCCACTAAGGAGAGGCCCTGGACTGGACTGGTGAGGGGCACAATTGCCAACTTCCACATGGTAAATAAGCACAATAAGCAAAAAATGACTTTCACAATAAGATAAAAATCAAGCTAATCCCATTTCAAAACAAGGCCAAAGCAAGCCAGTCCCTAAGAACCCCAACACTCTACGTGGCCAGATCCCCCCAGCGTGCACTCTGGGATGGTGGCGGGCATGCTGTGCACCCCTGAATCTCTCTCCCCTTCCTGCTTGCCGGGAGCCAATCAAAAACAAAAAGAAGCAACAAGCTACAAGCCAAAAACTAGCCAACAAACAACTCACAAGCCAATTAAGCCAAAACCAAGCCCAATTTCTGCATGTTTTTCACGGGTTTGTCATGTCTGGTGAGGGGCTGCTGAAAGTCAGGACTGAGGTGCATTGGCAGAGATTTAAAAGGGGCCAGGACTGGAGTAGCAAACAGGGCCGGCTCTAGGTTTTTTGCCACCCCAAGCAAAATAAATAAATAAATAAATAAGCAGAGTGCAACTGCCAAAGCAAAAAAACAAAACCAAAAATACCTCCGAGAGCGCAAGTGCCGCCCCTGGAATTGTGCCGCCCCAAGCACGTACTTGGTTTGCTGGTGCCTAGAGCTGGTCCTGGTAGCAAGGGGTGCTGCTCAGGTGTTTAACAGACTTGTATGTGCAAAGGCTCAAGACTGGGATAGCAGCAGGCATTCCAGGTCAGGAACAAGCAACTGCAGAGCAATTAGTGGCCCCAGGAGTGAGAGCAGTGGATGCTACAGGTCAGGATTGTGATGCAGTAGCAGCAGCAGGGTCTAAAGGCCAAGGATCAAAACAGCAGAGGGTGCGGTATGGCATGATCATCGTGCACGGGCAGAGCTGCCAGAACTGGAACAGCAGAGAGACTGCAGGGCAGGATGGGATTGGAGGGGACTCACAGAGCTCTGTGTGCAAAGTCCAGGACTGGAATGAGGGGGGTGCAGGTCAGAACTGGTTCCAATCACGTAACTGAGGCAATGAAAAGTTACCCGCCTGCCCCACACCTGCCATTTTCACTCCCATAGTGGAAAGAGAAGACAGCCCATTGCAAGATCATCACACAGAACATGGGCTGCTGGACCCTGCTGGATTCCCATGTTCTCCTCTCGTCGCCATCCATCCAACACAGTGCAGCAAGCCACAGTGGTGGTGTCAGGCTCTGAAAGCAGCTGTTCTGCCCAGGCCTGTCTTTATAACAGGACACGTTCAGGGCATCGGTGGCGACACAGAAGCAGGCGGCAACATCTCTGAAAATAAATTAACATGAATTGAAAAACACCCTGCATGCCATGCATGCCATGGAAACCTGTTTAACAAATATCCTCATTACATCGACACGTGTCTGCACGCAACAGGTCAGGCACTGCCTTCACAGAACTCCTGGCTGTTGTTCTACAAACTACGGCTGTCACCCCACTATGACCATCACCCCAGGACTGCGAAGTACTGTATGTCCTGTCTTTATAACAAGACACGTTCAAACAACATCGGTGGCGACACAAAACCAGGTGGCAACACCTCTGAAAATAAATTAACATGGATTAAAAAAAAACCCTGCCTGCCATGCATGCCATGGAAACCTGTTTAACAAATATCCTCATTACATGCGACACGTATCTGCACGCAACAGTCAGGCACTGCCTTCACAGGACTTCTGGCTGCTGTTCTACAAACTATGGCCGTCACCCCAGGACTGCGAAGTACTGTATGCCCTGGGCTTCCGTTAGGCAAGTCACATCCCCTCTCCATGCCTCAGTTTCCCCAGGTGTAAAATGCAGGTAATGATACTGACCTGTGTAAAGCGCGTGGATAAGTGCCTGCATAAGAGCTAAGTACAGTATCATTATCACAGCTTTCCATCATAGCCTCTCATCAACAACAGCCCTCCCTGCTCATCCCAGGAAGGAATTTGGCCTAGGTAGGTCTGAGCAGCTGAAGTTGGGTAGGATCTGGATCTGGCCATTCCCAAAGCTCAGGGGTGTTTCCAGCCAGACTCATCTGTAATACACTTCATTCACTCTTACTAAAAAGAGGAGAGGGATGGTCTTCCAGCTAAAGCTCTAGGAGTGAAGAGGCCTTGCATTGCTGGCTGTGCCGCTGACCCTCTGCCTGACGCGTCCCCTGTCTGTGTCTCAGTTTTCCCATCTGTAAAATGGGGATAAGGACACTTCCCTCATAGGGTATGGAGGAGAACTAAGGCTGAATTTGGAAGTGCTTGGATGGAAAGTGCTATAGAGGTACAAACAGTTCATCTTCACAACCCTGCGGTACTCTATGTAATAGTTCACTTTGCTCTGGACACTATAACCATACTATTGCTATGACCTAAAATCCTGCAGTGACACAAAACTAATTGCCAGTGTTTTGGACAGTAGGTGCAGAGTGATGCAGCATTTTGTAGCCACTTCTGGGGGGAAGCACAGCAGCACACAGCAACATTCAAGTGTTTTGGACAGGACGTGAAGAGTGGGGGGACATGTGGACAGCAGCTGGCACATTGTGAGTGTTACTGGAATGCAGGCAATAATAATTGTCCATGTGGCAGAGTGGCCAGTACACCAAAGTTAACCCACCCCTATATTTCTTGAACAGGTTCTCTTTTAAAAAGAAGCTCAGTAGGGATCTATGTGGAGTTCATAGGATTGCATGTCTCTTGCATTAATTTCACTTTATTAACCAATAGGTGAGCCTAAACACAACTGCAGTGAAGTTGTAACCACACCCGCACTATAAGCCAGGGGGTTTACTTGCCAGCCCCTGCCCAGAGAACAGTCTCCACCCACAGGATTCCAGTCCCTTTCCTTCAGGGCTTTGGTTTTAGTTCTTCAAAAGAAAACTACTTAACACCAGTCCAACAGATCAGTTGTATCCTTTCCTTCTCCCAGACCTCAGGTCTTCTGGCATGATTGCAGGAATACTCCTGGGCTGGGTTTGCACTGGTACCTTGCTCTCACTCCCCATGCCCTAGCACTGGGCTACAGTGTGCCTGGGTCTAAGGCACGGGGACACCACCATTCTTCCCTTCATGGCACTGCTAACCACTGCAGTGTGGCAAAGGCAGAATTTCACGAGGATCTCAAGCGTTCCTACATTCACCCCTTTGACACAGCGCCTCCTCCTGCCCGTTCTCTGTGGCTGGTGGAGAGAAACTCGAGTCACAGGCAGAGGTGTCACTGAAGCTGTTTTGTTTCCTCCCCTTGATGTTTTTTTAACCCCAGTGCAATAGGGTGTAAAATTGGCTTGATAACACACAAATTTTTTCCCTTTCAGCCCCTCATCTTATTGCCTTGCTGATCTCTTAGGAGCTGGGGGAACTTGATAAGGGAGTGAGTGTTCTGCATGGGGCTGGGAGTGCAGGCCACGTGGGGGGTTGAGGGAGAGGGTGTGGGGGGGGGAAGGTTTAGCACAAAAACCAACAGACAGCAACAAGCACAACAAACAGCAGGGAATGTGTGTGTGTGTGCACAGCCCCACAACAAAACAACTGACATCAATATACATAACAAAGTGTGTGTGTGTCTGTCTGTCTGTCTCTGTCTATAAAGATCTACAACAAAGCAGCTGACAGCAGTGGACAATAACACACATGGCAACATATGTCAGGGAGTATTTGTATGTGTGTGTTTGTGTGTAGACAACACTGTTGGTCTGAGTGCATACAGTTGTGGGTAGAATGTACATTTGTGAGAATGTATATTTCAATGTATATTTGGGAATGTGAGCATGCAGTGTGTGTTTGTGTGTATGCATATATGTGCACACATTGTGGTGACATGAGTTTGGTTTTGTGGGTGTGTGTTTACACAGCTGTGTGCGTTACTGTGAGTGTGGTGCTCTGGTGTTATGCAGATTCTGCATGTTGTCTGTATGCATGTGTCTCTCTGTGTTGTTGTATGTGTTGTGCTTGTGCATATTGCTCTGTGCATGTGTTGTGTATGTGCGCATTACTCTGTATTGCTGTCCACTGCTATGCATGTGGCTGTTTGTTACAGTGTATATCTGTGTCTTCTGTGTGCTTTGTGTATATGCTGTATACTTTGTGTTACATTGTGTATGTGCATACATACATACATCCCTTGGACTGCATGTGAGGGACAGAGTCATGCATTTATTTATAGCCAGCCCTAAAACACGGGGCAGGATTGGTGGGTTCCTTGGTTATATCACTAAATCCCTTCTAGGCTCTGTTAGTTCCACTGCGCTGAGCCCTAGAACTCCGCCTCTTAATGATGAGCTTAGGCATCGCTCCAGTAACCCTTTCAGCACAGAGGGCTGTGGCTAGCGATGGTCCCCACTGCTGCACCTTCCAGTGGAAAAGCCCCCTCAGCTCCTGTTCCCAAGCTGCCGTCTCTCTCACAGCACAACCAGGGTATAGCTCTGAATCATATTCAGCCTTGGTACAGAGCAAGTTCTTACCAGCCTCTCTGCTGGCTACCTCCCCTCCCAGCTGCTGGGACCCTGCACAGCGAGATAGGCCCTGGTCACCGCTTGGCTGGATTGCTGTGGTGCGCACATGAGGTTGCACCTTGCAAACCCTTGGGCCTCCCCTAACGCCCAGTGCAGCAGCCTGTGGGTTAAGGCGCCAGAAGCCACAGTAGCTGCCTGTTCCCTTCCAGCTGCTCATTTACACTCATAAATCCCTAAAAGGTGTGGCTCATGGGTTCCTCAGGGCATTCTCTGCCGGGCATTCAGGGCAATGCCCCAATGGTTTAATCGCAAGGGCCAGAGGAGAGGGCATATTTGGAGAGGGCTCCTTGGCTGCAGAATTTACTTCAGGCTTCAGTTTGCCAGAATCTGAGTTTGTGGGACTGCAGGTCAAGTTACAAGGCCTGTTGGTTCCCCCCTGGCTTTCCTGAAGGAGAGATGAGTAGCTGGAGGTGGGGAAGAGCCAGGAGTCGTTGGGGGAATTTGTTATTGGATTTGCACACTTGCTCTGAAATGTTGCTTTAATTTTTTTTTTTACACTGTTCGTCCATGTGACTAGAGGGCTGGACAGACGCACATAAAATAGCACAGAATGTAGCCCCTTCCCGTCCATCGATCTCAAAGCGCTGCACAATGGAGAATCCAGACCCACAATCCTCGTTTTACAAACAGGGAACACCACAAAGCACAGAGAGGGGAAGCGATTTGCCAAGGTCAGCCAGTGAAAAGTGATGAAACTAGAATGCAGTTCACCCCACTAGATCACACTCTCTCCTAGAGTCCTGAGAGAGGAACCCTGGAATCTTGAGTAACAACCCTATTCTAGTTCCAGCTCAGCCTTTGCCAGAGTCAATCTAAGGGCCAGAGACATTCATCTGATGAATTCTGTTGCATGTCCTGTTACCTGTGGTGGGGTTTCCAGCCTTCACAGAGAGCTTCCCATGCCCAAGTGCTGCAGACAATCCAGGAGCAAGATCACTCCCTGTTAATAATTAACTCCACTGAGACACTTCGCCTGCCCCTGAGGCTGGCTTCAGGAGGCGAGGGGTTACAGTCACCTGGAGGAGACAATCCACCAGCTAATTGGGAAGGTCAGCATGCTAAGAACAAACTAACAAGAGTTGGTGCTGCATCCACAAACAGCAGGGCTTTCCGGTCACTGCTGCCAGGCGGAAGCTTTGCTGAGACAAGACCATGAGCTCCCTGACTAGTTTGGAAAGAGTGCAGGCAAAACAACTGCCTACTGTCAAGCAGCAGAATTTGGGTCCAGATCTGTCCCTTCAGTACCCAGAGTTCTGGGGCTTTGCTTTGGCCCTTTAGAAAACTGGGATCTGGGTCCAGATTTCAAACCACTGGTATCTCAGACCCAGGGGTTGGGGTCAACCCCAGCTCCGAGGCTTTAGTTATAGCTGATGAGGCTTTCGGGGGATTTCATGGAAAAGTTTCCTAAAAACAGTCTGCCTGAGAAGCAAAAGATCCTGGAATCTTCTCTAAGGCTGCATCTCTGGCCAAGGTGAACCCCGAAGGCACTGCATGCCTCACCTTCTTTTCCCCCTCTATAGTTCAGACCTGTAAAAGCTAGTTGTCCTCCTCTGTGCTGTATAAACTGTATCAACACTATTCTAGAGGGAGTTCACTGCCACTCCACTCCCAGTTTCTCCCAGCAGGAGGCACCATAGAGAACAGGTACAAGAGAGCTGACCATGGGCAAGTTCACAGCCTCTCCAGTTCCACCTTCCATTTGGAAGCACCTGGTGCAGATGAGTGTTCTGCTGGGCACCAGCTGGGCATTCCCTGGCCAGGGCTGCCTCTCAGCCTTGTTCTGATGCCAGCTCTTCCCTCCTTCAGCAAAGCGGCAAAGGGTTAAGTGGCTTGGCCAGCTCACGTGATTCTCCGGGGATGCCGTTTTTCAGAAGATCAGAAGGGATTAGGTTGTAATATCAGGATGAGAATCGCCTGTTACTCGTCTCCCCCTGTCCCCCAACCTCCCCAACACCACCTGTAATCCAGCCTCTTATCCTCCTCTAGCCTCCCCTCGTGAGCCACTCAGTCCAGCAGGGATGTGCAGCAGGGCATGAAGAAATCTGGGTAAGGGGATGATTCCTGCTAAGCAGTCCATGGGTTATTTCCTCCTTGTTGCCTGGAGCTTTGCGTGGGCTATTCATAGATCATTCGGGATCTGCAATGGGGATGTCTTTCCAGATAGCAAACCCTTAGAATGGAGCAGGGCTCCTCTTGGGAGTACAGATTTAAGTACAGTGCAGAGGGTGGCATGGAGTGGTTATAATGGATGGAGGGGATGCACATAACCTAGTGCTACTGGTATCTGAATGTACTGGAGGACAGAGGAAGCCATTAGGCGGTGGGCATTATCTCCCCCACTGAGATATGAAGAAGCCTCCAAGCACTTCCGAAATCTCTCTCGCCAGATTTTATTCTCCCTCTGTTTAAATGCAGCCAGGATCTGAATGCAGAAGGGAAGGGTGGCATATCTGGGACCAGGGGAGGCCATGCTCCGGAGGCGCCTCATCCCATCCCATCCCATCCCTCTGCAGTGGTTTCTAGTACAGACACCTCCCATTTTAGAATATATTGACTTTAATAACATTGCTCAACCATTCATGTGACCTGAGACTGTGACAGCAGCAGCGAGACACCAAGCTGGCCAGCTCTTGCTCTCTGCATGTGCAAGATTTACACGCAGGGCTGCAAGGGGGCTGAGCTGGCCCTGAACTCATCCCAAGGTCAGGGCAGGGTCTTGTTTCTAGACCAGTGTCAGAGAGGCCAGGATAGACACACAAATTCCTCTTCCATTGCAGGAGAGGAGCCCTTTAATATAGGAGTGCGACCTAAAAGGTTCTGTCTCTATGGCTATATAATGAAGCTAGCCTAGTGCACGCCCCTAGTGTACGTGGGCTGCACCAGTATAATATGGAACTTGTACCAGTCCGACTTACTTATTATGGTTTATTTTAGTCCGGTATGTAAAGGGTTATTTACTTCACAATATACACACACAAGAACTATGCTAGACTCTCTGGAAGCTACTGCATTCCCATAGCTTTCAAAGACCTGGGAACTTGCAAAATAAGGGACATTGTTTCAACCAGTGTTCTAGCCTTCACCTGCTAGTCTAATTAAATTTGAGTAGGGCTGTGTCCGAAGCTGGAGATGTGGAAAGAAATGACTTTTCTGACCTGTTCAGAGGAGAGAGCTGGCTGCTGAGCCAGTCAAGCAGCTGTTTTGATCTCTGTCAGTCCATGCACGTCTTGTCTTTGCTTTAATACATGCTGAGGGGTTTTGGTGTACAAAAGCCAAGTGAGCGCTTTGTGATTCTTCAGTACATGGCTGCCAGATTCAGGGCTATCCTAGGAAAAGATGGTGTAGTAAAGATGGGTATTTTTAGGATCATGAATTCAGCATTCCAAAGCTCACCATTGGCCCTGGCTGAATTGGGGCCTTATACCCTACCTGGCAAAACTCCCTTTTCCATTTCAACTGGATGCAGTGCTTTTCATTCCCCTCTCCCCCCCACCCAAAACCCCAACTTTTCTGCAGTGTTGCTGTAGTCTGTTAAGTGGCTGTAAAATCCACCCCCACTAGAAATGGCCATCTTTTATGTATGGAACAGCCTCCCTGACCGATCTGTAGGGCACTATTCTCTCCTCTTTCAGTTCTCTCTAGGTCTTGATACCTGTGAGAAACCAGCCAATTAATGATGGCTGGCAGGGCAGGCAGGATTAACTGGCACCATCTTTCTTCATAATTATTTCTAAAAATGACAAATGTATTCTTAAAAATTGGTCTCTATTTGATTGCGCCCTTCTCCCCTATCCTTCATATGTCACTTGGCTTCTCGGATTGTAAACTCTTTGGGGCAGGGACCATCACTTTGCTTTGTGTACAGCATCTAGTATATCTAGGCAGTGTGGCCTAGTTGGATAGCATTGGACTAAGACTTTCCTGGCTGTCTGGGTGACCTTAGACAAGTCACTTTCCCACTCTGTGCCACAGTTTGTCCATCTGTAAAATGGGGTAATGATCGTGACCTCCTCCTCCTCCTCCTCTCTCCTCTGAGATCTATTAGAACGGGACCACAAACTCAGTGAGGGTTTCTGTGTGTTACTGTAATCTAATTATTGCATAATGATCATTTCACTTGTGGGCAAAATGATTCCTGTGGGGTGTGGTTTGGAAAAGCAGAGTTAGACTTTTCCCTTTAAACATGTTTTTTATGGAAAAATGGACTTTTAATCCAATTTGTTGTGTGTGTGGAAAAGTTGAGTCTCACTAGAAATTTTCAGGGAAAAAACCTGAATATTTTTACCCAAGACCAAATATTTTCAGGGTTGGTTTATTTATATATTTTTAAAAAGGTAGAGATCAGTTTTCTATTGGCTTTTGTTACTGGAAAATTTTCAGCAGGGGCTATAATGGGCTTTGGCAAAGTCTGGCAGCAGCTGGCAGGGCTGGGCTCTGAACGATGCGTTCTCCCCTGCTGAACCTTCTCATTCCTCCGACCAGTGCATGACGTCTGGTGCTTCCTGGAGAGCGGCTGAGCGCGTGCATTAAGCCTGAGGAACGGGAACCATGTCAGGCTCCTACGATGAGTCTGCGGTGGCTACAGAGGAAATAACCGACAGCTTCTGGGAGGTGAGTTCCCCCCGAGACCCCCTGAGAGACATTGAGCAAGGAGGGAGGAGCAACAGATTGTACCTGATGCCTCCCCTGGTGCCTAGGTGGGCTCTGCTGGTGGAATAGTCAGGTGCTCCCACAGCCCTGGAGGTAGCATCTCTGCTCTCTAGGATTTGCTCTGCACTTTTTTCTGAGCAAACTCTTACCAACCTAGAGATCGCCATCGGCCTCCTCAAGCAGCCACGTTTGCAAACCGAGGTGGCAAAACTATGCAAATAGGAAGCTCCCCCTGCTGGCTGGGCCCAGCAGAGACCCTCATCTGCAACGCCTGACCACCACTGCAAGAGGCTGAACTCCCCATGATCACCAGAGCCAGGGACAACCCTGTCAGCTTGACATCTTGCTGGAACCCGGTCTCCTGCCCAAGGCGGCGCAAACCGTCAAGGAGCATCAAATGCCGGCTGCGTTCAAATTGCAGATGCATTCACTGCGCTCTCAGGGCCTGAGCAGCAGAAGCACTGTGTGTTCCCAGCTCAACCATCCTCTGTGCTCAGCCGTTCAGCATCCAGCTCAGGGCTCGGCACACGCTGTAGGGTGCTTAGAGAGCTCCATGACCTTGCACGGGGGAATGAGTTATGGAGAGAATGCAGTGTTCTTTCTGTCTTTTGAATGTGACCCTCTGAAATGCAGCCTGGCAGCGCACAGGCCTCTTCTCTCAGGAGAGCAGCATTTCAGTCCTGTCGCAAGTCACGCGTGAAAATAAACTACCTGGTTTTGTCCTAGTCCCATCCAGCCACAGTGTGAAACAACGGCAGAGAGGGCTCCTGGGCTGAATTAAAATAGACGCGCTTCAGCCTTCAACTTCTCACACACCCTCCCCTCCTCTCCTCTCCTGAGCCAGTCTAGCACCACTCACTCCAGAAATGGCTGATTTCACCCCCAGCGCTCTCCCCCCCGGTTCGATTTGGCCTGGTGCGAGCCTTTCCCTCCTGTCTCCAGAGTGGGCATTGTTCCTGCTGTTGTTCCCAACCAGCTGTCCATCTCTCTGGCAGGTGGGGAACTACAAACGGACGGTGAAACGGATCGACGACGGGCACCGGCTCTGCAATGACCTGATGAACTGCGTCCACGAGCGGGCCAAGATCGAAAAGGCCTATGCCCAGCAGCTGACCGACTGGTCCAAGAGGTGGAGGCAGCTGATCGAGAAAGGTATTGCGGCCCTACCTCTGGCCGCAGCCCTTCACGGTTTGAGGGCACTGCAGCATTCATCCCACCAGGGAGAAACCCCAGAAAGGGCCCTTGGGGATGGAGCTCGTACATTTCCCCCTACAAATTCTTTAGATCTATACTTTGATGTCCTCTAATAACTAGATCGAGTTGGCTGGTAGGGCATGCTCCACTGCCCTCTTCTGGATGGAATCAGAATTGCTCGATTGTGTGGCATAGGTCCCACACTGCTAATGGAGATTCTCCTCGCTCATGTGGCAGGGACCTGGTTTTTTGGAGCTGGAGGATCTCAATTCTTTCCCCACCCCCTGGTGCTGTGAAGTCTCATCAGGTAACAACTATGGGCTTCCTGCCTGGCCCTGAATTATCCAATTCAGCAGGCTGTCCAGATTCAAAGAATTGACTTGTTTGATTTTAGCCCCACCAGTCTCAGACAGGGGCATTGGCAGCAGCATGGCTTATGGGCTAGAACCAGGGACAAGGAAACAGGATTCCTGGGTTCCATTCCTGACTTGATCCCTGATTTGCTGTGCTTCCTTGAACAAGTCACCCCCCTCCACATGCTCTTTGCCTCAGTTTTCGCAGCCATGAAATGGGCACTTTGCGGGTCTCACAGACAGGAGCCACTAGAGAAGGGTTGGGCATTGCCATGACGTTGATTGCTTACCTGAGCTCTGTCCCACAGGCCCGCAGTATGGCAGCTTGGAGAGGGCGTGGGGAGCCATGATGACAGAGGCAGACAAGGTGAGCGAGTTGCATCAGGATGTGAAGAACAGCCTGCTGAATGAGGACTTTGAGAAGGTGAAGAACTGGCAGAAGGACGCCTACCACAAGCAGATCATGGGAGGCTTCAAGGAGGCCAGGGAGGCAGACGACGGCTTCCGGAAAGCGCAGAAACCCTGGGCCAAGAAAATGAAGGAGGTAGGAGGCAGGGCAGGGTGGAGCAGGTCTGCTGACCGAGAGGTAAACCACTGAGAGCCTCACGAGGTCAGGTAGGAAAGAGCCCATCTACTGTACCCACAGGGCACTGGGATGGGGGCCAGGTGCCCAAGCCACTCACACAGGCACCAGAACATGTGGCAGGGTGGAGGAAAAGGTGTGGCTTTTTGGCCAGAGGTATTGGTTGTACCTTGGGAGCAGTTAGGAGGAAGATGCCTATTGTATCCACAGAGGCACCAGTCACAGCTTGCAGGGAGTCCGGGGCGCATAGTATCCAAACGATCCCCATCTCTGGTGAGGCACCAGGGCTGGTACCTGCTGTGTCACTGGAAGAACCAGTCATTCCTCAAGGGGCGGCAGACAGGTGCCTGTTTTGCCCATGGAGTTCCCCATTCAACACCTCTTGCACTGTGCCTGAGAGAAGCCAGCCAAGTCCCCAAGGGCTGAATGTAGGAGGCAGGAACAGGATATGGGAACCATTTTTTTGTTCAGTGTCTGTACAGCGCCTAGCACAAGGGGGTCCTGGCTCAGGGCTGGGGCTCCTAGGTGCTACTGCAATACACACCATAATAACGAGTACTTGCCTATTCTTCTGCCACCAACCCCAGAGGAACTCGGTTCTAAGCACACCATTGCCCTTGGGCGAAGGTGGAATGAGACAAAACCATGCCCAAGTCTCCATTGACAGGGACGGGGAGACAGCACAAAGGCAGGGTGGAAGTCCAATTGCAGCGCAGAGATGTTTAGGGGAAGGGATAAGGGTTATGGGTAGAACATCTGCAAACATCTGTCCTGGGTTCCTTCCTTCCCTCACCCCACCTCCCTGCAACAGGTGGAGACGGCCAAGAAAGCATATCACCTGGCATGCAAAGAGGAGAAGCTGGCAATGACCCGGGAAGCCAACAGCAAGGCAGAGCAGTCCATCACTGCAGACCAGCAGAAGAAGCTCCAGGACAAGGTGGAAAAGTGCAAGCAAGATGTGCAAAAGGTGCGAGCTGCTACCCTTGAGGGAAGGGGAAGGGTGGCCAGACGTACACCCAGCTCCCTACGGGTCCGTGGTGAATCATGTTGGCGAAGCAGCCTGCGGGAAGCTTGCCATGATGCCAGGGCTCTGTGGATAAATAGCTCCAGTCTCCAGAGAAGCCAGGACACAATGCACTGGTCCTTAGAACCAGGTGAGATGGGAGAACCCGCCTGGAACCCCACTCTCTGTCTCCTTCAGGAAGGGGCCTTACTAGGTTACCAGAGTCTACTGGCCTTTTTTGTCCTTGAAAGAGGGGCTCTGGTGATATAGCTGCTTCTCCCATCTCCCCTTCCACAAAGGATCTCAGCCTCTGAGCCAACCCCAAACAACTACAGTCTGGGTGCAGCAAGTCCAGCTGGTGGGATTGCAGGTGCAGCAGAAGCAACAGTTAGGGGAGAGAAGGTCCGCTCCCCTGCTGGCATAAAGCAGCATCACTCCAATGGCATCAAACCCCCACCCAGTGTAAATTAGTGTCTCTCCAGGGGAGTCAGGTCCCCAGCTGGTATAAATCACAGCTCCACTGACTTCAGGGCTTGCTGATTTGTCCCAGATGAAGGTCCACGTTCCCTGCTCTCACAAAAATGAAGATGTGTTTATCACAAGCTGGATGTGGGGTAGGGAGAGACTCTGTCAGGGCCCAGCCAAGGAGCTCTGGGGGCCTGGGCTTTAACCTTGGCCCCGGGTTGTGCCCGCAGACCCAAGAGAAATACGAGAAGGTGCTGGAGGAGCTGAACAAGTGCACCCCGCAGTACATGGAGAGCATGGAGCAGGTGTTTGACCAGTGCCAGCAGTTCGAAGAGAAGAGGCTCATCTTCCTGAAGGAGGTGCTGTTGGACATCAAGCGGCACCTGAACCTGGCTGAGAGCAGCAGGTAACCATGCCCACGGGGGTGGTGGGGAGGGACGGGAGAGCGAGAGCAGCAGCGTATAGGAACTACAGGGGTCACCAGGGACTTGATTGGCCGGGCTGCCATGAACCAGGCCCCAGAGGATGCTGGATGATGAGCTCAGGTCCCCAGCAGAGGCTCCCAAAGGCCCGTCAGACCCAGTCACTCTGAGGGCAGATGGAGGGCACAGGGCTGGAAGCAGTGGCTCCATCCTCATCTAGGGATATCCCATGATCAATGGTCACGCCAGGTGGATTTGTGCAGCGGCCTGGCTCCCTCCTGTGGCCAGCAAGAGGAATGCCAGTTCTGAGTTCTCTTGGGAGTCCCGCTTGCTCCGTAGTTCCAATCCGTTCTCCCACAACCGCCGCCTTCTCTGCCAGTAAGTGTTCGCAGCGCTTCCCCAGCTCATCTCGAAGGAGCTTCAGTTGTCCATGAGCACAGGGGGGCGTCCGGGGGGTTCCTCATTTCTGCTTTGTTTGTGACCTCCCTCAGCTACACCAATGTCTACCGCGAGCTGGAGCAAACCATCCGTGTGGCGGATGCGCAGGAGGACCTCAGGTGGTTCCGCAGCACCAGCGGCCCGGGGATGCCTATGAACTGGCCCCAGTTTGAGGTGAGGCTCCCACCTGCCTCGCTCCGGAGGTGGCTGCTGTAAATGGGGAGGGGGCAGGGTGGGGAACGTGGCGGGCAGGCAGGTGAAGAGAGCCTGGCAGGTGCACAGGGGCACGTGTTGCTTTGTGTCTCCAGGAGTGGAACCCGGACCTCTCACACACGATAACGAGGCGAGAGAAGATTAAGAAGAACGAAGGGGTGACCCTGACCAACGCCACTGCAGTGGGCGAGTCAGCAGCAGTGGCCGGGGACCGCGGCAGGTGACAGCGCCCAAGCTGCGAGAGGGGCCCCTCCAATTTCCAGTCCACTGGGAGGGATGGGGAGGGCTGCAGAGACACAGTGGAGGTGGGAGGCAGGGAGCAGGAATGTACATCTGTTATCCTTTGTTTAGAAACCCTCTCGTGCAATTTTGTTTCACTGCGGGCAGTTCCTGGGGGATACACTGTGATACAGCAGAGGGGACGCGGTCGTGTCTTGGGGCAGGAGGTTTCTGAGGGATACGCTGTGATACAGCAAAGAGTCTTTGCTGCCAGTCCTGTAACTTCCGGCTCTGGGGCAGCAATCTGAGTGCCAGTGTGACTCCACCCCTTGTCAGGTGAATCTAGCCGGTGAGGCCCCAGCTCTTTCTGTGTCTGGAGAAGGCCCTGGCAGCTGCCCTTCTTACATTCCCTCTTCTGCCGGGATCCACACTCTCCTGCCCCCCGGGTCCGTGCCTCCCTCCCGCCTCCCTCTCTTCACGGCACTTTCTACCCGTTTTGCGTTCCCAGCGTGAGCAGCTACGACCGCAGCCAGCCCTACACCACCGAGTGGTCAGACGATGAGGGCGGCAACTCCTTCAGTGCCAGCGAGGCCAACGGCGGCGCCAACCCCTTTGAGGAGGAGCCGGCGGGGAAGGGAATGCGCGTGCGGGCTCTGTATGACTACGATGGGCAGGAGCAGGATGAGCTGAGCTTCAAAGCGGGTATGGCACAGGGCACATCCGGCAGCTGGCACTAACCCCCTGGCACAGCAGAGGTTGCTGCAGGGGAACTGTGGAGGGGGCGGGGGGAGGAAGGGGAGAGCTGACCCTTTTAAGAGGCATCTACCCAGCCAGGGGTCTACATGAGAGGTTTTTTGTTGTTTTGTGAAAGTTTGAGTTAACTCAGTGGCACCATGTCTGACTTATCCAAGCCCCCCTAGTGTTTACTCTGAACATACGGGGAAGAGAGGAGGTTTCTGGCTCCTCATACACTTATACAACACAAACAAGGCATGGCCGATTTTGCTCCAACTTTGCAGAAACCCCTCACCCATGGCCTGAGCCTGGAACATGTCCATCCAGTGCAGGGGTGGCTCCAGGCACCAGCACGCCAAGCACGTGGCTGGGGCAGCAAGCCACGGGGGGACTCTGCTGGTCGCCGCAAGTGCGGCAGACAGGTTGCCTTCAGCGGCATGCCTGCGGAGGGTCTGCTGGTCCCATGGCTTCGGCGGACCTCCCGCAGGCTGCCGCCGAATTCGCGGGACCGGGGCCTCCTGCAGGCAAGCCGCCGGAGGCAGCCTGCCTGCCGTGCTTGGGGCAGCAAAATGCCTAGATCCGCCCCTGATCCAGTGGGAGTCACTTTGGGAGTTTTGAGTTAACTCAGGTGGTACAGAACGGAAGTTGGGACACAACACACACATCCATAGAATCCACTTTTTCAATCTCTATTACATGTCCCCTTCCAGTAGCTGGATAAGTACCTTCCACTGCTGTCAGCCAATGGAGTTACTCCTTCAGCTCGAGTGGCAGAATGCCAGACTGGAAATTCAAGGTTCAGGCCGCTCTAGCCACCCATGGCATGTGCATTCAGGGTAAGAGGGCCACAGGCGATGGCAATGAATTCTTTATTTCTGCTTTTTGCCTCAGGTGACGAATTAACCAAATTAGGTGAAGAAGATGAACAAGGATGGTGCAAAGGGCGTCTAGACAATGGGCAACTCGGCCTTTACCCAGCCAACTATGTGGAGTCTATTTAACCTCGTGGTGTTCTCATCATTGCTGTCAGAAAATAAACAAACCCTCTGTCGTCTTCATTTCTCTACACCAACCAACCAGCCGTCTTGCCGTCTGGTCACTCACGCTGCACCATTAGAGATTCAAACGTATTTTCCAACCAAGCTTTTATTTTTTTATGAGCCGTCTCAGAAGAGTATTTTGCATACTGGCTTTTCCTCCTCTTCTTCTTCTAAGATAATGTGAAGTGAAAGGTCGACGTTGGCTGTGATTTTTTTTTTCAAAGCAAAAAGCCAATACCTCAAGATTTTAAAGCCCAACCAATGAGGGCATTTCCAGGGCTTCTGATTGGTTGGTTTTTAAGGTTATTGTAATCATAAGCCCACCTTCCCATTGGCTGGAACTGTTCCAAAACACACAGCATGTCAACTGCTGGGACCGGTCAAATTTGCCCTATTTGAACATAACCAAATTCAAATGGGAGGAAATGGAATTTATCCCCTTTTATTTATGTATACATTTTTATACTCACCCTCTCTAATCATTGTCTTTCCAGTTTCTCCATCTTTGCAGGAGGTGGGTGGGGAGAATCTCCCTACCTATCCATGCCCTCTCCCATTCATCTCAAACCACATCCGTGCACCGTACATCTCCCATCCAGTTGAACACACTGAGTTTTCAAGTTGGGCAAGGATTAGGGCTCACTGATGTCTTGCAGATGGGAATGGTTGTCTGTAAATTAAAGGAAGATTCCTCATCCCAGTGAAAGCTTTGGGGACCTTCCCTTTTTAGAGTATGGTCTTCCCCTCTTCCTCCGCCAATCAGACATCACCATGGTGTGGTCGCTGGTATCGTATTGTCATCCTGGACTCAGCAAAAGCTTCCTTCCAATGCTCTTCGGTGACATTACATCACTTCCTCAGTCCAGGTTCCTAGTAAGGCTGTACAAGTTCTCCAGTCCGAGACAGGAGTGCCTCTCGCAGCACTTGGGCACGCTGGAGCAAACGCACCTGTGGACCCTGAACCACAATGTGGACACCTGCTCCCTTTTCAGGGGAATGCTTGGTACACCGCTGTGGTGTGGAGAGCAGTGTAGGCCTGTGAAAGCTAATGGAGACCTGCACTCTGGGAGGGAGCGAACTGGGCCTTGAAATGCATCACCTCTTCTTTGGAGATTTGCAACGCTGTGTCACCACTGTTGGAGACCTCTTTCTAACAGTGACAGGTGCTGGGGTGATTCAGGGTGCCAGGCTGGGATGAATCTTAGGCCTGGGTCAAGATCTCCTTCCTGGGAATGGAATCTCATCAGGGACCATCAGAGGGACTAGTTTTCTGCCACTGAACTAAGGTGGGACCAGACTTCACTGTCCCATTCTTTGCACTGGAATGTGGTGGAGATTTATGTTTATTCCAACCGGATGTGGATGGGTGCAGGAGATTCCCTTTCCACGTGCAGGCTTTCTCCCCCAGCCACCTGATGGAGGGTCCAGGGGGCATGGAGAGGAGTCGCCTGGCTTTCTGACTGGGTGCATGGCATGGGAGATGCTCCAGACCACCACCCTGCCTAGGACGCATGTGGAAGAGTCACAGGTGAGAAGCAGTTAGTAAATGAAGCCTGCACTAGTGTCAGACAGGAGAGGGTCCCTCCTTTAGGTTAGGCTAAGAACAACTCATCTGCATAGCTTTGTGCACCTGGTGTAGGCTCTGGACACAGCTTCCAAGTGGAGAGAATGTGGGACAGGATTGGTGCATATGGAATGGATTCCGAGCCTGGAGCCCAACCAGTGTAAGGGTGGGGATAGGTGCTGATGCTGCAACACAGAGGAAAGACAGCTATAAAGCAAGCTGCTGTGTCCCCTCCCCAATGAGAATGGGTGTCCTCCAGCCCCATTCATGGACCCAAGTCCTGTCATGAGCTCCCTGGAGGGACTGTGAATAGGATTCCCCAGCAGCTGCTCTGCACCTTCCTCATGAAGGGCATTTTCACCCCATAGGCCCTGCTGATCACACATGACCTGTCCCCTGACTTCCAAGCCAAGCCTGCATTTCTGCTTGCCAGCAGTCTAGCTGTGGGTGCTCCATTGTAGCCAGCATGCAGTTCACCCCTGTGCAACTCCATTGACCTCAGTGAGCTTAAGTGGTGGTGGATTGGACCCTGAGACTTTCCTAAGCCATGATAATAGCAGCGGGGCATTCTGCATCAGCTGGAAACGTGGCAGAACCAGGCCCTTGGCCCCGAGAGAAGGAAGTAAAGCATGTAGGGCCCAATTTCAATCTCAGTTTCACTGGTGTAAATCTGGAGTAACTGTGCCCGAGTCCCAGAGGTTTTACTCTGGATTTAGATCAGCATCAGGCCTAAAGGCAGTGGTGTGGGAACCAAAGAGTAAATGCCAAATGGAAGAGAACGTCAAAGCAAAATCTTTCTGGCGTGAAACACCAGGGTCTCCTCGTGGAGAATAAAAGAGGATGGAGATTGGTGTTTACTCTGATCCATGGAGGAAAGGGGCCATTACATTGCTTGCCAAGCCCAGCCCTTCTAGTGCTAATCATGCCTGGGAAATATCTGTGGCTTCTCCCATCAGTGGCAGGTGGAAAGTCCCCACGAAGGCACAAAGGTGGCATCCCAGGGCTATGAAAAAACAATCCTTTTGTCAAATGCTACATGGAGCTGCAGCATTTCAGCCTTTTAACCCCCTACAAGCCAGGATGGCAAAGTGAGGACCATGGGAGAAAGGAACACTTGCTTTTACTTCTGCTTCAATCAGGTAGGGGATGTGAATAGTGGCTGGTATCCCATGGCAAACAGAGCTTCTGTTAGAACGTCTTCCTTGAAAGGTTTTGCCAGGCACAAGAAAGCAGGAGCTGTTCAAATGGTCAAGCATCCCCTGGAAAACAGGGATGGCCATTCCCCAGTGGCTTTGGCGTGAAGATTGAGAAAACACCGACAACCCGTTGCCCGTGGGAGAGGTCACCAGAAGACTAAACCACCACACAGCTACTCGTGTTGTCATCACTCTCTGTTGCACTAGAGACATGCCTGAGCCTATAACCTATGTCCAAACAATGCAGGTCTGAGTTCCATCTGTATTTGTTATTTCATAGCCCTGGGATGCTTTGTAAGTGGGGCCTACCAGCAAGCCCATGCTGGTAGGAACAGCTTTCCTGATCGCGATGGGAGGGTGTTGCTCAGTAGGCTCACAGCATAACCCAACCCAAAACCTTCCCAAGAGAGAAGCTGGCAAAAGCAAACCTTGTTATCCAAGCTGTTTCTTCCTGCTGGCAGTGAAGTTGGGTCACTTGTCATCCAACCACATTTTCCTTTCCTAATCCCTGGGTGAGCCTCAGGCTGGTTCCATCAATGCTGAATGCAGAGACAAGCCATTCAGGAGATTCCTAGCCAGAATTTAGCAAGACATCATCTCCTTGGCCTCCCTCCTACTCAGGACAAAAAGATATTGACTGGTACAGATACATATGACAACTCCCATGGGACAGGTCTTGAGAAGCCTCTTCCTGCCCTGAGTGTAAGTGAATGGGGCTAAATACTCCATTGCCCCTACATGGCAAGAGCAGCCCTTCATGAGTCACAGCTGAGTAATGGCTCACCCTGCCCACCCCTTTTCCAGCAGGCTCCATCTCCTCTCAGCATCTGGCTACCATGCTCCTTAAGCAGCCTCCACCGGGGCAGCTTGTGTCTTGGAGGTACAGAAAAACAACAAAGAACATTTTATATAGCAGATTCAAATTTCATATGGCCCATGGGTGCATATGGGTAACAGGTTATCTGCCGTTCCTTGAGCAGTTCAGGAGAAAAGGTCCCCCTGATTTTTCCACAGGAAGCCACAGATCATTGCTTATTTATCCCCCATCATCTTCAAATTCATCAGCCGCCTCCCTCCACCTCCTCATTCTGTTTAGTTCATGAATTATTGACTCTAGCGACCAAGTGTTCTTCCCGCCCAAATAAATGTGCTGCATCCTGGATAACATAGACAAGACCTCTCCAACCTTCAGCTCTGTTTCTTCCATTAGTTAACAGCACCACCACCACCACCACAAAGTCAAGGAAATGCTTTTGTTTCAGCACTGCACCTGTTTTTTGTACATTGATTGTGTAATTTTAAAAAGATCTATCTATATATATAGTGATTGTATTACTGTGGATACGACAAAAACAACAAAACGAGTAACTGAGCTATGTAATTGTTATATGGATTTTAACCCTCCTTTGAGTCTTGTGCTCGAATATCACCCGGTGTAGATGTAACTGTCACCTTTACCAGATGAGCATTACTTTGGGGTTTGGTTTGTAGCAGGCAATGGGTATAGGGACTAAGAGCAGGGATATTTTTCAAATGCTAGCGTGCCGGGGTTGGGGGGGGCACTTAGTGTACTTCCTGCACAGGAATTATGATGCCTCCCTCTCCCCCATGCCTTTCACCTCCACCCATTGCACACCGAATTATCGCTGCGCCTGAACGAGGCGTAACAAGCACTGTTGTGTTCATCCAGAGAAGCTTGAGAACCCGGGGGCCTAGTTTTCAGAAGCCTTGGGTGCTTGCAGACTTCATCATCTAGAGTTGAGGAGGTTCAGTCCCTCTGACCACCAGGACTTGAATGTTCTGCAAACATGTCCCTCCAAGGTGCTGAGAAGCTGAGCCTGTTGCAGGAGCAGGCCAGAGCTGAGATGGGAAACAGGTGGAAAAGGCCCTTTGCAGCAAAGACCAGCTCTGTTATCACTCCTCATAGGAGATGAGCCAGGACCTACGCCATGAAGCCTTTGTTGATGGGGAGGAGGGATTGGCTCAAAATCCCTGATGCTGCCACGAGGGCTTTGTTTCCAAGTCAGATTCAAAGCCAGATCGGGGGAGCGGTCTAAAGTTTTGCTGTCAGGATGAAGCCAAGGTCCTTGCAAGATTTTGAGTCTCCCCTGATCCAGTTGGGGGTGCATGTTTCCCTCCCACTTAGGCTGTGGTCATGCAGCACTGGATTTTAGCATTGTCCAACCCAAAGCCCAAGCCTAGTTCCAATTCAGCTCCAAGCATAAAAGGGCGGGGAAACCCAATCCTCATAACCACCCCCTTGGCCCATCTCGCCTCCTGATGTTCAGTTCCAGGAACATTTGGCAGGCCCTTTTCCATGCTGCAGCTCCAGGTTAGAGGAGCTCTGAATTTGGAATGGCAGGAGAGGGACACTTAAGCTTTACTTTGTTTTTTGCGAAGCTCAGAACAGCAATAATGCAGTGACTGCAGGGCCTTAATCCAGCTGGGACAGAAGAAATAGCCCTTATGTCAAGTGGGTGAAAGTTTTCACTGTGGGTAAAGTGATGGGAGTTGGCCATGTCCTGCATGGAAGGCACTGAAATTCCGCTCTGCTTCAGGGCAATGGGGATGGGAAACATGGAACTGAGTGTACGGTGCAAAAGGAAAATCTTTTATGTTGCTCCAGTGAAGTCAGCAGAGCCACATCCATGAGGAATTTGGCTCATTCTCTTTAGAAAAAGACGCATGACTTGTCTCCCAAGCCAGCCAGCCTCGGCCAGCGCAGCCAGCAATAACCAGAGATGGACACTTCTTCTCTCAGTAAAGGTCCTTTGCAGGAGAGTTTCCCCTGATGTCAAACCTCCCTAAGGAGCAAGCAAGACCCAAACCAAATGCTAGGGTGAATCACAACATAAGAGTGCAGTCCTGTGAGGTCCTGAGCTCTCTGAATTCAGACCGGGTTCAGACGGAGTTTGGAGGCTCCTCTGCAGGAGTGGTCCCTACATTATCCAATAGCTTCCTGGAGTGGGTTGTAACTCAATGGACTGAGCTGAGACACTTTTAGAACAGGCTCTCAGGCACAGTTTAAGAATATTTAATCTGTCACATGGAGCAGGTCCTCTGCTTCCTCCCCTTGACTGCTCCACTGAATGTGTTAGCTCCTAAATCCATTGAACCTCACTGCTGGTCACCCAATCCATCACTGAGGCTCAGAAAGAGTTTCGTAGTGGGCGAGCAAACAGCTCCCAGGAAAATAATTCTGTATTTAGATGGAGGGTCATGGGACAGGCAGAGCACAAAGTGCAAAGCCTTTACCCTGGCAAAAGAACGTCGCAAGCACTCCACCCTCCCCCTTTCCCCACAGGACTGAACCGCGCCAGAAAATAGCAGGGTTAAGAGAAGGCAAATCTGACCTATGAGGCTTTAAAATGGGAGGCTGCCCGTTTATGGCCAGGGGGAACTTCAAGGGCTCAGATAGAAGGGAACAAAGTTTCCAGTGGCTGAGATAATGCCATTAACTCTCTGTCTAGCTCTATATTCACCTCTCGAGGGAGAGGACAGAAATGGGGGCATGGCCGTTGCTTAACATTTCCCATTAGAGACCTGGAGGCTTGGGGGGCAATCCTGAGGCTGTAATTAACAGTGTTACTGCGAGCCAAGCTACACTAGGAGAAGGAGCATGTGTATCTGGCACGCAAGGCTGCCTCTTCTTCCATAAAGGAAAAAAAATAGGTAATACTTAAAAAATACAGTAATAAAGAAAAAAGGATTATTTTATTCATGCACAGTGTGTTTTGCCTGGTTATTGGGGGTGTTAAGCACCACTGGGTCACCTCTTAAGGCAGTGTCCTTACCTGCTCCCTTAACGGTGCAGTAGTCCAGGGGGACAGGAGGTCTGGTTATGCAAAAGCAGCACCTAGGCGTGAGTGCACACTTTCACACACAGCCTCATGCAAGAATGTGCCACTGTGCCCTAGCAATAAGGGAAAGGGGTGGGGGAAAGCATAGGAGGATCTAGGGACCACATTGGCACATGATTATGGGTTCCCAACTTGAGACACCACCAAAGGCTGCAGGGCTGGGGTGACGGAGATGGCAGAAAGGCAGCTTTGTTTGCCTTTGCGTGTTGCTATAGCAAAAACCGAGCCGGACAGCAGCAGCTGCTCCCTCCACGTAGAGTTTATTACCACTGCCCCACAGCGTTCACACACACACACACACACACACGCTCTTGGACCGTGCACACGTGAACACAAACACGTGCATGTTCCCTGCACACACATAGGGACACACACACGTTCTCATACACAGAGGCAAGGAAACACTTACTTTGCACATATCCGCATACACCCTTTCCACTGCAAACTGAAAAAAAACAACCCCAAAACAGACTAGACCATTGTTCATTGTAATAGAGAGGAGGTTACTGGACCGATCCTCGGCTGGGGGGGGTCTATTAGCCACGTGGTTCACATCAATTTTTCCCCTTTTCATTATACACACAAATAATCACATGGCACAACTTTCATGGTTTTTCAGAAGATACAAAGCTGTCTCCCCGCCCCCGCAAGGAATCAGAACTTCAAGGCAATGAGATACAACATATGCTGGGAATCTAAGAAGCACTTGAGCTCCTACTCTGACATGTAAACAATACAAAATTATCAGAAGGAAATACAAAGGCAGCAGCCAACACAGGCAGCTCTTTTAAGTTAAAAAACAAAAACCAAAATAAAACATGTATATACATTTTTCTTTAAACTCTTCCAAAGGCTTTTACAGATATCCTTGTCTCCCTTCTAAACTCTTCATTTGAACCTAAACCACAACGTCTCATCAGCCAAAACCAAAAGAAAACAAATAAACTGTAATATAAAAGATCAACATTACCAGGTAACTTGGCCTGTTATGAAATGTACAGTTTAAACAATCCTCTACCCTCTGCCCAAGTTCTATTGTACTATAATCTTGTCAGCTTCTGTTGATTTGTTTCCCAGTGGGAGTAAACTGCAGAGGTGTAAAAAACAAATAATAATGCCTTTAAAAACAGGTACAAGACTAAGGCAGTCAAGAAAGTCCTGAGCACTGGTAGGAAATGAGTTTAGTGAGTCTCTGTCTAGTTCCTAGTAGACAGGTGTCCATACAGCACATGAACAGCCATCACAACTGGTTCATAGTTGGCAGTCTGAGCAGAAAGACTGACTGGGGCAGAGAGAGCACATACAGGAGAGCTGAAGTGCTGGCTATTTTGCAGGTGGAGGTCGGAATCCAAATCTTGATCTGAGTTTCGCAAATGGGTCCATTCTTTATAATGCACTGAATCAAAAAGCCCAGATTCAAACACCTTGGGGACTTTGAAATCTGGATCCAAAGTCTGCAGCTTGAGCCCATATCAGATGGAGAATGACTTCCTTAGTCAACGCTAGTGGTGGGACTGCCAGATCAGGACTGAAACTGGAAGTATGGGGGTAAGAAAGTTACTAATTTTCTTGTTAGTACCCAGGCTATAATGTCAGTCTTCAGGCTTTCTTCCCCAGCCCCTTTCCAACACCAGTGAATTCCCTTAATCACCAGTTGAATTAATAGAAAACAAACTCAACCTCTGGTCACCAAAAGCCAACCCAGTTGTTGTGCTCCACTCTACCCACCTTTAATCACTCTGTGCTCCAACAGCAGGTTGGATCTTTCTCCAGTCTTGGCTTGCCCAGGATAGGCAGCAGATTTCTCACAAACAGGATGATGGTGTTGCTAGGAAAGTAACTAGCGCAACTGGGGCATAAACACCACAAGTTGTGGTGAGGAAGGGAAACCTGCCCAGTGGCCTTCATTTTGTCCCCAGTGGGGTAGCACAGAAGGGATGCAAGATATACTGGTCCCATTCTGTTTGCAATCTACTCTTGTTTAGGAGATTGGCCAATGAGCAGAAAGATGATACAGCAACCTGTCCAGCAGGCAAAGCAACATACTACACAGCCTGCTGACTCCATGCTTCCCACAAGAGCTTTTCGGTATTACCCTGCTGTTCAGCCAGATGGCCTTCTCATGCATCCAAGTGCCAGGGTGTCCCAGCTTTGGGTCAGCGTGAGCCCTGGCAGAAGGCTGCTGTGTATGATCCTATTGTCTTTCCTTTCAAATGAGCCTCTCTCACATCCTGCGCATGGGTGACTTTGTCCTTTCACACACAATGCCCTAAAATGGTCACTGCACCCATTCAACTGTGCACCAGAAACTAGCTAGTTCAATCGCTTCAGATCCGAGTCAGGTGGCCAGGGTTTGGCCCAGTTAGGCAATCCCCGAGTTAGAGCCCACCCCACGATCAGCCATGCTTGTCTTTGGTTTACAGCTGGTGCTGCTCTTGCCAAAGGCAATGGGAGATGAACTGGGGTAGGAGGTAGCAGAACTTGACTCCAAAACAACATTTGGGCCAGATTCTGATCTCATTTACACCGGTGTGAATCCATAGTAACCCGGCTGAAGCTCAGAGAGTTACTCCCAGTTTATACCGGCCTAAGTTCAGAATCTAGTCCTGATGCATTAAAATGGCACCCAGAAAAAGAGAAGTTGCTCACTGCATGTCTCAGAGGGCCAGTTGGACATCATGAACTTGTTGAAGCGATTTTCCAGATACAGCAAGGCACGTTCTTCAGAATTGCTTCTCCGTAAGGAAGAGAAGCAGGACGCTTGAGAGGTTCTTGGACAAACCAGCCAGTTATGCAGCTGCTAACCCAGCATCACACGCTACTGGACAATTCCACTGCTTCCTACTGCCTACCCACCTCCAAATGAGGCAATGAGGGAGGCAAACGCTTCAGCTGCAGCATCTCCAGCCGATAACCTCAGACCTTCTGGCAGTCGTCTACACCAGAGCATTGCTGCTCTCTGCCGGCTCGCAGAGCCCTTCCACACTGGGGTATCCCTACGCTGCCACACAAGGCTGGAGGCATTGCCTAGTTGATCACATGCATATAGCAAGTGTTGTGGGGAGAAACTGCCTTAGTGGCAAGCACTTTCTGGCTATCATTCTATCCTTGCCCCCACCAAGAAGAGGCATCGCCAACTAATGACTGGGCTGATCAGCTACTTTTCTAGCTCAGGGAAGGATAGAAGATGGCCCCTTTAAGGAACAGATTTCAGTTAGGGTATTGGTGGGGGAGTTGTCCCATTAAAGAAAGGCTCTGGACTGGCTGGAAGGCGGGGGGAATTACCTCTTATCCATGCCCAGAGAACGGCTTCAGACCAGGAAAAAGCAAGACCGGTAGAATTGCCATGACAATATCCTTGGGATATTTCAGGACAACTCAAGCTCCCCACCTGGAAGGGGAAAGCATTGATGAAGAGAGGCCAAATCTGATTATCACTAGATGTTGTGGGGTATGTGGGTGGGTGAGGCTCTTATCAATCTTCAGGGTACACGACCATCTCTACCTGATGGGGATCAGGAAGAACTTCCCCTGGGGACAAGTTACCATCACTGCAGGGATACCGGCACCTTTCACTAAAGCAGGGGTGACTGGCCAGGGTCAGAAACAAGGCCCAGTGGTCTGATGCAGTATGATAACTCCTATGTTCCCATGCATGGGCAGGACTCCTGGGTTCTACACCCAGTTGCTTTGCTGCATGACCTCCAATGTGCCATAAATCTCTGCTAAGTGGCATCTGGTCTAGTGGTGCCTCCTGCACCGCCAAAGACTTGAAAAGCTGGCGGGGAAAAATGAACCTCATCCACAACAGTCATATGTAACTTCTATTGGTTCGACATTGCTTCCAGGCAGCATCCCCTCAGTCCCCACCCCCCACCCCACCCAATTGTTGTGCCTCCCTCACGTGGTTCCCTCACACCGCAGCTTTAGAGGGAGAAGGGGGCTTTCTACACAAACTCATTGGCCCCAGAATTAAATGTATACACTCTATTTCACAGGCAGTCCATTGCTAGGTGGGGGTTCTTCCCCCAACACACATTCTTTGTAGTCTGGGGGAGGTTGGAAGCTCTGAAGTTCATCCAGCAAGTTTGATGAATTTCCAGCCTCTTGCACAACCCTAGACTTCATCTTTATTTTCAAAAGGTGGATCTCTTTTTTGGAAGGGGGTGGGAGGTGCTGTGGTTACAGGGATCCCACCGGGAAGTCAGTCCATTCCCCTGCTCCTGCCCCTTTCTCAGACAGGGTGTACAAACTGGTAGACCAGGCGCTGGGAGATGTCAGGTTTCCGGATGATCCCTTTCTTGTAATACTGCCGGATGGAGCGGCTCAGTTTGTCATAGTTCATGGCGGGCCGGTTCTTCCGGATTCCCCATAAACGAGCCACCTGGGCAGAGTCCTCAATCTTGAATATGCCTGAGAGAGGAACATGCAGAGAAAAAGGAGGCAATAATATAGGATGGGGTTTTAATCATAGACTATCAGGGTTGGAAGGGACCTCAGGAGGTCATCTAGTCCAATCCCTTGCTCAAAGCACGACCAATCCCAGGGCCACTGAGAGGCAGCATAGTCTAGTGGGCAGAGTGCAGGACTCGGGGAAACTTGGGTTCTAATCCCAGCTCTGACACTGCTTTGCTGGGTGAACACTGACAAGCGACTCCCACTTTCCGTGTGGCCATTTCCCCTCTCACCCTTCATCTGCCTCGTAAAGTCTTTGGGGCAGGGACTCTATGGACGTGTCTAACACAGGCAGTGGCAGTGAACCTCCAAGCCCAGCTCAGTAAACTCAGGATCACATGGTTTATGCTAAGAACAGCTGTGAAGACATTCAGCATAGAATCATGGAAGATCAGGGTTGGAAGGGACCTCAGGAGGTCATCTAGTCCAACTGCCTACTCAAAGCATGACCAATCCCCAACCAATCAAAAGCATTGGGCTCGGAAGCCTAGGGCAGGGGGCGGGGGACTCTCAGCCTAGGTTGCAATAGCTACATGTCTACAGTAGGGTGAGCCCCAGGAGTGTAGGATGAGCCCCAGGAGCGCCTGTCGACCTGAGCTCAGAGGCTTGCTGCCATGCGCTGGGTAGACACACCCACAACATGGAGAGCCTTGCGCGCTCGGGCTTCGATCTAGGCACTACAGGAATCCAGGATCAGGAGCCCAGTTTCACCAGGAAGGAAGTTTAGGGAATGGAAAATAGAGCTCTGGGTCCCACGAACTCACTGAGGGATGGAGTTTGGGGAAAGATAATGGGAGATTCAGATTTATGTCCATGGCAATGAGTTCCTTAGTCATACAGAGAACCATAGCCTGAAACACCCAGGCATAGCACCTCATTCTGATCTCACTCTCACTAGTGTAAAATGGGAGTCACTGGGCTTGATTTTCTGGGTGCAAAGAGAAGAGCAGGGCAGAAAATCTGGCCCTCTGGACTGATGGAATGATGACAGTAGATTCTGGCCCAGAGAGCTTTGGGTTGGAGCACCTGCCTGGGTGAATACTCATGCTATGAGACTCAACACTGTGGGGTCTAGGGGCATAGATACAAAAAGTGGCTTTGAGTTTCCCAGGAGGAATCAACAGCCCCCACCTTTCTCCTTATTGAGCCAGCGAATGAACCGTCCATAGTGATGAGGCTTCAGCAAAAGCTCTTTGAGGAACTGCCACAGGTGGATGGGCTGGCCTGAGCAGGAGGAGTCCACCTCGCTATCCGTCCAGCTCTCGTCACCCGCTGCAGCAGAAAGGAAGCACAATCCAGTTGTTAGTCGCTACCAGCAGAGCAGCGAGTGGCTCTGGGGACTGGGAACAGAGGGAGTCTTTCCTCTTCAGCTTGCCCAGGTCATCATGACTCATCAGTGGCCAAAAAAGGCTGCCATCTGATGAGAGGAAGGATGGTTCAGTGGGCAGGGCAATAGCCTGCGACTTGGGAATCCCAGGCTGAGTTCCCTACTCTGCCACAGTCTCTCTGTGTGATCCTGGACAAGTCACTTAGCCTTTCTGTGCCTCAGTTCCCCAGCTGTAACGTGGGAATAATAGCCCTGCCCTGCCTCCCAGAAATGTTGTAAAGACTGAGATTGTCAGCTCTTTGGGACTGGGACCATCTTTTTATTCTGTATTTGTACAGCACCTAGCACAGTGAGATGCTAGTCTGTGGCTGGGACTCCTGAGTTCTACAGTAATAATACATTAACAATAAATACACACCAGAGACGCACTCCGATATCAGGGTAATGAGGGCTATATAAGTATCTGGGATAGATCTGATAGTCATTTCCCCTTTGGGTTTGTTATTAACCAGGCTATTATTGACTAATAAATAGTGTATTATAATTACCAGTCTGAGAATTAATGATGATTAACATATTGGTCCTGATTAAGAGAGAAGCAACCCCTGAAATAACTGGGGACCCAGTCACTGAATTGTAAGAGGGAAACAGGTTCATTGACCCTCCTGCTGCACCCCCAGCTTCCCTCCTACCCCTCCTTGCTTCCTGTCCTTGGCAAAGCTGGGAACTCACCACAGTACCGCATTTCTCCGGGTGCAGCCTTCTCCTTCATCCAGGCAGCTGGAAGGGAAGCATGGTCAGTGTCAGCGTCAGGCGAGGGGAGCAGAATCCACCCGCTACAAAGCACACCGTTCCCATGGGTAACACGGTTAAGGAAACTTTGCTGTGCTCACCCCACCTCCTCCAACTCTGCCGGCATGTACCTGATTTCCAGATGTCCAGGTGGGCATGCAGCACGTCCCCACACACCAAGGAGCGCTGACGGAACTGCTCCTCTGACATGGCACACAGATCCTTCCCAGACAGGTCCTGGAAAGATTTCCCGATCTGGGGCAGTCGGTACTGGTGCTCGGTCCATAGGATCCACTTCTGGACATTTCCTGGACTCCAGTCTGCCGGATCTGTGGAAGAGAAACAAAACGCCCCACCCGGTCCTGGTGAGCGGGGTCAGGGGACACTTCCCCTCCAGAGAACACTCTGCAAGGATTACAGTAACAGAGAATACTGCACCCCTCCCATGCTAAAAGGACAAGGGAGCTGCTTCAGCTTGGAGGAGCAGTACTCCCTGCCTGTTCCGCCTCCTGCACGGCTGGGACAAGGAAACTACCCCTCCAGTTTCAATCTTCTTCAACCACTGGAAACGTGGATCTTTGATCCTCTCCTGGGTTCCCTGCCTCCTCCTTTGTCCCATCCCCCTGGGAACCAGATCCCTTTCCCGCCAGGGGAACGCCCCACCTGCAGAACATCCCTGCCTCTACTGGGGGAGAATTCAATGCCAGTCAACAGATCTCAAAACCCACAGATCGTGCGGGTCCGGGGGCAGGGAAAGGGAGCATCAGAAGCACCCTTCACCCACTGCACAGGGGAGCCTCCCCAGTGCGGGCCTGGCCTGGCTGTAAGGAGCGAGTCTCTTTGCACCAAGCCCAGCAAGCGCACTTTCAAATGAACAATCCAGTCAGGAGAAGAAGATGGACCGAATGCCCATGGTGGAAGCAACAGCATCCTGACCTCTCCGAAGGGCTGGTTCTCCTAAAGGGGCACATTTGTCCCTCGCATGCCAAATCACTTTGTTCCCCATCACCACTGTTTGTGAAACAGCAACTCCCTCTGGAAGAGCACCTGGTTTGGGGAGCCCAGTAGGGCTATGCATCCAGCAAGTGGCTACTGCATGCACCCACGTAATAGGGCAAATCACCTTCCCACATGCTGCAAGATTCAAGGCTTCAGTGGATGGAAATCCACATAGCCACACTGACTGCCAATTAGACCAGTGTAAGAGCCAGTCCAATATTCTTAATGCCTCAGTGCAAAGGCTTTATAGATGCTTAAGAAACTCCACAGGATACAAAATATTTCAAATGCAGCAAGAGACCGGCCAGAGTTCTGTGGTGGTTCTGAGCTTCCAAGCCCAGAGAGTTTGGTCTGGGATTCCAGTTCAGGCCCCGCTCCAGCATTAGAGGAAGAAACCCTGCGAGCTATTTGAGACACTGCTCCCCCCAGATATATGGGGAGATCCTTAAAGTGTGTAAATTCACACAGCGCCATTGATTTACACCAGCTAAGGAGCTGGCCCAAAATTCGTCACGCCAGAGGAACTCTGCCTAGTAAACCAAACATACCTGCCCCCAGGGGCTGTGCATTACTACTGGAGACTTTGCCACCTTTGCTCTCTGTCCCAGTGCACCTTGCAGAGTCCTTTACAATCAGCGCAAGGCTGGGGTTAAAATGCTCAGCATGGTTTTCATGATCTAGCTGGGACTCTGTTTCTGACTCCAGCCGTTTCTCCTACAGGCCCCGGCTCCCAAACCCCATCGCTGACAGTGCTGCCAGCTGCGGGAGCTGGATCAATGAGGTGCTGTTTGCAGGGGCCCGAGCTCGCTGCTGGGTTTGGCTCTTCAGAGAGGACGTGCACAGTGCACTTTTGCACCATTGGAGCGAGAAGGCCCTGCTCCTGCTCCCACTGAATTAAGTGAGAAAATGCCCACTGATTCAGACAGGAGCCAGCTCAGGCTCCTCTGAAGATCAGATTGCTCATTCTGGTTCATTCTAAATCCCGTCAGGACTGGGGCCAGATGGCTGCAACACTGCTGTAGGCTGCTTGTAACTCAAGGCACTTCCCCACATATCCTATGCCATTGCATTTAAACACGTGTGCCGGATGATTTTAGAGACAGGTACGAACCATAATGCAACATTTGGGTCCAGATTCTCAGCCCCCACACCATGAATCAAGGGTATTTGCATTACGGGGGAGTTGGTCCCTTCCCACCACGCCACGATTCCTTGGCATGACTTTTTTTTCCTCTCTATGGTGCATGTGATAATTTAAGATTTCACTATCACACCCCTGCAGCCTAACCCTGCTCCCTGTTTGTGTCACTAGCAGTTTTACCATTGACGTCAACGAAAGGCAGGCTCCAGCCCCTTCCCCACCACCACCCCAGAACAATCATCTGAGAGGACAGTTCTGTTAGACACTCAACATTCCATCACCAGCTCTCCAAAGAAAAAGACAGACAGACAGACAGACCCATCCGGCTGCTCCCTTCCTCACCCGCCATCCACTTGCTTAACACAAGTGACTTCAAAGACACTTTTCACCCCTGGGGAAGAGATTCCCCCTGCAACCTAGTCAAATATATTTCACATTGTCATAGACATGAGAGATGGGAAAAACCTGCTAGCCCCTATAAATCCAGCTGCCCCGGCCTCTGGGGAGAACAGAATATTCTGCTAGTGGGAAGCATCTAGAAGACTGGGGTAGGAACTATGAGGCCACATCTACACTATTGCTACTACAGCAGCAGAGTTACGGCGCTGCCGCACAGCAGTGTAGATGCTTCCTACATCGACAGAAGGGAATTTTCTTTTGATGTAGGTCATCTGCCTTTCCAGTGGTCGTCGGAAGAATCCTACACTGGGGGTTAGGTTGACCCAACTACAATGCTCAAAGTGTGAAATTTTTCACAGTCTTGGGCAATGCAGCTAGATCGACTTAAGTTTTAGGTGGAGATCAGGCCTCAGACTCTTTCACCCCCAGCCCCTACCTGTTTGAAAACTTTTGGCACTGCTGGAATCCAGATGTGCCAGATGTTGCCCTCTCAGGGCCTTATTTACACCCCACTCACTCAGTCACAACCCAGCAGAATGGTTTGATTATTTAAATTTCTGTCAAATAAATGGTTTTGAACAGAAAAAAAGGAATTCATGTGGCTGGTTTTGGTTGAAGAATGTTGTGCCAGGAAAGTCCACAGAGGCTCGCGGGGGTGTCTTTCCTTCGACATCCCCAGCCCCTGGAAACGTGACTCAGCCTGCCCTGGAGGAATCCCAGCAAGGGGTGAGGAAGGAGCCCAGCCTCCATGGCCCAGTCAGTCTTTGGCCTCTCTGCTGAGAGTGCCCACAAGGTGGACAATTAGGACCTGACCCAAAGCTCACTGAGGACAACAGAAACACTCCCATTGCCTTCCAAGAGCTTTGGGTCCATCCGTTAACGCCGGCTGCCCCGTGAATACTAACATACACAGCACATCCTGGTGCTCTCTGGTAACTGTAGAGGGCCCGGAACTCTCGAGCCACTCCACGGACATCCTGGACCAAGAGCCAACAATGCTTTTCACCTGCTGCCGAACCTAATCCGAACCAGCAAGCAAGAGGTGACAAGCTCCACAGCTCAGTCTGGAGCCCCCTGAGCCTCCGGTCTCCCCACAACAAGGCACTGAGTTCTCCTTGGCTCCCTAAATCCCCCCCACACGCACAGAGCAAAAGTAGAGAGACAGAAGGGGCACCCACCTGCTGCAATGTTGAGGAGTTTGCAAGCCGTCTCAATGTCCTTTAGCACTTCGCCCACCACCATGCTCTGCACCTGCTCCAGTGAGTGCTCCTCCAAGTGGAGGCTCTCCTGGTAGTCCATGTCGGGGCTCAGCCCCAAGCCCTGGCTGTCGATGATGGGGCACTGCTCTGGCTCCTTCTGCCCTTCGCCCCTGCCCCCTTGGTCGCTGCCCTGAGGAGTCTCCCCCAGGCCCTTGGGCACCCAGCTGGTGTCCTCTGAGTAGAGCATATCGAAGTAGTGGAGGTAGAAAGTGGGCAGAGTCTGCTCGGGTGTGGCAGGGGGGCTGGGGCTGTCCAGGGAGCTCCAGCTCTGGGTATCAGGGTCTTGTGCAGCAGGGGGCTTCTCCAGGCTGGTCAGCAGCAGGGCGTCCTGCGGGGCGATCCGGCCATGAGGCAGAGCGGTCAGCCTCTGGCCTGCGCTGCCCATCACTCTGCCCGGGTGCGTCTCCAAGTCTGTCAGCCACCAAGGGGTGGAGAGAGAAACAAACCAACAAGCACCAGTCAGAAAGAGCTGGGGCTTGATAAAAATTCCTGCCTTTCTGCCCAGTGGTCAGGCACAAAAGGGGAAAGCTAAGCCTGTTAGTGGGAAAGAAGCCTCCAAAGAGCCACTCGACGCCCTAAGAGACCCCCAGATGAAAACAGGTTAAATAGCTCTTCACAGCCCTGGGTGACTCCTTCGCTTCTGGGTCATTTGGCAATCAGGGGGTAGGAGGAGAGTGGGGAAAAGCCGATCTGCCTGGAACGATCAGATACCAAACATGAGGGAGAGTCATTCCTGATCAGGGTGGTAACTTTCTGGAGGGGGTAGGAAGGAAAATGGTGTGGGGTCAATAAGCCCCTTCCCGCAGTCGGCTGGGGTGGGCGGGTGAGCTGAACCCTGTTTGGGACAATGAAGCCGTCAGCCTTGGATGGGGAACTGCGCATTCCTCGGAAAGAAATGGACACAACCAGATACGGGTGTGTGCCTGGGAAATCTGGTTTCTGAGCACCCTGACTTGGACAGGGAGAGCATCTCTGCCAAGAACCTGAACATTACCGGGCACAGCTGTTCCCCATCACTGGGTAACGCAGGGCAGGAGAGATGCTGCTTGTAGCAGGGTTAGACAGAGCCCTGCATCTCAGGCAGAGGTTGGATTCTAGAACATTCCCCCTCACTGCATCTGCTCCAAGCTGGGCCTCTGAGGGCCTATCAGTTAAAATAACAGAGACAAGGCCCATCCAAGTGGGGCAGGGACCATCGTTTTGTTCTGTGTTTGTACAGCACCTAGCACGGTGGGCTCCTGGTCTGGGACTAGGAGTCAAAGGCACTGCAATAATACAAATCAACCACAATCACAATAAATAATAAAAAAAATGATCCGAGTGTAACCAATGAAGCAGCCCTTTACATGGGCTTCACATCACCAGCAGGCCCAGGGCATATCTACACCAAGTGAGGAAATTGTTGCTGGGCCACAGGACTCCACAAAACGGTTGCTTCTCTTTTGATTTTGCTACGGCTCAGAGCCTCGTAAAGCCCCTAGCATGGCTGCTGGGTGGATTTGAGGTATTGCAAGGGATTCCAAATCCTGGCTTGCTGCAATATCTTTTCACCTAGGGCCAGGTTTACAAAGAGATTTAGGCATGTAATGATGGCACCTAGCGAGATTTATATAAAAGCACCTAAGCAGGTTCGGCACAGAAATCCCATTTGATGTCACTGGGAGTTAGCTATGTAACTTGCTTAAGTGTTTTTCACTAGGTGCCTAAACCCCTTTGTAAGCCTGGTCGCTATCATAGGCAGTGGCTGAGAATGTTGTCCTGAAGGACACTGCTCTCCCCATGGGGATTCTCAAACAAGATCTAGGCCTCAGTGTATCCACTACTATTGCACCGGAGGGCAGCCCACATGATTACTATGCAAGAATCATGTGATTGCCTATCATTAGGGGCTTGATCTGAAACCCATGGACACCAACAGTAGTTCAGACCCTAAATGGGTGAGGCATTGGCATTTCTGGCAGCACAGATCCCACAGAGATAAGCATGGTATAAAAACCCTGCACAGAGTGGCTGGAGATTAGACAGAGCCTCAGTTATAAGGCAGGCACCCCATTGCTCATGTCACTTCCATGAGGAGACCCTCTGATTTCAGAATACCTGGCGCTGTCTCCATCAGACTGGAAACGCGGCATAAACATTTTTAATGTGAGAGTAATTCAGCCCTGGAACAATTTCCTAAGGGTCACGGTGGATTCTCCATTGCCGACAATTTTTAAATCAAGATTGGCTGTTTTTCTAACAGATCTGCCCTGGGAAGTATTGTGGGGGCAGTTCTTTGGTCTGTTATACGGGTGATCAGCTAGATGATCACATTGGTCCCTTCTGGCCTTGGAAATCTATGAATCGGATGACAGGGCACATGGCAGCTGATATCTCCTGGCCATGAACCCCTTCAGCCCCCGTTGGCATGAACTTTTTGCACTTGTTCTTTTCTTTTCAGAGCACATGTTTAAAAGCCCAGTTCCATCTGTCTCCTGCATGCAGGGAGCCCTGGACTCTGCAGAGAAGAGGAGGAGACGGCTGAATTTCCCTGGCAACCGCAGGAAATGTCTCCATCAAAAGAGAAAGCCTGATAGTTCCCTGAAAGAAGTCCTGAGGCTTTAAAGAAAAGAGCCCTCTGAAATGAGTGTGCCATTAAAAGGGCACCGTCAGGGTCAATTGTATAGCTGTTTGCACGGCCCGTGCTTTTCTTTGTATGGGGATTTTCCACCTTTCCCCCTCCTCCCCACCAACAAATGATTCCCTGCTCTTTTTCCTCAAAATACAGCAACTCAGTGCTGGTAAGGGACTCTATAATAACAAAAGCAGCATACACAGCCGGGTATCGCCAATCAGTCCTACCATAATAAACCAGCCCATCCAGCTCAACACACAAGTGATCCCACAAAAACAAACCAGTGCACACAGATCACAGACTGTAAGGGCTTTGGGGGCAGGGACCGTCTTTTTGTTCTGTGTTTGTACAGCACCTAGCACACTGGTGCCGTGGCAGTCACTCCTGTAATACAAATAATGAACAGTAATAACGGCACACACAAGTGACCCTACAATAACAAAGCAGCGGATGTACTTGTGGGCCGTTGCTCCAAAGAGACCCTACAGAAACAAATCAATCCACGCAGCAGGCCAGCACACAAGCGACCCTGCAATAAACAAACCAATGTACCATGGAGAACGGGAAAATGTCGGTGGGTAAGCAGATTGCAGTGCGATGTTTCCCAGTGAGTATTATATAAAAAAAAAAGCAGCAAGAAAAAAATAGCAATGAAGATACTTCACTGGGTTCCTTTAACACAAAGGATGAAACTGTGAATCCCGAGTTTATTCAAGCCCTTCTAGCCAAATAAACGTATCCTTTGTGTAGGAGAGATGTTATTTACCAAAGTGTTCTGTACTGCGTGTTACTATCTCTGTACCTTTTTCAATGTGCCAAGAAAATTTCATTTCCATTCTGCTGCTTCTAGCGAATGGGCTGGTCCCATGTCCGCTCCGCGCAGTCAGTGATGGTTGGTAAACAAGAGATAATTAAATGTCATTAATAGCCGCAAGCTAGACTCCCATTAACCACAGATCTGCCAGTGGAAGGGGTGGGGGTGGGAGGAAGGATTAGACATCTGGAAGGTTTACGTTGTTACAGTTAAAGTCATCCTTCAGACAAAGCCAGGAACAAAGTCTGCAACAATTTTAACAGCAGCAATGCTTAACACTTCCCCAGGGCCTTGCATCGCCAGTGTGCTTCACAAAGGTTCCCCAGTTATCCCCGAGAGGGAAGTTTTATTATCCTTGGGCCAGGGCCTCCACTATTGTAAGTCACCGTTTCTCCATTGAAGTCAAGTCCTGGCCCCCTGCAGTGAATATAGGGAAACTGAGGCACAAGGAGATTAAATAACTTGCCCAAGGCCATGCAAAATAAGTAGTGGAGTTGGGGTTAGACCACAGGAGGTCTTGGTGCCAAATCCTGTGCACTGACCACTGTGTCATCTTGCTGCCTCCTTTCTGACCTCAGAATCCCAAAGAGTCAACATTTCCCAAGGGCTTTTTGCAGCACATAACTGAAAGCCCCATTTTTGAAAACAAACATCTTCCTACACCATATGCAAGGGAAGCATTCCACAGCGATGGCCGGATTTTCCAAAGACTCAACGTTCATGGGGCCCCCCAGCCTGCTGGGCTCTTCTGAAAAACCTGGCTCCAAATGCTTCAGTGCTTGTATTGGAAAAAAAGAAAATATATACAGCCTGGCCCCTCGCAAGCAACCCTACGATAACAAGCCAGTGTGTGGATCCCACTGCTCACAAGAAACCCCATCTAGAGTACGAAACCCAGTGCATGCAACCCTAGCCTTCACACGCAATGCTGCAACCATCATTCAAGGACAGCTCTACTATACAGCTACCATCAAACCCTTGAAGGCAGTAACTACTTTTGTGCACAGGTCTCAGATGCTGCATTGTAACAGTGCTGAATCAATGAACAAGCAGGAAGAGGCTGATTATACGAAGAGCTTCTGCTCCTGTGCATACCGTATACACACAGGTTTGTGAGGTGCTCGGGTATTACGATCATAGGAGCCCAGGTAAGTCCCTAGCACATATAGATAAACAGATATACACACACACACACACACCATGCAAATATCCCCACACACATATTTACACAGCGCAATCACATACCCATACAGAATTAGATCCCCAGCTGGCATCAATTGCCCTGGCTCATGGATGGGCAATGGAGCTATGGTGATTTGTGTCAGGTAGGGATCTGGCCCTATAGACTTTAATAATCAATAGCCCTGAGGAATACAGAAATACTATGCTGTCCTTAAGTGGTGAATTTTGCTCAGAAAGGAGGCTTTTAGAAACATGATGGAATGTCACAGCAGCCCGAGAAACAGGCTTGACCTTTCCAATCAGGCACCCATTAAGGTGATCCTCCGCAGAGCAGGTGCTAACCCCCCTGCTGCCCAGCAAATACTGCATTTTCTCTGATGCTCCGGAGGCCAAAACTGAGGAGTCCCTAGTGAGGGGGCCCCATGCCTCCCAAGAGGCAGCAGGTTTCCCTGAGAGATGCTGCTCAGTTCCAAACTTCTGGTTTATTTGCTCTGGATTAGATTAAGACTTTAAGAGATCAGCCTTAAATCCAGCCCCATGCTGCTCCCTGCACAAAAGGGAAGCTGGTAACAGCTTGCAAGGCCCTAGCCCTGAGAAAGCCCTTTGCAAATCCGAGATGGTGTAGTGCTCCTTGGAAGTGGGATTAGATCCCGGCACCACCTTCCCCACAAGCAGAGGGCTAAATAAAGAAAGAAAGTGCATGCAGTTATGTCCCTGGGCTCTGGAACAATGGCAGACCAGACTCCTGTGGCCTGTTTGTCTCTTGGGACCTTCCCCTGGATCTCTGTCTTCCCCTTCCTAATTCCAAGCTTCTCTGCTCAAGCTCTCTCCAGGCCCTCAGCAAAACAGCGTTTGGTGCACTCGGTGCCTGCAACAACTTGCATTCACGCACAGCAGCTGTCCCAGACATCTTGCAAGCCTGAGTTGCCACAACCAGGGCAAAGTCTATCCCTCAGGTCTGGCTAAACTGGTTGCAGCAGTTCTCACTCCTCCATGTACACAAAGCATTTGCAGCTGCAGCAGCTCAGCCATACCCCCCCCATTCTATCCCATAATGCAGTTTTACCTACTACCCCAAAGTCACTGGGGCCAGATCTCCAGCTGGTGTATCTCCATTGAAGTCGATGGCATAATGCTGATTGACACCAGCAGAGGATCTGGCCAACTGATCCCAGTAACAGTGCTGGGTGCTACAAGAAAGGAGATCAGAAGTACTAGGAGGGACATGGAACAAGAAAGGAGATCAGAAGTACTAGGAGGGACATGGACTTACATCTGTGTATGTAAGGGAGGTGCAGGGAACCCTGTTCTCTATACCATTATTAAGTCTCTGATGCAAGAGCCACTGTAGAAACGCACACCCAATTACTGCCCAGCAGTCACGATATTCACGCTAGCAGACGCACATCAAACAGATAGAGGCAAAACCAGCACAGCTGGTGCCAAATGGAGGCTCTAGGGCCCAAGAGGCATTGCCAAGTTTGGGGACAGAGGACAAAGAAAGAAGGTGAAACTTCTAACTAATCAGCCCTGCCCTTTCCTTCCACCCCACCCCACCACCCCTGGCTGGGAAATTGTAGGCCAGAGCCCCTGGGAAACAGAACCTGGCCAGGAGCAGAACCTCTGAGCTGTGGGAGAGAAAAGCCTAAGTAATCATCTGACAAAATGTGCTGTACTCTAAGGGTGGGGACCTTTGTTTGATTTTCTCTGGCTTTGGCATCCAGGAGGCTGCTGCTGAGGCCTTTATGGGCTAGGTGGGGAAGTATTTACTCTGAGAAGCCGCTTTAAGCAAGAGAGAAACAACAGGAGGAGGAGGGACCAACTGCGGGGAAAGCTCAACTTTCCTCTCGCACGTCCACTCCTGAACAGCATCTACCCAAGATGTCAAATCGCAACCCTGCTTCCAAGGCCAGGGTGTCACACAGAGGCTGGGTTTGCAGATCAGGGTTCCTCAGTCAGCTTGTATATATTGATATAAGGATGAAGAACCCCCCAGCTGGAATACATCAGCGAAGCTCCTTGACAGACACCCAGCTAGTGTACAATGGAGTCAATGCTAATGTAGTCTATAAAGCTTTGTCAAGTTATGCCCCGTGTCTGAAAACAGGGCCCAGGATTTGTAATTTAAGACCATGCTCTCTCTTTCCTTGGTTTGTTTGCTTTCATCTCATCTCATCTCCTCTCTGTCCCTTACTGCCTTTTCCTCCTTGCATTTATTCACTCTTTGCTCCTCCCTCATTTGCATTATCCCTTCCTCCAGCCTCACACATCTCTTTAGCCTCGGACATCTCGACCTCTGTGCTAGAAGTTAGCTCTGCAGCTAATGTGGGGTGGTTTTTTTTTCTCCACCTCTCTAATTTCTCCCAGCCAAGCAGCTGCAGAGAGAGCATTCAAGCACAGGGCATGAGCAAACAGTTGTTAATTGCAAAAAGGGTGTGGTTCTTTCTGCTTCCTTGTCCTCTGCCCCAGCACCTTGGAGAGATCTTTAGATCAGTGCCAAGTCTGTCCCCCACCCACCGGTGTCAAAGGCAATTCTCAGATTTGGCCCAGAGTTCATGAAGCAAAAGACTATGGTAGGGAACCCAAAGGCCACTGCACTCCCTAGATAAATTCCAGTGTAAATTCTAACGAACTTGGAAAGAGCACAATCCGCCCAGGACCACCCTCCTCAGCTACGTCCGGTAATTATCTGTCTCCTGTCACCGTAGTATCTGAGTGTCTCACAGCACAGTTAGCTCGCTGAGCTAAAAGAGGTGTCTGGGCATCATTGCAAGGCACGGATTAGCTGTTGGAGTCCAACCCCTTCTGAAACCAGCAGCATATACCATGACTCTGCTGCCATGACCCATGCTACCACAGCTACTTATGCTCACAGTAGCTCAATGAGAACCAGTGCTAGTAGGTGGGGGTTTGCCTCCTGAGCCAGGCATGTACACAAGATAGCTCAGTCAAAATTGGGGAGCTGAGCCCCCCTCTAGCCTAGCCACCTGTCACCTATGTGCAGCAGTGTCCACAGGGGATCTGACAACAGATTCACACTCTGGCTTGCTGGGCAAGTCATTGGCCAAGTAGACAAGCCTTGTGACAATAAATGGGCATCAGGGCTCGGTGCATTAGGCAGTTGTAATAAACGTTTAGAGAGAGTCTCAGCTGGGACCATTCCTTTGACCAAATGGTTCCAGCATGTTAACTACAGAGGTCACCATGACCCCATTGGGGAGCACTGGTATGTGGCACTCAAATATGTCTCTATTTTAACTCTCTCTTTTCTATTTCCTTTTCCTCTTCTTCTGCTCCTCTTTCCCTTACAGTTACACTCTCTAGGAGAGGAGCTTTGCCATGGCTGATTCAAGTATCCAGGCAAGAAAGGAAACAATTAAGGCATTAACTCTTACAGCCTTTAAAAACAAACAACTGTCACCAAGTTATAAAAATCCTTCAAGGCCTGAGGGTTTCTGAGCTCGAGCTGCTGCCCTGACAACAATTTTTGGTTTCTTTCCCTAGCACAGAAAGCTTCAAGTATGCGGAAAGCCCTAACATGCCACTGTAGCGTTTTAAGGGTAGGCATAGCCTCAGTTGCATCTAATGATCCCTTTTACAACCTAAACAATTCCCCTGACTCTTTAGTATTTCCTTTCTTTGTTACCTGCAGACAGTTAGGTTCCACCTCAGCTGTTTGGCAAACTCTACAAGAGCTGGGGGGAGATCAGAACCACAACTTAAAGTGTCACTGTAAAAAAAAATCAGTATAAAAATTGCATCACAGGGCTTCTGACTTGCTTCTCAGTATCTCCAGACCAACTGGGCTCCATTTACAAGTAGAAAGTCCTGGGCCAGATCTCCAGCTAGTATAAACCAGCATAGTTCTCTTGGCTATAGGAACCTACACTGATCTGCATCTGTCCCATTGTTTGAAACTGCCAGCCCTTGGATCTGAGAGTCAAGCTGGGGTATTTCCTTCTCATGTGTCACAAGCAGGCATGAAGGGTCTGCAGATCAAATTCTGCTTTCTCTGACATGAGAGCAAATCCCTTTGCCATCATTGGGTGTGCACAAGTGCGCCAATTAACTCTAATATGGGAATTTTGCAAACAGGGGAGATGAAGGTACATGAGGAGTTGACTCCAGCTTGCTCACTCTTAGCTGTGCCAGTGTGGCAGGGCTAACAGGTGTTTAATATGGTAAAGTAAGTTCATCAGCTCTGGCTCTAAATATATACCAAGAACTGATCTGTGGGAAAGGAGGGGGCATTTTTCCACAGTCATTTGACAAACAGACTCACACCTTAATGTGTGAAATAGATTTTAAATGGTGTTAAAAGAAAAACCTGCAAGCTGTTTATCATGTTGATGACATGAGCCTAGCCATGCGCAGGTGAGTTCCAGCTGTACCTCATTCTCCTCTGATATGCCCATGTAATTCCCATTAACTCTAATGTGATGTGTGCCTTTGATAGGAAGAAAGATCCCACATGACAACTGCACATAGTTTCAAAACACAGGCCTCCATTTTTTCCAAACCATTGCAGAAAAAATTCAGTAGAAAGCTCATGCAACAAAAACTGTCCCTCTTCACACACACACACCCTCCCACCACCATCACCTTCAATCCACCCTCCATCAGTATGAAGGGAGTGGAAGGTCTCTGCCAGCAGAGAAAAGCTGTAGCAAGACTGAGAATAAGAGATTCCCCCTTCTCCTTGACTTCACTGGGAGTTTTGCCTGCATAAGGACTTTGGGATGGGATGGGACCTTTTTACCCCTCTATAGCACCTTCCAACTAAGGAGCTCACTATGTAAAAGCATTAATGAATAACTGACTAAAGAAAGAATGAGGCAGCGGTGGGATATTCCAGTTGATGCGATACCACTGGAAGTGTCAGTGCACTAAGATTCTAGATGTAAAGTTTAGCTCTGGTAGCCCAGGAACAGGGATGGTTCCTAAACCGAACCCTACAGCAGGGACTAATGCTGTGCAAAATGTTTGCAAAGACAAAGCTCCAAAGCAGGGGAAACTAATCTGGTTTGGAGGCTACAAACACCAGACTCACTCACAAGGCTCAGAGAGCTTTGCTGAGACTCTTGAGCCTGCAGAGAGACCCCAGGTGCAGCCCCCTACTAAGCAAAACCCAGCTAGATGAGCAAGTACAACAGCTGGCACGTCATACATCCATGGGGCTACTAATCAGAGCCACGCAAGCATGGCTGCTTCAAAGAATTGCAGGGTGGGAGGCAACAAAGCTGAAGAAAAATCATGTGATTTTTGCATGTAATGCTCAGCCTGACTTTGCTGGGACACCAGCAACACTCTGCTTCTCATTCAGCTGGCTGGAAACCCACAAGGAATGAACACTTCCCTCTCGCTCACTCAGCTCTCCTGCTCAAATAGGAAATGGCGCCCCCAGGAGGCAGGAGGACTTACATTGTGACACAGCTAGTGCCAAATTGTTCCCAAACATTTTGCCTGATCACTTTTGGGAGCGTCTGCTGAATGAGCCAATGGGAGTTTTAGCATTCACTTTAACAAAAGCTGGACTGTGGCTCTCAGAGAGATGCTCAAATCTCAGCTCTTATTATCTTTTGGGAGAAATTTGGATCTGAACGGTGTGATGCAGGTCCAGCTCCATGCAGAACATCAATACACATAAGGCCTAGGGGAGGTAGTGTGACCTAGTGGACAGAGCACTATACTGGGACTCAGTAGACCTGGGTTCTGTTCACAGCTCAGCCACTTGGGCAAGTCACTTCACTCCTGGGGCTTCTGTTTCTCCCTCTGTGAAGTGGGGAGAATGGTACAGACCTTCTTTGTAAAGTGCTTTGAGATCTCTGTATGACTAAGAGGTAGGTATTATTTGTATTATGATGATCCTCCTCCGATGAGTCAATGGGATCTTTGATATTGACTTCAACAGACTTGGGATCAAGCCCTTTGAAAGCAAAGAACAAACCTACTTTAAACAATGAGCTCATTAATTAAAATTAAATCCGCAGCAGAACAGGTTAGGTTAGGGCAAGCTCAGATAGCACTCCCAACTGTTGTCGACTGCATGCAAACAGGCAGAAGGGTTAAGTAGGGGAGTGGGAGGCCTGGGAACATCTGGGATTGTAGGAAACCTCGACAAGCTTTGGGGTTTCACAAAAAACTTGTTGGTTTCCCTAGGCTCTCTCTCGCCTTCATTGAAGCTGGCCCCAAACTAACAACCCAGAAATCAGAGAATGTTCCAAAGCCAGGTTCCAATTCTGTGTCTCCGACCCTCCTCGGAGACACAGAATTGGAACCTGGCTTTGGAACATTCAGGTAGCAGGAAGTTTTAGACCTCTCAGACAATGAAAGAGAAGAGACTGAACACTGGAGAAGAACCTGGAGTATTTTAGCAGCCCATGTGGGATAAAGGGAGCCAAAGTGGTCTTTAACGCTGCTGTCTCTTTCCAGAATCCATAAATGCTTTTGGAAGAAGCAGGTTTATGCCACTGTCAGGCAAACCAAAGTGGACAAAATCAGATTGAGCCTGAATCTTTGACCAAACTAAATTTCTTCCTCCCCCGCCCACCCCCAAGTTCTTTCATCCCTATGCTTGCTCTGTATTTTGGGTTCCAGTCAGGAACATAAGCTGACCCCCTGGAAAAGCATGAGGAAGAAAGCAACAAAGAGTCCTGTGGCACCTTATAGACTAAAGGCTGTTTCCTCTGCATTTTGAGCCCCAGCAAGAGAGAAGATCCCCAGAAATTTCACAAGGGAGCCCATTCTTCCTAGTTTTCCAGCCCAATCCTGCAAACCCGGTGGGTACAAGAGAAGCTTTGGATTAAAAGATTCAAATGTATAGATGTTGTTGGAACATGTCTGAAGCCCCCATAGGATAGGAGAGTGTTAATAGGCTGTTCCTATTAAGAGTTTTTTTGTTTTTTAAACTAGGAGACTTCGGAAAGGAACTCAGCAAACACATCACAAAGGCTAAAAATAATATTTAACAATTGGTGGGACCTTTCATCTATGGCTCTCAAAGCACTTGGCAAAGGTTGTTATGCCCATTTTGCAGAAGGGGAAACTGAGGCATAGAGCTTTTAAGTGACTCGCCCAAAGTCACACACGGAGTGAATGCCTAAGTCAGGAACCCAGGAGTCCGGCTTTTCGATCTGATGGTTTAAGCAGAAGACAACACTGCTGCCACTAAAAAAAACAAAACAATTATATAGGAAAAAATATTACTAGCTCCTTCTTTCTCTCTGTGCCCAAAGGGAGCAGGACAAAAGTTACCAGCCCCCCTAATGTGGCCCTTTGGAGATCCATCCTACCTTCCTGCGTCCTCAGCGCTGGCCCGATGGCTCAGCTCTGGAGATCACCCAACACTTCATCCTCAGAGGGCTAAAGGGAGACAGAGGAACAACTGCCTGTGGGGGGCAGGCCAGTGAGAGCACGAGGTAGGTAACTGTATCAATGGGGAGGATGCCTCAAGGCATCAGGCTCCAAAGAACATCAGCTGAACTGCTTTGCATAGTAATAATATGAGTGATGGGGCAGCCAGAGCTTTCTCTCCTTGTGTCAAGTTTCCTTGTGTTGCCTGGGAAGGGCCACATGACAAAGGCAGGTTCCGGGCATGTTTTATCCTGTACCCAGAGGCTAATGGTCCAATTTATGACCCAGTTGCAGCAGGGAGCGAGGAAGCAGCCCTGCCAGCAGGGGGATTCCAAGCCCCATTCTCCAGCTGATCCCCTCCATGAGCTGTTCCCACAGGGCAGGGGAGAGGCAGGGCTGGGACCCCATAGCCCCATTAAGGCACAGCCCTTCATTGGCGCCAGTGCAGGGCTGCAGCAGGGGGAGCGCCGGGTGACAATGAGGATCTCTGGATAAGCACACATACTGCACCGTGCACTTTCCAAAGCAGCCAGCTTGCTCTGCGGAGCCATGCAGAGGAGGCAGTGCAGCTGTCTGCTGCCTCTAGGAGGCATTAGGAGGGAGTGGTCCCTGCACTCCCGAGAGCCCACCATGCCCACCCCCTGCACAGGGAGGAGGAATCTTCACCCTCTCCATCTGGTGCACCCTCTCTCTGGCAAGGCACCCATCTCCCTTAACTGTGGAGCCAACTAATGCAGCTTGCAGTGCCTACATACTGCCCAAGCCTCAGCCAGATTGGGGGGCTTTGGGGGAGAGATTAGGAGGCCTAGCAGGTGCCAGCTGTAACAACCTGGCCCTATGGGTGCGTAACATCACCCTCTAGTGTCTGGGCTGATCGAGGGCCTGTCACTAACCCCCAGCTCAGACGGGACCTGCTGCAGCTCAAGAGGCTGAAGGGCTGTGCTGAAGGACCAGGGTTTTAGCCCCAGCACCCCGAGAATTAGTGCGCCCCAGTGGAGATGTCAGGGTTCATGAGGGCCTGACAGTTTTCCTCTTGTCCACTCCCCACCCCCGGGGGAGACATTTGAGGCCATGTCCATGGAGTGGAGCATTTGGCAGGGGGGCTGGCGGAGGGCAGAAGGAGTCTAGGGTTACCACCAGACCTGAATTATAAGGGACATCCCTTCTTTAAATAAAAGATCGCCTGTCCCTTACTAAATCAGTTCAGGCAGGGGTGGCTCCAGGCCCCAACACGCTAAGCACATGCTTGGGGCAGCATGCCGCGGGGGGCGCTCTGCCAGTCGCCGGGAGGGCGACAGGCAGGCTGCCTTCGGCGGCATGCCTGCAGAGGGTCCGCTGGTCCCGCGGCTTTGGTGGAGCCGTGGGACCGGCGGACCCTCCACAGGCACGACTGCAGAAGGTCCACCAGAGCCGCGGGACCGGCGACCGGCAGAGCGCCCCCGCAGCATGCCACTGTGCTTGGGGCGGCAAAATGTCTAGATCTGCCCCTGAGGCCAGGACACCTTTTATTCCAGGCCATCCCAGTGGCTCTTACCCCCGGTTGCAATACGGGATCAAAGGCATCCCAGACCAATTTAGAATGTGACAGAGAGGTTGCTGGTGGTGTGACCTGGCATGCAAGGTTGCGACACCACTCAAAGTTGGCCCAGCACCCCTGCCCCCCATTGGCAATGCTGGAAGACCCAATTTCAAGACTCTCTGCATATCACATAGGCCAGTGCCCCAGCTCTCTGAGCCTACACCATGCCGTGAGCCCAAGGGATCTGGCAGGCCACAGAGATGTCAATGATTCCCAATTTCAGGGGTGGATTTGCAGGTGTCACCATTGGTAACTGGTTCAGCAGCCCCCAAGGCTGACCTTATGCCCAGTCATAAGAGTCCCGGGAGAGAGAGCTGAGGGCTGAGCTGCTTGGCCCTGCCTGCTTCTCCCAAGCATTCCCTCCCCAATTGGGACCAGCTGGTCAGAGAAGCAAAAGCATCTAACCTGGGAGCAATGACACAAGGCCTCTGAAGCCCAGAGACTCAGGTCAGCTAAGGACCAAGAGGCAGAAGCTTTTGCAAAACTCGCCTGCAACTCTTGAGCCTGCAAACCTTGGCCTGGAAAGATTTGCAAATGAGCATCCCAGGGAAGACTCAAATTTCCACCCATTGTGCAAGTTGTCCCCATGTCCACGCTCACCTCCCAAAGCTCACCTGTTAAATTATCCCTCCCCACTCCCCTGACCTTCCCTCCCCCAACCTCTCAGCAGGACTTCTCCAAAGACCCAGTGACTGGCTCAGCTGTCCTCTCTACAGCAGCCTTAGCTCTTCTAAACTCCTGCAACCACAGCCAGCCTTAGCTCTCTCCAACCTCAGGCCTTGGCTCTGGTCCTGTGGTGGCTATGCCACCTCTACAGGAGGCTGCACTACAGCGACCCTAGTGGGCAGGGTCCTCAGGTACATCAGCAATCACACCCCTGCTGTCTGTGAAACATCTTGCTTGGATCCAGGGTTTTGGTTCAGCTGCTCAGTAGGGATTCAATGTGCCCTTCGAGTCTGGGTTTGTTTGGAACTTGAGTCTTTGTTTGGATCCATCCCGGCTCTTCATCTTCCCCTATCTACACAGCTCCCTCCAGCCACCTAGAAAGAGGACCCCACCTCTTCCACAGCCTCCATCCTCATCCCAGATAAACACTCTCTCCCAAATAAGGCTGACAAGTTGCCAAAGCACCCGTGTGGGAGAATCAGCAGGAGACCCCTTCACGTTTTACCTGACACTGGCTCCCACGAATCCAAGGGCCAGGAAAGCTCAGTCAGGCCAGATCACCATTCCCAATGGAGTACAATAATCCCTGCTTTATCTTGCTGCTCTTCAACAACTGACTTTGAGGTTGTCTCTCAGTCCCTTTCTTCTCACCTTGTGCTGGACACGTGCTCCAGACCCCTGTCTGACAAGAGCGTGGGGTTACCAGAAGGGGGGGGCGGAAATAGCTCAGTAGTTTGAGCATTGGCCTGCTAAACCCAGGGTTATGAGTTCAATCATTGAGGAGTTTATTTAGGGATCCCAGTGGGGGGAATCTGTCAGGGACAGTACTTGGTCCTGCTAGTGAAGGCAGAAGACTGGACTGGACTCAATGACCTTTCAAGGTCCCTTACAGTTCTATGAGATAGGTATATCTCCATCTTATCTTACCACTGGCCCTGACATCCCAAAGAGACAGGCACTCTAGAAATACTACAGGTTACCTCAGATTCACTGGAATCAGCCTGAGGACAGTCTGCTTCATCTGATTGTGAATGGGGAGTACCTGTAAATGAAGGCTGTCAAAGTCCAGCAGGTTGGGTATGAAATGATTACCAGCCTGTTTGCTCTGCCAGCCAGACATCTGGTGGCAACAAGGAAATGAGATGGTTTTATTGGGGACCATCAGATTAACTATGAAAGTGGATTCTAGATGTTCCTGTAACCAAACAGGGCTAAGGGAGAAGAGATCACAGTAAACCAACCCAGGACAACCTCACAGAAGGCAGCTCATAGCCAAGTATTTCACAGACGATTAGTGATTCCAGGCGCCTCCATTTTGGGGTGCTTATCTTGAATTACCTTGAAGGGACCTGGGTGTCAGAGGGTTCAGCACAGTCTGTAAAAATCCATCCATCTCTCTCACACACATGGACAAACTCTCTCTCTTTGAGGCTGCTTGAGGGGGGGACCCAGGGCAGAATTTGGCCCGTGATGTTTAGAGCAAGGACTTAGAAGCTCTTCATTTGAGAGCTGTCCCTGGTTCTGGATCCAGGGAGGTTCTGAGCATGATGAATTGAGAACCGGAGTGCGAGGCATGCTAGGCCTGGCTTTTTGCTCCAGGGTGGAATGAGCTGCATACACGATCAAACAGCATCCTGTACCCTCAGGGCTGTGGGGTCACCTCCCAGAGAGCACAACACTGACATGGGCGAGTACCACAGCAACAATGTACTGTGAGGTTCGGGGGTCCCTCAAACGCTGTAGCCTCACGGATTTCAGTGATCCAGACCTGTCCTGTTCATTCAGTGCATCTCCTGGACATGGGAAGAGCCTGGACGATAGACATGCCGATTGGACTGATTTCAGCAGTGGAGTACTGTTACTGTATGTCTTGTCTAGATTTCCTCCACTTCAGCGGGGCGGGGAGGATGGGAATCTCAGGATATAGAATCCAGTCTAGTTCCCTCCCATTCTCTCCTTTTCCTAAGCAACAGTCACAGCTGCATCCCTCCTTTGTGCCCTGAAAGCTTTGGTGTCAATGTGCCGTATTGATCTCTGATGCAAACTCCACTGACTGACAGGGAGGCACATGGCCTGTTAAGGATGGTAGGGAAATATGTCTGGGTGCTGTTGCATTTAGGACTTTGAGAAAAGATTTTTCTTTTCTCTTCTGTCCTTCCATCTTTCACAGAACCTTGCTGACAACCTTCCTCCTGGGCAATTCTCTTCCTAGCTGACTTTTCTACAAGTTATTGTTGGAGTATTAAAGAGAGAGCACAGATCAGTGTTCCTGCCCCACACCCTCCAACGACAGCAAATACACAGATCCCCGCTCATTTACCTGCACCTGATGCAGAGATTCTTGGGTGACGGAGCCCCTGTTCAGTGCTGTCTTTGATGTTCACACAGATCTCTGCGGCCCAGGTCAAGCCGCCCTCTCCCCCTGCCGTCTCTCCATTCCCACTGGGAGATGAACAGCAGAGAGGGGAGGGAAGTGGCAAGCTGACCGTCTTAATTAAGCACCGACCTGTGTGTGTGTCCCAGGGGAGCGATGGAGCTTGGTGATCCCCATCAAAATCCGGAGAGCCCCTATTTATATCAGCACATGCCTCCCCCTGCAAGTTGCTTGCCCCGCAGAGACTCCTGCCCATGAGAAAGCCGGCATTGTAAGGGATTTGGCATCAGAGGTGTCATTTGTGTTTCACTAACCGAGCATAACCATAAAAATCAGACATAGAGCCAATTTGCCTTTGGCACTGAAAAACATGAAGGGCAGGCCTGAGACATAAGCAGTCTGATTAAAAGGGTTAACAGCACCTACTGTCCTTTTGCAATTACACCCTCAGCCCTTTGCATGCCCAGCTTAGGTAAGCTAGTCACTGAAACCTGGTGATCTATATACCAACAATTGTCATTATTTATATAGCCAGGTATCTAACAATATTTAACTGTTGTATAGACCATCCACCCAAGGTTCTCCAAGGGCACTTATTTAATCAGTGCACATAATTATATCAATTAAGCCCTCGCATACTCCCAGACGCAAGCGTTATTGTCTAAATTTCATAGCTGGGTAAACTGAGGCACAGTGGTTTTTTCCAAGTCAGTGGTCATATAGCAACGCAGCTAGATACAGAACCCAGGAGTCCTGACCCCTACCCCCACCCCCTAGTCCCTCATTCAAAGCTCTAGGAGGGGATTTCCAAAGGCACCAATGGGAATTAGGTGCCGACTCCCATCGACTTTCAGTACCCAGCTCCTTCTAATTCCCATTTGTGGTTTTGGATATTTCCCCCCTAGGATTGTAGGAAACATCTACTGGATCAATAGATTTTCCCGAGGAGAGGCTGATCCCAGAAATCCTGAAGTAGGAAGTTTTGGAATAACCTGGAAATATCTCAGAACCACCCCAAATATTTCACCAGGTCATTCAAAACAAGGGAGAGAAAAAGCCAGATGACCACATCACAGAATCAGCCAGCTGACCTCAGATGACACAGAACAGGAGATGAGAGAGCAGGGGCCGGATCAGAGCAGAGATGGAACAGACCTAGGAGATCTTAGGGTCCAGGGTGTACCCCCCAACACCATGGAGGGTAAGTCAGACTTAACACTGAAGCGAGACTATCTTAGCCGGACTTACTCGTTAGGTGTGCAGAGATGTGCTGGTTCTCAGCTGTAGCATCGATCCAGAAAGGTTAGAGAAGTTCTTCCCCTTCCCTTCAGCGTCTCAGGCAGGCATGGGGAGGGGACTGAGAGGCAGTTTGGGGGTGCAGGATTTGGCTCGTGGGGAGTGCTGGGCAGCGGGGTGGGATGAGAGCCCTGTCCCTGCGTCACTCACCCGGACACTGTTTGCAGGAGGCCAAGTGTGCCGAGAAGCATCAGCCCTCTGAGGAGTGCCACCAGAAGAGACCTCCACGGGATGGAGGAGGCGTGGGAAAGAAGCGATGGGCTATGGAGAAATGCACTCAGCTAAAGTCTCCTGTCTCTAGGTATGTACCCTGACGCTGAGCACTAGAATGCAGAGTGTTCAGCAAATGCCTCCTTTGCCCATTATATCTAATTCCTTCCTTATTTACCTGAACAAACAAGCAGTGTGCTTACCTCAGCTGGAGGTGTTTGAATATCCTAGCCCAGGGTTAACCCTTTAGGAGGATGATCCTTCATTCATGTGCCCTTGTTGGGACTCAGAGCCGGGAATCTTTCCTCATCTCCCCTTGCCTACCCTCCCCACAACACTACTGCCTTGCCCATCTAACCTTTAACCCCTTCAGAACCGCTGCCTGTACGATGGACCCTGGCAGCACTGTTCAAGAGAGGAGACCCAGGGTCCTGGTAGGCTGGCGTGGAAGGGGGATAAGAAGGTTCCTTGCTATGTACCCCCAGATTACGTGGGCAGCTTGGAAGGGAGGTTATGCACTGTTGTGAGGGCACCAACACCCCACTGGTGCCATGGGGTCAGTGCTGCCCAGCTGGGTGAGATACAGAGCCCCTTCTCCTGACTCAATTGGAGCCTCTAACCCTAAAAGTCTCCTCTAGCTCTGTTGCACTCTTTGGTGCAGAACCATCTCCTCCAATTCTGTTGGCTCCTTTTCACATAGATCCACTCCCCTTCTGGTCTCACAGGACCAGTTCTTTCTCTGGAACATGAGTTACAAATCGCAATAAATCTATTCCTGCGCAACAGATGCTGAGGGGCCCAAGATGAATGGCAGCAAATTCAGAATTAAGGCTGCTCCAGCCACCTCTTAATCAACTCAAGTGTCCGCAGCACTACACAGCCCTGCTCCGGTGTGTGACATGACCAGACCTGCCGCTAAGGGATAAACGGTAATCAGCAATCATACACTGCATGTCTATAGTATCATCCCGCCTTAGCTCTTCACCCACTGAAATGCTGCTGCATATGGGACAGAGTCTGGCAGCTGATTGACAGGATAGGGCCGGGGAGCGAAGACGAATACTGGGTCTGAGACTCCCACACCAGGGCAAGTCAAAAGTAACTCTGCGAAAGCCAGAGGAATCAAGCCAAGTGGCGAGAGGTAGCTCAGGCCCACTGCATTCAGTGGAAACCACAAGGAAACATTAGCTTGGCAGGACGTTCGTAGCTCTATCACAATTCAACCCAGACACCAGGGGCAGAAATGTCTGTATTAGCACTGGCCCTTCTATTGCACTTACCGGCAGCATCCCACATCCTTCTAACCAATTCTCAGGATCATGAGTGCAGAAGTCTTAGCCCCCTGCTCCCACTCACCCAAGCTTTTATCGGAGCCCTGCTTTCCAAGCATGGCTCCAACTTTGCTTCTTCAAGCTGATGCAAGTCACATCCCTAGTAACTGTCCAGCCAGCCAGCACGAAGGCTCTGAGAATGATAAGCACTGCAGGGCACACACGGCTGATAGGCTCACAAATGTTTGTTTACATCCTTGAACGCACATCTCCCCTCATCCTAGTCACAAGAAGCGCTCGCCTCATGGGCTGTCACATCAAACAAAGGTATTCATGGCACATGCCAGGTGAGCACAAATTATTTGCACATGCACGGACACCCAGTGTACCCAGACACAGAGGCTATGCATGCAGACATACAAAAACCATACAGACACTTAGAGCTGCTACACACAGACACAAGTACAACTGCATGTGTGAAGAGGTCCACGTGTACAAAAGCTCAGACCACATATCAAGGGCCGGATACAGACAAATCCTTACATACGCTTACAAGCAAGTGTAGCCCTATATCTGGATTCACACAAGCAAGCAAGTCCATCTATAACCAACCCCAGGGTTCCATATATACAGACAGGCCCACATATTCATGAACATGCAAAGGTCATACACAGCACATTCATATGCACATGGAGAGATGCATAAGGACACAAACAGAGACGTCCATAGAATATATAATTATCAGATCCATATAAACTACAGATCAGTGCGTATGTGAGAACAATGACACACAAATCCAAACCTATGTAAGAACAGGCCCATATGTGCAAACACCGAGGTTCAGATACAAACAGGTGCAAGTACGTACACATGTACATACACATGTGTACATACACACATGTACATGTGTGTAGATACAGACCAACATCTAGGAAAATAAAAGCAAACCCAGATATAGGCACCAACACATGTGGTTAGGGTGACCAGATGTCCCGATTTTATAAGGATAGTCCCAATTTTGGGGTCTTTTTCTTATATAGGCTTCTATTACCTCCGTCCTGATTTTTCACATTTGCCGTCTGGACACTCTACGTGTGGTCCATATATACAGCGGCAAATCCTTCTGGACATACACATGTGTGTGTGCACAGACACACCTGTATACATGTCTAGACATGCTGAGCACAGTTCCCAGCATCCCTCCCCTCACCCGCTCCCCACAACCACCACCATGATTATGTAGGAAGCAAATATTCCCAAGACCTTAACAAGGCAATTGCTCTAGGCCCTTCATCAACAGATAATGCTTCTCAAAAGAAAAGGGCTGTCCCCTTGGATCCCCTCCGCTTTCAAGCTCTCAGAAGAGTTTAGCTGCCGGAGGGTCAAACCAGCCTGAACAGCCAGGGCTGGCATAGCAGGGGCTGAGGCTTGCCTGCCTTGTGGTGCTGGGGCCAACACTTCCAACAGTAGCAGTTAGCAGATGCTCCCACTCAGCCAGCCACATTCCAAGTAGCTCTCCTCCCTTTAGTGCAGGGGTAGGCAACCTACGGCACTGGTGCTGAAGGCAGCACACGAACTGATTTTCAGTGGCACTCACACTGCCCAGGTCCTGGCCACTGGTCTGAGGGGCTCTGCATCTTAATTTAATTTTAAATGAAGCTTCTTAAATATTTTAAAAACCTTATTTACTTTACATACAACAATTTAGTTATATATTATAGACTTATAGAAAGAGACTTTCTAAAAATGTTAATAATAATAATAAAAGGAGATATATACTTATCTCCTAGAACTAGAAGGGACCTTGAAGGGTCATTAAGTCCAGCCCTCTGCCTTTGCTAGGAGGACCAAGTTTTGCCCCAAATGGCCCCCTCAAGGATTGAACTCACAACCCTAGGTTCAGCAGGCCAATGCTCAAACCACAGAGCTATCCCTCCCCCCAATGTAGTATTGGCACGCGACACCTTAAATCAGAGTGAATAAATGAAGATTGAGCACAGCACTTCTGAAAGGTTGCTGACCCTTGCTTTAGTCAATCTTTTCCTTCCCAGCAGCAATCCTAGCCTGCCCCATTCCTCCCTTCTGAGCTCTGCTTTTCTTTCCTCTGCCTTTTCCTTTGCTTCTTGTCTCCTTTCCCGTTATGCACCCACTTTGCACGGGGATAAAAGACTGCAAGGTGGGAGGCAGCGGAGGGAGAATCAGGCCCACTGTGCCTTTAAGAACATGCTGCCCAAACTCTCAATCCACACCTAACTTCCTACAGACTAGAGAAACTCGTAGATGCTCTTTAGCCCCTGCCTAGAGCAAATCTCTGATCTCCACTGAAAACAGCCAGCATCGAACAAATGTTCCTTTGTTATCCCAGAAGGAACTGTGCAATCTTGTCACTGCTTTTCAGAACGCATTAAAGTGCCACTTAGCAGCCCCGGGACGCATGCACCAGACTCGCTCCCCCAGCAACAGCTCAGGCTGCGGTTGACCCATGGGTCCTGGAGGGGAAAAGGCCTCAATTTTCTCCATCAGGCTTGTGCCAACAGAAATGGGTTTTAAAACCCACAGCCCAGATAAGCGCACAATCAAAAAGCTATTTTGCTAGTAAAAAAAAAAGGAAGGCCGTGCATTAAAGTGCCACAAGCAAGCAGCGGCAACGTTGGCACACGGACCCCTTGCACATTCCCACGCTATCGCCAACTCAGGGGCCTCAGCCTTCCTTTTGAAATGCATCAATGTTATCTTATCAGCGGGAGACCATTTCCCCTAGATTACAGCATTGGCAGCTGCAGGCGAGCGTTCTTTGTTCATTTCGATGAACGCTTTGTAATCAGAGTCTGGCCCGTAACACGTGGCAGGCAGCACGGGCTGCTGGGTGTGCACCCACATTGGGGACGAGCTCCCTGGGACAGTTGCAGCTGTACTGCTAGTGATTCCCCCTTGGGCAGAAACTTCCTGCATGCCCTTGACTCACCCCAGCCCATCCACATGGGCGCCCTTGTGATCGGCAGCAGATGTTTGTGAAGTAGATTTTGTGGGTGAGATATGCACATATTCCACTTCTCCCTGAGGTTTCAGTCTAGCCTACAGCTGATCCAATGACAGCAGCTAAGGTAGGTAGTAGGCCCCAGTTATGGTAGTACCAGAGCATCTCACCATATGTCGTGTCCTCAACATGCTGGAGGATGTAGGAAATGGCCTCATTTTACAGAGAGGGGACCGAAGCCAAGAGGGCAGTGACGTGCCCAAGATCACACAGGAAGTCTGGGAGAGCAGGGAATTGAACCTAGGTTTCCCAAGTCCAGGCTAGAGCCCTGACCCTGGGCCATCCTCCTGTATGGTGATATGGACACCTGCCCACTAAGGAGGTAGGCTGAGAACCATCAGCTCACTTCACACAGGCCATCAAGCAACCTTTAGATCTCAACAAGCAGAGACAGGCCAAGATACATGCTGCCTAATATCCAGGGATGTAGGCTCAAGCTGTCAGAGAGAGACATGCCACCTGCAAAATTTGGGTTCAGAGTCCATGTGTCTCCATAAAAGTGCCAGGGATGTTTGGTTCTGGGGTTTGGGAATGGATCCCTCTCTAACAGAAACTTTCATTCAGTATCCATTACCACGCTGAAATGGTCCATCGCCCATTAGCCATCCTGTTCCCAGGATATTTCTATTTGGATATGAACCTTCTCCCCACCTGGCCCTGTTTCTCCTTCCTGACCCCCTGGGAATTCCCATAATCTGGTGGTTGGGATGCCATGAAATTAACTATGCTGGGACCAACCCAGCATTCATTTACAATTTCACTGCAAGATGCACTGGGGCTTTGAACCAGGAAGCAACCACTGTTGAAACACAAGCACCATCTTTGATCACTAGCGAACGTAGAGTAGCTAGGTCAATAGAGGAGTTCCAGGTGCACACATGCATTTCATCAGCATGGCTTGCAAAGGGTCTGACCCTAAGAGATGCTCAGCAGTTGCAGCTCCAGTGGGATCTGAGCACCTCAATGTCAGAGCCAAATTTCTCTTGGTCGTTCATGGAGTTTCTTGGCTTCCAGGATACTAAGGAATTATGGGCCTTCTAGTATCAATGTCAAGACCCTCAGTGACCACAAGGAGCTTTGGATCAGATTCCAGCTCTAAGCACCTCCTTTCTCCCCATATCCTAAGCCAATGGCATGGCTCTGTCCACCCAACCATACAAAACAGGAGGATTATGCAGTTCTTCCTGGGGAACTATCCTATTCCATAGGAAGTGAAACAGTTTCAGTGGGGAGACAGAGAGCCCCATCCTACAGTAGCCTAGCTGTGAGGGCACTCACATGGCTGAGTTGGGAAGGGGAGAACTTGAGTTACAGTCCCTGCTCCAGAGTTGGAATTCCAACCTGGCTCTCCCAGCTGAATGCCCTAATCCCCGGGCTAACGCAGGAGGTGGTACTAGCAGTTCTGGGGAAGAGTGTCTAGCAGGAGAAAGCAAACGAGATGTTTCTGGAGACTCTAACTGGTGTCCTGCGGCACTTCCAACACAATCCTATCTCTTTGCTTGTTTCAACCACCCCAGTCTGTCAAAATAGACATGAATTTGCAAATTGTTTCAGTCAACCCAAACCTGACTTTTTTGGAGGCAACAAATTCATGTGAAAAACATGGTCCAGCTCAACTCACGGCTACCTCAGTCCTTGCTTGCTTTCAGCTCACGGCTAGTCCCGCTGCACCCTCTCCAGGCGGTGATAACTTTATCATAGTTTATGAATAGAAACACAGGTATGTCTCAAATGTGGAAACTTAAGATAGGGCATAAAATAACCACACAAACACACCAGCCGACATAAATTGCTACTGACATTCTCCACTCCTCTGTTTCTTGATTATTTAGTTATTGTTGTAAAGCCAATGCACAGTGCGTGGGGAGGTTCAGAGAGCTGTTTGCCTGAGCAGGGCAGCCTGTTTACCTTCTTTACTATGAGAGTACATGTGATTATAGAGCAGTTCAAAAAACAATTCCCTGATTTGCCTAAACCATTATTCAGAGTTTTCTCAGGAACTGTGATGTTGATGACCAGGACTTTGACACATACACCCCAGAGACCGCCAGAAAGAGACAACCATTCACAGATAAACAATTTACTGCTCTTTTCCTATCCACTGGCACCTTCTTTTTATCAATCTCAAAAAGAATTGAAGGCTCAGAGGGGAAGGAAATTCAGGACCATCAAACATGGGTAACTTCCATTAGCCTCCACGACAGCCTAGGATGTCTGGAATTTAGCCTCTGCAGGGATATAGTGGATCCCAGTCCTTGCGAAAGACATGGTGGCTTCTTTGTATGTACGAGAGAGTCACATGAGTCAACATGGCCATCTCATTGTGGATACAGCACTTCTAATCTACTCAACAGACAGTAGCTCTCGGCCCAGGAGGAACGAGTAATACTGGGAGAGCAACACGATCCACTGGACACCATTGGCTCAGATCTCGGGATAATAAAGCCAAAATGAAAGTCTAACCCACTGGTGAGTGTGTTCTGTGTCTCCCACGCCCCCAAGGATATATACCTGTTACAACTTCAACTATAGTGCCTTTACTCTTGAGCTCAAGCCCTAGCAGTTCAAACTTGTAACTCTGGAAGTCCTGGGTTCACTCCCCAGGCCAAGATGGCGGCCATCAGAACCCAGATAGGAAAGGACTGCTGCACTCCAATCAGCCAGTCCTCCCACTGAGGAGACTGGTTGGGCTCGAGTGGGACAAGGGGGTCCTGGCTGAGATGATTGTTGAGATCAGCAGAGGCAGATTCTAGCCTCATTCCGACGTGCCCCATTTCCCTGAGAGAACCATCCCTTCTGCAGACCCTGCTGACTTAGGAGAGGAACAGAGGAACACTTGCCCTGTTTCTGCATGTGAAAGTACACAGCACAAACGCTCACTACACTAAATGTGCAGGGTCAGGCTATGGTTCCAGGCTTTAAAAGGATTCAGTTTTGTGGTAGTTTAATTAATCCCAGGAGGCTGTTTACTTCCCCTTTGTGCCTGAAGGGGAACGGTAGCAGAAACATTTAGGGAGTATCAAGACAGGAACTCCTTTTAGAACCAGCCAACCTGCTCCAGCTTCACCATGAGGCAGGGCAATACTGAATTGACACTAGCGATAGACCTGGGTCATAAGGATCCAGATCCAAACACCCCCCCTCCCAACTTGGACCCCAGAGCTTTGGTCTGGGCTCTTCTCCAATTTGCGCTCCACAAACTGGAACCAGTCCAGCCTCCAAAAAGCAGCAGCCAGGGATGGGGGGAGGATCCCAGCCCCTGAACGGCTCCCCCCGTGAGGAGCGGCTGTCTTTTTGGAACTAACTCCATTTGTTTAAGAGGTTTCTCTTATTTTCGCAAAACTGGCTGAATTTACGTGTTCATGACAGGGAAGGAAAATTCCAATGCACAGCGCAAGCCAGGCATAGTGAAGGCAGGGCCGGACGTGCTCCTTCGATGCCATGCCAACCTCCTCTGCTATTGCTGAGCCTGGTGCTCCGACAGTTCTGCCGGTAGCACTGTTGGACAGACGTAGGATCTATGGTCCTCAAAGTCCAGTATCCTGCCAGGTTCCATCCTGCTCTCAGCACAGCTTCAGAGCAGAGTCTATTCTTTATTCCCCAGGCTGTCACTAATGCTCTTACTTTGCTCATTTGCATTGACTATTACAGATCTATATAGCCATTCCAAGCACACTGCTCATTCTAGCATAAGTTGCAGCTCCCAAGAGCTATTTTTTTTTTTTTTTAACATTGTGCCCCAGGTGCATTCTCACTGTTTGGTTGTACCACAGAAACGGCACATGATCCACACTCAGCACAAGTCAGCTCATATGCTACACACTAAAGTCACTCCAGCCTCTCACACACCGCACCTTAAGGTCATGTTAGCTTCACATAGCCCACCCATGCTACGCACTAAGGTCACATCAGCCACACACACTAATTACATGCCTGCTCTCCACTTGATATAGTCTAAGGTCATGGAATGAAAGCCTCAGACTCGCCGTAGGGTCTCCAGACACTGCAGATACAATGCACACAGAAAGGTCTATGAACCACAAAAGCATCATGCGAGCAACATGCTGCCGTGCCTGAGCAGTAACCAGCCTTTCAGCAGGAGGGTGGGGGCTAATAGAAAGTTTTGTGGGGAGGGGGCTCTTGCTTGTGCAAGCTGAACTGGCTACTCTTTACTGTCACCATTGGTGGGACTCCCTGTCTTACTCAGTTTCATTACCACCTTTGTACCAGGACCAACACCAGAGCAGCCAACCCTGCCTCAGCCACCAGCCAACCAGAGAAGAGAAGGGTCTGGTCATGCCAAGCAAGCAGCCAGTTTGAGGCTACAGAGCAAAAGGGATGGAGTTGGAAGCAGCCCGCGTGGGACCATTGCTTTCTGCATCCCAAATCCCATTCATCCTGGCCTTTCAGGGACTCTCTCAACGTAAAGATCGCGTTTTGGTCTGAAAATGTTTTTCCTGCTCTTGATATCGCTAACACCGGAGATTTTGATAAGCAAAAGATTAGAGAAAACGTCATGGCCCTGCTTTGCAGGCTGTTGGCTTTGTGCACTCAGCAGCGCTTAGGAGTTGCCTTCTTTGCTTCCCCTATTTGTTTGGGGCAGCAACATGGGGAAAGAAAAATATACAAAAGCCCCAAAACAGGCAAAAGGATTCAGGAGCAGGGTCTGAAACTGCCATTAACTCTTTTTGGAAATTAACTACAAGCTGACCGAGTCCCTTTCCTGAAGCCATCTGAGACACAGAGGGAGCAATGAAGAGCAGCAGTAGGCAGAGCCGTCTTCTCATGGCAGGCTTGATTTAATTCAGCCACTACATCTGGCCTCTGGCGGGGCAGGGACCCTCCTTTCGTTCTGTGTTTGTAGGGCACTTAGCACCACGGGGTCCTGGGTCACGACTCAGTAAATAAATAAACATACTAGTAGCTCAGAGCGATTTTCATTGGCGTGGCCTGACCCCATTTCCAAGCACAGTGCTCTCCAGGGAGCATTGCACTTGCTCTAAGCACAGCATCCAACTGGGGCTCTGTTCTTTATTCCTCTGCCTGCCCCGCATGCGCTAACTCCCTGCTGGCCCAACTCTGCTCCCATCAGCGTCAACGGGAGTTGAGCTAGGCCAGTGCTTTTGACAAGCCCGCCTAACAGGTTTATAGTGAGACAAGGTGACTCCCCTCCCACCCATCCCTGGGAAGGAGTTCATGAAGCTTACACCATGAGAAGCCCAAACCTGCCAGACACCAAGCCATGTGGGTGGTCACAGGATGGGCTAATGGTTCAGCCACTCATTGAGGACTTGGGAGCCCCAGCTTCAGTTCTCTTCTCTGCCATAGACTTCTTGGGCAAGTCATGCAGCCCCGTCCATAAAATGGGGAGAAGAGCAGGGGAATGGTGAGGATAAATACATTAAAAAAGTCTGAGCTGCTTGGATGCTATGGAGATGGGGGGGGTGGGAATAGAGACCCATAGATTGGCTAAGGGTCTTCAGCCAAGCCCACGTATACATGTAATGGTGGCCAAACTTACCGGCCCTTCAAGCTGCATACGGCAATCTTCAGACATTTGAGAGCTGGGCCACACCAGTCGGGGTCTGAAGTGTCTGCCTTGCGGGATGCGTCTGACAGGGCCCAGAGCTTCAGCCCCCTTCCTGATGAAGCCCTGAGCCCCAGCAGGCGAGACTCCCCTTCCTGCTGGGCAGAAGCCCCTACCCCACCATCCCACTGCAATAGAGAGGTCCTGAGCTTCCCCACTCCAGTTTGGTAGCTGGAGAATAGAAGGGTCTGGGGGGCTCCACGACCCCCACTTGAATGGTAAAAGAGGCACATGTGGTTCACAAGCCAGTTTGGCCACCCTGATATTATAGATATATATAAATAAATGCTGGTTTACCTACACTTTGGCCTGTCCAGGCCTCTCAGAGTTCCCTCCCATGATCAGGTTTAGCTGATCCAGAGCCCCACTATAACCAGCTCCCCGGGCTGCAAATCTGGCTGAATGAGAAAGCCCTGCCTTTCGCAACCCCAGTGTGGTCACAACTGCTATTCAAAACAGCTCTGGTTACACATGCAAAACAGTGCAATTAAAGGAGTAGCTTGCAACACCAGAGCCACAAAGGCTGATTTTTAAACTTTTCCTGATCCCTTTTGTGAAGGCAGCAGCTCCGATTCAGGTGCGCTTGTCATACCTTATCTCTTAGTGCGTGGCTCAGGAACGTGACCGAGTTAGGAAAGCGACATGAATCAGTCTGGAGGAATCTCTCTGGGCTTATCTCTGGTTTCATCGCAAGAAGAAGAGGTAAGCAGCCATGTAACATACGGATATAATAAAAACACTTAGGAGTACTGATGTCATCACATAAATCACAGACATCAACCTTCAGGGATTTGGCACCAGAACCCAATGGAACTTCCCAGTGCTCCAATGCAGCAAGATTTCTTCATTTTACCTGTTGTGTAGCCCTGGGTGTGAAGTAGGATGGCCCCTAAGCGACAGGAGTCTGGGTGAAGGTCAGTGCAGGTCCCTCCTGACACAGCATCTCATCATATAACCCACCACTGCAACTGGCACTAATGGTCCCATCATTAACAGCTCAACAAAAAAGGCCAGTGGCTGAAAGGGTCACCGGATGGGAAATGAGCTTTGCTTTTCCCCTGCACAACGTCCCTCCAGATCCCGTGGGAGGCACCTGTAACCAGGTAGCGCATGACAATGCTAAGCAAGCACAGATAGCGCTGGTCAATCTGGGAGAATCATAGGGTCAGTCTGTGTCCAGTAGCCTCCATAGAGAATCCCCTTTACATTCACTACAGCCACAGCAAGTCTTTTCCTACCATGTGTGACCCACTGGTATGTCTCTTTATGCCCTAAAAAATCCAGGAGCAAAGCAGCCGAGGAAGCAAGGAAATGCTTCCAGACTGAGTGCACCTCGGCTAGGAGGGGCAGTCGAGCGCTTCTGCAAGAAGATCAACTCTGTCACCTTAGAAACAAGGCAATTACATGAGTGAGCTGCTGGTGTTTGTCCTGGAAGCTGCTCACCTCCCCACCCCTTTCACTGCCTGTAATCTTAATTGCTCTGCAGTCTACAGTTTGCTTATACTAGTCCACTTCCTCCCAGCACGCTGATGGGGGTTATTGCTGGCTCTGTTACGTTATTGCAGGCTAATGCACACTTAGAAGGTCAGAACCTTTTTAGCACGTTCTGGCATCCTGAGAAAGGAAGTTCTTGAAATTACCCGCAGAAATACTTTGGGATAAAACACAGGAATTGCCAGACCAACCAGATCTGACCCAAGGTCCAATTAGCCCAGAATCCTGGCTTCAGAAGAAGGTTCAAGAAAGGTTGCAGGAAGCAGCTCTGGGCTATTCTGACCCAAACCATTTCTTCCTAACCCCGCTCCATTGCAGACTGGTTTATGCCCTGGAGCGTGCCCGCCCTTGCCCCTCTGTCAATCCTCAGTAACTGACATATCCAGCAAGCAGGCAGCTCCAAAGCATTAAGCCCCTTGAAGTAGATTAACCATTGCTAAGCGATCACCGGCAGCAATGGGGGGGGGGCAGTGTCCAAGGTGGAGTTTTAAGCAGGTTCACTTACCCAAGTTTTCGAACTGCTGGTGAGTCGATTATGTCCCCATGTGCACAGGGTGCAGAAAGTTCGTACCAGCCTCCAGCACTACCTCCTGCTCCCCTCACATCCTATTACCATGGCAGAGATGTGCCAGTAAGTGCACTGACCAGCGACCGCCCTGGTATTTTGCGACTGGGTGTCCGCACAGCTCTGCTGATCCAGGTTTGATCCACGGGCAGCCCTGACATACAGTCACACCTATGCGCATGCTTCAGCAGTGCATCCCAGTCCTTACTGGGAGCACCCCTTATCATTGCAGGGCAGGAGTCTCAGACAGCTGTGCCAAGGCACCTCAATCTTGCCTTGATGTGCCCAAGTCCCCTCTTAAGCAGCCTGCCAGTGATATCCAATTGGGTCAGACCATGGGGTGATTAAGGATGGGAATAAACCACCCCCCAAACACATTTCCATCTATTTCCCAAGCCAAGATTCAAACCGAGGCTGGTCGTGGTGAAAGGCCAGTGAGTGACCTAACCACATCTGCTCATTAGGGACTGTAGCAGGGGGGCTTTTATCCTGCCTTTTTGCACCCCAGAAACCTGCTCAGATTCCCCCGGCTGGGTATCCAGAGCACACCGTTCATTTATGTTCCCACCTCCAAACACCTTGACAGTCCCATGCAGCAATGCCCTTTGCAGTGTCCCCTGTGCTTCCAGCCTCTTCTCTAGGGCAGGAGGGGAGCAGAAGTCTCCCTTATTTGAGCTCTCTGAGATGGGGCTTAACTAGACCTGTTCCTCTCACTTTCACTTCCTGGAGCTGATGGATTCTTTAGCTCACTCAGCCCCCTTTCCCACATCAGCTGATTAAATAATTAACTTCAGCTACCCCAATCAGCCTCCTCCAGCGGACCTAACTGATGTCCGAGTGATCAGAGTGCAGGCGCCCTGTGAATGCCCTGCACTCTGCCACAGGAACTTTTCTGCATGGTTCTGCTTTGTGCAGGGCACTGCATTTGTTACCTCTCAGATCCTTCCATCATTTGTATAAATAAAATAATAAAAAGGTTTTCTATTACTAGCCCTGCAATCTCAGCCTGGCATCCAACAGGGGCCCTTTCCGATACCGCAGTCATCAGTAGTAATACAGATTCTGCAGGCAAGGCTTGCCCTCAGTGCAACCCCCCGGCGATCACATTAGATCCTCTGCTATTCCCGTTGCCTTCAGGAAAGGATGCAAAGAGAATGGTGGTCCTGAGAGCAGGGTCTGCACTGCTAGCCCTACAAAGAGAACCTGACCAGCCAGCCAGAACTCAGCTCCCTTTCCCAGAGCTGCAGGCTTAGAAGTGGAGTGAAGCCTGAGCCTTTCATACTCTCAAGCGAGCAGCCTTGGCTACAAACACACACCAGGACCTGACTTCACAGGTTCTTCTCCAAGGAGCCCCACTCTTAAAGGAAGGGGATGTGTAGCACACTCACTCCACAGCTCCCCCGAGTTGCAAGGTGTTTACGTTTCTTAGCACCTGACGCTCTCTGTACTGAGGCCAGCTACATTGCATGGCGCTACCCATGGATATCTGAGGCTGGGAAGAGACTGCCAGCTGTATATGTAACTACCTTGATCCCACGGCAGTTTCTTAACGCCTGCCAGCCACATGCAAACAGAAGAAACAACAGCACAGGGGCCATTCATTCAACTCGCTGCCCAGGGGGGTTGCTTTTAAGAAGGCTGAGCTGTTTATTTTAAGCAGTTTAAGCTGTTTTTTCCCATGGGCGAATGAAGAGGTAAGAGTCCACAGCTCTTTATACAAGCTGGCACTGAGAGTCCCCATTGCCCAATGGGCCCCACCACCGGGGCTCACACTGAAGTACAGAATGGCCATCCCCACATGCCGGGGTGGGTGGGTGCTTGAAATTGTCATCAGGCGGCTGCCTACAGCTGTTTGGTAAGGGGGGTACCTGTCCCCATTGTCAAAGGGAATTAGAAATCACTCCCATCCCCTCCTAACTCGCTCTGAGCGCTGTCCATGGAAGAGGCAGCTCAAAGATTCTCTCATTGGCAGATATTTTCTGGGCCTTCTTGCCCAGCCCCCCACTCCCCTTCTTGTGAGAGGGTAGGTGGGATTAGGGCCTTACCTGTGCTCTGGATTTGCCTCCATTACTTCCATGGGTGGCGTTGCCCAACTGCTATTCCCCGTGTTTCACTCCAGTGCAGCATCCAGGAATGAGCTACCCCAGCTCAAATCACCACTTCGCCTGACTGCACTGGGGCTTTGCACAACCATACAGAGAACTGGAACAGGCCTTAGGTGGTCTAAGCAGCCCCCTTAGCAACAGGACTCAGGGGAAGCCAGGGGAGGGCTGTTGTCCCTTCTCCTGAATTTCCCCCACAAATATTGAGGGGTGTAGTCTAAACCAGTGCTTCTCAAGCTATCTGATGTGAGGGACCAGCAATTTTTTTCCAAAGTGCCAGGGACCGGTGCCATATTATTATCCTATTCGATGCTCTTATGAGGAAACTCGTGCGGATCGGCAGCCGATGGCTCGCAGACCGGCACCGGTCCACGGACCACCCCTTTGAGAAGCACTGGTCTAAACTACATAGGAATGGGCGCATATGTGCTGGAACTAGGGGTGGTGCCACCTCCCCTAGCTTGAAGTGGTTTCCATTATATACAGGGCTTACAGTTTGGTTCAGGCCCGCTGACAAGGGGAGCAAAGGTCCAGGGCCCTGGGTGATTTAAAATGGCCCAGGGGCCCCCAGCTGGGAGCCCCAGGCCCTTTTAAATTGCCCAGGTGGGCCACAGGGCTCCTAGGTGCATGTGACTGCTCTGGGCCCCAGGCTTTAAGGGGCCCCACAGGCCAGTACAATTGGCCAGCATGATCGGTCCCAGAAGTGATGGATTTATCACTTTCATCCCTGGCCCTGTTCCGCCCCTCAAGGACAGCCCTGGGGCCCAGAATTGCTGTCGGTGGGCCTGGTTTGGTTCAATGACTCTCAGCACCTCTGCATGGGAGTGTTGACTACTGATCAGAGCTAAGGAACGGAAGTCAGGACACCTGCTTACTGATCTGTCACTGACTCACTGCATGACCCTGGACAGGTTACTTCCCTTCTCTAATCCCATCTTTTACAGATAAAGTACAGACCACCCGCATCTCGCGCAAGCGTGTGTGTGTGTGTGTATCAGTTAATGAACATAAAGTGCCATGAGATCCTCAGATCAGAGGTGTTATAGCAGGGCAAAGTCTTCTGATAGAGCTACATGTGTCCAGGACCCCATGAGTATCCAAGACTGCACATCAGTCAACATCACCTCCGCTCTGTTGCAATGTTGTAAGTGTCATATATGTGATCACTGTTTCCTTTGCAGGCTGGGAAGTCACTGCGCATAGGCTTTGTAACCTGAGGAGAGCTGGCACGGTTGCTTCAATGATCGAAACACAAGATCTAATTATGCTTCCAAACTGGCACAGCCAGCAGGATGCAGAGGCCAGGCCTGTGTGTTTTGTCTGAGCTGCTTCTTGTACCATCCTCACCTTCCTCCAAGTTAGCCGAGCCTTCCCCGTGTCTGATGGACTCTGCCATCCCTGGAAGCAAGAAGATGCATCTTTAATAGCAACAGCAAAGTTAGGTGCGGACTGAGATGTGCTGATCTGATGGGTCGCTGCCAGCTGCATGTTCAGGAAATGTCTGAGCACCATTATCCCAGGTCATTAACCACCAACAGAGCAGCAGCTAAGGAGAAACACAGCATCTGCATTGCCCTTAGTCATAACTGAGAAGATCTGGAAAGGGAACTGTGTACGGAGAGGAAACAGGCCATGGATCAGCTGTTTGGGAATCCCTGTTTAATTACAAGGAGGGGACTGGTCACAAGGCTGTTTTAGGGGAGAGAAGGTTTTAGCAATTGCATGGCTCTCAGGCAAGGAATAGCCAGATCTTGATTTTCAACAGGGATATTTGCAAAAGGAAAAAGTGCTGCAAAAATCATTAAAAAAAATCTGTCCCAGGAGCAGCTGGTATGAAATAGACCAGTGGTTCTCAAACTTTCGTATTGATGACCCCTTTCACATAGCAAGCCCCTGTATGTGACCCCCCCTTATAGATTAAAAACATTTTTTTATATTTAATATTATAAATGCTGGAAGCAAAGCAGGTCTTGGGGGTGGAAGCTAATTAAGCAGAGCTAGAAGGTTACATACCCCTCTCTACTTAAGAGGAAGCAGGAATGCAAAAGGAAGATTACTCAGGATGACTAAATGCTAAGGTGTAAGAGGTTACCTCAACAAGACAGGAATCCTTCATCTTGTGGAAATCCAGTCTACACGCTAAAAGTTAAACATCAGAGGAAAGTGAGAGGGTTAAGAAGGAATTTGACAAAAAGACAGAAACAAAAAAGAAATTTAAAACTCCACCTCCAAGGGCTGGCACAGGTGTATGTTTCTGCCAATGTAACTGGTATTTAAACAGTCATCATTAGGCTTCAGAATACACTCAGGACATTCCCAGCACTTCAACGGCATCCAGACTGGACTTGGGAAATAGGTATCTTGGATCCAACCCACCACCAAACAAAATGTTAGGGTATGTCAAGAGTGGGAGAGAAAATAACAGAAGGGCAGCACATTTAAAACCAATACAACGCTTATTTATATAATGCACGATTAACTCATGGAAGTCTCTGCTACTAGATATATCAACAAGCCAGAAGCATGGTGTGATTAGTTGGAAAATGATTTACATGACTATATGATCCACAGCAGGGACCAGTTGAGTCACAAGAAATTTGTCTCCGTCAACACTACCAGCTTTTAGCCAGTCACAGCTCCTGAATCGGGATAACTTGACTGAGATAGGGGTCACTCCCATTTATTGCTTCCATTTGTCCTTCTGCCCCATCTCCCAGATGCTGCCATAAAGGTGTTTATGGGGGTTTATGCGGGTGCCAGAGGCAAACAGAGCAGTCATAGCTGGCAGCCACATGCTGGGCCCCACCCTGTGGGGCTGGCACAAGCTCACAGACGTAGCCTGCTGCGTAGGAAGACAGGTGCGCAGGACTTCCCTCACCTTTCTACTCCTTTTCATTTTCAGTATTGAAGCGAGTTGTTGGTGCTCCTGAGTGCACAGGTTCAGCGGCATCTGCTAGTGCCAAGCACGGCATGGGTAAAGCTGCCTTACCCATCTGCTGCTGCCCATAGGTGCAAGGGTGGGACTGGAGGTAATGTAAGTGGTTCTCAGGCTCCATCCACAATTCGCAGCTCCACCTCACCAAGGGCTGGAGTTGCTGTATGGTCAGGGCCAGCTTTAGGAACTGCAGGGCCCAATTTGAATACCCGGCAGCGGTCCAGGTCTTCGGTGGTACTTTGGCGGTGGAGGGGTCCTTCCCTCGCTCCGGGTCTTCTGTGGACCCCCTGCCACCGAAATGCCGCTGAGGACCCGGAGCGAGTGAAGGACTCTGCCCCTGAAGTGCCACCAAAGACCTGGACCACCGCCGGGTGAGTAAAAAATATTAAAAAAATTAAAAGGTGCTTAAGGCACAGGGCCCTCTTAGGCGTGGGGCCCAATTCTGGGGAATCCGGGGAATCGGCCTAAAGCTGGCCCTGTGTATGGTTCTGCTCAAATGATCAGCAGTGAAAGACTAAACACAATACCAATATCGGATTTGTCATCATGTTTCAGAGTGACTGCTAGAAATTCCCAAGAATTTGGTTGCAGCCAGACTAGAGCTGGAAAATAGGCCCTTCCTGGCTCCTTGAATCCTAAAACAAATCCAGAAGGGGATAGTTTAGATACAACAAATCTTGCATCTTGGCAGGGGGTTAGACTAGATGGTCCTTACATCCCTTCTAACCCTACTTGCCCAGGAATTCACTCCAAAATTTTAGTGAGAGTCAGGGGAGCATTAAGGTTTCATTTCTAATACAGGGTCTGAAGTTCCAGTCACTCCACTAATACACACCTATGCCAGCCTGTTAATGCACCTCCAGTGCTTGCTTTGGAAATGTGCACATTGTCTCTGGGTTTGAATGCACCCCAAACCAAAGTGTCAGTGCCAGAATTCCCAAGTTTAGTTTGAAGATCTTGAACTTTGCAGGCTTTCCACCCAGCTGCAGCAGTCAGGGGTGATTAGAACTCAACTGGAGTGGAGATGTTAGATTAAACCAGATGGGATCAGTAGATTAGACGAAAACAACTGGGATCGCATGGAGTGGGTTGGATGATATTACTGTTTATTGTGTGTATTGCAGTTGTAGTATTTGTATTGGATCTAAAATGTCCCCAGTCATGGATCAGGGCCCCACAGTGCTAGTTGTTGTACAAACACAAAACAGAAACAGAGAACTATGGATTAGAGTGTACTGTCCTGGAACTATGGATTAGATTGTACTGGCCTGGAACAATAGATGTAGTTTGGACTAGACTGAGATGAGAGTTTAAATTGGATTTTATGCAGATAGTAGATTAAGTTATACAGGACTGGGATAATGGATTGGATTGATGGATTAGGTTGGACTGCTTAAGGATAGCAGATTAGATTATACCTGACATAGGCCATGTCTACACTACAGACCTATATCAGTATAATTACTTCACTCGGGTGTGAAAAATCCCCACTCCTCAATGACATAGTTATACCGACATAACCCCTGGTGTAGATAGCGCTACATTGACAGAAGAGCTTCTCCCATTGACATACCTACCGCCTCTTGGGCAGGTGGATTAACTATGCTGAAAGGAGAAGCTCTCTTAGGAGCATCCCTACTTAAGTGCTGCAGCCACGCCAGTGCAGTGTTTTAAGTGTAAACCTACCCCTAGACACAAAAACAACCAGCAATTTTTTTTTAAGTACATCAGAAGCAGGAAGCCTGCCCAGTGGGGGTGCTGAAAGCCAGCCCCCTTACCCCTGTCTGCCCCCACCCTGGTGAGGCTGGGAGCAGGGCCGTGTCTTTGGGACCTGGACAGGGGTAAGAGGGGGCGAGACGGCAGCTGGGACCCCAGGTGCAGGGTTGGCAGCAGAGCCCCACGTAAAACCGGAAGGGGCTGCAGCACGCACACACATCCCTGAACCCCTAGTTCCAGTGCCTATGAGCCTGCCCAACTGGACCACAGAGGTGCTATCACAGCACTCAGTGAAGACAAAGTCATTGTAAAGAAGCGAAATGAATTCTTTGCATCGGTCTTCGCTGAAGAGTCCGTGAGGGAGATTCCCATACCTCAGCCATTTTTTTTTAAGAGGACAAATCTGAGGAACTGCCACAGGTTGAGGTGTCAAAGGCAGTTATGGAACAAACTGATAAATTAAATAGTAATAAGTCACTAAGACCACATGGTGTTCACCCAAGATTTCTGAAGTAAATCAAAGATAAAACAGCAGAACTACTAACTGTGGTATGTGACCTATAGCTTACATCAGCCTTCACACTAGATGACTGGAGGACAGATAATGCACACCGATTTTTCAGAAAAAGGCTCCAGAATTGATCTTGGCAATTACAGACCAGGAAGCCTAACTTCAGTGCCAGGCAAATTAGTTGAAACAATAGTAAAGAACAGAATTATCAGACACATAGATGAACATGATATATTGAGGAAGAATCAACACTGCTTTTGTAAAGGGAAATCATGCCTCACTAATCTATTAGAATTCTCTGAGGGCATCAGCAAGCATGCGGACCTTGTACTTGGACTTTCAGGAAACTTTTGACAAGGTTCCTCACCAAGGGATCTCTACTGGACCTGTGCTGTTCAACATATTCATAAATGGTCTGGAAAAGGGGGAAAATGGTGAGGTGGCAAAGTTTGCCAAGGGTACAAAATTACTCATGATACTTAAGTCCAAAGCGGACTGTGAAGAGTTGCAGAGAGATCTCACTGAACTGGGTGAGTGAGCAACAAAATGGCAGATGAGATTCAATGTTGGTAAATGCAGAGTTATGCTCACTGGAAAATATAATCCAGCAGCAATCAAAAAAGCTAACAGTTTTAGAAATAATTAGGAAAGGGATAGATAAGAAGACAGAAAATATCATAATTCTACTATACAGATCCATTGTTGATCCACAGCTTGAATACTGTGTGCAGTTCTGATGTCCCCATCTCAAAAGAGAGAGATTAGAATTGGAAAAAGTACAGAGAAGGGCAACAGAAATTATTAGGGGTATGGAACAGCTTTCATATGAAAAGAGATGAAAAGACGGACTGTTCAACTTGGGAAAGAGATGACATGGGGGGGATATGATAGAGAGAAAATAAGGAATGGTGTGGAGAAGTATTATTTACCCCTTCAGATAACACAAGAACCATGGGCCACCTGATTAAATTAATAGGCAGCAGCAGGTTTAAAACAAGCGTAAGTACTACTTCTTCACACAATACACAGTCAACCTGTGGAACTCTGCGACAAGGGATATTATGAAGGCAAAAAAGGATAAAGAACTAGGTAAATTCCTGAAAGATAGGTCCATCAATGGCTACTAGCCAAGATGGTCAGGGACACAAATCCGTACTCCAGGTGCTCCTAAAGCTCTGACTGCCAGAAGCTGGAACTGGACAACAGGGGATGGATTACTCCATGAGTGTCCTGTTCTGTTCATTCCTTCTGAAACACCTGGCACTGGCCACTGTTGGAAAACAGTATACTGGGCTAGATGGACCATTGGCCTGAACCAGTCTGGCCAGTCTTATGATCTAGGGTTGCCAACTCTCCAGAATTGTCCTGGAGCCTCCAGGAAGTAAAGCGTAATCTTTATTTAAAGATGATCATGCAGTGAAACCTCCAGGAATACAGACAACCCAAACTGGCAACCCTATTATTAACTGGGATGAGGGATTAGATCAGATTGGGATGATAAAGTAGACAGACACATCCCATGACATCATTGCCTCTCCTTACCGTACCAGAGCCTGCTGTGCACTCAAGGTGCTCCAGGTAGGTCCACACTGCAGTCAAACCCCCACAGCAGGGCCATGTTAGCTGACTCAGGCTGCAGGGCTATTAAATTGCAGTGGAGACAGTTGGGCTTGGGCTGGAGCCTGGGCTCAGAGATCCTCCACCCTTTGCGGCGTCCCAGAGCCTGGGCTGCTGCTCGTGCTGGAATGCCTACACTGTGATTTAAGCACATAGGAGCAACTATACTCGTTCAGACCAAAGGTCCATCTAGCCCCGTATCCAGTCTTCCAACAGTGGCCAATGCCAGGTGCCCCAAATGGAACAAACAGAACAGGGAATCATCAAGTGATCCATCCCGTGTCGCCCATTCCCAGCTTCTGGCAAACAGAGGCTAGGGCCACCCTCCCTGCCCATCCTGGCTAATAGCCGCTATTGGACCCATCCTCCAGGAACTTATCTAGTTCATTTTTGGACTCTTCAGTCCCATAGTCCAAGCCCCACACGCTGGAGTCAGCTAACATGGGCCAGCCACAGGTATTACATTGCAGTGTAGACATTCCCTCCCTGCCTGCAGCAGGAGGCAATCCTGTCAGGGATCAGTGAAGCAGGGAGGAACATAAATACCATTACATGCTAGTCCCTCCCTTCCAAGGTAACCACAGCGCTGACATACATGCCCTTTTCAGTGGGGCAAGGCACTGGGTGAGGCTCCCTGCAGGGGACAGGTCCCGACGAGAGACGAATGGATGCATGGCTGGGAGGAAGGAGCCAGGCAATGAAGGTGCTGGGATGACCCTGCCTCGCACGGTCGGGCACTCCCAGCATGCCAGCTGTTTTTTATGTCCTTGAAGGAAATGATGCTGCTTCTGCCATTGATCAGTAGCCACTGGCTGAAGGAAGAGAGCGGCCTGAAACGTCACTCAGTGGCTGGCATCTGACAGGGGTGCCCAGAGAGAAGAGCCCAATGCCAGCAGATCCTACAGGAGAGTGGGGCCCCCCCATCTCATCCTTCACTCCCACACCCTGTCCCCCCACTGGGTCTTCTTCCGTGCAGCCACCTGTGTGTATGGACTGGGGGAGGGGGCAGTTCTAGGGAGAAGGGAGATCTCTGTCCCCAAGTTAAAGAGGAAGAGCCCAGTAAGTGGGTCCTCCCAATCCACGACTATGACTGAGAAGATGTCATGGGGAGAAGGGGACATGGGATGAGAGCAAGAGCACACTACCTGGGTAGGCTAGGCACATGCCTGGTAGGATATAAGGTATGCTTCCCCGCGGGCAGCACAAGCTCTTCGTTGGTGTTAATTAGGGGTATTGTGGGAACACCTTGGAGCCCGTCACAGCCCAGGACACCACCATGCTAAGCATTGTGCAGATGCAGACCAAGAAGATGGTTACTGCCCCAAAGAGCTGACAATCTGAGGCCTCAGCCTCCCACCCACCTCCCAGGGGGACACTGCCAGTGTTTTAACAAGAGCTCCCCCAACACACACTTATGCCCATTTTAGCCTGGGATAAACCCTGTCCACAGGGTCACGTGTGACCAAGGAGGACAGGAAGGGAGGGAGGGGGGCCACTGGCACTAGGGCAAGGCAACGGTGGTGGCAGATCCCCCGGGGGTGGCCGCCAAGCACTGCTGAGGTTAGGGATACAGGCGTCAAGGTGCGGAACAGGACCACCTTCACCTGGGCTGGAGCGACAGAGCTCCTGGGGTTACAGATGAGGCCAGTCGCAATGGAGTCATACATAACAGGTGATCTGTTGACATTACTGATTGCGCACACACAATGCAACCTTTCCGCTGCTTGTTACAGCTTGCCATGCACTTCCAATCCTGCAGCCCCAGGACAGGCAGGATGAAGCCAGGCAACCCCAATGCAAGACCTTCCTTGCTCCGGCCCCAATTTGCCCTGCCTTAGCCAGTCTCTCCTTGGTGCATTTCAGGCATGTCCTCGCTCCCTTTCAGGCTCTCTCAGGCCACCGGCCTGCCCTTTCCTTCTTCTCCCCCTCTTTGGCCGCCGTTGCCTCGTTCAGGCTGTTTTGTCTCTGTCACTCTCAGCACTGCCAGTTCAAATCCTTAATGACGCAGAACAAAGTGGAAAGATCTCAGCCTGTACCAACCCAAACGGCCCAGCTGGCAAGCACAGTCCAGGGCACAGAATTCACCTGCATGTTTGTTGTTCTGTGGTTAATGCCCTGAGCCTGTTCTTCCTCTGCGTTCTGTAAATTACTGCTTTTGTTTCTTGGGATTAAGCCTCGGAAGTCACTGTGTGCAGCCCATCCATGCTGGGGCTGGCATCGCTGCCAGCGATGGGCATCTCAGTGCAGAGCGGGTGTGACCCACCTGAAGTGGTGAGGTGAGGACAAACAGTGCTTGTTGCCTTTGTTTTGGATAATTGCTGAAGTTCAGTGCTCAGAAGAGACAGACCGACCCCGAATGTCAGAAATGAAGCTTTTGCAGAAGTTTCCCAGCACAGCTCTGCCCAGGCCCCTCAAACCCACCCTGCAGCACCCACTGCAGTTCCATTCGTGAGTCCTGCTCCCCACAGCTCTATTAAGCCCCTGTGATCATGACCTCCTGCCCCCCCGATATTCTAGTCATGAACCTCATCTTCCCAACCTTTCCCAATTGCACTCAGCGAGGACTCTAGTGCCTCCTGCTGTTCCAGGCCCGGGTTCCCATGTAGTTCTGCCAGTGCATCCTCCATCAGGTGCTACTCCACCTCCTTGCAATTCTCTCTGAAGCAGAAGCTGCTAGTGGTGTGCTGAACATCATGCTAATGTGTCCCCAGCGGCTGTGCTCAGCCAGATTAGACCTAGTGCAGTGCATTGAAATGAGCATGTCCCCTGTCATAAAAATCAGCACCACATACCCCGTTGGCTCAATTAACCCCTTCCTTCCTGCTCCCCTAGCAAACCGACCCATCAGGGTTCACCTTTGCACACCCATGTCCACATAATGGGTGCAATCTTCCCCCACTCACCATGCCCACGTCTTACTGTGGCAGAGAGTCCAGTGTTCAGTAGAAGAGGAAGCCCCAGGGCTGAGAACCGCACAAGGAAATTCAACAGCGTCATCCTGAAACAGGATGTGCAGTGCCTTAAATGGCCACCGGCTGGAGGATGCCTACCCTGCCTGCCACTTGACTGGCTGGAGAGAGGCTTCAGTTGTCCATGGCCGTCACCTGAGCATCTTGAAAGGGCACTACACCCCTTTGCAAATGGATGGTTAGATCAGCCTCAAGGATAGCACGAGCCAATGGCACCCCAACCCGCGAGCCCCTTCCCAGTTAGCCATCTGGGAAAGGCAAGGTGGTCTCAACCCAACCACACCAGAAGAAGCCCTGTGATACAATTAGCCCACATTCATGATAATGTCAATCAGTTTTCAGCCTGCTGCACCCAACCTGTCTATGGGAAAAATGTCAGTGTGGGACTGTAATCCCCTTTGCTCTCCCTCCTCGGCCCATTAGCTACCATTGGGAGGCTCATTTCTGGGACAGTTAACCCATACTCAAGCCCTCCCTCTCCCTCACTCTCCGCCAGCCACAATAGATCAAGCCATTCTCTTGCCAGTTGTTCCCAGGCATATACAGCCAGCCAGGTGAAACCAGCAGTGACAAAGTGCCAAAAGAAGGGATGTTGTCTTTTCACACAGTGCCCAGCGTGTATCTAGGCTGCAGCACAGCCTGACTCATTGGCCGCTTCAGTTCCCACACTAGCTGCCACGAAGAAATGCAAATTCTTTCTTTTGTGCATGCAAATGATCCTTGGGCATAACGGCCTCAAGGAGCAGAGCTCCCTGACCAGCATCGTGGGAGGCGGGTGGTGAGCCCTCTTCCTGAGAACGCCTCACAGGCTTGAGAGCAAGCAGTACCCATGGCTGCAAGGACCTGAAGTCCAGAAGAGCTGCCAGGACAAGGAAGTGCCACAAGAGAATGGGATGGATCTTGATTTGGGTTCTCACGAGCGATGCCTGTCTGGGTTCTGCAGTATCCCTGACCACCCCTGTCCAGATAAAAGGTTTCAGCAGTTTTGTCCCATGGCAAAACTGAGGTGATTTGTATTTTGCCAGTTTCAGGTTCGCAAAGGCAAACCCAGAGCAGGTTGGGTCAGTTCAGATCCCAGTTCCATCTCACCCCAAAAGATGGAGCCTGAGAAGCTGGAATGAGGGAGGGAGAGTTAGATAATGAGCCCTGGCTTGGGTTCATCTCTCATCGTCCTCTTTGGGGAGATCTGGATGGTTGTTAAGTTCAGAAGTTAGAAAGAACACAACATCCAGCGTGCCTATCCAAAGCAGGGCTCCATTAAATATGGTTGCCTGCTTCTGGCAGTGAGTAGTCCCTGGTACATCACAGAAGGTGAAGATATCCATAACACACCTGGGTAATTGTTTAATGCTACGCATAAGAGTTAGAAACCCTGCCTGATCCATGGCAATCAGCTCATGCCCTGAAGCGTGAGAATTGACTAGCCTTATCTTGAAGTCCTGGAGCCTGAAACTCCCTTTTACTGGGTGACTGCCACTGCATAATACTGAAATCATGTTGGGGTGGTGGGGGGAAGGATACCCCATTTCTTCAGAACTAATGGATATAAAGAGTTAAAGGGTTGTTACTAGCCATAAAGTTATCCAGTCCCTTTTACACTCAGCCACAGCATGTGATTCTGACTTCTGAGGCATAGAGTTCCTAAGGTCAGTCTCATGCTGCGGGAGGAAGCATTTAAGATTTTACTTGCCCTTGGACAGAGTAAAGGTGTTCGGTTAGGATAGGCAACCACCAGTAACCTCACTTCTGACAGACTAATGTTGCTCACTGAAGAGACAGAGCCGGGGACCCCTTTGTGGTCACTGAAGATGCCATGGCATTTTAAGGCAAGGTTTGAAGCATTCATGCCCCTGCCCTCAATTCCAGCAGGATAGGTTCTCCCTCCTCCAATTACTCTTTGTGGCTCAGCCTGGTTATAAATCCACCTCTACTTCTCCCTGATCTTAAAAAAGTTGCTCTGCTGTTGTAACCCACCCACCTTCTGGGCGTGGTGTTCTGTCCCATCTGGGGGGTGCGGGGAGAGAGCGCGCGCTCTGCAGCCTTAGCCAACAGCCAGTTGGCTTTTAGCACTAAGCTCCAGAGGATCCCCGGTTCACTCCCGGCTGCCGATGACCGGGGTCTGTGGGCATTACACAATCATGCTCTGTGGTGATCAATAGCCGTCATGTCCACTCCCAAGGTGGCTGCACTTCAGTGATGGTGAAATGATCCCTGCCTATAAAGTTAATAATAAAACTGGGCTCCTATAGCTCACCTTTCATTCATAGATCTCACAGCGCTTCATAAATAGGGGGACAATATCATTATCCTTATTTTGCAGATGGGGACACTGAGGCACAGAGCATGGATGTGTTACACAGTGGGCCATGGGCAGGGCCCGGAACAAGATCCAGGTCTCCTGAGGGTGAAACAGCAGCAGAATAAGGTCGATATCAGGGGTTTAACCCTGACTCCGGGGAGAGGCAACATGAAAATATAGCAAAGGACTGAAGTCTCTCTAGCAGGCCTGAAACAAATACTCTCTGCCTCAGAGAATAGCTCTGCAGCATCCTTCCCCCCCCACACACACACACACCCCCTACCACCACAGAGCTCATCCCTGCATGCTAATTTGTACCATCATCCCTGCCTAAGAGATTAACTACCACTGGGTCCTCTCAGATGCTGCTCAAGGGGGACTGAGCCAAGGCCAGCCTGGCTCCTTCAACAGGGGGGCAGGAAACACCCTGTCAGAAATAAAGTGTATCCAATTCTCATGCTGCAACAGCCTGCAGCAAGATTCCCCTCTGCACACCTACCAGCGCTGACAACGGGTGCTGAGGAGGTTGGGCAAGAGCCCTCTATAATCCAAGGCCAAAAGACAAACAAGGAAAGACCAAGGCAGAGGTGATGCAGGCTGAGCCCTGACTCAGAGGTGAGTCATGGAGCTGCTAAGGAAACGTGTCATTCCAGACTAACCAATAATTGAGCTGAGAGACACCCTCCCCCTCTCCCCCCCCCCCCCCCCCGGAGAACTCACTGCTGTGCCCAAGACACAGGTAACTTTGTATTCTGAGCGCAGAGCCAGACTCAGCAGCACCTGTTACCCTGCAGGTGTAACGTTCTCCCTAGGTGCAGCAGGTGCTGGGAGAGGAATTAACCCATGCTGAAGCCAGAGGGCCCTCTGACACCCCGAGAATGCCCCAGACATACACTGCACCACCCAGTACAGAAGCCCATAGAGGGCAGCGGGTGGGCTGGCCCTACATGTCCAGTGTCTGCAATGGGGCCACTGCAGCCAGGAGGCAAATTAGGGCTGTCCCCAGCATCAGGGTCCCAATCAAACCCCAAAGGCCCTGGTGCTGGGGCTAGGGTGACCAGACAAGTGTGAAAAATTGGGATGGGGGTGGGGGGTGGTAGGAGCATATATAAGAAAAAGCCTCAAAAATTGGGACATCTGGTCACCCTAGCAGGGGCCATGTATTATTCTGCCTCCAACCCATCTCTGCACAGCATACCAGAATAACTATGGTCCTGAGGGCCCACTTTAGAGAGCTGGGTGCCTAAAGGGGCAGTCCAATTCAGTGCCTTAGTGGTCCAATTTCCAGCCACACCGAGCCCCCTGCAGGTCACCCTGACTGCCATGCTCTGAAGTTGCGTTCTCCCTCCTGCAGCTCAAGAGCTGGCTCTGGGTTTGACGAACTGATTTTTAAATGGAAGAATAACCATTTCCCCCACCACCCAAGCTGCTGTAGAGCAAACTAGTGGGAATGCAAGCTGCCGGCTCCAGCCGAACAGGTGCAAACGCCTCCTGCCCTTCCTGTGCCAGACCAGCCTCCCTGCAGACACTTAAAGCAAAGGATTTATTAAAGGAAACACAGGCAGGCTTGGACAGCCAGGACTGGGCCTCAGAGCTACAGTTCATAAGCACCCGCACCAGAAAGGAGTTTTAATTTTGAGCCAGCAACTTAACGATTAAATACTTTGCATTATTGATTATTGAAACCTCACCAAGCCCTGGGGAGGATGGGCTCATTCAGTCTATTTTGCAGATGGAAAAACGGAGGCATAGAGAGGTTAACTAACCAGACAATGTGAATCAGTGACACAGTTGGGAACAGAACTCAGGAGCCAAGGTGCCCACTCCCCTGCTCTGAGCACATCCTTTCCCTGGGCTGGAAGCAGAACCCAGAAGTCCTGCCTCTCAGAGGACCCTGCCTTCCCTTTGGAAAGATGGCCTCATCTTCCAGGCTGGAACTTCTTGAATTCGTCAGTAAGTGCGCAACAGCCAAAGCGCATTGAGGTTTTTGCTTTCAGTGGCAGAATGAGAGCAGAAAAATGTTTGCTCTGTCAACACATAACTAATCCCCAACCAAGAGACTATTAAAATAGCATGAGGGATGGGAATACACTGCCCTTTAAAGCAAGACTAACAGAATATTACATAGCAGCTCTTCAGGGCGAGGACCACATCTTCCCATGTGTTTGTGCAGCGCACAATGGGGCCCCAATTCTGGCTGCTGCTATTGGAATATAAATATTAAATCAATACGCCACAGACATGGTTGGGTGGGTAGAGTGCCACGGTGACTGAACCAGTGACCACTGGAGGTAAAAGCATAAATCTCTCCTGCCTGAGCTTGTGCAGTTTACACTGACTGTAGTGGCCTCAGAGGAGGTGCTACTAGAGGGAGACAGTCACACTGTGGCAGCGTGGGTTACAAATACGTACATTTAATAAATAGGGTTTTTTAGTCCTCTGAATACCAGAAGCTCAAGACATTTGCATGGAGGGAAAGGGGCAAATGAAGGAGTCTCTGAGGAGGCCAGGAGCGGTATTTGAAGTGGGAATTCTGGTAGCTTTGGAGGTACATTTACAGGTGCAAGCTAAAATGATACAACCAATTCTAAAACAATATAAAGGGAGGCCCATAGACAAAAGCTGTACCAGTTTAATTGAAGTTATTTCTTTGTAGACACGCCCCAAGTCTGCTCAGGCCTCTGGAGGTCCAGTGATGCCAGAGATTTTATCCCAAGTTTCCTGATATTTGATGCATGTCTTGAAGCCCAAGCGCCACGAGCCATATGATTAGGTAAGAACTTTCATTTTAAGAAGAATTTCTAGTCCTCATGGCGGCAGAGAAAACCTTGCAAATGTGACCCAATTGCACCCTCAAGGCACAAAGCAGAAAGCAAGCACCCCTAATTTTTTTTTAATCTTATGATTTTGGGGGGCTCATCTGATTATTTTTAACACTGACTCTACAACGTCCATACTCAGAAGTATTAGCATAGTCACTTCCATACTGATATGTCTCAAAGCCATACCTCAGCTAGTAACCCAAGGCCTGATTTTCAACTCTGAGAAACTATAGCTCCTTTTTATTTCATTTGTAGGATGGCTGCTCAGTTTTTCTGAAATAATCAGGTCCAAACACCTAGATACAGAGGATCAGAACTGTGATTCTAATGGAAACTCCTACACAGCCTTAGGGGATGGACTTATTCCATTCTGGAATGGACATCCCTGAGCCCTAGCGCAAAGGGATAGTGCCAGGGTGTTGCAGGATTCACCAGGAGCTCTCCTAACTGGAGAGTCAACAAAAAATTTTTAATCTTGGTCAGGGAGTGTCAGCGCAGCGATGGAGAGCAAAAACACAGAGCATATGCTGCTTAGTTATTGGAACAGCAAACCCATCATGCAAAGAACAGTACAGGAACCCTAAAAATCAGGGCAATTCTGGGCAATTTCTGACCCCGCTATGAAAATCACCACCAAGCCAGTTCCAATGGGAACAGTCATTTTCAAAGTACCTTTGTAACCCACACACATCCTGAGTGTGATGTTCTGTCCCATCTAGTGGCACCGAGACCACTTAGAGAAAGAGATTAATGAGTCTCTTAGTTGAGGGGCATATGCAGTAGAGGCTCATGCATTTAGCTCCCCAGATCCCAGGTTCAATCCCGCCCATCAACAACGGGCCTCTTTTTACACCTGTGCAGATCCTTTGCTCAGGGGAACCCAACTTTAAAAAAAAATAAAATTTAAGCCTCAAATGCCCCTCCCCCTTCACCCTATCCTGGGAGTTTTTAATCACCACCTCAGTTTTACCCAAGGAGAAGAAGAGAAGACACAGGGAGGTTAGGGTTTAGTATAGAAAATTGCCTGTTGGACTTTTAATACTAGCATCCTTAACAGAAAGTTTGATGCCTTTGTTTCCGGTGCATGAAAACTCAGTCATGGTAGATGAGTCAATCGTGTCTCAAAGGCTGTATCTCTTCCTTACAGAAACAAATTCCCAGGTGTGTACAACACAGTGCATTAGGGTATAGAAGCAGCTTACATTTTCCATTACATCAGACATTGGTCAGTTTCTCTATATCTCCTGCTGGTGACCCAGTACTGGTGAGTAACTTGCATGAAATGTTTTAAACCTGCCAAGACACTGGATCTTGGGCTTATGTTCAGATTGGCATTTTCAGATGAGGCATCAACATTTCCTGGTGAGAGTCAGGAAACTGGTCAATCAGATCTTTTGTGTAGCTGCTTTTAGCCAATTTGGCAACTATTCCAGGCCAACAATATAACACAGTCCTGGCAGAAAGATAACTTCCCCCTGGCCCACATTCTTGATATTGGCCCATCTCCCACTGTAAGCCTTCCACCACTGGGACATCCAGAAGAAACTGGTAGCAGCCCAAAAATACATTCACTTTCCTGATTTTAAGAACGTACCTTCCTAGGTGCTGAGATACCATAGTAATGTGTGTGATATAAAAACAAAGACAGTACTTAAAGTAGGGATGTGGTGGGAATTCATTCCTTCAGATGCCAGCACCCCAAAAAACCTACCCTTCCCACCCCCCCAACCACCAAAAATAAACACCTAGAATTGCTAGCACCCATTTATTTGCTCTTGAAATAATTGCTCTCTTATAATTATTTATTTAGATCCCTTTAAAAGTTCTGAGAAACCTACTTCTCAGGCACCTCAACCTGTTTCCTTCCAATCCTTCTTTGTCAGTCATCCCTAAGCAGAAGTCAGATCAGATATCCCAAGGCAGACAGCTCATTGATTGTCCAAGTGCTAAGGTTCGGGAGGCACAATGGCTAGGAATTTGTCAGTTTCTAGCTCTCTTCCTCCACCTCCCCAGCACCTATAATTCTTTCCACCCTGCCAGTGGGTAATTCTGTGCCAGATGCCCACAAATCTAATTGCTTGAAACAAAGGCGAGACTCCCCCAGCCTTAGCATATTTGCGAAGCCACGATACAAGTGGATTTATCAGCAGGGCTACTGCAGATACCTTTCCCCTTCTCGCCGCCCCAGAAAGATTAGACTGGCTCTCGTTCCTTCCTTTCTCTGAGCACTGTCGATTTTTGCTGCCCCTCTGGCTGGATAAACAGGATTCGCTAACCTGGGCTCTTGGGAGAAAACACAGTTACTTCCTGGACAATATTATCAAACAGCCATCGTCAGTTTCTTGCAGCCTGTCAGACAAGCTCAGCTCTATGCAAGGATTCTCTGGGGGTGGGGGGGGAAACGGCAATCTTGCCAGGTTTGGCATTTCTGCTGTGGAAAATAAAGCTTACGTCTATTTATTTAACTTCGGGAGCCAATTTAGTGCTGATGAAAGGTACTGGACTGACAACCTGGGCAAGGAAGTTCCCTCCATCCACAGACCAGGAACAATGCAAGCAACAGCAGAGAAAACTACCCTGCGTTGCCACACCAGTATGACTCAATGCAGACCTGCAAAGACCATCTCTAAGGTTGAGAGGAAAGTACAGCTTCTACGGCCCATTCAGGCCTGGGCCTTTCTGCTGAGGCACCAAGCAAGCATTCAGGGTAGGGTGACCAGACGTCCTGATAAAATCGGGACTATCCTGATTTTGAAGCATTTGTCCCATGTCCCGACCAGAGTATGGTCAGGCTGCCATTTGTCCTGACAATTTGTTTCTTGGTCTTTGGCAGCGAGTCCTTCAGTTGCGGACGGTCTTCGGCAGCGGGTGCTTCTGTCTTTGGCAGCAAGGTTTATTACCCATCACTGAAATACCACCGAAGACCATTCGCGACTGAAGGGCTCTCCGCCGAAATCACGGATGGGTGAGTGTAAAAAAAAAAAACAACAAACCACAACCCTGCCGCGGCAGTCCCGATATTTTCCCCTTAACATCTGGTCACCCTAACTCAGGGCCCGTGGTGAGGGGGTTAATGATCACCTGTTAGAGACACCCATTTGCTTTTAACTGACAGCTACCAGATCCTTTCACACAGAGGTCCCAAAAACAGTCAAAAAGATGGCAACCGTTTCTGGACACTGGCCTGGCCTGGATTTCATCCCATGAGCTAGAGCTGAAAGAGTCCTTTATCTAGACACCTACATTTCATTGGAGAAAAATAACGCTGACATTTAAAGCCATTTACTTACCCTACTGACTCCATCAGTGGCCTCAGATGTGACCCGGAAGGATCACCACCAGAAGCACAAGGAGAATTCAATATTCAGCCCCAAACAAGGTGACTGTCCGTAGGTTGCAATACAAGCCTTTGACGGCCAGAAGTTGGGAGTGAATGACAGGGAATGGATCACTCCATGATTGCCTGTTCTGTTCATTGCCTCTGAAGCACCTAGCATTGGCTACTGCCGGGAGACAGGATACTGGGCTAGATGGACCATTGGTCCGACCCAGTCTGGCCATTCTCATGGAAGACTCTGAGGCTGGAGCTTCATCATGCCAGACACAGAGTTTCTTGTATGCACCAGAGAAGCAGTAAAGGAGAGGAAAGGGATAGGAAGAAAGCATACAGTGTCTTAACTGATCCATGTGGCGAAGTGTTGGAATTAGATTGGTCTGGAGGACCATCACTGCTCCCCAAGACCCTGACATGTGATTGATCCCAGACAGGACCACCTTGGAAAGAGGCCGTTTCAGTTGAACATGGTAGCATTCACTTTTTGCTGCATGCCTTTAAACTGTTGCTGTGTTCCACCCCAGAGCTGGATGAAGCAATGTACTCTGGGGTCTATTAGCCTGACAGACATGAAATTAACCTAAAATATCACGACGGTCGAACACCACTGAGCTGAGCCAGCCAAGTTCTACTTCAACCCTCCCCCAGCCTAGCCACCAAGGCTGCAACTTTATAATTAATAGTATTACCTGTTCTCATTTAAACATCTTTTTTACTTCAATATTGCAGCTTGACGTCACAGCCCAGCCTGCAGCTGTCAGAATTATTGAGGAAACTTGGCCATGGTAAACAGAGGGGAAGGAAAATGGGGCAGATTAGATAACAAGGAAAAGTTTTTATTGTGGCCAGACTTACACTTGGAGCCATATCACACATGCACAGCCTCTAGCCTGGCTATGCAGGAAAGGCACAGAGCCACTCACTCCAAGCTTTTCACAATCAGGGCTCCTACTTTCCAGAGGCAGATGGCATCCTGCCTCTCCAGCAGCCTCTTCAAAACGAGAGTCATCCGGATTCTTCCTTCCAGCTCACACACTAGTGTATTGGTGAAGTTCGCCAGAGCAAGTGCTTCCCTGCCAGCTGGATTCCAGGTGAACAGTGATCTGCCATTATTCGTTTCTGTGCAATGCCCTCATCCACTCAGAGACTTCCAGAGAAGTCACCACCATCGGCTCTGCTAGTGTCAGATTTATGGGGAGTGCAGATGGACACCCTTGCTTTAGCTCATGTGCTTTAAGATGAAGACACCCACTAGAACCAGTTTAACAGCCTGTTGGCCCCCAGCTTTGGGGCTTCCATTCCCTGCTAACAGATAATGCACTGATGGAAATGGAATTACTGGTAGCTGCTGCTAACTGGCTGTTGGGAGGAATAGCACTAGCTTTCCCTTTACTGATGGAGCAGCAGGAGATAGTTTTAGCAAGCAGATATAGAGCAGTTTATAGCATGCATGGTTTACGGCAGTGGTTCTCAACCAGGGGCCCCCCGGGGAGTTTCAAGCAGGTTCCAGAGGGTCCACCAAGCATGGCTCGTGTTAGATTCACTGGGGCCCAGGGCAGAAAGCCAAAGCCCCACTACATGGGGCTGAAGCCTGGGTCACTGAGCCCTGGCACCCAGGAGTGAAGCCAAAGCAACTTAGCATTGCAGGGGCCCTTGTGGCGTGGGGCCCGAGGCAACTGCCTTACTTGCTACCTGCTAACACCAGGCCTGGCTTTTATATGCAGAAAACCAGTTGTGGCACAGCTGGGCCATGGAGGTTTTATAGCGTGGCGGGTGGGAGGGAGGGCTCAGAAAGAAAAAGGTTGAGAACCCCTGGTTTATGAGTCCACCATTTATATCCCCCTGGCAGTCAGGGTAACAGCAGACATGTGGGAGACAGGAAGAGACCAAAGTCAACTGGAAGGAAGATGAGAAGAGGCCCTAGCAGTGGAATCAACTTCCACAATTTTACTGGGAGTCCCCGATATCTGGACCTAGAGTCACCCAATTAGGAGAAGGACTCAGCTTTCACACAGAGAAACTTGAAAAGGTGACCCCTAAAAGCTGAAAATCTGAGAGCAGAGAAAGAACTCAACACAAGTTTAAATCTATGATTTTTAAACTAATTTTAAGAGGGGCATGGATCCATGATTTTCAACGTTTTCATTTTACTTTGAGTACAGCCAACCTCAGCAGACCAGCCATGCCTGGAAAGCCAGGGAAGGGAATGTTACCTACGTAACAGAGTGGGTGTTAAAAACACATTGCACTCGAGGAAGTCTCCTCTCTTAAAGAACACTGGCGTTCCCATCTCCTCATGCTAGAGCTTTTGGAACCCCACACCCCTACAGCACCTGCCCTCGCTGTAGAAAAAGAGAGTTAAGGGCTCAAGGTCGACCAGATCCAGAGACAGAAGGGGGTAACCCCAAATCCCTCCCTGCAGCATACCCATAAAACTTCTACAATGCAGGAGGCTTGAAACACAAGCTGGGCAATTTCCCCGCTCTCCCAATGTGAGGGTGATAAATCATTGAGTGATGCAGCTGTTTGCAGACTCCTCTAACACTTCATAAAATTTACAACGCCGGGGCCAAAGTAGCAGAATCTCGTTTCCAAGAGAGCACGAGCCCCCTCCCGGAATAGTCACATGAGATCAACCCAGGCCCTGCTCACCATGTTCTCTTACCCTACTCTAAAATACTCGTAGGCAACAGATTCCACTGCTGTTAGATCAAGTGATACAAAATCTCTCCCCCCTTTCCAACCTGGAGAAGTGGGGATCAGGACACAGGACCAAAGTTCATACACAATCCCACCCATTTCAGGAGTGGCAGGCTGAGCATCAGAGACTTCAGTGCACATGGATGGCAACAACGGCTGGAATATACAAGCCAGGATTTAGAATCTGATGGAAATTCTGTTAATCTGTCCGGGGCCAGCTTGCAATTGGTCACCTATTTACAAGTATAAAGGTGGGGGGCCTTTGTCCATCCATCCCCACCCTGCCTTGGCCAAGCAGGATTCTGCAGCAATATGGAGCATAGGCTTGTCACCTCTGTGTAATACTTCTACCAGTTGTTGGCAGCAAAAGGGGGCTGGTTCAAAGATCTAGGGGGTCCTCTAACAATGAACACCAGGGCTCCAGTCCCACCCAGAAATCTGGAAAAAACTAAATTATTTCCCCTGGGTGCCCTTGATAGGCAATACTTCCCCAGGGGCTCCAGGACACAGAGCTTCCACCTGTAAGAAAATGACGTCGCCATCCCACCTCAAGGGAAAAATAAATCCTCAAATGCAGCAGAGCCAGTTTCGCAATGCAATGTAGGATCTGGATGTTTTCCCGAACTGACAAATGCATTCGGCTCCCTCTACTGGCTGCTCTGACACACTGCTGATGATTCAATTCTTAATCCCTGCTACAGAAAACTGATGACAATAAATATTCCACTCTCACTTCCCTAGCCAATCACCCCCTCCAGGTTCCGCGCCCCAAATCGCTAAAAGGTCTTGACTTCCTAGATTGCAAGCTCTTCAGGGCAAGGATTTTGTCTTCCTTTGTCTGAGGACAGAGCCCTGCATACTGTGGGTGGTATCAGAATACAAATAATGCTTTCAAAACCGTGATTAACAAACCACTATCACAACTACACTTTAAGGTTAAGAATTATCCCCATTTTAAGAGATGGGGCAAGCGACCTTCCAAGGGTCATACAGAACAGCAACAGCAGAGCCAGGAAAAGGAGAAGAGAGGTCTCCTGCAGCCCAGTCTTACGTTTTAAGCACTACATCATGCCCCCATTGCAGGCCTAGCAATCAGCAATTGAGCCTAAAAAGAGTGTTGGGGCAACAGGGGGGCATGCGAACACTACTCCTTAGTCTCAGAAGTCCTAGGAAAATGTCTTTAGAGACAGAAATTCAGTTAAATGAGCCTGTGAGAAGGATGTCAGAGGAACAAAAAAAGAAACCCACAAGCCCAGTTGTGGATATGCTAAAAGCTGTTTGAAGATACATTTGTGCTAGGGAAGATTTCCCCTTACTGATTTCAGATGCCTTTTAAATTTTACTTTAGAGCTCTAGACAGAAAAAAAACTAACTTAAGAGGCAGCCCTGGACAGGGACATAGGAGAACTCAATGCTATTCCCAGGCAGTTCTTTGCCATTCCCCCATATAAGCTACCTTGTGTTGTAAGTAAATCCCAACTCACTTTATTCACAGCTCAGCCCTTCCTTAACTTTAGCTGTCAGTTCAGAAGTGATCACTGACATCTTGAGCCTGAGCACCCCAAAGTTTCACCAAGCATCAATGGGAGCTACAAGTGCTCAACACCTGCTTCCTGTTAGCTTGTCTCCCTGCTATGCCTGGCATCACCCTCCCACTGCCAGAGGCCCCAGCTCCATTTAGAAGGTAACTGAACGCACCCTCCCACCTTCTTTCACTTTACCTTAATATGGAAATAAGTCACATCAAATATTGGGCCACTAGCCTCCAGCTTCAGATCAGTCCCGACTCCTACCCCATGCCCCTCTCTTGAGGTTTAGAACAATTACCCTCCAAAACCAAACACAAGGGGCAGTGGGGAGATGCGTGCTAAATGTTTCCTCTGAGAGCAAGCAACCAGAGCTCAACACTTAGCCATTTCATATTGCTGTGCTGCACTTTCCCCATCTATCGAGTGCGGAATAACAAGACTGTCCTTTTTAAACAGCTTTGAGATTTATGAGGAGTGATAGAAGAATATAAAGTATTGTGGTAACAGGACGACATGTACTGCCATCTGCATTACATTTTAATTACAGCTTTTAAACCAGCCTCACTTAACTTCGCCTTTCGCCGACAAGTTACCCACGGATGAAACAGATCACGCCACTCTTCAGTGTTAAGAACTGATGCCATAATAGATGCACTATGAATAATGATGCTACTTCCTTACCCTTGGGTGCCATTTGCTTCCTCACTCAGAGCTTCCCCTGTTGTGTCAGGATTCTTTCCATTACTGAGCCCAGCAGTTGTAGGAGCACAATATGGAACATTTAACACTAGATTTCCACAAATCACTTCTATTTAACTGCAGGGAGTTTTTCCCCAGCTGATCCCCTTCGTTCAAGAAACATAAATGGATCACACAAGTAGTAAGGCGCTATAGGCAACTATATACATACATACATACACTCACATGCACAGCATGCAAAAAACAAAGTTAAAAGAATGTTATGGTTGGAGAATCAAGCATTCAAAAGTTAGATACCAACATTAAGGTGGTCTGTGTAATCTTAACGTTGTCCCCTTGTGCATATCCATTACGATCAAGTGATTAGAAGCCATCACATACTCTATTTCCCACAGGATCCCTGACTCAGGAAATGACATGAGATTGGCAAAATGGGAAACTAACCAAAGAAACCCCAGTGGGCATGAAACTGAAGGAACAATAGCACTTGCTGGACACATGTACACAACAAGTGTATCCACAGGCAGTCAGTGGCTTCACTCCTGACCTGGCAAAGCCCATAGATCTTCCACTTGTGGATCTCTCTTGAATATGCATCAAGGAGTAGATCCTCAGCTGGAACAAGTTGTCACAGGCTGTTGACTTCAACAGAAGTGTGATCATTTACACTAGCTCAGAATCTGCCCCCGAAACGTGACCTAGCTTTGTGATGAGAACAAACAATAGGGACCCAGGATGACAACCCCATCAACTTTAGTTTTCACTTGTGATCCCAGTCAGCCTCAGTCCACTAAGCCATTGCTGCTTCTAGCCTCAGGGAGGGATTTTGGTATAGTTTACCTTGACCGAGCAGATCCCACGGCTGATGTGTGACAAAGCACTGCGACAAAACTTGTGTGTTCACTTTGCAATCATTCCATAATGGCAATGACCCTTCCCTGCCAAAGTTATTTGCAAAGAGTAACATTTTGGGTGATTGAAGCCAGAGACACACAAGCATTTGCCATGCTGGAATAACAATTTGATCCTTCAATTCCCATACTTTACCCCCTAGCAATTACTAATGCTTCCTCAAGCTAACAGTCCCCTTTCTCCCACAGTAATGCACCAGGCAGTACCATACCTAGAGATGGGGGATTTCCATCCTGACCACTGCAGCTATCAATTCATACCCTGAATCACAGAGGTTGGATTAACCCTATTTTAAAAATTGCATAAAGTGAATGTTAGTTTTGATGGTAAAATAATATCTGGGTCCCTTTTTAAAAATTCAATTTATACTTGATTCTATTGCAACTGTTTGCCTTGGCCACTAGCCTTGCCCACACCTGCAGCACAGATCCACCATGCATGCGTCATGGCATAGTGCTTCATTAAAATGACCTGTGTTAGAGTAAACCGCCAGAGTTACTTCTCTTGCTCCAAAGACAGTGTGTTAATGAAGGTGTGATCTGACTGTCTTGCCCTGATGAACTCCTGACAGGTTGCAGCCCTGAAGACAAACAGATTATTTCAAGCAAATAACTAGTAAAGAAAAGCAAGGATGGCAGGGGGAGGGGGAATCTCAAACTATCTAAACACAGAGAGAGTTTAAAAACACCTGGAAGCACCACGGAGTCAAGGGGTGCGTTCATTTCCAGGCACAGAACAAACAGCTATGGGCATACGCAGCAGGATGTCTGTTCCCAGCAAAATTTTCAAACAAGGTTAAACGGCATATAAAAAGCTCTAGGCACTTATTCAAATGTGTAAAAAAAAAAAAAAAAAAAAAATCATCACACTGACACTTCTCATAGGGATTAATAATGAAGCCACCTGTAACAAGTGAATAGCTCCAACTAAACTGCTCCATATAGGCAGAGCATTGGGCTCAACTGGGTGAGATTCTCTGGCCTGCCTGATGCAGGTCAGCTTAGACAGTCATATCTGTCCATATTCCCAGACCAGAAATGCTGTGTATGGCTCAAAAGCTTGTTTCTTTCATGAACAGAAGTTGGCCCAGTGAAAGATATTACCTCACCCACCTTGTCTCTCTAATTGTCCATAGGCCTTAACAATACATGAATTTCACGCACACTTCCTTCCTCTCCCGGTGACAAGCCAAAATACCGACCCAGATGGAATCTTGATGGGTCAGATTCTTAGGTGCTATAAATCAGTGTATCTCCCTTGGAGTCAATGCATCAGCTGAGGTAACTGGGGTCACCGGGAGAAGATGGAGGAATGCTGGTTGGAAGGGGAAGAAAGCAACTAGAACTGGTTGAGTTTGTGACTGCTCTATCTGCTGGTGGAGTATATCCCACCTCTTACGAAAGAGGCTCATCAACTTGGGACTTCTGCACCTCTTCCAGAGCCGACTCCAGGCACCAACCAAAGAAGCAGTGCTAGGGGCAGCACTCTGTCCACTATTCGGGCAGCCCGTCCGGGTCTTCGGTGGGAATTTGGCAGCGGGTCCCTCAATCCCTCTCTCTTTGGGATGCTGCCGAAGAGGAAGCAAGGGAGTGAAGGACCCACTGCTGAAGTGCTGCCAAAAAATGGAGTGGCGTGATTGGGCTGCCGCTGAAGTGCCATCGATTGCCTTTTTTTTTTTTTGCGCGCTGCTTGGGGCGGCAGAAAACCTGGAGCCAACCTTGACCTCTTCCGTTGACTACTTTCGGATTGCCAGCTAGTGGCTCATGCTGCTTCCTTTCCCTTCCCACTTCACCTTCTCTGCAATGACCCAAGAGGCTGGATGTATTTGCTCTAAGAGTACTTACCACTGTCAGCTGTGTTGGGCCATCAAAGCATGATTTGCTTGGGGCTAACCCTTGACGATTACTCAAAGACTTCAGCTTAAGACTGACGTAACCAAAAGACATGACCTTTGCCAGGAAAAGGCCACCAACCCTTTGTAACATGGAGCCCCCCCCTCGTGGGCTTGTTTGTGGCAACATCTAGCCACAAACCACTTCATTACCCTAACAGATCGACTGTGAGGACCCCAACTATGGAGGTGTGAGGGGTGTGCCTATTGTAGGTTTGTCACACCATGCCTGGTGACCCTGTGCCAGTACTCGGAGAGGTTAAGATCACGCATTCAGTAATCCATCCTTCAGCAGGCTTTGCATTCATTATTACCATAGGCTTTTGGAAATACATATCTCCATGCACTTCAAGACAAGTCGCCTACCATAACTTTGCCACCATCTTAGACATGTCTTGACATCTGTTGCAGCCTTGATTTACCCAACAACGAAAACCTGATCGATGGTAAAAATTTGGGAAGGATCTCTACATCCTAAAGCCGCAGGCAGAGACTAATGATGGCCCAAGTCCAACCTTGCCTCTGAAGGCACTGTGTGTGCTGGAGCTTTTGCTCTGATGGCCCCTAGGACAAGGTACTTTCCCCAGACGATCTGCCTCAGCACTCAAAATAAATAAATAAATAAAAAAGAAAGAGAGAGAGAGAGAGAGAGGCCCAAATGTTGTCAACTGTCCCATATAGGCACCCTGTATCCATGTGGAGCCCTAATGGGGATTTACCTGAATGAAAAAGATTGCAGTATCAGGGCTCCTTTCTAACAGGTCATTTTTCATGTCAACTCCTATGTGAAGCCATCTGTGTTTTAAATGATCCCTCCTTCAGTGTTTAGTCTTGTTGGCATTTATATCTGAACTGGAAAAGTGCTTTGTTTTATTTCATGCATCCAATGCACCCTGAATCTATTTCCTTTAAAATTTTCTCCTTACATTTATGCATGGGGAAAGGAGAGGTAATGTTGAGTTTTACAGCACACTTGTGATGTCTGCCCAGCACCCCCAATGATCTGGGGATGGAAGCAAAGGAGGTGCATTTAACAAACATTGCACAAGTCACAGGACACTAGAAACCATTCCCACCTTCAAAATAAAATAAATACTCTATAGACAGCTGAAGGTAATTTTTTCTTTGTTAATTTAATCATACAAATATTCATTTATACATTAAAGGAAAAAGCTTCCTTTTTTTGTATTATACCCAATGTGCTATCATCAGACTTCTCCCAGACTCAATGAGGCAACACGCCATCCTGTTCTACACATGCACTCCCCCCAGAGGGAATAACGACAGACTGCAGAACCAACCACTCACTCGCACAAGAAAAACAAACAAACAGGGGACAGTGTGTATTTCCTAGCCCTGCAGACTCTGATTATGCTCACACCCATGAGGTCTGGGAATGCACTTGCATCCCCAGTTGTGGGGTCCCAGACATCTCCCAAACCCTGGAGGTTTCAGGATGCATTCTTTCTCCCCACCACACAAGCACACACACCCCTCAAGACATAGGGCAGCAGATACTCTCTACCATGCCAAAGCAGGCTAGACACCCCTTCCCAGGTACAGAGCACATTTCCAGCCAGAGGGGCGCAAAGCTTACCCAGGCTTTCCCAGCCATGGGACAGAATATATTTGCAACCCAGACTTGAGTCACATAGTGAGATACATGGATTACCAGGCATTACCAGACTCAACAGCTCACACCACGCTTGAGGTTCCATTTAAAAAACAAATATGTATTGGAAGTTTAAATTTCCTTTTTTGAAGAGATTTCCATCTGCCATGCCCTCTCAGGACTCCAAGACCCTCCTCCCCACAACAGCAGCAGCCAGGGAAAAGCAGGGTCCAGAGCCAACTACAGACCCTCCATAGCTACAGCCTGTCTGAGCCCAGTGGGTACCAGCCCCTTTGTTCCCAAAATCAGGGACACAAGTCTGGCTTGGGTAACACAGCATAGGGCAAGCTTCGTTGGGCTTCTTCCCTTGCCCAGCAGTCTCAAGCAGGTAACCATTTGCTGAGGCTCTGAGTCCTAGATCACATTTTAAAACGTGAGTACCTGAAATTAGGCATGTCATTCAGTATGGTTTTCAGAGGTTCTCCCTGCTGAGATCAATGAAAAACTTGGGTGCTCAGCACGTCTGAAAAATATCTGGCTATTTTTGGTTTAGGTGCCTAATGTTAGCCCCCTTCCCACCTTAAAAATGTTGCCCTAGGAAAGCAGTGCAATTTCAGCCCCAACAATGACTAGCTGAGACCTTTGCTGAGCACCCCTGAAATCCTCTTTTGAAAATGTTGCAAACTTAAGAGTAGCTTAAATTTGGGGACTGGGTGCATTGCTGATTACCAGAGGACTTAGTTTTCACTGGAGAGAAGAAACAAGAGGCAGATTAATTACCAATTTAAACATCTTCCCTTCGTTATCACACTAACCAACACCCTGAAACAGTTATGAGCCTTTTGCAGTTATTTATAGAGAGATCATCCCCGCTGATAAGGGTTGTGTTTATGCTCCTGACCGATTTCCTAGGAAACAGCTGTAATATGCCAGCATTGACAGGCTGACTTATTGCAACTGCAGCTCAAATCAGGCCCTGCCTTTCTTCACTCTGTGAATGACCCAATCACAAGGGCACAGCAGACTTAGACACGCTCAAGAGAAGAGACAACACTGAGATCTGTGCAGAATGGACTGAGAAGGCACAGGAACAACTGGGGGTGCATGACAGCTCTCTCTACAGAAAGGAACAAAATTCAATCTTTGCATTGGTGACAGGTGGATGTGAACATGGCCATCAGTTTGCTCAGATGAAGCCTACCTGCCTGGGAACAGCAAAAGAGAAAACCAGAGTCAGCAAGCTGGTTTTGAGAGTCGCCCAGCAGCCCCTGCCAGTACAAGGTCTGCAGAGTTCTGGGCTCTGTGGCGGCAGCAGTCAGAAATCCAGAACTCCTTGTTCCTCCTCCTCTACACAATAGACGGATGAAGCTGGTGTGAAGAGACCAATGAGCAGCCTTGTCACCTCAACTAACAGCAACACTTCCAGAAGGGACGCACGGGAGTGGGGGATGCTACATGCTGGGTACTGGATGTGCATGTGGTCGTGCCTTGCATGCTTGTCATGACAGTTCAAACCTTGCCCACACTTCATCATGACAGTTTACACACTTACTTCCTTGTGACTTTGACTAACATCTCGCCCATAGCAAGAGGGATTTTAAAAAGACATATACAGGGTCTTATGACTACAGCTAACTACATGCAGCCCCCACCTCCTAAACTGCATTCAAAGCTCAAACGTGGATCTGCACCCCCTTCTCCAAGTCTAGCAGGCAGCCATCCCACCACAAGCCTTCAGGTTAACTCCCCAACCACAGCTGTGTAAGCCAGGCAGGACCTTCCTCCAAACTCCATGACCTTCTTCATCCAAGGGGTGATCCATTACAACCCTGTCCCCAGCCCTATCTGTGTGTTTAGAGAGAGATGAAAGGGAAACTTCCAATCTTAAAAGGAAACACGTCCTTTGAAAACCAGTGTCCAATAGAAACTAAAATATCAAACACCCACTAATGGAGCAATACCAGGGTAGCTGTTCACTGGGTTCTAGAGACTACAGATATTCAAATGCCTCACCAAGGGTCTAACTCTTCCTTGGCAGGATACCAACAATTCCCACTAGCCTCAACAGGAGCTACCCATATGCCTGGGAGAATAAGGCCCATGGAAACTGTACTGAAAATGAAACTCTGCTTAAGTCAACCAAGCAAACATGGGAGCTTGGGTGCAGACTAGGCCAGCCTAAAGCCTTGCATCGCTCTCGCCAGCAGGCATACCATGCACTCAGCTCCCAACATGAATGGCTAGTTTGGGATGGAGGCAGGGGGGTTGGAGGAGGAGGATGGGGGATGTTGCATATTATTGTATCTTTGGCAGATGGCTGTTACGGCCTGGTTCAAGTTTCTGAATTAGTGCCTCCCCTCCAAAAAACCCATTCTCTTCCCACTGCTTGGCTCTCAGTGACCCAACACCGCAAAGTCTGAAACAGAACTCCGCCACCCTCTGCAATTGCTCTGCATGGTCTCCTTTGCACATTGCTATCATTCCTCCGAGGACGCTCACAGCTAAATGACCCTCATGTCCAGAAAAGCTCTTCCTCTTCTGAACAGGCGGCTTGATGAGACCCATCTAGAAAGCTAGAGCTTCAAAGAATCTACAGGCCAGTAAAAAGGCGAAAGAATACAAGGCGCTACTATGGAATCCAGCTGATGATTTAACTTCTTGCTCTACATTCAAAAACAATTGGCCTCTGCCTCCTAAGCTAGCACTTTAATCACAGGAGAGAGGAATTAAAATTATACTTATATAAAAAGGATAGGGATGTGAGGTTTAAACCTAAAGGGGCATGACTTTTGCATAACTTTATAATTACTGTTTGGTGAACTACAGCTACAGAAAGTTAATTTCCTCTTGGCACAAGACAGATACACTTGCCTGGCTGTCCTAGGCACAGCTACTGGACATCAATATTTGACAAACAAAACAGCACTTTAAAATACCAATCATTTAGGACCAGCTTCGGAACTCTAGTAAGTCTGTTTCTTACTGAAATATGTGTATGTATATTTCAAGTTCCAAGAGAAAAATGAACCTCCCAGGTTAATTCAATGCTGGAGTCCTCCCATCCTAATGCAACAGTTTGGTCTTCACTGAGGTTTCCAATAACACTAAGGTCAAAAGGGAAACATACAAAAACTGAAGATTAAAAGTCTGATAACTAAAAATGGCTGATGGCACTGAAATTCACAGAGCTGGGTGCTGGGCCAATCACACATTAAAAACATCCAACATACAAAGAGAAGTCATTGCATGAACCCCAGAAGATGCTAAGCAAGCTCCCGTTCTGTAGCAAGCAAACACGACAGTTCCATAAAAATGCACTCTGTCCCTTATTAAAAAAAATTATGACCAGGAAACAAAAAAAAAATTAAACATTTGCTCAAACTACAACCGCTCTGTAGGCAAAATAATTTTTTTCTCTTTTAAAAAGATGGCTTTCATTTTAATTTTTTTAAACTTTTTCAGCTACCTAATTAATTGTGATAATGACTTCTAAAAAAAAAAATCATGGTGTTGGTGTATTTTCTCTTTCTCGTAGCACTGAACAGCACTCCTAAAATTCAGCATTCACACATGCATACTTTAGTTTTGTTTTCCTCTGGAAACCACTAGTTTTAAGTTATTGGTTTTTGTTTGTTTTCTTCTTTATCCAGGTTGCGGAGGCAGAGATGGGGATCCACGCCGTGTCTTCTAGAAGCCATAAGAATCCCCTTCTGTCCCCCATGAGTTAGTTCTTTGTTAAATTCTCCTCTTGACGGTACCCGTTTTTTTGTTTGTTTGTTTGTTTTTAAGACTGTCCAAAGGGATAAGGACCGTGGAAACCCTGAAAGAAAGTTGGAGACAAAATCAGTTTCAATAGACAAGAGACTAAACCAGCTGATCAGCATCAGCTTGCAAAAAGCATACCTACCCTCTCCACCCTATCCCACTGCTTGCATTTACCTCCTGCATTCTTCATCCCACATCAACTGACCACCTACTCCAAATCCATGTGTAATCCATGCTAAAACTCCACCTCTGCCTCTCTCTAGCACAAGGGTCGGCAACCTACGGTACACATGCCAAAGGTGGCATGCGAGCCAATTTTTAATGGCACACTGCTGCCAGCCAAGGTCCCGGCGGCCGGCCCTGCTCAGCCCACTGCCAGCCTCGGTGAAAAACTCCAGGCCAGCAGTGGGCTGAGTGGGGCCAGCGGCCAGGACCCCCGAGCAGCGGCGGGCTGAGCAGCTCAGCACGCCACTGCTCTGGGGTCCTGTCTGCCGGCGCCAGGTCCAGGCTGCCGGCCCCACTCAGGCCGCTGCTCTCCAACAGGGAGTTCCTCCAAGAAGGGCAGGCAGCCGCCAGCCAGGGATTCTTCCCCACAGGGCAGTGGAAAGGCACCTCGGTGATCTTGGATGAGTTCCGAAGCCTCTGTCCACAGGGCTCAGGGAGCACTGGGGGGACTGGGCTCTCGGAAGCAGCTGCATTAAGGCTCCCAGATGCTGCATGAGCGGCTTGTGTGATTCTCTCTTGGCCCCCGGACTTTAAAGGGGGAGCCTGGACTGGTGCAAGGCACCACGAGTCACAACTGGCCGCCCTCTTTGTATGGTCCAACTGCTGCCTCATGCTGCCACTCTCCTCTCCCCTTCTCTGGCACTGCATCAGCTCAGGAATGGGGCCACAACCCCAGCGCCTCTGAACTGGCCGGGCAGCGGTGGGGTTGGAGGGGTTTTGTAGCCTCTGGAAAGAACAGATGGAGACAGGGTGGCTCTTGCCATGTCTATGCATCCTAACATAGTGGCACTTCAGCTCAGGTGAGAGTGACCCCCCATCTGGGCAGCTTTCAGCTTTAAAATGTTCAGAGTTCAGGTTCAAAATGTGCCAACTGCAGAGTGATCTGGGTAGGTCTTGCATCGCAGGGGATCTGCATCTCAAAAAGGAAGGCAGTGGGGAGCACAATGGTTCCTAGAAGCAGCCTGAGTTTTTTGGGTAGCAGGGACCTGGGTCTTAAGGGCTACTTTTAAAAGTTCCAGTCCCTGCTGTGTCAGTTTCATGTCAAGAGTTGCAGCTGAGCTGCTTCTCAGCCATTGGCATCACCTAAAGGGAAAAGCTGAAACTCCTGTAGGCACTGTCAATAAGAATAATCAGTGCACAGGTTCATCTGAAAGAACCTCCTACTGCTCCTTTATGCAGTAGCAGTCCCTGCCCCCCTGCTTCTGGTACTGTCTTGCGTAACCTCTTAAAATGCACATGCTACTGTCTTCTGAACTTGAAAAGTATGTGGGGTGTTTGTGAGACTCCATATTGCAGGGAGAGATGGGAGCCAGAAAGGGTGAAATCTACATGGAGCATCCATTTAGACCAGGGGTAGGCAACCTATGGCATGTGTGCCAAAGGCAGCACGCAAGCTGATTTTCAGTGGCACTTGCACTGCCTGGGTCCTGGCCACCGGTCTGGGGGGCTCTGCATTTTAGTTTAATTTTAAATGAAGTTTCTTAACACACTTTTAAAATCTTATTTACTTTACATACAACGATAGTTTAGTTATATATTATAGACTTATAGAAAGAGACCTTCTAAAAAGGTTAAAATGTATAACTAGCACACAAAATCTTAAACTAGAGTGAATAAATGAAGACTCAGCCCACCAACCCCTGCTCTAGCACCTAGATCAGATATAGATGCCTTTAAGCTAATGAGTCTGGTCCTGCTTTTAAGATCTACAGATGAACCCAGGGAGCATCATTACACACGCTTCCAGCAACTCACCTCCGGCCCGTCATTTAGCCCTGACAATAGTCAGTTAACATGACTATGTTCTTCTGCTGAAGGCCACTTTTTGAACTTCTCTATACTGGGGATTTCAGTTACTGGTGAAAAAGCCCTGTAAACCCCATTTGTGCCCAAGCAGCTTCCCTCTGCTTGAAACCAGGGTAAAGTTGCACCAGTAAAATTCATTGTTTCCCTAGTCTATACTAGGGTATTGAAGGGCAAATTCTCAATATACATATGGCCTTTGTCTCCTTCTATAAACACTGCCACTGCCTCCCACCTGCTGTGAGGAAGCTTCTCCTCTCTATTTTAATTCCCACAAAATTAAGAGACTTGACATTTCTAGAACACACATTTTCGTTCAACGGAAACCAGTTGCCTCCAAAAATGGGAAAATGTTTAATAGCTTGTTTTCCTCCTGACCCATGAAGTGAAGTTATTTAAGGTATCAGATCTAGCAGCAGGAGGTCTGAAACTAACAAGGACACTAGTTCTGAATCTCCCATGCTCTAATCAAGCCAACTTTCATGCATTTTATCATACATCAAAATGAAAGAGACACTCAATAGTGTTGAGTCTTCTCTATAAATCAGAGGTGCACAGTTTACTGAAATAGCTGCACCAATTAAATTCCATTTTTTTTTTTAAAAAAAAGGAACACGAAACAATGCCAAGGAAAAATAAGAAAAAACGTATTATGCTCGGTTACTCAGAGACAGAAGGTAGGTCTTCTGGCATTCTTTATACAGCCTTGCTGTTACCTATTGTGTGGATGATGTAAAAAGATGGCCAGTGACCTAATTAAACATCAACCCTATTGCCTGCCTTCTCAAGCAAGGTATAAGACTGCTTTACCACTTCATTTCATGCAGGACAACAGGCCAGAGCAGCAAAAGAAACATTGTCTCCAACGTATTTTGCTCTAATTCCATAACCAGCTTGCTTTGCGACCCACAAGTACTGGAATTGGCTGTGAAGCAGTGAGATGTTTTTGCATGACACATACCAAAAAGCCCTCATCATATTGGCCCAAGTCTGGTAGGACGGGCTGGGTCAAGCTGCACACACATCTGAAGTCAAAAGCCCTACTGTATCTTAAAAACTAACATTTTAGAAAGTAATGATCAAGTGCTGATAGGAGTTTAACCACAGTTAACCAGGCAAGAGTAATTCCCTGGGCTATGCAGTGTGAAGGAACATGTGACACCCATAAAGCAAAGTAAAGTATCTTCCAGTGACTCAAAACTATTGCTGAGTCCCGTATCTACCAGGGGAGAATGGTTACTTAGTGGAACATTAGGCAATAGCAGCATCTCGTAACTTCAGATTAGTCTGTAAGGGCCAGATTTTCAAATGAGCCTTGCAACCAACATCTTCTCTTCATGTGTTGGCAAACAAGGCCACTTGTGATATAATGTAGGAGCGGACTGCTGCAGCTCATTTGATAAAGATGCATTGAAAAACTGAACTGAAAAGCTTGTGGCTGCCAAGATTTCAGTGCTGTCCACACCAAATGACAATATTAACACCAAAAGTAGTGTAAGTAAAGCACAGCATCCTCTGCTACCTCGAGATAACAGTAGTCAGAAATGGATACAGCCTAATAGCACATGCTCTTGTAAGCACAGAGACAGTCCCTGAAGAGATCAGTATATATATAAACAGTTGCAAGAGAAAGAATTGTCCTTAGATCTTTTCAAGTATGTTTAAAAAAAAAAAAGTCAAATCCTGCTTTCAGCAGTGTCTAATTTAAATATAAACAATTCTGTTAATGATTTGGGGTCTCAAACAAAACTAGATTTCAGTTCACTTTAGAGTGTGAGAAAACCACCCTACTTTTGCAGTACTTTAACCCTGATTGACTCATTTCACTGATGTGAATAAAGTGTGTCATTAACAGTTCCAGAATGGTTTCCAAATGGGTTTCTCTTGCACCTGCAAATTTGACCAGAAGAAAGATTAATTCTTCTGGTCAAATTAATCTCTGCTCTTATGATTACAGTAACAGAACCCTGAGCATACACACGACCCTTCACTATAGCTCATACTTACGCGTGAAGGGTATGTTTATACATGAACTCACCTGCACCTATTAATGATCCAAAGAAGAAAAAACTTTCCCCTCTCCCGCAGCAGTTTATTCACTACTTCCCTCTGTTGCATCTTGCCCACTTTGGCTAAGGTCAAGCAAAGTACTGGCTTAACATCAGATATAGACCCCGAAAAGGAATGTATCCCACATCTGCAGGGAATGACCCGAGTTAATAGGTCTATTTAATCTTTTATATTATTTCATGTCAATGTTTCCAGCGAAAGGAACTAAGTTTGATGCAGACAATGTAATTTAAAAGTCAACCTGTGGATGCACAGAAAAGCTTTGATTTTTTCATTAAGTCAACCAGTGTTTGAGTATGGAGAAAGGATAATATTCCAGGACTTAGATTTGAATCACATCCATGGCTCTGCACACACCCTTGCCATGATCTCTAGACCACTCAAGCATTCTGTGCCTCAATTCTCCATCTGTCGCCTTTCTTCTACCTTTTAGCTAATCTGTTCAGATGGTAAGTACTTTGGGGCAAGGACTGTATGTGTTTTCACTGGAATATAGTGTAATGGTGCCTTGATCTCTACTGGGAACTCTAGAAATTAGTGTAATACAAATAATAGCAGTGATCCAAAGAAGTCACAGCATCAAAAAATGTTGGGAGTGATTGGTTTAAACTAAAAGGTAACAGAGCTGTGTGAAAGCCATGATGTCTGAGAAACATGGTGCGAACATTTTCAGTTAGTGAGCATTCATTTTGCAACTCATTTTGTTTTCCATCACACTTCCATGAATAGACAATTTTCCCACCAGAAACACACAAGAAATCTCATATTTCCTGTACATTTGTAAAATTTTTAAAAACATTTCAGCTGAAGAAACTTCTATTTGAAACTTGTTTGCAAAATGGGACCCATCTTCAAAACAAAATGTGACAAGCTCGTGTTCTGCTTTGCAAATTTAGTTTTCAGTTCTTTCTCGTCTCCCCCCAGAAGTAAAAGTTAGTAACTCTGCGCTGAAATACCTTTGTCCAGATATTTACACAAATGAAGTGAACAACAAAATCTAAGGGCCAGATTAAAAAAAAAAAAAGCTGCTCCCATACTGAATATCTGACCACTTTATTTAGGTGCCTAAATTGGAGGTCAGCACTTTTGGAAATCGAGCCCTACTGAGAAGTGCTCAGCATCCACAAGAGTCTGCATTTTGATCCATGCACCTAAACTAGCATAGCCACCTTTGCAAGATATGAGATCAAATGAGCCCAGCTGGGACCCTAAATACATTCCACCTGTGAAACTAAAATAGCAGTTGTGAAGAAGGAAAGGGTACATGCTCTAGTGATTACTCAAAGCAGCATGATCATTGCAAAAGCAGCATTCTTAAAATTAAATCAAAATCCCACTTTCATCTCGGAGAGTTAATCTTTTATAAACCATCACAACACAGAAACTTACACACAATCATCTTTATTTCGCCTTTGTTTGTGGCTGAATTTAGATCAATAAAAGATACACTTGAGTTTGTTTTGTTTTTTTAAAAAAAAAAGGTGAGCTTTTTGATGCATGGCTACAACTCAACACAAAAGTCTCCCAGTGTACACTGATGGCAGCATCAGATAACACTACACGTCCATTTCTCTTCCTCATCACTTCCTGAGCCATTCCTGGTCAGTGCTTCTCCAAACTATCCTGAGTTCTTTTGACTCATTTACGTAAACTAAATACAAACAGAAGAACAGAGAGTTGAGTTTTATTTTTGTTCCACACATGCTATGCAAATATGATGAGACAGCTACAACCACTGGGAAAGATAATCTTCCTACAATGCAGCTGCCCTCCAAGTTGATTTAACTAAACCAGTTAATTGCATCTATATTAGTCTTTCAACAGCCAGGTAAGACAACTCCTGGATCCACAGAGGAAGGGGTTAAAACAGTTTAACCTGCAGACACGAATAAGCAGCAGCGTGATTGTCCCAGGAAGGTGGCTAATAGCAATGCTGAGCTTGTGGCTTCTCCACACTTGATCTAAGTCAGTTCAACTATAATGGATGTCAGCTAACCCAGTTTGGAGAATAAATATGTAATCCAGGCTCAAAGTTTGTGAACAATGGGAACAAACCCTCTTTCCAAAGGGGAGGGCTCAAGAATCTAGGACAGTGGTTCTCAGACTGTGGGTTGGGACCCCAAAATGGGGGGCTTAGACTTGCTGGGGTCCAGGGCTGAAGCACAAGCCTCACTGCCCAGGGCCAAAGCCCAAGCCTCAGAGTTTTGGCCCTGGCAACAGAGCTCAGGTTACAGGCCCTGTGCCTGAGGCTGAAGCCCTTGGTCTTTGGTACCCCCAGGGTGACAAGGCTTGAGGGGGCTCAGGCTTTGGTTCCTCCTCCTGGGGTCATGTAGTAATTTTTGTTATCAGAAGGGTGCTGCAGTGCTATGAAGTTTGAGAACCTCTGATATAGGAGATACGAGAGAGAAACAAGGTGATACTCCTTCCCCACCATAACGCTGGGGCCAAGTAAGCTGCCTATATAATTTCAGCCTTTGACAGTCCAAGAACCAAGGTACCCATCTGGAACTCATAGGGATGGCCCTGTTACCACCAAACTGGAGCATAAAAGTTAGGCAGGAGCTGATCAAATCATTGGAGGTAGAGGGAGGGAGACATATACTACAGAAGTAGTACAGAGTGCTTCTATTTAGGGTTTTAATAAACCATATTGGCATTTTATTAAATTCTACCGATGTTTTTAGAGAAAGTGAGTCTTCTTACACATGATTTTGGTTCTCCAAAGATTGTACATCCACACTCCATGGCCTGCACTGCCACACAACAGTGTTCCAAATGCTTTGTGTGTGAAATGCTTGCCCTGCCTCGGTGGCAGATGGTATGTCAAGTTGTCAGTAGGGCCTTATCTACACTAGGGAATTTTAGAAGACAATTTACACCTGTTCAGTTGCACTACAGGGAGTCTTACCACAGACAAGAATCTGGCAGCTTCTGACACTTTTTACACCAGCACATTTAATCACAATCTCTGTTAAACTTCGGTTCTTAAGTGACTGCATCAATTTTAAAAAGTGGACTTACGTGCTTTTGAAAATTTTATCCATACCCTAACTATCTCACTCATCCCTTCCTCCACTGATCTCAAAGAACTTAATTAAACATGGCAATGAATTCACTCCATTTTATGTGTGGAGAAAAACTGAGCCACAAGCTCATTAAGGGACTCAACAGATGACATAGCAAGTTTGTGGCAGACCAGGAAATAAAACCCAGGTCTCCTGCCCTCTAACTACATGCTCAAACCATTAGAACACAGCTCTCCCATTTTGTTCTACAATGTTATGTCACTGTCACCTGGGATAAAGCCTTCTCTGTTAAGAACATGAGAGCAAAGAACCTAGCAATTTTAAAGTATCCATGTACACCTCTATCCCGATATAACAAGACCCAATATAACACAAATTCAGATATAATGCAGTAAAGCAGCGCTCGGGGGGGCAGGGGGGGGAAGCTGGGCACTCTAGCAGATCAACGCAAGTTCGATATAATGCGGTAAGATTTTTTGGCTCCCGAGGACAGCATTATATCAGGATAGAGGTGTAGTTTCCCCTTTTCCCCCAAAAAACTACTCAGACACGCAGAACACAGAGTCCAAACCCCCAGAGGAAAGGAACAGACAGATGGTGAGGCAGAGTGACTGCCATCAAGTACATGCACACCATGTGCTGATGAGGTGGTTTAATGCTTCTGAAGTTTCTCTAAGGAGCCCTCCACCTCCCTTTAAACAGGAACCCAAGTGCAGGCTGAATCTTTTACATGTTATTCCTCCCTAGGGAAAAACCCTTTTTAAAGAAAGACTTCCAGCTTGCAAGAAGAGGGTGACAGCACTGGATCTAAGGCAATTTTAAACGTGGGTCCAGAAACTCGTGGTGTCAAAGCTTCTGCTTTACTTGACACTCTGTCTACAGAAACCATTCACCAGAGAGGAACTGTGATTATGTGAATCCAGCGACACTGGATGAATGGAGAAGTTTCCTGATGATTTCTGGGAATGGAAACTCAGTTCTGAACTCCTCTCCCCCTAGGGCAGAAGAAGTAAGGCAGATTTTCAAGGCAAAGTGCTTATTCTAGCAGCGTTGGGCATTAGCTCGTCTTCAGAACAGCCCAGGCTCTGGAGGAAACCAGTTGCCTATTTTACTAAACCCTAGACAAAAGTGCAGGGCATAAGGCACCTCAGTAAGTGAATGAATCCATCCCCATTTCAAAAGCACCGGCAAGATCTCTTCTTAACCAAACTTCTGCCACAGATTTGGTGTGCTTTGCTTCAAAATCAGTCACAAAATTTTTTTGTTATTTTTTTATTTCCACAATTACCCTATTTAGGACCACAAAATGATATGGCAGCTGCTCCCCAGTTGGAGCTTTCAGATCTTCAACCGGATCTCACACCAGTTTAGTCCAAAACTGAACAGCAGAATGGAAAAGGAAACAGAGGAAGAGTTCAGTAGATCTGATTTTTGAAGACCGCTTTTGGAAAACTGGAATCCTTCTGGCAACGAGAACTGAAGCTAGGACATCTTTCTGGGTAGGAAAAGATCAGCCTTGCAACAACAGGAGTGAGTATTTGGCACTAACATGCTTGCAGGAATTCTGAAGCCAAGAGGTTAAAACTAGTTTGTACCTTTCACTAATATTTGATCAGAGCATTCACTTGGAATAGGCAGGTTACTATTGAGCTGACAATCAGCCCAGTGTATTTCAAACAAAAGTAACAAGCCAGATTTATGATTTCAAGCAAAGCAGGTCAGCATATACCTGCTTGGCTACTACGGGAAGTTCTCAAACAGAGGTGGGAACTTCAAGGATATGAGATGCAAAAGGATTGGCCATTCTCTCCTACTGCTTCTTACTTGGCACATCCCAGAGTCTCACAGAGCTTTTGATTGTGAACATAGTGTGCCTCCCCAGCAAAAACCACCATGCAGTGTAAGTGTTCAGTTCCTGATGGTGATAGATCACACAACCATCCAGCTTTCACAACGTAATTTGTGTGAAGCAGTCTTAGATTGGTTCTGCCAACCCAATAATAAATTCTGGATGTGACAAGAAATACTCCACCTGCATTCTGAAAAGGCTGTCAACACGCAACAGACTCTGCCAGGAGCTTCCCACCAACTTTGTCAGCCATTTCAACACACAACAGGCTGTCATTTTTGCTTCCTTTAGATAAGGTACCAAATACATTGACACACAAGCATAGATCGGCAAAGAGGTTCCTGCTATTGACAGTCCCCTGTTGGAAAGCCACCTTTTAAAGTGTCAAGGTACTGTTTAGAAACCAATTTACCATGGAAAGAACAGCACATGATCAATCACACAGAAACTCTTCAAGGGCCCTGTATTCTAATCAAATCAGGAGCTAATCAAATTAAATAATATTAAGGCCCAGTCCACTTCAGCTTCTGTCAAAAGACAGTGGAAATCTCTTGGCAGCCTGAAACAAAACTCTGAGCTTTGTGCACAAGCACTACAAGACCAGACCAGATTAGTGGGACTGTGATCTTTTTCCATGTCGGGAAAAGAAACCACGATTGTTGGCTAGCCCACTGAACTATTATTAGTTACCTTTTGGCTGAAAGCAGATGAGGAATCTTTTGTGATGGGTATCAGAACAAGTTAGAAGTAATGGATAAGCTAAACTCCAGTCAGTCAGAAGAAGGAATCACTAGAAGACAGGTTGGCCACCTTATACCTGCCTCCTGTGTCTAGACTGACTCATGTCAAAACAGATCATGATCCAAATGGATAGCAATGACAAACTAGCCCAGATTGTTAAGATGAATGTAACCCTTGCCGATGGAATTAGCCCCTTCTTCCTTTAGCTTTGCTCATCCAAGGTGTAGCTCCTGTCTGTTTCTATCTCTGTACCACCATGCTAGCTGTCACTGCCTTCCAGACAGTTAGGCAATATGGGAAAGAGATGATCCTTAAATTGCTACACCACATTTATCCCAACATACCTAGTATTTCAGTTGGGTTTCCAACACAGCTCATCAATACACTAATTTAAAACTTAAAACATCTACACTTTCCTAGTCTGGGCTTCTTAATGAGTAGCAACTCAGTTGTGCTACACTGTATCAAAAGATATGGTTGTTTTGACTTGTGGGAAGATGCACAGCAGAGATTAAAGAACACATTTTAATAGCCTTGCCTCCTTTTTCACAGCACAATTTGTTTCCACCAAAAACGCCACACCTAGACTTTTTGCACCTGTACTTTATGGCAGCTGCAAATCTTAGTAGTTACATGCCTACCCAACTGAAGGTGCTAATCAAGTAGACATATGTAATAACCAAATTCTGCAACCAAAATGTGCAGGCACAAAATGCTCAAGCTCATCTGAAATTTATTCCCAAGGGTCTGTCTATATTGCAAGTGAAAGCATGACTGGTCACAGGTATACCTACCTTTAATCTAGCTAGCATAGGTAAAACAACATACATGTGGTAGCACGGACAAGCACCTAGAAGACATACCCAGGGACTCTGCAGGACTTGAACTCGGCTGCTAACTCATGCCTAAGACCACGACACCACATGTACTCTGCTACTGTTACCCATGCTAGCTAAATTAAAGCTAGTATATCTTTGCCTACCGTCACCTGCAAATGTGGACATATTCTAAGACTAGGACAATGAAGTTGTCATGTGCTACGTAAACTAGACTTGATTTCATCTGTAGCTGTGAAAAACTGGTAGATTAGTCCAGTATCTCAGCTGAATTAATGAGTTTTTATTTCAGTTATTTGCATGTATTTAAAACACTTCTGAAAGGTGTCCATTTATCAATCCTGGAAATGCAGCCCTCTACATACAGAACATATACATCATACAAATAACGACAGGTCAACTTCCCCACATTATCGCACCAATGTGCCTCAGCCTTTTACAGAGGGACCACTTATGGGGATAAGCAGAGTTCAGTCGACAGGTACATTAGTCCTTGGCATCTCCATAGGGACCAATGATTTGTGATAAGGCCACTGTCCACCAGGGTCTGGACCAAAGCACAGTAAGCAATCATCAGATAGTAAGAGCTTTCAGTCACCACTGATCGAGGCTGGATTTGATTTGGAATCTAGAGATGAAAAGCTTTATATCATTCCCAATTCCCTGAGCAATCGAGCTCCAACTTTAAAAGGTTGTTGAGTCCCATCTTGAAGCAGGACCCAATAAGTCTCATACAACTGTTGGTCTGAGGTGTATAATATGAAGAGGACAATTGATAGTTTGCTGTACAGTTGCATCTCCTATTTTGGTACCTGCTGTAAGTAAAAGTTAAACAAAGATGTTACCTCAGTACAAAGCGGGGTACTATAGAATGGATCCATTTGTACATTACAAGCAATTTAACCAGTTCATCTACAGCACTGTAGTTCCTAACATTAGGACTTTATTAAAGCAAACAGCAACTGAGTGTTCTTGTCCTACATAGCCTGTGTAAAGTACAGTTAAGCATGTTTAAAGGATTTTAAAATCAACTATTCTGGACATAGGACAATACACACCTAGACATGCCTCTTGCAATAATAGGATTCTGAAGTGTAAATAATCCTGCAATTCATTTTTCACGTATTTGTACACACAAGCATCTAAAAAAAAGTTAAAATATCACTCAAACTTATTTGTATAGCATCCATCAAGCAAGCTTCTTAAGGAGATTTTAAAACATGATTATAGAGACAAGAAAAGATCACAAACAGGAATGGTCCTAGGAGTGACTATTCCTGAACAGTGGCTCCTGAGACCAAAATGTTGAACCAGGCATCCCCCTGCCCATTTGTTACAGCAAAAAAATTCTTTGGCTGAATCCCAAGATGTGTAGGGTATTTTTTTTTACATCACCTATATTTAAGTCTGAAGATATTGTGACTTTTTTCTTAACCATAATGGTTGGAGCCCTCCCCAAACTCCAGTATCAGTTACAGCACCCAGCCAAGATTAGGTTAACATCAAGAAGCATTTTTAAAATGTGGACCTAGTAGAATCTATTGGATGAAAAGGGTGTTTTATTTTGTTTAATATAAAGGCGAGGAGCTGGCAGAGTTAGACGGTTTTATATTCAAACCCTTCCTTAGCAGGTCAAGCAGAGACGGAAGGGAGGGCTTCACAGTTTGTAACGAAGAAGGACTATCACAATACACACCATGGTCTTGCCACCTACCCATTCTCCTGTTCTCCCAGGGCACCTACCTTACTGTACGTCACTACCGACAAGTTGTTCGAGTGACTGCTGGGAGAGAGATTTACAGAGTTTTGTGACAGTCCGTTCTGATCTTGTTCAATTTGGTCAGGAGCAGGCCCCCACGTGTTTTTGCTGATTGTGCCTAGCTCAGAACCCCCAGGGTCTTTTAGGTTGTTTTCATCTGGTTGCCTGTTCTTCTGCGGAGAGGCGAAGGGGTTAAAGTTTCCTTCTACCTTGCGATGTGGTTGTGTGTTGAATTCCGTTTCAAAGGATGACAACTGCTGCGTTACTCCTAAAAGTCCTCCAACCTCCACGCTGAGGATCACCCAGATGACATCTGTGAAAAGGGAAGGTCACTCAGATCACTATTAGATGTAGCTTATAGGGGAACAGGGAGACCACTCCTGCCCCTGTAATACAATAATACTATTTTTAACTTACTTAGCATTTTTCAACCATACATTTTTACTGTGTTTTACAAGCATCAGGTAAGCCTACCACCTCTGAGAAGAAGGCAAGTGTTCTGCTAAGGAAGCAACAGTATATGCTACTCAGGACAGTAGCCAAATACTAAACAAAAACAGTAATTATTGGCCTCACAACATAAAGGCTCACATGCAGTCTAGTTTCCTATAGACTAAAAGTACCAAGAAAGTAAGACTTGCCTAAAGTCACAGACCAAGAGTGAGTGCTAGACTGAAAGAACCCAGAAGACTACTCCCAATCCTTCACTTTTCTGCTGCAGAATATGCTTATTTACACCAGCTTCGCTTACAACTGTATGTGAGTAATGGGGCTGACTTACGTAAATGAATTTCCTGATTTTTACATTAGTGGGTTACAGATTGTTGTAATAAGCCATAAATCTAGTGTGTCTGTTCAGTTCATGATTTTTAGTGTCTAGTAGAGTTATGAATCTTAACTCCAAGGGTCGACATTTGAAAGTGTTGCGCAGGTTTTCTTTAATGAGGAGGACTGAGGGGTCAGATATAGAGTGATCACTTTGTAAAAAGCACCCACCCAGAGGTGATAGGGAGTTTTTCGTCTCATTTTCCTATGTCAGTTCATGTGTTTAGAGATTGTCTAGTTTCACCCACATAGTTGCTATTGGGGTATTTAGTGCACTGCATGAGATATATCGCATGTTGTGACAAGCGCCTCAACAACGACCAAAATGGTGGAGCATCTTTGTTTGGTGAAGATGATTTTAAATGTTCAAGGGTACATACAGGGATTGAACAAAGACACTGAATTTATGGTTTATTACAAAACATCTGTAACCCACCAACGATCCCTTTCTGTCCTATGACTGCAGAGGTGTTAACCGGCCACTCTATCTTGAATGGTCCCTTAGAAGAGTGGTGCCCAGCTTATTACACAGGACAGCCAGAGAAACCTAAGCACAACCTTGTGTGGGCCAAACAAATTCTACCTATTTTACTAAGATTAAAAGTCACCTGTCTTGATTTATATTTTAAGTTCAGCTTGTTTCATATGTATTTAGATAGGTGGCTTCTGTGTACAGTATTGTTTATTTACACACAGGTGTAAACTAAAATGATGTAAGCATGACGACAAAACATTAATGAATCAACTTTTAGTATATTGCATTGAAGCAGGCTGCAGGCACTATGAAATGCTCTGGTGGGTCACGTACGGCCCGCGAGCTGCCTGTTGGGCACCTCTGCCTTAGAATATGGGCTAACCACTTATGCTGAACAATCTGTTCCACCTTGCATTTAGTTGTGAAGCTCAGAGTACTTTCCCAGATCTGAAGAAGAGCTGTGTGGATTGAAAGCTTGTCTCTCTCACCAACAGAAGTTGGTGCAATAAACGATATTACCTCATCCACCTTGTCTCTCTAATCACCTGCTGGTTTTCCTCCAGATGAAGTTAATCTGCAAGCTGCCCAGCTGCTTGCAACATGGTGCCAGTGGCAGGCTGGGAAAAAGAGGACAGCAAGTTCCTTTACAGTTTAGTGAGGCTACCAGTGCTTCTCAAACAGCCCAATTCACAGCATGTTTCTTCTCAATTGGCCACCATGCTTAGTTTGACAGGGTTTAGCTGCCTTTACTTTACTAAGCGAGAGTAAGGGGATTCACTAGTGCCTTTTCTGCTCCCAATATTCTTTTTCTGTAGCCATCTTAATTCATCTATGAACATATCAGTGATCAACGCCCCCATATCCTACCTATGTTTAAATCCTTTATGAAACATCAAATAGGATACTGAAAAGGCACAAGAAAGTAGACTAAATCCAATTACTTCCACTAAGGAGTCTTCTCTCCGTTATACTAACATGGTCAGCAGCTTTCTGCAAAAAGGTCTGACAAGTAGTGAAGTGGTGCCATCTGCTGTTAATCTCTGGCAACTCCTCAAGTCCTATCCCAGCATTAGAGGACACATCAATTCAGAATGATTAACGTGTAATGTTTAAGGCTTTTTTCCCCTTCCCTATTTGAAAAGGAACAGCAAAGTTTGGACTTGAAACTTTCTGACATGCCCCCATCATTAGTGGACATCTGTAGACTGAAAATTATACGCAAGGTAGCCCAAAAATTATTTCCTTTACCCACCTGCCAAGTTCACAATTTAGCTGTTTGACCTGAAACAGCTAATGAAATAAATGCTCCCTAACACAACAGTTCCTCTATTAGAGAGGCCTGAGTCTGAGCCTGGCATGCTGTACCACATAGGTACAAGAGGCCACGTGTCCTAGAAGTCAGGCAATTCCTTGCTGTGGTGGTTGGAAAATGCCCGAGACTTCAAATGATGCTGCCCAGTGCCACAACCTCACTTGCAGAAGGTATGCCCTGGTGTGTGTCGAGTCCAGCACTGCCTCTATGAACTCTATCCACTGAACAAGGGAGAGCGTTGATTTCCCCACGTTCAGGATAAGGCCCAGTTCATCCAATGTCTGTCTTATGAAGTCTACTTGTGGCTCCGCTTGAGCCCTCGAGTGGCCCTTGATCAGCCAGCCATCAAGGTACGAGAACACCTGTGTCTGACGCCTGCACAGGAACACAGCCACGACTGCCATGCATTTGGTAAACACACGAGGCACCGCTGACTGTGAACTGGTAGTGTTTGCTTCTCACCACAAACCTGAGGTACCTTCTGTGGGACGGTGTAACTGCTATATGAAAATACACATCCGTCAAGTCAAGGGCGGAATACCAGTCCCCTTGATCCAAGGAAGGGATGATGGAGGCCAAAGAGGCCATGCGGAACTTCAGTTTCTTCATAAACTTGTTGAGCTCTTGCAGATCTAGGATGGGCCTTTGAAGCCAGAAGACCAAGGGATGCCCTAGTGCTGGGATAGCACTGAAGGGGAAACCCCTCCAAAGGAAATTTAAGAATTAAGTCAAGTACCTACCAACTACTTAACACTAACTACATACAGGCTGCCAAATGCACGTGTCACGACAAGCAAGGGGAAGTTCCAGCTAATCCTCACTGGCAGTAAGAAGGAACTGAGAGGGTGGCAGGTCGGAAGGGCCTTGTATTGAGCATCATGATGGCGCCACTCCAGGAGGTGCCCGGACTAACCCGATGGATACTGCTAGGGGAAAAACCTTCTGGCTGTCATGCACCTGACTGGAATTGACAGGAACAAGCACTTGAAGAACTAATCATAATTTCCATTACTCCAGCTTTCATTGCCTTTCCCAACCCAACTGGCACCATTTATTTGCAATTATTATGGCTTTGTATTAGCATTAATACAGTTTCATTCATGGGTTAAGAGTCTCAGGCATATGACTTGCAAGTTAGATAGCCAAAAAATTCAGAAACTCAATGCCAGCCCAGTGGTTTAGGATCATCTGAATTCAAATTTAGAGCTCCCTAGATCCTGAGGGGCAGGGAGAGCTGTGGAAGTAGCACATTTAGTCCCAGGAGAAGCACTGTGTGTTATTTTCAAAACACACCTCTGATTAATGCTCTTAAGAAGCACTGCATTCCAGAGGAAGCCACTTCCAGTCCTCTTGGGGGAGGAGTGATTGTTTTAATAATTTGGGGGTGGGTTTAGGGAGGGAGGGAAACTGAGGGATGGCAAAATTATCCTCCCAATGCACACACATTCAGAGCTAATCAAAATTAGGTATGCTGCACATATCTGGAAGGATACCTACTGGTAATAGCCAGTTCCATTTCCACCATTTAAGAAAGGGAATTAAAGCACCATATCATTTCAAAATTCTAACAGGGAAGAAACTAATACATGAGTAGGGATCTAAAAAATATGGTATATGCAGAAGATCACAGGAAAGCAAATTTCCTCTCTAGATGCCCCATAGTTGGAGAAACAAAAGACAAAAGAATGCTTCTACAAATAAAATTACTCCCACATTCCAAGCATTAGTAATTTTATGATCATTATCATCTGTAGTTATCCCAGCTAAAATAGGGGTAATCAAACCATGCTTCAGAGCACCATCTCATCATGCACAGGGATCAGGAAAGAATTCCACACACTGTGTACAATATTGAACTAGCTATAAATTATGGGGAGGGATCTTCCTCGGAAGCAAGCTCTCACTCTTTATGGATCTGATTTGATATGACACCACTTATGTTTCTGAGGAATGTAAATATCAGAAAGAGCTGTATATGAAAAAAGCAAACAAAGAAGATTTATAACCTTTACCCTACACTATACTTCTAATGACCTTTAAAAATAAAAATCACATGCTCTTTCATAGCTCTGCAACAACAAAGACAACTGCAGTTATGCAGACATCCTGAACTGAAATAAAAGCAGAAGAGAAAGCTGTCCTCTCATTTCAGGTATAAATTACATCCCCTTCAAAGGAAGCTCAGATCTGCTGACAGTTCTCAATAAGCATGTACTTTTTGAAGAGGATAATTATTTTGTCCCATGGTGCTAATATTCCTCATTTGACTCCATGCATTTAGTGAACTCAAACTGTCAAAAAAAAACTTAAAAAAAAAAATCATGAGAATCTTTTTTGCAATGTTCTCGCTAGCCGTTAGTATCAGTGAATGTTTGGTGCAAATCTCAAAAGAGTGAAGTGCCCTGCAGAAGAGGACAGTGAGTTATTTATTATTTAGGTGGGGCCCAAACTATTTTAGGTACTTTCCAAATACAGGACACGTTTTTCAAAACTAGGTGCATGAGGTTAGGGCTGGTTTACATTTAGGTTTTACTGGGCTAACTATTTTGGTTAAGGGTATTATTTTCCCCCCCCCCCCCCATTTATTTATTTTTTTACCAACTTAAGTTTTGCCAGTATATCTGCAATGTAGCCCAGCCTTAAATCACAGAATCACAGAACTGGAATGGACCTCGAGAGATCATCTAGTCCAGTCCCCTGCACTCATGGCAGGACTAAGTATTATCTAGACCACCCCGACAGGCATTTGTCTAACCTGCTCTTAAAAAATCTCCAGTGATGGAGATTCCACAACCTCCTTAGGCAGTTTATTCCAGTGCTTAACCACCCTGACAGTTAAGAAGTTTTTCCTAATATCCAACCTAAACCGCCCTTACTGCAATTTAAACCCTTACTTGTCCTATCTTCAGAGGTTAGGAAAAACAATTTTTCTCCCTCCTCCTTCTAACAACCTTTTACATATTTGAAACCTGTTATGTTCCCCCTCAGCCTTCTCTTTTCCAGATTAAACAAATCCCATTTTTTCAATCTTCCCTCATGGTAGGTCATGTTTTCTAGATCTTTAATATTTTTTGTTGCTCATCTCTGGACTCTCTCCAATTTGTCCACATCCTTCCTGAAATATGGTGCTCAGAACGGGACACAATACTCCTTAATCAGCACAGAGTAGAGCAGAAGAATTACTTCTCATGTCTTGCTTAAACACTCTGGCTAATACATCCCAGAATGATGTTTGCTTTTTTTCCAACAGGGTTACACTGTTGACTCACCAGGAACTCCAGATCCCTTTCCACAATACTTCTTCCTAGGCAGTCATTTCCCATTCTGTACGTGTGCACCTGATTGTTCCTTCCTAAATGGAATACTTTGCATTTGTCCTTATTGAATTTCACCTCATTTACTTCAGATCATTTCTCCAGCGTGTCCAGATAATTTTGAATCAGTATAGTTGGGAACAGCCATGGGAATAGCCATGCAGCATAAAATATTTCTATGCTATTATAACTGCACCCAAACTGGGGGAAGGAGGGCAGGATTTGAGCAACTTTAATTTACCAGTAGAGTAAAATCAGCACAACTTCCTAGTATAGATAAACCCTTAGATTTCAAAGTCCATATTTAAGTGCCCCGCTAAGCTGCATGGTTTTCAAAAGTGCCAAGCACTGAACAGCTCTCACTTGAGCAAAAAAATTCCTGATACGGTCAATTACACTGTAAAATAGTCTTCCATGAAAACTGGTGAAAACTCTTTTGTTCCACTCTTAAAACTGAATTGGAAAAAACCTGAAGGATCAAGTATAAAGCACAGTCCAGCACTGGCCCAAAGGGAATAATCTAGATCAACTCATTGTTCTTAACCATTTCATTCTCTATGTTTAGTTTCTTGGATCTGACAGATCTACATCTTGCTATTCCTGGTACAAACATGGGGAATGCAATCTGAATATACTTCAGGATTAACATACTGGACACACTGGCCTTCTGGGATGCTGAAGACAGCACTTATCACAGGACATATACCAAGGACTATCACAATAACATGCCCAGTACTCCTCACACCTTGCCAGAGGGAGGTGCTGTATTGGCAGCTATTCCATTAACACACACAGGAATAAAAGTTACAGTACCTCTAGATTACCATTTGGATATTAGGAGGGTGACTGGGATACCAGCAAGTATTTGGCCAACAGCAATACAAGGATGAAGGCTCCTACCTTGTATGCTTTGGGAGCATTACAAACAAGAGAGAACTGCAAAGAGAGGAATAACTTACCTCCATAATAGAGTCCTGTAGCAGTGCACATGCGCCACTGTCCCTGATACATTCCCGCTGTGCTGGGGCTGCACATCTGAACGCTGACATCTGCAATCTCCTGTGGCTCTAGCGACCTGACCATCACCATGTTTACATGGCCAAACTGGTCTCCCCCGACATACTTAAGACAAACCCCTGGGGGCCATGCCTCTGTCCCTGATTGAGCAGAAAAAGGTATTAAAGTGTCAGTGACAATGCAATTGTAGCAACTTTGCATCGGCTTCTTTTCTGGCAAGTGCTGCTCGAGTAGATAAACATTTTATTAAATTGGTTACACTGCTCTGTTGAACAGTCAAGGAGATTTCAAGGTGGCTAACAGATACCAACTTAGTCAAATTTTCTAGTTCTCATACAACAGCAAGGGGAGAGAAAGATTTTCATACAAAACATAACTGTTCCAGCACGTGACCAACTGAAAGGAAAGATCTGTAGAATATTCACAAGTCCTTTAAAAACTGAGAAACCCAGAGCCGTGGTTTAACAAAGTCCAACAATAATCAACATATCTGAGCGAGACTTTGTGATGACACATTCAGTTGCATTTTAGCCATGCTGGGGACACATGTAGCACTCAGTGAAGATAACCAGCTAGTTTTTCCATCTTAATTGTTTTGGTTTCGTCCCTCCTCCCCCCAGTCTCATAATTGAAAATATTTTAACAAGACATTTTCCTCCAGGGTGTCATGTTCCTTTTTCAGTTTGTTGGCAGTCTTGGGAAGGGCAAATGCTTTTGTGCTCTCCGTTTGTAAACTTGCCAACTAGAAATAACATCTTTTATATTGTTTTATATCTCCTTCCTGCAGTGAGCCCCTCCCAGCTCCATGATGGTGTGGCTGAACTCAGACAGCGTATTCTGAGATCCAAGTATAGATTGACGTTATAGGGGCTGATGTTGTATACTATGAAGGCATGGCGCAAAGTGGTATTTGGTGCACATGCAACAGCTCATTTGAGGGCAGATGCAGCAGTTTCATGCAATGGCAAAAGAGGAGGGGCTGGTGAAATGGAAAAACTGTGGAGAATGGCTTTGAAAAAGTTATAGAGTATGGCTCCAGTGGTTGTGTGAAGATCAGTGTCAACATGGCATTTGGATACTCTCTTGCCCTGAAAATGTGATATGAGCTGGAATGAGAAATTTGGTCTTTGAGCTGTAGGGATTGCATTCTGCCTGCTTTAAGTTAATGGGAGCAGTTTAGCGAAGTCCATGGGCTGCAGAGAAACTTGGACAGATATATATGATTACTGCAAGCCTGTGCTGAGATGGCAACTCTGGATAGGTATTAGTGACCAAGGGACACCTTGTAGGAGCATTCTTTGAGATAGACTTTTCCATAAAGTCGACTATTCTCTGGAGGTACTGCAGTGAGACATGGCAGTGAATCAAGATTTATGGGGTTTGGATCTAGAGAGAAAACCAACTGAGGAAGTATCAGTGCAGGATAGTTGGAATGGGATCAGGGCAGCTATCTTTGGACCCAGCTATAGTAAAGAACAGCACGAAGGTTGGGGACCCTTGGGAAAGGAAGATCTGAGTGGTTAGCAGGCCTTATGTTGTGATGTGTGGGAGTTATGGAGTGTGACAACTTTTGTGTGAAAGGGTGTGCACCCTGGCAATGTGATTTTTAATCAGTTTTAATGGCTTTAAGTTTGCCATGTGCTTCGAGTGCTATAGCTGATATGCACTATTAAAACAAAATGATGATTGTGTCATTCTATTTCAGTACATGCATTTCTCAGGAGATGACAGATTGCAGTAGCTGTCCAAAGGAGCTTGCAGCAGTTAGAGGTAGACTGGGAGATGAAAGTAAGTCTGTTGAATCGGGGTGATTCTTTAGTGCTATTATAGAAGATCGGCTAGCCTGCAAAAAGACTATCACACTGCAGGATGACTGGACCTTGGTTTTTGATAACAGGCAAAAAGCCCTTGCCTGAAACCAGTTTATTCATAAACAGAACTACATGCTTACAGAACTCTAATTGACCTGTTCAACCAACTGAGTACACAACAACTCTGCTCTCTGCATCAGACAGAATGCAGCTCTGCCACACCAAATCCCTCAAAGCGATGCCTCGCTATGTTTTTCTCATGTTTTAGAACTGAAGTCATTTAATAAAGGGTTGCTGCAGGATCATTAAGAAACTTGGCTTCACTTCATCTACCTAGCAAGATCTAATCCTGAACATTCCAGTCCTTGGATATTAAATATTAATTAAAATATTTTTTAAATGTAAGACACTGGCCTAATCTGCACAGTAACACCACCACCACAAAAACAGTAGTTAACCCAGACTGAAGCTAAGCCAAGTTGTAACAGTCTAGTCTGGATAAGGCCAAGTATTGTTATAGCCAAAATGTACAAAAGAAGGTAATGTTTTAGCCCTGGTGGAAGCCAAAACAAAGTTTGGTTTTCACAGGAAGCCACAAAAACCAAGGAATTTTAAGTTGAAACTGTTTCCTTCAACTCCCTACCCACATTCTACAAGACCCAAGAACTTTAGGAATGGAAACAAATTTTAAAGACAACATAAAATTCACTGCATCTAACAATTAATCTAGAATTTAAAAAAAAATGAAAATCCACATTTTCAAGAAGGCACATCTGTCATTTGTGGGAGAGATTTTATGACTTAACCATAAAAACAAGGGGGAAAAAAGATAAGGACGGGGAAGCAAAGGGTTTTTAGTTACTAGAAACACGTCTGTCAGTCAACAGTAGATCTCACCTATGGGAATTTCATTTGGAGCTAGTATTTTCCAGCCTCATCCTGAAAGGTTCTGAAGCTTAGACAGGATCTGGACTTTTAGGAAACTCCACCTCAACTGCTGAGAAGATTATAGTGCCTTTTCCGTGGGGGTTGCTAAGGTGAAAAACTTGTTCCCCCTGGATCTATCCCACATCGCTGTCAAGAATGTCTCATATTTGACACTAACTGTCCATACATTATATACATAGTAAACGTACAGATCTGCCAAATAGTTTTGCACATTAGAAATAAAGTGCTCAACAGTCACCTTTACATTTTACCCAGTCACCACATACACACCGGAAAGTCCAATATGACACCTAAACCCTCTCTCTGCAATAGGTGTTTTTTCATAGGATCGCCAGCTTACAAAGTGTTGAGTTTATCTTTACCTCACTTCTTGCCCTAATGTCCTGTATCTAAATCTAAGTTTTTAGGATGATGGGTTTTAAAAACGTTTGTTTTATAATGCTTAGCTTATTACTTATACAGTGCTCCAAGTTCTGTCGCAAGAAGAGTCATTTATGATTTTTAACACAGCTGTAATTTGCTTGTTATGCTATCATTCTGCACAGAAGCAGCAAAAGCATGACAATTAAATTCAGATACACAGGTTAACTACTCATATGACAGCCTGTCATTGCAGCACTCGAGGACAAAGTATTATCTCCCTTTGAATCCACAGCTCTCATTTTCCTCCCTTAATTACATCCCAGTAGATAAGCGCTAAGAGTTTATTTTGCCTGGCCTCACTTCAGGCTCACACAGAGATGACTGTTTTGGCTCACCTCATGTTGGAATGTTGTCTCCACAAACTTGCATCACATCTTCTCCTCTAAAAACTGCCACAAGATTACTCTGTTCCTAATTTCACACAATTCACACAGTATTAATAGAATTGCAACTGTCACAGCCTTGAAATGAGAGTAATTTAGTCTGCGCTTACACCATCTCTTCTCAGAGTTGAATCAACTCCACTGATTTCTTGACTCTCTCATGGGTTCTATAAAGTGTCCCACATTTAACCGAAGGGACAGAGTACAGACCACACAAAAAAAACCACATGAAATGCTTTTCTAACATACTGGCTGCTCTTGAGTTTCAAGGAGTTGAGAATTGTTTTATTTAATTTTAAATGAGCTGAGTTAATTTACTGAAAAATATCCCTTTTTAAAGGTAAACTGTTTCCATCCTCTTGCTGGAAGAGAATCTGATTAGAAGAGCCTTTCTTAAGTGAGAGAAAAGATTGAAAATAAGAAATCCTGTACTGAATGCATACCTAAGAAAAGAACTTCCTTTGGATTTCATCTTTACTTGGCAAATTCTGTAGTAAGAGACAGGAACTCAAAAGATGACTGAACACCGTAGCTGGTCACATGAATCTGTCTGAAATAGAATTTTGGATAACACTGTCCCCAGGGCTAATCATGATCCAACTGGAGTCTGTGGCAAAGCTACTGATTTCAGTGGTGTACAGTCTGGCTCCAGAGTACCATCCACTCTATTAAGTATAGTAAGGCTAAACCTGTTCCTAGAGAGTTGCTCCAATACAACTATCATCCCAACTAAATATCCCTTCGTAAGTGAAGTATACAGCATAGGGATAGAAGAAGAACTAGAAGAATAAAGAATTCCATTAACAGAAACAAATGAACAATTTTAGGACCACTTCTAGGTCACATGGTTTTTCTTTCAGACTGAGAATTTGCATCACAAATTCCTTGTCTTCCGAGTTTGAAATGTTCAGGATATCCAACAGTCAAAACAGAAGGCCTGAACAGGAAAACAAACATCCCCATAAATACAATGGTGCTACCAGGCTACTGTTCTTACACAGAGCTCCAAGTAAATACACCCCATAAACTACTGTACTAACGAAGGGAACAGAAAACATCAACCCAGTTCAGAGGGATGGAAACTGCTGAAGTGATTGAGCCTGGGACTGAAAAAAAAGAGGTTGTAAGGTCCTTCTAAACCCATATAGACCGCCATCTGGCTCTATCTCATCATGTTACCTCCAACACAAAAGAATCCTCCTGGGAAAGGCATCGAGGAAGGGAAAAGAGGAAGGGGCTGGGAAGCAGATATCACATCACGTTTGCTTTCTTTTCTTTCTAACCTATATAAAGGCCTTGGCATTACATGGTCTCCAGACTAATCTACCTTAACTCCTCAAGGAAGCTAAGACAAATTACAGCTCCCCATTTGTCAACGTAACATGCTTACCTTTTGCCCAAACGTCAGTGTCCAAAAAGGTGAACATTTTCAAAGGCACCAAAAAGGCAGGCACCTAACTACCACTGACTTTCAATAGTATTTGGGCACATAGCTGCCCCTTGTGTTTTTGAAAGCCTCCCCCTTCATTAACACCTCAATATGAAATAACTTCATTACTGCGGAACAAAAGATCATTTTAAACAAGTGGATCTTTGTTTCAATCAAGTTTCCAGCTCAGTTCAATGAAAAAGGAAAGATTTACCCCCATTTACCTGTGTTTTGTATCCTCCATGTTTTCGTAAACTGTGTATCAGGAGGGATTGACTCCCCTTCTCCTATGGTAACATCTTCAACAAAGGACATGGAGGGCACATTGATGTTCGGACTCTCAAAGTCATAGTAGGCTCCAATGGCTGCTTGTAGGTTCCTGGAAAGCAAAACAGAATGCAGTCTTAAGTACAGACCAGCTGAATCAGGTCACTCTCAAGGGCTTATATACTCCCATCTCTTAAAGGTAAACAAAAAAATTCAAGAGCATTAGTTCCGTTGGTTAATTCTGGAGTACAGGCAAGTCTCATCTTACGCTAGGGTTATGCTCCACTGTCAGCATGTAAAGCAAAAATCATGCATAGTCAAAATGACATGGAGTGTAATAGAGGCAGAATCGCTCGCACTACAGGTACAATATTTAAATTGTTATTTTTCTCCTTTTGTTTTTGCCGACTGCGCAAAGCTGAATTCGCGCATGTTAAATGCGCATAAGATGAGACTCGCCTGCACAAGGTCTTCTGATCCTCTGGCTGTGTGGAATGGATGAAGCACAAAAAACACATGCGTGATTACTTAATTGCTGGATCGCTATGATACAGGCCCCGCTGCCTTCAAGATACATGGTTATACACAGAATGGCAGGAATTCCAATCAAGGAGCCTATTTATTTACTGCTGACAGCATACTCAGTCCTGAATGCAGTCCCAGCTCCACGCTACTTATAATCTATTTCAGACAGACAGAGTGTACTTAAGATGCAACAGATCAGATGATGGTAGAAGCCGGTAGCAGTACATACATGTTGGAGCACCATTCAATGTTATGGCCTCTAGAGCCATAGCAAATACTTTAGAAATTAAGTCATTTGACCAGCAATTTCAAAAGAAAGGACATAGGATGGGATGAGGATTCCGAACTCCTAGCTTCAATTCCAGGCTACACTATTAACTCACTATGTGAGCTTCAGGCAAGCCACTTAAGCTCTCAGTTTACCCATCTAAAACAGAGATAAAAGCTTGCGGGCACACTGTGAGAGTTTTCAGTGGGTAAAAGGTACTGTTGCAATGGAGGCTGGGTGAAGCTTTATTGAAAATACTGGGCGTAACGGCTGCCCTTCATTCAGGATACAGGTAAGAAGCAGTTAAGCTCCTCTTTAGATTAAAATAAACAAGTCCATACGAGCAACCACTCAAAAAAAAAACAGGCCATGTACAAGGCCTGTCAGAAGCTGACCTATACAAGTAGAGAGGTTTCACTGGGAGCAAAATGCAAATGCATGGGGGCTGGATATTGTTTGATGTAGAATGTGTGGGTCTGTAAGCAAAAGCACCCAGAGAACAGGTAAAGAGAAGCTTGTCAGAAAGCCAAAGAGATAGAAAGAGAAGCACTTGCAGCATGACCCTGACAGAAAGCAAAGAAGGCTTTTTGGGTAGAGTGACTGAAGAGAGGTTAGGAGCAGCAAGCAAAGAAACTGCCTCCTGTTTGATTTCTGATGCGTTCAAGGAAACAGGAGTTTGTGTACATTCATCACCAAAAAAAAAAAAAAAAAGGGTATATTAGAACTGACAAAGGTGCAAAAAAGGCCAACAAATGATCAGGAGTATGGAACGGCTTCTATAGGAAGAGAGATTGAGGCTATGACTACATCAGAGAGCTTACAGTGGCACAGCTGCACCTGCTCTAAGCTGACAGAGAGCTGTTCTATCAACTTAATTAATTCACTCCCAACAAGCGCCAACATAGCACTGTCCACATCCGTGCTAAGGTCACTCAAGGCAGTGGCTTATTCACATCCCTGAGCAACACAGTTATACCAAACTAAGAGATAGTGTAGACAGAGCCGAAAAAGGCCGGAATCATTCACCTTAGAAAGGAGATGACTAAGAGATTGATAGAGGTCTGTAAAATCATGAATGGTGTAGAGAAAGTAAATGATAAATTGTTATTTACCCCTTTGCACAACACAAGAACTAGGGGTCACACAACGACGTTAATAGACAGCAGGTTTCAAACAAACAAATGGAAGTACTTCTTCACATAATGCACAACCAATTTGTGGAACTCTTTGTCATGGAACATTTGAAGGCCTAAAGTACAGCTGGGTTCAAAGAAAAATTACCAAAGTTCATGGAAGATAACTTCATCAATGGCTATTAGCCAAAATGGTCAGAGACACAACCCCATGCTCTGGGTGTCCCTAAACCTCCAACTGCCAGAAGCACCTGATACTGGCCACTGATGGAAGATAGAACAATTGGGCTAGATGGACTATTGGTCTGACTCAGTATGGCTGTTTTGATGCTCTTTTTAAATAAACAGGGTTGCAATCTCCCCTCATAATGGAAACAGCCCACTAGACACAGCAACCGCCCCCCCCCCGCCCCCAATACTAGCTAACTGCTTAAGACAAAAGGAGTAAGTATCTTACACGAAAATTAAGTATGTCTATAGAAGCTATCAGGACTGGGGGAAGAGGGGATAGAGAGCTTAGGTTTAAATACATGTTAGCCACAATCATGGTTGCATTAACTTGCATCATGTTTAAGTCATGGAGAATGTACCCAATGCATCAGGTGACACTGGAGCAATGTCCTGCAGGACATAATAGGTAGTTTTAGGCAGTCAAACAGGTTAAGGATTTTTTTTTTTTTTTTAATTACTGTTGGGCTTTACCTAGCACAGATCAGACTCTGATCATAATGAAAATCTTGCATGGTGGCTATTGATACACAATCAATGCATTTTACACTATAAGCCATTACTCCACTCTAGGCATTTTCTACTTAGGAAAGATAGGACTATATTTAGAACAGGCAGCTCAGTCAAATGCTACAGGAAGGGTGCATGTCACATTAGCTAATAAATGAAGACAAATGCTTGGTTTTACATCATCGGATGCCTGTTGCTTATACACTGAACAAGATCTACATAACTCACGCTGGAGCTATGCCAAAAGGTTACTGTTCACTCAACCAGTTACCACCATGATCTAGACATCAGTCTTCAATGAAATTTCTTCCCCACATTAACCTGACACAAGGTTAAAGATATTACTGTAGCCAGACATGGTATCACTGCACACAGCTCTTCCTCCTCTCCATCCACAAACAGAGATAAATCTCCAGACATCCTAAAATGTCTGATCCCAAGTGTGCAGCACACAAGCAATAAAACCATTGCACCAAGGTGAAAAGAACAAGGAAACAAAAGACAGATCTTGAGGGGAAATTCTGCAGCAATTCTGAAAGCAGCCTGTAATATTTTGTTTTCTGTTTGCCTGGCTCTAAGCATACTTCAGAAGGTAGTGGGCTATTTGTGCATCAAGGCCCTCTGCCAAGTCTTTTCCCATCCTTGTGTCATATTTCATCAGCTTGCTTTGCCACTGGGAAACAATTCAGAGTCAGCTGCAGCATTTAATAAAAAAAACCTACTGAACAAGATGCAAGCTGAAAAGCAGACTTGCTGTCCCAGTGTGTCCAGGTATCACATCTCCTCCCTCCCTGTCTGTAGGGTGACCAGATGTCCCGATTTTATAGGACCAGTCCCAATTTTGGGGTCTTTTTCTTATATAGGCTCCTATTACCCCACCCCCCTAAAAGTCCCGATTTTTCACACTTGCTGTCTGGTCACCCTACCTGCCTGCCAGCCCCCCACTCCACACAAACAGCTGTGTTTCGCTTTGCTTTTCTTAAATGCTTGGGCCCTCACAATGGAGGATTCAAGGAAATTTCTAGAGACTAAACAGAAAATGAAAGTAACAACATAGAAAAATAACAGGAGAATGACATAGCAAATCTCCAAAGTTCAAGCAAGAGAACACTTGGACACTGAACTGCTCTAAGAGATTCTACTGTGAGGCAGCATGGCATAAGTCATGCACTGCCTGGTTACACAACCAGCAGACACATTAGACAGCAACATTTCCTTGTTATCTTTGCCTTTTGGCAGACATCAAATGGAGTATGGGCTTAAACACGATATCTCTTCTTTTGGGAAATCACACCTTGTACCAGCAGATGGACACACTAGTAAACCATCTAAATCTTGAACTACAAAACTATAGGCAACCCTGATTCAGTTCCTCGCCAATAATTCCATACCTCCAATTCAGTACCAGAGACATTTACAAGTGCAAAGTTTGAAAACACTGGTCTACAATTTTTGAGAAGTCGTCTGCTTCAGAGATAAAATGTGCTATTTGTTATTTATTTTGATGTGCTGAACTCAAATATGACAATTAAAAAGACTGATTGGCTACTGTTTAAGATATTTAAGTTTTTACATTTTATGTCTATGTATATTGTGTAGATAGTAGAGTTTTAATCATAAATTGTAAACCTAGGTCTTTTCATGTGTTTATGGTTGCTTTACATGATAATATTTCACCTGTCCTGTTTATGTAACACTTTAAAAATCAGCAAAAGGGTTATATAAATAAAATTTATTGTGAAACAAAAGGCAAAAAAACTATTATGTGCATAGTTTAGTCCTATTCAGTGTCTACTTGGCACTTCTTGGCTTGTCTCTTGTATTCACTAAATGGAGCATCTCTTGTCACTGTCCAGCAATAGTCTGAAAGCATTGATTGGCTCCATTTGCCCTGAGAGCCTGCCAGGAGATTCCACTGCTGTAGTCTGGAGCCCAACAGCTCTGCCTTACCCTTGAGTAGTTCCAAATCCCTAGCAAGGTCATTCAGTTCACCTTGTGTTATGAGGTGTGGTTCAGAGGAGGAGGATGGGAGAAAATGTGGGTCCTGTGACGTTGATGGTTCAGGACCAGAAGTTTCACCCTCTTCCTCTTCCTCGTCTGACTCAAGTGAGAATGATTCTGGTGCATCAGGAACCGGTAGTCCTTCTCCGTGGGGTACTGGGCGTATAGCTGATGGAATGTTTGGATAATGCACAGTCCACTTTTTCTTTTTTGACACACCTTTCCCAACTGGAGGCACCATGCAGAAGTAACAATTGCTGGTATGATCCGTTGGCTCTCTCCAAATCATTGGCACTGCAAAAGGCACAGATTTCCTTTTCCTGTTCAACCACTGGCGAAGATCTGTTGCACAAATGTTGCAGCATATGTGTGGGGCCCACCTCTTGTCCTGATCTCCAATTTGGCAGCCAAAATAAAGGTGACAGGCTCTCTTAACCAGAGTGGTTATACTGCGCTTTTGTGATGCAAAAGTCTCTTCACCACAAACATAGCAGAAGTTATCTGCACCGTTCACACAAGTACGAGGCATCTCTGCTCACTTTGGCTAAACAGAAATGTGTCCCTTTGCAAAATCAAACACTGACAAATAAGAGAGCAGGACACTGTAGGATTTCTAGAGCTGATATAGGGCAATTTGTTCAGCAGAGTGATGTAAGCTTCGTTATGATTGCATCATCCATGACTTCTAGGTATAACATGATGCAATTCATATCATGTATGACGCAATGCCAGCTTCAGATTGCATCATTCATTGGTTTGCCTAAAAAGCAAGTACTGTTCAAACCCAGTCACAGATTTATTCAGAGATCCAGTCAAAGATGTATTTTAGTCATTTCTGGTTTAAATTGAGATCCCTTCCCTTTATAACTCACTTATCCTCCGCCATTCCCAAGTCAAGGGTCATATATACTGACCCAATAGCATATCTTGAAAACTAGAGCCAATCAATAATTTAAAGCATCATTTTCGTTCTCAGTGACCCAGAATTAGTAAAGCTGGACTACATTTATTTCAGAAGCATTTTGGCTGTAGAGCAGTGAAATTAGAAAAATACTTAAAAACAGAGATCTGCAGATATCCGAGGACCATGTCTGCAGATCGGATGTGAATAAAAAAAATTTGTATCCACACAGGGTTCTACTTAAAAGTTGATTTTCATCTCCCTTCTCAAAAATCCCTTCATTGGTTTCAAGTCCAAAACAAGCACATTTGAGGCCTTGCATGGTGCCACCTCTTGTCTAAGTTTCTGTCCTCCCTCCCTATTGCTATTTACGTGTATCACACCAGTGTGTGAAGCACTTTAGAGACAGGTGCGAAAAGAAGGCCCCCTCTCTGAAGGATTCATGATCTTATAAACTCCTGATTTATGCACAAGATCCTGATATCCCCTCCCACTTCCACAAACCCCTTGACTTCATTCCTTCAGCTACGCTGCCCTACATCTGGAGCAGCAGCCCTCTTCCAGTGTGACAGCGCACCTCACTCTGCACTAAATCTCTCCTCAAAACTCACTATTCACCCAGGCCTTCTCCTCCCTACATGACAAAGCTATAATAATAAATCTGGAACTGTTAAGACAAGTGCCAAACTTAACCAACATAATAATCCACGAGTAATCTGTCACAGTTCCAGGGTTAACTGCTCCTTTGTCTGCTTTCTGGACTCACTGAGTGCAGTCCCTGGGCCTTGTGCCTTTACATGTCTCAGGTGGAATCACATGATTCACCCACTCTTAGATGGGGCCCCAAGGCTACAGTACCCCACGTGTTGACTATGCTTACTTTGCCAATCCAATTGGGTTCAGCACCTGCAATTCTTTCCTTCAGGAGCCTGTAACCCATGGTGAAAAGAGTGACCAGACAGCCTTCTTAAATTTCAAGTATTGTTAAACAATAGAAACAAAGAATTTTGAGAAAAAGAACATTAAAATAGAACACTCTATACAAAATCTATCTTGCACAAAAGTTTACCATCCCCTGATGGTAACTTAGGCTGGACTAACTTCTTCAGAAACCCCCAGGCAGTGTCTGTGTCATAGTCCCCCGAACAAACTATACGCTCTCAAGAGAATGTTTTTTTTAAACCTGCCAGGAGTTCTTTTCATCTGTCCTGGTTCAAACCAGTTTTGTGGGCTAGCCAGAGAGGACGCAAAAGCTAATAGACCTGGCATTGTCCCTTAACTTCCAAATGTTGCGAAGAAGTGGCTTATCTTGAACCATTCTTCCCCTTCCTGTCTGTTTTTTCAAACAAACAAATCTTCTGTTTAGTTCAGGGGTAGGCAACCTATGGCATACATGACAAAGGTAGCATGTGAGCTGATTTTCAGGACACAGTCCAGGGGGCTCTGCATTTTAATTCAATTTTAAATGAAACTTCTTAAACATTTTAAAAACCTTATTTACTTTACATACAATAGTTTAGTTATATATTATAGACTTATAGAAAGAGACCTTCTAAAAACATGAAAATTTATTAGTGGCATGCAAAACCTTAAAGTGAATAAAAGAAGACTCGATACAGCATTTCTGAAAGTTGCCGACCCCTGGTTTAGTTAAATCTATTCATACAGAAAACAAACAAGTAACCAAGTCAACATACAGTACTCATAAATTATTTCAGAGCAGCTCCAAATTAGTCACGAAAGCTAAATGCCTTCCTTTTCACACCCACCTCTTTTGTCCAGACTTTGGTTAGACTGTAAGCAGCTCTTATCTTCTGTCAGTTCAGGCAAATCTATACAAAGTATGCATTTATAGGGTACTTATCAAAGCACATTTACAGATGTTAATTGAGCCTCATTCTCCCTTACAAGGTAGGCTACTATGATCCCTCTTTTCCACCTGGAGAAAAAAGAGGCAGAAGAGGTAACTTGCTCAAGGCCACACACAATGGGTAGCAGAGAGGGAACATAATATAAATGTCATGATAACCAGCCCCCTGTTGTAAACACTATGCTATTTTCTCACTTGAGTCTCCGTCTTCACTACCAGGCTCATTTCTAACATAGCGAGAGCCCTCCAGAGAAGAGAAGAAAAGAAAGGAACGTTACAACTGTAGTGTAAGAGAGAACATAGATAATCTGGATATCAGTGTCAACCTTCTCAGCTTCAAACTAGTCACGAGCAAGCGGAATGGGAATGAATTGTGTAATCTGTAAATTGTGGTCTTCCAATAATACTCCTCTCCAGTCACCAAGCAAGGTCAACATGCAGAAAGGCACTTTGTTTGCCATAAACTCAGCTTCTGAACTAGGGATATGAACTGAACTGCAGGACAGTACACACCCTATGGGTGAATTTTACTCAAATACCTTCTGTCATGTTTTAAGACTTCATAAGGGAAACGTTCACAATGGAGAATAAAATATATTACTGCTTAAGTGACTTGTGAGATTAAATCTTGTCTGTAAAGTGCTCTGAAATCCTTTGATGAAAGATACTATGTAAATACAGATCAGAGCACAAAGATACTGCTCAAAGTTAGTGATTCATCTCCATAATAGCTCGGTAATTACAGAAATTTACATACTGATCTTTTATTGGCTTCTCCCCATCCCTATAGCCACATCACCATCTAGTTACATCTACCTAACAAGAGTACGAAAAAAAAGTAAATCACAACCCTTGCGCCTCCCACAGAAAAGCAGAGCAGAAGAGTGATGCAAGAATAAATCAAGAGCTACAGCATGGAATATTAGATGCAAAACAATGTTATACAGAGGCATTTTTGCAGCCTTTTTGAATTCTTCAATAATATTGCTGCTATGAATTTTCTTTTATTCTTTGCAGATCCTTGTACAAAACAACCCTGGGAACTGCAATGCTCAGCTAGGTGCTTCATGTGAAAACAGTTAAGAGAAAATATGCAAAAGAAAGAAACAGCATAGAATCATATGACAAGGGACCTCAAGAGGTCATCTACTTCAATCCCCTGCACTCATGGCAGGACTAAGTAGCATCTAAACCATTCCTGACCAGTCCTTTCTGCAGAAAAGGACCTAGTGGTTACAGTGGACAAGAAGCTGGATATGAGTCAACAGCGCGCCCTTGTTGCCAAGAAGGCTAACAGCAGTTTGGGCTGTATAAATTGGGGCACTGCCAAGGGATCAAGGGACGTGATCATTCCCCTCTATTCGATATTGGTGAGGCCTCATCTGGAGTACTGTGTCCAGTTTTGGGCCCCACACTACAAGGAGGATGTGGAAAAATTGGAAGAGTCCACTGGAGGCCAACAAAAATGATTAGGGGACTGGAACACATGACTTATGAGGAGAGGCTGAAGGAACTGAGGGCTTGTCTACATCAGAAAGTTGCAGCGCTGGTGAGGGAGTTACAGCGCTGCAACTTTGAAGGTGTACACATCTGCAGGGCTTCACCAGCGCTGCAACTCCCTGTTTGCAGCGCTGGCCGTACTCCCGTTTTGTCTCGGGTGTAGAGGATCCAGCGCTGGTGATCCAGCGCTGGTAATCCAATGTAGACACTTACCAGCGCTTTTCTTGACCTCCGTGGAAGGAGGAAGCCTCTGGTAATCAAGCTGGTCTCCTTTCCCGGTTTGCTCTCTCGTTCCCGGAACCCCGAGCAAGCAGGTCTCCTTCCCTGCGGTTTGCAGGGTGGCTCCGGGAACGCGAGAGCAAACCGCGGCGAAGCTGGTCTCCTTTCCCGGTTTGCTCTCTCGTTCCCGGAACCCCGAGCAAGCAGGTCTCCTTCCCTGCGGTTTGCAGGGTGGCTCCGGGAACGCGAGAGCAAACCGCGGCGAAGCTGGTCTCCTTTCCCGGTTTGCTCTCTCGTTCCCGGAACCCCGAGCAAGCAGGTCTCCTTCCCTGCGGTTTGCTGGGTGGCTCCGGGAACGCGAGAGCAAACCGCGGCGAAGCTGGTCTCCTTTCCCAGTTTGCTCTCTCGTTCCCGGAACCCCGAGCAAGCAGGTCTCCTTCCCTGCGGTTTGCTGGGTGGCTCCGGGAACGCGAGAGCAAACCGCGGCGAAGCTGGTCTCCTTTCCCGGTTTGCTCTCTCGTTCCCGGAACCCCGAGCAAGCAGGTCTCCTTCCCTGCGGTTTGCTGGGTGGCTCCGGGACCGCGAGAGCAAACCGCGGCGAAGCTGGTCTCCTTTCCCGGTTTGCTCTCTCGTTCCCGGAACCCCGAGCAAGCAGGTCTCCTTCCCTGCGGTTTGCTGGGTGGCTCCGGGACCGCGAGAGCAAACCGCGGCGAAGCTGGTCTCCTTTCCCGGTTTGCTCTCTCGTTCCCGGAACCCCGAGCAAGCAGGTCTCCTTCCCTGCGGTTTGCTGGGTGGCTCCAGGACCGCGAGAGCAAACCGCGGCAAAGCTGGTTTCCTTTCCCGGTTTGCTCTCTCGTTCCCGGAACCCCGAGCAAGCAGGTCTCCTTCCCTGCGGTTTGCTGGGTGGCTCCGGGAACGCGAGAGCAAACCGCAGCGAAGCTGGTCTCCTTTCCCGGTTTGCTCTCGCGTTCCCGGAACCCACCTTGAAGCCGCCCAACAGCGCTGCAGTGTGGCCACATCTAACACCACTTGCCGCGCTGGTTGCTGTAAGTGTGGCCACTCTGCAGCGCTGGCCCTATACAGCTGTACTAATACAGCTGTAACAACCAGCGCTGCAAAATTTTAGATGTAGACATGGCCTGAGATTGTTTAGTCTGCAGAAGAGAAGAATGAGGGGGCATTTGATAGCTGCTTTCAACTACCAGAAAGGGGGTTCTAAAGAGGATGGATCTAGACTGTTCTCCGTAGTACCAGATGACAGAACAAGGAGTCATGGTCTCAAGTTGCAATGGGGGATGTTTAGGTTGGATATTAGGGAAAACTTTTTCACTAGGAGGGTGGTGAAGCACTGGAATGGGTTACCTAGGGAAGTGGTGCAATCTCCTTCCTTAGAGGTTTTTAAGGTGAGGCTTGACAAAGCCCTGGCTGGGATGATTTAGTTAGGAATTGGTCCTGAACAAGGTGCTGGACTAGATGACCTCTTGAGGTCCCTCCCAACCCTGATATTCTATGATTCTATGACAGGTATTTTTCTAATCTGCTCTTAAAAATCTCCAATGATGAATATTCTACAGCTTCCCTAGGCAATTTATTCCAATGCTTAACCACCTTGACAGTTAGGAATTTTTTCCTAATGTCCAACCTAAACCTCCCTTGCTGCAATTTAAGCCCATTGCTTCTTGTCCTATCCTCGGAGGTTAAGAAAAACAATGTTTCTCCCTCCTCCTAACAACCTTTTATATACTTGAAAACTGTTATGTCCCCTCTCAGTCTTCTTTTTTCCAGACTAAACAAACCCAGTTTTTTCAATCTTCCCTCATAGCTCATCTTTTCTAGACTTTTAATCATTTTTGTTGCTCTTCTCTGGACTTACTCCAATTTGTCTACATTTTTCCTGAAATGTAGCGCCCAGAACTGGACACAGTAAGTTGAGACCTAATGAGCACGAGTAGAGTGGAATTACTTCTCGTGTTTTATTTACAACACTCCTGCTACATCCCAGAATGAGTTTGCTTTTTTTGCAACAGTGTTACACTGCTGACTCATATTTAGTTTGTGGTCCACTATGACACAAAGATCCCTTTCTGCAGTACTCCTTCCTGGGCAGTCATTTCCCATTTTCTATGTGTACAACTGATTGTTCCTTCCTAAGTGGAGTATTTTACATTTGTCCTTATTGAATTTCATCCTATTTACTTCAGAACATTTCTCCAGTTTGTCCAGATCATTTTGAATTTTAATCCTATCCACCAAAGCACTTGCAACCCCCTCCTGTTTGGTATCATCTGCAAACTTTATAAACAGAACTGATCCCCGCTCATTATACCCTTCTAGCAAGGCTGTGAACCACTGATAACTACTCTTTGGGAATGGTTTTCCAACCATTATGCACCCACCTTATAGTAGGGTGCGCCAACTAGGTTGCATTTCCCTAGTTTGTTTATGAGAAGGCCACGTGAGACAGTATCAAAAGTAGATGAATTATTTCTCCCTTCTTGGTAATGGAACTCTATAACAAGTTACCTGGGGTTGTTCTGCTCCCTCCCACTGACCTGCTGATACGCAACACCTGCTGTTTACTTTATTTGCCCCAGCTGCTGGAAAACTGGAGTAGTACTACTGAGACTATGGTCCAAATAAGAAAACTCACACAACTATTGTGCTGGTTCTCAAACAGCAGATTCCTCAATGTGATATCCTTGAAAGAGGGCCAAAGAATTGGAAAGAACGCATTAGAAAATCCCAAGTGAGATAAAGCTAACACTAAATGTTTTTAGCAGGCATGAGATGTGGTGGCTAAGTGAAAAGACAAAAAAAGTTTTACAACACTAGATGTGTTAATCCAGGGCTCGGCAACCTTTCAGAAGTGGTGTGCCAAGTCTTCATTTATTCACTCTAATGTAAGGTTTCGTGTGCCAATCATATATTTTAACGTTTTTAGAAGGTCTCTTTCTCTAAGTGTATAATATATAACTAAACGATTGCTGTATGTAAAGTAAATAAGGTTTTTTAAATGTTTAGGAAGCTTCTTTTAAAATTAAATTAAAATGCAGAGTCCCCTGGACCGGTGGCCAGGACCCGGGCAGTGCGAGTGCCGCTGAAATTCCGTTCATGTGCCGCCTTCAGCACCCATGCCATAGGTTGCCTATCCCTGTGTTAATCCAGCACCAACTGGCTTGTGATAGACATTCTCTAAACCCACATTTTGACATGAGTTACAGAAATTTTCACTCTTGACTCCTCTTTCAAAAAAATCTATAGGGATTTGTGATTTATGGAAATTTGATGATCTCATCACACACACACACACACACACACACACACTCTGAGGGAAGCCGAAGTTTTTAGTTCAACTATTTCACTTTCCCTGATTAGCAGTCTCCCAAGAATTCTTATCAGAAAAGCAGAATCTTTCAAGGTCTCTGCTGCAAACAGCTGTTTCCAAATACCAAACTGGGTTTTCCAGGAAGGGCAGAGAAATCTACACTGATTCTCTGCAGAACGAATGGCCCAGCTAATAGGCAATATACACCTCTACCCCAATAATGCTGTCCCCAGGAGTCAAAAAATCTTACCGCATTATAGGTGAAACTGCATTATATCGAACTTGCTTTGATTCACCAGAGTGTGCAGCCCCGCCCCCCCAGAGCGCTGCTTTACCGTGTTACATCCAAATTCGTGCTATATCGGGTCACGTTATATCAGGGTAGAGGTATATATGCTGTATCCTACGCAAAGACAGTGCAAGAGAGGGAAACAGACTCTGTGTAAGATTTTATATAATTGTCATTGCTTTCCACACATGAAAAGTGATAATCACTTTTCTTCAAGGTAGATAAAAAATGGATTTTTAATATCTAAATTACATACATTTTTCTTTTTAAAAATAAAGCTATTTAAAATGATGACAACCCTATATGAGGACCTACACGTACTATACTAAAATCATTTAAACCAATTTTTTTTAAATCAATATTAAGCAAAAATGTTTGCTGCCAAAGCTGTAAATAAAGTCTAACCACTGATCTGGTGGAAGTCACTGGCTAAGCAGCTGAAACTAGGGTTTGTTAAAGTGTCAAACCAGCTTCTGACAGCAGCGGGCTCTTTTGCAGATGCAGAGAAAGTATTTTCTTCATTTCAGTTCATTCAACTAGTTCAGGTCAATGAATACTTCATTCAAAGTTGAGAAACCAATTAGAAATTGAAGGGAAGAGTAAAGCAATCTACCAATAGACTCATAGACTTTAAGGTCAGAAGGAACCATTATGATCCTCTAGTCTGACCTCCTGCACAATGCAGGCCATGCAATCTCACCCATCCACTTCTACAACAAACCCCTAACCTACGTCTGAATTATTGAAGTCCTCAAATTGTGATTTGAAGGCCTCAAGCTTCAGAGAATCCTCCAGCAAGTGATCCGTGCCCCATGCTGCAGAAGAAGGCGAAAAACCTCCAGGGCCTCTGCCAATCTGCCCTGGAGGAAAATTCCTTCCCAATCCCAAATATGGCAATCAGTTAAACCCTACGCATGTGAGCAAGACTCATCTGCCAGCACCCAGGAAAGAGTTCTCTGTAGTAACTCCGATCCCATTCCATCTAACATCCCATCACAGACCACTGGACATACTTACCTGCTGATAATTTGGCAATTGATCTTTGATTAATTGCCAAAATTAGGCTGACCATACTATTCCCTCCATAAACTTATCAAGCTTAGTCTTAAAGCCAGATATGTCTTTTGCCCCCACCACTCCCCTTGAAAGGCTGGGTGAGACAGGATGTGATCTACTAGTTGTAAAATCATGAAGCATATGGTGACAAGAAATAACACTACAATTTTGACAGGGAAATCCGTGACTTCCAAAGACCTCCATGACTTCAGCCCCGGTCACTGGGAGCTGAAGGATCTCGTCACCTCCCGCAGCAGCAGGGAGTTGTGAGGTACGCCCACCACCTGAGGCAGTGGGCCCTCATGCTCAAAGCCACCATGGGTCGCAGCAGCTCTCCGGCTGCCATGGCGGGGCACGGGAGGGATCCAGGAGGGGGTGCAGAGCTCCCAGCCACCTTGCAGATGCCCAGGCCCCTCCCATTTTCTAATGGATATTTCAGGTTGAGGCTTTCAGTGAATTTTTTTGTTACTGCCCGTGACCTGTCCCTGACTTTTACTAAAAATATCCATGGCAAAATCTTAGCCTTAACCAGAAACAATCCATTCAATATATTAAACTACAAGTACTAATGTCTTTGTTTAATAAATGTTTTTAAATGCAAAACATGTCTTGATATACTCATTTTGTCCCTAAATATCAGCATGTTGTGGTAGTTTTAAGTTAAAAAAATTTCAAAATGATATTTTTGTCAATTTTTTACTGAATTCCAATTTCCATCCAAATGCAGTTTGATATAAGTCACAAGTTAAAAATTAAGCCAGTAAATACAAACTGAATCATCCACCACTTTCTAACAATAAAAAATATATAGAAGTCAAGAATGTGAATAAATGCATATTAAACTATAAAATGGCTTAAATGTGTGAACATATAATATATCCTGGTTAACAAACAGTAATACCAAGTTTAGTGTAAAGGTTATATTAAGTTGCAAATTAACATGTTTTAATGGTTACCAACCAATGAGAATCAACCTTTTTAAGATAATAATTGAAGTAAAAATGAAAAACAAGAATAAAAATTGATTTGAAGCAAGGTTTTCTGCTTGCTGATTTAAATTATGATTAACATGAGTGATTTAAATCAATCCATGCTGCTTTCCTTTAAGAGGCCTGTCTAAAAGTACTAATGAATACAAGCATAGTTTAACTGTTATCTACCACCCTACCTGCACTAGGCTGAGTATTTTATCTTGCCAAACAACAGAAAGCAGGCTCAGTGACAGAATCAACACCATGACATTAAGAAAAAAGACACAAAAACCCACAGCCATCCCTAGCAGCTGACCCCTCCTAAGCAGGTGGTCAGAAGCTTTAAGTGTGGGGGAAAGTATTTTGAGAATGTCACAGTGGGAGTCATTAGCTACTTGTGGCCATTAGAAATGGGCAATAGCATCAGAAGAGCAATACATTTCACAGCACGATAAAGATATATCAAAGCCCACAAGTGTGCAAAAGATTCTAGTAACACTAGCAACTCTTCAATTATGCCTCCCATCTATTTTTGTCTGCATTAAAATGAAGGAGCATAAGCTGTAGAAACAGAACAAGTTCAGGCATGTATTGCATCTCCGATGGACTAAAATGATAGTATCCTCAATTCCTTCCACTACAGTTGTCTGCCTCCACTTCCATTTGACACCCACCTGATTTTTGAGAGGTCCACAGCTCAACAAGTAAAATTATATGGCATATCAATCACCAGCTGGAAGTTTATTTTTTTTTTAAATGGTAAATTATTAGGTCAACTCCCTGAGCTATGAGTGGGGAAAGAAAGTTTGATAGTCTGGGATCTTTTGTACTCTACAACTAAAAACTGCTTACGATGGCATTTTGAGTAACCTAACCTATGGTCTCATGATTTTTACTCATTTCAGGGTATGTGGGTGTAGACCAGAGGTGGGTAAACTACAGCCCACAGGACCCTCCTGCCCGGCCCCGGAGCTCCTGGCCCAGGAGGCTAGCCACCCGCCCCTCCCCCATAGCCTCAGTTCATTGCGCTGCCGGCGCAATGCTCTGGACAGCAGGGGGGCAGCGCAGCTGCAGAGCCCGACCTGAGCCAGTGCTCTGTGCTGCACAGCAGCTGCAGTGCAGCCAGCCACTAGCGCTCCAGGCAGCGCGGTAATGGGGCAGGGAGCAAGGGGGTCTGGATAAGGTTCGGGGTGGTGGTGGTCATGGTCAGGGGACGGGGCTGTGGATAAGGTTGGAGTAATCAGAGGGCAGGGAACAGGGGGGTTGAACGGGGGTAGGGCTCAAAGGGGTGCAGCCAGGAAAGCGAGGGGCTGGATGGGGCGGCAGGGGACTGTCAGGGGCAGGGGTTCCGGGGGCGGTCAGGGAGAAGGGGTGGTTGGATGGACCAGGGGTCCCGGAGAGGGGGCTGTCAGGGGGTGGACTTGATAGGAGGCAGGGGACGGGCCACACCTGGCTGTTTGGGGATGCACAGCCTCCCCTAACCAGCCCACCATACAATTTCAGAAACCCAGTGCAGCCCTCAGGCCAAAAAGTTTGCCCACCCCTGGTGAAGGGTTATGTGGAACCACTGATACAGAGATATAAAACAGGCTATGAAGTAAATATGAAACCGTCTAACTCAAAATAAAGGACTCAATAGTTGAAATATTATTTTCTGTTTCACATATTGACAATAGAACTGACATACTTACATACTGACATCCTGTTATCTATAGCTTAAAACTGCTGTGGCGTTTTGGTGATAGCACTTCAAGAGCTATCAGGCCGATTACAGGCAGAACAGTGACTGTGTAGAAATAACTGTAGCTTATCAACAGCTTCCAAATAACTATACTGAGGTTAAGTCACATAACAAGAGTTTTCTGACAGCATTTGGAAGCTCAGCCAGCAATCTGGAAAAATTAAATACTAGTCTTGTGGCTTCATGAACCAATCGACAATAAATCTTCTTAAATAAGAATGTGTTCAGCAGCTTATTGACCTGGCCAGAGTCAAGAGAAAATACAGTTTGCTCAAACAGGTACCATATATTGATTATGCGTGTCAGACAGTAATAAGAATATGGCTTTGGTCACTGTATTACTCAGAGGAATCTGAAGACACAGGGAGCAGAGGTGGTGTGCGCACAGTAAGAAAGGGATTGTTTTTATCCTATCACTTCTTTAAAGAAAACTCTGAAGAATGGCTGACTTGTGGGAAATTTTTCAGAGGGTGGAGAGAAAAGGAAGCATTTGGAAAATTATTCTGCCTCATATTTCTTGCCTCCTGCTCTTTATTGCAAACAATACTAGCATGGAAATTAGGTCTGAGCATCCTGAAAGACAAGAAGGGAGAAGAGTCAGTAAAGGTGCTACACAAGAACAATAACTAGGAGTGATAGGATGAAATTATTAGAAATTTACATTGAATATTGGGGAAAATTTCTTATCAGAAGTATTAGGTTGTGGAATATTTCAACAGTTGGCGGGGTTCCCACTGACAGAGAGAGTCTGGACAAAGAACTGAGAGCAGAGGTCTTCAAACTTTTTCACAACTTGAAAAATAAACTACCACAACTGACCACGTGAATGTGACATAAGGTAACTTAGTGATGTGAGTGAGGTAATATTTTTTATTGGACCAATTTCTGTCAATCACAAGCTGCAAGTTTATTTGTTTTAAATGATCACAGGATCAATATGGCTACAACAACATTTCAAGCAACAATTAGGCAAGTGTATATTTGTAATTGCCTTGATCTCAATTTGCATTTAACTTTTTGGAAAAGGGGAAATCACAGTCAACTTCATTTCATCCCCTCCTTCCACCTGATCTCTCTCAGGTGGGATAGGAGAGCCACCAGATTGTAATCAGCTATCTCTCCACAGACCTGCTACCATGTATTCCAAACCAATTTCGGAAGCTCTACATTAGACTATTTACTCTAGGGAAGAACCCTGATTGGTTCAACAGCCAGTGGGGAGAACAGTGGGAATGGCCTAGATGACCCAATAGGTCTTTTCAATCTCTAATTTCTAGTGTCCTATGAGAAGAACTCATTTGCTCCCAATGCTTATTTCTCAAGTGATGTCATTGACTCTTGTATAAACGATCATGATCATCATACATCAAGGTCTCTCACCTCAGATGGTGCAGGAAGCATCCGAAACCAAGTACTTGGATCATGTTTCATGCAAATAACTTGATTAAAAAAACTAGACAAGAGATAAAACATGATACCTTAAGAAGTGTCTGCAAGTCATTTTTCCATACGCATTTAGAACACATACTAATTAAATATCTTACACAATAGATACAAACTCTCAAAGTAGATTGTATCACATCTTACACACTTGCATCTGAAGATTATTTTATCATTTTTAAAGACTACCACAGAAAAGGATAAAGGAAATTTAACGAACTCTTTTGACAAAAAGAGTGATTTTAGTTGCTATCAAAAAGAAGAACACAAAACTTAAAATGAAAACTCAGGTATTTATAGAGCACCAGTCGTAAGAGGCCATGATCTTCCACTAACCCAAAGCTGTGTCAAGCTGCCTGCAGTCAATAAAACTGTAGGCTTTACTAAGTATCTGAGCACAACTAAGTATCTAAGCACAAAGACTGCTGTAATGCAGAGGCGCAAACAGAGGTAAGGCTACACATTCAATCTCACCTTTCACATTTTCTGACAGAGTTTTGTATATGGAATTTCCGTGTTTTTTCTCTTGGGGGGAAATATTTTCCCTCTAAATGTATTCTTTCCACTTACACAAACATTCAAGTAACAGGATATAAAATTCCATCACTGAGGCAAAAACACAGTTATACACCACTGACACATCCTAACCAATTTCTTAGAGTGGGCACTTCCTCTCAGAGTGCCACTTTTGTCAAGCATGCATCTGTTCTAGGTATGCAGCCTAAGGATCTATGTTAAGAGGCAGCATTTGGACTCTCATCTTAATGTATCCTGACAAGTAGTTTTAGTGTCTAAGATAACAGCCACAGTGGGATAAAACTAGATTCTCACTCTGAATGTACTAAAACTTTGGGGTGTGATGCAGTATATGAAAACAGAGCACTTGGGCTGTGCCTGACCAATGCCATCTAACCATTTTGCAACAGAGAGTACCTTTGATACTCTGAACACAAGGGCATAGCAACATATCTACAGCCCACAGTAGAGGGTGACTGAGTTGGTTTGGAGATTCATCTGCTTTTCTTTCCAGAAGGCTGTACTAGGCAATGGCTTATCTGTGTTACGGTCTCTCTTGTATAGGGTATTGTGGGCTTCTACCATGCTACCCCTCCTTTTCAATAAACACATGAGTTAGTGAGTTGGAAAGAACAGCAACTTCTTTAGTAGATTCATCACATTTACCTCTCTCTTTTTCACTCTCTCACTTGACTGGACTGGAGCAGCTAGGAACAACTGACCCCAATGCCTGGATAGGTGCTAGGCAACTATGGCGCAAGGTACATAAGGGCAACAACCTCAAGTAGTGATGGACACATCTCTTTCACTGACACAATGTCTGCCTTTTATTGCTCAGGTTCACAACATGGGAGCCTTGTTAGATCCCAAGCTGCCCTGGAATGCCCAGGTATTATTAATAAGAACCTACAGTAGGAGCAGTCATCAGGACCATGGTGTCATCTACACCTGACCAAAAAGAGCATGACTTTTTCTTTCCACTACAGACCTTGTTACAATCAACCATAGCTTTATCACAGTGAGCAGATACTACCACAATGTGCTGCATATGAGGCTACATCTTACAGCTATTTGAAGGCTTAATCTGGCGCATAAAGCAGCTGACCTTCAAGCAGGGAACCCATCTCATTGGTGCTCAGAGGTCCGCATTGGCTTTCAGTCAGCTTCCAGGTGGAATTTAAGTTGTTGCTTTTTAACCCATAAACCTCTGAACAGCATGGGTCCAGATGATTAATCATTGCCACTCTCTCTGAACATACCATGGTAGATGTAATTTTTTGAAGTGCTTGAGATGACAGACACCTACCCACCCCGATTTAACAGAGGAATGCTAGCAGAGCATTCTCTAGCCAGGTCCACACTACAGCGTTAAATCGATTTAACGCTGTACCCGTCCACACTACAAGGCACTTAAAATAGATTTTAAGGGGTCTTAAAATCGATTTCTGTACTCCAGCTAAAGGAAAGGAGTAACCCTAAAATCAATTTTACTATATCGATTTAGGGTTAGTGTGGACGGAAATCGAAGTTATTGGTCCCATTCTTTTACTGAGCTACCCAGAGTGCACAGCTCCGGAAATTGATGGTAGCCTGGGACCATGGACGCACACCACCGAAGTAATGTGCCCTAGTGTGGACACGTAAAATCGATTTTATAAAATCTGTTTTATAAAATCGATTTTATTAATTTCGATTTTACTCTGTAGTGTGGACGTGGCCTCTGTGAAAGAGTCTTCTCCTCAGCCCAGATTAGTAAACTTTCAGGACACAACGCAAAGCACATTGTCTGTGTATTTTCTGAGAAGGGCTGAGGGATTTGGAAGTGCTTGGTGGGAATCTTGTTTCCTATAATGGGCTTTATTTCATATGGGCATGTTATGTGCGACTTATGTGCTGAGTAGGGGCAAATTATGTTACATTCTTTTATCATGTTGTTAGAGACACTGACTGTGTAAGGTAATATCTTTACTGGACCAATTTCTAACTTCATTTTGTGGTGGTATTTCTTCTGTTGTGACCTGGCTAAGTGACCCTGTTTTTGCATTAACTTTACAAAGCATGTTTATCTTTGTGTTTTTAATTCTGCAGACAGGGAACAGACACCAATATTAGCATTTATAATGGTACTTTTCATCCAAAGATCTCAAAGCACTTCACCAAGCTGGATATCACTATCCTTATTTACAGAGGACAAAACAGACATGCAGTCACTTGCCTGAGCTCATACAGCAAATGAATGGCAAAGCTAAAGTTGGCATCAGGGTATCCTGACTCCCAGTTCAGAGCCCTATCTGCACCTCCTCCCTGGATGGGTGGTGTATTAAATGACAAAATAAAAATTTGCTAGGACTGTTTAGAAGAGAACCCTTGCGAGTTAAAATCATCACCTATACATTCTCGTTAGATAATTTCAAAATGCTGACTTTTTACAACTAATATTTTTCCACCAGACAATGGCTCTGCCACAGATTTACCCTCCCTGTATCTCAATTCCCCACTTGTAAAACAAGAATATTTATCACACATTAAAGGGGAGAGGTTTGAGAAGCAAAAATAGATTACAAATCTTTGGAGAGGAGATACTATAAGTAAAAGTGAAGCTATTCAAAACTACTTTGTTCCATGCCATATTTGAGCATCACAATGTTGATCCAAACACCCCCAAAACAGATTTTTTTTAAGTATTCTGTTCATATACATATTTCAATTCCTTCAAAGCAGATTTCATTCTACCTTTAAAAAAAAATCCATCTCAGGAAAAAGACATACATAGAAAGTCTCAACACAAAAAAGATTTTTCTTACAGAAAGCTAAGAACAAAACCAATTAAGGTTTACTACAATAACATTGGTATTCATAATGGACACCGTCTGGCAATCAGTTTTCACAACTGCCAAACTTAAATTAATTGCTACATTTATTAGGCTAATATAAAAAAATACTTCAACAAAAGTAAAAAGCAAATATGTCAATAAATACTGCAGGTGTAAGTTATTGTATTATTTAAATGCTAAATTAAAGGGACTCACCATGAAATCCCAACATCTAGTTGTATTAAGGATTTAAATTTAAATAACAGCATCTATTTGAAATCTAGTCCATTTTAAAAGTAAATTAAGAGTAGTTTCAGGTCCTACACCTGCCACTTGAATAGCTCCCCTGGCTAAATTTTGTGGTTTTACAAATCACATTTTTTTATTTAAACAAGTATTTCTCTTTCCCCTATTGCAATCTGATATCCACATAAACAAAAGGCAAAACTAACTACACAAGGGGAAGAGTGGAACTGACTCCACACAAAGAGATAAAGAAAAAAATGCCGTTTTCCTAGTCTCTTACTTTTAGATAACCTGAATTACCTGTAACACAAGTGAAATCTTCTGATAGACTGATGATTTTTTAAAAAATCAGCAGTGCTCATGACCAACAACTGTACTTCACCCAAAAAATATTTTACTGTATTAACTTTATTCTGCAAGAATTTTCCTGTGGCCAAATAACATGGCATTACCTGTCCTGAGCACTGATCAATACTCCTCTACCCTGATATAACATGGTCCTTTGAGACAAAAAATCTCACCACATTATAGGTGAGACCATATTATATCAAACTTGCTTCCCCCGCCCCTGTTCCTTGTTCCCTGACCACCCCTCCAGAGATCCCCATCCCTAATCAACCCCAGGCCCCCACCTCTTGCCCAACCCCTGTCCCCTGACTGCTCCAACCCCTATCCACCCTCACCGCTACCCCACCTCCTGACCGGCACTCACCGGCAGCAGCGGGAAGTGGAGCAGCCTGGCCCCAGTCCACTCCACTCCGCCAGATCCCAGCCGCGGTGCTTCGCTTCCCGCCATCGGTGAGTGCAGAGAGGTTGGGGAAAGGATGCCCCCCCACACTCACCTGCGGCAGGAAGCGGAATGACGCGGCCCCAGCCAGCTCCACTTTCCTTGCCCCAGCCCCAGCCCAGTTGCTGGGGGGTGGCTGGGGAAAGATCCTGCACTCATCTGCGGCGGGAAGTGGAGCGCCACGGCTGGGAGCTGGCACAGTGGAGCTGGCTGGGGCTGGGCTGCTCCACTTCCCGCCCCCAGTGAGTGCGGGGAGGTTAGGGAAAGGACACCCCCTGTACTCATCTGTGGCGGGAAGTGGAGCACTGTGGCTGGGAGCTGGCGGAGTGGAGCGGGCTGGGGCTGGGCTGCTCCTCTTCTGTTGCTGATGGTGAGTGCAGGGGGGATCCCTTCCCTCAAGCCCTCTCCCCGAAGCGACACAGCTGGGGCCGGGGCAAGGGAAGCAGAGCAGGCTGCTCTCAGCCGTCCGCTAACCCCCCAGGCCACTCTGGGACTGCGAGGCCACCAAAAGTGCCCTCCCACAGCTCCTGCCCCTCAGATCCTGTGGGGGAGCCCCTGGCCACTCCCGAGACCCTCTACCCCTTATCGAACCCCTCAGCCCCAGCCTAGCCCAGCACCCTTAACACGCTGCTCAGAGCAGCATGTCAGAACTTTACCACGCTGTATGCGAACCCACATTATATTGGGTCCATTATATCATGGTAAAGGTGTAGAGCTCTGTCCCACCACTACCCTCTGCTGTGCCAGTGTCTTACCGCGCTCAGCAGCTTTTTGGGCCTCAGTATGTTTTAGCTGTTTGACAGACACGCTCAGCACTGACTCAGTTTCCCCCCTTGACTGCTGAGTCTGGCTATCGCAGGCTTGTGCCTGAGCCCTGGGGATCAAGCCTGTTATGTCAAGAAATGAAAACAACACATTAAGGAAAAAACCCTTCCTACACTGCCAATTTCAGAATAACCTTTAGTGTCCATAATGGCTCAGGCTACAGGCAGAGTGATGGGGTCCATCTACCCACCTCTGCTCGTCTGCTAGCCCCGATCAGACACCCCGTTCTGTCCCTCTTGCATGGGCATGACTTGACCCTCTTCTTCTGTCCGATCTGCAGACATCTGATGCTCCAACTCTGCCTCCTCACTCTGACACTGGCCTCCAGCTCCCACTACAGAGAATTCTTTCCTGAGTGCTGGCTGGGGAGTCTTGCCCACATGCTCAGGGTTTAACTGAGCACCATATTTGGGGTCAGGAAGGAATTTTCCTCCAGGGCAGATTGGCAGAGGCCCGGGAGGTTTTTCACCTTCCTCTGCAGCATGGGGCACGGGTCACTTGCTGCAGGATTCTCTGCGGCTTGAGGTCTTCAAATCACAATTTGAGGACTTCAATAACTCAAACATAGGTTAGGGGTTTGTTACAGGAGTGAGTGGGTGAGTGAGATTCTGTGGCCTGCATTGTGCAGGAGGTCAGACTAGATGATCATAATGGTCCCTTCTGACCTTAAAGTCTATGAGTTGTCCTAATGCAAGAATAGCAATAAAAGTTTGATGTATGCACACTACACAGAAGGGATTTTCATACAAATTTCTAATGTAGATACAATTAGACATTACTAGGGATTTTGAGGGAAAGATGGGAACACACTCAGACATGTTACCAGTCATACCATATAACACTTAAAGTTCCTCTGGACATCTGAAACTTAACTTTACCACAAAAATCATTTGACCTGAACACTTTTCCCAGTGCTTAAACTCAAGATGCCAGATGCATTTCAGTGTCAGTTAGCCAGTTTTCTGGATTACGTAACATCTGGAGGGGGGATGGGAACACACAGACTGATCGTTAAATAGCCTATTTAATGAAAGGCAGATTTTATCCCAGATGTGTTGGCCATAAAATGCACACTGACTACACTACCCGTGTAATTTCCAACATTAAGTGATAATTTAGTGCCAAAGTGACATTGATAGAATTCAACTTTCAGTACATGGCAAGAGTATCAAGTATGACAAGAAACTAACCCCATCACACACCTTTTCCTCCCTCAATCACAAAAAACTGCTCACCAAAACACATGTTGCAGCGGTGTCGTTTTCAGAGAACGCACAGCGAGCACCGAAAATAAAGCCCAAAAAAATGGAGCAACTTGGATTTTGTGGTCCAAGGGGCAATACTGAGAATACTGAGAAATCGGAACAATCCAAAAAGAATGGAATGGCTTATAAACAGAGGCAAAGCTCTAAAGAACTGATTTAGAAAAATGGAAAGAAAGTAGATACAGTTCAATTAAATATTCAATTTATAGCTTTTGATCATTAAGGGAAAAAAACTTCAAAATCTGTGCAATCTCAAGATGTATTCTACCTGCAGTGTTTTCACTATATTCCTAATAAGGCAAGAGGCTGTTTCTTAAAGCAATGATTCTCAACCCGGGGTATATATATCCCTGGGAGTACTCAGAGGTCTTCCAGTGGGTACATGAACACCTAGATATTTGTCTAGTTTTTCAACAAGCTACAAAAAAAAAAAAAAAAAAACCAAAAAACAGTAGCCTAGCCAGTACAAACTAAAATTTCAGACAATTATTTGCTTATATGTCTCTGTATACTATACGTTGAAATCTAAGTACAATATTTATATTCCAGTTGATTTATTTTATATTATATTGATATGGTAAAAATGAGAAAGTAAGCAATTTTTCAGTAATAGTGTGGTATGACACTTGTATTATGATGTCTGATTTTGTAAGTTTTTAAGTGACATAAAACTTGGGGGTAACAAGACAAATCAGACTCTTTAAAGGGATACAGTATTTTGGAAAGGTTGAGAGCCACTGTCTTAAAGTACCCTTAATTTAAAGTTTTCAACAAGCTACAATGTGCCCTCTTTGCTGCTTGGTATATTGAACTGGAAAAATCAGAAGTTTAAAGGTTACATAAAGTTATTCACTATTGGTCCAGATTTTTCTGACAACTGCCAAAATATTTTCAAAATATCTTCCCATCTCCATCCCCGGCTTGCAAATTTATAATAAATTCATTTATCAGCATGTCCAGTAAGTTTACAAATGAAATACTACTGGAAGTGCCCTCCAAAAACACTTAATAGCTCTGATTCGTTACAACACAGTACTTTATCAAAATGCAGGCAAGCAACTTCAGGTTTGGTCATGGCGTAAATACAAATTATCCTTAAAGTTAAAGAGTGGCTTTCACTACTATTGTGAAGGAAACAGTTTTCACTACAATATAGTTAGTTGGTTTGTTTTTTAAATTTGTGCATGTGTGCAAGAAGAGGGGAGGTGAAGTCCTTGGTCTTCCACATGAGTGCACTTCCACTCACCCTGCTGTGCACTTCCACTACAATCTGCTGTAGATGTACATTAATCATAAGCTGGTAAGAATGGGAAATTGAAGAACCATCTCTAAGGCTGGGGTGAGTTTTCTGTCTTCCTAAGAGAAGAACAAGCAACTTGGTTGTGAAACTAACCAACTATGTTTAGGACAGATTGAACACACTCTTCTCACCCACCACCCAAACCTAGAGGGCCACTGTCTTACTTTCCCTTGGGACTGCTTGTATGTATTATACAGCCATAAGTTCCATGTTGCCTCAACATATTAAAGAGCAAGGATTTCCTTTAAGGAAATCTGGTTCAAATTATGGCCTAGGTCACAAGCAAAAAGGTTCCACGCTAGTACCCCAGATACCCACATTAGGCTGTATTTGCCCATTATAGGTTCATGACCAATAGTCAGGGTGCTGCAGATCTGGACTGAGGTGCATTGGCAGAGCTGTGTAGTGTCCTGGGTCTGGCATAGCTAACGATGCTGCAGGATTGTAGCATATTGGTAAGCCTACACAAGGGAAGTTTTCACAGCACCTATCAACACACTTGGCTCAAGGCAATGCTGTTAAAATCCCTCACTTTCATGGCCACTAAATTCGCTTAAAGGGAGGTACACAAGAAACTGGAGCCATATTCCATGGATCGGTTGTATTACATTCAAATTAATGGACATTTTCCACTTTACATTTTCTAATTGATAAGACCCCAACAGCATCAGTTTCAATCCCTTTTTACTAAATTCACATACTAGAAACAACATTAAGGATGTGAATTTAGGCACACAAATTTGAAAATGTCATTCTAAATGTTGACCAATTTAAAATTTCTTTCAGTACTCTCAAAACCATTTGACTACATGCAGAATGTGTTACTTACATTATTTATATTTACATAACTTCTTTCATACAAAGATGAAACAGTCTGAGCTGAGTACAAGCAAGCATCCAAAAAAACATGTATAACTCAAACTCATGGCAAAAATGCTTGACTAATTGTGTTGAAAATTCATTGATAAAAACAGGTGCCCGAACTGCTGATACACCAGGTTTCACCCAAGAGCTAGTTTTATGACTGATTTATTCATGCCTGAAAACAGGATTTTATAAAGGAAGCAGTGACACAAGTATTAAGTGGTCATGTAATATTTCTGAAGACAAAAGAGTGTTTTCCTAACAAAAAATCAAAATTATTACACAAGCACAAAAAAATTAATTTATGTCATCCATGGTAATTTCGGAATTCACACTATTGCCCTATGAAGTTATTCTTCCATAAGAAACACAATGTACAGGGAAAAGCCAATATTACTCTGAAACAAACCCCACACATACTGCAGACAGTTTGTATTTATGTTACTGTCCCAAAAAATTTGCAAAGGAAATATTTTGTCATGAACACACTCGTCCCAAAGAAACTCACCACTTCCTTGCATGATACCTTCCCTGGATTCAGGAGACTAGCTTAAGATGGATCCAGCATTTGCTGATCATTCACCCTTTCTTCACTTCCCAAAAAGGCAATCTCCAGTGTCATGTGAAACAGGGCTCTAGACAAACGCGTGACTAAATAATTACACTGTTTTCAGGTTTATCCTTTCAACGATTCCAAAACAAGTGTGCTCACTTTGTACGAGGGATTTTTTTTCTAACTGCCACCTGGATCTGTAAGTCAAACTTGATCTTTCTGCCACTGATGTTTTAACTGTGACAAGGTGTCTAACAACTGAAATTCACCCAATCACTTGGTTGTGATAGTTCAGACAGGACTCCAGCTCACTTTCCCTTAGCCTTGTGAGCTCTGCAAGGCACATAGGAGTAATTTCTCTTACCAAAGTCAGTAAACATGCTGGGAAAGATGCAGGGGAAACAAGAGGGTGCCGCATTTTTTTATTATAATTGCCTACCCTAGGAAAGCCTGCAGGACTGTGGGAGATGATGTCAGCAGGACAGGGTGATAATGCCTCGTTGGTCCTTCCAGCAGTGTAGGTGCTGCATCCAGTCTCAGATGGAAGGGGAAAACCAAGCTCCCCAAGGTCCCATCTCATCCAACTGTAGACAAGCTCCCCAGAGAGAAGAGGGACCCACATACACCAAATATTGTATCCTCAAGAGACAGGAGAAACAACCTGGGGGGAGGGGGCGACACCAGAGGACCACTCCCCCTGCAGACTGCCTGGTGGTGCGAGAGACACTCTTTCCTCCTGATCTCAAGGAAACTAAGAGCCACGGCCAAGTTAGAAGCTTCTGCATCTCTCTCTGTGTTTACTGGCTGGGAAAAGGCTGCCCAAGTGCTTCTCCCACACTGGAACTTGTCTTCCAGGCTTATCATGGCCAGGAAAAAGGTGCAGACACACTACACAACCACAGCTGGCCTGCCCTCTCCTTTCCCTCCCCACAGGGCCCTGCTTACCCCCTCTCTTCCCCTCCCCGGGCCTGCCCTCCCCACAGGGCCCTGCTTACCCCCTTCTCTTCCCCTCCCCCAGCCTGCCCTCCCCACAGGGCCCTGCTTACCCCCTTCTCTTCCCCTCCCCCGGCCTGCCCTCCCCACAGGGCCCTGCTTGCCCCTTCTCTTCCCCTCCCCCGGCCTGCCCTCCCCACAGGGCCCTGCTTACCCCCTTCTCTTCCCCTCCCCCGGCCTGCCCTCCCCACAGGGCCCTGCTTACCCCCTTCTCTTCCCCTCCCCCGGCCTGCCCTCCCCACAGGGCCCTGCTTACCCCCTTCTCTTCCCCTCCCCCGGCCTGCCCTCCCCACAGGGCCCTGCTTGCCCCTTCTCTTCCCCTCCCCCGGCCTGCCCTCCCCACAGGGCCCTGCTTACCCCCTCTCTTCCCCTCCCCCAGCCTGCCCTCCCCACAGGGCCCTGCTTACCCCTTCTCTTCCCCTCTCCCGGCCTGCGCTCCCCACAGGACCCTACTTACCCTCCCTCCCCCGACCTACCCTCCCCACAGTGCCCGTCTTACCTCCCGCTCTCTCGTGCAGCCGTCAGTCCCCCCGGCCCCAGGGCTTGGCTGCCGTCCCCCCCGGCCCTGCCCCCAGCCGGTCCCGGTCCCTTACCAGTTGGTCATGTCCAGGAAGAAGGCGCAGCCGGCCGGGCTCAGCTGGAAGCCCAGCAGCCGCTGGAACTCGCCGATCAGCACGTCCTTGTCGGTGGTGCCCAGGCAGCTGAACTTCTGCATCAACTCGGCGTCCAGGTCCACGTCCATCCCCTCCATGGCGCCGGGGCCGCCGCTCCAGCCCGCTCCGCTAGGCCCCGGGCCTCCCCTGCTCCGCTCCGCCACCCGTCTCCTCAGCGCTGCATGGAGGGGGAGGGGACGAGGGGAGCGAGTCCCGAGACACTGCGCACGCTCCGTCCCGCCCACACGCGGGGCACGACACCTGTAACGGCATCGCGTTGCGTGACCGCACAGACGTGGTGACGTCACCCAAAGGAAAAATACTAACAGGGCCCCACCCGGGAACTCTCTCTACGGCTGCAGAAGGAGATCCGCAAGGGCACGTTATTTACGTATGCTAATTAATTGTGTCATATGCCAATAATTAATTTGCATATTTTATGTATTTATATTAATACTTTTCCTATGGAAATCAGCTTTCACATATGCAAATTATTCACATTATTAAAATAGGCATGTGATCAATAAATGATTTTCTTTTACATATGTACATGCAACAGATGAACATGGCATAGAGAAATATTTTCATATTTGCATAGGGAAATTAAGCACATTTATTCAAATAATGAGATCACAGCAAATGATATGAAGGAATATGGTTTACATAGGTAAATGACACCCAATCAAGCACAGACGCATACCGATATAATATCTACTTCATTTACATATGCAAATTAATCATATTGCTAAGCACAGACGAAATTTTATTTGTTTATATATGTAAATAAGTCACATGGCTGTTCAACTGTACAGGGGCATATGCTTCTCATATGTTAACTTGCAAATCAATCTAATGATGGTGAAAGAAAATCCCATAATATAAAAGAGTCACCTCCATCTAATATACATTGTAGATGCAGGTTAATCACAAATTTGATTAAAAATAGAGGCATATATAACTGATCTGTATATGAATATGGAAAATACCCTAATAAATAGAGTATAATAATAGTATAATAATAATAATAAGAGTAATAGCGTCACAATCCAACAGGGTAGGTCAGTATTATTATCCACACTTTCTAGATAGTGAAAAATGTTAATGGGTTGATTTTAGAAGTGCTAGGTAACTATCTCATGAAATCTGTGCCTGCTCAGCCCCTTCCACAATCAGGCCCTAAATGATCCATTAAATCACACAAAAAACAGAAAGTGAAAATGACTAACCAGACTAATGTAGTTTCACAGTCCAAACTGAGTGAATGGGAAACTGTCAACTAGACTATTTTTAAACTATCTAATGATAGTTAGAGTACCCTTTTAAGCAGTATAACTTGGCTATTAAAAAAAAATCCTGTAAAAATTGTAAGGACTTTTCTGTTCCTCTGTTGATGTTTTTAAGCATCTGTTCAGCAAGGAATCAATTTCATAAGGCTTCAGTCCGAAAAGATGATATATTCAAGCAGGCCCCTGAGTTTGCTGGAAGACCCACTGAAATCAAAGGCTACAATCCTGTAAGCCAGGCCTGCAGAACTCATAAAGCTACGAGGGCCATATTACTCCAAAGAAAACAGCTGAGGGCCGAAACCCCCTGGCTGCACTGAAACACCCCCGACCCCACCCCTAGCCCCGCTGACCCCCCCCCCACAGCCCTGACCCCTAGCTCCAAGCCCAGCCCCTCTGAGCTGGACACCCCACTGACCCCAGCCCCCCATGAGCTGCGGCTTGAGCCCAGGCTGGGTGCCCTTCCCCTCACTCGCACTTACTGGCTGTGCCTTGTGCCCAGCGCTTCCCGCCTCAGCAGCCCCAGAAGTGATGTACCCACTATATGCCAAGTGGGAGGAGCAGGAGACCATCAGGGCGGTCGGAGCGCAGTATGCGCACGCGGGGATATGAGGTTGCCCCCGGCCTCACAGCCCCACGCTCCAACTGCCTGGACGGTCAGAAGCACAGAGCTGTGAGGTTGTTCCTCTCCTTCCCGGGCAGGGGGCAAACCCAGCAGCTGCACTTCTGACCATCAGGGCGGTTGGAGCGCAGTGCGTGGGGCTGTGAAGTTGGGCCCCTCCCAGGCAGGGGGTGAACCCAGCAGCCCACCCCTGCTGCTTGCCCACGGGCCGCACAGTGAGCCCACGCGGGCCGCATGTTGTGCAGGCCTGCTGTAAGCACTTTAATATACATAAGTTATTCACATGCTGAAATGTTTGCAGAATTGCGGCATAAATGATACTTTACAAGAAATAGTGATTATGTGGGATAGTAGAAAGTCGCTCGCGGTTATTTTAAGAAGTTAGTAAAAAAAAAGTTTCCCTTGTTATTTTCAGCTTGCCCTGTTCTATTCATTCCCTCTGCAGCACCTGGCATTGGCCACTGTCAGAAGACAGGATACTGGGCTAGATGGTGGGCCACTGATATGACCCAATATGGCTGTTCTTATGTTCTTAACTTATTCTATACACCAAGTGCTGTCAGGTATACTAAGGGCTTGAGCCAGTACTCATTTATATAAATTAAAAACTCCCATTGTCTTAAATGAACATTGGATGTGACTCTAAGCAAGCAAACTGAAAAAATAAAAAACAAAGGAAACTATTTTTTGTACTAACTTCTTACAGTAATCCCTGGGCAACTCATTACTATCACACAAAGCATGGAGAAAATGTCTCAAAATATATTGCACCAGAAAGCACTGCAGGTCACACTAGGATACCTACATAAGGTGCACTGCACTTTTCATTGACACAAGCACTCCTCGTGAGTATGCACAGTACTGATGCAAGTAGCCAAGCATGCACGCATCTGACAGATACACAAATTTCAGCTGCTGTACATCAATGTAACTTATGTTGACTGAACTTTGTTGTGTAAACATGGCCACAGTAATCATGTTACTTGAAACTACAGTAGGTACACCATTTTTTGGACTGAAATATAATTTTTAACTGACATTGTCTCTTGAAGTATTTATTTATCTGTCATTAATATTTAACTATTTGTTTACCTAAGGATCTAAGGTAATCTGTCAAACCATTGGAGTCTGTCTTTAAATTATCATTTTACAATGGAGTACTCTTAGGTTTTAAGTACTTGTCCTCCTTCATAATCCTAAACGACCACTTCTTTCTCCCACACATACACAGGCATGTTTTTAAACAAAGCAGAACATAACTTGCCTGTTTTGAGAGGGCATTACTTGTTTCCTTTGACAGAAAGAAACCTGAAAAAAATGTCAGACCATACCCAGTCACCAGCAGTGAGAATACAAAGAAACCTAATAGGTTGTTGTTTTTCTGCGTATTAAAGGTAATAGTGCTATTAGTTCTAAGGAACACTGAAAGGAAGTTTCCTGTTGCAATATTTATATAGTAAATATTACAACACAAGTTATTGAGAAAATCAGTGCAAATGAGAAGCAAAACAAACTACAAAGTACAAGCAATATAGGGAGAGAAGTGACTTGCCACAAACACCAAATTTAGGATATTTAATTCTGAGAATCTGGAGGATTCTCTTTGTGGTTTGTGGCTGGGAAAAACTGCTGTTTCTTGCTGATGTTCAGAAAAGGTGACTAACTGAGAACACAAGACTTGACTTTATTGCTAAAAAATTTAGCAATTAAAAGGTAACTGTTGTTGAAAAATATCATGGGAGAAATAAACAAGCATATCCAACCCTCAGGTTAAACACGTCATAGGAAGATACTTTTATGCATGTTATAAATAGACTAATCATATCATTAGTAGTCGTGTCAATAAATTAATCAGTGATGTCCAACCTAGCAACCTTGGCATTTCCACTGGGTTTGTTTTCCTTTGCTATATTGTCAGCTCTTAATATTATTCTACATGCTACTGTTACCCATCTGAGATACTCTATACTATTATGTCTTTTGGATTAGTCAAAACTGACATCCTGATTGCTCACAGTCATTCATTATTAATTATTATTATCCTTCCATATTACATCATGGGGATTTTTTAAAACAAATGTCCTTCACAACATACAAGATCTTTATGCATAACAAAAGGAAAACTACTGTTTAAAATGTATCTCCATGAGTCACCATTAAATCCTGACAATGAAAGACTCTGTGGGTTTGGATACTCAGGAGTTTTGTTAAACCCTCTGCAGAATTCCTGGATTTTGGGTACTTAAATGCACTCATTCTCCTTTGACTTCCCTTGAAATGCTTGCAGTGCCTAAGAGTGCTGTCTTCTGGAGCTCACTGTTCATGAAGTTTTGAGCCGCTCATTCATACCCTTAAGGATCATCCACTCCAAGTTCTCCAATAATCACGTTTGTTCTAGTTCTCCATAATCTTTTCACTTTTGGCCAGAGGAACTAGGGTGCACTGAATATTAGCCTTCAAGGCAAAGTGAGGGCTGGCATAGCCCAGAGGAGAGTACTTGAGTGGCTAACAGGCTGGTTGCGTCAGGGAGTTGACACCCAATTAATCACAAGCAGGACTCCTTCATGCTGGAGGAAGGGGGGTAAAAAGGTGACTCAGAGTCCTACTTCTTGGTATCCCGAGAATGGTCACAACATAGTCTTGTTTTGTCTTCTTTCCTACAGCAATTATGTCTGACTTGTTTGCCTACAGCAGTTGGTCTGGGACAATTGTGGCTGCTGTGTATCTGTATCATTGCTTCTACCAATATATTTGCATGTGGAACAACACCACTAATCTCCCTTTTCAGGCTTTCAATCTGCATTAGTATAAATTCTCCTCTTTGGAATAAAGCTTTTAGTTACCTGGCAAGTCTCTGCTCGGTAATTTCTTTCTCCGTGTTGTTGTTATGTCCCTCCTTCCAATGTTGAAGCATTCATTTCCTCCAGCCTCTCCAGGTTTTGCCAAAATCCAACACTGGATCACTTGTGGATTTCCACTGCGAGTCCATTTTTGGAGAGTTGCATGATATCATCCCAGGTTTGTCCGCCCCAGGGCTGGCTCCAGGCACCAGCGAAGGAAGCAGGTGCTTGAGGCGGCCAATGGAAAGAGATGGAACATCCGGGTCTTCAGCCACAATTTGACAGAGGGTCCCTCAGTCCCTCTCTTCCTCTTAGAGCTGCCTTTTTTTTTTTTTTTTTGCTTCGTTGCTTGGGGCAGCAGAAAAGCCAGAACCAGCCCTGGTCCGCCCTGACACAACACATCCTCATGGGTGAGGAGCCTCCAGTCCAGCTAAGCTCCTCTGTGGCCCCATTTACTACCCCCTTTACACCATTCATAATAATTATCCATTTGGCTGTATCCTCCATATTTGGTTGGGTTGTCAGGTTACACCCCACTGGGTGTCAAACCAGTATTTCTAGGCCTTGGAGGTTTATTATTCATTACTATTATTATGACTATTATTGCATAAGTGGTAACCTTACTGTCCTGCCAAATCCCTACTTAGGTAGCTCCATTCTGCTTCCTTACAATTCTCTGTTGGGTTTCAAGATAACATGTTGGTATTAACTTTGAGTCCTTAGATCTCACATGGTGTTGCCATACACTGTTAAACCCAATTATGACTGCATTTCAGTGGTGGATGAATTGATCCCTGTATGTTGCTTGACTGCTAGCTTTTTAAACATCAGTCTGTGACTAGGAAGTGAACTGAGATGATCCAACTCATTGTACCTGGAAAGTCAAGCAGCTGTCAGATGGTGAAGATGGGCAGCCTGAGCTGGATTTAAACTAATGATCTAGTGTATGATCCTGCAATTTGATCAGTGCTGGCAAACCATTGCATACGTCATTGACTTCAGTGGGCACCATGTGGGCACAAGGGTCCATCTGCATAAATCTGATTGCGAGATCAAGGCTGTAGAGATGAATGGCTATGTAGCCTGTGAACAAATACAGTGTCATCCAGTTTCATACATTCTGTCATATTTTAAAGCGTAGCGATGTAAATCACTTAAATATATAATAAAGAAATGAAGGGGCCATTTCTCCTACCTTAGCTATATTTATGTGTAAGTGCACAAGACAGCAGAGCTGATGTTGTGAAGAACAGGAATGATCTACTAAAATAATACGTGCTCTTGTAATGTGTGATATAACTCCCATTTGAGCTGAATAATTTCCACAAGTTAAGGACAAAAATGGAGAATACTGCCAGGATATTGATGCACAACCTAAGTGTTGCTGTGAGCAATGTTGTGAATTAACAAACAGATCCCGCCAAGATGTAAATTACAAGTTAATCCAAAAAAGAATCTATCAGAAAACAGTCCAATGACATGAGAAGATGTGATGCTTGTGGTCAAACAGTTACAAATTATAAAACACCTACTTTTGATAATATGTCATCAGACTGCTAAAGAGTGGCAGCTCGGATTTTGTTCACTGGCTTTATAGAGTTGTCTTAAAATTTGGGAAAGCAGTCACCTTCCAAAAGATTGGAAAAGGGGATGCAGCATCTCATATTTAAATAAAGAAGAGTGATCATTTTGCTTGAACTATAAGGGCATAATGCTGTTTATTAATCCCAGGGAAGGTGTTAATGATCAGACTACTCAACCAACTGAAATACTGCTTCAATCCCAAAATGAGAGACAACCTGTATCACCAATATGGTGTCTTCACAGGTCAATCTACAATCCATGCTCTGCTGAATGTTATTGAAAAGCAACTAGTGAGACATAAGGAAGTTAACTTCATGTTTATAGACTTTGCAGCCACTTTTGACTCAGTACATCAGCACTGTAGATAATGCTACATCAATATGGGGTGCCTGAGGATTTAATGTGTAAAACTGCACCACAGTGCATTTATCTGTGTGAGGATCAATGATTGTATTACAGACTGGTTTTCAGTAGAATCAGGAGGATGCCAGGGATGCATTCTTTCAACTATATTAGTTAATGTTCTAATAGTCTATCTGATGACAAAGCTGACTGAGGCCAAATTAGGAGGTTTGAAATGTAAACATTAAAGCACTGGTTCTCCCTGGGGCTACACAGAGGTCTTCCAGAGGATACATCAACTCATCTAGTTGCCTAGTTTTACAACAGGCTACATACAAAGCACTAGTGAAGGCAACACAAACTAAAATTTCATACAACGACTTGTTTATACTGCTCCCTATACTGGGGAATGTATGTACAATGAAATTTAAGTACAATATTTATATTCCAATTGATTTATTTTATGATTACATAGTAAAAATGAAAAACAGCCATTTTTCAGTACTAGTGGCTATGACACTTGTATTTTTATGTCTGAGTTTGTAAGCAAGTAGTTTTTAGGTGAGGTGAAACGGGGGGGTACACAAGACAAATCCTGAAAGCCTAGAAAGGTTGAGAACTACTGGTCTAGAGGGAGCAGAATGGGGGCGCTTAAGAGAAGGGGAATTTTGAAGGAACAGTATGGGGGCAGTACAGACAGGGTAGCAGCGGGGCAAAGTGGGGATGTTTTCCCCAGAGAAACGCTGTCCCTCCTCTCCACGCACTCTGAGAGTCATTTTCCGCAGGGTAAAGGGAATCGCTGAGACAGGATTGCGTTTGATCCTCGCGAGGCACCATCGGCGGCTGGGACGGGAGAAAAACTACAAGTTCCGGCCTGCAATGCGCCCGTGATCGTTGAGATAGTAGCAGAGAGCGGTAGGCTCTACTACGGGTGCCGAGGGAGAGTCAAACCAAAGCGCTCTGAAGGCGGGAAGTAGTCGCGTAGCGATTGTCTCACTTCCTGCTAACGGCGCCTGGGTTCCGGAGCAACATGCCCAAGTGAGTGAACCGGGCCCGGGGCCCCCGCGGGATGGTGGGGAGGCGCCTGGGGACCCCCCCTCCCGCTCAGTCACCCCCTGGGCCTTCAGAGTCTGCCGCTGCCCCGACTCCGGGAGCTGCGGGGGCCTCCTGGGGGAGCAGGGAGGTGAGGGCTGGGTCCGGATCGGCGAGAGACGGGGAGGGGCTGTGGCCGTTGAGGGGGGCATTGGCTTAGTGAGGGGGGACGGGTGGGGGGGTCTCTAGGGTAGGGGGCAGTGAGGGAGGGGGGAGGAGGAGAGTATAACTGTACAAAGCAAACTAGTTACAGCCCCAGTCCTGAAGAAGGAGGCCTGCGACACCCCTGGAATTCTGCAAGCTGGAAGGGCATAACGAGTGGGGTCACGCAGGGGTCAGGGCTGGGTCCGGTTCTGTTCAATATCTTCATCAATGGTGTAGAGAGTACACTTCTAAAGTTTGCGGATGATACTAAGCTGGGGGAGTGCAAGTGCTTAGGAGGGTAGGATTAAAATTCAAAATGATCTGAACAAACTGAAGAAATAGGATGAAAATCAATAAGGACAAACGCAAAGTACTCCACTTAGGAAGGAACAATCAGTTGGACACACACAAAATGGGACATGACTGCCTAGGAAGGAATATTGTGGAAAGGGATCTGGGGGTCATAGTGGACCATAAGGTAAATATGAGTCAACAGAGTAACCCTGTTGCAGAAAAAGCAAATGTCATTTTGGGATGTATTAGCAGAAGTGTTGTAAGCAAGACATGAGAAGTAATACTTTCTCTCTACTCTGTGCTGATTAGGCCTCAACTGGAGTATTGTGTCCAGTTCTGGGTGCCACATTTCAGGAAAGATCTGGACAAATTGGAGAGAGTCCAGAGAAGAGCCAAAAAAAAAAACGATTAAAGGTCTGGAAAACATGACTTGTGAGGGAAGATTAAAAAAAGTGGGTTTATTCTGGAAAAGAGAAGATTGAGAGGGGACAGGGTAACCATTTTCAAGTACATAAAAGGTTGTTACAAGGAGGAGGGAGAAGAATTGTTCTTAACCTCTGAGGATAGGACAAGAAGCAATGGGGTTAAATTGTAGCAAGGAAGGTTTATTTTGGACATAAGGAAAAACTTCCCAACTCTCAGGTTGGTTAAGCACTGGAACAAATTGCCTAGGGAGGTTGTGGAATCTCCATCGTTGGAGATTTTTAAGGGCAGTTTAGACAAACAGCTGTCACGAATGGTCTAGATAATACTTAGTCCTGCCATGAGTGCAGGGGACTGGACTAGATGACCTCTCGAGGTCCCTTCAAAGTCCTATGATTCTATGAACAGAAGGGTCTGCACATAAAGGTCTCCGTGTGGGATTGGGGCCCCAATGAATTTTTTAGATTTGAGACAGAAAAATATTGGGGTTAAATGAAGATAAAACTAAAAGGTTCAAATTTTTTCCTGCCAAAGTAAATGACTATTGATTGAGTTCTAGAAATAACAGGTTCTAACTGAAAATGTATATTTTTCATCTTGTACAGATCTTAAATATTGGACATAAGTAATAATTATCCCAGCTTCTAAAACATTTGTTTAATTTTCTGCAGGTTTTATTGTGACTATTGTGACACATACCTCACCCATGACTCGGTAAGTACTAAACTCTTTGTATTCATACTTTTCGAGTATCCAGTTAGAGATCAGTTTTTGCTTTGAAAAGATAGTACTGGGTACATTGCTACATAAATATATATTTACTTTAGGGATAATGTATCTGAGAGATTTTCTTAAACATTTTCTTAAACATAACATTGTAGCTTGGAGAGGAGGCACCATTATCCTTGAGACTGAATGGTACAATTTTACCAGGTTTGATTATTTAAACGGAAGAATACCTGTGAAAAGGAGAAGGGGATGGTCTAGTGTGATGTGGTGTGAAAGCATTGATTTGGGGAAGGCTTTTACCCTGTCAAATGTCTGTCAGCATTCATCCAACAGTAACATAAAAAACATTGAACATTTATTGTTCCCTCTCAGAAACAATAGATTTACTCTAAATTTTATTTTGGAACTGGATGATAAGTCAAACATCTTTCCTTCTATTAAAATGAAGATACAGGCTTGGAAAGAACATTTCCTTACTAAAATGAACCCCCCTCAAAATATTAAATTTTAAGTTTTATGTAAGATCTGTTTCTCCATATAAGCTGTACATCTCATATGATGTTTCATGGGTCCTTATAGATTTGCTAGTGTCATGCAAGTTCATATATCCAGTTCATGCCCCAGTGAGCATATTGGGGACAACAACATTTGTTCACATCATAGGAAACAAACTGATACAAAAATTAAACTAGATGTAGAGATCTGTAGCTTCTAAACACAGATATTGGACTATATCGGTCATCTGACTGTATATGCCAGTGGTTCTCAACCAGGGGTACACAGAGGTCTTCCATGGGTACATCAACTCTTCTAGATATTTGTCACATTTAACAATAATAAAAGCACTAGTGAAGTCAGTACAAACTAAAATTAAATGCAGACAATGACTTGTTTATGCTGCTTTATATACTATACTGGGGTGGCCAAACTTACTGATCCTCTGAGCCACATATGACAGTCTTCAGAAGTTGAAGAGCTGGGGCGCACTTGCTGGGGCTTGGGGCTTCAGTCATACTCCTGCTGAAGCCTCAGGCCCAGATAATGTGCTGTGACACTTTTTTGTATTTTTATGTCTGACTGCAAGTTGTGGTGGTTTTATATAAACTTGAAATAGATCTTTGGCTCATGTGTGCTTAGTGCATGGACAAAAGCATCTCTTCATTTTGCAGCCATCTGTGAGAAAGACCCACTGCAGTGGTCGGAAACACAAAGAGAATGTGAAAGATTACTATCAGAAATGGATGGAAGAACAAGCTCAGAGCCTGATTGATAAAACAAGTAAGAATAATCACCCCATGATCTAGATCATTTCACTTAAAAGGTTCCCTCCTACCTCTTTCCTGATCGTTGGAGAGATATAAATTATAATATTGAAGGTCCTGACTTGTGGGTCTGAACAGGAAAGTAATACAGAACCTTGTTATTGATGGGGTTTCACATGAGTGGTGGCTGCATTTGTAGGCTCTTAGTTTAAGGGTCATCTTCAGCTCAGATTTTTATGCATAACTCTCCACGTATTTCATTGGAGAGCCCTTTTGAAAGCTGATTGCATATTATCCTAAATTACCAAGTCCCAACACCTTATTGTGAAACAGGTTCCTGTATCAGCGACTTCTAATAGTCCTTTTTCCGCAGATCTGAAGGACATCTTTTGAGCTCCGTCCTATTGTGGGAGAGCCAAGACACTGTTCCATTTCTCTAGGGCTTGGTCTATGCTACCAACTTAAGTCAGTATAACTACGTAGCTCAGCAGTGTGGAAAATCCACACCCCTGAGCAACATAATTATATTGACCTAACACCGGTGTAGACAGTGCTGTGTTGATGGGAGAGCTTCTTCCATCAACATAGCTACTGCTTCTCGAGGAGGTTAAGTACCTATGCTGACCAAAGAAGCTCTCCCATCAGTGTAGGTAGCATTTTCATTAATCACTACCTCAGTGCAGCTGTGCCACTGCAGAACTGTAAGCCCTGGTCTACACTACGAGTTTAGGCCAAATTTAGCAGCGTTAGATCCATTTAACCCTGCACTCATCCACACGATGAAGCCATTTTTGTCGACTTAAAGGGCTCTTAAAATTGATTTCTGTACTCATCCCCGACGAGGGGATTAGTGCTGAAATCGAAATCGTCGGGTCGAATTTGCGTTAGTGTGGACGCACTTCAACAGTATTGGCCTCCAGGAGCTATCCCAGAGTGCTCCATTGTAACCACTCTGGACAGCACTTTGAACTCAGATGCGCTAGCCAGGTACACAGAAAAAGCCCTGGGAACTGTTGAATTTAATTTCCTGTTTGGCCAGGATGGCGAACTCAGCAGCACAGGTGACCATGCAGTCCCCCCCGAATGTTTCTGCGCTCCCTTTATCATCTCCGTCCCTGAGGTTATCGCCGATTAGAAGGCAGAAAAACCCACACTCGCAATGACATGTTTTCCGAGCTCAAGCAGTCCTCCCGCACTGATAGGGCACAGCGTAATTCATGGAGGCATTCAGTGGCAGAGGCCAGGAAGGAATTGCTGTTTGCTTAATGGCGAAAGTACCATGCCTTGTTAGTGATCCTGCCCGAGCCAGAACGCTGTGTCACATGCACTCTGCGCTGCAACATGCTCCACGCTGTATCAGCCTTGGGCGGGGGCATGACCACTTTGTAAGCAGGAAGGCCACAGATATATACATTGCATTAGGTAGCTTCTCTAGATAGAGAAAACATTCCTTTGCATTCGGCAAAGTCTGTGGCAAAAAAAGAGAAGCCCCGTAGTGTAGTGGTGATCACATTCACCTAACACACGAAACATCCCCAGTTCAAAACCGGGCGGAAACAGGTCACTGTTCCTTTTTCCGACTCCCGTCCTGCATTTTTAGTCTTAGAATAGACCACTCTGTGAAATTTTACTTGGAATTACATCAATTTTTTCAGTTAAATAATAAGGAAGCTCTCTCTAAGTTATAGCCCCGAGTTACTTACCCTTTCACCTGCTCTGATAAATTTACATTTTTGTTAGGGGCGGGGGAAAGTTTTCATGAAGCCTTTTATAGAGAGTAAATGCTATCTAGGACTCTGAAATAATCTTAAACTGGCCCATAGAGTGCAAACCTATTTCTGGATTTGTCATTCCACAAGTTGAACTGCTCCTTACTACTGTCCAGACTTCATGAGCCATGGGAGCAAGGGGCAGGCTGGGGTAGGTGCGAAGAGAAAAAAATTAAAGAAGAGAATGACCTGGAGTCACTCCCATTCAATGCTCTAAGAGGAGGATAGCCATGTCTGTCCAGACCCCCCTGATCAACCTCACTAAGGTCTGCCTCCTGAGTGGGACCCCAGCTGGCAGGAGCCGACGGACAGAGCCCCAGACTGGCAGTGGGCTGAGCCGCTCAGCCTGCTGCTGGTCTGGAGCTCCGGCCGTCAGCTCTGCTCAGCCCGCTGCCTGCCTGGAGTTCTGATCATCCGGGCAGGCAGTGGGCTGAGTGGGTCTGGCAGATGGGACCCCAGAAAAAAGACGCGAAATGATTGTCTGCTGTTGCTTTCATGGAAGGAGGGAGGGAGTGGGGCCTGATGACATGTACTCAAAACCACCCGCGATAAAGTTTTTGCCCCATCAGGCATTGGGAGCATAACCCAGAATTCTAATAGGCAGTGGAGACTGCGGGAACTGTGGAATAGCTACCACAGTGCACTGCTCTGTAAGTCGATGCTAACCGGGGTAGTGAGGACGCACTCTACCAAGTTAATGCACTTAGTGTGGACGTACGCAATAGACTGTATAAAATCGAATTCTAAAAAATTGACTTCTATAAAATCAACCTAATTTTGTAGTGTGGACATACCCTAAGTGTGCACAAGCCGTAGGATAGAAGGGATTTATTTGGTTCATCTTTCATATGGATTTGATTGTTCCCCATGATTGTTGCCTTTCTAAGGACTTAATCCTGCAAGTTGCCTAGAACCCTCTACTCCTATTAATTTCAACAAGAGTTAAAGGTTTTGAGCATTTTGTGCAGTTAGTGGTTAGCTTGCGCTCTTAAATATGAGGGTGTTTATTCCTATGTTTTGTCCTATCTAATATAACTGTAAAAGTTTAGTATCAGAGGGGTAGCTGTGTTAGTCTGGATCTGTAAAAGCAGCAAAGAATCCTGTGGCACCTTATAGACTAACAGACGTTTTGGAGCATGAGCTTTCGTGGGTGAATACCCACTTCGTCAGATGCATGTAGTGGAAAACCCACTGACGAAGTGGGTATTCACCCACGAAAGCTCATGCTCCAAAACGTCTGTTAGTCTATAAGGTGCCACAGGATTCTTTGCTGCCTGTAAAAGTTTACTTACGTAACTGTCGAATCTGGCTTTTGAAACATACTGGTCTCTTGGCCTCATTTGTATATTGAATGGCAATGAGTTCCACGGGCTAATTATGTATTGAGATTAAAAAAAAAGTGTTTCCTTTTATTACTTTTAAATATGTTGACATTGATCATCCCTTTTGTTTTTGTATTTTGGGAGTAAATAAAAGTGCTAAATTTCACTTCTCAATGCCATTAATAATTTTGCTACTTCTGTTATGTTCCTCTCGTTGGTCTCCGCTCTAAACAATCTGTCTCTTCAGTCTTCTCACATATGGAAGTGTATCTATGCCTTTCATTGCCTGTTTCTGAACAATTTCTTTCAGCTATATCCATTTTGAGATAAGGTCACTAGAACTGAACACAGTATTCCAAATGGGTGTTTATAATTGATTTTAAGAGGCATAATGCTGTCAGGATTTTCTGTTCCATTCTTTATATCCATTGTAGCCCTTTGTCTGATATTTTTGACCATTGCTGCACATTGGCCAGAGGTGTTCATGTAGCTACCTGCAGTTATGCCCGTGTCATCTCCCTGACCATTTGAAGTTAATTTAGAAGCTAACAGTGTGTATGAGTAGTTGATGTTTTCTTTCCTGTTAATTACTTTGCATTTGTCAGTGTGGAATTTCATGTGCTATCCCACTTCTCATTCAGTTAACTATGTGAAGTTCCTCACAGTCTGCTCTAGTTTTCGTTAACTTAGATAATTGGTATTTATACATCTTTTTAGGAAGGCAAAAGGCATACAGTGTGAACTTCCACCTCAGTAGAAGCAGTATTCAGGTTGGGACATGTTGAAGAGTCCAGCCAGTACTGCAGCTTTCAGGAGGCTCTGACTGTGTGTGATTTCAGCATGATGTAAATAATTATATTTAGGGAAAGAGTCGAGGTGGGGGAGAAACTCGTATTGTCAAATGCTATAGTAGTTCTATTGACAAATTAATCACTGTCTCTCCTTATTTCCTAATGTAGCGGCTGCATTTCAACAAGGCAAAATTCCACCTACTCCTTTTTCTGCTCCACCTCCTGCGGGAGCCATGATCCCCCCTCCTCCCAATATGCGTAAGTTTGAATATTGAGTTCTTGCGCTGTGAGTAGCATGCCAGCCATATACCTATTTGTTGGCTACTGCTCGCTTTCTTCAATAGGACTTTGCTGGAATTGTCCTCTGATTTAAAATATTACTAAGTAATTTGTGAACTCAGAATGTTCCCTGAGCTTGATAATGAAAATGTAAAGCAGTTCTTTGTGAATCCTCCAATAGCTTTGAATAATCTTGAGGTTTTTTAGCAATTTCATTCTAACATTTTGCACAGTGGTGTTAAATGAAATAGGCTGTAAAATAACTGTTCCTTCATTTGCTTGCTAGCTTTTTTTACTGTATCTCTAAGGAAGCCACTCATACCACTCATATTCTTGAAGTAGAAGAGAAACTATTTAAAATGCTCTGCATTCCATTTGGGAAATGGCTCCTTATTAGCTAAAGATCTTATCCCTGTTGCAGGACAGATTGGTCATTTTTATTAGATGTGCAACAGCTGGTGATTGACTAATTTCTTGGTTGCTGAAAAGTGAACTAAAATTGAAAAGGGATGTTCGTATATTATCATAAGAGAACGTATAAGACACAAACTGAAGATCTTTAGACGTTTACAAGTGTTTATTAACTAGGATTCCACATCACTTTTGCATCTGCTAGCAAGACACACATTAATTTAGATGTATGTATGATCAGTTTTTATACATGTTCTTTCAGCTGGCCCTCCGCGACCAGGTATGATGCCAGCTCCCCATATGGGTGGACCTCCAATGATGCCAATGATGGGCCCACCGCCTCCAGGAATGATGCCAGTTGGTCCTGGTAAGTCCCAGCCTGCAGAAACACATAGTTTCTAGTTTATTTTATTTTTTTATAATTGAGTACTGCACGTTTAGATTAGCAGGGTGATTGAGATATTAACAAACAACTGGAAACATCTTGATTCACAGCCAAGTGAAAGTCTGTAAATGATAGTCAATGGAAAATATCCTCTCTAAGCAGTTGGAGTACCTGAGTATTAAATTTATTGATACACACAAGCTTGTGGCCACTGAACTTCAGGATGAAGTCTAATCAGCTCTTGTTTGCTAAGCACTTGAGCCAGGTCAGTAGTTGGATGGGGAAAAAGCCGAAGTCTTCAGGTTGTGGTAGTATTTCAGTAGGTGATACTTTGTGCTCAGAGTCTGTACTGATCCACTGGCCTCTGCGTGGTGTTAGAGAATGCTGTCTTTCAGATGAGTGGTAAAACTGGTGTCCTTAGCTTTTGGTTATTAAAGTGGCATTAGTGACAAGAATACACCTCTACCCTGATATAACGCTGTCCTCGTGAGCCAAAAAAAATCTTACCGTGTTGTAGGTGAAACTGCATTATATCGAACTTGCTTTGATCCGCCAGAGCACGCAGCCCCCCCTCCCCCGGAGCACTGCTTTACCACATTATATCCAAATTCATGTTATATTGGGTTGCTCTATTTTGAGGTAGAGGTGTATCTGATAATCCTTGTGTTGAGGTCAAATTTTGGCTGATAATTTCATTATCTCCATAATTTTCCCCTGCAGTAAAAATTGGATACAGTTTGCCTGGTACCCCATATCTTTTTTGTTCCAGATCTTTAAACTATTTTAAACAGTATTGTTAATAGGGCCGTCAAAACAATTAAAAAAATTAATCACCAGATTAAACAAAATTAATCGAGATTAATCGTAGTTTCAATCACGCTGTTAAACAATAATAGAACACCAATTTAAATTTATAATATATTTAAATATTTTTCTGTTTTCAAATTTATTAAATTCAGTTACAACTCATATAGAGTGTAGAGTTCACTTTATATTTTTATTACAGATATTTGCACTGTAAAAAATAAACAAAGTAGTGCAATTTACAAGTCAAAGCATGAAGGTGCATACAAACGTTTAGCATATCTGGCACCTAAATACTTTTCAATGCTGGCTACAACAGTGTCATGTGAATGCCTGTTGTCACTTTCAGGTGACATTGTAAATAAGTAGCTGCAGCATTATCTCTCGTAAATGTAAACAAACTTGTTTTTCCTTAGCATTTGTCTGAAGAAGAATTAGAACTGAGTGGACTTGTAGCCTCTAAAATTTTACATGGTTTTATCTTTGAATGCAATTATTGTAAAAAAATTCCTCATTTGTAAGTTGCACTTCCGTGATAGAAATTGTACTACAATACTTGTATTTTTTAATGCACCTCATACTATTTTTTCTTTAGTGCAAATATTTGTAATAAAAATAACAATGTAAAGGGAGCACTGTACGCTTTGTGTTGTAATTGAAATCAGTGTATTTGAAAATGTAGAGAAACATCCAGAAATATTTATAACTAATTTAAATTTGTATTCTATTAATGCTTACCACTGTGATTTAAAACTGCAATTAATCATGATTACTTATTTTACTTGAGTTAGTTTGTTTTGGGTTAATCACTTGATTTAACTGCAATTAATTGACAGTCCTGATTGTTAACTTAATATGCTAAATTTGTGTAGCGCTAAATTGCATGCACTGCTAAGTAGTGTCTGTACCAGGGGTAGATATATTTTAGTGATAAGTGGAGATTGCAGTGTATTATGTGAAGTTTTGTAGAATTTGAAATCTTTTGGGGTGTTGCCAAGGAATGTAATCCCAGAAATATTAAGTGTTTTACAAGAATTATTAAAGAAATTGGTAAAGGAAAAATCAAAAGGATATTATGTTCCATCCCTGTACTGATGATATTGGCATAGGAAGGCTGGTTGTCATACAGCATGTCTGGGTTCAGTGAGTATTTCTACAGTTGGATCCAAGGAATAAAGCTATACATCAGCAGTGGTGCAGTGTCCTTTATGATGCTCTTCTCAGTAGCAGAGAAGCAGCTCTCAATAAGGGGCATAAAGAGTGGACTTTATATCTCAGACTAACCGACATTGCAATGCTTGTCCTTGTGAGAGGTATAAATGGCCAATCTTCTGAGAACACTTGAATAATTGATTCAACATGATCTAGTGCAGGGGGGGCAAACTTTCTGGGCTGAGGACCACATCTGGTTGGGGAAATTGTATGCAGGGGAGGGGGTGCAGTGTGCAGGAAGGAACTCAGGGCAAGGGATTGGGGCAGAGGAAGGGTGTGGAGTGTATGAGGGGGCTGAGGGCAGGGAGTTGCGGTGCAGGAGGGGGCTCAGAGCAGGGGTTCAGGAGGGGTGCAGACTGAGGGAGGGGGCTCAGGGCAGGGGCTTTGGGTGCACAGGGGTGCAGGTGCAGCAGAGAGCTCAAGGCAGGAGGTTGGGCCGCAGGAGGGTATGGGATGTAAAAGGGGGCTCAGGGCAGGGGGTTGGAGTGCAAGAGGGGTGCATGGTGCAGGCAGGGGACTTAGGGCAGGGAGTTAGGGGGCAGGGTGCAGGAGGGGTTTGGGCTTCAGGTTGGCAGCGGCATGCGCCAGGGCCAGTGCAGGCTCCCTGCATGCCTACCCTGTCCCCTGCCCCGTGCTGCTCCAGGAAGCACTGTGGCCCAGAGAGGAGGTGGGGGGATGTTGGAGGGCTCCGTGTGCGGTGGGGGGATGTTGGAGGGCTCCGTGTGCACTTCCCTTGCCCTTCCTCCAGGTACCTCCCCCGAAGCTCCCATTGGCCGTGGTTCCCCATTCCCAGCCAATGGGAGCTGTGGGGGGCAGTGCCTGGAGGCAAAGAGCCGGGGTCTGCAGGTATGTTGGGCTGTCCATTGCTGAGAGAGCGCGGGGCCCATGGTGCCACGGGGGCAATCCTGCAGGCCAGATCCAAAGCCCTGAGGGGCTGGATCCAGCCCATGGGCCGTAGTTTGCCCACCCCTGATCTAGTGTTGGTAATGATTCAAGCATTCCTTTTTGATTATGCTGTCAGGCAAAGAGACAAGAAGTATGTTATTTGGCCATTCTATAGCACATTCCATCAGAAGATATCAAAGCACTTTCTAAACATTAGTTTCCTGACATTTCTGTGAAGTAATTAAGTTATAGTTTATCCTCCTATAAGATAATGATTATGTCAAAATTAGAAACATAACCCTGGCTCCTAGTCCTATAATCCCTAGACACTCTCTCAGGAAGACTTATTCCCTGTATCCAGAAGACTTGCAGATCAATTGTTTTATTCTTTCTAAACTTAGAATATGATATTTCTCAGCGGACTGACTAAGGTCAGCCTCTTTCAAACTGTTCTGTACTGATGTCTAATCGGCCTATTCTGATGCTTTCTATTTTTCTGCCGTGTTGTAGCTCCAGGGATGAGGCCGCCCATGGGAGGACACATGCCAATGATGCCAGGCCCTCCAATGATGAGACCTCCTTCCAGGCCAATGATGGTGCCAACGAGGCCAGGGATGACCCGTCCAGAAAGATAGAAATAGAAGTGGAGCTACACTTTCCTTTGTTTCTTTTTTATGTTCTTCACCAGAACATCATGGTGCTGCATCTCCAGGATTTTATATCAAAACGGTGTGATGACAAGACCTGCTGCCCCTTCAAACTGCAGAAGGTCTGATCTAGGGAGCACTGGACTGATGCATTGTAACTGTTTTTTGCACCATTTGCTTTTGAAACATAACAATAAAATGTTGATGCTGGTTTAGATAGAGAGAATTGTGTGTGTCTGTGTGTTGCGATCTCCAGTAAAATGAGAAACCTGATATGTGGATCCCCTCACTAACCCCATTTCATCTATGGCCTTGTGCTACATTTGTCTTTTGTGCTGTCTTCTCTGAGATTTCCATTGCAACATCCTTCTATCTCTTTTTGATAATTTTCCCCCCTGTTTTGATACACTGTGGTGTGTTCCCTGCAGTATGAAACACTTTTATAAAACTATAAATGCAGGCTAATTTTTAATAAAAATACAATGTCTGAAGGGACTGCAGTGGTATCCCTGCAACATTCAATAAAACCCTGTGCTGCTGCCAGATATGATGTATTTCCTAATGTGCTGGCCCTTCCTCAGAGAAACTGTAGCAATTCTCTGCTATAGCCCCAGGGACACATTGCTCTAGTGTTATTTATTGCAGTAAAGTAGCTCTCGTGTGTAGGGGAATATTTGCCTTTGCTTGTGCTGTACCTATAATGTAAATAGACAGTATTTAAGTCATCAGTGCTGTCAGACTAGCAACTGTTATCAACCCTAGTTTCACTTTTCAAATTTAAAAAAAAGTTCTGTTGCACCAGGCCCAGGGCCACTTAGCTGTAATAATGGGCTCTTGTTTTTGGAAGTGCCATGCTTTATTGAAGTTCCACATCTGCATTGCACTAAGACAATTTCACACCACATACAAGCAGAGTAGCTCTGTATATTTTGGCTCTAATATTGGGTAGAAAATTATTTCTATGTTCAGAGTCTCCTGGATTGTACTTGCTGTGTCTAATGTGGTGGTGGTGGTGGGAGTTATTTACGTTCTACAAAAAGTATTTGGTCAGCCAAGTTACTTATCTGGAACGCTGTGGTGGTGGTTTGCTACTTAAGGGGCAAGGCAGTATAAGGGCTTGTGGGATGCTATAGTCATAGCCATAGTCCTTTGCTCAAACAAGTACAAGCGTAGTGGCTATCACTGCTGGATGTGTTGTGTAGCTGAGAAAAGGAGTCAGTTTTTAAACACTCAGCTTCTTGTTCCAAGAGTAGGGTTGAAATATTGAAATTTTGAGAATCAAAGCTATCTAAAAATCACTCTTGCGATGTTTTGAGAGGTCCTTAGCACTGAATTTGCTCATGAAGTATCCACAGGGCTTTGTGGGGTGTTAAGTGTTATTGGTGTTCAATTGTTAATCATTCTATAGCACTTCTTATCCTGAAGGATCTATCTCAGGCAAAGTATGCGGCTGTTTCTTAAGTTTAAGGCCAGAAGGCACCATTAGTTCATAGTCTGACCTGTATGTCACAGGCCATTACTTTGCACCCAGTTTTGAACCCAATAACTTGTGTTCTTTATTTGGCTAAAGCTGATTTTTCATAAAGATATCCAGTCTTGATTTGACGATACCAAGAAATGGAGAATCCACCACTTGCCTCGGTAGGTTGTTCAATGCTTAATCACGATTACTGTTTAAAAAAAATTGTGCTTAATTTCTAATTTGAATTTGTCTGACTTCAGCTTCCAGACAGTGGTTCTTGTTATGTCTCTCTCCATTAGATTAAAAAGCCCTTTAGTATCTGCTATTTTCTCCCTGTGAAAGTACTTGTATGCTCTAATCAAGTCACCTTTCAATCTTTTTGATAAGTTAAATGGACTGAGCTGTTTTAAGTCTCTCACTGTAAGACATTTTCTTTAGCCGTCAAATAATGTTTGTAACTCTCTTCTGCACCGTCTCCCGTTTTTCAGCATCTGTTTTAAAAAATGTGGACACCAGAACCGGAGGCATTATTGCAGTATTGGTCTTTCAGTGGTGTGTACAGAGGTAAAATCTCCTTACTCATATTTGATATTCCCCAGTTGATACATCTGAGGATAGCTTAAGCCCTTCTTGGCACAGCATTGCACTGGGAGCTTGTGCTGAATTACTTCTGCACTATGACCCTATAATCCTTTTCAGAGTCACTGCTTTCCAGGATCTGCTCCCCCATTCTGTAGTGTGGCCTGCATTTGTTGTTCCTAGATGTGTTACTTTACATCTGGCTGTAATAAACATTTTGTTGAATAGCCCAGCTTACTAAATGATCCAGATTGCTCTGTAAGGCTGTCCTGTCCTCATTATTATTTACCACTGGGCCAGTCTTTGTGTTATCAGCACTGATTTTGTATTGGCTTCCAGATGGTTGATGAAAATGTTAAATGGTGTCAGGTCTAGTACTGATCCCTGAGGAACCCCACTGGAAACAACTCTGTGGTGATTCCTCATTGACTATATATTGAGATCAGTTAGTTAGCCAGTTCTGATTCAATTTAACATATGCTTTATTGACATGGTAATAGTGCTAACTATTGAATTGGAATGTTATGTGGTACTAAGTCCAATGCTTTATAAAAGTGTTATCACACCTATGCAATTACCTTTTCTCAACCAAATTTATAATCTCTTCTAACAAACCTGATTTCATTCTTTGACAAGACCTATTTTCCATAAAGCCATGTTGACTGGCATTAATTATATTCCTGTTCTTTAATTCTTTATCAAATGAATCCTAGATCAGCTTTTCCATTACTTAGCCTGACCTAAATCCTGGGCAAACATCCACCTCAGGCAGTAGCATGACCATCTTTATTGCAGCACAGTGATAGGGGAAGAGGAGACCTTAGTTAGGAGCAAAAGGAAAACCCTCTTACCTATAATATCAGGAGATGTTGTCTTTTTACAGCAAAGCCTTGGTTTCTAAAGGCTTGTAGGAAACACAGAAAGAGTAAACGGTGTCAAACTCTGTTGTATGTGTATCTACCTTGGAAGGATAAGGGGCTGGCTTGAAATCTGCCTAGTTTTGATCTGTGGTTGCAAAGAGTTGAATATGTCCAATCATATGTTGAAGTCAGTCAATTATTTTCTCCAACACAAATCTGCCAACTCAAATGGATTTTTTGTGGTTATATTGAGACTTTTTTTTTCCTCCCCCTAAGATTACAACCATCTCCCAAAGTAGAGTATAGTCAGTAAAGAAGGAGGGTTTTTTGTCCAGGGTAGGACATTTGGGTATTAAGAGACTGAAATATGATATAAGACACAGGGCTTGTAAACTGAAGGAGCAATAGAATCATTCCCATTACTTTGTTGTTGTTGCAACATTTCACTGAATAACTTAAAACAGAACACACACACACACACCATCACATTGTCTTCTTGTATTTACAATCCATCTGTTGTAGTTTTTGTATGGAACTGTAAAATGAAACTGACTAATCTACTTTCACTGTCCAATTTGAGTGGAATCCAAAAGTAAAACCATCAAGGGAGAAATTAAATAGAACTATTTTTTTTTTCCATTTCAGTCTTGCCTGACACAAGTAACTGGTGAAGTTATTTGTTAAACATCTATTTTTTTTAACTTGACCCATGTCCCTTTTAGAGTTAAAATATTTGCTTGTCTGAAAATGTCTCTGGAAATGAGCTGGGTAGAGAGGAGGTGTGAGACTAAGTGGAAGATTTTCTGCCAATAAGAATCTAAGATTGGTTCAAAAACATGAGTGATAAATGCTGTAATCAAGACAAAGGCAGGGATTAGGAAGCAACTGAGGTAGGACACTTCTTTATAGCATAGAGCTTATGAAATTCTCTCTGCTTTTTTACAGAAGTAAATGTAGCTCCCCTAATGTTTATGCTCTAATCCTGCCAGAGTGGAGAATCCGAAACCATGCAAGCTGCTGTTCTGCTACTTCACCATGGATACTCCTGCTAGTCTAGTGCTAAGCTTCTGGCAAACAAAACTGCTGCTTGCTCTCTGTGTAGCCAAACTTATGGCTTTTTGATGTATATAGATATGGGGTGGAGAGTAAATGAAATGGCAAACTCTTCAAGTGTAGATTCAGCTTATACTTGCAAAAGTGTGCTTACTTGTTCCCCCAAATAAGTAAGCTGTGCTGCCAAAAAAGCACCACCGCCCCGCCCTTTTTTTGGTTTGTCCAGTATAACTGTGTGTCCATTAAGGCTTTTGCTGGTAAAGAAATGTTGCTACGGAGGAATCACCGCCCAACTCACATAGCTATCTTAGCAAAACTTCTTAATATGGACTAGCCTAACTGTGACAGTGCCTCACCATGTGGCCATGACAGTAGTTTCGCAACATACACAGTTTACCCCTAGGGAAAGCATAGGGAGAAATCATTCTTCATCTTCCATGCTTTGGAAAAGGCTCTGTTCGGATGTGTGGACAAGACAGGGTAAGTGTGTAGAGGCCTCAGATGGTGGGTCACAGTCTTAAGGGTGTAGGAGGGGCAGCATGCTCTTGTTGGGTGGTGTAATGGGTGGGCTGGAGCCAGGATATAGTGCAGTTGATGAGACCCTGGCAGGGGTGAGGAGGTGACCCATGCCCCCCCGCCACACACTTGGGGACAATGGGTAGTGGGCCACCTGTGGGGGGGATCAAGATAGCTTGGTGGTGGGTGCTGCCACATAGGGTTGGTCCTGAGGTACTCCTAGGTGCATGCTGCAGGGTGGGGGGACGGTCTCTATGGGTGTCAGTGCGGGGTGGGGGGCTGGTGGTCACTGGCTGCGAGGGGGCAAGCTCAGCTGGGCTCGCCATCTCGGACCGCCAGAGGGCGCTGCTGCTTGGCTGTACCCTCCCCTGCCCTCTCGCTCGTAGGCGGCGGCTAGAGACCGCGCTCGGCTGGGCGCCGCGGTGCTAGCCGGGATGCTGGCGGAGTCGGGGAGGGCTGTCAGGGAGATGGCAGGAGCCGGCTCAGCGGGCGGTAACGGCTGAGGGGCTGGGCGTGAGGAGCCGCCCCCGCCCGGACCCGGCATGGCCGGCATTATCAAGAAGCAGATCCTGAAACACCTGTCCAGGTGAGACACCCACCTGCCTCCGGCCAGCGAGGGGATCCCGCCTGCCCCCCTCCCCGCACACCGCGGGGACCCTGCCTGCCCCGCCCCCAGCCTTGCCCCCCCGGGGCCCTGCTCCCCCTGACCTTGCCCACATTTAGGGGGTGCCTCCCAGCTCGCTCCCCCAAGGACCCTTCACAGACCCCGAGACCCCGCCCCTCAGTGCTACCCACCCCCCGCCCCGAGGACTCTGCCCTCATTGAGGGGGACACCACCCCGCACTCGTCTCTCCTGGGCCTTTTTGCCCATAGCCCAGGGATAGGCAGCCTATGGCAGGGGTGCCAAAGGCCGCACACAAGCTGATTTTCAGTGGCACTCACACTGCCCAGGTCCTTGTCACCAGTCTGGGGGGCTCTGCATTTTAATTTAATTTTAAATGAAGCTTCTTAAACATTTAAAAAAAACTTTACATACAACAATAGGTTAGTTATATATTATAGACTTATAGAAAGAGACTTTCTAAAAATCTTAAAATGTATTACTGGCACTTGAAACCTTAAATTAGAGTGAATAAATGAAGACTCAGCACACCACTCCTGAAAGATTGCTGACCCCTGCTATAGCTGATCTCCCACCCCTGCCCCGGCACACAGGCCCAGAGAAGTGTGGGATCTGGCTGCTCTCCACTAGGAGTAATAGGAAAGGGGAGAAGGCTCCTCTCCTTGGGAGCAAGTGGGGTAGTGAGTGCTTCTCACCTGTCTCCCCTCCAATCTACTCCTAGCCCCTCTTTCACCCCCTTCTCCAGCAGTCGCTGCCCTCAGGTAGGAGGGAAGCCTGTGACAGGAGCACGTTCTGAAGCACCTGACCAGGTAAAGGAGGAGTCGCCATCGTCTCCCAACTATCTTGTTTTTCCTTGTCTTGTTCCTCTTCTCCCACATGCTTCCTACCCTGCCCCATTTCTCTCCTTTTCTCCCCGTTCATTCCTTGCGGCTTGGTATTGACACCTCTACATAGGTAAGAGGGCCTTCCAGCCTCCCTCCTGCTGTGATTGCCTCACCAAAGTGCTCCTCTCCCATAAGTGATTCTGCCACTGGCTCAGGAATACATTCTGTTCAGATGAGAGGGGATACTACCTCTGTCCTGCTCCCCTCCTTTTCCCATTTCCCTCCCTTTCCAGCACATTTTCTCCTCACCCTCCCATATATTGGCAAAAAGATAGATTCTGGGAATGATATCACTGTTTCCTTCTCAGCCTTTCCCTTTCATCCTATCAGCCCTCTTTTTCCTTGCGCGTACACTCTCTCTCTCTCTCTCTCTCTCTGTATGTGTGTCTTCCTGTGGCATAGGGTTGGCTGGCAGGTTAGAAACGATTTAGTGGGAGTGAATGGTAAGTTAATGAGTTTCTCCGGTCATCACTGCTGCCCACAGAGAAGGTGAAATGGAAGGAATGAAAGATCATTCATAGATGTCCCTCTGGCCTGCTTTCCAGTGCTTGCCTCCCTCAGTCTAGTTGGTTCAGTCCTATTATTTGTGTTAAAATAAAGCATAGAGGCCTAACCTCTGAGGAGATGTTAAATTAATTTGGTTTTTCCTTGGTATTTTTGGATTTGGTAATCCTCAAGTGCGAAAGGGGATGTGGGGAAGCTTTTTAAGTAAGAGGTTTGAGAAAGCGAAACTGATAGGTAGTGAATATGTGAGTAAAATGGCTAATAAATGAATGAAAAGAAAGAGTAGGGATAAATGGTAATGAGGTGGTGGAGTAAGGGTCAATGAATCCGGGGGAGAAAGGAGCAGAATATTGCATGCAACACACAGTCTTGATAGATTGACAAAACACTAAGTGACTGAGGTTTTATATTAATGTCTCTAGTAATAACATCAAACTTATATTAAGAGGAAGCAATATCTAGTGATTAATGCACAGGACCTCTATTCCTGGGTTTCCCATTGACCTGCTGGGTGACCTCGGGCAAGTCACGCTGTTGCTTTGTGCCTCAGTTTCCCTATCTCTAAAATGGGGAGAATATTGACTTCCTTTGAAAAGTGCTTTATGATCTAGGGCGAAAAGAGCTATCTGAGAACTAGGTATTATTACTAACTGTGTGACCTTGGGCAAACCACTTCATCTCTAAAACGAGGTCAACAAATACTCACTTCAAAGGGGTTGGTATAATGCTTGGGAACCTTGCATAAAATGGGTAAAGGCAAAATATCACATGGCACCTTTCACCTAAAGCTTTTAAAGCATAAACATGGGCAAGTATTTATCCTCATTTTACAGATGGGGAAACAAAGACAAAGTGATTTACCCAAGGCTACATAATGTCAGTTGCAGAGCTAGGAAGGGACCCCAGGAGTACTGTCTCTCTATGCCCAGTTTTCTACCATGAACAGCATAGGTGCACTGAGGTTGGCAGACTTTGTATTTATAGACTGAAGGTCATTTCTGGGACCTGCAGAAAACCTCTGCAAATGTTCAATGAGCGTCTGTAAAGCATCTGTTTAAGGCTGTTCTGTGAGTCACCAGTTGCTCTCCACCACACCTTTATACCAACAAGAATATTACACAGCCTGCTAGTAAGTTTCTCAAGTTCATTAATTTAAATGATTTTTTGCTAGTCCTGGCAGCACACAACTTCCAAGCTTCCCACCTTCCCCTACCCCAAACCAGCGTGTTGTGTGGATTATGGTTTCAGCATTCTTGTCAGAAGGTGCTGACACATTGATAATGGCGAAAAGTGCATGAGAGTACACTGGACTAACTAGTAATGGAGACCTCAATAAAGCTAATGTGTTTTCTATGTCTCACTAGCTGCCACAATTAAATGACTTGTTTTCTGCCAATACATAATGCTGTCATTTGCTTTACGTCCATAACCTTTTTTCACTGGTATTTATGGGCCCCTTAATCTTTTGGCTCATTCTTGCCTCTTGGCCTCCTTGCCGTACATTGCCGAAACCCCTTTTTAGTGACTTTTTTTGCTCATGGACACCCCCCCTCCCCGGTACTCTTCCTAATATAGTTATTTTACAGTCCTCATCTTTGCCTTTTTCTAATCCTTTGTTGCAGTGCCTGGATTATGGTCTAATGATGTGAGCAGTGATCTTGGAGTCAGGAGGATTTCTGGGTTCTACTCCTGATATTGTTACTGGCTTGGGGTGTTGTTTTGGACTAGTCGGTCAGGCTCCAGTCCTTCATTCTGTTTACTTCACTGGGGCTCTGTCCAAGTGAACTGAATAGCTTGCAGGATTTTGGCCTGAGTCACTATCTGTAAAATGGGTTTTCCTAATTTACATGGGGATTGAGAAATTTAACGTGCTTTGAGCCTTCACATTTAAAGCTGCTGTAAAAAAGCATCACTATTATAATCTGCATTTTTAATATTGCTACCACAGTTTTCTTTCACATAAAATAACCCAACTCTTTATTCATGTGGGTCTGTCTTCTAACAATGTGTGTGTGCTCAAGAGACGGTTTGCTACTGAATCATTAAGCTTCCTTTATTTTCTGATTTCAATTTTAATTTGAAATAATTCCTTGTTGCTTTTGCAGCCTCCTCAATTAAAGTTGTGTATGTATTTGTTCTCTCTGTCTGGGAATTCAAAAGGAAGGGAAAATTGAGACTCCAAGGTCAGGGAAATCCAAGGGAGCGTTATACTGTATCAAATTGTTCAGTAGCTGTTATTCAGAAGAAATGAAACACATGCACTTGCAATGGAATAACGATTATCACTTTGTAGAGATCTTCTGCAAAGGTGAGTTTTGGTGTGGATGACGGGGCACTGACTTCAGAATACATCTTAAAAAACTTTATTCATGTTGTGTTATTTTTTAACACATTACTTTCCATTCCTAAAATGGAAAGAGTCTAAAATCTTGAATGTATTTTTCACTATTGGTGGTGGTTATCCTCTTGCACTATTTTTAGCTTGCAGAAGGAAAATTGTTTAGCTGGTTTCACTGTCTTGTTCTCCTGAATTGGCATGGGGCTGCTCTGGTTGGGTTGCAGACACTGTGGGAAAATGTTCACATTGGAATCAGAGATTGTGAGATTTCTGGGGCAGGGATTGTCTGTGTATTTGTACAGTGCCTGGGATCTAATCCCTGTCTGGGCTCCTTAGGCGCATACACAATAAAATACTTTTTTTAATTCAGTAATTTGTATGGAAACGCATCTCTTGATCTTAGCCTTTATAAAACCTTCATTTTGACACACCATGTGTTTTGAGTCTAAAGAGTGATCCCTTTAATGTTTTCCATTTCACTCAGCTTGGATAGTGAAACCAGATTAATCTCGTTTGAATGCACTAGTAATACTTAGCACTCTTATAACTGAAGCAAGTGCTTGATATTATTGCTTTACAAAGGTAGCTCAGTATTATCATCTCCATTTCACAAGTGGGGAAACTGAGGCACAGGGCAGTGAAGAGACTTGCTTAAGATTGCACTCTTGTTTTGGTTCACTACACTGCAGGGGTGAAGTCTTCAGAGAACTATTTTTGTTGAATTTCATGGGGAAAACTTCTGCCCACTCTTAGGGCAGGTCTGCACTAGAAGCGCTACATCAACACAGCTGCACTGATGCAGATGCGCTGCTGCAGCGTGTCAGGTGAAAAAGCTTTATGCCGATGGGAGAGCGTACTCGCATTGGCATAATTACTCCACCTCCATGAGAGGTGGAAGCTATGTCGGCGGGAGACACTCTCCCGCCAACGTAGCGCCAGTGAGAACAGAACTTAGGTAAATTGCATCGCTTGGGGGTTTCCTTTTCACACCCCTGTGTGACGTAAATTAGATCGACTTAAGCGGTAGTGTAGACCTGCCCTTAGATTTAACAAAGGCTTCCTAAAGCTTCATTTTATTGCATACTTAAAAACCATACATGAGTATATATGGATAATCTCTGCCCAATAGATGAAGGGTCCCTGTGCCAAAGAACTCTTTCTGTAATGGCATGAGTGAGTGTGATGCAAAATGGGAAGCATAGTCACTGTTTCACAGGTTAGGGTAGGTTTTATGTGGTTTCTTAGGAGGCAAAGAGGGTGGTTGGCAAGCTTTGCCAGTTTCAAGTCAGGAGGGCAGTGTGAAAGAAGGCATTGATTGAGTCAGGAGTAGGCGAAGGAAACAAAGGGAGCTGTCAACAGAGAAGCTGGAGTGGTGTCTTGGGAACAGGGTGGGGTGTGTAGGACGAGAGGAGCACTGGTGTAGACTGGTCAGGAGTTATGGAGAAGCTTCAGTTGTCTGTGGAAAGTGGGAGAAGTCAGTGCTGAAATTGACTGTGGTGAGAATAATGGGAAAATCAGCACCATCACAGAGACAGCAGAGAGAACCAACTGTGTAGAGAACTGAATGAGCTTCTCCTTACTGTGTATGTGATAATGGAACGGTGCTATTTATTGCATCACCAAGTGGCCTAGGCAGCTGGCCTTAGTCATTCCAGATGTGGGGGATATGAACACACATGATTACATTGTGCTGTCACTTTTCTTGTCTCTGCTGAGCCCACCATACTTGTGAGCAGGCAAAGGACTGACTCTAACAAGGACCCTTCTCTCCAGATCTCATAGAAAGTGCCAAAGCACAGTTCTTTTGTGCTCATGGGCATTTCTAACCCCTCCCCACACACGTCTCACATTTAGTTACTTGGCTCATACAGTCCCAACTGTTCAATTGGAACACTGGTTTGGACCTTGGTTTGGAGGGTTTTAATGGACCGTGCCTTCTCCTGAAGAGTAAGTCTATGATACAGAGTGAGACTGAGAACACCTGGAATCATGGGAATCCAGGGGTGAATGTGGCAATCTGATGACAAGGAGAAATGAATCTACTCTTAGAGTTCTGAGTGGTGTCTTCTAGTGGAATTCCTCACCCACAAATAACTTGTGTTCAGTGTTATTTCTTTCCCTGGATTTGAAGGTTCCTGGATGAAAGAGACCCCTTTGGAGAGTACAGTAGAATCTGAGTTACACACATCTCAGAAATGGAGTTTGTTTGTAACTCTGAAATGTTTGCAACTCTGAACAAAACATTATCATTGTTCTTTCAAAAGTTTACACCAGAACATTGACTTAATACAGCTTTGAAACTTTTCTATCCAGAATAAAAATGCTGCTTTCAACCATCTTAATTTAAATCAAACAAGCACAGAAAGTTTCCTTACCTTGTCAACTTTTTTTAAACTTTCCATTTATTTTTTTAGTAGTTTCGTTTAACACGGTACTGTATTGGCGCTTTTTTTGAGTCTCTTCTGCTGCCTGATTGCGTACTTCTGGTTCCAAATGAGATGTGTGGTTGATGGTTAGTTCGTAACTCTGGTTTTCGTAATGCTGAGGTTCTATTGTACAACCAACATGACAGAGGTTGAAGCCTAACTGTTAGCACAGGTGACTGGTAGGGTGTAAGGTTGCATAGTTAGTTTCACTGATTGCTCTGCAAATTTTATCACGTCGTTCATACAGTTGGTAGTAGGGATAGGAAAAGATGGTTTGACAGCATCGTGTCTTACATAGCCTAATGTTAAAGCTTCCTTTCTGCAATATGGGTCTGTTTCATGTAAATCTTTTAGAAGAAGAGGAATTTTTCAAAAAATTTGGCAAATGATTCTGAAAACCAATTATTATGTGTGTGGGAATTAATACCAGTTGCAGGTCAAATTTAAGCTGGGATTTCAAACTTCACATTTCTCAAGTACAGGATTTCGAAATTCTTTGATGGGGTGGCCTACATCTGAATATTGTCTCATGGACACTCCCCTCCCATTCACAATTGTGCAGGCCAAGTTACCTCCTTCCCATCCTCCTGCCAAAATTGTGTTGACTCATCTCCCGTTTTGTTTGCAATCACATAACATCCCTGTGGCATTTACAGCAATAGCCTATGTGGAAAAGCAATATCAGGAAAGCATTTAACATATCTTTATCTTTTAATGCAATTTAGCCCCTGGAAATAAGGAGAAGTCAGATTCATGTGACCAGTAAGCATGTCACAGACCCATCTGGAAGACTCTTATTTAGCACCTTCTGCCTAGGGATCCCAAAGCACTTCACCAACATTGAAGAATGCATCCTCCTCATCCCAATAACACACATCAGGATCTTCAACTAGACTCTGGGAGGAGTTAATATCTGGCCAGGGAGATGTCCAGAATCCATCTGGCCCTCATCCCCATGTTACATATATAATACTAGAGAATAACTGAGCAAGGAGGCATTCCTTGCACTTTGTTCAACATCTTGGTACATAGCGTTTCAAGTTTCATTCAGAGGCTAGAATGACAATGGTGTCAGAAAGACCCCTTTGCCTAAGGAGACTTATCATTCTCTAGAAAGCACTGAGAGAGGGGATAGAGCAATGTGTAAGTCAGGAAAGTGGGATGTAGCCTCCATCAGGAATTAGTGGGGGAGGTTGTTAGGCTTGTATTAGGCAGGCGGTTAGAATAGATGATTATAATGGTCCCTGCTGGCCTGATGATCTCAGAATTATGCGTGGAATGGGGAAAATTCTATGGTTGTATGTGCTTCCTATTTTCATCAATACCCCCGTTTCCTGTCTAAATGCATAACTCTGGAAATTACCATCTGCCCTCCTAAATTCCCCAGTAGGTTTACTTGCATATGTGATTTTTCACTTCTTGTCCTAATCTGATATGCATTGTTGCTATGTGCTCATAAGCAACTGCTGCATACCACCATCAGGTGGTTGCCTTTTGGTTGTGGTTGAAGTGACTACTGCATGTATGGTTGGTAAAGTGCTTTGGGGTCCTGGAGGCTAAGAGGTGCAATGTAATTGCAAGATGTTATTTATTCACCTTAGAACCCTTTTAGTTTGTTTTAGTATCTTTTTTCCCCTCTGCTCATGCTTTAAGCTAACTGGAAACACACTGCTTTAGTTTAATGGAATCACAGTCCTTGGAATGGTCTGATACTGGTCATCCTATTTGGCCCCTTGAATTAATGGAAGGTGCTCACCAGAACAGCACCTCTGATTGGATTGAGCTCAATTTCAAACTGTACAGAGATGAAACTGCATTCTGCCCTTGGTCTAACCTGCAGATATTGAAATGCCTATTTCCTTTATTAGCTGTTTGTAGGAGAGTTATTTCCATATTGACTTTTGTTACCTGACACAATGCAGCTGGACAGCGACAGACTAAAAGCAAGCAGGACTTCTGCTGCAGAGAATTGGTAGGGGGACTTGTACAGTCTTTCATCTCTATAACCTGCTTGAAACCAGTCCAATGGAGTAGCAAATGAAGGACCTTGCCATTGTGTCATTATCATGCAATGCTCTATGTGAAATGAACTCTGGAGGCTTGGTCCACTTATGTAAATGAATGGGTCCATACCTCAAAATTGATCACTGTTGGTATTGTGTCTCTCTTTTTGATAGTCCCAGCAGAGAGGATAATGACTGAATTGCCCATGTAGACTGAACTCCTATGCCAGTTATGTGCACTGTGGGGAGACCTTCAGTTTCTAGGGCTCCCAGTCTAGCACCTCTTCCCAGGGCTAATGACACTAATAAAAATATACAAAGTAAACTGTTTTCTGCTACCATAGCTCAGAAAGGAGCCTTGTTCTGTGAGCCTGAAGTTGTCTCTTTGCCTTTTGTATGGTACAATAACAGCTTCTCACCGCAAGCTTCTGGAGAAGACTTTAACCATGATGCATTGGGCTTTAAATATCTCACTTTGCCTGTAGGGCAGATTCGTCCTGAGCTGTCATACCACTGGAATTCAAGATAACGCTGTAACCCACAAGAAAGGCATTCTCAGTTTCAGCACCTTTTTATACCCTCCTTCAGTATCTGAGGAATTTACAGCTCCTCATTAAGATGGGAACCACAACTTGCCTAAAATAGCTGTTACAGCTATGGGGAAGTGTATAAAACCACAAACCTTCCAGCAGTTAAAAACTGATGATAAATTATTAGTGGAATGGAAGTTTCCCTTCTGCAAAAGCATCATGTTACTACTTTTTCAACACGCTGTGCTTCTGAACCAGCTGGTAAGGTGCCTTGTGCCCCAAATGAAACAGAACACATAAGTTACAATCAAAAGAAACATGACCTGAGCAATAAATCTTGAAGCAGAAGCCAGTGGAAAACCAAAAATATGTTCTTCAGCCCACCCTGAAACACTCTGCATCCACCCCACAACAGAGAATGGAAGCAGAGATGCAAATGTTTGGAGTTTTCTCTTTGAAGGATGCCAGTCTCTGTAAAGTAACAGAGGACTCCAGAATCTGCAGCTTTTGTTGCACAAACGCCTGCTTCCTGTCCCCTTGAGACAATACCTCAAGATGGTTAGCAGTTCTGCACCTGCTGATTTTAATGCTGTGACAAGCATGCAGGGCAATGGATGATCTCCTAAGAAGGCTGGTCTTGTGTTATTTATCTATCTGACAGATGGGAATAATGCCTCCCTTCTTTTCAGGGAGTTAAGGAGATATCTGGTAAACCTGGCCCATAGTGATGCACTGTGTGGTTTTCGGGAAAGTCACTTCAGCTCTCTGCCTCAGTTTCCCCAAGTGTATAATAGGGATAATACTTACTTGCTTCATCCTAATGGTGAGATAATTAACTCATTAACATTCATATATTGCTCTCAATATAGATTTAGAAACACTAGAGAATGGAAACATTTTCAGGTAGAGGGCGAAAACAGTTCAAAGCAAGGGTCTCTTCAGTCCATTTCATAAGAGAGGGACTCTTGTTAACCATATATTTCAACCCTCCACTCCCCAATACACTGTCACATTGATTCTAGCAATACTTCATTCTGAAGTAAGAGCTGTCAAGGGAATTGGTGAGCTGTGGACCTCAGTTTGACAACCACTAGTTTATAGGCTTCAGTCTCTTAAATTTCTGCATACCCCTTTCCGGCAGAGCTTTTAGGAATATGCTTTGGTAACTACTACTTACAGTGTTGGTGGCTTTGAGTCTTGTTTTCCCCCCCATATATTGATTAATTCTTCATGCAAATATAGACCCCAGATCACATGCTGGGGAAAGTAACAGCTAGCTGCTACTTTCTTGTGGTCAGTGGGTGGGGGAAGAGTGTACGCATGACAGGGCATGCTTTCTTCCGTATAAAGTTATCTTTAAAATCGGAAATGTACTTCACAGTCATCCATCAAAAGAGCTAAACTAACAGTTCTGCAAAGTAGGTGTCTACAGTTTGGCTCTTGATGGTCTCAAACCACTTCCACCTAAATCACAAAGCTTCGTAGAGGAACGTGCACTCTCTCTGGCAAGTTAGAAGACTTACTGCGAGAGAGAATAATTTGGACTTCTACAATGCAGGAGGCAAGAACTCCTGGCTTCAGTTCCCAGCTCTGACACTGACTTATAGTGCGGCTTTGTACAAGTCACTAACGTTCCTTATATCCCTGCTTATTTCTCCCCAAATGACTAATATTTACCAACCATTTGTATGATTGTATTAATAGTTGGCACTTACCACAAAATACTTCATACGTTATATAGGACCAAGTGTATAGTGTGTATATATGCATGCATGCACAGTAGTGCTTTACTAATAGTGACTAATTATAAGCCTACCGGCCTCCTTGTGTGATAGATATTGTCCCTGTTTTACAGATGAGAAAACAAAGCGACCACGACGTTAGGGAAGTTGTTCAAAATCACAGAGCTAGGATAGAATTCAGTAATCCTGATTCCCATTCCCTGCTCTTGTAGTATTTTGCCTGGACTTGTTTTTCTGCCCTCACTTCCCACACAACCATTGTATTGACTCTAAATTACGCAATAGCCTTTAATTTCCAGTGGGTGGAAATAAACTGCAAGGGGAATCAGACTGCAAAATAAAGAGTCGCTCAAAATCCTGGAGGTGGGGCTTCCAACTACCATAAAGGAGCAAAGGTGGTGTAAAATTCCTCAGTTTATGCCCTGCTTTTTAGTTGTCTTTGCTTGTGTGCTATTATTTGCTTGGGGTTTAGTCTTGGGAAAAACCCTGGCAGCTGAACGAGCTTTGCATTCCGAACTTCAGGACATGGAATGGTTGGCCTTTGAAGACTATCGAGCTTCCAACTGATGGACTCAAAATAGCAAAACAGCTGCTCAACAAGTGCATGTGTCAACCCTGGCAAGACTCCCTCTTTTTTCAGATTAATTTGTGGCCTGTTGCACAAGTCTCCTTCTGGTGAGGAAGGAGTTTGCTGCATGTTTTGAACTGAGTGTGCTTGAGCTGGAGCCTCCATAAAGTTCCAGCATACGCAGCCCTGATTAACTGTTCCTACCCAGGAGGAGAGATGGGCTAAAAGGGACTAAGTGAGTGGATGTATGCATGGGGGAGACACACTCTGTGGTAGGTGAACATACCAGGTTATGCTGTACAACAATTCTGTCTTTTCCCCAGCATGTTTTGGAAACCATGGTTTATTTCGTAGGTTGAACTTTGAACTGGATTTTCAATTCCTTTTGGTTTTAGTCGTCATCTTGCAGTCCAACAGTCACAGCAGTGAATAGCACTAGTGATATTCCTGGAGTTCAGAGAACTAACTGCTGAATGGATTTTGGCAGGGTAGGCGAACATTTCACAATGCAGATGAAGCTGAATAATTTGCTTTGGAGAGTTTAGAGTCTCGGCTTTTATTTAAGTTAGATGAATGTGGTGCCCATGAAACAGAGACTGATAACCCTGTTAACCAAGAGCCAGTTGTGGTGCAGGCAGGTCTGGTGTTAATGCATCCTTCACACAGATTTGTCAGTGTACTGTAATCCTGCCCTACTGCAATGCACCTGCTAATCCTGTGCTGAATGCTGAGCAGAGACCATCAGCTGTGGATAAACCAGGGTGAGCCACCAGGCTTGCTGCACTGTGACCTAAGGGCTGGTCTGCATAGAAAGTTTTACCAGTTATACTGGTAAAGTTACACTAATGTAATTCTACCGTATAATTCCCTGGGTGGACACTCCTGTTCGAGTTTGAGGGGGGGGGGTTGTTTTTGTTTTTGTTGTTTGTTTTTTTCTGGTTTAGTTTAACCCCTTCCAAAGAGACATAAGCTAAACAAACAGGCATTCTTAAACCAGAGAAAGTGTGCCCACCAAGGGAGTTTTGTCAGTATTACTCTAGTGATTCAGATTCACACCGTACTTTAGGCTGGTATAACTTTTCTGTGTACACAAGACACTAGTCAAATGTGTAGGCAGATGAAAAGGGGGCGTGTTTACTTACTGGATCACCTAGCTCCCTGCTGTGACCTAAGAGCCAGAACAATTTGTGTAGTGTAACCACAGAAATCATAAAAATATAGGACTTGAAGGGACCTTAATAGGTCATCTAGTCCAGTCCTCTGCACTGAGGCAGGACTAAGTATTATCTAGACCTGTATTTCCCAAACTTGGGATGCCTCTTGTTTAGGAAAAGCCCCTGGTGGGCCAGGCCGGTTTGTTTACCTGCCATGTCTTCAGGTCCGGCTGATCGTGGCTCCCACTGGCCACGGTTCACTGCCCCAGGCCAATGGGAGCCGCAGGAAGCAGCAGCCGGGAGCAGCGAACCGCTGCCAGTGGAAGCTGTGATTGGCCGGACCTGTGGACGCGGCAGATAGATAAACCGGCCTGGCCAGCCAGGGGCTTTTCCTAAACAAGTGGCGTCCTAAGTTTGGGAAACATTGATCTAGACCATCCCTTCTATGTGTTTGTCTAACTTATTCTTAAAAACTTCCAAAAAAGGAAATTGCAAAACTCTCTAGGTAATTTGTTCCAGTGCTTAACTCTCTTACAGTTAGGAAGTTTTTCCTAGTGTCTAAGCTAAATCTCCCTATGATGAGATCCCTGGGGTGCAGCCTGGGACCATGGGACCACTGTGCCCCCTTAATTCTCCAGCCTGGGCTGTCTCTCTCGATGCTTTGGTAGTGACAAGCAGCAAACCCCTCCAGGCTCTGTGATTGCTCAGCTCAACAGCATATGGAGCCCCACACCCAGCTAGATTGCATGAATGCTCCCAGAACCAAATCCCCCCAGCTCCCAGCCTTGTACCTCAGGGATATACTGTCTTGCACTGCTCAAGACCCTTTCTTGAGCAATGCAATTTTATTAATTGGTTCACCACTTCATCAATAGAAGTGGATATACACCAGCCTTTGTAAACCATTGATAACTACTCTCTGAGTATGTTTTTCCAACCAGTAGTACACCCATCTTATAGTAGGCTTGTCTAGGCTATATTTCCCTATTTTGTTTATGAGAAGGTCATGTGAGCCAGTAGCAAAAGCCTTCCTTATAGTCAAGATATATCAGATATACTGCTTTTCCCCCTATCCACAGGGCTTGTTACCCTGTAAAAGAAGGATATTAGGTTGGTTTGACATGATTTGTTCTTGACAAATCCATGTGAACTGTTACCTACTACCATATGATTTCTAGGTGCTTACAAATTAATTTGTTGGATTATTTGCTCCATTATCTTTCCAGGTACCTAAGTCAAGATGACTGATCTATAATTGCCTTGGTTGTTCTTATTCCCCTTTTTATAGATAGGTACTATATTTGCCCCTTTTCCAGTCCCCTGGGATCTCTCCTGTCCTCCATGAGTTGTCAGAGATAATCACTAATGACTCAGAGAAGACATCTAACTTGTCTAAATAATTCTTATCTTGTTCTTTTCCTATTTAGCTTCAGATCCAACCCCACTGATGTTCATTATGTTAGTCGTCTGATCACTGCTAACTGAAACAAAAAAAAACGGCATTTATCACTTTGGCCATTGCTGTGTTTTCTGTTCTTGTCTTTCCCTCCTCATTGAGTAATGGGCTAACCTGGTCTTTTGTCTTTATCTTGCTTTTAATGTACTTGTAAAATGTTTTTTATTACTCTTTATGCCCCTAGCTAGTTTAACCTTGTTTTGTGCCTTGGCCTTTTTAATTTTGTCCCTACATGTTTGTGCTGTTTTTTTAATATTAATTTTTCATAATTTGACCTAGTTTCCACTTTTTGTGTGACTCTCTTGAGTTTCAGGTCATAAGATCTCCCAGTTTAACCCAACATGGTCTCTTACTACACTTCTTGTCTTTCCTATGCATTGGAATAGTTTGCTCTTGTGCCCTTAATAATGGTTCTTTAAAAAACTACCAACTCTCCTGAACTCTTTTTTTCTCTTACACTTTCTTCTCATGGGATCTTACCTACCAATTCTCTTAGTTTGCTAAAAGTCTGCCTTTTGAAGTCCATTGTCTTTATTCTGTGGTTTTCCCTCCAACCATTCCTTAGAATCATGAACTCTCTTATTTCATGATCATTTTCACCCATGCTGCCTTCCACCTTCAAATTCTTAACCAGTTCCTCCCTGTATGTCAAAGTCAAATCTAGAATAGCCTCTCCTCTAGTTAATTTCTCTACCTTCTGCAACAAAAAGTTGTCTCCTGGGCTTTCCAATAACTTGTAGAATAATCTGTGCCCTGCTGTATTATTTTTCCAGCAGATGTCGAGGTAGTTGAAGTCTCCCATCACCACCAAGTCCTGTGCTTTGCATAATTTTGTTAATTGTTTAAAAAAAACCCCACATCTCTGGGTACTCTCTAAAACCAAGGCTCTGAAACCCAAACTTCCTTTAATTTCTGTGAGTAAAAGAGGGAGTGGAGTAGGATTACAGACACGAACAGTCCTAGAGCTCTATTTCCCCCACTGGAGTTAATCATAGCAGAATCCTCTGACTAGAGACTGCATCATGAATCAGGGTAGAGATTCCCCATACTTCCAGAACTGTAGGCAAGAAACCCAGCTCCCGTCAGGCTATTGAATGGAGTATGGAGAAGAGGTGACACTTCCTGAAAGCGTCTTAGGCCTGGTTTACACTACGAGTTTATCTCGAATTTAGCACTGTTGAATCGAATTAACCCTGCACCTGTCCACACAATGAAGCCCTTTACTTCGATATAAAGGCCTCTTAAAATCGATTTCTGTACTCCTCCCCGATGAGGAGAGTAGCGCTGAAATCGACATTGCCATTTCGAATTAGGGTTGGTGTGGCCACAATTCGACAGTATTGGCCTCTGAGAGCTATCCCACAGTGCACCATTGTGACCTCTCTGGACAGCAATCTGAACTTGGATGCACTGGCTAAGTAGACAGGAAAAGCCCTGTGAACTTCTGAATTTTATTTCCTGTTTGCCCAGCGTGGAGTGCTGATCAGCACAGGTGACCATGCAGTCCCAGAATCAAAAAAGAGCTCCAGCATGGACCATACGGGAGATACCGAATCTGATCTCTGTATGGGGAGATGAATCTGTTCTATCAGAACTCTGTTCCAAAAGACGAAATGCCAAAACATTTGAAAAAATCTCCAAGGCCATGATGGACAGAGGCCACAACAGGGACTCAGTACAGTGCTGCGTGAAACTTAAGGAGCTGAGACAAGCGTACCAGAAAGCCAAGGAATGAAATGGACGCTCACGAAGGGAGGGGCGACTGATAACTGTAGTTATTCCCCAGTTCCCGCACTCTCTGAAAACCATTTTAATTCTTGGCTGAGCTCCCAGTGCCTGAAGGGTCAAAAACATTGTCACGGGTGGTTCAGGGTATATGTCGTCAGCCCCCCCCATGAAAGCAAAGGGAAAAAAATAATTTCTCGCCTTTTTTCAATGTCACCATATGTCTACTGGATGCTGCTGGCAGACGCGGTGCTGCAGCGCTACACAGCAGCATCCCCTTGCCTTGCCTTGCCTTGCGGATGGCAGACGGTACAGTATGATTGATACCCGCCATCATCATCCCATGGGTGCTCTTGGCTGGCCTCGGTGAGGTTGGCCGGGGGCGCCTGGGCAAAAATGGGAATGACTCCAGGTCATTCTCTTCTTTAAGTTTTGTGTAATGGAGATCCAGTCCTGCCTGGAATATCATGGCAGCTGGAGGCTTCTGCCTCAGGCTGCTTTCCCAGTCAGCAGCACCGCCCGGTCACGCCTACCCCAGCCTACCCCTTGCTACCAGGGTTCACAATCAGATACTTAGACCTCTACATTTGGCTGTAAATAAAAAAAAATTAAGCTGCTGTTTAGAACTGTCCCCCAACATACATATCCTGGGACATTTTGTATTTTACCAGTGTCAACCAAAGGCCCCCACACACATGGAGATTCAGTCCTGCCTGTGCTTCTATCCTAGTGCTTATCACAGATTCCCATTTTCAGCTATAGGCTGAGCAAGTGCAGAATGGTGGTTCATTCTACTTCGCTGTAAGCCAACCGCCCTCCCCTCCCCGCTTTGATCTCTGCTTGCAGAGGCAATAAAGTCAGTGTTGTTTCATATTCATGCATTCTTTATTACTACATGGGGGGATAACTGCCACGGTAACCCAGGAGGGGTGGGAGAGGAGGGAAGCAACAGGTGGGGTTGTTGCAGGGTCATCCCCTAGAATGGCATGCAGCTCATCATTTCTGCGGGATGTCTGGGGTTCTGACCCTGAGCAGCTGTTTGCCTCTCTGGTTCTTTAGTAGGCTTGCCTGATATTCTAGGCAGGACTGACTCTCCATTAGACAAAACTTAAAGAAGAGAATGACCTGGGGAGTCATTCCCTTTTTTGTCCAGGTGCCCCCAACCGACCTCACCGAGGCCGGCCAGGAGCACCCATGATGATACAGTAGGGCTGATAACTTTCTTTGCTAACTTGCAAAGGCAAGGGGATGCTGCTGTGTAGCACTGCAGCACCGTGTCTGTCAGCAGCATCCAGTAGACATACGGTGACAGTGAAAAAAGGCTGAACGGGCTCCATGGTTGCCGTGCTATGGCGTCTGCCCGGGCAATCCAGGGAAAAGGATGCAAAATGATTGTCTTCCATTGCTTTCACGGAGGGAGGATTGACTGACGACATTTACCCATAATCACCAGTGACAAATTTTTGGCCCCATCAGGCATTGGGATCTCAACCCAGAATTCCAATGGGCGGGGGAGACTGCGGGAACTATGGGATAGCTACCCACAGTGCAATGCTCTGGAAGTTGACGCTAGCCTCGGTACATGGATGCACACTGCCGAATTACTCTGCTTAGTGTGACCGCGTGCACTCGACTTTATACAATCTGTTTCCAAAAATCGATTTCTGTAAAATCGGAATAATCTCGTAGTGTAGACATAGCCTTATACAAGTCCAAATTAAATGCTAAAAGGAACTTGCTTCTCCTTGTGGAGTAGCATGCACTAAGCACAGGACTAGAAGCCAGGAGCTCCTGGGTCATTTACTTAGCACTGACACTCACTCCTTGTATGACCTTGTCACTTTACCTTTCTCCTTTTTTCCTCATCTGTAAAATTGGGCTAATATTACTAGCCTGCCTGTCTGGGGTGCTGTGGATTAGTTAATGGTTTGTAAATGAATATCACTGTGGAAGTGATAAGTATTATTAATAACTTGGTGCTTTCCATTTTCCAAAGAACTAATTGATCTGATACGAATTGGTTTCATTTAATTTTAAATAGATTGATTAATTAGGTTAATGTGATACTGACTACAGTAATGTAAGTATTAGCATTAGATATCTAATATTAATTAGCCAAATCTAATACTAATTAAGCATATTTCTCTTCCTTGTGCTCAGCCTGAAATCTCTAACTCTTGCATTGAGTGATACCATGTGTTCTTAGTGGACAGACTGCTGCTATGTTGTGCTGAAAGCCTGAGGCCATGTCTACATCTAAAATTTTGCAGCGCTGGTTGTTACAGCTGTATTAGTACAGCTGTATAGGGCCAGCGCTGCAGAGTGGCCACACTTACAGCAACCAGCGCTGCAAGTGGTGTTAGATGTGGCCACACTGCAGCGCTGTTGGGCGGCTTCAAGGGGGGTTCCGGGACCGAGAGAGCAAACCGGGAAAGGAAACCAGCTTCGCCGCGGTTTGCTCTCTCGGTCCCGGAGCCAGCCAGCAAACCGCAGGGAAGGAGACCTGCTTGCTCGGGGTTCCGGGACCGAGAGAGCAAACCGGGAACGCCGCGGTTTGCTCTCTCGGTCCCGGAACCCCGAGCAAGCAGGTCTCCTTCCCCGCGGCTTGCTGGCTGGCTCCGGGACCGAGAGAGCAAACCGCGGCGTTCCCGGTTTGCTCTCTCGGTCCCGGAACCCCGAGCAAGCAGGTCTCCTTCCCCGCGGCTTGCTGGCTGGCTCCGGGACCGAGAGAGCAAACCGCGGCGTTCCCGGTTTGCTCTCTCGGTCCCGGAACCCCGAGCAAGCAGGTCTCCTTCCCCGCGGCTTGCTGGCTGGCTCCGGGACCGAGAGAGCAAACCGCGGCGTTCCCGGTTTGCTCTCTCGGTCCCGGAACCCCGAGCAAGCAGGTCTCCTTCCCCGCGGTTTGCTGGCTGGCTCCGGGACCGAGAGAGCAAACCGCGGCGAAGCTGGTTTCCTTTCCCGGTTTGCTCTCTCGGTCCCGGAACCCCGAGCAAGCAGGTCTCCTTCCCTGCGGTTTGCTGGGTGGCTCCGGGACCGAGAGAGCAAACCGGGAAAGGAAACCAGCTTGATTACCAGAGGCTTCCTCCTTCCACGGAGGTCAAGAAAAGCGCTGGTAACTGTCTACATTGGATTACCAGCGCTGGATCACCAGCGCTGGATCCTCTACACCCGAGACAAAACGGGAGTACGGCCAGCGCTGCAAACAGGGAGTTGCAGCGCTGGTGGTGCCCTGCAGATGTGGACACTCTCAAAGTTGCAGCGCTGTAACTCCCTCACCAGCGCTGCAACTTTCTGATGTAGACAAGCCCTGAGTTAGTAAAATGGTTTCTCTCCTCTGAATTGTGGTGTTAGTTCTTCCTCCTGTGTATTGTAGTGCCTTTCACGTTACTGCTTTCCCCAACTTCAAAGGAGTTTTGGCTTCTGGCCTAGTTTTATTCCTTCCAAAACTAAGGTTAGTTCCCCACTCAGATGCTCTCCCAAATTCATTGTATTTATTATATCTGAAGCTTCTGCTTCTGTTTTCCCGGAAAGTTTGTCTGTTTTTTACAATTATTGATGTTTTCCTCTACCACCGGTGAACCTTCTTGCCAAGTGAGTGTGATTCTTGGCTCTAGAAATAATGAGACTTAATATGAGGGAAATGTCCTGTGTATGAGAGAGGTGATCATGAAAGAGTCTCCCCAGAGAAGTGTGGAAATCCCATTGTGTGGCACAAAGCATGACTAGACAAGACACTGGGGAATATGCTATGTAGGGTATAATCCTGCATTGTCCAGGGCATGACTGGATATGACTAAATTGATTTGTTCCATTTCTAACTTCTAGTATTCTCTATTTTTTCTGCTTATATACGTGTTTAAATGTTGTGTTTGTGTTTCAAATTAAGGAAGGATCTCTTGGTCCCTTCCCATAAGTTCACCACTGTTAACAGAAGAGCCTTTTCTTCTGCATCTCCTAGCATCAAAAGCAGCTTCCCTTCAGCTCTCGGTCTCTCCATCTCTTTTCAGATCTCAGCTGAAAATTTACCCTGTTCCTTCTGTTATTCACACTTCAATATCTTCTCCATCTGCTACTCTGTAACAGTAGTAAGTGTTGTGGGTAATAATTATATACATCTGCCAATATATTATCCTATCCTGTAGCTATCTAAATTAAAATCAGGGGCATTTGTCATACAGTGTGTAACTAATCACTGCTCACATTTACCCATAGTTGCAAAACTATTAATAGAAATAGATATATTTAGATGTAGATGCTAGTTATAGTTATAGAATAGCAATGGGAGAAGAAATTGAGATGAGAGGAGACTATAGAGATAGCAAGTGTATTTTCAGATGGCAGGACCTGCAGAGGAGAATGCTCTTGCACCAGCAGTGTCAAGATAATGGGAAGGGACCAAGAGCTGATGAGCAGAAGGAGATCAGAATTATGCTTTAAGACATCCCTCCTGATACTTTTTATCTAATCCTTCCTACCTGCAGGTGAAATATTTGCTCAATTGTAGACAGTGCTGCATCTGCCAGACAGTTACAAATGAGGATATTGATTTCTACATGTGTTAATGCTATAAGCTGGCTTCAGGCCAGCAATCAACTTTGGCTAAACTTTCTCTTGCAGTAAGTAGGTTTGACATCTAGATGTACAAGGAGATTAATTGGATACTAGCTCTCTGAGTAATGAAATCCCCACCTTTGATATCCTTTTAAAGTTAATGATGGAAGAGTGAGGTTGATGCTCCTATTTTTTTCCCTGCCAAAAACCAGACAAAAAACTCTCTAAAGCAAATGAAAGCTAAACCATCAGGAGTTCAGAAACCACCAAAGGTATATTTTTTCCCAAAGAACTGTGCTCTTACAGCCCACATCCAAGTAAACTACTGTAGCTTAAACATGATTTTAAACCATATAGGCAGTGTTTTATCTGTTATCTTATCCTGCTAGTTTATCTTTAAAAACAGCTGCTCCGACAGGCCTCTTTTCTCCTCCACTTCAGAGCTTGGCATTGGGGTGTGGGAAAATCATGCCTAGAATATGGCATCCAGTTCTGGCACATGACTAGCAAAAACATGCTGCTGATTCAGAGACAATTCAGAAAACAGAGAGGTTTAAATGCTAAGAAAGGAGAGAGATAATTTAGGGTGGTCTGTGGGAGTATAATTAGAAGCAATGGGATGAAAGAGAAAATTTGCCAATAGTGGCATCTGTTCATTCTCACAAAGCCTTGTTGGAAGCCCCAGTACTTGAATTGGTTAAAGCTGGATTAGACAAAACACTAGAAAATAGATTGCAGGGAACAGTTCTACATAGGTCACTGGGGCATGGACAAGACTAGACATCTATCTCTAGCTACTATGATCCTGTCTCTCTGTTTCCTATTGCTATGACTAAGAAGACAATCAGAGTCTTTAGCCATTTGAAAGTTTTCTGTGGATACTGGGGACTGTGGTAGTGAGTTTTAGCCAGTACCCCGTGTGACGCTGCACTCCATATGATTTTATGAAAATATGCTGATGACTGTGAATATAATGTAATTGGAATATGCTTCATGCAGAAGGTCTCTTGTAAGGTATCATTACAAAGCTTATAATCTACTGAGTGTGGTCATCCTAATTTGTATAAATGTATCATTCTTGTATCTGAAACTAAAAATATGAAATACAACTCTGAGGTCCTATTGTAATTATGCAGAGTGTGGACCATTAATGGTGGCTTGGAATCTTGATGGCTCCCATTAACCAGGACGATTGACTATAGATGGCTCTGTTTACTTGCAAGGCTTCCTGTGAGTCAGGCCAGGAAGAATGAGGGCTTGGGGTCTCACAGGACATGTAACCATGTCACCTGTTACTGTAATCTATCTTAAACCTGGGGCTTTTCCATTTAGAAGAAGGGGTGGGACCCAAAAAGACAAAAGATTCCTGCCTTGTGCCAAAGCTATATAAGGAGGTAGAACAGAACAAGGGGGGCTGCAGTTATGAGAAATCTCCTAGCTACCACCTGAGCTGGAACAAGGACTGTACCCGAGGAAAGGATTGGGCCCAGACTAGAAAGGAGTCTAGTCTGTGAAAGAAGCTTATTGGAACATCTCTGAGGGTGAGATTTTATGTGTAACCAGTTTCTTAATGTATTAGGCTTAGACTTGCGTGTTTTATTTTATTCTGCTTGGTAACTTACTTTGTTCTGTCTGTTATTACTTGGAACCACTTAAATCCTACTTTTTATATTTAATGAAATAACTTTTTACTTATTAATTAACCCAGAGCAAGTAATTAATTCCTGGGGAGAGCAAACAGCTGTGCATATCTCTATCAGTGTTATAGAGGGCGGACAATTTGAGTTTACCATGTATAAGCTTTATACAGAGTAAAGCAGCTTTATTTGGGGTTTGGACCGCATTGAGAACTGGGTATCTGGGTGCTGGAGACAGGTACGCTTCTTAAGCTGTTTTCAGTTAAGCCTGCAGCTTTTGGGGGATGTGATTCAGACCTGGGTCTGTTTGCAGCAGGCTAGCTTGTCTGGCTCAACAAGACAGGGTACTGAAGTCACAAGCTGCCAGAGAAAACAGGCTCAGAGGTAGTCTCAGCACATCAGGTGGCAGTCCCAAGGGGGTCTCTGTGACCCAAACCATCACACCCTGCAAATCAAATTTGGACTTGTCTTGACTAGGTGATGTTTGAGAGGATGAAATGGTATCGGTCACTGAGAGAGAGAGCCAGTATGTGTGTATGAGTTGCTGTTGCTGATCCTGTTCCTGGCAGGCCCAGGAAGAGTGTTGTTCTTTGAATATACTGGCTAATGCTGCATGTTCTCTATTAAAGAGCTTTGGAACAAGAGAAATGGAAATAGTCCATGCAGTCAGTTTTCTTAACAGCCACAAACTATTTCCATTCACTTTTATCCAAGCCAGCAATGCATGCTGCCAAAAATCATACTGCCATTCAGCATGAATGGAGAGAGTCTGCCAGCAAACTTTGTTTAAAATCCTATCCGCAGTCATTGGACTTTTCTTCTGCTGAGATTGATCAAAGTATTTCCTTTGAAGCTGCTGGGAAGACTAGGCATCTTTCTGAATTCCCTGCGGCTGTACTGCCATGCACCGCCCTGCTTATGACATTTTGAATTTGAAAATTATTTCATCTGAGGATCTCAAAGCCCTTTACAAAGAATTCCTTTATCCTTGAGTATCAGAGGGGTAGCCGTGTTAGTCTGGATCTTTATCCAACGAAGTGGGTATTCACCCACGAAAGCTCATGCTTCTATATGTCTGTTTATCCTTGAGACAGCCCTGTGAGGTAGGTATGGTAACTTGGTTTTACAGATGGGCAAACTGATGCATAGAGAAGTGCTTTGCCCAGTGCTTGTGCTGGTAATAGAACCCAGGAGTTCTGACTGGAAATCCCCTGCTCCTCTAGACTGCACAGTTATATTTTGGTTTGTTACTGTGACATCATCTTATACTACCTCTTGAGCAGTCTGAGATCTTTCCCTCCAAAGACAGGCACAGTATTTGGAATAGTGTTTTTTTAATTGCTGCATGTGGAATCCTCAGGTGTCCTTAGGTGTTCTCAGCTGCAGCAATCTGAAGATTGACTTAGATCCCCCCCATCTGCCCCACTCTGTCTTCCACCCACATTGATGTAATAGCTCTCACTTGCTGCTTGAACACTTGACAGGTTTATTGTGTGTTGTGAACCATAGAGCTGGCCACGGTGTATGGGGATATTGACTGATGCCAGGTAAAGCACTATCTCCAGCTAATAAAGTTGTCAGGATCAGCTTGTTGGGGGATACTTGCTACACTTTCCCATTGGCCTGCCCTGGAGCTTAGAAACCAGTGTGAGGGCACGTGGTCTCATTGGCTACATCTACATGGCAAACAGAAACCCGTGGCAGTGGGTCTCAGAGCCCAGGCCTACGAACTTAAGCTCATGCTACTGCCCTTAAAATAGCTGTGTAGACATTGTGGCTTGGGCTGTGAAACCCTCCCTAAGCTTCAGAACCCGAGCTCCAGGCCAAACACGAATATCTACACAGCTGTATTTAATGCCATAGCACAAGCTCCATGAGCCCATGTCCGTTGCAGTGGACTTGGTGCCATGGGTTTCTGCTTGCCATGTTAGACATACCCAGTGAGCTGAGCATGCCCTTAGATCTGCTTCAAAACTCCACTTTGTTTACATGGCAGTATGAGGTTTGGCTAAAGACATCATACTGACCTATCCTCTGTTCATGCAACTGTTTACGTTTCTGCCTTGTTCCTAAATCTTCCCCAAGCCCCCTTCCACAGGCACTGTAAATTAAAGTTTCATATTCATTTTGGCTGCTAACAGGGACTGTTCCGTAGAGTCTTGCAGCATTGGCTCTGGTCATCTTCATATCAGTTCAGCAGGACTTCTTGTGGCCCCTACACTTGTATTAAAAACCTGCTTTGTATTCCTCTGGCTTTATTTAATATCTCTCTACATCAGTGAGTCAGTTTGAAGATTTCAGCTCTGCCTATGGCTGAGATGCTGATGATTGTCCAATAAATTTATTCTGTCTCTGCAATATTCTGATACAACCAACACTGCTGCATTAGTGTACCAGTTGAGAGCAGCATGTCGCAACAGAGGAAGTATGCTAAGGACTAGATGTTGGGGAGAGCTGGTTTTCTGTTCCTTGCACCTCCCTGGGCCTCAGCCTCCCCATCTGTAGAATGAGTCTATTTGTAAGTCTAATAAGTCAATGTCAAGTTAATGTCTGCAAAGTGCTCTTGGCGTTCTACTAGTCAGCGTGTGTTATACATTGTTCTCTCTGCCTGTTTACAGAGGGTATGACTCTGCTGCGGCTCTCAGTTAGAGGATTTGATCTGTTAGCTCAAGCCATAGAGGCTCATGCTTTATCTCTGGAGAGCCCAGGCTCAGTCCCCAATGAGGAACCAGATGATAGGCATCGTGCTTTGAGATCTTTAGTTCTCTTTGTTTACAGATATGTAAGATCTCATTGTTTATGCTCCTCTAATGAACCTGTCACCTGTAGAATGTCACACATGCTGGAATATGTAATTTTACACATACCAGATTTTGCCATATAATAATTGAGAACTGTGTTGATTTTAGCTGGCTTCTCATGTGTGCTTTATATTAGAGTTGCCTCTGGTTTAATGAGGAAATACTTGTCTAAAGTAAACAGGATGGCCTCTCTGTGTGAGCCTGAGACAATGACAGGTGTGTTATGCTGTCATGTGATGGGGGACAAACAGTTTGATATACTAGCTTGTTAGGTCTGGAAAGGCGAGAACTTACATGGCAGGTTAAAGTTTGTAGAGGTCTCATACTGCAGTCGTCCCCTGCAGAAAGCATTACTGCAGAGAATGGTGTGGAAACACAAGCAGCAGGCAAGCTCGCAGCTGCTCAAGTCCCAGCCTCTCCTAAGAGGAGGAGAATGTTGTCTGCAGTGAAATGCATAACTACTTCTCTCCTCACTTCAGATTCTGCCTTGGCACAATGTTCACTTGGATAAATACATTGTTCTGGAGGAAATTCTGGATTGGCTGATAAGCAACTAATCCCAGCCAGTTTCCCAGTTCAACTCACGCTCTTGTGGTGAGATTGATGAAACAGCACCAGAGCCTCTCTTCCCTCCACCTTCGCTATCCCCCCAGCTGCTGGCCCAGTTGCTCAGGACTGTCTTTGTGCCTTGCACAATGAAGCAGCACACGCGGCCAGGCCAGTGCAGGGAAAGGGTAGTGAGAGAACTGCAGCGTGTGACTAACCTGTGAATCTAATCCTGCTCTAGCTGACAATAGGGCCTTTCTTTTCCTCCACTTGCTGGGCCGCTGTGCAGAATTAGAATTAGCATGGAGCAATGTGTGAAATGGCTCTGGCTTGAGCAGTGAGTAAATCATCTGGCAGAAACACTCCATCCTTTCTGAATCCCTTGGTATTGTGGTGCTATGCAAGCTGCAGCCCTTCACTGGCTTCCCTTTAGTGCAGAGGGGGAACCATGTAGTCGGACATCACAGTGAGATACTGGCTAGGCAAATACAACTTATGTGGTCATGATCCAGTCTATGGTAGGCTGCTGGCCTGTCTCCCAAGCTCAGGAAGGACTGATTCCATGCCCAAAGTCTAGTTCTAGCCCAGGGGTCGGCAACCTACGGCACGCATGCCAAAAGTGGCACGTGAGCTGATTTTTGATGGCACACGGGGCAGGCTGAGCCGTTCAGCCCACCACCTCTCGGGGTTCCCGCTGCTGGCCCCTTGGAACCCCAGGCTGACAGCGGGCTGTGAGCCCAGCTGACAGGAGCCAGCAGCCGAAACCCCAGAGCGGCGGTGGGCTGAGCCACTCAGCCCACCACCGCTCTGAGGTTTCCACCGCAGGCTTCTGTCAGCTGGGGTCCCACTGCCAGTCCCACTCAGCGCCCGCTGCTGGTCTGGGTGAAGGAACCTCAGGCTGGCAGTGGTTTGAGACCCCAGCTGGCAGGAGCCGGCGGCCGAAACCCCAGAGCGGGACGGGCAGAGATGCTTAGCCCACTGCCGAAACCCCAGAGCTGGGCGAGCTGACTCACTCAGCCCTCCGCTGCTCTGGGGTTCTGGCTGCTGGCCCCTTGCTAGCCGGGGTCCCAGCTGCAGCCCCACTCACCTTGCTTCTGGTTGGAGTTCCAGCGCAGGCCCCCTGTCAGACTTCGGCCCTGCTCAGCCCTACCAGCTGCCAGCTCCACTCACCTCAGCTGCCGATCTGGGGTTCCAGCCGGTTAACAACTGATCACTCAGAAGCCTGTGTGCAGCTTAAAGCATCTAAATAGGTGCCACCAAACACTGGAAAACTCAGCAAGGATCACACTAAACTAATAAGATCTGCGTTTTAATTTAATTTTAAATAAAGCTTCTGAAACATATTGAAAACCTTGTTTACTTTACATATAACAGTAGTTTGGTTATATATTCTAGACTTAGAGAGAGACCTTCTAAAAAACATTAAAATATATTGCCGGCATGCGAAGCCTTAAATTAGAGTGTATACATGAAGACTTGGCACACCACTGCTGAAAGGTTGCCGACCCCTGTTCTAGCCCTTCTTTCAGGGCAGTTTATTATTCAAACCCAAAACTCATAAGTTAACACACAACCAAGCTATTTCCTCGACCAACACAGGTTGTAGGGGCCCAGAGACCTTTCCCGTTACATCTCTCGCACTGCCGCAAGAGCTGCCCTCCTTCCTCCAGCCTTCTCTTCAACTGGGCTCTTTCAGTCCTTCATAGGAGCTACCTAACCTTTCCCCAGCTGGGTCTGATAATCCCCTTTGCCAGGGCCAAAGACCTCTTCTTCAACAGGCTCTGCCTCCAAACAAGGCTGGCTGGCTGCGTATTGAGGGACCTGGTTACAACATGGTCAAATCCTAACTTTCTCTTTTGCCATAGATGGGATTGTACCATAGTCCTGAAACACACCACATCTCTGGACTTTGCAGGGCTGACCTACGGCTCAGTAACACAATTAAAACATGGTTCAGTCTCATCTACACTGTGAGATTGAACCATCTTTTATTTGTGTCAAGGGACATGTCTTTCAATATAGTACTGTGGTCATTGCAGCGTAGGTGGGACGTGGGGACTGGCTGGACCAAAGCCCCGGGGAAACTTTAAGCTGCTCTCTGTTGACTTTATTCACAAACTTACTATCTGAATGAGAAATCTTGCAACCTTGTGAAGGAGCAGAGTCACCTAACTTCTTTCACTAACTCAGGAATTTACGTAAATTTCCATTTCTGTTACCAAACTTCTGAATCCCCCTCCCCCCTGCCCCATCCCTGAACTACTCCTGGTGGGTTAGAGGAAGCAGATTCGTCAAAGCGCAAGTGCCTGGCGAATTGCTGCTGTTGGGAACAAAGCTTTTCTGAACTCTTCCAGCGGGTGGCAGGACAGGTGCATTTCATTCATGAGAAAGAACCATTCCAAGATTTCTAACACAGCTGAATCTAGCATGGCTGCTTTTTGTTTTCTTCCCTGTTTATGCACCAATATGTACCTGCCAAGTATCCCAGTTTTTGGCAGGGCCATCTCAGTTGGGAAGAAGAAAAATCCTGCATCCTGCTGCAATTTGTGATCATTCTGCTGATGCAGGGCTCTTGGCAGCTCACCATTACCTTCCTCTTAGATTGCCCTCACCTTTGCTTGCCCTAAGTCTCCTGAGTACACTTCCAAAAGGATCCTTGGTATTTCCAGTTCAGCTGGGTGCTTTCAGATTTGCGCCAGAATCCTTTGCACCACTCTTTTGTGGCCTTAATCAAATTGTTCTCATCCATCAAATGTGTGGCACATCTGGAATTTCAAGACACCAGCGTACATACAGCAGATCTGGAAACGGCAAAGCCTCTTGGGAAGGGTAATTGAGACAGGAGAGATCAGCAGCTGATGATAGCCAGAAGAAAAGCAGGGTGTGGCTGAGCTGGTCAGTGAAAAGCAGGGTGAAGGATTATGTTCGGTGCAGGCACACTGATGTTTCGCTGACCACGTATAACCCTGTTTCTTAGCTTGGGACACTGGTGAGCATGAATCAGCTTCACTAATGAGGGACAGGAATGGGTTTGGCTCTGAGACTAGTATTTAAAGAGATGGATAAAATAATTTATTTAAAATACTTTACTTCCCCTGACAATAATATGAGCAATCAATAAAACTGATCTAATCTATCTCCACCATAGATGCTATAAGTTTCTTAATATTGTTTTGCATGCTACTTATCTTGGGAAGTGAAACTATTGTCCAGTTGCATTTGTTTCTACTCAATTTCATTTCCTTTGTGCCCTAATGCAATTGCATTAATTTCTGGGTTTCCAGTGCTCTCTTCTGTTGTGATTTAAAACATTTAAAATGCCAAATTATATGGGCCTTAAAGACACTCACCAAGTTTCTTTGCTGATCCGCCACAGTACCCAGGGTTTAACTGTCAGCTAGCTATGATACCAAAATACTTGTCAGAGCTTATATGGAGGATGCCTCGGGTGAAGACACTTTTAGGGATGGCATTAACTCTGTCCTTTTCTGTATAATCAAAACATCTGAAAGACAAGAAATTCCAAGTTACACCTAACAACCTTGCCTTCCCACCTATATTTTAAACTGTAATTTTCTCTTTTTCCCCCCTTTAGTTTTGGCTATGTTCTTGCAACTTCAGTTCAAGCTTAATGAAGATTTTTCTGTGGGGTGGGATGTCTGATCATTTTGTGACCTCCCTCCCTCTTATGCTTTATTATTAAAAAAAAAAGAAAAGAAAAGGAAATATTGGACCAAAACTGCTTCTCTGTCTTTCTCTCGGTGTTTATAGTGGGCCAATCTCCATGATGAATGTACTTATGTCTCTTTAGGGAACTGACCCAGTTGCCATTGAAGTCAATGGGAGTTGGTTCGGGAATCGGGGGCCAACTGGACGCTGCAAAACTGGCACAGCAGCTCACACAATGCACTATAGAAATGCAATGGTCTGCCGAGTGTATGGTGTTATGGTGTCCCTATTATTCTCTCTCTCATCCCCTGAATGTGTGAGGTTCTTTGCAAACAAAGACCCTCAAAATAACCCTCCTCTACGAAGACACAGACACACTGGAAGTTGTTGTTATATTGCCTCTTAACTCTTCTTCCTCACAGGTTTACTAAGAATCTCTCTCCAGACAAAATCAACCTGAGCACACTGAAAGGTCAGGGGCAGCTGACCAACCTGGAACTGGATGAAGAGGTGCTGCAGAATGTGTTGGATCTGCCCACCTGGCTAGCGATCACCCGTGTCTACTGTAACAAGGCTTCCATCCGGGTGAGTTGAGATACCGCGCTAATGGTGTCCTCCAAACACAATGCAGCCCACTTAATGTCAGTCTGCATTTGATGTTATCTGGGGCGTCTGATAATGGATGTCAGCTTTCTCAACTGGAAATTAAATTGTGGTAGCTGAGGCATATCCTGCCCCTTCCTCATTCTTTAATGCTGAAAGAGTGAAACAGCCATCCCAGGTTGCCCTGGCTGTTCATACAAACCGCCAAACTGGACTGAAACAGGAATGTAAAGTGTAAATAAACTCAGATTGAAATTCTTTGAAAACCTGCTTGTGCCATGAGTTTCTATGCAGTAACTGTTATTTAAAGATCACATTTTCAGCAATGGAGACATCAGAAATAATGTACAAATTGGGTAAAAGCATGTGAAAAACGACTTGCTAGGCACCTTACAAGCCTCTGCGCCCACAATTACCCAGCTTGCTAGTATCATTGCAGTAATTGCACATGCAGTCACAGCTGCACTTGTGCACAGAGAATGGGCCTCTTCATCTTGAAAATCTTGTTCCAAGTGCTTTTTGTCTCAGGAATTTTTCAGCTGACATTAAATGAGAAGTTGTTTGTTTGTTTAACCTCAGCTGATGTTAGACACAGTTACACTAAATTAATGGAAAAGCATTTAGCATATGGAAAAGACTTTCTGTTAAAGTGTGGTTCTGCTCTGCCAAATGACTGTAAAAATAGCTCCTTTTACTCATCTCAGCTGCTCCCTGTATGTATTCAAAGTTGGATCTGCTCAGTTTAGTAACAAGCATTAGTTCTTGCTCCTCCTAGAACTGCAGAGCAAACACAGGTCAGTGGGGGTAAATGGACTGTATTCAGATTGAGCATAATCTACAGAACTGAAAAGTAAATTCCAGTTACAGCCTGAATTAATTGATTACAAACCTATTAAAGACAACAGAGTTGCTCATGCATAAGTGAAATCTGAATTTGGGCTGCAGAGCATATATTGCTGGTAATGATGCATGAAAAGGAAAAGACTCAGCCTGAAATACAAAAGCCAATCTGGGCTTACGCAGCAGGTCGTTGGAACACCGTTTCGGTTGTCTGTGGGAGCCCATTTGAGCTGGAGTCAGTGAGACACAGTGAACCTGTATTGTCACAGTGCTGTTTTTATGTGATCAACTCTGAGAGCACAGCAGGACTTGAAGTGAGCTGATCTCAGGGGGGCTCGACTGTGTCTCCCCGAAATTGTTCAAACCTATGCATACTGAGGCATCTTCTGCAACTCGAGCTCTGTCTTTACAGATCCAGTGGACGAAACTGAAGACGCACCCGATTTGTCTGGTAATATTTTGTTTTGGTCTTCTTCCTTCTTTGTAATAAATCTTAGCTAAGGGATTGTACCTGCAAAGGGACAATTGGTTCTTACTGCTAGAGGTGTTGAAGCTTTTGTGACGTAACATCTCAGCTGCTGATCAAATCCAGCCCATTGCACAGAGGCTTCTCTAAGGTCACATGAGATGTGAATGTTTTTCTTTACCACCCAGGTCTCATAGAAGTAAGTGTCTTTGTCTCTAAGGGTATGCCTACACTGCCAAAAATCCCCACAGCAGCACGTCTCAGAGCCCGGATCAGTTAACTTGGGCTCATGCTACGGGGCTAAAAAAAAGCAGTGTATAGCCGTTTCTGCTTGGACTGGAGCCTGGCTTTGACACCTGGTGAAGGGGCTAGAGCCCACACTCCGAGACCTACCCCCTGCGTTAGGTTTCATAGCCCAGCTCCAGGGAGGGAGTGTCTGCAGCGGTATTTTTAATGCTATAGCATGAGCCCCATGAGCTTGACTCCGTTGACCCATGCTCTGATACTGGCTGCCATGGGGTTTATGGTTGTTGGGTTTTTTTGCATTGTAGATGTACCCTAAGGCCTTTCTTAGGTTGCTGAGCTGTCCTATGGTCAACTGTTGGATAGCCCTAGGGAACAGTACACATTCCTGGGATATGGTGAGACTTACCCAGATGACATTCCCACTGGCCCCAGGGTGCTAAACTTGGTTTCAAGTGTATAATAAGAGTGTTCTCTACAAGTAGATGTGAAATTAGTGATAGATTTTTCTCAGTGGATCTCAAGGTACTTTGTAGACTGTGTGTACATTAGCACTGAAATGCAGCAACCTCTGAGACCTGGTCTACACTACAAAGTTAGGTAGATTTGTGTCAACCTATTTGTCTGTGTCTCTATGCTCAAATTTGTCTCCAGCTGATATAAGCACCAGTTAGTCACACAGTCAAATCACCTCCCTGAACGGCATAAAGTGGAAATCCATCAACCTCATGAAGAAACTTGCACAAATACAGACAGATATCATCTTCCTTTCCAAATGCAAACAGATGGACATCATACCAAATGGACTAAAGGTAGAAAATCCACTGCTATCTACATACTACACAGACCACAGTGAGAGATTATGCCACACTCTATCAAAAAAACTGAGGAACCACCTGATCAGCATCCTATACAGCAAACAGGAAAACATCAAAAAAGAGCTCTCTAACCTGGAGACTCTCATTAATAACCAAACTTCTACACAAGCAGACTTCACTAGAATAAGACAGGAGATCTACATTACTCACTTCACCTCTCTACAAAGGAAAAAGAACTGTAAGCTGTCTAAACTCCTACCTGCCATGTGGGGCCACAACCGTGGTACCCCTAACCCACCCAGCAATATTGTCAATCTATCCAACTACACACTCAGCCCAGAAGAAAAGTCTGTCCTATCTCGGGGACTCTCTTTCTGTCCTGCCACCCCCACCAACATGATACAGTTCTGTGGCGATCTGGAAGCCTACTTTCGCCGTCTCCGACTCAAAGAATACTTCCAGGACAACACCGAACATCGCACTGATACACAGGTGCCCTCCCACCAACAGCACAAGAAGAAGAACTCCACATGGACTCCTCCTGAGGGTCGAAATGACAGTCTGGACCTATACATTGAATGCTTCCGCCGGTGTGCACAGGCAGAAATCGTGGAACAACAACATCGCTTGCCTCACAACCTAAGTCGTGCAGAACGCAATGCCATCCACAGCCTCAGAAACCACCCTGACATCATCAAAGAGGCTGATAAAGGAGGTGCCATTGTCATCATGAACAGGTCTGACTACCAAAAGGAGGCCGCCAGACAACTCTCCAATACCAAATTCTACAGGCCACTTCCCTCAGATCCCACTGAGGAATACACTAAGAAACTACAGCATCTACTCAGGACACTCCCTACACTAACACTACACTAACACCAGAAGAAATCAGCATACCCCTAGAGCCCCGACCAGGGTTATTCTATCTACTACCCAAGATCCACAAACCCGGAAATCCTGGACGCCCCATCATCTCAGGCATTGGCACTCTCACTGAAGGACTGTCTGGATATATGGATTCTCTACTCAGACCCTATGCCACCAGCACTCCCAGCTATCTCCGTGACACCACTGATTTCCTGAGGAAACTACAATGCATTGGTCACCTCCCAGAAAACACCATCCTAGCCAGCATGGATGTAGAGGCTCTCTACACAAACATCCCACACACAGATGGAATACAAGCTGTCAGGAACACTATCCCTGATGATGCCACAGCACAACTGGCTGCTGAGCTCTGTGCCTTTATACTCACACACAACTATTTCAAATTTGATGACAATATATATCTCCAGATCAGTGGCACTGCTATGGGCACCCACATGGCCCCACAATATGCCAATATCTTTATGGCCTACCTGGAACAACGCTTCCTCAGCTCTCGTCCACTCATGCCCCTTCTCTACCTACGCTACATTGATGACATCTTCATCATCTGGACCCATGGGAAAGAGACTCTGGAAAAATTCCACCACGATTTCAACAGCTTCCACCCCACCATCAACCTCAGCCTGGACCAATCTACACGGGAGGTCCACTTTCTTGACACCACAGTGCAAATAAGTGATGGTCACATTAACACCACCCTATATCGAAAACCTACCGACCGCTATGCCTACCTTCATGCCTCCAGCTTCCATCCCGGACACATCACACGATCCATTGTCTACAGCCAAGCACTGAGGTACAACCGCATTTGCTCTAACCCCTCAGACAGAGACCAACACCTACAAAATCTCCACCAAGCATTCTCAAAACTACAATACCTGCACGAGGAAATAAGGAAACAGATCAACAGAGCCAGACGTGTACCCAGAAGCCTCCTACTGCAAGACAAACCCAGGAAAGAAACCAACAGGACTCCACTGGCCATCACATACAGCCCCCAGCTAAAACCCCTCCAACGCATCATCAAGGATCTCAACCCATCCTGGACAATGATCCCACACTTTCACAGGCCTTGGGTGGCAGGCCAGTCCTTGCCCACAGACAGCCTGCCAACCTGAAACATATTCTCACCAGTAACTGCACACCGCACCATAATAACTCTAGCTCAGGAACCAATCCATGCAACAAACCTCGATGCCAACTCTGCCCACATATCTACACCAGCGACACCATCACAGGACCTAACCAGATCAGCCACACCATCACTGGTTCATTCACCTGCACATCCACCAATGTAATATACGCCATCATATGGCAGCAATGCCCCTCTGCTATGTACATCGGCCAAACTGGACGGTCTCTACGGAAAAGGATAAATGGACACAAATCAGACATTAGGAATGGCAATATACAAAAACCTGTAGGAGAGCACTTCAACCTCCCTGGCCACACTATAGCAGACCTTAAGGTGGCCATCCTGCAGCAAAAAAACTTCAGGACCAGACTTCAAAGAGAAACTGCTGAGCTTCAGTTCATCTGCAAATTTGACACCATCAGCTCAGGATTGAACAAAGACTGTGAATGGCTTGCCAACTACAGAACCAGTTTCTCCTCTCTTGGTTTTCACACCTCAACTGCTAGAACAGGGCCTCATCCTCCCTGATTGAACTGACCTCGTTATCTCTAGCTTGCTTGCTAGCATATATATACTTGCCCCTGGATATTTCCACTACATGCATCTGAGGAAGTGGGTATTCACCCACAAAAGCTCATGCTCCAAAACGTCTGTTAGTCTATAAGGTGCCACAGGATTCTTTGCTGCTCATAAAGCCATGGTTCACCTACTGAGGTCAATGTGCGAGCATAGATATTGTATGACCTATAACAACCCTCACAGTCCTCCAGCAGCTGTCCCATAATGTTCCATTCTCTACAACAGTGACTGCTCTGGCCAGCACTTTAAACTCCACTCTCAGAGACTGGAAGCCGCACCCCACCTTGAAACCTCTCCATGGGTTTTTTAAATGTTTTTTTCTGATCTCCCAACTTGAGGGTTAACTAACAGTTCACCCTCATTGTGTGCAGTTGCCCAGCCACCTGTGCCAAGCTCCACACACTAGACATGCTCCTGCCTGGAGTAGAGAGGAAGTATTGGGTCTCTGGGGCCTGTGGGAAGAAGAGGCTGCACAAACACAGCTACAGACAAGCTGTAGAAATGTGGACATCTGTGAGCAGATTGCACAGGGGCTGCAAGCAAAGGGGTATGACAGGGATCAGCAGCAGTGCTGCATGAGAGTGGAGTGCACCTACCAGGTGCAGAGTTGAAATGGGGAGAAAGATAGATACTTCAGTCAAGGTTGCTCAGCCAACCCCCTTACTTTTATGAAAAGCGCTCTGTGAAATTTTCAATGTCCATGCAGAGTAGATGGGACCTTGGTTTTTAAGGTCTCATTTGAAATATCCACTCACACACAGTGAATTCCCTGAGAATGATGGGGAAGGTAGAGTCCACCTTGTTGGTATTTGACCTAGCAGTTCCAGTGACCCCCTATGTATTTCAAACCTAGGACCATAATGCTCATCCTCAGTCTTAATATCATGCTTACTTCTTCCTTGCTGTGTTTGCAGTACCTGGATAAGGTGGAGGTGGAGATGCGAACCTGTGAAGAGCCTCGGCCACCCAATGGACAATCTCCCATTGCTCTCGCTGCAGGTCAAAGGTTGGCATCACCAAACTCTGCAGTTAGTTTTTTGACATTGTATTATCTGTGTTGGGCAGGCACCCCCGATTGTCCATTCTGAGCAGTGAAGGAGCCTTGCAATAAAAAAGAGGAATTGTTTTCTCCCAGCCTTTTAAATTGTGAGATGGAAACAGGGATTGACAGAAGTTTGTACAGCTGGCCATGGTTGACCTAGACTAGATCCTTAAGAATGCCCAGCTCCTTTAAGCCATGCTCCCTAGAGGCTTTGCATTGCAGCTCCCACCTCCTGTTAGGAAACAGTGGATAGGATTCCTTCACTGCAGCCCATTTCCCCATCCTTTCCTGCTCCTCTAGCAAAGTCTCTCTTTCCCACTTCCTGAACATCTTCATTGATTTCCCTCATCTTTGGCAGAGACCTAAATCTCCTTGCTTCCAAAGCTTCACTGAAATTCCTGCCTAGCCTGCACCTGTGTTCTTCTCCGCTGGCTGTGCTCTGTCACATTTCCCAGCACCCCACTCAAGCTTCTCTCCTCACCACTCCTTTATCCCCATCCTGACTCAGCTCCTGCTTTCATGTTGCCCCTCCAGGCCAGAAACAAGTAACATTCTGTCACAAAGCATTCCCCATGATCACTCTATACTGTATTGTGCCTGCCTGGGCTGTTGAGCTTTCATCTTTTTGGGAAGTCCGTTGACAGAGCTATGACACTTCAAATCCATTGAGGCTCTGCAGAAGCTCTAACAGTTTCAACACATTCTGCTCATTGTACTGTGCTGTATACTCCTTCTTGGCTACGTTAACAATCGTGTCTCTTCTGAATCGGCTAGCAGTGCTTGCTGGAGTGTTGTGTGGGACAGGAGTATTTCTGTCTCTGACCTTGGGAGTGAGAGGCAGACTCCCAAGATCATCAGCTTCCATGTGCACTGCATTCCCTTGCCCACCCCTTGCTCCATCATTTATTCTTCGTCCTCTGTCCCTGCCTACCATGGGGATGACTTTGAACATTCAGTTGTAACCACGGCTGAGGCTAGTCTATCAAATGGGGGATGCCTTAGAGCACAGATGATGGCACTTCTCCTGGAGGTAGCCCATCCCTGTGAAGCCAGTCTGCTTCTGAACCTTAGGTCTCCTTTGTGACAGTTGTTTATTACCACTGGGTCAGTCTGAACTGGGGCCCCTTTTAACAAAATGATGATTTTGAGGGTTCTTCTCTTTACAGCGAGTATGGCTTTGCCGAAAAAGTTGTGGAGGGAATGTTCATTGTTGTTAATTCCATCACCATCAAGATTCACTCCAAGGCCTTCCACGCCTCTTTTGAACTGTGGCAGCTCCAAGGATACAGCGTGAATCCCAACTGGCAGCAGAGCGACCTACGTTTCACCCGCATCACTGACACTCATAGAGGAGAGGTAAGACCCTCTCTGTATTGGCAGACGCAGCATACGGGGGTGTCACATTTAGGTCTCTTCCATGGTCCCTGAAGGATCTGGCAGATTTGGGGCCATCGTTCATCTTCTCTGAATTCTCACCTCATGGTCTCAGTATGGATGACTATAAGGAACCTCAGTGACCTCTGCTTCACAGTCTAAAGCATCCACTGGGAAACGGAGTCGCTCTGAACTCTTCCATAACCAGTGGTCCCCTATCCCACTTCTTCATAGCATCTCCTTACTGGGAGAATGAAAAACTGGAGAAGCTGTGAGCTCCCTTACAATCAGTACGTTTTCACTAGTCTCTGCTGTGATTGCACTGTGGAGGGAGGACTATATACTCCCAGGGCAGCTCCTCCATTTATTACTGGGATCCCAGAAGAAAGATAGTGTCTCTTCCTTCCCCACTTCTAAGTCTGTTTCTCTTCTTCCCTATGCGCTGCTACCATGTAACATATCTATCGTTAAAGTCTTGAAGTTGGTGAAATCCTCAACATTTTCCCATTTGTTTCCTGGTCTCTTTCTCTCTGGGTAGGTTTTGACATTTAAAGAGCTCACCTGGCAGACACTTCGGATAGAGGCAGATGCCACTGACACTGGTGATCAGGATCCCACTACAACTCCTCTGAGGCTCATTACCAATCAAGGCAGGATCCAAATTTCTCTCAAGAGAAGAGTGAGTATCGTCACTGATAGCAGGAGTGATTTGCATGGTGAAGTCCTGATTGCATCTCCCTGATCAGGAATAACGTCCTTACTAAATTGAATTTCAGAACCAAGAAGAGGCACAGAGAGGGATAGTTATTCCTGTGTCTGGTGAAGGTACTCATGCCCTCCCTTCTCAGTGTTTGTGTTTTTTCTCCACAAAAGCAGAGTCCTAGATGCTGTATTGCTCTGTGGTTTCAGTGAGGTACACGCTGAGCTCTTATCTTGCATACTCAGAACAGCTCATTTCTTAGTTCAGGAATGCATGCAGCAGGGCAAATGGGTGAATAATCCTCTGTCACATTCATGTAAAAGTGTGCTGTGTCCTCTTTTACTGAGCACTTAAATCACTGCCAGGCTTAGTTGTACTATAAACAGGAGAAGGAGAAAGGTGATGAAGTGTCAATTAGAAAGAATAAACCTCCTGCATTTCCACTTCTTCCTTCAGTGCAGTTGGACACATGCCTCCTTAGGTGGAGACGGATTTGTCTAGCCTGGCACTCAGTTGAGACAACAGATCCCTCTGAATAATATTGGGGTACCCTGGACACCTGTCAGTCAGATGAATGGCCTCCCTCTACCCTATTTTCATTCATATGACTTCTAAAGTGGCACATTTTGCAGCTGCTGCAGTCCACAATTCCCCTGAAGAATAAATGTGTAAGGTTAAAATTGTTATGTTAAACTCCCTGCTTTCTCTTTGGCTGGCTTAGACCAAAGATTGCAATGTGGTGGCATCTAAGCTGATGTTCCTTCTTGACGACTTGCTGTGGGTGCTGACAGACTCTCAGCTGAAAGCCATGATGAAGTATGCAGAATCCTTGAGTGAAGCCATGGAGAAATCTGCCCAGCAGAGGAAGAGTATGGCACCAGAACCTGTCCTGGTAAGCAGCTGTTACCCAAGCATGGGCATTCTGGGAAAAGGGAAGAGACATGGAAAAGGCAGCATGGATTCTCTGTATACACATACAAATGGGTGCCTGCTGCCAAGTGGCCTCTCTGATGATGGGAAGAGGTAGGAAAGCTGTAATCTGTGCAGCTTCCCAAAAGTCCTGTCAACACTCCTTAGGGTCTGAGCACTGGGAGAAGTTTAAAAGCTTAGCTGATGCAAGGTTAGGCACACATGGATATGGAGTCACCACTGGGAGAAAAACATGACCTAAAGGCACTGCACCCAACACCAAAAGGCATCAGTGAATATTTTTAAATGGTCATGGGCTAGAATTGTTCTGGGGAAAAAGATGGAAAATTCTGTGATCCTCTAGGCCAGCAGTTCTCAAACTTCATTGCACTGTGACCCCCTTCTGACAACTAAAATTATTACACAACTCCAGGATGTGGGGGACTGAAGCCTGAGCTTGCAGAACCCCGCCACCCCAGGCAGAGGACTAAAGCTCAAGCCCAGGGGGCTTCAGTCCCAGGCAGGGGACCTGTAACCTGAGCCCGCCGCCCAGGGCTTTAGCTTCAACCCAGGGTGGCGGGACTTGGGCTTTGACCCTGGGCAGTGGGGCTTAGGCTCCAGCCCCAGGTCCCAGCAAGTTTAACACCAGTCCTGGCGACCCCATTAAAATGAGGTCATGACCCACTTTTGGGTCACATCCCACAGTTTTGAGAACTCTGCTCTAGGCAGGACTATCACAAGGTGTCAAAGGATCCATAGATTTTGTTTTGGTAATAGCAGATAATGAATATATCCTGGAAGTAATCTCTTTAGCCTCTGCTAGGTAGTTCCTGTCTCCTACTTTCGTTCTGAAAATAAAAATACATGGGGAGCACTCCAACCTTGTAAAAAATTATCATGATCCAGGGTGTTCAGGGAAGAACACGATCATGCCATTTCAGGATCATTATATTTTCTCCCAGTATCCTGTGAGGGGACTCCCAGTGCTCAGAGATGTTTGTATTGTTCGTTTGCAGCACACAGAGCTTATTGGTATTTCAGAACCTCTAACCAGCTGTTCCTCACACCCTCCTTCTACATGCATCTGATGAAGTGGGTATTCACCCACGAAAGCTCATGCTCCAATACGTCAGTTAGTCTATAAGGTGCCATAGGACTCTTTGCTGCTTTTACAGATCCAGACTAACATGGCTACCCCTCTGATACTTGACCTCCTTCTAGCGTTAGCCCTTAACTTCTCCCCCTTACCCTCACAAATGTTTTTTTTAAAGAAGTTTTGCAAAATGCTCAGCAAAGTTAAATAACAGAGAGATGTTTAAATAACTGCTGTAGAGGGAAAGTGAAATTAAGGGGAACAAGACAAAGGATGAAAGATGTTTTCAGCAGAGATTTGCAAAGAGCCAGAGAGCATGAGGTGAGAAAAGGGATGTTTTTCCAGATAGCAGGAACTGCAGGAGAGATGGTTTTGCAAACAGTGCAGCGAGATAAGGCTAAGAGGAGTTTAAATAATAATGCTAATATTGCTCTTTTCATCCATAGGTTTGAAAGCATTTTCCAAAGATAAGTGAGCATCATTAGTCTCATTTTAGAGACTGGGAAACTGAGGCATGGAGCTTTTCCAAGGTCACACAGCAGAGCTTAAAACATAACACAGATCTCTTGATTCCCTGTTTGGTACCCTGTTCACTGGACCTTGCTGCCTCCACTGATTATAAATCAATTGATGTCACTGCAATAGAATTAAGCTTTACCCAGTCTATGTCTGCAGAAACGGAAGCGCAAGATCAAATTGCTAATCATAAGTTCTAGTTGTTCAGTTATGTTTGGCTCTTTGCTTATACATGCAGTGTTACAACCACTGGTCAAAGGCCTTTCATTTGGGGAGCACTGTTCAGGCTCTTCCATGGTGGAGTGTAAACATAGGCTGTTTTCAGTGCACTAGAATCTGCTTCCCTGTTTTCCTTTGATGATGTACTGGTACCTGCAGAACATGTTTCTGTGTATTCTAGACCCCACCACCTGCTCCGAGTGCCCACCAGTCCTGGTCCCAGACATTTGGAGGCAGTCTGAATGCAAGAAGCATCAGCCAGTACTTTGAGAAGTATGACATGAAAGAGTCCTCCTACCACCTATTCATCTCCCGTCTGGACCTGCACATCTGTGATGACAGCCACAGCCGGGAGTCAGGTACCTGACCAAGAGCAGCGCTAGGGAGAGCCTGGAGGAGAGAGAAATTAACCAGATCATGAGGGGTACTTCTTTTTCACGTGTGCACATTCATGTAATTCTGCACTTCTTAGTTCAGTGTTAGCACATCTCAGTGAGGCAGGTGTTAATGGCTCAACCTTTGAGGGGTGACACTGTGCTGAGTACCAGGAAATTGCATGTGTGGTGCAGCTTCCTAGGAGAAGGAGTGAAAGTCCTCTCACTGGCTTGGACAAAGCATTAGAGAATATGCAATAGGGAACAATCTGTCACCGATCGAAGAGGTAGATTAGATGGTCTAATAGCTCATCTCACTTGGTCAGTATGGGATTGTTCCTTACCATTTATTTTCTGGTAATTTAGCTAGCCTAGTTTTAAATGGGCTAGGCAATGGGGCTTCCCCACTTCCCTTGCAAGACCATTCCCCAGTCTCGCAGATCTCTCTGCCAGGAGTGCTTTCCCAGTAATCCAGTTTAAAATTGGCCTTTCCTGATTTTAATCCCATTCCTCCTAGTTTATCCCAGTGGGAACATACTGCATGATTCCTCTCCCTCCCTGTTTGAAGTAGCATGTGCCCCTCTTCCAGTCCCGTGCTCTCCTTGCAATCTTGGTTGTCCCTTAGCCAAGCTCTAGATATTTATTTCTATAAATCTTTCCCATAATTCAATGCCCTCTGATTATTACTGTTGCTTTTCTCTGAACTTGCTCCAGTTTGTCTCCTTTTCTTGTTGCTGAGTTACCTGGAACTACAGTACACACAGTGTTCCAGCTGGACTTTCATCAGAGCCATATAGAGAGAACAGGCTGGTAATAAACCCTGTGATTTTAAAGCCTCAGCATAGGCAGCCCAAAGCTGCGTTGTCCTCTTTATTTTGTTACCATATTGTTGGTTATAGTGTGAGAACCATAACTGCCAGGGGTGCTCTGCAGTTTTGTGTGTGGTGCACTAGTTTTCTTGATGGCACTAATGGTTAGTCAGTTTCATTCCATTGTCTGTCTGTTTCCTGGCCTAGATGATCATGGGAGATGGTGCCAAACCTAAAAGGAGGTATAATGATTGCAGCATCTTACCTTAAAATGGTATCCTTCTATATAGCCCCTTTCATGCCATGGGATCCCAAAATACTTTCAAACTGTACCATATATATACAGGGATTACTCACACAACACAGAAATGCAGTCACCTCTGGAATGGAATGTGGCAACTATTCAGCAGTGCCTATCAATTCTTTACCAGCCATTCAGGACAGCACATGGAGAACACCACTTTTTATAGGCAACTGAAACCTCAGGGGAATTTTAGAGAGAGAGAGAACGTAGTGACTGTAATTAGAATTTAGCCGTGGCCCCAGGGTTGGCATCTTCTGGTATAAAAAGGGCTGTGGGATTCTTTATTGAGCAGGATTTTATGTCTCATGTAAAAGAAGGTTCCAGTACCACTTGCAGTACAGTGCCCCCTAACACCGAAGTGAGATGCCGGTACAGTAGCGACTCAAGGAGTTATGCAAAGTTGCTCCGAATTCCCCTCAGTTAGGACTTGGCTTGCACAGCTGATACGCAGACGTTCTTTATTTTGTCTTCCCACAGACTCCTCAAAGCACGGGGTGATGGGAGGTGCAATGCAGCTCACGTTCAGGAGAATGGCTTTTGACTATTATCCCTTCCATTGGACAGGTGAGAGGGGTTTGTTCTTTCCTCATTCATGAAGAGGATAAAAAGAGAGATTATGAGGAAACGTGTTGCTGCAACACTGGGGGTTGAAGTAGACTATGAGGAAGGTTGTGCAGAGAGGTCTTGTGACTTGAATCCTCTTTACAGGGCTAATCCAATTCACTTTTTTGTTAGTGAATGGCACCCTTAGCCTTCAGGAGAAAAGGAGCCAGGCTACGAGGAAGGGAACACTGTGCCCTCTGTCATAAGGTTAAACCCTTGGATCCCCCACCTTTCCCAATGCCTAAGCTCTGGATCTGGTTCCTATATGAGCCTGGTCAGCTTGAAAGGGCTTCAGTGTAAGGGATGAAGCCCAGGAGGAACCCAGTAGCAGTTGTGTGTAACTCAGGACCCCTCACAGTGGAAAAGGTGGTGGTCTTACAGGGGAGAAACGGCACCTGCAAAGAAATTCTTGCATCTGGAACCCTCGCAGGCATGGGCAGCTGTGTTGTGAGGATGCCTGCATTGTTTAACAGGGAGTCATCCGGCCATGCAGTCCTTTATGCGTCAGTGATGGTCCTAGTTGGAGGAGAGCATTTAAAAGGTGCACCTGTGAGTAGGGGTGCTAAGGGATCGGGTGCTGATCCAAACCGCAAGAACCTCCTCTGAAAAGCCACCTTTTTTGTTTGTTCTGCAGGAGACACCTGCAAACATTGGGTGAAGTACTGTGAGACCATGGAGACTCAGGAACAGTGGGCAAAGAAGCTGGTGAATGAATTTCAAAGCAAGATGGAGAAGCACTGTGTAGAAATGGACACTGGATCCACCAAGACTCCAGGGTCTCCCTTCAAAAAACAACCAGGTAGCACTGTTGGATTACCTTGGGGGTTTTCTTTCAGTTGCCTCCACTTTACAAAAGAGATTAACAGACTTACTTACTAGTGATTTGGACAAAAGATAGTTATCCTTACCACAGGGACTACTTCCTCTTATAAAACAAACAAACAAACTTGTACAATGCAGCAATGGGTTATCAGTACAAAAATCTGTGGCACATGAAAAATTGCAAATACAGGGACAGAGTAAAATACAATGAACTTAATATCCAAATGAGTGACACATGGACTACTGGACAGATTGTGGTATTCATTTTCATAGCTAGTCCAGGAAACCCCTCTATGTTTGAATGTATATGAAGCTGTCTGAGTGCCACAGAATCCTTGAGTCCTTGCTGCAGAATTTAGGTTGATTTTGCCACAGAGTACACAGATCTTTGACTGTATTCTTTCCTCATAAAGCCCTAAGCTATCATTACTTACTTTTGCCCATTTGTATCCAACTCTGGGTCCATTATTTCTAACCAATAAACGCATGCGCCTACTAAAGACCACTTGTGGGTTTGGTGTTTAACAGCTTCAACTGATTGCTAAGGAGATGAATTAAATTGTGGCTGATGTGATTTTAAACTTTTTTCCCCCCAGACATTTTGTCCAGTCCTCACAAAAGCCCCCCAGAGAAAGGCTGTCCCCAAACACGTGTACCTCCTGCAAGCTTACTGCAGCTTCGGCACCCTTCGTGGAACCGTCTCCGATCCAGCTGCATGGTAGTCCGAGTGGATGACTTGGACATTCATCAGGTGGGGAGGAGGCTCTCATACATTGTTGAAATTGCAATCTTAGTTTTGGAACAAAGTATTTCATCTGATACCATGTTAAACCACAAAGCACAAAAAAACTAGTGTGCAGCCAGAGCCAAACGAGGCTTCGTAGCTGCAGCAGTCACCAGTCCTGGCAGGTCTCTCTTAGATACTGCTTATATCTTCTGAACCAAACAGGGGCTCAAAAGAACCCCAAAACTCAAAGCAAATTGCTGCCAAAACTGCTGTTTCTGTTGAAGCTCACACTACAAAGCTGGGGCGGCTTTCCCTCCACACCTTAATCAACTCCTAGCCCAGCTTTGAGCAAATGATGTTTTATGTATTTGAGAAATTAGTGTGCATGGGCGAGGGTTTCTTGGTAAGTGTCTTCACTGACAGCAACATAAGAATTGCCAGGCTGGATCAGACCCAAGATCTGTATAGTCCAGAATCCTGTTTCTGACAGTATGATCAATATCAGATGCTTCAGAAAACTTTATGCACTCTGTCTGTCAAACCCCGCCTGTAAACCCTGCAGAGTTTCGAGAGAGTGATGGATTCTGTTCTGCCGTGTTGGTCTTGGGATCTGAGAGAGACAAGGTGGGTGAGGCAGTGTCTTTTATTGGACCAACTTCTGTCCCTTCAACCAACAGAAGTTGGTCCACTAAAAGATACTACTTCACCCACCTGGTCTCTCCCAATAGAATTGTCCATTAACTTCTGATTGCCACATCTTGTATTGGTGGTGATGCAGGAGGCATAAAAATTCAAAGCTTCCTGCTGGATTTTCAGATCCCGGTTTGAGTTGGAGGTGCTTGCATTTGATGCAGGAATGAATTTTTGAGAGAGGATGAATATGGGAAACAGTGATGCTATATGAACAGTTACTTTTCTAACTGACTGCAGTGCAACTACTTGTCTTTGTTGTTCAGGTTTCCACAGCTGGTCAGCAGAGTAAGAAACCTTCCACCTTGCTTTCCTGCAGCAGGAAATCCCTTCCAGACAAGGTCTCTGCAATTCATATCGAGTTCACAGAGTATTACTTCCCAGACAATC